>NC_140590.1:1122616614-1125016614 GCF_964204655.1 Triturus cristatus | reverse complement strand
ACACATTTAATGCATGCTTTTATTCGTTAATTTCGCACCACCTCATTAAAACAGGTTAGGTTTTCCCACATCCAGTATTACCGGATGTGGAAGAGGTTGACCCAATTTTTGCAGCATGTAAAACTGACATGAAAAATATCATGATAATTTTTCTGTAGTAGCCAAGTCACATTCCCCTTTATTTCTATGAGGGGAAACATACAATGTTGTCCCTTGTTTGAAAGAAAATCCCATCCAATCTATCCACCACCTTCACCCACTTCCCACCCCATGTATGAGATCCTGCATACATTTACCACCTGGTCAGAGAAATGACCCATGCAGTTGCGACTTCCATATGATGTTATAACTAAACAAATTGCTCTCAAATCATTATTACCCATGCCATGGATCTAAACTGATTTTACTACTTTGTAATGGTGCTATGACGTGAATTTACCACGTGCTAAATCCATTCCAGTACCATACTACTCCTAATTAGTTCCACAGAATGATGTTTCATCAGCATCTGCTGTTGTCCACACAAATGTTTTACATTGGCCCATATATTTTCTGGCTCCTCCTTAGAACATCTGTGCACTGAGCCACATGGCTGAAAAGGGCTGTAATCTTTTTTTCAGTGGCAAAGAGTTCTTAGAATATCAAACGCATCTATACAAATTCAATGGTACATACTAAGCCTGGGCGTTGAACTACGCTCCGTTCGCGGAGCTTGCGAAGTTTAGGTAACTTCACGCTTCGCGTAGAGCGCGAAGTTGCAGATTGCTACGCAATCTAGCGCGTAGCGTAGTAAATTTGCTTCCTCGCGCGCTCAATATTCATTCTCGCGCGCGCGGTAACGTCTTACCTTGATTCTGCGATCGCCAACTTGCTTTTCTGTCTGTTTGCGAGCGCCACGAGATTTGTACTATGGCTGCCCAAGCCCGCGAGAGTGTGCGACCCCGAACACGTCATTGGTGCGCGCGAGCTGACTTCCGGCGGCTGTTTTGGTAAGATCGCGATCCCGAACATGGAAAAACTGCAATCTGGCAAAGAATATCTCGCGAGCTTCATAAAACCTTCTCTAAAATGATCATTTTGCTCAGAAAACTCCTCAGATTGTGATCTTGCTGTAGTCTTTGTGTAAGAAAGAGTCCTTTAATTTTTTTAACACTTTTTTTTCAAGAGGAAGGAAGTGCCCCTGAGACTACAACTTCCTGTTCCTGTCCAGCAGGCTCCTCCCACGTGCTTTGTGCATGTGTTGTTCACTTTCATTTGGATTTGGAGCTGGAAGGATCACTTTTTGTGTCTGTCTGCTGCATCATACCATTTTTTTGGATTTATTTGAGGAATTTTTGATTTGAGATTTAATTTACGACAAGTAAGTTGGAGAATTGGTGTGTTTGTTTCATTGGGGCTTGTTTGTACCTACATTTTTCTGGGATTTTTATTGTTTTTAAAAATTATTGTTGTGGTGGGTGGCCTGTACTACTTTCAATATGGGCCTAGTTGTTTTTCTCTGCAATTTCAGCCAGTAGGGTACCCGTGGGTCCATGTTTTGTGGTGTCTGTAGAATTTCTACATCATGTAGGGCATGGATGGCATAGGATTGAAATGCTAAACGTGGCTGTGGTATATTTCACTGTTGGTGTGTGTGTGTGATTTACCTTTGTTGGATGTGTGTGCTTGTGGCCTAGTAGTCTTCCACTAGGCCCAGAGGTAGTCAGCCTCCAAGCTGTGGTGCGTGATTTTAAATGTACAGTTGGTGTTGTCTGGTGATTTTCCTTTACTCCATGGATGGCTTTGGATTTTATTGCAAAAGGTGTGTTTGGGGTGCAATAGCATTTTTTGGGTGTGTGCTAAACAAATTGGGCTATTTTGGCCTGCATGTAAGGCAAGGGATTCAGCTCGCGAACTTTCGGTAACTCTGCACAGTGCGACAACGCGGACTTACAGTTTTCGTCATTTTTGCGCTCGCAATATGCGTGTTTGCGCACGCGAGAAAGCCTTTTTGTATAGTTCGCGATCCCGAACACGCAGCTTTTGCAATCTGGCAAACAATATCTCGCGAGCAACATAGACCCTTCTCGAAAACGCTTTTTTGTGCATTTCTGCACAAAAAACTCCTCAGGCTGTCATTGAGCTGTAGGTTTGGAGCAGGGAGAAGCTGTTATTTGTCTGGAAAACATTTTTATGAGAGGGATTAAGTTCCACAGACACTACAACTTCCTCTTCCTGTCCTTTGCAATCACTTTTTGTGTGTTATTGTGGTGGGTGGGCTGAGCATGTGTGTGGCGGCCATTTTAGGAAGGCATGCATTGTGCCTTTGCCATAGGCGTCCATTGACTGTCTCCCATTTCTTGTGGTTGTTGTGGGTGTGTGGCGGCCATTTTGTGAAGCCATCCAAGCAGTGTGCTTGCTTTTGCCATCCGGTTCCAAGCTTGTGGCCTAGTAGTCTTCCACTAGGCCCAGAGGTAGTCAGCCTCCAAGCTGTGGTGCGTGATTTTAAATGTACAGTTGGTGTTGTCTGGTGATTTTCCTTTACTCCATGGATGGCTTTGGATTTTATTGCAAAAGGTGTGTTTGGGGTGCAATAGCATTTTTTGGGTGTGTGCTAAACAAATTGGGCTATTTTGGCCTGCATGTAAGGCAAGGGATTCAGCTCGCGAACTTTCGGTAACTCTGCACAGCGCGACAACGCGGACTTACAGTTTTCGTCATTTTTGCGCTCGCAATATGCGTGTTCGCGCACGCGAGAAAGCCTTTTTGTACAGTTCGCGATCCCGAACACGCAGCTTTTGCAATCTGGCAAACAATATCTCGCGAGCAACATAGACCCTTCTCGAAAACGCTTTTTTGTGCATTTCTGCACAAAAAAACTCCTCAGGCTGTCATTGAGCTGTAGGTTTGGAGCAGGGAGAAGCTGTTATTTGTCTGGAAAACATTTTTATGAGAGGGATTAAGTTCCACAGACACTACAACTTCCTCTTCCTGTCCTTTGCAATCACTTTTTGTGTGTTATTGTGGTGGGTGGGCTGAGCATGTGTGTGGCGGCCATTTTAGGAAGGCATGCATTGTGCCTTTGCCATAGGCGTCCATTGACTGTCTCCCATTTCTTGTGGTTGTTGTGGGTGTGTGGCGGCCATTTTGTGAAGCCATCCAAGCAGTGTGCTTGCTTTTGCTATCCGGTTCCAAGCTTGTGGCCTAGTAGTCTTCCACTAGGCCCAGAGGTAGTCAGCCTCCAACCTGTGGTGCGTGATTTAAATGTACAGTTGGTGTTGTCTGGTGATTTTCCTTTACTCCATGGATGGCTTTGGATTTTGTTGCAAAAGGTGTGTTTGGGGTGCAATAGCATTTTTTGGGTGTGTGCTAAACAAATTGGGCTATTTTGGCCTGCATGTAAGGCAAGGGATTCAGCTCGCGAACTTTCGGTAACTCTGCACAGCGCGACAACGCGGACTTACAGTTTTCGTCATTTTTGCGCTCGCAATATGCGTGTTCGCGCACGCGAGAAAGCCTTTTTGTACAGTTCGCGATCCCGAACACGCAGCTTTTGCAATCTGGCAAACAATATCTCGCGAGCAACATAGACCCTTCTCGAAAACGCTTTTTTGTGCATTTCTGCACAAAAAACTCCTCAGGCTGTCATTGAGCTGTAGGTTTGGAGCAGGGAGAAGCTGTTATTTGTCTGGAAAACATTTTTATGAGAGGGATTAAGTTCCACAGACACTACAACTTCCTCTTCCTGTCCTTTGCAATCACTTTTTGTGTGTTATTGTGGTGGGTGGGCTGAGCATGTGTGTGGCTGGCATTTTAGGAAGGCATGCATTGTGCCTTTGCCATAGGCGTCCAAACTTGTGGCCTAGTCGTACAGTAGGCCCAGGGGTACAACTCAGCAATCATCACGGCGGGTTTTTGCTCCTTGCTATTCTTCTTCCTAAGTGTACACAGTACAAATACAACAGGATCCCTGGCCTTGTCAGTCTCTTAATGGCTGGCTATACTGTTGATGTTGTTCACTGACTTCATGAAATTTAATAATTGTGATGACCACCCACAAGACACTAATAAGTTATATATTATATTATGGATCTTTTGGCTGATGTTCTTCTGGCTTTTTTGCTTTTAGGTGCACAAAAGACAGAGGTGTGTCATCATCATCCACTGTTGTGGTGCCAGACCGACGTCCTGCTGCTGTAGTGTACACAACGTGATGTGTCAGTGACCGGACCAGGCATCTCTGCAACTTGTGCAACTGAGTGCTGTTTTGACATCTGTTGAAGATGCCCCCAAAGAAAGCAGGTAGCAGGTCCTCCGGTACCAAGAAAGTTGCCATGGAGAAGAAGGAACAGAAGAAGAAGGAAGTGTCACTTAAGTCTGGTGTGCCTCCCAAAACCTTTTTTGGTTCACCAAAAATGAGGCCTGCAGCAGCGGTGTCGGGGGGGCAAGCTGGGGGCAGCACCTCCACATCAGTGGGCCCAACCCACCAACCCATGCCCAAGCAGATGAGTGTGGAAGAGGTAGCCAGCCTTATGGTAGAAAGCAGTGATGCTGAGCCTGAACTAAACTTATCGCTATCTCAAAGTAGTACACAATCAACGCAGGAGGGAACATCATCAACACAGCAGATAAGTGGTCAACAGCCGCCGCCCGCAATAGTAGCTGTTCCTCCCGAAGTAGGGGCAGTTCAGGAAATTGAGCCTCATGCAGAGGAAGAAGAGGAAGCCACTCCTTTAGAAGTTGCATTGGCTTTTAAATCCCCAGCAAGGAAAAGAAGGGTTAGTACATCAAGTTCTTCACCAAGACCCCTTCTGATGATCTAGATGTCACTTGGAAGCCACAAACTGAGTCTGAGAGGGAAACACATCACAAGAGCAGGCATGGCAAAAGGAAGGTTCCAGAAAGCCTTACACTTATGGATGTTGATGTAGAAGAGCAGGTTGATGATGATGATGATGATGAGCCAGTCATCACAAACATCACTCCCGGGCCTGAGGAGATGGAGAGCAACATTTTTACATTATCCAAAATGGATGCAAGGGATGTAGCACGCATACCTCCAACACAGGTAACACCAACACGACCTCCAGCTTCCATATTTACATTAGCAAAGGGCCGGCAGCGTCCTACATCCAGCACAACAAGCACCACCTCAGCAGAAGTAGGTAGTGGTCCTGCACAGAGTCAAATTCAACACACACCCTCCAGTTCATCCGGCATTGGAAGTGGGAGTGGCACCTCCAGCAGGAGACAAAAGTTAAGCTCCCCAGTGTGGGACTACTTTACGGTTAGCCCAAAGGAGGAGAACATTGCTGTATGCTCCGTTTGTCATTCCTGTGTTAGCCGTGGAAAGCTTGGTACAAACTATGGTACCGGAGGCCAAATGACCCATCTGAAAAAACACCACGCAATCCAGTGGGAGGAGCACCTTAGGCTCATCAAAACTGGAACCATTGCTGTTGGGCATAAACGAGTAGAAAGTCCGCTCACGGTGGAACAGGAAGAAGAGGGAGACATTCTCTGTGCTAGTGGTACACAAAGTAGCCCTGTCCCCAGCACTGCAGTGGTAACGCCCACATCCTCAGCCACATCTCATTGGCACAAGAGTAAGAGCCAGCCTGAGACACCAAGGAGTACTGCTGGCCCAAAAAGTGCGACGTCGACCACAGGAAGGAATACCATGCAGCCTACCATTCTTAGCATGTTTAGTAGGCCGGAGGGGCAGTACGAACGCAATCACCCAATAGCACGTTTGTACAATGCTAAGCTGGCAAAAATGTTAGCACTGGACCTTCTCCCTTTTTCTTTTGTTGAAGGGGTGGGTTTTCTTGAGTTTGTGACCACCATCTGCCCAAAATGGAAAGTTCCCAGCCGCTACTATTTTGCAAGAGTTGCTGTTCCAGCACTACATCACGACGTGCTGGAATTGCTTGGAAAAGCCTTAAAAAAGAGTGCTGTTCAGAGTATACACCTGACAACAGACATGTGGACCAGTTGCCAAGCCACTGATTACATGTGCATCACTGCACACTGGGTCTCTTTTTCGGGTGTTAAAGATAAGATATCTGACGGCGTTGTTGACACCGCTGAGATTTTTAAAGACACTCGCAAACATGCAACTGTAGCCATGTTTGCAATGGAGAAATCTCATACTGCTGCTAACATTTTGGATGAGTTTAACAGCAAGGTGTTTGAGTGGCTGCGACCAAGAGGTCTTACCATTGGTTTTGTTGCCACGGACAATGGCAGTAATGTAGTTCGGGCCATGAAAGATGGTGGGTATTTCAGGGTGCCATGTTTGGCACACTGCATTAACATTGTTGTGCAAGACTTTCTGAAAAATGAAAGCAAAGTCAGCAGCTTACTGACCACCTGCAGAAGAATATGCACACATTTCAACCATTCTTTTAAAGCCCGGAAGGAGCTGAGGGTGATTCAACGTGAGCATAAAATGCCAGTCAAAGCACTCATCCAAGAGGTGCCAACACGTTGGAACTCAACGTATTACATGCTTGAGCGTCTGTTTGAGCAGTACATACCACTTAATGCTTATGTCATGAAAAGGTCAGGGGATCCTACAGTGAAAGGCATGAGAGTTGAGATGGCCCAATGGGACCTTGTCAAAAGCCTGACAGAGATGCTACTTCCTTTTGAGGTCTTCACCCGTGAAGTGAGCCGGGAGGACTGTACTATGGGCCAAGCTATCCCATTGTTGTACATGCTAGAGCAAGAGCTGAAGGAGGTGGCAGAAATGTACGCAGGTGTGGATGACAAAGTAGACGCACATTCTTTGGCAGACAGCTTATCCGCTCGCTTATCTCACAATACAAGGATTCAAAATAACATTCTGTCAGATCCACATTACATTACTGCCTCAATTTTGGATCCACGTTACAAATTATTGCTGCGCAGTAATGAAGTCATTCCTTTTTCAGAAGTGAATGTTGCCCAGTACAAAACTTTGATAGCTGAGGAAGCCACTGAGTTTGAAAACGAAAGGATCTTCATTAAAGGCCCGCCCCTCCAGGGCAGAAAAAGTACTGCAGGGCACCCAGAACGAAGTTCTACTTCAGAAGCCAAGAGCAGTGCGTTTGCCTCCCAGCAGTCAACACTGCCAGCAGCAATAACATCAACAGCACCAACAGGATCATCAGGCACATTTACAAAAACGGCAGGTGATTGGTTTCTACGGAAAGGGTATTGCACATCAATGACTGATGCAAAGGCAAAAGAGGCCCAGGAAATCGGAGCACCCCTGAACATTGAGCGGATGGTTCAGGCCTATCTAGATGACACAACAGAGGTCTACATGGAGCAAAGCCCATTGGTGTATTGGTATGGGAAAAGAAGCCAATGGCCAGTGCTCAGCAGGCTGGCGATAAAGTATGTGGCTTGCCCTGTTGCAAGTGTCTCTTCAGAGCGTGTTTTCAGTGCTGCTGGTGTCATTGTTACTGTCAAAAGGACCAGTCTCTCGCCCAAAAGTGTTGAGAGGTTAAGCATGATCAAAATGAATCAACACTTTATACCACCGGAGTACAAAATACGTGAATCACAGGAGGAAGAGGAGAGTGACTTTGATGACATAAGTAGTGGATTGTTAGACGTACTGCTGTCCGAACCACCAGAGTTTGAGGACGAGCTCCTCTTCGCTGACAACTAGGCTTTCAAATTGTTCTCCCTTCCTTTATTTGTGTGTGACTGTGTGTATCTGTTTTTCTGGTTCAAAATCTACATTCACAACAAAGCCATCAACAGTCTCCTCTTTTTATTTCCCTATTGGAGTTGCACGTCTGTGCATAACTGTCCACTCCACTCCTCAGGGTCCTGCTCCATGTTCCTTACTCTCCCTAAGTACATTTCAAGCAAGTCAGACATTGGATGGAGATGGAGAATAGTACAATACATGTTGCCTCTAACAGTCCCTCCATAAGAAGTGAAACGTGACTCCACCTATATTCCATTTTGTTTCCAATCCGAAAGAAACTCATCACTGACTGGCAGAAGGCTAGGCAGGCATCAGATCAGACAGCCAAAGAGAACACCAAGACAGGTAATGAGTGATTATTGTGAATGATGGTGGCATGCATTGCATTGGATGCTGGCTGACTACGAAGAATTGTGCATGCCATGAAGTAGAACTATACTAGTTTATCGACAAAGTACAAGTGACTCAGGTGTGGTGACAGTTAATGTTTCCTTGTTGTTTAATAATGACCACATTGTACTCCTACCACTGCAGGTGCCGGCCAATATCCGTTGCAATTTGGTAATATGGAATATATTATAAAGTTATTCAGTCACTACAGACTGAGTTGGTGTTGGAGAATACGTACCACACGGTCACCATCATTGAGGATGCTGAGCATACTATCTTTGCACACAGTCAGTTGGATTGGAGAAAATTTATGGAATAACGGCGTTTCATGGGCTGACATAAAAGGTAAAAAGTTTGAACAAGAACCACAGCAGACCTAGGCTAGATGTCCGTGTAGTGGTGTGGACTGGAGTAGAGTGTAGTGGTATGACGGACAGTGGCGCATTGATTTAGTCACTTCATTGGGAAAATTCTAGGTTGCTGCAGTGCATTTGACATTTTTCTGGCTCGGTCAAAATATAAGTAAGGGGTAGGGTGCCTGGCCTGTGCCGCGGTTCTCCTGTTCTGTGGCTGTGCTGGCTCCTGAATCCTGTCCCGTTGTTGTTGTACCTTAATGCTGCAGAGTAGACACACTATGTAGCCTATCCAAGCTGCCTCAGTCTGAAAGTGTTCTCTCCAGAGTGTTGTCTTGCACTCCACTGTAATTGAGTTTATTGTTGTAAAGGCTGTAATTTTTCAATACCCCGTTTGTTTTTCCATCTACACTTACAGGCCGGCCTTTACCCTGTGCTACAGTGGGAGAAACGACTCACACGTACCTTACCAATACGCATCAGGCGTTTCATGGGCTGACATAAAAGGTAAAAAGTTTGAACAAGAACCACAGCAGACCTAGGCTAGATGTCCGTGTAGTGGTGTGGACTGGAGTAGAGTGTAGTGGTATGACGGACAGTGGCGCATTGATTTAGTCACTTCATTGGGAAAATTCTAGGTTGCTGCAGTGCATTTGACATTTTTCTGGCTCGGTCAAAATGTAAGTAAGGGGTAGGGTGCCTGGCCTGTGCCGCGGTTCTCCTGTTCTGTGGCTGTGCTGGCTCCTGAATCCTGTCCCGTTGTTGTTGTACCTTAATGCTGTAGAGTAGACACACTATGTAGCCTATCCAAGCTGCCTCAGTCTGAAAGTGTTCTCTCCAGAGTGTTGTCTTGCACTCCACTGTAATTGAGTTTATTGTTGTAAAGGCTGTAATTTTTCAATACCCCGTTTGTTTTTCCATCTACACTTACAGGCCGGCCTTTACCCTGTGCTACAGTGGGAGAAACGACTCACACGTACCTTACCAATACGCATCAGGCAGGCAGTGATACCCAAGATTGATGTGCGGAGTGTCCATGGAAGGGAGGACCAAGAAGAATGACGAGAATGATGCAACTCCTCATTTGGACCAGGATAATACAGTAACTTTAGTATCATCATTCGTCTTTACATTTATTTGCTTGCTTTTTTCTCTTTAATCATTACGACTGTGTGTTGTGGTTTGTTTGTTAATTGATCCAACTTTTTTTTAGTTTCCTTAGCTAGCTTGAAAAATAAAAGTAAGCCCGGTACAGCATGTAATTGGGTTCGGTCTGAGCTCTGAGGGCGTCAGACAGGCAAGGCAAATTTCAATTTCGTCCCTGACTGTACTGTCTCATTGGGTCATAGTAGTTATAGTACAACTCATTATCATTAACCATCAAGTTATCCTCCTCAGCATGCATGCATTTGCTTTCTCTCACTTCATACTTTGATTTCTTTGATAATGGATCATGGTCGTCTTACAAGATTGTGTTTTACTTTTGTTGTGTCCATGCATATTGTCTGTTTTTCTTTCTCAAACCTTTCCCAAAACCCCACTTCCCATCCAATCATCAATCCCTAACCCTCTTCCCCCGGGCTGTGTGATTTATATTGAGGTGTGATGTGATGACTATGTACACCAATTGATCACACGCTTGCTGGGGCAGATGTGGTGAAAGCAACACTAATTGAATTTCAACTAAGGCAGGGCAAGGATCTTCTTCTGCTTGACCACCCATGCTGTAGTTTACTTTGTGTTCTGTTCCACTCCTCCTCCCAGAGTCTCAGTCAAGTGACTTTCTCTTTCTTTTTTCAAACGCTATTGCCAGTGTCTACTACTACCACCACTATGATGGCATCTACTCCGTCAATTTGGGAAACCAACCATGCAGCCATCAGTGTGCCGAACTTCATCATCAATCACAGGTAAGATAAGTTTGGTGGGAGGTATGGACTAGGAGGAGAGACTGACAGTACTATGACAATTAAAAATAACTCAGTGAGGGGTACTGCATCTATCGGTTTGTGTGTTACAAAATCGGCAGATCTTTTAAATCAAACACTGGCTGTGGGCATGCAGCAGCACGGAAACAAAGTAAACAACCATGTAACTTACATTGAATTCGGAAAACTGTAACCCACCACAAAAAACATTAACATCGTATAAATAAATAGTAAGTATATTTTTAATATCCCCTAACAAAAATAAACTATCCCGCTCTGACCTAACCCACCCCCCTCCCTAACCCCAACGAAACGAAACGAAAGTCCAAAGTCCCAATGTCCGTTGAAATCCCCAACGCCCACAAACCCACCCACCAACAAAAGGAATTAAAAAAGGGGCAAACGACGAGGTCCTCTATTGTCGGCGGGCCTTAAGGTGTTTGTCCACCAGGATCTTTACCCGCTCCTCCATGTTCTCCTCCCAGCGGGCCATCCGGCGGAGCAGCTGGCGGCGAAATGCCCTAAAGTTGCTTCCAGGGTGGGGGGCAGCAGTGCTGGAAATAGAGGCGCGGCGGCGGGCGAATGCCGGACCACGGCGCCGTGAAAGTGGAGGCCGGGCCTGACTAGGGCCCGGGGCATTGGAGGAGGCTGCAGCTGCAGCCGCCTCCTCCTCCTCCTCCTCCTCCTGAGCCACCAGCCGGCGATAATGCTCGCAGATGGCCTCCAGTTTCCGGCGCCGGGCCCTAGCGGCCAACTCCTTCCTTGATGGTTTAGTGGAAGGAGTATCATCTATATCAAGAAAGAAAAAGAACATGTTGGAGCCAATACTCTTAGCAAAACAGGAACACTAAAATCATTCAACACATTGTGTCACAGTATCACTAGCAAGCACAGTTCATAACATTTGGGATTTGGTGCTGGGGTAAGTATCTCTAATCCTACTTCCTTGGACTCTAACATTTGTGACCGTTTCAGACATTATTTATAAATATAATCGTACTATGTATGTACTCCGGTACACCAGTCGTGCTGTTCTTATCTGTAGTTTAGCCCAATTACATAACCTTGTTGTAGGCGGCATGCCAGGTCCATCAGCTAAGCTTGCACCCAAGAGAAACAGATATGAGCCACATGATGCAGACTCACGTTAGTTTTATTTACTACTACTGTCTGCAGGTGGGGAAGCTCATCTTTTTGTCTGACGCCTTACGGCCGTTGGCACTGGTCATACTCTGTTACATGAGGGCAAATGGCATGCACAATTTCACTTACACCCTGCCATGGGTACTACAAAAAGGCTGATTATTTATTTATCGGATCCAACGATCATTGCTTATATTCATATTATAGATGCTGCTAGTGCTAATACGATATACGACATCAGGTCGGTAGCGGTCGGTGGTGGGAGTGCTGCCGGTCGGTGACGTGGGAAGGTGCAGGGTGGGGATAGTAAACGATGGATTAAGGACATTCACAGGTAATTAAAGAATACATAAAAAAAACCATTGCTGCACACAGTAGCACACACTGCATCGCATTCGGCGGTGCAGTGCGCACCTTGAAAATAGTTTTATTTATTTTTATGTTGATTACCTGTATTTGGCCGTAACAGTAATACACAGTTTACTCGCCAGTGCCACCCACCCGTCCCATCCCCATGTCGCCGCCCGCCAACAATCCCACCACCAACCGCTACTGCAGAGGGTACTTTGCTTTCATTGCTTGTGTAACCAATATACATAAACATTAAACAACAGATAGGCCACCCTTTGCAGGCTGGCTGCCCCAATCGAAAATACATTAATAATAATAGGTAGGGAGTGGTCCCCAGAGTGGGAGGAAGGGGTTTCCGCTTGATAATATATGACGTGCTTGCAAACTACTGCAAGTGTACTGTATGCTCATAATACTACCTTGATTCCTCTAGGCTTTGCTACTGTCGCGCAGTTTCTGTTACATTTTCTTCAAAGTAAGAATCTCCAGTGACACTTTCCACCTATACTGTCTCTTGGTGATAGTACATCCAGGCATACATCCATTAAAGTAAACGTCTATCCTTTTGTATATATCTCTTAACAAACCTTAGTTGGTTTCACCAACAAACACCCATGCTTCTGCTCCTTCCTTCCTTGCCTTGGCTTTGAGTTTGAACCAAAAACACCGCTGATTCTTGCTATCTAGTACTATCCACCCATACTGTGTCGCCCACCCAGGCAGGCATTCTTTCACCTTCCACCCATCCTTCAACAACCCATGCATCTGATCTTATTACTATCAGACTCCTATACATGCTTCCAACAACATATCCTTCTCTGCCGGTCAGTCATATTGTTTATCTCGCCCGTCCTTCCACCCTTAGTGCTTTCCCTCTATGTTCAACACATCCATGAAGGTCATCTGATCTGAGTTTGTCTTCTCCATAAAACATTCACAGCTGATTTTGGAGTCAAATAGAAGAGGCCATTGGTTACTCTACTCACGCTGGTAATGCTACGTAAAGGGTGTCTTCTTCAACCGTTGTATAATGTCGCACAGTACAGTGAAATAGTGAACACAGTTCCATCTAGCTGTAATGTCAAGAAGTAATGAATATAACTTACCGCCGCCGGCCACTGCTGCTGGATCCCCCCTGGGCCCTGTGTCTCCTGCAGGTGCCGCCAGTTCGCCTGCCCCCTCCGGAATGGCCGCATCGCTGGCCCCGACGGCACTGGTGGATGGTAGTGTGCCTAGAAAAAAGCATCACAAATTTTTTAGATGCCTGTAAACCTCCCCCTATTTTAAGTGTTCACTTGGA
This sequence comes from Triturus cristatus, assembly GCF_964204655.1. Taxonomy (NCBI): domain Eukaryota; kingdom Metazoa; phylum Chordata; class Amphibia; order Caudata; family Salamandridae; genus Triturus; species Triturus cristatus. The sequence continues at coordinate 1,125,003,465 of NC_140590.1, read as the reverse complement.
ACATTGAAAAAAAAGTTAATGCGATGCAACATACATCAGCACTAGACAGTAAGTACAGTCAGTAGACAGACACTAGTAGGATATGGTTCCACTTCCTAGGGTCCTCTAGTCCTACTCTACTCTTTTGAAAGTTAGCCTGAGCCATGAGTAACCCTTTTAGATTCATCATGTCGACTACTACTCTTTTGGTGCATATTATACCTGCCAGCTTATTGACATGTGCAGTAGATGCCTTTAAGGCCGCTTGACTGTTGCGTACAAGTGAAGAGGTCGAAAAAAAAACAACATATTTACTTTGTTTAGTTTAGATTGCTTAGCCATCACACATACATGTTACACTTTTTGGCATGACTGCAAAATGCTAGCATCATTCACCAGTATACTATCTAACGGCTAACTCGCAGCGTTTTTCTCATATATCATAGGTGGAAGATTCCCTTCTACAAACCAGAGATTTACAGAGCATAGTGGATGCAAGATGATGTAACCAGTATTTCTACGTTCTACGGTGAGGGATCTTCCAGAATTATAAAGATCTTGGCTCTTGTTCTTGTTGTCAATCATGCACTTGTAAATGTTTACTGTTTTAATGTTAGGCTTTTTGCTGGCTTATTGACTATGGCTGTCGTAAATTAAATTTCATATTAACGATGTACAGAGTTTGATACTTGTTTCAAATAAACCTTTTGAACTTACACATAGACTCTGTGGTATTTGGTGTGGTGGAGTGGACTTACACAAGTGTGTGAGCAAAATGGTGTTTGTTATTATGTTCTGGCCTGTTGTCTCTGTCTCAGTCATCATCAACATTGTGTATCGTCTTCGTGGGGGGGTCGGGAGTGGGACCCTAATGTGAGACACTATAGCTAGTCTGTTAGGGGATCCTGGGTTCTTCGGACTGAGGTGTGATCAGTAAGATCCAACCTCCCATCAGCACCATCCTATTTTGTTGTGCATAGTTCTGTATGTGGCTCTGCAGAATCCTAGACAATAGTAGTATCATGTACTATCCGATCAAAAATTATAGTCAAATATCTGGTTGGGCATTTTGTTTGTGGTAATTGTCAAAGCCTCAACATTGAGAAGACTTGAAGAGGACATCCCAAAGGACAGGACCCAGTGGCTAGAGCTATTGGTCAATCAGAGTTTTATTGTTGCAAAGAAAACCTTCTATTAAAGAGTGGGCAACTGTGCATGCTTCGCTACACACAGAGTAATAATAGTAATAGTAGTAGTAGTATTAGTAGCACAGAGAGTCATAGCAGAGGGAGTTAGAAGCAACTTCGAGGCAGGGATAAACAGAATTAGTAAACAGATAGTCAAGGTCAAAGAAGTAAGCTTTTGTAAAAAAGAGATTCAGAAAGTGGAACCATAATTTAGAGTTTGGGGAAAAAAAGATGCAGTAACATAACATTTAGGGAAATATAAATGTCAATCTAACCAATGGAGGACTTACTGGGGCCAGCTGCAGGAGCCTCAGTAGAGGAGAGGTCCTGGGGTTCCCCCGCCGACTCCGACCCCGTCTTCTTGCCCCTGGGTGGTGCTGATGATCATGTAAAATATAATAAAGAAAGAGACCAACATTAAGGAGTGCTGTGAGAAAAATAATAAATCATTTGGAAAAACAATAAGTCAAAGAACATTTTAGGAAACAACAAGTGCAATAAAATTGACCTATCTAATCAGATGGATCGACTACTGGCTGCTTCCTAGTGCATTTACGGATCGTCTACTTATTTATGAACACTCCAGTGTTCCTTGATCATTCTGATTCCAAATACTAACAAAGCCTAGTAGGTACCACCTGACCTACACCACCTATTCCAGACGGGCCAATTGTTCACTAAGTCTGCACTTCAATTTTTTTCAGCCATCAAATGCATAGATGATGAGATGGAGGACACATGCATAGTTGCATACATTAGTGCATACATACAACAAATTGTGGGTTGGTTGCATAATGCTGATCTAGTTCTGCTACTGACTGACCATGCTAAGCCTACCACTCACTAAACAAAGTACAAAAGGTTCGACGGAGGACTGGGGTAAGCAGCACTCAGTGACAGAGGATGCATCACGCAGACCGCATAAAACAATTAGTAACTACTACTAACAAACTAAACCTAGTATCCAATATCCATCCACCACTATTTCACAGTAGGACAATGGAAGGACTAGAGTCTCTCTAGCAAATCGCATTACCTAACTTCAGTTCTGTAAAGTAAACTCTTACATAATCAGCATCAGCACAAGCTAGCGCAAACTACGTTGCAAACGAGTAAGAGTACCACCGTGCACCTGGGTCCTTAAATCAAAGAACATTTTGCTTTTTGGAACGTAATTTACCAGCAACGCTTGGCACGCAGCAGTAATCTTGTTGTTCATCTAATTTAATATACACAATCAGTTACTCACCAAGCCCGATGACCTCGACACCTAGCAGGTCCAACAGGTCTTGCTCCCGGTCCAGGATGTCGGACCACCGGTGAGCTAGCTGGTTGTGGGTGCGCCGGATCCCAGTGCACCGGAACACGGCCCGGCGCACCTTCGCCCACCGACGGTGCCGCTCCTGGGTAGCGTACCCGGAGCCGGGCCTGCCGCCTGCTGCCAAGGTCAAGGGGAGGAGGCGCTGGATGAAGAAAACAAGAGCCGCCACCTCCTCCTCCCCAAACAGTTGCCGGGCCTGCACCCCTGCAGGACGCATTCTGCCGCAAGGCAGACGGCGCTTCTCTGCGCCTGCAGGTCCCTTGCCCTTGGGACTTGGTGTGCCCTTGGCCATGGTTCTGGGGTGGGTGGGAGGCGGAAAAGAAAAGTCCGAAGGGGAAAAAAAGTTAGGGGGAAGAAGATAGAAAGAACTTTATAAAAGTAACAAAAACACAGTAAAAGTAGAAATAAAATGCAAAATATAAACTGAGGCAAACAGAGTGATAGATAATAACTAAAAAAAGTCAGGAAAAAGGCTTTAAAGACAAAGGATTGCTGTGATAAAGGGAGGATACAAAAGTAGGCCCAGAAACATGGCATAGAGTGAAAAACAAGATGGCCGCGCCCATTCGCGACCGCGTGGGTAAGTTCGCGCGATATTTCTCGCGAACATGTACAATTTATCGCAAACAAGTAAAATGCGCTCCCGAACACGTCAATGCACATCGCGAACACGCTATCCGCGACTCGGAACAGGAAATAAGGCATCGCGAGCTGGCGGGACTATAGAAAAACAAGATGGCCGCGCCCATTGGCGACCGCATGGGTAAGATCGCGAGATATATCCCCCGTGCATGCAAACAGTTCCCCGAACATGCTTACCGCGCTCGCGAACAAGAAAAAGCCATCGCGAACAGGTTGCCACAAGCAACTACGCAAGCTCGCAAAGCTTCGCGAAGGTCGCGTAGTGCAATGACATCTTCGCGAAGCTTCGCGAAGCGCGACTACGCGAACTACGCCCAGGGTTAGTACATACACATTGGGTGCAACCATTTCAATATAATGAAGGTACACAATAGTTGACTTTGTAAAAGTGGAAACAGTGTTTATATTCAAGGTGAATAACACCGCTAGTAACTGAGTATCTAATTGTAGACAAAAATCAATACTCTGTCACCACTATGAACATATCACCTCAATATTAGCATGTGCTTGGGAAATGCATCTTAAGTAAGTTTGGAGTAATCTTCAAGGAGACCCAAAAGTTTACACTGAACGTAGATTGTTGTGGATTGGGTAAGAGGATTGCTTCTTGCTCTGAATTGTTACAGTCCAGAACTGTGTCACATCACATCCATGGATCCTGTAACATTAATTCAAACAGACTGTATTGAAATGTGTTTCTCTTCAATCAGGTGGTACTGTGAACAGAGCTCAGCAAAGTGAAAACAATACCCATTCCAGCTCTGGATTTCATCCAGTGAATTTGGATGCTACGTTAAACAGTGCATTGTAATACACATAGTAAAAGAAAGTTTTTTTTACCAGATCCTTGACTGTTTGCTCAAGCATTCACAATTAATCATGAAATTGTTGTGAATTAGTCATAATCACTGATAAACAAATTTGAATTTTCTTAAATTTCCCAACAACTACTTAACAGACTTACACCGGATAACTGAAAGCATGATCTGAGAACCAAAATCTACCTTCCTTCCAAACTCGGTGTAATTCTGTTGAGGACAAAACCTCTCAGGATTGTTTGTGTGCAGGAAGGTGCATAAATACACTTCTGCATGCAACAAAGGCTCCCTAGCACCATGGTGGAAAGGTGCCAGCATTGGCGCATGGCAGACAAAACAGCACCAGTACAAGGGGTAAGGATAGAAATGTGCTGTATTAGATAAATACAGTGTGTTTCCACCCTTTACCTCTGGTGCGGCGCAGCAAGGTGATTAGCTGCACAGCATTGCATCACAAACTCTAACAAATGGCCATTAGACTGGATAGTCAGTACAAAACTAGAGTGAGGATCTCTTGAACTCTTGTCCAATGAGTGTGCATTCATGTGCTACAAGAGAGGTCACTCATTTGACAAGGCCACTGGATGATGCAGTACTTGACATTAATCTTGTTTAGATGATCAACATACTATTTTAATTACATTATTTTTATTCTGTTCATAAGTGAAATGATGAACAGAGTCACATTCACAAAGGGCCGTAATTTTGCAGACAGAGGTAAATCTATTGGTATGGCAGACTACATTGCACCCGCCATACCGAGGGTCCTCTGCCCACCAAGTTTAGAGATGTCCGCTTGCCCAGCAGGCATTTCTTACCATTGGCAACAACTGCTGTGGCAGCAGTTCCTCTCACTGTATTAAAATTATGTTACCCTTCATTAAACTTTTTACAAGTTTTATTTTTTCAAAAAAGAAATCCCAAAGCATAATTTTTTCGTCCACACATTGAGATTTGTCTCCTATGCTATGTGGGTTATTTTGCAGTTGTCACTGCCACTTATTACCAGTTTTTACTTATAGATTAGAGACAGTGAAAACTGCCCATTTGACTCTGAATCTGGTGGGCAGTCGAATCGCCAAACAGTTGAAATTGCTCACTCCATTGGGCCATCAGAAGAGCACATCAGTGAAGCTCCATCTCAATTTTCTAAAGCGATATAGAAAAACAGCTGAAAGTAATTACACCAAATTTGACAAAAATATTTATCTATACCTATATATATATGCCTATATATCTATATATCTCCCTCTCTTTGTCTCTCTCTCTCTATATATGTATATATGTGTGTATTTATATATGCATATATGTGTGTGTGTGTATATATATATATATATATATATATAATATATATATATATATGAATATATATATATATATATATATATATATATATATATATATATATATATTATCTACTGGCGGTCGCCAGTAGATAGTTATAGTTAGGACCGTGTTTCCATAGGAAATCTGAAAATTCTATTTTGAATAACTTTGGCGACGGTTGACTAATCCTCGCGAAATTTTAAAAACTAATGGGGCGCTCTGCTCAGCTCCTACCCTGAAAGTCTCGGGGGGATTCGTCAAGCGGGGGCCGAGAAAAAAGGGGGGTCCCAAAATGCGTTTTCCCAATGCATTTTTCCATAGGACCTTTAGTCGAAGGTACAGCCCGAACGGCTGAACAGAATTACTTGAAATTTGGCAGAGAGGTAGTCCTCAGGTCAGGCATGTGCCTTTTGCATATATGGAGTCACTCTGTGCAGTAGTTCCTGAGAAAATTGCAGATAAAAGCATATACATATCTATAGCCGTGCACCGTGCGCGCACCGTGCAATTACTGTCGTAAATTGGCTGCGATTAAATTAGCGTTAGCAGAATCCATCTGGTATTTAGAGGCTATCCTGTACATTTTGTGGAATCCATTTTGTATTTCTGGCAGCCATTTTGTCTTCCCTTGTGCTCTGTTTAAAGGACTGGCTATACTTAGACTATGCTACCCTGCACATGCGCAGGAATATCTAACTGTCCATGCATCTGTTTTTAGGCTGTAACTATCAGGTTGTTTCTACCAGAGTCAGCAACTGCTAGCTCCTCCTTTACTGCTGACTGTGCATTTCTGTATGACCATCTATGTATGTAACTCTTCTCATGTATACTTGTACCGCCCTTTTCTGAGCCCCTGTGTGGGTATAAAAGACCCATGGTTCTTCTACTCTGTGTGCTACCTTCATTCAGCACCACAGGGTGCTGGGTGAATGTGGTTCCACCTCATGAGGTTTATTAAACTCTGTATTTTCTATTTCAGTTTCTGTGCCAACTTCTTTCTAATAGTCTGAGGACTCTGTGCAGAGAAGGGCGAACCCCTTGCACTGGTAGGCCTAGCTGAGGCCTATTTTCCACAGCACCGTGCGAGCACCCTAACATGCGCAAGCGTAATTCTGATTGGTGGTTACATGTTAGTCAACGTTCGAATCGGTCGAAATCAGGAATTGTCGGCCGCCATTTTGTTTGTTCTAAGTGAGAGAGTGAAAAAGGAAGGTGGCGAACGTGAAAAGGGGGCAGGGTAGAGAGTTCCTGACCCCCTAGCCTTTGTCAGGCGGTCCCTGAAGGACCCCGAAGGCAGAAAAAAAACATTTTAATTTTTTTTTTTTAAATCGCGGGGGTGCGCGCACCGTGCGTGCACGGTGAAAAAAAAAAAATGTATACGTAGTTTATTGCAAAATAAATATATAAAAAAATATAATACATACATAACTTAGCATTTAAAAAACCGTACAAATTCACTGAAAAAACCATAGGTTTCACACACGTTATAGTTAGGAATTAGCATTTAAAAAACCTTGCAAATTCACTTAAAAAACCATAGGTTTCACACATGTTATAGTTAGGTGGATATTTCCCTCGTAAAAAACCAATGAAATTGCCCCATTATAGTAAGTTCAGATAACTATAACTCGCGCGACCGCCACTCTATCACAAGGATGATGTCATCAGTGATGTCATGAGTGATGCCACTGACCATGTCATGAGTGATGTAATATGTGACGTCATGAGCAGGATTGCGGGCGTGCGAGTTATAGTTATCTGAACTAACTATAACGGGGGAATTTCATTGGTTTTTACGAGGGAAATATCCACCTAACTATAACATGTGTGAAACCTATGGTTTTTTAAGTGAATTTGCAAGGTTTTTTAAATGCTAATACCTAACTATAACATGTGTGAAACCTATGGTTTTTTCAGTGAATTTCAAAGGTTTTTAAATGCTAATTCCTAACTTTAACGCGTGGGAAACCTATGTTTTTTGTACTGAATTTGCAAATGTTTTTAAATGCTAATTTATGTATGTATTATTATATTTTTTATATATTTATTTTACAACAAACTACCTATATATATAGTTATAGATTGACTGTATCCTGTAATATGGAATGGCTCAGCTCTTTTTTTTTTTAATTTTGATAAAGTTGAACAGCATAGTTAATATCTTCCATAAACAGTTTTTTTTTTTTTAGGGTTTTTTACGGTGCTCGCACTGTGCGCGCACCGTCTCCGTGTGCCCATGCGTGCGTGCTCCGTGTGCGCATGCGTGCGTGTTCTGTGCGCGCATGCGTACGTGCTCCGTGCGTGCTCCATGTGCGCATGCATGCGTGCTCCGTGCGCGCACGGCAAGTCATGTGATTACGAAACAACACTTTTCATTGGTTCATAGTAGTTTCAGTTCCAGAATCTTCAAACACCACACCCACTCCCCTCATTATTTCTTCTTATTTCCTGGGAGAAGGAGCTGGAGAGCTTTTCCACTACGTGAGAATGGCAGAACAGCAATCTTCTACAGAGAGTGAAGAGGAGACCTTTGTGCCACCAAGCCATAGGAAACAAAAGGACTCCTTCATATGGAAGTTCTTTACTTTTCCAGAGGGGCAGAAGAAGGTGAATGCCCCAAAAGTCACCTGCACTGTTTGTGGAGTTGTCCTTTCTAGAGGAGATCCCAAAAAAATACTCCTTTAGCATTTATACTATGCTGAGGCACTTTCAAAAAGTGCATCCTGCGGCTTATGCCCGTGAATCTACAAGAGCCACAAGAGACAACCTCCAGGAGCTCAGCCGAGCACATCATCTGCGGCCGCAGATTCACCTGCATCAAGACCTCTGGATATCCACCCTCTGTTCCAGAAGGTTCATATACGGTGCAATGTGTGCAATGTTGTTCTCTGTTATGGTGAGAGCAGCATCAACTTAATAGAGAACAAAATCCAGCAGCACACATGCTCCACCCTATAATTTTTTCCATTTTTTTTTTGTTCCCATTGAACACTTTTTCATTCCCTGTTTTTTTTTTGCTGCTCTAAAAAAAACAAGAAAAATACAAAATTGTTAAAAAACTAAAAAAAAAATACAAAACAAAAAAGACAAAAAAAAGAGTTCTTTTCAGAACTCACTTCACTTCTCCAAGAAAAGCTATATTCCTAATATACTGTGTTGTAATTTTATTGAATGAATGTGTAGTGTATACATGAATGATTGAAATGATTGAAATGACTGAGTGAAGAGGAGGAAAGGACTGACAGAATGAGTGAGAAAAGGAAAGTATAATCAGTCATGAAAGGTAAGTGAAAGACTGACTGCAACAAAAGGACTAAGGGTAGAGGATACAGGTAAGAAGAGTAAATGAGTAAGGGAATGGCCGTGAGTAATGGAGAGAGAGGGAGGGGGAGTGAGAAAAGGAGAGTAAGAGACAGAGATAGGAAAAGGGAGTAACAGACGAAGTGGATGAAAGGGATTGAAAGTAAGAGAAGTGGAGTGATGGTGAGATAACAGGTATGAGGATTAAAAAAGGGGGTAAGAGAAAGAGAGAGATGGGGAGTGAGGGGATGGAGGGATTTTGGAAACTGGAGTGAGAGAAAGGGAGTCAGGATTTCAATGAGCAAAGCAGAGTGAGAGAGAGTGAAGGAAAGAATGCGAAAAGGTGAAGGGGTGCGAGATACAGACAGGAGGAAGTGAAGTAGGAGAATAGGAGTGACTATGAGTAAAGGATAGTGACAGTTAGGAAAGGTGAGGGAAGGAGAATGACGGAGAAGGTTAAAAAATTAACATAGATGGAAAATGAGTGATGGAGAGAGGAGGAGTGGTAGAAACAGAGGGGCAGATTTATAACAAACGCAGCACGGTGCAGCAAGTAATATTGCTGCGCCGTGCTGCGTTAGTTTCGAAGCACAGAGATGCGACATATTTACAAGAATATATCGCATCTCTATGCTTCCCCTGCGCTGGCGCACAAACTGCAGCCATGCGCCGGCGCAGGCTCCCTTGCACCATGCTGCAAGGATGCCTGCGTGGTGGGGAGATTGTTCTTCTGCAGAAAGGGACACCTTCCTGCACAAAAACAATCACAAGAGGCTTTTTCCTCTTTCAATGCGTGCTGTAGCATGCAGCATGCACTGAAAGAGGAAAAAACGAGGAGAAATGAAAACATTTCTTCTCGTTGTGCCTCGCTACGCCACCTCTAGGGTGGCGTAGCATTCACACGCATCTCCAGAGTTACGATTTCGCGTAAATCTGGAGATGTGTCTAGTTCTATGGGTGTTGCGTGGGAACACCCACAACAACACCCATTGAACGCCCCTTCAACGCACAGTGCTGCTGGTGCAGATCGGAGCTTCCGAATCCCCTCTACTTCCACGGACGGAGTGATTTCACAGTCACACGCACACACACACATCACACGCTGGTGGGGCCCATTACACCAACATTCAAACCTAACCACTTTATCCGTGCCTTGTATAGGGGAAACACTTTTCCATATAACTAACCAATCTGCATATACCTTGAGGTCAATGGCATCAACTAGTTGCTATAGATCTAATGAAAAACATTCTGTAAATTCAATAAACATAACAAGAAATAACCACCCGACACAGTAATTCAAACAGAATATAGTTTATCTAAATTAATTTGTAAGAAAAGCCAAATAAATGCAAGATCATTTTCTTCATATTTACCTATTCTGGCTGAAAGTCGTTTTCTAAGTCAGAACTGGTCCTCAGCAAAAAGTTAAAGTTTCTAGCCATCATGTAGAGTCACCGTCCTCTCCGTCAGCGTCGGGACCTCTGATCATTGGTTCGGGAAGAAGTGGCACTAGACCTCTCCATTCTACTAGTATTTATACCAAATTGTACATTCTAAATGTAACAAACATTTTTCTCAAACATCCGTTTGGTAGGAAAAGATGTCGTCTTGATACATTAGGAAATTTTCACATGTATTGATAACTTCAAATTCTGAACAGAAATATAAGACCATAGCTAATTCTTTACTTTCAAGGATGTCTTTTCTGGATAAAATGTATCCTACTTATGAAAACATGTAAGTTCATTCAGGTCAGTTTACGGAATTTGCAACATTCTTCACTTTCAGGGGCACTTGGCATCGCTCCTGGATTTGTCGTCATATTCATGGCTTTTCGGTTCAAGTTGAGGCCAGGGTCGCAGTCAGCGCGAAGCCTCCTTGTAAATTTTCCATCTACTCAAATACAGGCTGCGGATGGTAGCCATCTTTCAGCAGGCCACAATTGTCAACTTAAGTACAAAGGAAACTCAAACATAATTACTGCACGGAAATTATTATACAGTGTTATTCCCCTGCTAATACCCTTATGTGTATGTATTTATCTAGCCATTTGCGACATCAAAAGCCATTAATGCATATTAATTATAAGTGCAAAACATAATAACATCACATAAGCAACATCTATTCTGTCAATTTGCTCACCAACTTAGTTCACTTATTATTTTAGCCATGCAATTGCATTCCCACGTGTAATTCTTCTGTTAATAAGGTTGGTTAGACAAATACGACAAACCTTTAGTAGTTACTAATTAATCAGTAGTATTTTTTAATAATGACATACAGATATTTGGGTTTATAATGAAAACCATGCTCCATCACTGCGTGTGAAGTGGCTGTATTTACAAGGAGAGGAAAAGTCACCCAGGGTGGCTTTTCCTCTCCTTGTAAATATGGAGGAGCCCCCTGCGCCACCAGTACGTCATGAAAAGTGACGTAGTGGTGGCGCAGGGGGCTTGTAAATCTGCCCCAGAGATGTTAAGGAAATTAAGGGTAAGACAGACAAAGGGAGAGAAACAGAAACAGAGACAGAGAGCAAGGAACTGAGAAGGACTAAGGCAGTTAGAATGACTGAGATATATGGAGACAGGGAGAGAAACATGGTTGAAAAAATACTGATGGAGGCAGTAAACCTAGGGGAGTAGTAGAGAAGGAGTGAGGGAGTTACGAAAGAGCAGTAAAGGAAGAAGAGAGAGAGAAGGGGAATGAGAAAAGCAGAGTGAGGAGAAGTGAACAAAAGGGAGCATGAAAGTGAAGGGGTGAGAAATACAGATATTTTAAACTTACCTGACCAACAAAATAACTTAATTAGAAATAAATGGGTTTTTTTAATTGCAAGAAAAAAGGATTCAATTTCCTAAATTTTCTTTCTCGATCTGAAAAAAAAGAAAAAAAGTAGTAATATTCAACAATACATTTTAGAATACAGTCCACATATTTTCATATTTAACAAAGTAATTTTTTGCCCTTTTTTTGCTGTTTTCAGAATATATTGAATTTCACTGAAAATAGTGATATCAATTGCATTCATCACTTAACAGGTGGCAAAAAAATAAACAATCTGAAAGATTGTTTAAAAAAGCCCTGAATCTATCCTCAGTAAAACATACCTTGATAGAAATGTAACATATATATTAAAAATATCTTCTAAGAACAATAACTATTTGCAATAAATAACGTCTGTAAATCGTGTTGCTTAAGCACATACACCAAAATAATATCTGTCAAAGAAGTCCACAATAGAAACATTTACCTTCCATGAGGCCAAATGGTAATTTCTAAACCCTTTTTAGGTGAAATATCCAATGGTAATCTTATAAAATCGAATAATGGTTTCTTCAGATGCTGCAATTTGTATCTAAAATTTTGGTTTTAGAAAAATTAAGTATGAATTTGGTAATTCTGCAGGCAAACGTTGCTTGAAAATCAATTGAGAATCATTACACAGTGTCCAGCCTTTTTCACATTTTAGATAAATTGTGTAATGACCAGAAGTTATAGAAGATCCATCATGGAAAATTATTGCAACTGCAACAAAAGTCTTTCCTGATATTGATAATTGATTTCCTATAAACTTCTTTATTAAAGTGTCCAATTTTGTTCCATCAGCTCTACAACGTTGCATCATTAAAATTATATACTGTCCATATTTCTTTAAAAATAACGTTGATAACATTTCTGATTTACATTGAGAACATTCCATGTTGTGATTTGCATCTTTAACTAATTTACTAAAAGTCACTGCTTTTCTCTCTGGTAATGTTAAATGTATGAACCTTTCAGAATCAACATTAGTGCTGCATGTGTTCATACAGTTTTCACAACAATGTTCCCATTTATAAGAGAGACCAAACATATTTTCTATTTCTACCCCTTCATCTTACAGTACCATAAGCATATACATTAAGAATTCCTGTGCATCTTGCTGGACATTTTCAGTAAACTGTGTACATCCAGAACATACATCTAAAAGATTTCTAACATCAGAAGCACTTTTTTTTTTAGTTTTATCATTACTCAGCTTCTCATAAAGGAAACTCAGCAGAGAACAAAATCTTTTTTCATGATTTAGTATTATCTGCTCTTGCAAACTTTCAAGATTAAATACAACATTCAGCACTACATTAGCGTAGCATTTGACACCAGAGCTATTTTCAAAATGACAACCAACAACCTCTTCAACATTGTCCTTTTTCTTTTTGCTTGCAATCACATCACTCTCCTTTTGTTTTCTCTTCTGTACATACTCATTACAGATATTCTCAATTCTCCTTTTCCGACAAACAACACGTTTTTCAAACACAGGATACTGACCTAAATGAGGAGCATAGCTTCTTCTTAATTTAGTATACTCCTTTACACAATTTGCATTAGCACTAACTTTTGAGTCATCAAAGTCTATCATGAATAAACCAGATAATTTTTTCACTCGTGACAAAGCAACATGTGCCATACTTTCTTTAAACACACTAGATCCAATGTTTACAAAAGCACTATCTACAGTTAATCCTTGAGATTTGTGAATAGTTACAGCATATGCTAGAGAAAATGCAAACTGCTTCCTACGTACATATAAGTCTTTCACAAGCAAAAAACAAACTGAACAATGACTAATGTCTTTAACCTCTTCAATCTGATCAAATTTTATTTTTAAAAATTCAATTCCATCTTTTTTCTGGTAGTTAACAAAACCCACAACTTTACCCATGGCTCCATTCACTAAACCTTTTTCTACATTCAAATTACGTCTTAAAATTACTAGACAGTTCATACATACATAAAGATTCTTTTCTAAACCAGCTGTTTTCGATATGTTTTTCTCTAGAGAATCCAATTTAGTTTTCAATTTGTTGTCAATGTAATAGTTATTCCTTCATACTCCAATTTCAAAAGTTCTTCATTCAATATAGAGCATTCATGTAGTGTTGGCATTAAGCAGATTACAGTATTTATTTCTGCAATTTTCTTGTATATTTTCTCTGGAACTATTTGTTCTGTTGGAAACAAATTAGATAGCAATCGAGTCTCTAAAGCTTTTCTGCCATTTTCTGTGAGTAGTACAATTCTGATATCTTTGAGAATACTTGCATAATCATCATCATTTGCTTGCCGCATATTGGTAATGAGTTCTTTGTACTCAAAGTATGACCAAATATTCACTTTACCTATACTTCCTGACGACTTTCTCATGTCTTCATGTGTAAGAGTATTAAATACTGGTTGTCCTTTAACTGGAGTGAGCTGCAGTAGATCCCCAAATACTATAAGATGTTTTCCTCCAAATAACACGTCATAGTCTGTCTTTAGAATTTCCTGCATTTTAAATGCACAAAGGCAAGCATTAAGTTTGATACCATGCTTACCTCATCAATAATGAGAACTTTCATTTTCTTCAACAGTCTTGAAACTTCAAAACATGCTTCTCCTGTTAGCTTGTGGTATTCTATTTTGTTCTCATGCTCTACTGGTAACATTAGCAAACGATGTAAGGTAATTGCTTTTATGTTATATGCTGCTAACCCAGTAGGAGCAGTAACAACACAAGACAAAACTGAATCAGTTTTTTTCTGTAGGTAGCTTCTAATTACTTTAATTAGGAAACTTTTTCCAGTTCCAGCTTGTCCACTCACATACATTCTGATTGGTTCAAATGCTGTGCATGAGCACTCTTTATTTTCATGTAGTAATCCATGATCAATTCGTTTGTGACTTCTTCATAAATTTGTTGTTGTGCATCATTCAGTTGTTGTTCCAAATTTGGTAAGTCTATTAAATCTTCCTGAGCTTGATTCATAGCTGTTTCCACTTCAGTCATGGCTATTGCAGCTTCATTTTCTACGATTGGTTGTCCTAGAGGATCTTGACTGAGCGTACCAGAACTTTAACTGTCTTGAGAACTGTCTCTAGCTACTTCAGCTGCAATTGTAGCTTCTTATTCAATTTCTTCATTTAACATTTGTACATAATTTGAGAAAGTACTGCATTCTATGTTATCTTTGCATGCATTAAAGGAATCTTCATAGCTCTGAAAATCTCCAAGTAATTCATCCTCTGAACGCCATGGTTTAAACAGCTGTAAAAGTGCGTCATGAAAAGTGACGTAGTGGTGGCGCAGGGGGCTTGTAAATCTGCCCCAGAGATGTTAAGGAAATTAAGGGTAAGACAGACAAAGGGAGAGAAACAGAAACAGAGACAGAGAGCAAGGAACTGAGAAGGACTAAGGCAGTTAGAATGACTGAGATATATGGAGACAGGGAGAGAAACATGGTTGAAAAAATACTGATGGAGGCAGTAAACCTAGGGGAGTAGTAGAGAAGGAGTGAGGGAGTTACGAAAGAGCAGTAAAGGAAGAAGAGAGAGAGAAGGGGAATGAGAAAAGCAGAGTGAGGAGAAGTGAACAAAAGGGAGCATGAAATTGAAGGGGTGAGAAATACAGATATTTTAAACTTACCTGACCAACAAAATAACTTAATTAGAAATAAATGTTTTTTTTTAATTGCAAGAAAAAAGGATTCAATTTCCTAAATTTTCTTTCTCGATCTGAAAAAAAAGAAAAAAAGTAGTAATATTCAACAATACATTTTAGAATACAGTCCACATATTTTCATATTTAACAAAGTAATTTTTTGCCCTTTTTTTGCTGTTTTCAGAATATATTGAATTTCACTGAAAATAGTGATATCAATTGCATTCATCACTTAACAGGTGGCAAAAAAATAAACAATCTGAAAGATTGTTTAAAAAAGCCCTGAATCTATCCTCAGTAAAACATACCTTGATAGAAATGTAACATATATATTAAAAATATCTTCTAAGAACAATAACTATTTGCAATAAATAACGTCTGTAAATCTTGTTGCTTAAGCACATACACCAAAATAATATCTGTCAAAGAAGTCCACAATAGAAACATTTACCTTCCATGAGGCCAAATGGTAATTTCTAAACCCTTTTTAGGTGAAATATCCAATGGTAATCTTATAAAATCGAATAATGGTTTCTTCAGATGCTGCAATTTGTATCTAAAATTTTGGTTTTAGAAAAATTAAGTATGAATTTGGTAATTCTGCAGGCAAACGTTGCTTGAAAATCAATTGAGAATCATTACACAGTGTCCAGCCTTTTTCACATTTTAGATAAACTGTGTAATGACCAGAAGTTATAGAAGATCCATCATGGAAAATTATTGCAACTGCAACAAAAGTCTTTCCTGATATTGATAATTGATTTCCTATAAACTTCTTTATTAAAGTGTCCAATTTTGTTCCATCAGCTCTACAACGTTGCATCATTAAAATTATATACTGTCAGAGGAGGAGCCTAGCGCTTGACCAAGATGGCCGCGTGAGCTTACAGCTCCCGAGACCCTCGCGCCCTCCGTCGACTATCCTGTCTCTAATCCTGATGGTATGCATGGCATCGTGTTGCTGAGTTGGCAGGGAGCCGATTGATGCCACCCGTGGTCGGATCGCCCATCGGGAACTGGATTTATGCCTGGCGGAGGATCGCGGCCTGTCCCCCGGTGATGCCAGGGGCCAGAGTTGGCAGGAAGCCCGGCTCCTAGTGGACCAACAACGGCCAGGCGAGGCGTGAACGGTCGGACGGAGGTCCCCGCTCTTTCACTTTCGATTTCGTTTCCTTTGTCTGCCCGGACACTGGAGAGCTCTGGGTGGCTTTATTACCCCTAGGACGCTCTGCGGGCTACTCTGGCAGCATAAGGCTGAACTGTACACTCCTTCTCCCTCTCTCCGAGAGGGATCAGCCTTGACTGCACGGGCCTGCCCGGAGCCCATTATGTCGGGCAAGGCAGAAGGGGATCGGCTGAAGACTAAGACTACCAGGCGGGGACCGTATACCCAAGCCAACAGCATGGACCGCTACGCTCTCCAGAAAGCGTCACCGAGTGGATCGAGCCAGGCGCCGGAGGCCCAAAAGGAGGACTCGCCTGTGGCGCCGGAGCTCTCCCTTCAGGATGTCATGGGCGCGCTCGACGGGATGCAGACCTCGATGGGGAGACAGTTCGAGGCCCTGGCGCATAAGGTGGATGCCATCCTGGTGGATGTCAACCTCATCCGCTCGGACCTGGGCAAGACGAACGAGCGTGTTAAGAGCCTGGACCTTAAGACCACAGGCCTCACTGACGATGTTGCGGAGCTTCAGATCGAGGTCCGTAAACTAAGGACCGAGAGCGACCTCGTCGCCCGCCGGCTGGAGGATTTCGAGAGCCGGGCCAGGCGCAACAACGTGCGCGTCATCGGGGTCCCGGAGTCCTCGGATGAGGCTTTGGTGGACCTGCTCGTTGAGGATTTGGTCCTTAATCATCTAAAGCCGAAGGGCCTTGGAAAGTTCTTTGCTGTGGAGAGGGCCCATAGGGTGCCGGGTGGGCGACCCAAGGCGGGTGCCCCGCCAAGGCCGATTGTCGCCCGGCTTTTCCATTTCCGTGACCGGGACGCTATCCTGCAAGCATCGAGGGTGGCGGGCCCAGTTCCCTTCCAGAATGCATCGGTTAATTTTTACCCGGACTTCACCCAGCAGGTGCAGAGACAGAGACAGAGTTTCCTAGGGGTGAAGCGGAGGCTTCGGGAACTGGATCTGAAGTATGCCATGCTTTTCCCTGCCAAACTACGGGTGGTGCACGAAGACCGGACATTCTTCTTTGACTCTCCTGTTATGGCCGACGAATGGCTGGACGCTTTGCCCCGGCGTAGGACGGGTGCCGACACGGCCGAGCATGGAGATAGTGGCCGGGATGGACAGGGCTGACATCTTCGTGCCGACCTGACTTGCTCTGGCTACACTTGGGAACTTTAAATGAGTGCAGTAACTGTGGAGGGTTGCGGGAGGACGAGGGGTGCTCTTTTCCTACCATAGGGTACTTTTTGTAGATTTTTTGGTTTTGTGGGGCGACAGGCACACTGCGAGTTGGGGGGGCTTTGTAAGCTGCTGCAGGGGTGCAGGGTGGGGGGAGTTGCGGGGATTTGGAGTTTGTTGTTGGGGGGTTTATTTCTGCAAGGCATGATGATTATCCTCAGGACTGTTCCATGGTGGCTCCTCGGGTGTGGGGGGGGCCTCTTTCCGTTCGAGGATGGGGGGTAGAGGCTTAAATGTTATAAGCTGGAATGTTAATGGGTTAGGGGATCGTATCAAGAGGGGGATTGTTTTGCAATTTCTGAAACGTTCGATGCCTGATGTTGCCCTGCTGCAGGAGACGCACCTCATAGGCAATACGTGCTATGCCTTGAATAGGAAGGGGTATAAATTTGTTGCACACTCGGGATTCTCTTCTGGGTCCAGGGGTGTGGGTATCCTGGTCAGGACATCGTTGCCTTTTGAGGTGGACTCCACCATTGTTGACGATAGGGGGAGGTTTGTGGCGGTAGCGGGGCGGTGGGAAGGAAGAATTTTGGTTTTGGTTTCGGTCTATGTCCCGCCTGCCCTGCAGGCCTCCACATTTGCTGATCTGGGCAGGGCTTTGTTGACTCTCCCGGGGGGTACGCTGGTAGTGGGAGGGGATTTCAACGCTGTAGGCTCCGGACTGTTGGATAGATACCCGCCCAGGGATACAGGGGGGGCTCAGAAATGGCTTCCAGACTTCCTGGACACGTTTGGTCTTATAGACTGCTGGAGGCTCCGGCACCCCACACAGAGTCAATACACATTTCACTCCGGTGCGCATGGTAGCCTCTCCAGGATTGACTACTTGCTCACTCTGGCCGCACACGCCTCGTTGGTGTCCGAGGCGAGGCACATGGCACGCGGTATCTCTGACCACTCACCAGTGTGGATCCGGCTGGATCTAGGTCGGGAGGGAGGAGGGAGGGTGGCTCCCATTAACCCATGGTACTTCCGAGACCCCAAGATGCGCAGCGCCCTGGTAAAGAAGGTAGATAGTTACTTCAAAGAAAATCTGGGTACCGTGGACTCGGCGGTGTCGCTGTGGGAAGCTTTTAAGACCGTGCTTCGGGGGGAAGCCCTCTCCCTGGTGGTGGCTGCCAAGAGTCGGAGGGATGGCGAGGTACGGCAGGTAGAGGAGGAGATCGCGGCCATTGAAGGGGCTATGGAGGAGGGGGTTACGGAGTCCTCGCTGCATGAGCTTTGCCTGAAGCAGACGGAATATAGGGACCTGGTGACGGACGCCGCTAAGACCCTCAGTAGGGAACAACAGGGCCGCCTGTATGACGTTGGTGATAAGGCAGGGAAACTCCTGGCGTGGTTGGACAGGAAAGAACGGGTCAATAGAGTGGTGCCGGAGTTGATGGGTGAGAACGGGGAGGCGATTGTGGAACCTGAGGGGATTGTGAAGTGTTTCGCGGAGTACTTTCGTGGGTTTTATTCCTCTGTATCGGACAGGCCGCCCGGGGACTCGGCTGATCTCCTCCGTGATATCGAGCTGCCCTGCCTCTCCGACATAGATAGGGACGATTTGGATGGTGACATAACGGTCAACGAGGTGGCGGGGGCTATCCGTGCGTTACACTCGGGTAAGGCCTCTGGACCGAACGGATTGCCGATAGATCTGTATAAGCTGTTCCCGGATAGAGTTGCCCCCCACCTGCGCACCATGTTTTTGGAGGCGCGGGGGGATGGGATCCTTCCGTTGGATCAGCGGCTGGCGTCGATTGTGGTCATACATAAAGAGGGTAAGCCTCGGGGTAGGTGCGCCTCCTATCGGCCCATCTCGCTCCTCAACGCTGAGCCGAAAATTCTGGCTAAACTCCTGGTGACCCGTTTGAGTAGAGTACTTGGCGACTTGGTCCACCCTGATCAATCCGGCTTCATCCCGCACCGAAACACGGCACTAAACCTTAGACGTCTTCATGGCGTCATCGCCAGGGCGGACACGCTGCAGGAACCGGCGATTGTGGCGTCCCTTGACGCCACGATGGCCTTTGACACGGTGGAATGGGCATACTTATGGGCCGTGCTGGCTAAGTTTGGTTTTGGACGCGGTTTTGTGAGTTGGGTTAGGTTGCTGTACGAGGGGCCGCTAGCGAATGTGGTGGTGAATGGTCGGGCATCTACTCCGTTTCAGCTTGGTAGGGGTACTCGGCAGGGTTGCCCCCTATCGCCTCTGTTGTTTGCCCTCGCCCTTGAACCATTGGCTGCATGGATACGTTGGCACCCGGAAATACGGGGCCTCCGGTGGTCGCCCGATCACGAGGACCGTATCTCGCTCTACGCCGATGATATCCTGTTATACCTTGCCTCACCTAAGAAGTCGCTTATTGTGGTTTGTGACGTACTTGCATCATTCGGAAAGAACTCGGGGCTCGTCATTAATTGGGGCAAGTCGTACTTGTACGTTCTTAGTGGCGAGGTCCCACCGATCCCTAGAACGTGTGCCATACAGGTCGCCCAGCAGGGTTTCGTGTACTTGGGGATTTTTATATCCATGGACCCTGCTGTGCGCTATGAGAAGAACCTGCTCCCCCCCCTGGCACGCT
Organism: Triturus cristatus; assembly: GCF_964204655.1. Classification (NCBI taxonomy): domain Eukaryota; kingdom Metazoa; phylum Chordata; class Amphibia; order Caudata; family Salamandridae; genus Triturus; species Triturus cristatus. The sequence continues at coordinate 1,124,983,448 of NC_140590.1, read as the reverse complement.
TGAGGCGCGATGTGGAAGGTTGGCGGCGGCTGCCGCTCTCCCTCGTTGGGCGTGCGGCCCTGTTCAAAATGATGTCTCTTCCCCGCTTCCTCTACGCCCTCCAGAACACCTTGGACTGGGTACCGGCCACATACTTTCGGGAGGTCGAAGGCCTCCAACGGACGTTGCTGTGGGATGGGCGGCCGCGAATAGCCAACGCAAAATTGACGCTCCCATGGTATGATGGGGGCATTGCGCTCCCAGACATCCGACGTTACTACTGGGCCACGCAGCTGAGCGCGATCAACCATGGGTTTTATGGCCCCGCCCTCAGCCCTGGATATGCCATGGACAGGTGGTTGCTACGTGGTGGCAACTACTACAGGGCGTTGTATTCGCGGTCCCTGGATTCGTCCCTCACGGGGCCCACGGGTGTGGCGGTGCGTGTGTGGAAGATGGCGACTGACTCGTTGGGCTGGAAGGACAGGCTCACCCTCGCTACCCCATTGTTTGAGTCGGAGAGGTTGGGGAGGCTCAGGCACACGAAGGGATTTGACAAGTGGGACCTGATAGGTATATCCAAAGTGGGAGATGTGCTACATAAGGGGAGGGTGAAGTCCTTTGAGGAGTTGCAGACTGAGTATGAGCTGGGGCCCTCCGAGTATTTTAGGTATATCCAGCTGCGCCACGCCCTCCGATCAGTCCTCGTGGAGGGTGAGAAGGTGCCGGAGTCCTCTCCCCTTGAGGACCGGGTCCTTGATGGTCACATGCCCGAGAGCACGATCTCGCTTATATACAAGAAATTGATTAACGTCCGGGCAGACCTGCTCTCGGGGCTGAGAGAACAGTGGACTAGGGATGGCCTTGAGTTGGATAATGAGGATTGGCAGTCAGCGGTTTCTTCCCCTAAGGAGGTTGCGATCCCGTCGCGCCTGAGGCTGGTGCAGCTTAAAATACTGCACCGGGTCTATGTGACGGGGCCGCGGCTGGTCCACATGGGATTCTCGGAGGACGGCCTGTGCAGGAGGGGATGTGGTTTGGTGGGTACTTTCCTTCACATCATTTGGGAGTGTGGTGTCATTGTGGAGTTCTGGAGGAGAGTCCATGCAGTTATGGGGGAGGTGACGGGCATTGCTGTGCAGCCGGAGGCGCGGTGTTGCCTCCTGAACGTCTGGGGGCCCACGGACCTTGATGAGGCGCAGACCCAATGGGTGACCCTGGGTAACATGATCGCTAAAAGGGACATTGCGCGTTTATGGGGCTCCTCGGGGCCCCCTACACTGACCGCGTGGAAAGAGAACATGGACTGGAGCATGTTTAGGGAGAAGACGGTCTATTGCTCCAGAGGTCGCCCCCGGAAATGGCACGCCATCTGGGGGCGGTGGAACCAATACAGGGGGGGAATATGTCTTGCCCCTGATCTGGACCCGCCCGAGGAACAGCTTTCCCCCTGACCCTCTTTCCAGCATAGTTCGGTTTTAGGTACCGTTTTGGGCTTCTGCTGTCCCCCTTCTTCCTCCGTACATTGTCTTGTAATTAGTAGAAGAGTGGGGTCCGGCCTCCCCTGGGGGCTTTCACCATGGGTTTTCACTGTTTCTTGCCTTGCTGGGGTTTGTTGTGAGTTTTTCTGTGTTTATTTAAAATTGGACCTTTGCACTAATCCTTGTACTGTACTGGGGACACACCACTGTATCTGACTTTCCATGCTGCCGAACCTCCGGGCTGTCGGCTGAATAGCTGTGTCCTGACTTTTGAAATAAAGGTTTTCCAAAAAAAAAAAAAAAAAAAAAAAAAAAATTATATACTGTCCATATTTCTTTAAAAATAACGTTGATAACATTTCTGATTTACATTGAGAACATTCCATGTTGTGATTTGCATCTTTAACTAATTTACTAAAAGTCTCTGCTTTTCTCTCTGGTAATGTTAAATGTATGAACCTTTCAGAATCAACATTAGTGCTGCATGTGTTCATACAGTTTTCGCAACAATGTTCCCATTTATAAGAGAGACCAAACATATTTTCTATTTCTACCCCTTCATCTTACAGTACCATAAGCATATACATTAAGAATTCCTGTGCATCTTGCTGGACATTTTCAGTAAACTGTGTACATCCAGAACATACATCTAAAAGATTTCTAACATCAGAAGCACTTTTTTTTTTAGTTTTATCATTACTCAGCTTCTCATAAAGGAAACTCAGCAGAGAACAAAATCTTTTTTCATGATTTAGTATTATCTGCTCTTGCAAACTTTCAAGATTAAATACAACATTCAGCACTACATTAGCGTAGCATTTGACACCAGAGGTATTTTCAAAATGACAACCAACAACCTCTTCAACATTGTCCTTTTTCTTTTTGCTTGCAATCACATCACTCTCCTTTTGTTTTCTCTTCTGTACATACTCATTACAGATATTCTCAATTCTCCTTTTCCGACAAACAACACGTTTTTCAAACACAGGATACTGACCTAAATGAGGAGCATAGCTTCTTCTTAATTTAGTATACTCCTTTACACAATTTGCATTAGCACTAACTTTTGAGTCATCAAAGTCTATCATGAATAAACCAGATAATTTTTTCACTCGTGACAAAGCAACATATGCCATACTTTCTTTAAACACACTAGATCCAATGTTTACAAAAGCACTATCTACAGTTAATCCTTGAGATTTGTGAATAGTTACAGCATATGCTAGAGAAAATGCAAACTGCTTCCTACGTACATATAAGTCTTTCACAAGCAAAAAACGAACTGAACAATGACTAATGTCTTTAACCTCTTCAATCTGATCAAATTTTATTTTTAAAAATTCAATTCCATCTTTTTTCTGGTAGTTAACAAAACCCACAACTTTACCCATGGCTCCATTCACTAAACCTTTTTCTACATTCAAATTACGTCTTAAAATTACTAGACAGTTCATACATACATAAAGATTCTTTTCTAAACCAGCTGTTTTCGATATGTTTTTCTCTAGAGAATCCAATTTAGTTTTCAATTTGTTGTCAATGTAATAGTTATTCCTTCATACTCCAATTTCAAAAGTTCTTCATTGAATATAGAGCATTCATGTAGTGTTGGCATTAAGCAGATTACAGTATTTATTTCTGCAATTTTCTTGTATATTTTCTCTGGAACTATTTGTTCTGTTGGAAACAAATTAGATAGCAATCGAGTCTCTAAAGCTTTTCTGCCATTTTCTGTGAGTAGTACAATTCTGATATCTTTGAGAATACTTGCATAATCATCATCATTTGCTTGCCGCATATTGGTAATGAGTTCTTTGTACTCAAAGTATGACCAAATATTCACTTTACCTATACTTCCTGACGACTTTCTCATGTCTTCATGTGTAAGAGTATTAAATACTGGTTGTCCTTTAACTGGAGTGAGCTGCAGTAGATCCCCAAATACTATAAGATGTTTTCCTCCAAATAACACGTCATAGTCTGTCTTTAGAATTTCCTGCATTTTAAATGCACAAAGGCAAGCATTAAGTTTGATACCATGCTTACCTCATCAATAATGAGAACTTTCATTTTCTTCAACAGTCTTGAAACTTCAAAACATGCTTCTCCTGTTAGCTTGTGGTATTCTATTTTGTTCTCATGCACTACTGGTAACATTAGCAAACGATGTAAGGTAATTCCTTTTATGTTATATGCTGCTAACCCAGTAGGAGCAGTAACAACACAAGACAAAACTGAATTAGTTTTTTTCTGTAGGTAGCTTCTAATTACTTTAATTAGGAAACTTTTTCCAGTTCCAGCTTGTCCACTCACATACATTATGATTGGTTCAAATGCTGTGCATGAGCACTCTTTATTTTCATGTAGTAATCCATGATCAATTCGTTTGTGACTTCTTCATAAATTTGTTGTTGTGCATCATTCAGTTGTTGTTCCAAACTTGGTAAGTCTATTAAATCTTCCTGAGCTTGATTCATAGCTGTTTCCACTTCAGTCATCGCTATTGCAGCTTCATTTTCTACGATTGGTTGTCCTAGAGGATCTTGACTGAGCGTACCAGAACTTTAACTGTCTTGAGAACTGTCTCTAGCTACTTCAGCTGCAATTGTAGCTTCTTATTCAATTTCTTCATTTAACATTTGTACATAATTTGAGAAAGTACTGCATTCTATGTTATCTTTGCATGCATTAAAGGAATCTTCATAGCTCTGAAAATCTCCAAGTAATTCATCCTCTGAACGCCATGGTTTAAACAGCTGTAAAAGTGCGTCATGAAAAGTGACGTAGTGGTGGCGCAGGGGGCTTGTAAATCTGCCCCAGAGATGTTAAGGAAATTAAGGGTAAGACAGACAAAGGGAGAGAAACAGAAACAGAGACAGAGAGCAAGGAACTGAGAAGGACTAAGGCAGTTAGAATGACTGAGATATATGGAGACAGGGAGAGAAACATGGTTGAAAAAATACTGATGGAGGCAGTAAACCTAGGGGAGTAGTAGAGAAGGAGTGAGGGAGTTACGAAAGAGCAGTAAAGGAAGAAGAGAGAGAGAAGGGGAATGAGAAAAGCAGAGTGAGGAGAAGTGAACAAAAGGGAGCATGAAAGTGAAGGGGTGAGAAATACAGATATTTTAAACTTACCTGACCAACAAAATACCTTAATTAGAAATAAATGGTTTTTTTTTAATTGCAAGAAAAAAGGATTCAATTTCCTAAATTTTCTTTCTCGATCTGAAAAAAATAAGAAAAAAAGTAGTAATATTTAACAATACATTTTAGAATACAGTCCACATATTTTCATATTTAACAAAGTAATTTTTTGCCCTTTTTTTGCTGTTTTCAGAATATATTGAATTTCACTGAAAATAGTGATATCAAATGCATTCATCACTTAACAGTGGGCAAAAAAATAAACAATCTGAAAGATTGTTTAAAAAAGCCCTGAATCTATCCTCAGTAAAACATACCTTGATAGAAATGTAACATATATATTAAAAATATCTTCTAAGAACAATAACTATTTGCAATAAATAACGTCTGTAAATCTTGTTGCTTAAGCACATACACCAAAATAATATCTGTCAAAGAAGTCCACAATAGAAACATTTACCTTCCATGAGGCCAAATGGTAATTTCTAAACCCTTTTTAGGTGAAATATCCAATGGTAATCTTATAAAATCGAATAATGGTTTCTTCAGATGCTGCAATTTGTATCTAAAATTTTGGTTTTAGAAAAATTAAGTATGAATTTGGTAATTCTGCAGGCAAACGTTGCTTGAAAATCAATTGAGAATCATTTCACAGTGTCCAGCCTTTTTCACATTTTAGATAAACTGTGTAATGACCAGAAGTTATAGAAGGTCCATCATGGAAAATTATTGCAACTGCAACAAAAGTCTTTCCTGATATTGATAATTGATTTCCTATAAACTTCTTTATTAAAGTGTCCAATTTTGTTCCATCAGCTCTACAACGTTGCATCATTAAAATTATATACTGTCCATATTTCTTTAAAAATAACGTTGATAACATTTCTGATTTACATTGAGAACATTCCATGTTGTGATTTGCATCTTTAACTAATTTACTAAAAGTTACTGCTTTTCTCTCTGGTAATGTTAAATGTATGAACCTTTCAGAATCAACATTAGTGCTGCATGTGTTCATACAGTTTTCACAACAATGTTCCCATTTATAAGAGAGACCAAACATATTTCCATTTCTACCCCTTCATCTTCCAGTACCATAAGCATATACATTAAGAATTCCTGTGCATCTTGCTGGACATTTTCAGTAAACTGTGTACATCCAGAACATACATCTAAAAGATTTCTAACATCAGAAGCACTTTTTTTTTTTAGTTTTATCATTACTCAGCTTCTCATAAAGGAAACTCAGCAGAGAACAAAATCTTTTTCATGATTTAGTATTATCTTCTCTTGCAAACTTTCAAGATTAAATACAACATTCAGCACTACATTAGCGTAGCATTTGACACCAGAGCTATCTTCAAAATGACAACCAACAACCTCTTCAACATTGTCCTTTTTCTTTTTGCTTGCAATCACATCACTCTCCTTTTGTTTTCTCTTCTGTTCATACTCATTACAGATATTCTCAATTCTCCTTTTCCGACAAACAACACGTTTTTCAAACACAGGATACTGACCTAAATGAGGAGCATAGCTTCTTCTTAATCTAGTATACTCCTTTACACAATTTGCATTAGCACTAACTTTTGAGTCATCAAAGTCTATCATGAATAAACCAGATAATTTTTTCACTCGTGACAAAGCAACATAAGCCATACTTTCTTTAAACACACTAGATCCAATGTTTACAAAAGCACTATCTACAGTTAATCCTTGAGATTTGTGAATAGTTACAGCATATGCTAGAGAAAATGCAAACTGCTTCCTACGTACATATAAGTCTTTCACAAGCAAAAAACGAACTGAACAATGACTAATGTCTTTAACCTCTTCAATCTGATCAAATTTTATTTTTAAAAATTCAATTCCATCTTTTTTCTGGTAGTTAACAAAACCCACAACTTTACCCATAGCTCCATTCACTAAACCTTTTTCTACATTCAAATTACGTCTTAAAATTACTAGACAGTTCATACATACATAAAGATTCTTTTCTAAACCAGCTGTTTTCGATATGTTTTTCTCTAGAGAATCCAATTTAGTTTTCAATTTGTTGTCAATGTAATAGTTATTCCTTCATGCTCCAATTTCAAAAGTTCTTCATTGAATATAGAGCATTCATGTAGTGTTGGCATTAAGCAGATTACAGTATTTTTTTCTGCAATTTTCTTGTATATTTTCTCTGGAACTATTTGTTCTGTTGGAAACAAATTAGATAGCAATCGAGTCTCTAAAGCTTTTCTGCCATTTTCTGTGAGTAGTACAATTCTGATATCTTTGAGAATACTTGCATAATCATCATCATTTGCTTGCCGCATATTGGTGATGAGTTCTTTGTACTCAAAGTATGACCAAATATTCACTTTACCTATACTTCCTGACGACTTTTTCATGTCTTCATGTGTAAGAGTATTAAATACTGGTTGTCCTTTAACTGGAGTGAGCTGCAGTAGATCCCCAAAAACTATAACATGTTTTCCTCCAAATAACACGTCATAGTCTGTCTTTAGAATTTGCTGCATTTTAAATGCACAAAGGCAAGCATTAAGTTTGATACCATGCTTACCTCATCAATAATGAGAACTTTCATTTTCTTCAACAGTCTTGAAACTTCAAAACATGCTTCTCCTGTTAGCTTGTGGTATTCTATTTTGTTCTCATGCTCTACTGGTAACATTAGCAAACGATGTAAGGTAATTCATTTTATGTTATATGCTGCTAACCCAGTAGGAGCAGTAACAACACAAGACAAAACTGAATCAGTTTTTTTCTGTAGGTAGCTTCTAATTACTTTAATTAGGAAACTTTTTCCAGTTCCAGCTTGTCCACTCACATACATTCTGATTGGTTCAAATGCTGTGCATGAGCACTCTTTATTTTCATGTAGTAATCCATGATCAATTCGTTTGTGACTTCTTCATAAATTTGTTGTTGTGCATCATTCAGTTGTTGTTCCAAATTTGGTAAGTCTATTAAATCTTCCTGAGCTTGATTCATAGCTGTTTCCACTTCAGTCATGGCTATTGCAGCTTCATTTTCTACGATTGGTTGTCCTAGAGGATCTTGACTGAGCGTACCAGAACTTTAACTGTCTTGAAAACTGTCTCTAGCTACTTCAGCTGCAATTGTAGCTTCTTGTTCAATTTCTTCATTTAACATTTGTACATAATTTGAGAAAGTACTGCATTCTATGTTATCTTTGCATGCATTAAAGGAATCTTCATAGCTCTGAAAATCTCCAAGTAATTCATCCTCTGAATGCCATGGTTTAAACAGCTGTAAAAGTGCTAAGTAGTAAAATTCCTTTTTGTCAGTAGTGTCGCAACTCAGATTCCTGTGATTAATCAAACTTCCTTTTGTTTGTTTCACCAAACATCCTTCCTCACCAATGACTTTAATGTAGTTCTGCAGCACTTCATAGAGACACATGTTCTCAAGATGATGACTTCTGTTTGGGTAATATGTGTCCAACATATTTGTTTTCAAAATGTCTGTACTTTCTGGTTCGTTCTCTGCTAAACATTCAATTTCTCGAATAGATTTCAGTACCCGATTTCGCATTCCTGTAAGGCCTAAACTTACCCAAATTATTCTTCTGGATTTGGAGTACAGACTTGCAGATGATAACCTATCTGAGCATTCGTATGACCCAATTTCTCGATGCGATAACATCTTTAAACTGAAACTGTATAGCTTTTTACTGACAGTCTTCTCGTGAGGAATCTCTTTCCACATTTCTTTCAATTCCGCTTTCTCAGATTTAGTGATGTAAGATGTGACATACCGAGCAACAGCAATAGAATTGTCAGCTACATACTGAATATCCATGTTAGCATTCCACATGGATAAAATGACTGGGTTGTAGTCATTTATATATTTTGACTCTTCTTTTCTTCTTCGGTTGTAGGTATTTTTCGGAGATTTTCTTGTAATGTTATGTCGCACAGCTGACATAAAACTGTTTACTCTTCCTTTTAAAAGAACAGGTCGTGGAAATCCAAATCAACATTTTGTGTAGAATTTATCTTTACTCTTGTACTTTCGTCGACAGTATTTTCCACACCGATGACTTTGGAAACGTAAAACTTGCTCTTTTAAGTTTTTTTCTTCTGTGCTTTTAGGTATAGCACATGTTGCATATTCTTCAATGAAAGATAAAACTGCATCATCAGAATCTGTTCCAAATTTTGGGGCATCCTTGATCCACAACAGCAAATGAATATGCGGAGCACCTCTTGCTTGGTACTCTTTTCTTCAAAAGAAATCCACAACTTCTCCAAGAGGTGGATTTTTTTTATTGCAGATGAAGGACATCATAGCCTCAAATCTATGATTGAAATATCTGCAAACATTAACCAGATCCAATGAGCACAATTCTCCTGCTGTCTTGTATTGGATGTTTTCAATATTTGAATTTGCCACTCGAAGAAAATCCAGTAAATCATCCCAAGCGTACTCAGCACAGCTTAGGGTAAGGAACCATGTAGGAGTTCCTAAATTCCGTAACATACATTTCAATTCTCCATGGCGTCAGTACCAATATTCATTAGTTCCACGCTGACAAGCCATCAGATTAATCAATTGAGATTCCAAATGATCATCTCGCTGTTGCACTTTGTTCATAAAATCCTTTGCAGACACATTATGTAGATGTAGTCCAGTTTTTAAAATTTGATTTACTGCATAAGATAGTGCAGACAAGTCACTTTCAAATAAAAGATGGAACAAATAAGGAATACTTTGACGAAATCTTGGATCTTCTGCATATAATCTTGTAGTCCGATACTCAGAAGCAGGAATCTGTACTGGACGTTCATCATATCGTCCACCTTTTCCTGTAGGAAACAGCTGGGGAAAACAACGAGCTTCCAAGCTCTCCTCCCATACACTCACAGGAGTTCCTTTTGCTTTTTTCATCTGAAACAGATCAATAGTGTTTCCCATAACTTCTTTAGAATGAAGAGGATGTATGCTGAAATGTTCATCAATTTCTTCTTCTTTTGACTTATCCACTTTTTCAATTTGCCCAGTTGGTATTCCTGTGTCTGCTAGTAAAACTTCTTCATCTTCATCCATATAAATTGATTCACAGTCCTTATTATTTCTTTTCAAATATAAATTTGCTCTTTGTACTTTTCGTACATCTACTAGCTCCTGCCAAATTTTCTTATTCTTCGTAGGTACACCATTAACTAGAATAACTAATGGTTCAGTTTCCAAACTATCTGCATCAATTGTTTCAATATTTTTTTTCAAATCTAATGGCAAATAGACAACTCTTCCTTTTAAACCTCTTTGTAAATCTGAAGGAGGTAATTTACCTGTTTTGGGCTCCATACGAACTATAGTCTGAAACGGATGGACACATTGAATGAGTATAGACTCATACGTATTTAAATCACTAAGTTCTGCAGGAATATCAACCAATTCTAAATTATTATGTACAGCTCTAGCTGGCATTTTATTTTCTTCTAACTTGTTATAATATATATAGTATATATTTACAAATACGCTGATCTTCACCCAAATCAAAACAATTTTCCAGAAATAAATATGTAGCAAAATCCTTCCACTCATAATTATTTTCTTTTTCACTTTTTTTATAGAGATCAACATTCCTTGTTTGAGTTTTATAATGGCTTCTTCGGCAACAAATACAAGTAATATTTGGTCTTTCATTAGAGATGATCGTAAATTTTGTCATTTGATCTTCAAAATTTTTACTAACAGTGAGTTCTACATTCTCTTCCACATTTTCCTCAATAACTGTGTCAATTCCTGCACTTTCTTGCTCTGGACCAAAGTAACAAAACTGAATATCATCAATAACCTTCTCTACATCTGATACAGATCCACGGAACAGAGCACTATCAACTCATTTAACTTTAGTGCTGGACTTTTAGCAAAATACAATCTTCTCACAAACTTTCTAATTTCAGTATGATGTACTGCCAGCATCCTAAAATGGTGAAAAACACTTTGACAAACTTTCCTAGAAAGACAAGCCAGAGAATGTCCTTGCAAACCAGTATTCTTTCTCACTCTGCATGGATCTAGTCTTTGAAGCACCTTAATCTTCTGTTTAACACTTTTTTTACTATATTCTCTTAGAAAGTCACGTAATTTATCAATAAATTCTTGTCGTACAGTACAAATACTACTACAATTCCAAGTGTACACTGGGGCTTTAGGACGTTTCCCCATAACCTCATCAGCTAACACTTCTTCCTCATTTCTTGGAACCATTTTCTCCTTTTCCATTACACAACCATCTTTAACTTCATAAGCTCGACCACTGGTGTCAACTGCAAGCAGCAAACTACTACTTTGAAGATAACTCTCTTCATTAAAAAATGGTTCAGTACTTGAACTATGCTTCCATTCTCCTAAGAACACTTTCAAAAGTTATTTTTTTTCACTACTCTTTTCCTTTTGCTTTTTGACTTCATTACATTGACTATTTTATCTAATGTACGGATCCTGTTTAAAATTAAAATGAATAGTTTTCTTTTTAATTCCAAAGCCTTTGCAATAATTGATTCAATATGTTTCTTTTTCTTATAAAATTTTGCTTTCTTCCTATATTTTTTCACATCCTTTAGCAAATTGAACATCACTCTTCTCTGAAACATTTTTCTACGAATGTTTTGAAATTCTGTTTCTCTTTTTAAGTCATTCTTTCTTGCTTCTGATTGTACATTAGCATTTAGTACTTTCTTTCTATTGTCTTGTTGTTTTCTACTTGAAACACTATTTGCAGTGGATATATTTTTTGCATTTTTTCTATGTTTGAAGATATTTTTAAAAAAATCCTTAGTCTGCTTACCAGAAGACTTTCTCTTTTTTCCAACATGAGGTTCTTCAACTAATTTGTGTTGTCCAGTTCTCTTCAAATATAGATGTTTTTGTTCTTTTCTCTTTCTTGATTTTATAGGCATGTTTAATTTATTTCAGTGTTGTTCACCAATACCTAAAAGAAACAAAAAAAATACCTTTATGTAATTTAAATATATTACTATATTTGTTTTGAGCTTTTCAAATCCTATCATATGAGCTGCCCCTTTCCTACGAGTGCAAGTCTTACAGAACAAGAGCAACACAAATTAAATCTCTGACAACAATTCCTGTGTGCAGACAGACTCATGGTGTGATTCTAGGCAGAAAACGATATTTGATTGACAATTTCAAAGCACATTTACTACTGTGGTAGAGCAAGTGATAATTACTGTAACAGCCTGACACATTTTCCTTATAGTTTAGAGAGGCAGAAAAGAGCACATGTCCTAACAGCTACTTGAGACCATGAGAATGTGGAACCTGGGTGAGTGATTAGACTAGAGCAAAGGAAATGAGCCTTGATGACGTTGAATGTGTTAGCGTTAGACACTGCTACCTGAAATACCACACAGTGCTGAATAGTAAGCATGGGAGTGCAGGAAAATCAGCTGCCTGTGTGCTTCTGGAGAATGTGTATTGTCAGGTGCAAGAGAGATCTGCATGGACGCTTGCACAACTGCATGAAGACTGCAGAGATGTATGTAAGAGTACATGTGTGGTAAGGGTTAATTGGAGTTTTGAACATGTAGGATCCACCTCACCCATTGCAGGAGTGGAACGAAAATCTACCATGTTGATTTCAAATGTGTTAGCATTTGCTTCTCATTTGTGAGATAGTGATTTGTCCTGAATCCTAACCATCACCGTTCAAGAAAACAAGCTGCCCCTTTCCTGTGAGTGCAAGTCTTACAGAACAAGAGCAACACGAATTAAATCTCTGACAACAGTTCCTGTGTGCAGACAGACTCATGGTGTGATGCAAGGCAGAAAACGATATTTGATTGGCAATTTCAAAGCACATTTACTACTGTGGTAGAGCAAGTGATAATTACTGTAACAGCCTGACACATTTTCCTTATAGTTTAGAGAAGCAGAAAATAAAACATGTCCTAACAGCTACTTGAGACCATGAGCACGTGGAACCTGGGTGAGTGATTAGACTAGTGCAAAGAAAATGAGCCTTGGTGACGTTGAATGTGTTAGCGTTACACACTGCTACCTGAAATACCACACAGTGCTGAATTGTAAGCATGGGAGTGCAGGAAAATCAGCTGCCTGTGTGCTAAGAGTGTGCTTCTGGAGACTGTGTATTGTCAGGTGCAAGAGAGATCTGCATGGACTCTTGCACAACTGCATGAAGACTGCAGAGATGTATGTAAGAGTACATGTGTGGTAAGGGTTAATTGGAGTTATGAACATGTAGGAACTACCTCGCCGGTTGCAGGACTGGAAGGAAAATCTACCATGTTGATTTCAAATGTGTTAGCATTTGCCTCTCATTTGTGAGATATTGATTTGTGCTGAATGCTAACCATCACAGTTCAAGAAAACAAGCTGCCCCTTTCCTGCGAGTGCAAGTCTTACAGAACAAGAGCAACACAAATTAAATCTCTGACAACAATTCCTGTGTGCACACAGACTCATGGTGTGATTCTAGGCTGAAAACGATATTTGATTGGCAATTTCAAAGCACATTTACTACTGTGGTAGAGCAAGTGATAATTACTGTAACAGCCTGACACATTTTCTTTATAGTTTAGAGAGGCAGAAAAGAGCACATGTCCTAACAGCTACTTGAGACCATGAGCATGTGGCACCTGGGTGAGTGATTAGACTAGAGCAAAGGAAATGAGCCTTGGTGACGTTGAAGGGTTTAGCGTTACACGCTGCTATCTGAAATACCACACAGTGATGAATAGTAAGCATGGAAGTGCAGGAAAATCAGCTGCCTGTGTGCTAAGATTGTGCTTCTGGAGAATGTGTATTGTCAGGTGCAAGAGAGATCTGCATGGACGCTTGCACAACTGCATGAAGACTGCAGAGATGTATTTAAGAGTACATGTGTGGTAAGGGTTAATTGGAGTTTTGAACATGTAGGAACTACCTCACCCATTGCAGGATTGGAAGGAAAATCTACCATGTTGATTTCAAATGTGTTAGCATTTGCCTCTCATCTGTGAGATAGTGATTTGTGCTGAATGCTAACCATCACAGTTCAAGAAAACAAGCTGCCCCTTTCCTACGAGTGCAAGTCTTACAGAACAAGAGCAACACAAATTAAATCTCTGACAACAATTCCTGTGTGCAGACAGACTCATGGTGTGATTCTAGGCAGAAAACGATATTTGATTGGCAATTTGAAAGCACATTTACTTCTGTGGTAGAGCAAGTGATAATTACTGTAACAGCCTGACACATTTTCCTTATAGTTTAGAGAGGCAGAAAAGAGCACATGTCCCAACAGCTACTTGAGACCATGAGCATGTGGAACCAGGGTGAGTGATTAGACTAGAGCAAAGGAAATGAGCCTTGGTGACGTTGAATATGTTAGCGTCACACACTGCTATCTGAAATACCACACAGTGCTGAATAGTAAGCATGGGAGTGCAGGAAAATCAGCTGCCTGTGTGCTAAGAGTGTGCTTCTGGAGAATGTGTATTGTCAGGTGCAAGAGAGATCTGCATGGACGCTTGCACAACTGCATGAAGACTGCAGAGATGTATGTAAGAGTACATGTGTGGTATGGGTTAATTGGAGTTTTGAACATGTAGGAACTACCTCACCTATTGCAGGAGTGGAAGGAAAATCTACCATGTTGATTTCAAATGTGTTAGCATTTGCCTCTCATCTGTGAGATAGTGATTTGTGCTGAATGCTAACCATCACAGTTCAAGAAAACAAGCTGCCCCTTTCCTACGAGTGCAAGTCTTACAGAACAAGAGCAACACAAATTAAATCTCTGACAACAATTCCTGTGTGCAGACAGACTCATGGTGTGATTCTAGGCAGAAAACGATATTTGATTGGCAATTTCAAAGCACATTTACTACTGTGGTAGAGCAAGTGATAATTCCTGTAACAGCCTGACACATTTTCCTTATAGTTTAGAGAGGCAGAAAAGAGCACATGTCCTAACAGCTACTTGAGACCATGAGCATGTGGAACCTGGGTAAGTGATTAGACTAGAGCAAAGGAAATAAGCCTTGGTGACGTTGAATGTGTTAGCGTTACACACTGCTATCTGAAATACCACACAGTGCTGAATAGTAAGCATGGGAGTGCAGGAAAATCAGCTGCCTGTGTGCTAAGAGTGTGCTTCTGGAGAATGTGTATTGACAGGTGCAAGAGAGATCTGCATGGACGCTTGCACAACTGCATGAATACTGCAGAGATGTATGTAAGAGTACATGTGTGGTAAGGGTTAATTGGTGTTTTGAACATGTAGGAACTACCTCACCCATTGCAGGAGTGGAAGGAAAATCTACCATGTTGATTTCAAATGTGTTAGCATTTGCCTCTCATCTGTGAGATAGTGGTGTGTGCTGAATGCTAACCATCACAGTTCAAGAAAACAAGCTGCCCCTTTCCTACGAGTGCAAGTCTTACAGAACAAGAGCAACACAAATTAAATCTCTGACAACAAATCCTGTGTGCAGGCAGACTCATGGTGTGGTTCTAGGCAGAAAACGATATTTGATTGGCAATTTCAAAGCACATTTACTACTGTGGTAGAGCATGTGATAATTACTGTAACAGCCTGACACATTTTCCTTGTAGTTTAGAGAGGCAGAAAAGAGCACATGTCCTAACAGCTACTTGAGACCAGGAGCATGTGGAACCTGGGTGAGTGATAAGACTAGAGCAAAGGAAATGAGCCTTGGTGACGTTGAATTTGTTAGCGTTACACACTGCTATCTGAAATACCACACAGTGCTGAATAGTAAGCATGGGAGTGCAGGAAAATCAGCTGCATATGTGCTAAGAGTGTGCTTCTGGAGAATGTGTATTGTCAGGTGCAAGAGAGATCTGCATGGATGCTTGCAAAACTGCATGAAGACTGCAGAGATGTATGTAAGAGTACATGTGTGGTAAGGGTTAATTGGAGTTTTGAACATGTAGGAACTACCTCACCCATTGCAGGAGTGGAAGGAAAATCTACCATGTTGATTTCAAATGTGTTAGCATTTGCCTTTCATTTGTGAGATATTGATTTGTGCTGAATGCTAACCATCACAGTTCAAGAAAACAAGCTGCACCTTTCCTGCGAGTGCAAGTCTTACAGAACAAGAGCAACACAAATTAAATCTCTGACAACAATTCCTGTGTGCACACAGACTCATGATGTGACTCTAGGCACAAAACAGTATTCCTGAGTGATACCAGTACACCTTAACTCATGGTGTAGACATTCTCCATAATATCTTACAAGTTCAAAGCAGTTAAATATCTTCCAAAACATAAAATGTAAAACACAACTTTAAAAGAAGAAACACATTTCTATTATTTATATCAAAATGCACCACATACATCCCCTCTCAAATTCATAACTCACCTTTAAAAGTAGTTAGTTGAGAAAGAAATGTGGCACTCACACAGCAGATTATCAGAGCCAGAATCTCTGAGCTGTACACCTCTCACCAGAACCAGTAAATGGCAAACTTTCCCTCTCTTTTTTCACACATATACATGTTAACTTCAAATCACATTGCTTCCCACATTTTTTCAAATGGAAACACACATTTCTATTGGTTGCAAATTTCAACCCTTTCCAAATGATTCCTGCCCCCAACATGATTTCTGCCTGCTACCATGGCAACAGATCATGGAACACTGGTGTGAGCAGAGAGGTCAGAAGTTCAGCACACAATGTTTCTAATCCAAAGAGCAAGAGTGCTTGACTTTTCAAACATAACAGCAAATCCAACGTAATGTTCTGTGGGAACACATTTTTCTGAACCAATACAAAACATGCTTTTAAAAATGTAAACATACAGCCTAGTTTTTAGTGTAGAATGGTGTGAAACAGCCAATGAGTTCTTTTTATTTTAAAAAAAGTATGTAAGCCTCCATTTTACAACTATCTTTCTTTTCATATTGCCATTCTACTGAAAGACACCTTCTGAGTGCATCCAGATCTCCTTGAAAGATGTTCACAGTGTGGATTGTAGGTCATAGCTATGTCTTCTGGAGTGAAAAGTATGCAGAAAAAAGAGGTTTTGTGAAAGACCTTGCTTTGCCAAATGTAGACATTAAATGGATTGGTCAGAGAGGGTTAAAGTGGCACCAATTAATGCCTTTGGTGAAATCCTTTCTACATCTCCCACAGCCTAACCTTATAAATGCGCACTGTGGTGGAAATTACCTAGGCACTTTAACTGGGGTAGGTCTGGAAATGCTTGTTAAGGACACCTTTGTGCAATTGATGTCACTTTTTCCACAAACTACCTTTGTATATTCTAATATATGCCAAAGGCAAAAGTGGAACTGGTCCAACCAATATTGTCCGCAGATTGAGAAAGCAAGAAAGCACGTCAATAAGTCTGTTTCTGCTTTCCTCAGAGACTATGGTATGGGTTCTATATACCTCAACAACTTGCGTTACAGAGGAGACGGTGTACATTTCACAGATGAAGGGAACAGAGTCTTCCTCTTGAACTTTAGACTGTGCATCGGTACTTACTTGTAGGTACCAAAAAACACTCAATGAACACAACGGCTCTTTTTAGAGCCAACCAACATCTAAACTCTTAGACTTGATTTTTAATTCTATTTTTGTTACGAATTTTTTGCCGCCATGCGCGCACCGTGCGCGCACCCCGCGAATTTTGGAAAAAAAAATAAATGTTTTTTTCACCCTTCGGGATCCTTCAGAGACCCCCTGACAAAGGCTAGAGGGTCAGGACCTCTCTACCCTGCCCCCTTTTCACGTTCTCCACCTTTCTCTTCAATGGAAACACACATTTCTATTGGTTGCAAATTTCAACCCTTTCCAAATGATTCCAACCCCCAACATGACTTCTGCCTGCTAGCATAGCAACAGATCATGGAACACAGGTGTGAGCAGAGAGGTCAGAAGTTCAGCACACAATGTTTCTAATCCAAAGAGCAAGATTGCTTGACTTTTCAAACCTAACAGCAAATCTTCCTCTTGAACTAAAGACTCTGCATCGGTACTTACTTATAGGTACCAAAAAACACTCAATGAACATAACGGCTCTTTTTGGAGCCAACCAACATCTAAACACTTAAAATTGATTTTTAATTCTATTTTTTTTTAATGAATTTTTTGCCGCCGTGCGCGCCCCGCGATTTTTTGATAAAAAAAAGAAATGTTTTTTTCACCCTACGGGGTCCTTCAGGGACCCCCTGACAAAGGCAAAGACTTCCTGATTTCGACCGATTCGAATGTTGACTGACATCTAACCACCAATCAGAATTACGCGCGAGCGCGGCACCGTGCGCCCACGGTGCGTGCATATAGATATTTATGTACTTTTAACTGCAATTTTCTCAGAAACTACTGAACAGATTGACACCATATATGCAAAAGGCACATCCCTGAACTGAGGACTACCTCTTTGCCAAATTCCAAGTAATTCTGTTCAGCCGTTCGGGCTGTACCTTCGACTAAAGGTCCTATGGGAAAATGCATGGGGAAAACGCGTTTTGGGACCCCCTTTTTTCTCAGCCCCCGCTTGACAAATCACCCCGAGACTTTCAGGGTAGGAGCTGAGGGGAGCGCCCCATTAGTTTTGAAAATTTCACGAAGATTCGTCAACCGGCGCCAAAGTTATTCAAAATAGAATTTTCAGATTTCCTATGGGAACTCGGTGCTAACTATAACTATCTACTGGCGACCGCCAGTAGATAATATATATATATATATTCACAAAAAAAAACATAGGTTTCAGGGGCGTTATAGTTAGCTGGACATTTCCCTCATACAAAACCCTAGAAATTCCCCTGTTATAGTTAGTTCAGCTAACTATAACTCGCGCCCCCGCAATGCACTGCTGATGACGTCACATATTACATCACTCATGACATTGTCAGTGACATCACTGATGACATCTGAAATGACATCACTGATTACATCACTGATGACGTCATCCATGTGATAAATTAGTGTATCTTCTCACACCCTTTGATATACTCAATCAACATTTCAGACGTCCATTCTCAAAACGATAGAT
This sequence comes from Triturus cristatus, assembly GCF_964204655.1. Lineage (NCBI taxonomy): Eukaryota > Metazoa > Chordata > Amphibia > Caudata > Salamandridae > Triturus > Triturus cristatus. Next base: position 1,124,964,812 of record NC_140590.1, on the reverse strand, counting down.
ACTCCAATACCAATAACTACATACCCACTCATTGACTCTTAGATCTACACACACATCCACTCACTCACCTGTACAGTCACTCATACTTACAGGAATATTTGTACGTTTCAAAAATGGACACTGAAAATTTTCTGGTGAAAACCACACAATGGATTCCTATGGAAGGAAATACAAGTTACTGGTAAGTACGCTTAGATTTACTTTTCAGGGTCAGTGCTGGGCTAAAAGATGCAGCACTGGGTTCTCTCCTGATTACAGGTGAGTAAATCGGAATTTGTAGTTCGGCTGATTTTAGAGGAATATTTTTACGTTTCAAAAATGGACACTTTGAAAAGTTTCTGGTGAAAACCACACAATGAATTCCTATGGAAGGAAATACAAGTTACTGGTAAGTACGCTTAGAATTACTTTTCAGGGTCAGTGCTGGGCTAAAAGATGCAGCACTGGGTTCTCTCCTGATTACAGGTGAGTAAATCGGAATTCGTAGTTCGGCTGATTTTAGAGGAATATTTGTACAATGGTGAAGGAAGGGGGAGGGGCCTGAGGTGACGTGTGCAAACATGCCCTGTGGCGCATTTTAAGTTGGGGAATTAATTCCTCGTCAATCCTGAGGTCCCCTGGGGGCCTACTAGCCCACCAGGTACCTCCCGTATGCGCCAGGGAGCTGCATTGCAGAGAGGTATTCAGAGGCCACGCCCCTTTTTACAACACTCTGCAACACAGCTCCATGGCGGTTACTGGAGGTACCTGGTGGGCTATTTGTCCCCTAGGGGACCTCTGGATTGAAGAGGAATGAATTCCCCAACTTAAAACGCACCACAGGGCGTGTTTGCACAGTATCACCTCAGGCCCCGCCCCATAACTTCACCACTGTGCCCCGTGGCGCGTTTTAAGTTGGGAGATTAAGTCCCCTTGAATCCTGAGGTCCCCTGGCGGCCAACTAGCCCACCAGGTACCTCCAGTAAGCGCCAGGGAGCTGCGTTGCAGAGATGTGTAAAAAGGGGCGTGGCCTCATTACACCTCTCTGCAACGCAGCCCCATGGCGCATACTGGAGGTTCCTGGTGGGCTAGTTGGCCCCCAGGGACCCCCAGTATTGAAGGGGAATTCGTTCCCCCTCTGCAAATGTGCCATGGGGCGCGTTTGCAGAGTGGTGCAAGGAGGGGGCGTGGCCTCCAGCCCGATCCTTTTTTTTTCCCCCTCTGTTTTTTAGAAGGGCGGCTGTGTAGCCCCCCTTCTTTTTCTTTTTTTTGGCCCTGGGGACCCCATCCCCCAGGGCCTGCCCCCAATTTTGATTTTTTTTTTCTTTTTAAACGGGAAGGGGGCCGCGTGGCCACCCTCCCCAGGCCATAATTTGCCCAGGGCACCCCATCCCCTGGGGCATGGCCCTTTTAAAAAAAATTATTTATTTTATGGAGGGGGGCTGTATAGCCCCCCTCCTGTGCCACCTATGACCCCGGGGACCCCATCCCCCGGGCCATTGTTTTAAAAAAAAATTTAAAAAAAAATTTGGGGAGGGGGCTGCGTGGCCCCCCTCCCAGGCCACTTATGGCCCTGGGGACCCCATCCCCTGGGGCCTGACCTCCGTTGGGGGCCGTGGGGGGGTCCCCAATCCCCCACGGCCCCGCCGGCATTGCTTTTCCACATGGGGAGCAGCTAACATGCTGCTCCCCGTGTGGAAAAGCAATCGTCTTTGGAAGAGTTTCCTGCTCTCTCTTCCAAATACCAAAGCAGTTTGCTATGGCAGGGCGGGAGCCGCAAGGCTCCCACCCTGCCATAGCAAACAGCAGTGTCCCGGGGGTGGGCACCCCGGGACACTGCAGGAGCCGGCCCTGGGGGGTGGCGGTCCCCAGGGCCATCATTGGCTCCAGGGGGGGCGCGCGTCCCCCCACTTAAGTTAAAGGCCCGGGGTTGGTGGTCCCCGGGGCTTGGGTGTCCATAACGGACCCCCTATTTTACATATTCAGTGCCCCGGGGAGGTGGCAGTCCCCGGGGCATGTGGGGGGGCTCGAGCCCCCCCCACACAGGTTTTTTTTTTTCAAAAAAAGGGGGATGGTGGTCCCCGGGGCTGGGAGGCCCCAATGGGCCCCCCATTATAAAACCATATTGCTCCCGGACTTGACCCCCTGGGGGCTAAATCTAAACGAAGCGCGGCAGACCGCGCTTTGGTTTATTTTTCGTTAGCGGGATGCGCGGACACTACACGCATTCCGCGATTTTGGGCCTTGGGGGTCCTTGTGGGACCCCCTGAGCAGGCCTAGGGGGTCAGGGTGTTTCTACCCTGCCCCCTTGTTGCGTTTTGCGGCTTTGTTTTTGTGCTTTCTTGTGCCTCGGTTCTACCGAGGCACAAGATGGCTGCCAACACTTCCTGATTCAGAGTGTTGGCAGCCAATTAGCCTTCAGCTCATGCTCGGAAGGGTTCGGGGAGGGTGCGTAGAGGATCCGCGGATCCTCCGCGGCCATAGATATCACTAACTTTTTTACCTTAATTTTCTCAGGAACTACTGAACAGATTCACACCATTTATGCAAAAGGCCCGAGACTGAACTGAGGACTACCTCTTTGCCAAATTTGGTGTCATTCCGTTCAGCTGTTCGGGCTGTAGCTGCGACAACAGATCCTATGGGAAATTGCATGGGGAAAACGCGTTTTGGGACCCCCCTTTTTTCTCGGCCCCCGCTTGACGAATCAATTTGAAACTTTCAGGGTAGGTGCGGACCGGAGCTGGCCAAAAGTTTGGAAAATTTTGCGAAGATTCGTCAATCGGCGCCAAAGATATTCCCAATAGAATGTTGCAGATTTCCTGTGGAAAATAGGTCCTAACTATAACTATCTACTGGCGACCGCCAGTAGATAATATATATATATATTATTTTATTTTATTCTGTCAAGCACCTATGTCAAATGTTAATTTTGGACACAATGAAACATGGAATAAATTCAAGCATTTATGCCAATATTAGTAGCTCAGGATATATAAGAAAATAGTATCCTTGAGGCAATGATGGGGTACATATGTATGTCAGCATTTTTGAAAAACATGAAAAGAAGGGCAAATTGTAATGTTTACATTTATGTAATTATTGTACCGTTTACAGTACCTCTTCGCTACATTGCAATGTTTTTTCTATGTCCATTAATTGAGCCACTTGCACTTGCACTTTAAATAGTGTGGTTACTAGCTAATGAGTTGTCATGTAATCAAGGGCGGGATCGCCCGAAACGCGTAATGGCGGAATTGGCTAAATAATACAGCACAAGAATTACTGGGTCTGCGCTCGTTTGTTTCAACGGAAAAGAAAGTGAAGGCGAGTTGCTGCAGATTATTACCGGACTGACTTTCTCCGGTTCGCAGACCCCCTTTCCGGTGGTGGCTTCGTTCGTGGCAAGTCTTGTCCCGGAGCATCCGGCTGCAGTCAGCGCTACGGGCTCGTAGTGCGTGCTGGCGGGGACCCCCGGGGCACTCAAGGAATCTCCGGTTCGGAAGTAAGCGAAGCCCCCTGTGAGCCCGAAGTGGATGCGCAAGTATGTGGATTTGCCAGCACGGTTTGCTGAGGAGTTTTCCCTGCTACGGTGTTCCAGTGGAGGCCGGTGAAGTAAGATCGGCGGGGAAGCGGCAGTGGTCGAAGTTGGCAGTTCCAATATGGTACAGCGCGTGGGGGCCAAGAACAGGTGGAAAGGTGTGCAACGCAGAGTGAAACCCCTTTAAGTATATACTACTAAGGGTTGTAACTCGCGATACAAATATTCAAAAAAGCCATAAAAATGTCCGCAGACATACTCAAGGACCGCAAATTGGCAGCTGAGGGGATGTTCTCTGACTCCCCGGAAGACATTCAAGGGGCCAGTAAGGTGACCAATGAGGAGCCAAGCAAGGGTATGGGGCTCAGGGACAGCTTTCGAGCACTAGAAAACTTGAAGCGTCAAGAGCAAGCGAAATGGTGGGAGGCTCGATCACTCCAAAGATATCTGGATGTCGGGAGGATTCCGAGGGGTCTCCGCATAATGATTGCCCCCAGTTATGAATCCCCAAACCCCCTTTTGATGGCAGAGTGGGGGGAATGTAATTTAGAGTCTTCCAGACGACTTAATCTAATTTTAGTAAAATATGCGGATATTGATAGAGGGGCGCTTCAAGAGAAAATAGAGCTCCTGGAAAAAGAAATTGAACCACAAGGGGATCCGCAATTTAAGCAGAAAATGGTGGAGGAAATGAATGTGCGCCTTAAGAGAGAGGAAGAAAAAATAAAGAACCGTAAAACATACAAGTTCAGACGCGATCGGGATGATTATGCGAATGGACAGATATTCACGTTCTCAAGGAGGTATGACTCAATGCGAGTTGACACTGCAAAAAAACGCATGGGCAATAAAGAGGACAGAAGAAATTACCAAGTGAATATCAATGCTTCCCCCTCAGCTTTAAGCTCAGCCGTGGAGAGCGGGTCTGAGTCAGAAAACGTGGGAATAAGATCGGAGGCAAGCAATATTAAATTAACATTGGGGGAAGAGTTAGAGATTTTAAAACGCAGCAGGAGAGAAACATTGAGACCACGCACCCAGGCACCCGGAAAAGCAGGGCAACCCAACGGAGAAGGGAGCGTAGGAAAGCAAGGAGAAAACGTCAGGAGACGCGGGAGAGGCAGGGCTCGTCGATAGGGGGTCTAGCAACGGAAAATCAAAATGCTGACCCCGCTACCTCAGAAAATAACAACACTATTGTCAACCTTGCGGGAATTGATCTCTCCGCTGCAGAAAGGCAACTTTTATCATTGGGACTTTCTTACTGCCCAGAATCCAATTTCAACTATACTCAGACCCGTGCAGATATTTATAAATTTATACGTAAATTGAAATTGCAAAAGTATCACCATCAGCGCAGTGCCAGGGGAGGATTTGAGCAAGCTGAAGGAGCAATTCAGGCCTCTGAGATGCATGGCCTGCGGGGGTCTGACTATGAGATATTCAATGACCTGCGAAGTTTGGAAAGAGGAGACTTAGAGGCCACAGATATCAATAATCAGTCCCAAGGGGCAGCTGGGTCAAATAACGTGCAAGCATCTCAAATACAAGGTACAGATGTCAAACCATGGACTCCATTTAAACCAAAATCTAAATTTGTCCCCATTATGACAAGAGACTCCATAGATGTTTTTAATGAACAGATTGTGGCACAAATTAAAAGACTCAACATTGCTATCAATGAGGCCAACAAAAAGAAATTCACCAATCACGAGAGGAGATATTGGCAACTCATTAAAAAATTGAGAGAAAATCATGAGATCATCATACGTAACTCGGACAAAGGAGGCAATTTGGTGCTATGGCCGCTAAAGGAATATTTGGAAGAAGCATACAGCCAATTGAACGATACAGAGTGTTATAAAAGAGTCTCACCTGTTAAATTCAAGGACACACAAGAGACGTTGTTTTCTCAACTTGTAGCTTGGAGAAGTATGGGTTTACTCAGTTGGGATGAATTTAAATACCTCAAAAAGGAGCATGCTATCATTCCTGTGATTTATTTCATACCCAAACTACACAAAGACATGAATAAACCCCCAGGAAGTCCCATTATTGCTGCATGTGATGACCTGTTGGAGAACCTATCTAGGTACATTGATTTTTTCCTGCAAGATTTTGTAAGAAATTTAAAGTCATTTGTACAGGATACAAGTGACTTTTTGAGAAAAGTGCAGAACATCACATGGAAAACTACTTATTTAATGATAGCACTTGATGTGTCCTCATTATATACTTGTATCAGGAATAATGATGGTATGAGGGCTGTGGAATATTTCTTGATGAATAGACCAATGGATTTTTTTCATCATAACAAAATGCTCCTCAGAATGCTTTTATTCTGCTTGGAAAATAATTTGTTTCTATTTAATGGTAAAATGTACCAACAGATCCAGGGAGTTGCTATGGGGGCCAGCTTCTCTCCTAGCTATGCCTGTTTATTTATGGGGTGGTGGGAGGAGCTGGTCCTCATGCAACAACACGAGCGGATTTTTAACAGGAGAGTAGTTACTTGGCTCCGCTATATTGATGATCTATTTATAGTATGGGATGGCGATGTTGAAAGTGCCACATTTTTCATTGAAATGTTAAATGACAATTCGCTCAATTTGAATTTCACTTCAGACATTAGTAAAGAGAAGGTCACATTTCTGGATGTACAAATCCAGATAATTAACAATAGGTTATCTACTACCCTCTTCAGGAAACCGACGGCAGGAAATACATTACTTCACGCCTCTAGTGCACATCCTCCACACCTCATTAAGAGCATCCCCTATGGGGAGATGCTCCGTATTAGACGCATATGCAGTGAGGAGGAAGAATGCAATTTAAAACAGAGGGAGAGTCGTATTAGGTTCCTGAACAGGGGATATAGCTCAGAAATAATTGAGTCAGCCATTATTAAATCTAAGTCTTTGGCTAGACATGATTTGCTGAAATATAAAGATATTTCAGCTAGCCAGAAAAGAGGGGAGGAACCCATCCGGTTGATTTTAGGATTCTCATGTCAAGAAAAGCAAATAAGGAACATAGTGAGAAAAAGCTGGCTCATTGTGAAAGATGACCCAATAATTGGAGAATTATTACCTAATAATCTCTCAGTCACTTTCAGGAAAACTAATAGCATGGGTATGGCACTGGTCAAAAGTAATCTGGAGATGGGCAGTAAAGGCTCATGGCTGACGATGAGAAAGGGATTCTTTAAATGTGCATCATGCAAGGCATGCAAATATGCAATCAACACTAAGACCTACATTACAGCATTTGGGTCCAAATTATGTGAAATTGGGCATTTCCTTACATGCAAGTCAGAATATGCAGTTTATGTGCTCACTTGCAGCTGCAATTTAAGATATGTAGGAAGCACAAATCTACCTGTACATAAAAGAATCCTTCAACACATACGAGCAATATGCAACAATGATGAGAACTATCCGGTTGCAAGACATTTTAAGATTAACGATAACAGTGACGCAAAATATTTGAAGTATTATGTTATTGACACTGTTACCCCACAAAGAAGAGGAGGGGATAGGGAATCAAAACTGAGAAGGCTGGAAACAACATATATCCTGCAGTTTGATTCCAAATACCCCAGGGGTTTGAATAACAGTGAAGATTTATATACATTTTTATAACAGTTGGGCGAAGGACTAATATCATTCTTTTGGAGAATCTAAACATAATATATAGGACAAAATAAGGATAATATTGTTCTTTATTATTGGTTCTTCCTAAAAAGGTGTACATCATTGATCTTCATTACAGAAAAAGATACAAAAAAAGATATTTTAAGGCAAATTTTAGGATGATATTTATATATTTATATATTTATAATGTTTTAGGATTGATTTTAGAAATTGGTAAAGGAAAGTATATCTTATGCTTCCACCTATTTTTGAACAATTTCTGGCAGGGTCTACCTAATATATTTAAATATTTACTTATTGTCATTCTGAGTCTATTCGCACTTTAAAAATATTCTTGCTGTTTGCACATCATTCCGACCCACAATAAGAGCTGATATGATGCTATAAGTGGGATTGGAAAGGCATTAAGATCTGGATTGGTCACCCATTGACAACCTGAAATTTTATAATGTTTATCACATTGGTATAGGGTCATTTGCACTTTATTCTGGCAAGCACGTATGTCAAATGTTAATTTTGGACACAATGAAACATGGAATAAATTCAAGCATTTATGCCAATATTAGTACCTCAGGATATATAGGAAAATAGTATCCTTGAGGCAATGATGGGGTACATATGTATGTCAGCATTTTTGAAAAACATTAAAAGAAGGGCAAATTGTAATGTTTACATTTATGTAATTATTGTACCGTTTACAGTACCTCTTCGCTACATTGCAATGATTTTTCTATGTCCATTAATTGAGCCACTTGCACTTGCACTTTAAATAGTGTGGTTACTAGCTAATGAGTTGTCATGTGATCAAGGGCGGGATCGCCCGAAACGCGTAATGGCGGAATTGGCTAAATAAAAAACAGCACAAGAATGACTGGGTCTGCGCTCGTTTGTTTCAACGGAAAAGAAAGTGAAGGCGAGTTTCTGCATATTTATATATATATATATATACATATATATATATATATATTTATCAACAGTTTGCTCAGCAAATAAGGGCGCACTCCGGAAACAATAATCATCCTCTGGTCTCTGCAGGAGCTTTAATAATACCAATAGCCTGACGCGTTTCGGAAAACATTTCCTTAATCATAGGCATTACTCCAAAGTCTCGCGCTACTGCAGCACTGAATTTAAATTACCTGCCCTCCAATGGGCTCTCAGATGGGACCCCAGTGCTTGCTGGGACTTGTAGTGCTGCAGCCTGCATTCACCCTGAATGGGAAGGAGTCAAACATTCAAAACGGCACCTCAATGAGCCAGTAAAGCGTCCGTAGAGTCCATAATCCATGGTTGTTTCCCCCACATGTGAGGCAACAGCGAATTCTGCGCCTCGTGGCCCCATCAAATCCACTGAGTGGTGCAGCCCTTCACGCCCGAAGCCGGCGCGCATACATTTATCAACAGTTTGCTCAGCAAATAAGGGCGCACTCTGGAAACAATATTCATCCTCTGGTCTCTGCAGGAGCTTTAATAATACCAATAGCCTGACGCGTTTCGGAAAACATTTCCTTAATCATAGGCATTACTCCAAAGTCTTGCGCTACTGCAGCACTGAATTTAAATTACCTGCCCTCCAATGGGCTCTCAGAGGGGACCCCAGTGCTTGCTGGGACTTGTAGTGCTGCAGCCTGCATTCACCCTGAATGGGAAGGAGTCAAACATTCAAAACCGCACCTCAATGAGCCGGTAAAGCGTCCGTAGAGTCCATAATCCATGGTTGTTTCCCCCACATGTGAGGCAACAACGAATTCTGCGCCTCGTGGCCCCATCAAATCCACTGAGTGGTGCAGCCCTTCGCGCCCGAAGCCGGCGCGCATACATTTATCAACAGTTTGCTCAGCAAATAAGGGCGCACTCTGGAAACAATAATCATCCTCTGGTCTCTGCAGGAGCTTTAATAATACCAATAGCCTGACGCGTTTCGGAAAACATTTCCTTAATCATGTGGATTTGATGGGGCCACGAGGCGCAGAATTCGCTGTTGCCTCACATGTGGGGGAAACAACCATGGATTATGGACTCTACGGACGCTTTACCGGCTCATTGAGGTGCCGTTTTGAATGTTTGACTCCTTCTGATGCCACAACTTTCCCACCCCAAAATGTGTGAAAACATTGATTTTTTCAGCAAAAATTTAGGTTTGCAGGGGATTCTGGGTAAGGAAACGTTGGGGGATCCACGCAAGCCATACCTCCCTGGAAGCCGCCGGGTGTCTAGTTTTCAGAAATGCATGGGTTTGGTAGGTTTCCCTAGATGGCCGCCGAGCACCGGGTCAAAAACCAAAGTGACCCCCCTTGCAAAACAAGGTGGTTTTGCGATAGGCCATTTTGATGTCGCCTCACTACGTTTTGGGCCCTTGCCTGCCGCGGGTACTTGGGCCTCCCACACAAGTGAGGCACCATTTTTACCAGGAGACCTGGGGGAACGCTGGGTGGTGGTAAATTTGTGTGAGCCCGGTGATGCCACAACTTTCCCACCCCAAAATGTGTGAAAACATTGATTTTTTCAGCAAAAATTTAGGTTTGCAGGGGATTCTGGGTAAGGAAACATTGGGGGATCCACGCAAGCCATACCTCCCTGGAAGCCGCCGGGTGTCTAGTTTTCAGAAATCCATGGGTTTGGTAGGTTTCCCCAGATGGCCGCCGAGCACCGGGTCAAAAACCAAAGTGACCCCCCTTGCAAAACCAGGTGATTTTGCGATAGGCCATTTTGATGTCGCCTCACTACGTTTTGGGCCCTTGCCTGCCGCGGGTACTTGGGCCTCCCACACAAGTGAGGCACCATTTTTACCGGGAGACCTGGGGGAACACTGGGTGGTGGTAAATTTGTGTGAGCCCGGTGATGCCACAACTTTCCCACCCCAAAATGTGTGAAAAAAGTGATTTTTTCAGCAAAAATTGAGGTTTGCAGGGGATTCTGGGTAAGGAAACATTGGGGGATCCACGCAAGCCATACCTCCCTGGAAGCCGCCGGGTGTCTAGTTTTCAGAAATGCATGGGTTTGGTAGGTTTCCCTAGATGGCCGCCGAGTACCGGGTCAAAAACCAAAGTGACCCCCTTGCAAAACCAGGTGGTTTTGCGATAGGCCATTTTGATGTCGCCTCACTACGTTTTAGGCCCTTGCCTGCTGCGGGTACTTGAGCCTCCCACACAAGTGAGGCACCATTTTTACCGGGAGACCTGGGGGAACTCTGGGTGGTGCAAAATTTGTGTGAGCCTGGTGATGCCACAACTTTCCCACACCAAAATGTGTGAAAAAAGTTATTTTTTCAGCTAAAATTGAGGTTTGCAGGGGATTCTGGGTAAGGAAACGTTGGGAGATCCACGCAAGCCATACCTCCCTGGAAGCCGCCGGGTGTCTAGTTTTCAGAAATGCATGGGTTTGGTAGGTTTCCCTAGATAGCCGCCGAGCACCGGGTCAAAAACCCAAGTGACCCCCCTTGCAAAACCAGGTGATTTTGCGATAGGCCATTTTGATGTCGCCTCACTACGTTTTGGGCCCTTGCCTGCCGCGGGTACTTAGGCCTCCCACACAAGAGGCACCATTTTTACCGGGAGACCTGGGGGAACGCTGGGTGGTGGTAAATTTGTGTGAGCCCGGTGATGCCACAACTTTCCCACCCCAAAATGTGTGAAAAAAGTGATTTTTTCAGCAAAAATTGAGGTTTGCAGGGGATTCTGGGTAAGGAAACGTTGAGGGATCCACGCAAGCCATACCTCCCTGGAAGCCACCGGGTGTCTAGTTTTCAGAAATGTGTGGGTTTGGTAGGTTTCCCTATGTGCCGGCAGAACTAGGGTTCAAAAACTACAGCTAGTCACTTTGCCAAAAAAGGGTCATTTTTCAATGCAAAATTGAGGTGTGACCATGTTGCGTTTTGCGCCGTTTCCTGTCGCGGGCACTAGGCCGACCCACACAAGTGAGGTACCATTTTTCTCGTAGGACTTTGGGGAACGCGGGGTGGGTGGAAATTTGTGGATCCACGCAGATTCCAGAACTTTCCACCACAGAAATGTGGGGAAAATGTGTTTTTTTGGTCGATTTTTTACGTTTGCAAGGGATTCTGGGTAACAGACCATGGAGGGAGGCACTCAAGTCACCCCATCCTGGATTCCCCTGGGTGTCTAGATTTCAAAAATGTATAGGTTTGCTAGGTTTCCCTAGGTGCCGGCAGGGCTAGGGTTAAAAAACTACAGCTAGTCACTTTGCCAAAAAAGGGTCATTTTTCACTGCAAAATTGAGGTGTGACCACGTTGCGTTTTGCGCCGTTTCCTGTCGCGGGCACTAGGCCGACCCACACAAGTGAGGTACCATTTTTCTCGTAGGACTTTGGGGAACGCGGGGTGGGTGGAAATTTGTGGATCCACGCAGATTCCAGAACTTTCCACCACAGAAATGTGGGGAAAATGTGTTTTTTTTGTCAATTTTTTACGTTTGCAAGGGATTCTGGGTAACAGACCATGGTGGGAGGCACTCAAGTCACCCCATCCTGGATTCCCCTGGGTGTCTAGTTTTCAAAAATGTATAGGTTTGCTAGGTTTCCCTAGGTGCCGGCAGGGCTAGGGTTCAAAAACTACAGCTAGTCACTTTGCCAAAAAAGGGTCCTTTTTCACTGCAAAATTGAGGTGTGACCACGTTGCGTTTTGCGCCGTTTCCTGTCGCGGGCACTAGGCCGACCCGCACAAGTGAGGTACCATTTTTCTCGTAGGACTTTGGGGAACGCGGGGTGGGTGGAAATGTGTGGATCCACGCAGATTCCAGAACTTTCCACCACAGAAATGTGGGGAAAATGTGTTTTTTTTGTCAATTTTTTACGTTTGCAAGGGATTCTGGGTAACAGACCATGGAGGGAGGCACTCAAGTCACCCCATCCTGGATTCCCCTGGGTGTATAGTTTTCAAAAATGTATAGGTTTGCTAGGTTTCCCTAGGTGCCGGCAGGGCTAGGGTTCAAAAACTACAGCTAGTCACTTTGCCAAAAAAGGGTCATTTTTCACTGCAAAATTGAGGTGTGACCACGTTGCGTTTTGCGCCGTTTACTGTCGCGGGCACTAGGCCGACCCACACAAGTGAGGTACCATTTTTCTCGTAGGACTTTGGGGAACGCGGGGTGGGTGGAAATTTGTGGATCCACGCAGATTCCAGAACTTTCCACCACAGAAATGTGGGGAAAATGTGTTTTTTTTGTCAATTTTTTACGTTTGCAAGGGATTCTGGGTAACAGACCATGGTGGGAGGCACTCAAGTCACCCCATCCTGGATTCCCCTGGGTGTCTAGTTTTCAAAAATGTATAGGTTTGCTAGGTTTCCCTAGGTGCCGGCAGGGCTAGGGTTCAAAAACTACAGCTAGTCACTTTGCCAAAAAAGGGTCCTTTTTCACTGCAAAATTGAGGTGTGACCACGTTGCGTTTTGCGCCGTTTCCTGTCGCGGGCACTAGGCCGACCCGCACAAGTGAGGTACCATTTTTCTCGTAGGACTTTGGGGAACGCGGGGTGGGTGGAAATTTGTGGATCCACGCAGATTCCAGAACTTTCCACCACAGAAATGTGGGGAAAATGTGTTTTTTTATGTCAATTATTTACGTTTGCAAGGGATTCTGGGTAACAGACCATGGTGGGAGGCACTCAAGTCACCCCATTCTGGATTCCCCTGGGTGTCTAGTTTTCAAAAATGTATAGGTTTGCTAGGTTTCCCTAGGTGCCGGCAGGGCTAGGGTTCAAAAACTACAGCTAGTCACTTTGCCAAAAAAGGGTCATTTTTCACTGCAAAATTGAGGTGTGACCACGTTGCGTTTTGTGCCGTTTCCTGTCGCGGGCACTAGGCCGACCCGCACAAGTGAGGTACCATTTTTCTTGTAGGACTTTGGGGAACGCGGGGTGGGTGGAAATTTGTGGATCCACGCAGATTCCAGAACTTTCCACCACAGAAATGTGGGGAAAATGTGTTTTTTTGGTCAATTTTTTAGGTTTGCAAGGGATTCTGGGTAACAGACCATGGTGGGACGCACTCAAGTCACCCCATCCTGGTTTCCCCTGGGTGTCTAGTTTTAAAAAATGTATAGGTTTGCTAGGTTTCCCTAGGTGCCGGCAGGGCTAGGGTTAAAAAACTACAGCTAGACTCTTCGCAAAAAATGTGTAAATTTTCAGTGTGAAAATGTGGTGTGTTCACCTTAGGTTTTGAGCCACTTCCTGTCGTGGGCACTATGCCTACCCACACAAGTGAGGTACTGTTTTTATCGGGAGACTTAGGGTAGTTCAGATTTGTAAAGCAACTGTTATTACCTATTGATTTTTGATGCATTTCTCCCTTCCAAATGAAAGACATTGTGTAAAAAAAAGTCATTTTGAAAAATGACCAATAATTGTCATGCAAGTATGAGTATTCCCAATTTCGAAAAAGTGCAAATATACACTGTTTCTAAACTCTGTAATTTGTTCCCATTTCAGAAATACAAAGGTGTCTTTCATACCAATTTTTCCATGTATACATTTTCACACTATAATTGCTATATACCCAGAACTAAAAAAAAAACCATTACAAAATGCTGCTCAGTTTTTTACTCTGGGTTCGTTGGGCTCTTGGTGAACCTACAAGTCCTATATATCCCCACAACCAGGAAGGTCTAGTGGATGTAACGGTACATTGCTTTCTAAGAGATGTCATAATTAGAAGAAGTTACAGGTGAAAACGTTGACTCAAAAGGCTGCTTTTTTCAACTAATTTTTAATTTTTCCTATATTTAACTGGTAGTTTCTATAAAGAAACCTTGATGGATCTACACAAATGACCCCTTGCTGAATTCAGAATTTTGTCTACTTTTTAAAAATGTATAGCTTTCCAGGATCCATTATTGTTTTTATACCCATTTCTACCATTAACTGGAAGGAGGTTGAAAGCACAAAAAATAGCAAAAATAGGGTATGTCCCAGAAAAATGCCGAAACTGTGTAAAAACTGTTGGTTTTCTGACAAAATTCTGTCATTCCCTAAAAGCTGGCAAAATGGTGATTTCAGCCCCACAAACCCTTTTTTGATACCATTTGCAGAGAAAAACCCAGAAGCTTTCATTTGCAGCCCGTTTTTCCCATTTTTCACAAAAAAAACAAAATGTTGCTGTATTTTGACTAATTTCTGAGAACCCTATAGGAGAATCCACAAACCCTGGGTACCTTTAGAATCCCCAAGATGTTGGAAGAAAAGGACGCAAATTTGGCGTGGATACCTAATGTGGTCAAAAGGTTACAGGGGCCTAAGCGCGCACTACCCCAAATAGCCCAAAAAAGGCTTAGCACAGGATGGGAAAAGGCCTAGCAGCGAAGGGGTTAAAGCTCCTGCAGAGATCAGAGGATGATTATTGTTTCCAGAGTGCGACCTTATTTGCTGAGCAAACTGTTGATAAATATATATATATATATATATATATATATATATATATATATATATATATATATATATATATATTTATATTATTCACCAAATTCCCCCTCGGGAATAAACGCACTCCACGGACTTCGTATTCTTCAGTCCTTTATTTTAAAAACGCTGGCAGACCGGTTTCGGCAACAAGCCTTCATCAATGCCTCAAGCGTGTGTAGTCACAATGCCCCCATTTAAATATCTTGGCGCGCTTCCTCATTATTGGAAGAACAGTGTAAGTGATGACGGACCATGAATGCGATAGTTCACGTATCCAAAATGTTCGCCATGTCAGTGTGGACAAAGTCAATGAGCCTCTAAGTGAGTACCTTGTCCACAACTTGTGCTGAACTCACTCACCAGCCTAGGGGCGACTGAAGAAAGATCCTCGCCCTGCCGAGCTCCACTTAGTTTCGGGGTGTCATAGCAGGTTCCTGTTTGGTAACCGGAGTATATATATATATATATAGACATGGCTTACAGTAAACGATGGTTTCAGAAGGTGCTTTAAATGTAAAGCGTGTAAGCACAGAGAAAATATAGTGAACTTTAAAACACCTTTTAATAGAACAATGAGAGTAAGAGGTCATTTAACATGTAAATCCAGTTATGTAGTCTACATACTGAAGTGTCCATGTGAAAAGATCTATGTAGGGAGCACCACTTTGCACATAAAAGAATCTTACAACATAGACGGGCAATTGTTAATGATGATAGATCCTACCCTGTTGCACGACATTCTGAAAGTGAACACAATAGTGATCTCGATATGATGAGTTACAGTTGTATAGCTGAGGATCCCAAGAAGAGAAGGGGAGGCGATAGAGAGAAAGAACTCCACAAATTGGAAACCTACTTCATACTAGAAATGGACAGCAATGAGCCCAATGGGCTAAACATTGATGAAGACTTGTTTACCTGTTTATATTATTAATGAATAAGCTGAGCTGAGTATTCAAAAGATTAGTTTTTTTTAAATTAAGAATAAGAAAGAATTGAGGAAAAGGACAGAGGACACATGCACTCTATAGTTTGCACTTTAAGGTCTCAAACACTAGCACTTTAATAATTTTTAACTGTGTTTTTAAGATTATTTTAGTTTTGTGAAAAAGGCATAAGAATTTTAATATACATGAAAACTAAAATAAATGCTTTTTTACTTATAGAAAAATTATAATATTTACCTTTTAAAAAAAGTAATTAAAATAGAAAAAATAAAGCACTTGCACTTTATAAAGTAGTACTGTATGGGAACACTGTGAAAGTCGAGCACTAGCACTTTAACAAAGCCGTACTGGTCATTAAATTAAGGATTGACCAAATATACTGAACTAGCTAGCTCAGTTGCATTGATCCAAGTATACAGTCTTTGCAAATGGTTTAATAACATATTGAAGTAAAAAAACAGTGATGAAATACGCTGTATAGAACTTTCTTGTTTTTATCGTTGCCTTTTAAAATGCACTTGCATGATAAGGTAAAGAGTTAGCTTGGGTTTAAAACATTACAAAATGGCCCCCATGAAATGTATTCCAGAGGCTGAGACGTGCAATGGGATAGTCCTTTGTTTGTTTTTATGTATGAATTGAAATGTATTTAATGTTTAAAAAAATGGCGATCTGCATCGTGATCAAGGCTGTTTTCGGAAGCGGAGAATTGATATATATATATATATATATATATATATATATATATATATATACACATACACATACACACACACACATACATATCTATACATACATACAATCCAATGCTCTCTCCTAAGTTGGAAAAAATCTATACATACATATATATACATACATATACATATATATTTATATAACACCTACTGGGGGTCATCAGTAGGTAGTTATAGTTAGTTGGTAGCGGTGTTCTGGCGGTCTTTCAGTCTACAAACCGCAAATATCGTAATATGGTGGGCGGACTGCCAACTAGGTGGAGGGGTTTTCGGTGACATTTCGATGACAGTTCCCTTACAGTCAAACTCATTATGAGGCCCTTAGTTTCCATAGGAAAAGCGTTTTTTGACTTGCCTATATCTTTAGAGCCATTTGATGAATATTCACAAGTTTTTTTTTTTAAAGGACACCAGTGAATCGAGTTGGGTATGGAAAGTTTGGGGGTGATCTGTCAAGCGGAGGTGGAGAAAAAGTATAGGTAAAAAAAAGTGCACTTCACATGTTCATTCCAATAGGAATTGTGACCACGACTACAACTTTGGCAGAAAGGTATCTCTTGGCCTTTTTGTTATTTTGTGTAAATCTGTTCAGTAGTTTTAGGGTTATTAAAAGGAAACCAAATTTGTCGCTCTAGGGAAGCGACTGCTCCGCGAATCCCCCCTATCTTGTGCAGAGATCTGACTGGGTGCCACCACTTCAACCAGAAAGTGCCGGCAGCAATCTTTCGACTCTGACTCAGCCAAGTCCTAAGCAAAAAGCTTAAAAAAAGAGAAGGGAACAAATAACTTCATTTCTCTACATTTTTGCAGTGAAACTTGTGAAAGATTCATGAATTCACAGGACGGCGCTGCAGGTGGGCCAGGTCCCGGTGGTTAGTGGCAATACAAACTTAAAAGGAGGGGGGAACAAGAGGCCCCCCTCCTAAGGCTCTTTTGTGGCCCAGAGGCCACCACCTCTGCTGTTTTTTTTATATACAAATACACTTGCTAGATGCTGCTCATGTGGGTTGCTATTGTGCGTGTATGCACCCCTTTTATTCTCCCATGTAGGTTGTTTGTTGTTCATATGAATGTACTCCTTTCTCTCCTGTGAACGGCATCAGTGTGCGTGCTTTGCTTGTAATCCTTTCTCCCAAAGGAAGTTTTAGCTGTGTGTGCCCTTCTCTTTTTTTCTCCTATGTAAGTTATTACTGTGTGTGCCCTTGAATTCCTTTCTCTCTCACAAAATGAGGCAATAGATTACCTTCATTGCACTGATGCACAATGGGGATTGGCAGTGGAGGGAGGGACCCAGCATAGCCTCTCTTGCAGACCCGTACTGTGAGGGAGCACACTCCCTGGGTGTGGAAAAACTGCATTTTTGGGAATAGTCTCTGATTGAGAATGGTGCCTCATCTCGTGATGTTACCCCAGATAGACCACAGGCTGAAGCTTCTGCCTCCAGATACAAAGAGAAGGATCTTTTGCTGTAAGGTAGGACATTTATCACTTTTCTTTTCTGTGCTCGACCTTTGTTAGCACATAGAAAAAGTAATGTACAAGTTAAAGTGCATAAAGATAAATAAGGGAACTCCTTCAAGAACAGGGCAGCCCACTGGAGCCTCTCAGAGGCAGGTAAGTGGGGTAGTAAAAATGTTTCCCATAGGCTACACAAGGACCTTCCCAGAAAGCCCAGTTGTTGTTATTTTTTTCTTGGAGTCCTTAGTAAAAAATTGGCGATGGCACCTCAGACCTGCATACTTTGTTCATGCCCAGGAAATATTTCTTACTTCCAACTTTATTCAGACTGAGTAAGAGTGCAGAGCCTGCTCGTCTCCCATAAGACACCCACAGCTGAGGCTCCAGTGTGCAGTGTCCAGGGTCTTACTTCACCTCTCCCCCAGTAAAGCTGCGCAACGTAGTTAACAGGGTTCATGGGACGCATAATAATGGTGCTTTTGTGATAGTGAAGCTCATTTGCATATAGCGCACATTACAGACTAAATGGCCTTTGGCGCCTTAGCAAAAAGTTTTAGTATGACAAAACAGGTCACGTTCTATCACTTCGGAAGGGCAGAGATTTTAGAATCGTGTAGATAATAAATGGTGGGTAGCCGCAGCACTTGCAAAATGTTCTATGGCCTTGAGGCACTGAACACAGAAGGTTTTATTGTCATCAATTTGAAAGCTTGTCAGTTCATTGGCTTCAAATACAAATAAATGCTTACTTGGCTCTTTGGGATTTGTCCTGAAACTGTAGATTGGAAATGGGTTTGGGCACCCAATGCGCAACCCAATGAAATACCTTCTGAGCTAAGAAGGCTTCAGAAAAGTAGCCACTGCAAATGGCATGGGGGTGTGTGTGTGTAAATACAATGTATTCATCTGATTCTGTACATTTTCTGCCTCAAGCGATTTTTAGCAAAAAGGCTGTTTTGCTGATTTCTAGTTTCCCCAGTGAAAGATCGGAACATACACATAGTGGGGGCTTAGGTGCAGCTGAAATCAGGGGATATCTGGGGAATTGAAGGCCGCAACTCCACTGCAGGCCAGGCGGAAGATAAGGATGGGTAGAGGCAGACGGCTCCTCCTAATGAGATTCCAGATGGCTGCCTTCATGACAGCAAATGGAATTGTCAGCGACAGGTGGGATACGCACTGCAGTGGGAGGGTTCCATCCAGCGGCTATATTATAAGAAACAATAAAAGTACAGATGTACTTTCACACGGGATGCTGTACATACACACACCTACGTGCTGATGAAGGAAATTCGCATTTATTTTCCTGCCTTTAAATTTGCCCATATCTGCAAAAACAGGAGGAGTGAGGCAGCTACTTTTCCTGATAAGGAAAGGGAAATTTCACTACATTTACATTTCAAATGTCTTCCAGGCTGCGCTTCAGAACCAGCCTTTGTGTAGTGATGCCCCTCACAGCAGGGCAGTCTCCAGATTGGAGCACTTAAAATAGAGGCACAAAGAGGTGTGACGGCTCTATACTGAAGTGTAAATAAGGTAGACAAACGCTTGGGGGCGTGGCCAGCTGAGCAGCAAGATGGGCTCTCTTTGAGAGTCTCTGCAGGTCGCAAAATAATTTGTCACAAACCTAATAATTGGGAGCCTAAAACTGCTCAGGATGTGAGGCATACACCCGCAACAAAGGCTGGAACCTGCTGCGGCGCGTAAAATATAGGAGCAACTGCAAAATCAGCTGTAATCGGAGCACAACCCCTGACTGGCCTATGTAATCGGAAGAAATAGGCCGATGCGTTGCCGCTGTGATGCCAAGGCGGGGAACGAATATCCTGTCGTAAATTTGACTGGGTGGGTGCAGGCGAGTGCCCACTCGTAACAGCTGCAACTGATGTAGAAATAAGGCCGCTTAACAACTATCCGGCCCTGCCAGAGCCCAGGGGAGGCGCAGTGACTGCTGCGGAGAGACCCGGAGGTAGCGGCCTCATATTGCCAAATGCCGATGAGGACCAGGTGCCTACCTGTGTGCACTGAATAGGCTGCAGACTGCATTGGAGGTCCGGTAAGGAATGACTGAGAGTGCCATAGAGGTCCTTGGAATGTTTTTCACTGGACGATGCTCGCTCACGGTGGCTGCCGCATTTGACTGCTGCTGCTCTAAGTGCGTCCTGGGGCCCGGGAGGGAGGCTGCTCCCGATGTTGGCGATCTCTGCTGTGGTCCCCCCCTCCCCCGGGCAGGATCGTTGAGTCTGCAGAGTGAGCCTCTGAAGGGGAGAGTGGAGACTGCTGCTGAAATAAGACTGCTAAACAACTGACCAGCCCTGCCGGAGCCCTTGGGAGGGGCTGACTGCCCAGGGACACAAGGTGACTGCTGCGGAGAGCCCCGGAGGTAGCGGCCTTATATCGTCAAATGCTGATGTGGACTGGGTGCATTCCTGTGTGCGCTGAATAAGATTGCATCAGAGGTCCGGTAAGGAGCTGCTGAGATTGCCAGTGAGGTCCTGGAACCAAATTCCACCGACGATGCACGCTCGCCTCAGCCACCGCTTTTGACTGTTGCTGCTCTGCGTGGGTCTTGGGGCTCAGGCGGGAGGCTGCTCTCACTGTCAGTGATCGCTGCTGTCGTTCTCCCCCCGGGCGGGATCGTTGTCACTGCTGGGTGCGCCGCCTAGGGGAGTGCAGAGGCTGCTGCTCTGTTGCCCCCCCATCGTGTGGAGAAAAGGGAGTGAATATTGGGGCTGGGACCAGGATGTATCATACAGGCCCAAAGTGAGGTGTAAAACATCCACACTGCCAACCCAGAAACAAGTAGTGACGTGTTACAGAAGCTCTAAATCAAGATCTGCCTGCATTGGCCCGTAAAGGAATTATCAAATCATATTAGGCTGGAGATGAGGACAAATTGAGCGACACGAAGCGCTATGCCCGAGGCAGACTGCTGGGAAGTCCGATAAGACCTACCACATGGCAATACCTGAGAGTTTAAGCATAGCTAATATCCAACCTTCACGCAAAACTCAGAGAGTAGGGCGCTTGGTGGTACACTGGAGACCCTGCTCTAGGGTGACCATAGGGCGTAGGATAACGGTAAATGCTGGGCAATCCAGGGTCTAGATTCTCTCATTAGCCTGAGATCGGCCCCCTTCCTTCTTTGACTTTCTGATTTGGGAATTAAATTAAAAAATCCTGGCACCGTGGGACCAGGGTGCTCAGGATGGGTCGTGGGCGGAAACAAGGACCTTAGATCACTACACTACAATAAACAATAAACTAGGTCTACTTACTTCACAAATGGATCCTGTCAAGAATGAAGTATACTCTCATGAGACCCGACTACACCTATTGTACAATCGCGCAACGGAAGCGCACGAATTCCAACTCGAAACCAAGGAACAG
Source organism: Triturus cristatus (assembly GCF_964204655.1). Taxonomy (NCBI): domain Eukaryota; kingdom Metazoa; phylum Chordata; class Amphibia; order Caudata; family Salamandridae; genus Triturus; species Triturus cristatus. The sequence goes on along the minus strand of NC_140590.1, from coordinate 1,124,943,698 downwards.
CTCCTTCAAATGGACAAACTACTTAATGTAATCAGAGCCAAAAATTATGACCTTGAAGCAAGATCTTGCCGAAACAATCTACGGATAATAGGCATTCCGGAAACTACGGTGATCTCCAACATGGAAACATTCGCTACGAGACCTATTTGGCACAGAGCTCTCTGGAATGTTTATAGGAGAGAGAGCCCACAGGATACTAGGACCTAGGCCACCGGTTGGTGCCACACCAAGACCAATTTTGGCACGGTTATTAAACTACCGGGTTTGAGACACCGTCTTGCACCTAGCATGAGAACGAGGCACCATCGATTACAAGGGTAGCAACATCTCCATGTTCCTGGACTTCATCTTGGCGGTACAGGCAACCAGGAGGATATTTGTGGCAGTTAAGCATCTCCTGAAACAAGCTGAGATACCCTATGCTCTTCTGTACCCGGCCTTTCAGTGCACCATTTTAAAGACAAAAAATTGGTCATGAAGTACGCAAAACATATTTGGGGCCAGAAGAAAGCGACCAAAGCAGCTGCGGCTGCATCACCAGATGCTAGAATTAGTGATAATGATTAAATCATGCTGCCTGCGCCGCCAGGTATTGCTAAATTGTCACTAACTTGCGATAACTCTATTTTCTGCTCTTGCTCAGTCACAATTATCTAAAAAGTGTTAGAATAATGTATAGTCGGCCACTAGCAGGTACTGTCATTTACATGTTTGCGTTGTTATATTGCAGTTAGGCTCTCAAACACCTGTGCATCCACCCGCTGCAATGCGGGGTTGTACGCCAGTGCATCTATGCCCCCAGGGAGATCTCCCATTGAAGTTCCCAGGGCCCTTGACAGGGGATCTTCCTTTAGTTTGACACATGCGAGGGAACGTTTACTCAACCTGTTTGGGGGTTGGTGTGGGCAAAGGGAGGGATGCTAATGTTAACAAAGTTATACAGTTATACAGGACAGTAAGAAAATGATAATTAAATCTATAATGGATAAAAACAAGCTTGACTGTTATAAGGGGTTCACCGTTTCATATACCACTAGGTCACGTCAACAAGAATCATTATTGTAACTACCTTGAGACAATAGGCACACTAGATTCATCACCTAATGCTAAAGCACCTCATCCATGATGACCCTTAATCTACTTACTTGGAACATCAGAGGACTAAATAACCACCCTAAAATCAGACTGGTACACGCTTACTTGACAAGACAAAACATAGATTTATGCTATATGCAAGAAACGCACTAAAGAAACAATACTAAGCTAAATAACCAGCACTGGAGCTCAATCTACTCTTCTATCTATTCTAACTTTGCTAGAAGAGTGTCCATATTGATCAGAAGTGGCATAGATTGGACAGAAACCACAACACATACAGACCCAGAGGGCAGATATGTGGTCTTGGGTGGGAGGCTCCGTGCAACAAAAGTTACACTCGCTGCTATATATGGGTCAAATGTTGCCAGATTTCTTCCAAACCGTGTGGGCTAAAATCCCCATGGTAGGACACGACGCAGTCATATGGGGCAGAGACTTCAACGCTCTAATAGATGACCGTATGGATAGGAAGGGAGGGGCTCGCAGACTACACCCAAGATCTAACAAGACACTTAACGCCATAATAACAGAGGGACATTTATGAGATATTTGGAGACACAGGCACATCTGAGTGCATATGTATATCAGCGCATCATAATGCCTGGGCATGCTTACACTACTGGTTGATGTCACCAGACTTAGAGGCTTGAACGACAGAGTTCAGACACCTATCCAGAACTTTGTTGCATCATGCTCCTGTCTTGTTGAGATTGACCATGCCCAAGGGTCCCCCTAAGGTTAATAATTGGAGATTCCCTTCTCATGCGCTAACTGATACAGTCTTCAGGGAACAAGTCAAAGGGGATATAGAAGATTACTTTGCCACAGATGCAGGCACAGTGCAATCCCAAGCTACTTTATGGGAGGCGTTCAAGGCGGTTATACGGGGGCAGTGTATTTCCAGACAGGCCGGAATATTGAAATCAATTAGGCTGACCCTCCAGAAACTGGAATCTAACATAAGAACCCTGGAACTACAGTATTACAGAATGGGAGAACTAAAACTCCTGGGTGACATTCGGGAGCTAATTTCTGAATACGAAGAGGAGGCACTCAGAGAGGTGAAATTTTGGGGGAAATATGCACAGGCTAGATATGGCGAGCGAAACAGACCCAGTAAAACTCTAGCTCATATGCTGTGCCCACCTGGTAATGCCGCATTCATATCTGAGATAGTGGATGTTAACCAAGTTGAGGTCAGAGGCCCGCAAGAAATTTTAGACCAATTTACTAAATTCTACACCACATTACATTTCTCCTCCTCACGTACAATACCCGCAGAGGTGCAGACCTATTTAGATTCGATTGAGCAGTTGTGGTTGAGCGAGGGAAACCGTGCCTACCTGGATGAGCCTTACACTGTAGGAGATATAAAACAAGTAATGAACAGCCTGCCCTCGGATAAAGCCCCGGGGTCGGACAGCCTCACAGCTGCCTTCTATAAAAGCTACGTGGACCTGTTAGCCCCCTGCTCCATACGCTGTATGGTGAAGCCCAGGAAACTGGGATTCTACCCCCCACAATGTTATGTTATGTTATGTTATGTTATATGGCATTTCTATAGCGCACGGCTACTCCGACAGTGTGTCCCGGCGCTTTTCACTTGCAGCTCAGCGAGAATAACATAACAACACGAAAACAGAACGGGAAAAATCAGAAGAAAAGAAGAAAAACCTACAAATTAAAAAGCCAGGTCTTAAGGCTCTTCCTAAACATAAGAAAATTAGACGTGCTGCGTAGACCCAGAGGCAGCGAGTTCCAAAGCAGGGGGGCTTTCAAACTAAAAGAACGTCCCCCAGTGCGGGCTTTCCTTACCCGTGGCACCAAGGCCAGGTATAGAGCTTCTGATCGTAGAGAGCGGGCTGGGCGATAAAAAGTCAACCTCCGCTGCAAGTACTTTGCCCCTGTGCCAAACAAAGCTTTATGCATCAGGGTCAAGGTTTTAAACATAATCCGTTTCCGGATAGGCAGCCAATGCAGCGCCTGCAACAGCCCAGAAGCTCCCGCTCGCCTATGGAGTCCAAAAATAGCGCACGCCGCAGCGTTCTGCGCCACCTGCAGGCGCTGGATCAAATAGTCCGGGAGCCCCAGAAAGAGGGCGTTGGCGTAGTCCAGTCTAGAGCCTATTAGAGCCTGAACAGTGATCCGCCTGTGCTCCTCAGAGAGCAATGGTATAAATTTGCGGAGCATCTTCAAAATACCAAAACAGGTGCCGACCAAACCAAGGATATGTGCTCTTAAGGTAAGCTTGTTGTCCAGCTTAACTCCCAGGTTTTTGGCGACCAAAGAAGACTGAGCCGGGGGACACATATCCATAGGCCACCAGACCTGCCATTCAGGGTCGGCGGTGCATCCGAAGAACAGGACCTCCGACTTGCTGGAGTTGGCCTTAAGGCTGTTCCGCTGGAACCAGTCAAAGACCATCCCCAGACAGCCCCGAATACCCTCTCCATCGAATGCCTGATCTTTCCCGCAAGTGAAGAGCAGTTGAGTGTCATCTGCGTAGGAAACAATCTGGGCCCCAAAATCCTCCACCAATGCCGCCAATGAGAGAAGCAATCATATTATTACTACTCAAACCAGGGAAACCGCCAAATGAAAGAGGCTCATATCGCCCTCTATCTTTAATTTATACCGATACCAAAATGTATGCTAAATTGTTGGCAAACAGAATGCAGCCCCTACTTCCCTTGATCGCCAGTCCCGATCAATCGAGCTTCATCCCAGATAGATCTACAGAACACAATCTACGCACCTTTTTCACAGTACTGCATTATTTAAATCTCCAAACACAAGCCTTGGCAGCACTTTTAGATTCCTCCAAGGCCTCTGACTCGCTAGAGTGGCAATATCTTTTTACTATATTAGCAAGATTAGAATTTAGCCCAACATACATTAACCAGATCAAATTACTGTATTCAAGCACTTCTGCTAGAACTTAGATAAATGGATTGGTCTCTTCGAAGCTAACAATCACCTGAGGTACAAGACAGGGCTGCCCCTTGTCCACCCTGTTGTTTGCAATCAATATTAGCTGGGAGATTGAGGCAGCACCACGAGGACATGGGACGGGTTTCCTCCACCAGGGGAATCCTCGTATCACTATACGCAGATGATACCACAATATATAATAGTGACCCGGCAGACAACTTAAACCCAGTGCTGCGGGAAATCCTAAAATTTGGGGGACTATCAGGTATACAAATAAATTGGACAAAGTTGGTTCTACTTCTACTCACGACAAACACCAAGCCCTGTCAAACTGAGTACCCTCTGAAATGGGCTGAAGGACCCATTTGATATTTGAGAATATGGTTGAGCAGAGATATTCAAGAACTGTGGGACATGAACTATGCAGGGCAGTGAAATGGCTAGAGGGCAAGATAGGGACTTGGAATAGACTACCTTTGTCCCACTTACACTAACACTAACACAGGCTTTCTTCAAGAAACTTCGGTCCATATTAACATCATTGATCTGAGCAGGAAAACAAGCTCAGTTCTCATGGGAGCTACTGACGCTTCCCCTGACACAGGGAGGGCTGGGGGCACCAGACATTCTGTTATATGCATATTGCGCCCAAGCTCAGTTCCTCCATCATTGGGTCCACCCTCTACAGTTTCAGCCGCATTTCGCAGTTGAGCAAGATAAATCTGCACCCACACCACTACCAGTTGCTATATATCAACCATCTAAAAGAACAGATAATGAGATTGACACAGTAGAGTCACTAAGATGGGGCGGGGAAGGTCTGAAAAACAGAGCCTAATTAGAGGTCCTATATGCACCCTCTATACTGGTGGTGCATAACCCAAGTATCCCCCCGATGGAGGACGATGGAAATCTGACGCTGGCTCGCAGGGTAGGGATAAACACACATTTACAGATCCATATCCTGAGAATACATTTTACTGGCAGTACAAGAAGGAAAAACACCAACTTTTTCAGAGTTGTTTCTATATCATCGGATAAAAGCGGCCTTCCAACAAGCAAACACCACATTCCCTAGGCCCCCACCCACGCTACATGTACTTGAACATTTGCCCAACTCCACGCAGACTCATCACAAGATTATATAGTAGCATGCAAAACACTGCTCCGGTGCTGATCCCAAAAGCACTGATGAGAGGGAACACTGAAATAAATCAAAGTGTCATACAGCAGCTTGCCGGGGAATGAAAACGACACAAGACAGTCTCCGTGTGACTGCCAGATAACGGTCTGTGGCAGTGACTCTCCTCTCCTGTTCTGCTGTGCTTTGGCCCTTGGCTCGTCCCGTCTCCCGCCGCCGCTTCAACACCCATAGCGGCCGCGGAGCGGAGACAGGACTACAGTTCCCAGCGGCAGGAAGCCGCCGACGCCGTTTTCGCGCCAGGAGGCGCTTAAGAGATCGCCCTAACCCCCGCGTCGCGGGATCGCGCGCGGGCAGCGCCGGGCTAAGCCCGGGCAAAGGGCGGGCCGTCTGTCGCCGTCCGGGGCTGGACAAGGCTGGGCTGGGCCACCCCTCTGATATCTGCTATTGGAGGTGCATGGGTGGCAAGTAGTAGCGTTGCTCACTGGACTGTTACCTGAAGGAGTTCTTCTCTAGACGCAGTTTGTGGCTTCGTTGTCTGTGCTGAGGTCTCCATGTCAATGTCTACGCGATCTGGTAGGGGGTTGAGGGGGGCAGGCGGGGCTGGTGCTGGTTGTGTTTCCGGGACTATGGCTAAATTTATAACCCGAGTTGTCACGGTTATCGAAAAAGAAATCGCCATGACTGAACGGCGTCTTTCTCCGGAACCCTTGACCGGCAAACGCTCATCGTTGGGTTATTAGCCAAAATGGGGGTATTATTTCACACTGCCAGGTTATTAATGAGCGCTCTCTTTTGAACGTTCTTGTCTCAAATTGAAATAAATCAGAAACGGTGCAACAGAAGAGGGAAAACAACCCCTAAACCCTCTACAAGTGGGCCTGAGCCCGCTATACAAACGTAAAACAAGACTGTGCACACGTTAATTTCACAGTATTCAAGGTAAGTTACCAATTTGTATCAAACAAGATTCATACAATATAATAATTGGAAAATGAGGGATCACAGGACGATCAAGTAGATTCAGTTTCCGTTTTTATGGTGAAATTCAGAACAATCCAGCCAGCCAGAAAACATATACAAGGTATATATCACAGACAAGTATCTGAATATAATGACATACAATAATCTAGTTAAAATTCTAACTAGGATGGTGGGAAAACCGACATTGGTAAATGCACCATGGATTTGAGAAAAGTGTCAGGTGTTATGGGTTAATCACCCAAGTACGTATAGATCATAGACTATAATTTGATTATTCTTGACCAAAACAGAGAGATAGAAAATATCAATAAGTATACGACGTCCTTAGTGCGTGAAAATACTATGAAGACCCCTTCACAGCAGGTGCCGCGTGAACGGATGTGTCCTCTATTTTTGCACGGTGTTACGTGTGCGAGTCTTGTGTATTCAAACTTCATGATTGAGACTATATTAAACCGGGTGAACCAAGTGTATGTGGCGAATTCTATCATTAGCCCCACTCAGGGAGAAAATTGCAATATACATGCGAGACGATATCGAAGTGCCCCTACCTTATCGTAGTATGTCCAATGATTCTGACCTATAAGCAAGCAAAAAATCCATACACTATCACGATCCATTTCTTAATTAATAATTAACCATAAACACACACTGAAGAGTCCTTGGATACACTCTTTCACCATATGCGGTGCAGTAAGTACTTCGAATCCAGGCTTACCTTACACCTGGTGATAATTCCGACCCAGGGGGTCATATATTTCCAAACACAACCGGTGTGATTAAGCGTTGTCCGCAGTTGTTAAAGGTCCGACCCAATCTGTAACTTAGTAACAATGTTCCAATTTCGACATTCAGGCTCTGTAAAGAGTGATGTGAATCAGTCACTCGCACGCTCTAAAAAGATCGAATGGGGCCAACATTTAAACAGGAAACTCCCAGTTCTGGAGAAATTCTTACCCGTTGACGAGTACGTCTATCCGTAGGTGCTTGGTGTTCTCCGCGTGTATTTGCGTTTCTATTAGTGCGCATACCCGGAAGTGTTTATATCGGGAAACTGAGTCAAACACTAGAACGTGTGTGTGTAAATGCGTTTAGTGGTGCGCATGCGTTAGAATGAATTTGTGTTTATCTCCAAGTTTGTCAAGAAACGCGAAAACGAAAGAAAAGTTTAAAGACAATTCTTACATGAAAATACCTGCCGAAAATCAATATATATTCTAAACGGTAAAAAGAATATTTTCTCTTCACTTGATGGATTACATTGGAGAAACGGTACAAATTGCAGCAAAGTATCGATTGGTATTGAAAAACGCTTCGTACAGAGAAACAGAGACATTAAGGTGCACATCGGAGAAGACAAAGTATATACACGGGAATGACCACCATTGAACCATAAACCGTATTAACTAAGGAAAGTAACATCATGTACCAACATTATCACCACACTACCCTTTTCTTAGGAACAAATGTCACAATAAATTTTGTAATTTGGAACAAGGGTACACCGAGAACGATATCAGACGGTTAGTAATGTGTGATGCAGACCTTTTGTCACGAAATTTCATGCATCGATAAATATTGTGTCTCACTTTCTTCTCCGATGTGCACCTTAATGTCTCTGTTTCTCTGTACGAAGCGTTTTTCAATACCAATCGATACTTTGCTGCAATTTGTACCGTTTCTCCAATGTAATCCATCAAGTGAAGAGAAAATATTCTTTTTACCGTTTAGAATATATATTGATTTTCGGCCAGGTATTTTCATGTAAGAATTGTCTTTAAACTTTTCTTTCGTTTTCGCGTTTCTTGACAAACTTGGAGATAAACACAAATTCATTCTAACGCATGCGCACCACTAAACGCATTTACACACACACGTTCTAGTGTTTGACTCAGTTTCCCGATATAAACACTTCCGGGTATGCGCACTAATAGAAACGCAAATACACGCGGAGAACACCAAGCACCTACGGATAGACGTACTCGTCAACGGGTAAGAATTTCTCCAGAACTGGGAGTTTCCTGTTTAAATGTTGGCCCCATTCGATCTTTTTAGAGCATGCGAGTGACTGATTCACATCACTCTTTACAGAGCCTGAATGTCGAAATTGGAACATTGTTACTAAGTTACAGATTGGGTCGGACCTTTAACAACTGCGGACAACGCTTAATCACACCGGTTGTGTTTGGAAATATATGACCCCCTGGGTCGGAATTATCACCAGGTGTAAGGTAAGCCTGGATTCGAAGTACTTACTGCACCGCATATGGTGAAAGAGTGTATCCAAGGACTCTTCAGTGTGTGTTTATGGTTAATTATTAATTAAGAAATGGATCGTGATAGTGTATGGATTTTTTGCTTGCTTATAGGTCAGAATCATTGGCCATACTACGATAAGGTAGGGGCACTTCGATATCGTCTCGCATGTATATTGCAATTTTCTCCCTGAGTGGGGCTAATGATAGAATTCGCCACATACACTTGGTTCACCCGGTTTAATATAGTCTCAATCATGAAGTTTGAATACACAAGACTCGCACACGTAACACCGTGCAAAAATAGAGGACACATCCGTTCACGCGGCACCTGCTGTGAAGGGGTCTTCATAGTATTTTCACGCACTAAGGACGTCGTATACTTATTGATATTTTCTATCTCTCTGTTTTGGTCAAGAATAATCAAATTATAGTCTATGATCTATACGTACTTGGGTGATTAACCCATAACACCTGACACTTTTCTCAAATCCATGGTGCATTTACCAATGTCGGTTTTCCCACCATCCTAGTTAGAATTTTAACTAGATTATTGTATGTCATTATATTCAGATACTTGTCTGTGATATATACCTTGTATATGTTTTCTGGCTGGCTGGATTGTTCTGAATTTCACCATAAAAACGGAAACTGAATCTACTTGATCGTCCTGTGATCCCTCATTTTCCAATTATTATATTGCATGAATCTTGTTTGATACAAATTGGTAACTTACCTTGAATACTGTGAAATTAACGTGTGCTCATCGTTGGGTTCTCTGGCATTAGTTCCCTCCCCAGTACGCCCAATTGACCCTTTAGTTAATGTTTCCCTTGCTCACGCATCTGATCCCCTAGTTAATGTTTTATTAGACCCTGACCACCCACGGGTTGTTGCGATTAGGGCGAGCCTGGATCGGTTAGAGAGCTTGTCTGCTGCGGCTTCACAGGGAAGTGAGAGTGCCCTGCCAGAGCCACGGCCAATTGAGACCTCTGTGCCTTTGCTCCCTGTTGTTATTTCACCTTGCCAGGAGGATTCCACTGCCCCCTCTGTGCCCTTACCATTGGCAGCAAATGGCTTACCTTCTAGCAAAAGAAAACGATCGGCTAGTCCACGTAAGGGCAGTTACTCAAAGACCTTTAAGAAACCTAGGAGAGTTGGAAGTAGGGTGGGTTGGTCCTATAAGGGTGCAGGGGTGGATGTTGGTCATCCCCAGGGGCCACAGAGGGGAGCTGCTACTGGTGCTATTGTAGAGGAGACATGTGTGGATTTGACGTCCCATCCTCTTGATAAACCCGAAGGCCCCGCAGCCGAGACCCCATTAATCATTCAGCTCGAAAAAATCATGAAATTATTGTTGATCCCGGTTTTAGAAAGAGTAAAGGGGCTAACAGAGCGACTGGACAGATTCGAGCAAGTCACTCTTGATAATTTCTTTTCCCTAAAATCTCTCATCAAACTCCACTATAAAAATAGGGAGAATGGTTTAGTAGGGAATTTTGCTCCTTGTGAGTCATCTACAGCCCCAATAAGTCTAACTAACACATGTGGGGCAGTGCAGGGGGTGGTTGAAGAAAATAGCTCCGTTGTACAATCTGTGGCCATCCCAAATCCATGGGCAGCTTTAGTGGGGGTCTTGGCGCAATCTAACGCAGCACCGGGTAGCATCACCCATCCTGTGATGCCTGCGAGATTTGTGGGCCCAAGTACAAGCGGTACCGCTGTGGTTAACAATTCTGGCGAAAGTAATTGTACTGGTATATCTAATACCAAATCAGGCAAAATAACATCAATTCCCACATTTCAATTAAGAAATGCTCCAGGTAGTTTGCCTGTCCCTAATCCCAACCTACCCCCAGACTGTCAGCCTTTTGAGACAGTACTCACTGGGGTCCCCGTGCTAAAGCCAGGTAAACAAGAGTCATACGTCGAACTTAAGAATAAAACCTTATTCTGGCTGAAGGAAAATAGACCTCTTCCTAGCTCATTAGGTGGCCGGGTTATCCATGTGAGGAGGGTTAGCTGGTTAGGTACCCGGCCCAAAGACATAATGGGGGACTGTATTATAGTTAATTTTGAAGACCCTAGGGTAGCAAGCTATGTTTGTAGTTTTAATAGTAGTGAGGGGGGTTTGGGCCCTAACACAGGAATTGGTACGCGTTTTAACCCCTTTGTAGTTCCCACCCGGCCTCCTAGAGCCGCAAGCTGGGAGGGATGGAATGGCAGGCAAACTTCTCATAATCTCCCCCAGTTCAGCCTGTTCCGTCAAAACCCATCCCCTTTCCCCATGCGGTCCTGGCAGGATTGTTGACAGAATAGTTACCAACCCTCCATGAATTTATCTGCTGTTTTTGAGGAGGAGGAGAGCTGTGACCTAGATTGTAAAGGGGTAGTTTTGGGTCAACCCTGCTACAACTCACCTCCTTCTGAGGGCAGTGTTGTGTCCCATATTGTTGAGTCAATAGGTTATTTAAATTCTGATGAGCCCGCCCTTGACGCCCCAAACCAGCTGAAGTCTGTGAGTGATGTACCAACCAACTCTGGATCTGAGGATAGTCTACCTGTACAGAGGGTTTCCTCTGCGCAGGTTGTATTCGATGACGAGGTCCTGAAGATTGTCAGCTGGAATATAGCGGGCATTTCTCGTAACCTGGACATACTGGAATGGAACTCTTTTATTGAGTCATTCGGGATATGTTTATTCCAGGAAACCTGGTGTCTGGAACCCCGATATAAGGTTGGTTACATCACCTACTTTGTTCCTGCAATTCCCTCGTCTGGTGGGAGAGGCCGACCTTCAGGTGGTCTGTTAATTTGGGTCAGCATTTTATTGGGGTATCATGTAAGGTGTATAGAAACCAAGTCACCAGACTTGCAGAAACTAGCAGTTAGAGGGCCTCCTGGGGGGCGGACTTTAGAGCTTTTTAATATCTATTCTAGATCCCCGAAAGGGGGCGCACCCTCACCGACCCTACTGGGCCTAGAGGATGCACTCAGATCCTGTAGGGTAGAATCGTTCATTATGATAGCAGGGGACTTTAATTGCACCTATGAACCCCTAGCCAAGGATGACATATTAGGCACTCAAGAAGAAGATGCTAAGAGAGGCATTCCACCCCTGTTAATACCACCTATTAAGAGCTGGACCCAAAGTGTTATCCATTGAAATGCCCTAACCCTAGAATATGGTGTGATGGCAGGAAATGGACGGTCAAAATCGGATTCCTGTGGGGCCCATACTTTTAATAGGGTAGGCCATTCATCCCAAATAGATTATATCTTGTTGAATTTTAAGCTTTGGGGGCATCTGTTGGATATGACAGTCCTCCCTTCGTCTGACAGCGACCATAATCCGCTGTCCTTATCACTGTCCCCAATGTGGACGGTTGGGGAGAAACTGCAAGCCCCCCAGGTGTGGAAGACAACTAGCGACGTTCGTCCCTCGAATTGCGGGAGGCGCCTAAAATGGAAGAATGTAGCCTTTGATGAGGGTAAGATCGTGGATATAAGATCAATCATGGCCAATGCCTTGTCCAGATTAGATTCTTTTGTGTCAAATGTCCATGAGATTTCCACTCTGTTTAACCAAACTACCAAAGCATTGGGTGACCTCTTCACGGTGCAAAACCTAGGTTATAGGGGCAACAAAATGGGGCGCCCTAAGGGTAACCCTGGTTGGTATTCTCTCCCCTGCAGAAGTGCGAAAAGCGATTTGATTAACGCAGTCAAACTCAAGGATACCGAATTGATTAGTACGGCTAGGAAGTTGTACAGGAGTGCCATTGGTAAGGCGAAGAAACAGTAGGAGAATCAGTTTTGGTGTGATCTAAAATTGGCAAGTGCTGGGAGGGATTCGAAGGGTTTTTGGGATCTAATTAGAACCAGGGATAAGCCCATAGATTCCCTTATAACATGTAATATCCCTGAGGCATCATGGTTTGACCACTTTTCCAACCTTTATACTGTGACATCGGAGGCTGGGGCAGATCCAGCTGAAAGTTTTTCGGTTGACTCTTTTGGGCTGAGTGAGGATCTCCTGTTTACAGGGAAGGAAGTAGAGGATGCGATTTCGCGTCTCATCCCAAATAAAGCTGCGGGCCCGGATGGGCTACCTGGGGATTTGATCCGCATTAATACACTAGAATGTGGAAAGCTCATTGCATCACTACTTAATGCAAGCTTTTATGATGCACCTCTTCCAGACTCCTGGATGGGCGCTGAGGTCGTCCCAATTTTTAAAAAAGGGAGTCGGGACGACCCAGCCAATTATCGCCCTATAAGCCTATTGGATTCTTCGCAAAAGGTGGCAGGAAAGGTAGTTTTAGGGAGGTTGCTCCAGTGGGTAGAGGAGAATAGGGTACTTTCTGATTTTCAGGCGGGCTTTAGGTCAGGTACCGGAACCATTGAGCAGTCATTTCGCCTGCTACTGTTATACTTGAAAGTGGTCGTGCTGGGCAAAGGCAGTCTGTATCTTGCTTTTATAGATTTGCGGACTGCCTTTGACCTAGTGCCCCGCAGTTGTCTATGGAGGGTGTTGTCAGACCTAGGTATGCCACCGTACCTATTATCTTTGATAATTAAGTTTCATGCTGAAAACTTTGCACAGGTTCGGTGGGGTAATCAGGGCCAAAAGACCGCCCGAAAAACTGTAAATAGAGGTGTCCGCCAGGGCTGCGTTCTAGCCCCCACTCTGTTTTCATTATATGTCAATGGAGTGGTGGAGCATCTCTTACAAAATCCTTCAGATGCTCCATTAATGGCGGGCAGGAAAATACCCACCCTATTATTTGCTGACGACACCCTCTTGATTTCCAAGACCCCAGTTGGGTTGCAGAGCCTCCTTGATAGGTTCCAAATTTTCTGTAATTTGAGGGGATTAGAAATTACCACGGCAAAGACCAAATATTTGGTCCTGAACCCCCTGAAGAAAATGGGTAGGCCTCCTTCACTGAACTCAGCGTCCCTAGAAAGGGTCAAGGAGTTTGATTATTTAGGGATCCGCCTCTCTGACACCATGAGGTGGAATTGCCATCTCCATAAAATGCTGCTAAGCCATAAAAGGGTGGTGGGGGCTCTTCTTAAACAACAACGGTCCTCCACCCTCAAACCGATTGCCCCAGTACTTGAAATCTACAAGGCAAGAGGGGTGAGTGCGGCGCTTTATGGAGCAGAGCTTTGGGGGGCACAGAATGTAGAGCAGTTGACCCGTTCAGAAAATAAGTTCTTGAAGGATTTAATGGGTCTCCCTTACAGTACCCCCACTCTTCCCCTATTCCTTGACATGGGCTGCTGCCCGATTAAAGACCATGCAAGGTTGCGCCCTTTACTTCTTTGGGGTCGCATATGGAGAGTTCCGGAGCTTGCAAGTTATGCCGAGGGGCTAACCGAGGTCTTATCAATGCCTGGCTGGCACAAAATAGGATGGCTGAGGGATGTCAAGTGGCTGCTGGGCGAGCTGGGTCTTGCAGAGGCCTGGCACTCCAGGACTGCACCGTCCAAGCCTGTCTTGAAAAAATTGTACTGGAGATGGGTAATGGATTCTAGAAACTCTAATACCAATCTAGGTAGATGTACTGCTGAATTCCTATCAGTAAAGGAGGTGGCATCACTTGAGCCTTATCTCGATATTATTTCAAAATCTAGAGATAGGGCCTTATATTTTAAATTTAGGATAGGTGTGCTGCCCCTGCGTGAGTTGACTGCTGGATGGAAGATACCAGCACAGACTACTCCTTTTTGCCCTTTCTGTGAGACCAGGATTGAGTCAGTTCCCCACTTTGTATTTGAATGTCCTGCGTACAAAGTTCCTCGCCTCAGATGGCTGAAACCCCTATGTAAAGAGCTTGGCACAAGACAGAGTAGTGAGGCCCTCCGTATCTTAAAATCTGACACACGCCCCTTATTCGTCTGTGGTATGGCGAAGTTTTTAAACTGGGCTTGGCTAATCAGATCAAAAAGGCTTTTGTATGTTGTTTAATCATGGTTTTAAATATGGATTTTTATGTAATTTATTTATGCCACCCGTATTGTGCTCTTGTATAATTGTTATCTTTATGAACTGGCTTTTTATTTTTTTAAACAAATGAATTGTATTGCTTTTAAAGATATGTTTTATATCGAAATAAAGCCAATTTGACTGACTGACTGACTGAAATAAATCCTCCAAACTCAGAAGAGCAGTGGAAGTTCTGCTGCTCCCAGCTATGTGTGCTCTCTCCTAATTATAGGCTAAAGCTAATACATTTTAAGTTCCTACATAGATTCTATAGAACACCGACCCAGCTCAACTGCATGGGACTTAGACCTGATGCTAGCTGTGGGAGATGCAGGGCTGAGCCGGCGACTTCTCTGCATCTGGCCTGGAGTTGCCTTCCCGTAGCAAAATACTGGGCTGATATCAACGGCATAATTGTGAAATCACTAAGAACTCTGGTAGACCCTACACCTTTGACAGGCATACTGGGATACGTTAAAGATACTCCTGTGAGCACACGGAAACTACTTGAAATGCTCCTACTCCTGGCAAGGAGACAAGTGGCTATGCACTGAGGGAAGACAAAGGCACTACTGATTAAAGCCTGGTTGCAGGACATTGCCTACTGCCAGACCCAACTTGCCCTATATTGGAAACTTATGCCCCCTCCTCAAGGCCAAAAGATATATTGGATCCAATCATGGAATGGATACGCACAAAACAAACTGAAGATACTGATAGTACTAGTCCTGATATGGTGGAGTCAAGTACCTAAATTAACATTACTCTACACAAAAGGTCCTAAATAGCAAAATACACAAATTTTGCTTTTACTGTGGTAGTTAAATGAAGCAAACAGTGTCAAAGCATAATCGTATAACATGTATAATAATTAAAGTGCAATAAAACTCGCTGGTGCTATCTCTTCTTCAACTTGCTCTCCTATAAGTTAGTTGTTCTGTTGTTGTAAAGTTGTATCACATGCAGGTCATCTTCTGACATTGATCGATATGTATGTTGTCATTGTATGTGCAAAAATGCCAATAAACAAATAAAAAAAATAAAAAAGGTATACAATTGCTTGGTTTCACCTAAAGGACCCGTTTCAACCTGCAGCTCCACCCCTACTCACCTATAGCATCTTCAAAAGGGACAATGCTTCAGAAGTTCAACCAGCAGCCATTTGCTAACAAAAGTGTTCATTAAATTTGTAAAGGGAGCCGTTTCATCGTCCCCTCACTCATACCAGCATTTGCATCCCCTGCCCTCCAGCCATTGGAATGCAGGTAATACACTTCCACTCTCTGGGAAGCTATCCTCATCTTCCATCTCATGCTAATGCAAATCAGAGGTATTTAAATGTATTCCACTCTGCTGTATAATTAATACTCTGAGTCGAACCTGAGGATGAAAGGTAGAATGTCTTTTTCAAAGTGTACATTATTTCCCAGGTACTTTCTCGAAATATGCGTCCAGCCATTATCTTTCACTTTTCACTTTCTGCCCTTGAGCTCATAAACTGACCTTAGTGGATCTTTTGTCTAGCAGTAGTGCAGCAACAAAGAGATGGTTTAACCTGATTCTAGTACCTATTCAAAATGTTCTGATATAGCACAATCTTCACAAGTAAATGAGGTTGCTTTTTTCTACATCCTTTCATCCTCAAACGGCATGCTGTCTCAAAAGTATTCACTACAGTCCTTAAACCCGTCATTAAAAAACTTCCTTTAATTCAAACTTCTGTTTGCCGCCTCTTCTTTTTTCTTCTCTCTTTCAAATGTCCCTCTTCATCCCTTCCAGCCTCTGCATGCCTCCTCTGTCTGAGCACAACCTACTCAGACAAATGCACATTTGACTATTCTCTATTTCAGCAAATTTCTCTCAACTTATTTACAAGATCACAATCTATCTTCCTTCCGCTGAAAGTCATACCTCTGCAACCTAAATGTATCTAATCTCTTCTAACTCCTGTATTAAATCCCATCAACCATGTGCCACAGGCCCAAACAGCCACTCACACACCTACTCACCAACCTCTACAGCCACTCACACACCTACTCTCAAAGGTTACGGGATACTTTTAGGAAATACATTTTTTTTTTAAACCTTTGAAATTCAGTAGAAAAACAACGTGTACAGGGACATTATAATAGGAAATAAAAGTTAACAATCCTTCAAAATTCACTTACAAAATCAAAGGTTACAGTGTCTTTATAGTTAGCAAATAGCATTAAAAAAACCTTGGAAGTTCAGTAAAAAAAAAAGGTTACTGGGACTTTATAGTTAGGCTCAGATGTTACACGCAACAAAACATGGATATTCAGCATTTATAGTTACCTGAGCTAGCTATAACTTATGCCCCTGCAATGCACTTCTTATGATCTCGCCTATTACATCACTCAGGACATGATCAGTGACATCACTCATGACATCTCAAATGACATCACTGCTGACATCATCTATTGAGTGTAAGTGTTTTGTTAACATTTCTGATACTTAAAGATAAATACTAAGCTACCACATAAGTTAAGTTACTATTCTCTATGTACTACTGATGAGTGATACTATTTCTAATGTGTCATCTGAGTGGCTGTGTGACTGTCTGTCTCAGTATGTGAGTGGATGTCTGAGTGTCTGTGTAGGCATGTGAGTGGGTGTGTGAGTGGTATCCATTCTTGTTTAAACATATGTTCCTACAGTGATGCTAAATTTCATAGGGTGTCCTTATGAGGGAAACAGTCAGAACACAGCGGCCTCAGCCATGTGTGTTCCGACATTGCAAACCCTACCACGCTTGCCTAAACCACACATATGCCTTAAAGCGCATATGCCTTAACCACGCGTATGCGTGGTTAAGTTGCTGGCTGGCTGGCGGAAGAGCAGAGAGGAGGAAGAGGAAGGATTGCAAGGCAGTGAGATGAGTGGGGTTTTGGGGGGTGGGGGCAGTTTGTAGAGTAAGGGGTAGTTTTGGGGGCTGGGATAGTTTTGGGGGCTGGGGTGGCCGGGTAGTTTTCAGGGCTGGGGGGTCATGAGTTTTAGGGCTCAGGGTAGGGGACAGAAAAGGGAAAGTTTATAGGCTGAGGGGACAGTTGGGCTGGTGCAGGAGGTAGGTGGGGATAGGTTTTAGGTGGTGGGGCTGGTTTTAGAGCTCAGGGAGGCGGTCTGGTTTTGGAGTACTTTTTAGGTGGCTGGGTTTTAGGGCTTAGGGCAGGGGACAGGAAAGGGGCAGTTTACAGTTCGAGGGGGCAGTTGGGCAGGGGAGAGGTAGAGTGAGATTTTAGGGGGTGGGGATGTTTTTAGGGCTCAAGGAGGGGAGCTGGGGTCGGAGTAGTATTTTGAGGAATAGGGGTTGGATTTTAAGGATCAGGATAGGGGTCAGGGTAGTTTATAGGGCTGGGGCCAGTAGATTAGACTGTAGGGGCAAATTTTAGGGCAGAGGGGCAGGAATGTGATCTTTATCACACATGTCCCTTTACCAGTCATGTATATACCCCAAAATTGCGTGGTAAAGGAATGCTTGGTAAAGGCATGTGTGGTAAAGACACGGTCATGGTTAAGACCGCGTGGTAAGGCATGAGTTGTTTAGGCATGCATTGTTCCATCACACAACCTCCTTATGAACACTTTTTCCTAAAGACTGGTACACTAATTCAATTGCCCTTTTCTGGGAATCTGATTTTAGAAATCTGTTTGCATCAGTTACTAGCAGGTGTGATCTTGACCTACCAGTATGAAAAAATTACCTCTTATCCCATGCTCTTCTGCCTTTATTATTGTATTACACTTTTCAACTGATTGGCTCAGTAAGAGAATTGAGAAAGATACAGGAATGGGATGACACAGTGTGCATATATATGTACGGTATTGTCACACCTTTAGTTATGAACTCAAGCAGTAGCTTATTGATCTGCCATTAAGTGGTCTCAATACTCCTGAGTTTGAACAAGGGGAACATTGGGCCCGATTCACAGAACTAACTTAAGACAAAATCCTAAACTTACTACCATTTTGGTATTCACAGAAGGCACTTACTCATTTTGGTATTCACAGAAGGCACTTACTCATTTCGGTATTCACAGAAGTTAGGAGTCCTAACTTTCGGACTCCTAAATGCCTTCTGTGAATACCGAAAGCCTTAAAATTAGGATTTTTCCCAGTTTAGTAGTAGTATAGTTAGGACTCCTAACTTTAGGACTCCTAAATGCCTTCTGTGAATACCGAAAGTCTTAAAATTAGGATTTTTCTCAATTTAGTAGTAGTAAAGTTAGGACTCCTAACTTTAGGACTCCTAAATGCCTTCTGTGAATACCGAAAGCCTTAAAATTAGGATTGTTCTCAGTTTAGTAGTAGTAAAGTTAGGAGTCCTAACTTTAGAACTCCTAAACTGAGAAAAATCCTAATTTTAAGACTTTCGGTATTCACAGAAGGCATTTAGGAGTCCTAAAGTTAGGACTCCTAACTTCTGTGAATACCGAAGTGAGTAAGTGTGTTCTGTGAATACCAAAATGAGTAAGTGCCTTCTGTGACCTTCTGTGAATATACGAAAATGGTAGTAAGTGTAGGATTTTGTCTTAAGTTAGTTCTGTGAATCGGGCCCTTTGACTTTACCTAAAATCACAGGAATCACCACTAATGTAGTTTTATCTTTTTCATTTAGTAAACAAACACTGTTTTATTTCAACTACCATCCTTTTCATCAAACAGTGCTGATATTTTGTAAAAGGGATGGTGACATCTTCTAAAACTAGTGGATACAATGTCATGTAACAACCAAGAGTGGTGCAGTCCTATCTCAATAGAAATATGCCATTGACAGCCCCTACTCATAATTTGTGTACAATGAAAGGACATGAGTTATATAAATGTATAATTTATATGATATAGATATATATATATGTTCCTTACTGTAGCTCCGGCCCCTACGTTCGCAACACCTTTCTAGAGGACAAATAGAGGACAGCATTAGTAGAGAGGAAGGTGTAATACTGTAAAATACGATTCATTTATAGATCAAAAGCAATACAAATGTGAGACCAACAGTTCCCAGCAGGAGTTCCCCTCCACACTTCAATGATATAGAATCAGAGCTAAAGCTTACCACAAGTCCGGTTAGTGCATTTCCAATACCAACCTGGGGGACAAATACACATCAGGTTAGCAGGGAATTAGACACATTGTTAAGTCTTCTGCAGGCAATATATGTTGGAGGGACTTTAGCAATGGCATACCTATCAAAAGTGCAGCAAACAGGGGTGTAGCTTGGTCAGTAAGGTTGGGGGGGTACCTGCAGGTTTCCCAGCAATCACGCTGCATATCTTGTTAAAATACATTATGAGAAGCAGGACAAGGGGGCTTAAGAGCCAATGGAAAGAGAGGATTGTTAGGTGTACTTAAAAGACAATAGTTTTCAAACTAACCAAGTTTTAAGGCAGAGACTAGAGACAGAGAGAATGTCTGTATGTGTTTGTCAGATTGGGCATGATAAAATCCAGGGTGAAATTCGATAGAAACTGCACCATGTCAGACTGAAAGCACCTATACCCAACTATATACTGCAAATACAACCCCCTCACCCCCAAAGCTCCGCCCCTGGCAGCAGGTCCAGAGGATACTGAAAATGGTGAACAGTAGCAGCAGCATAGATTGTGACATAATCTAAATATGATGTTTATATTGATGTGGTGCAACCGGCCTATTCTGCAGGGAAAAGAGAAAACAGCAATACTGGGAGGAGGGGGTGGAATATTGTAAAACATGATTGCATTATCAGTCAGAATCAATCAAATGGGGCTATCTGTTTCTTGCAGGCTCCCTCGCCTGTGCTCATTCAAGGTAATGCTTACCGCAACTCCACCTAACAAATTAGCAGCACCGCCCTGCAAGACAAAATAAAGAATAACTGAGCAGCTGGCTGATACACTGTAATGTCTGCTATCATGGATTGGTGTAGGAGGGACTTTGGCAGAGGAATAGACGTCAATGGGGCAGCAGTTGCAGTGGCTTAAGGGGCCCAATGCATCTCAGACATGGCTGTTTTTACTAAACAATTGAGATTTTGGGGTTTGTTTTCAATCCTTGCATGTGGGCCCATGGCACGCTTTCTGCACCACTGGAATTTGGTATGTTATGGGCCCACACATGTATGTTGTGTTGCAGTAGAGTCATCTTTTCAGTTTTTGTATTCATGATGAAGAACAGTAGTGGCAGGGCAGGACACACTTCAAAACATGCAACAGATATGGTCAAATACAACTCAAGCATGGAAATATAATTTCTTCAAAATAATCCCTAATGCACCGATAGAATATGATTTAAATTTGTACCACGATTCCGGTGAGCAAATGTTCCGCACCACCCTGGAGGAGGTAAAAAAGTCTGAATTAGAAGGGAGAACAAAACCTGTGTTGCAAAATTTCATGAAGTGCTGTATGGTGGTCTGTCCTGTGAGAATCATATGTAGCAATGAGCATTTGTTTCACTGTGATTAACACTGCTCTATTAATTACCACAGAAAAATGACCGGAAAACAATTTAAGCAGAGAAGAATGTTGCTCACTCCAAAACATGAAGGATGACCACCTCTCAAGGCTCAGATGGAATTTTGTTGCACTGGCATAATTAGCAAAATGTCATGTCATTTGCTATACCCAAATGTGAACTATTATGCCACAGTACATATGATTACATGTTGTTAGGAAAATGTGCCACTTGTGGTAAATTTGGTTACTGTGAATGTGCAGTAAGAAAGTGAATGACATAATGAGAGCAGTCTTTGTTTCCTGTTTTTTGCACCATTTTATTTCCACAAAATGGGCCAGGACGCATTTCTCAATAAATATAGTGCCAAATGCTAGTTGATCATTTCATATAATTAATTACATGTAATTTCTCGTAATTGTCCATAATTCCGCAAAAGTAAATTATGAAAATATTTCACTCTCCCACCCCAAATTTATACATACAAATAACTGATTTTAGGTTTATTATTTTAATTATTTTTATGAGAGCAAAACAAGACAACAGCACTGAGAATGAAATACGCCATCACCGAAATGTACAGACTTGGAAACTGTACCCATAATGCCCTGGAGTGTGGTGGCCACTCTACTTCTCTACTTCACCACTTTAAATCCATGTTTGGTGCAATCTGCTCAGAGCAGAATGCATATTCCACTGATCTATGAACATATTTTAAATCAAAGTTGCACCCACCTGCAAAAGTTCAAACGCCACCTGTTATATCCTACTTAATTGTATAACATGTAGTCCAGCTCTGCTGCCACTAGCTGCTCAGCCAGAGCGTGAGATGGTCATAGAATGTTGGTGTGCCTGTGATGCATGGAATGCCTGGGTGTCTGAGTGGATGAGTGTTGGCAGTTGAAGATGGGCTGAGCAGCTAGGGAGGCTGCTCCTGGTGGGGCTGGTACTACACTAGGCTGGCTGGAGTAGAGACAGATGTAACCTGAACTGGAGACTGAATAAAGATGGCTTAAGAATACCTCCTGGCTCCAGGTGTCTTTCTACAGAGATCACAACACCACCCTTTGCAAGTAACCTATCAGCATTGACAAAGTGAGTGCGACAAATTGCGAAACCTACCATTCTTATGTGAGTTTAGAGTTTGTTTAGTATATTTTATGTTATTCGAGTACTTTGAAGTCCTTATGTAATGTAACTGATTCTATTGTAAAGCTCTCTGACACCTTTGGGTAAAGTTTGAGCTATATAAAAATGCATAAATAAATCAAGCTAATGCACTTGTAATACTGTGGACAGAATATCTGTCATTTTTCTGATTTCGTATCCCAACCACCAAAATCTAAGTTAGGCCCTTGGCAATTTAGACTAAGAGCCTGATTTAGAGTTTACTGGATGTGTTAGTCACTCCGTCACAGATGTGACAGATGTGTGACAGATATCGTGTCCTCTTATTAAATGTGCCATTGGATATAAAGTACTTGTAATAGGGCGGACAAGACATTAGTCACATTTGTGAAGCAGTAGCCTGGCCGCCGAACTCTAATTGAGGCCTTAACGACTAGGGATGAGTTTAAAACTCATTGTACAGAATGGACAGTATTGGAGAGACTTCACAGCAGGTGGTCGATATTCCTCACTTTCTTAATAATAATTGCAGAGGTACATTTCTTACCATGTAAAATTCATTTAAACCAATTATTCAACCGCATATAGTGTGTGTGTGAGTGTGTGTTTGTGTGTGTGTGTGTGTGTGTGTGCGTGTGCATGCGTGTGTGTAGAGGGTTCAAGGAGGGCTAGTAACCGGAGGGGTTGCAACACATATAAATGAGAGAGTTTGTGCCAAAATATTTTTTTAATTAGAGACTGATCTTACCACAAGGCCTCCTGCTGCATTAAGAATGCCTCCCTTCAGGAAAGAAACAAGAAACAATTAGAGAGGGAATCCTTCCACCTCACCACACAGAAATATGAAACTGCATATGAATAGCTTTTTCAACATGGGAACCAGGCAATTTTAGAACAAAAATGGACAAAGACAAGAGAATTAGAAGGTTTAAAGGACATTTTTCCAAAATGATGACGATGTAAATGTCAACGGCAAACTGTTGGGATGTATATTTGTATTTCTAATGACGATAATGTCTTTCTTCTCCATTGCGCTAAACTGGTAGAGATTTTAGAGATTTTAAAGAAGGATCCTAACACCATGGAAATATTGCATCCGAGCCCCTAAGCTCTCCTGCAATGATGCTGCCCAAAAACATTCTACCAGCTTGCAGGTATATTCACACCATACAATAGCTGTAGGGGCAAAACCTACGTGTTTAAACAGACAGAACTAATATCATGTGGCCGTGTTGCTTTACTTTCTCTCTCTCTCTCTCTCTCTCTCAGTATTTATATACATATATATACATATATATGTTTTTATATATATATATCAAAGGTTAAAGCTTATTTACAGTTAAGAAAACTGTATTTAATCTTTCTTTTCTATACAAACTAAAGTTAAACTGCAAAAACATTGGAACATAGAAAAGAAAGGTTCAATATAGTTTTCTTAACTGTAACTAAGGATTAACCTTTGATTGTGAGATGGCTTCAGTGGGGCAACTCTCTGTTTTTGTGTAATGTGGCTTGTCCAGCCATGAAGCTGTCCCGCCGCCGCAAATGGCAGATCCTCAAGTCCCGCAAAATGTGGGCTTGTTATGGAACGATGGGGACCTGAGCCTATGGTAGATACTGGTCGCACTGCAGTAAGCCTGTATACCGCATTCTACTATTTTAGTAGTACTTTTGGGAACAATGGTGCCTTAAACATTATGGACAATGCAGAGACCCACTGGGGTTTTTTAATGGGACCCCAGCCTGGCTAATATTGTTGGGCTACTTTAACCAGAGAACCGTGGTGCAAACCTCGTAATGCCCATGTGGGTGGGGCTTGATATTTGAATAAAGTGATGTCCTGAAAATGATCTGCCGAGTCCGTGCATTGTTGTCATGAATTGCCTGCCAGTGATAAAGGGTTTTTTATTCGAAACGCGTTTGGCATGAGAAGACGAAACGCGACAGGGTCGCTGTGCCTGCAACTGCCTGAGGCAGCTGTGTGTTAACCCCCGTGTGAGATGGCTTCAGTGGGGCAACTCTCTGTTTATATATATATATATATAAGCCCATGGAACCGGCACTGATGAAGCCAATTGGACGGCTGAAACGCGTCTACCCAACCATTTCATGGACTTCATTTTCCTTGCGCCTTGAGAGCAGTAAAGCCAATTTTATCCCCGGAGCTGTGTCGCCTTTTTTTCCAACACGGGAGAGAGCATTGGACTGTATGTTTAGCCAGCAAGCAGGCACTGGTTAGCGACGCACCCTCTCAATCTGGAGCAACGCGTTAAACCTGCAAAAACTTAGTCTGTGCCTGAAACTGCAAACCCGTTGCCCCCTCTTCGGTTCAGATGGATTAGGGACTGAGGGGGAGAGAGTATGCAATACTGATTGCCTGATAAGGGGATAAAAGAAATGGCTGAATATTTCCAGGCAAATGTGCCTGTTTTTGGGAACTGTATCCAATGCAAATTGGGGCATCACATGGTGTCAGGAATGCCTATCACTGAATATGGCCTCCTTAATGGACTTCCTTAACCAGCATGCACCTGCCAGATGGGTAAGCGCAAGGCCAATTGCAATTTGTTAAGTGGAGGAGGAGCGAAAGACCTCCTGACTGGGAGTGGTCCGGTTACTAACAGAACTTCGCTTGACACTCTGGAAGATCAAGAAACCCATGGAACCGTCACTGATAAAGCCAATTGGACGGCTGAAACGCGTCAGCCCAAGTGTTTCATAGACTTCATTTCCCTTGCGCCTTGAGAGCCATAAAGCCAATTTTATCCCCGGAGCTGTGTCGCACTGTTTTCCAACACGGGAGAGAGCATTGGACTATATATATATATACATATATTACCTACTGGCGGTCGCCAGTAGGTAGTTATAGTTAGGACCTATTTTCCATAGGAAATCCGCAACATTCTATTCCCAATAAGTCTGGCGGCGATTGACGAATCGTCGTGAAATTTTCCAAACTTTTGGCCAGCTCCGCTCTGCTCCTACCCTAAAAGTTTCGTGGTGATTTGTCAAGCGGGGGCCGATAAAAAAGGGGGGTCCCAAAACGTGTTTTCCCCATGCAATTTCCCATAGGATCTGTTGTCGCAGCTACAGCCCGAACCGCTGAACGGAATTACATCAAATTTGGCAAAGAGGTAGTCCTCAGTTCAGACTCGTGCCTTTTGCATAAATGGTGTGAATCCGTTCAGTAGTTCCTGAGAAAATTAGAGTTAAATGTACATATATATCTATGGCCGGGGAGGATCCGAGGACCCCACCCGCACCGTAAGCGCACCCTCCCCGAACCGAGCGTGCACCCTCCCGATCGCGCGCTGAATGCTAATTGGCTATCGAGTGTCTGTCTACATTCGAAAACAGGAACTGTTGGGAGCCATTTTCTGCCTCGGTAGAAGCGAGGCTGAAGAAGCAAGGGGAATAAGTGTGTAAAACATATAAAGGGGGCAGAGTGGAAATACTCTGACCCTCTACAGGTGCTTAGGGGGTCCCAGATGGACCCCCTGGGGCCCCCTTTTTAAAAATAAAAACGGCGAAATGCACGCAGGGTGCGCGCATCCTATCGCGTTGGGTGCACGGAGTCTCTCGCGTTGGTTGCGCAGATCCAAGGAATTTTTTTTTTTAAATAGACAATAAATCATTGGTTGTATGACAACTTTCTACACTGAAAGTTAGGGTGTATATTTCTGTTTTTTAAAGGCATGATTCTTATTGGTTAGCAAAAACTGATTGTAAGGAACATTATATATGATAAGCTGATATGTTGAAAAGTCAAGCACACTTGCTGTCTTGTTTAGCAACATTGTGTGCTGAACTTGTGACATGTGTGCTCAGTGCAGTGTTCTATGACCTGTTTCTATGGTAATGGGCAGAAGGCAGATTGGGGGAAGGGTTGAAATGTATTTCATTTGGAAAGGGTTGAAATGTTTAACCAATAGAAATGTGTGTTTGCATTTGAATTTATGTGTGAAGGATTGTGATTTGATGTTTACATGTATATGTGTGGAAAATGAAAGGGAAACTTTTCCATTCTTTGTTTTTGCACAGAGGTGCACAGTGCAGAGATTCTTTAAAAAAAAATATGGTGAGTGACTGATATACTTTTTAATCTACAAAACAACTTGAAAGGTGATTTATTTAATTGTGAGGGGATGTATGTAGACTATTTTCATTTCTAATGTATTTCTCCTACTAAAGTGTAGGGAGTACTTTTTTTCTCTACAATCTTATTGACAGTGTGTGTGCATGTAGAAAGCATTCTGTGATAATCATTTGTGTTTTTCATGTGTTTGCAGACAGATAACTGTGCTGTTTTTATATTTTGGTAGAATTAGAAACCAGTCATTGTTTATGAATTTGTGAAATGAGTTATGTTATGTATCTATACTAAAATGTAGTACTTCTTCTAGATGAACAACCGCAATGGACCGCACTCCGCTAGCCCCTCCTCCGGGTCGCCCCAAGGGAAGCTGGTACATGAAGTTCTTGAGTGGTTCACCCCAGTGGGTGCAAGTAAGTACTTGTTGAACTGATGATCTCTAGACCCGATACATGTCCCGGGTTTTAAAATATCGCCCGAGACATGGCTCGGGTTTCGGGATAACTTCCCTCCTCAGTAGAGAAAATAGTTAGGGGTGGAAGAGAGGGCGGCCAAGCAACCGTCAAGGGCCTCAGTGCCTTCTAGATGAAGAAATGTGTTCTGGTATCGTGCAAGGGATAGTGTTGTTTGTCTAGAATCACACAGTGAGTATGTGTGCATTTGGGAACGACTGTGAGAGAAGCATTTGGTAACATTGTGTATTTGCTGACAGATAACTGTTTTAAAACCTGTCTTGTTGTCAAGTTTTAGTAGCATTAGAAGGCAGTTTTTGCTTATGCTTTGATTAAAAGAGTCAGGCTTTGACACACAAGTGCAGTCCTGAAATATGTAGATTGTGTGCAGTTCCCTTACCACTTGCACTGTAGTGAATGAGTTTTGGTAAACTCCTAGGGATAGTGGTGCTTGTCTAGAATCACACTGTGAGTTAGTGTGTATTTGGGAACCACTATGAGAGAAGCATTTGGTAACATCGTGTATTTTCTGACAGATAACTTTTTAAAAACCTGTCATGTTGTCAAGTTTTAGTGGAATTAGAAGCCAGTTTTTGATTATGCTTTTATTAAATGAGTCAGGCTTTGACAGAAAAGTGCAGTCCTGAAATATGCACATTGTGTGCAGTTCCCTTATCAGTTCCACAGTAGTGGATGATTTTTGGTAAAGTCCTAGGTATAGTGGTTGTTGTCTAGAATCACACTGTGAGTCTGTGTGCATTTGGGAACCACTGTGAGAGAAGCATTTGCTAACATCTTGTATTTTTTAGCAGATAACTCTTTTAAAACCTGTCATGTTGTCAAGTTTTATTAGCATTAGAAACCAGTCTTTGCTTATGCGTTGATTAAATGAGTCATGCTTTGATACTAATGTGCTGTACTTAAATATGTAGATTGTGTGCAGTACCATTACCTCTTCTAGACTAGTGAATGAGTTTTGGTAAACTGCTTGGGATAGTGTTGCTTGTCTAAAATCACACTGTGAGTATGTGTACATTTGGGTAAGGATTGTGAGAGAAGCATTTGGTAACATAGTGTATTTGATGACAGATAACTGTTTTAAAATCGGTCATGTTGTCAAGTTTTAGTAGGTTTAGAAGCTAATCTTTGCTTATGCATTGATAAAATGAGTCAGGGTTTGACACTAAAGTGCAGTACCATGTACTATTCTCTTCACTGTGCCAGAACTGAAAATTTAAAAGTTTTACCCAGGCACTAAGCTAGCAGTAGTCTGATGATTTAGTCAGTTTCCAAGTACTCATGTTGTGAACCATACATTACCACATAGATTGTTTCAAATGTCTATGTAGTATGCATGCAGTCTTCTAACATACTATACACTTGTCTTTCACATTTTCAATTTGCTTGTCAGTATTCATACACTTCCAGGAAACACCCTGTAACTCCCTTTGCAGACCTCTAGTGACCCATTCAGCATCATGTACTAATCCATTCACTGTGCCACAACCCAAACACTTATAAATTCACCAATATACTATCTTTGGAGTACTCTAATCATTCAGTCAGTGCCTAAGTATTCATGCACTGAGCCAGGCCTTAGCACATGGACTGCTTCAAACCTCTATCCACTATGTATGCAGTCTTCTAACCACCTAGACATTTGTCTTTCACACTTTCAATTCCCTAGTCAGTATCCATACAGTCCAGCAAACATCCTGTCACTCCCTTTGCACTGCTCTAGTGACCCATTCAGTACCAAGTACTAATCCATTCCCTGTGCGAAAAGCCTACCACTTAAACATTCGCCTAGGCACTCTCCTTGCTGTACTCTAATCATTCAGTCAGTACCCAAGTAGTCATGCAGTGAGCCAGGCCTTAGCACATGGACTGCTTTAAATGCCTATGCAGTATGGATGCAGTCCTCTAATCACCTACACAGTTGTCTTTCACACCTTCAATTTCTTAGTTAGTATTCAAACACTTCTAGCAAACACCCTGTCACTCACCCAGTGTGTCTCCTTATAGTACTGTAATCATTTAGTCAGTTAGCATGTAGTCTTTTAGTGAGGTAGGCTTTAGGGCATGAACTGCTTCAAAGTAGTATGCACTATGCATGTAGTGTTTTAACCATCGTCACACTTGTGGTTCAGGGCTGTAGTTTCTTAGTCAGTTTTTATATAAAATGTGTTTGTACAGTAATGGAATAGTATAAAATTGAAAGATATTAATATACATTTATTTGTGATTCTTTTTTACAGATACAGAACAGTAGTGTTTCTCATCTGTTTGCACTCTTCTCGTGCAAGATTGTTTGGATGAAGGGTCCTTAGGTGTTTCATCATACTTGCTGTGCCGCACGAGTAATTTTTTTTAGGATCCCCTCGTAACAGAACTCTTTTGCAAATCTTGCGCGTGACGAAGGTGGCATTGGTCTTTGTTTGCCCCTCGAGAAAAGTAGAAAATTTCCACATCACTGAAGGAAAACATTGTGGGCGTGGTGCATCCTCCAAAAATTCATCCTTAGATTCGGTGAATATTTTAAAGTAACAACATTTACAGTTTTTGTAAGTTAAACTTATACAATTTTGTTAGCTGTATGCATTTTATATATCTGTGATTTGTATCTTGTTTTTTTTTTTGAGAAGAGCATGTTGGGGTTTTTTTGACAATCTTTGAGATTGTTTTTTTTTTTGCCCGCTGTTAAGTGATGAGTACGATTGAAATCACTATTTTTAGTGAAATTTAATATATTCTGAGAACAGCAAAAAAGGCAAAAAAATTACTTTGTGGAAATTATGCTGTGTTGTAAAAAATGTATTATTACATGTTATAATTTTTTTTTCCTTTTCTTTCACAGATCCAAATTGTAAAATAAGCAATTTTTATGAATTTAGATTGGAATGAAAATGTGAAAAAAATGTGTACCATTTTTTATTCCTATTACTGTGAAGGTAAGGTCTCAATATGCAGAATGCATAGGTCTGCAAGGAGCTACAAAGTTGAAACGTGTTTCTAAAAACACTGGTTTATACCTTTGTAGTTTTGAAATCTGACCATAATCAGATATCATGTGACCTGCTAAAAAAGAGAATTGAGGGGTTCATAATATTTCCTATTTTAGCTATTGAAGGATCGCAATTATTTCAATCATTCTTCTTTGAACATCTTTGGAGACAAAACTCTGTGCTTACCTTCTATCATTCGCAAGGAATTTAAAAAACTGAAATATGTCACTTTTTGTAACATAGTTATTGCGCAAGACACTCTTTCATATTTACAAAGAGAGGAAAAAGAACTCTTTGTACTTTTTATACTCCATGTAAATACAACCTCATTATGCACACCACTTTGCGTTGAAAGGGTGTTCTATAAGTGTTGTTGTGCATGATTGCACTGAATACTCATAGAACAAGACACATGTCTAGATTTATCATAAATCATAAATCTCGTTATGTGTGTGAATGCTGCACCATTCTAAAATTGGTGTAGGAAAGCACAAGAAAGAGAATTGTTTTAATTTCTCCACATGTTTATATCTTCAATGCATGCTAAAATGTTCAGCATACATTGAAGGAGAAAAATGCGTTTTCTGTTTGTTTTTGTGCAGGAAGGTGTGTCTTCCTGCACAAAAACAAACAGCACATGACACAGATATCCTTGCACTATCGTGCAAGGGTGCCTGTGTCACAACATGGCTGCAGTTTAAGCAGCCGTGCAGAGAGAAGCATAGATTTGCAACATATTTATGTACATATGTTGCATTTCTGTGCTTCGGAAGTACTACAGCACGCTGCAGTTAAAGAGGTTACTGTGTGATGCTGCAGCACTTCCTCATAGTTCTGCACTTATACATTCACCATACGCTACTAATGCATTCATTCAGTCAATTACGTACTACACATACATTCATCTAAACTTTCACACACTAACAAAGAAATTTGGGTCTTTTTTTAAACCAGGAAAGTTAGTTCTTACAAGAACTTTTTTTTTTCTTCTTTCTTCTTTTATAATTTTTTTTGAGTTTTCTGAACAATTTTTTAATTTTTTGGGTTTTTCTGCAAAAAAACACTAAAAACAAAACAGGAGAAACCAAACAATGAACTTCAGGGAACAATAAAAAAAAATAAAAAAATAAACCTATCAAATGTGACTGTCTTGCCGGCGGCAGATCAGATCGATCGACTGCTCACCATAGCACAAAGTAGCATTGCACTTAGTGCAGAGCACTTTTAAAAATTGAAATTGAGGACGGATGTCCAAGGTTTGGGCTGATGGATGCACTCTTGATTTGCTCGGCTGCGATGAGTTGGATGGCGCAGGAGCAGGAGTGTTTCTCATTCGTTGGCACTCTTCTTGTGCAAGATTGTTTGGATGAAGGGTCCTCATGTGCTTCATCATACTTGCCGTGCCGCAAGAGTATTTTTTGTTAGGATCCCCTCGCGACAGGACTCTTTTGCAAATCTTGCACGTGACCAAGGTGGCATTGGTCTTATTCTGTCCCTCGGGAAAAGTAAAAAATTTCCACACCACTGAAGAAAAACGTTCTTTGGGTGGTGCCTCCGCCAAAAATTCATCCTCAGAAGTATGAGGTGATGCAGGTGATGCCTGCTGCCCTGAAGCCATTTTTGGTTGAAAAAAGTTAGAGTTAGGTGTAAACTTAGTCTAAAAAATCTTCTTCTCTCCAAAGAGATGGTGCTCTAAAGAAGGTCAAAGAAGAATGATTGAAATGGGTGGGGTCTTTCAATAGTTAGAAGAGGAAGTGTAATGAACCAATCAAATCTCTTTTTTTGCGGGTCACATGGGATCCGCGCACCCTGCGCTTACGCAGCACGCACCCAGCGCGCATCCGCGAAATTGAATTAAAAAAGATTATAGGATTAGATGTAAAAATATATTAGTTTTAAGACTAGTTTAGTGTTTGTCGTCAATTAATATTCACATGAAATACATATATATATGATTTATTAAATCTTAAATATTTTGCGGGATTCGCGTACCTACCGTGTCATAGACGCAGATGACACATCGCGGAAGCGCATAAACGTCGCGTTACGTACATCGAACGTGTCGCGTATAGGCTGGGAGTCGCGTACCGGTCGCATTGTAATCGCGCACTAAACACGTACCCAACGCATACCATGCGCAGATGCTATCGCGTAGGGATCGAGAACGGTGCGCATAGGGTGCGCGGATCCATAAACAGTGAAAAAATATATATAAAATAAAGAAAAACCCATTAAGTTCAAATAATATTTTTTAATTTTTAAAAGAATTAATGAAAAAAATAAGTTTAAAAAATGGTGATAAAAAAGTATTTTAAACAAAACCTAATTAATGAAATTGACACACTGAATTTGAAAAATATACAAATCCAATGAAAATCATTAAACATGATATCTTCAGAGATAAGTTATAGATAGGAATTAGCATTTAAAAAATCTTTGAAATTCACTGGAAAAACCATAGGTTTCATGCACGTTATAGTTAGGAATTGGCATTTAAAAAACCTTTGAAATTCACTGAAAGAACCAAAGGTTTCAGGGGCGTTATAGTTAGGAATTGGCATTTAAAAAACCTTAGAAATTCACTGAAAAAAACATAGGTTTCAGGGGTGTTATAGTTAGCTGGACATTTCCCTCGTACAAAACCCTAGAAATTCCCCTGTTATAGTTAGTTCAGCTAACTATAACTCGCGCCCCCGCAATACACTGCTGATGACGTCACATATTACATCACTCATGACATGGTCAGTGACATGACTGATGACATCACTGATGACATCTCAAATTTTAAATATGTATATATATAGGGAAAAACCTATGGAAGAATGAGTGGGTGTATAAGTGTGTGAATGGATGATTTAGTAGGTGCGTGACTGACTCTATAAGTGAGTCATTAAACGTATCTTACTGCAGACTAGTGACTAAACTGTGTGAATGTCTGCATCTGTCTGTCTGTTGCTGTATAAGCGGCTGCATGGTTTTGTGAATAGCTATATGAGTGTCTCCATGGGTTATTGATTGGTTGTCTGAGTATCTGTATGGGTGCCTGACTGTTTGCGTGGGTGGGGTGTGTGTGACTCTGTGCATACATGTGTGAGTGGGTGGTTCAATGGGTGCATGGTTTTAAGAGTGCATCTGTGATGGACTGTATGGTTTGGTGAGTGTATGTATGGGTGTGCTAGTGATTGAATGTATATCTCAGTGGTACATGTGTGAGTAACTACATATGTGAAAGGCAGTATATATGTGTGTAAGAGTATATAAGTGGGTACATGTGAGAGTGTGTGATTGTGAGAGTGGCTGTATGGATGAGTGTGTGCTTGTATCAGTGATTGTATAAGAGCGTAAGAATGTGGTACTATTTTTATGAGTAAGTGAACTTGTGTGTGTATAACTGCATAGGTGAGTAAATGGGAGTGGGATTAATTATTTGCATGACTGACTAGGTGTGAGAGTACCTCTATGGATGATTGGTGGTGTGTGAGTGTCTATGTAGGTGTATAAATGCATATGATAATCTTGTACGGAGTGACTGTAAGTATGAGTGACTGTACAGGTGAGTGGGTGGAGGTGTATGTAGACCTAAGAGTCAATGAGTGGGTATGTAGTTATTGGTATTGGAGTATCTATGGTTTTGAGAATGAACGTCTGAAATTTTGATTGAGTGTATCAAAGGGTGTGAGAAGATGCACTAATTTATCACATGGATGACGTCATCAGTGATGTCATCAGTGATGTCATTTCAGATGTCATCAGTGATGTCATCAGTGATGTCACTGACCATGTCATGAGTGATGTAATATGTGACGTCATCAGCAGTGCATTGCGGGGGCGCGAGTTATAGTTAGCTGAACTAACTATAATGGGGGGATTTCTAGGGTTTTGTACGAGGGAAATGTCCAGCTAACTATAACGCCCCTGAAACCTATGTTTTTTTCAGTGAATATATATATATTCACACACATCACAGATCCCCCCATTATAGGTAGAAAGATGAACAGGGTTAAAACAAATGAGGTGGGAGAGAGGGAGCTGTACCCACCCAAAAAGATTAGATGTTATATATTTTCCCAAAAGAATTATTGAAACATAGAAAGGTTAAAGTGCAGGTATTGTAATGGCCACAACTCATAACTGACAGAATAGCAATACAAACCATAACATGCACACCACTAAAAATGCTTATGAATCCACATTTATGTCAATAAATAACATCTCCTACAGACAAAATGTAATTAAATAACATATAATCAAACCAATAAATGATTTTTCATTCATAGTTGCTCCTGCCAGAGTGGGGGGGGGGGGGCAAGTGACATGTAATCTCATCTACACTGTGGTTTACCACAATTGAAATTGCATCTTTTTTATTTAGGGTGAGCTCATGAGCATTGCATTTGATTTGTAAGTTATGGTTTGCATATAAAAGTGCCTGCATGTGTCTGAAAAACAACACATTAGCGCTCTATTAAACGATGAATGATTAAATTATTTACTGAATATCAGTAACATTTCAACCGGAAAACATTCACAAAAGTAGCGGTATCAAAGCACAGAGGGGTGGGGATGAGGTGTATATCGTAAAATATGCAACAGCTAGTGATGGGTACATTACACCAGTAGTCTAGATAGCACTGGAGAAGACATAATTAAATAAACATTCACAGATTAGGACATTGTATCTGGGGAGTGTACTTTGTAACTGATTACTTTCTCAGTTGATTGTAAAAGAATGAATCCAATCTTTCAGTAAATTCATGTGCATTTTCCCCAAATATGAGAACATAATTATTAAGGGAAGTCTGCTTCACAAACATCAACATTAAAAAATATGATGTGGGTTCTCAGATCTTTTTGTTGTTACATGTTAGGTATACGGCCCAGGTTTAGTCACACAAAAGTGATACAAACTCAGCACAAAGTATTGTGCTATACTTTACTTTCCAACTCAAATAATGATTTGCATTGGAATGTTGCCTAAAATTACACGTTGTGCTTCTTTGCATCAAGAGGATTTACCATGGGTGGTACATTGGAATTCCGATGCAACCACCTATGAGTTTTGACACAGCTCCTTTCGTACTAACATTTGTAGACAAGTATTTGTGCCAAAACTTTATGCGTCTTCTAGGCCTGCGTGAAAGTCACAGTAACAGACATTATTACCACTCTGCAAGTATTCTGCACCGTACAGCACACATAGGAAGCTGAAACAGTATTACAGCATGGTTTTTGTACTGGAAGGGTCCCTTTCCAGTACATAAACTGTGCTTGACAGACCCCCCTTGCACTGTGATGCAAGGGTGTGAGCTCTGACGGATGGCAGTCCAAAGTGAGCCAGTGTGGGGTGAGAGGAGAACACTGCCATATCTCAGTATACATGGTGCTCTTCTGTTCTCCTCTTTCATTCAATGCAGCCACACTGCTCTGCATGAAAGGTTAGTAAATCTGGCTGTGATGAATACCTAACACTTAATGAAACACAAATGTGCCCAGGAGAGGAAGTGCATTTTTATCAGAAAGCCTTACTGAGAAGATTTAAATATTTATAAAGTGATTCTGTCTGTGCAGGCAAACAGTAAACATCATCATAAATTGGTTCAAACAATGAAGTGAAATTTACCACAAGACCTCTAGCTATTCCTGCAATTCCTCCCTGAAAGGAAGAGAAAACAGTTAATAGAGGTACAGGATGTCAAAGATTCAAGCTGTTACACTGTCTTAGCCCATTATGGAAAAGGCTCAGAGACAGATTCAGAAATTACAAATAGTGTAAGTCTTTTTTTGGTTAACAAGATTTTTTAAAAACACACAAAGCAAGGCTTTATGAACCAAAATAATAAACTAAGCCCTTGAGACAAGAGGAATTCTTGTCACATGCCTCAGAGTCCTATGCGCTTTTTTCCTTAATGATGCACGAAAAAGATATATCTAATATATCTAAGTATGGAGGATTTACAACTACTGATGACCCAGTAGCTCTCTTGAGATGGATTGCCAGGTCAAAACTTTCAAAAGGCAGAGTCATCGAAGGCGCCACTCCCTGAAACCTAACAGCACCCCATCTCTAAATGAAGCAGAGGAATTGCATATGTGGAGGGATGGTCGCCCTACTGGTTTATGGGGAGGCTCCTGCTCTGCCAAATCCTGAACAAGCCCTTAGTCTCTCACATTATGTTTGTTCCTCCTCAGTAGATTTACCATTCTCTCTATTTTTCTACACCATTCAACTCTAAATAAAGTCTTAAATGAAGATCCCAGTGGCCCAAGCTGTACCTGGGTTGTGCGTATTACTGTAATCTTGTATTAGTTGAAGGAACATGAAATATATTTACCAATTAGGGCCCAGCTGTACAAACACTTTGCATCAGGTTTGCGGTACTTTTGTAATGCAAACTCCAAGTAAAACGTTCAGGTGGGATTCACACTCTAATGCAAACGTGATTCGTGTTGAATTGTAACCTAAAGTAACACAAAGCTGCGAAATTGTGTCAAGGGGGTGTTCCATTGTTGGCGCATGGGCCTTCCCACGAAACCACCAATAGGTTTTACCTCAAATTCCTATACAAATAATTGTAGACAGGGATTTTCACCCAAATCCTGCACCTCCTCAAGGCAGGCATAACAAAAAGAAATGTTTGCATTTCTCACCTTTTTTGCCACTTTACATGTGTTCTGCATTGTACAGCACACATGGAAATTGGGAAACACCTTAAAGCACAGTGATTTGGCAGAGAGCGCTCCTAGTACAAAGCCTATGCTTTCCACAATGCAGAAATCCATGCACGTCACAAGGGCATCTGCTTAGGGGCATGGCAGCCTTAAGTGCACCAGCACAGAAAAAGAGCAGAACAGTGTCATGTCTTAGTAAAAATGCTGCTATTCTACTCTCTGCCACTCAT
Source organism: Triturus cristatus (assembly GCF_964204655.1). Classification (NCBI taxonomy): domain Eukaryota; kingdom Metazoa; phylum Chordata; class Amphibia; order Caudata; family Salamandridae; genus Triturus; species Triturus cristatus. Next base: position 1,124,907,261 of record NC_140590.1, on the reverse strand, counting down.
GCAGAGCAACTTTACTGTCTGATTTTACTGCTCACCATGATAGCTTCTTTGTCCTGAGGAAGGGTTTCTATATCCGAATACAATGAAACGTTCCTGCACATTACTATTAGACACAGGCAGCTTGATATGTTGTAAAATCTCAAGTTTGAATTTTGAATTATGTAGCATCTTTTTTGCTTCTTGCATACTAGAAATCTACCTGGTACCATCTGACATAAATATTTTTTCCAAAATATCGTTTACATAAATATCACCCCATTGTACTTAATATTAGAAAATCTACACCTAATCAGACATTATTTTTTCGCAAACGTATTTGGGCCAACATATTTATGCAGACAATATCCTGTCTTATTAGAGCCTGGTTTGTTTAGTCTTGTGCCAATCAATTTAGTGATAATATTATTGTTAACCAGTGTGATTCCCTTCTGTGCTATAGATCCATGCTCTGAACATACATTACAAAAATTAAACTGTCTTTAGGTATTAGAGCTGTTATAGATGGTTAATAGATTTGCATCATACACATAAGTTACTTCATAGTTATGGTAAGAACAAAATGCTGCATTGCTTGCTGAAGTTCGTCTACTCGTTGCCTAATCTAGGTTGGGCTGTTGCAGTGGACAGGGGTGAATCTTATGCATATTTACTTGGAATTTGAAAGATTATATTATAAACAGACAAATGATTGATTGGTATTGAAACTGTAGCGTGATTGAGTTTGAGCACTCCACATTTTGTAGTATGAAGAGTATCTCAGATAATGGGATGTGGAGGTACATAGGAGTCATATGAAAATCACCTCTTGGCACTAAGGGGATCATTACGATCGCGGTCAATCCACCACCAGCAGCCTGCCAGTGGTGGATTCACCACCATTCTCTGCCTGCCAAATTATGATGGCAGGAGGTTTTCTGGAGTACGGGAATTCCGTCCGCCACGGGTCCGCCACAGGTAATCGTTCTGATTGCCTGGCAGACTGGCAAATCATACCTAGAATGGTGGCGGCACCTAACAGGCACCGTCCGCCATATTAGGATGCTTCATCTCCACAAGCCTAGAATGGTGGTTCACCCACCATACAGAGGCTGGCGTAGATTGACTTTTGGAACCGTTACGGGCCCCCCCTTAGCAGGGGTACTTCCCTACTGCACTTGGGGGGCACCTATGGTGCCCCCAACATTTCCCTGCACAATTTGGCAGGCACCGCAATGCAAACCCTGCATTTTTACCATTGCAGCCTTTCTATCTTTCGATATTTAAACTAGTAGGCATTGAACAGACATAATTGTATGTATTAAAGAAAGAGCTTTTACCAATATTCCGGTCAAACATAGGCCAATATCACCAGCAGCAAGTCCAAGGTCCTGCAAAACTCCACCCTGTAAGAGGACAGAAGAAAATAAGCCACAGACACCCTCCTGTACAAGCAGACCAGGCCACACAAAGAACATCTATTTGAACATTACAAATCTTTTCAAATGTGTACACTAGCTCCGTATTCCACAGTTGTCTGTTAGATCTATGGGGCAGATTTTCACATAAAAGTTACACAAAATGTGCTTTGTGCTGAAAAGTTGGTTGAAAGTCATGCAAAGCAGCACTTTATGCTGCTATCCATTATTTTGCTGCAAGGGCTGTGTTTGATGGATAGTACAAGGTTGTTTCCATGCAGCCATTCATAGTTTTTCATGCAAATCCTCATCTACTAACAATAGTAGCTAATGACTTTCACCCAAAAATAACGCCTCTTTGAGGCAGGTGTAAAAAGAAGAAATGCTTATATTTCTCTAAACTTTGCCAGCTTTGCATATGTGCTGCAGACACATCCAAAGTAGGAAAAGTTTGAAAGTTTGTCTAGGCACAGTATTTTGCAATCGAAGGGTACCCTTGCAGTACAAAACCTGTGCTAAACAAGAAGCAGACAATTTTGTAATAAAGCGCAAAGGTGTCTGTGTGGCACCAGGGAACCTAAATGTGCACCAATACTAGTAGATGTGGTGGTTTTCTGCTCTCCCCCTCCCACGCAACACAGCGCAGCAACTTTGGTAGATGCACTGCATTTCATGACATCTTTGTAAATCTGGGCTTTGTACCTTCTAAGAACAAGGACTTGCTCTGTCTGCAACACATTTACAATGCATGAAATGCAGTCCTTGTTGTCAAATCTCTTACATGCAGGCTACTTTGCCATAAAAAAACAGATCTGTGATGATGTTAATTTTCACCTTCTTAGACACACTGATGATTCATTAGAGCCATTTAGCAGTTATTTATTGGTTTGGTATCAATGATGATGGCTCTCTTAAAACCCTTCTGAGATGTCAAGTGCTCATGTCTGTAGGCTACTCCTCATTTCTAAACTCACATTTTTAGAGCCTCAGTAATCACTAGAGATACCGCTATCTGAGTAAATACAAATGTCACAGAGTTCAGTTTATTCCCTTTGCAGTATTACCTCCCAATCCACAATTTGCAGCTTAAAACGTGAAATAAAAGTTTAATATGCAGCATTTTCTCACATCTTTCATTGTATAATTTAGAGTGTTGCTATTTTTCTCCACTCAGCATTAGCCAGATTTTGTCTGATGAAATGTGTTTTGTAATTGTACACAATGTGTAATCCAATGTCGGTGCAAACTCCCATGTGCACTCAAATCCTGATAATGAAGGCACTTCCAGCAGTGTCTCCTGCCATTTCCTCCAACAACACAATACATTTATGTATCTTCTCTGTCAGACTTCGACTACAAACTGTATCTGTATTACATTTATAATAGGTATGTTATATATACCATATCCTAAATATATATATTTCTATATTGACAGATACTTCATGGCAACATTAAACTCCGTTTTCATGTATATTTAGACCTGTATAACTCTAATTATGTTTGTAAAGTGTTCTGAAACCGTTCAGAGTGGTGTAACAAGATGATCAAAGCACTGGGTATATTTCTCTTCGTTCAACTACAAGTTGTATGACCAAATTCCATTCACAACGGGGATCCATCTTCCAGCAAGTGGGCTCTGCTTTCAAGAGCTCTGATGAAGATGGCTTTTATAGGTCAGCACCCTTATAGTCACTAGTGATTCAACAACGTATGCCATATTTCAAGGTTTGCCTAAGTAGTTCTGCAATATTTACAAGTGGTTTGCACTGGAATCTGCCTCCTATTGGCCAGTAGGATCCTTAGGTTAATCTTTCATTTTAATTTGTGCTGGGTTTACTGTTTCTCTTTTTTGCGAATTCATCTAAGTAACACCCGCCTAATAGTTGTACTACTGCATATTGAAGCTCAGAATATCAAGATACAAGAATACTGTGGACACAATAAAGTAGAACAAAATATCAAAAGGTAAATGCATACAGGGGACGTATAGATTTACTATTCCTAACTGCACATGTACATACCAGGAAGATTTATATATCGCTAAGAAAGATATGTTTGTAGTTAGGTATAGAAAATCTATACTTACCTTTGGGCTAATTTGGATTCAATAATTCATCCTTGAGATTTGTAGACTATGAATATTCTGGCTTTGATATTCAGAGGTCATACCTGTCTAATTGTTATTGATGTGCATAAGAAGAATGTTTGCCTTTCTACACAGACTGATGAAAGCCCAAGCTATGTGAAGTAGTTTGCTGAGTGGTGGGTGGCAAGCAACCTAACTTTTATGGTGAGAAATATACACTCGATGTTGGCAGGTGTGCGGCTGACAGGTGGTAGAGAAACTTTACGATCTGTATCATGTTGTAAAGTTCAGATATCACACTAAAAGGTTATCATGCATTAAGTGTATTGAAGAGTTTGTAAATGTAATGCAAAAACAAGTTTTATAAGTAGACTTTATCAGGACATTATCAAGCGCCATGTTTTTTGTAAGAAAGTTAACCTACCAGTGCTCCTCCTAGACCAGCAAACAAACCATCGCAAGTACGTTCCACGTATGCAATGTCTCCATAATTTCTAAGAACTAAGAAAAGTTTAGAGAAAGAGATATTATTAATTGTTAATTAATTACATTATTTTAAAATCAGTTGAATATATACCCTCAAAATGTTTGTTAAAACATTCCAACACATTTCAATGAACCTATGCTGCTTTGATCAAACAGGGCTAAACATCAGTTTTCCTATAACATCCACATTATGATGCTTCACTGAGAGGATATGCGACCAAGGTAGGGCTTTCAAAGTTAGAAACAGACTGAATACACAGAGACAGAATATTACATTTTGTGCATCACCAAGCTCATGAGCCAAACATGTCTCTTTAGAAGAGTAATAGTAGTCACAACACATTACTAGTTACTCAAGTAGGCAAATGAAATAAATGTAAAAATCAAAAGTCAGATGTATGTATTAAAAGAAATGTTGCATGTTTTGGCACCTAGTGTTGTTAGAAGTGATTCAATGACCAGAGAAAATAGAAAACAAGCATTGGCAAATCCAATAGGTGTGGCCTTTTGTAAGGGAAAATGTTTGGTAATGATTTGCTGCCTTGTTGTCACCACCAGCTATCCTAGAAAGAAAATGTCATAAAGAAGAAAAACCTTAGGATACAACTATATTAAAGCAGAGAGAAGAGCCATTTTGCTGATTACACTGAATTAGTAGAATTAAGCTATACTCTCAAACTAGAGTGTTATGAAAAGGAGCCAGAAGATGAAATTCTCAATTTACGTGATGAAGTTAAAAGGTACAAATAATGAAACATTGCATAGTAGATAATTTTCACAAAAGACCAGCATTTTTATTGCATCTTTAAAAAAGCCTATGTGTGTGCATGTCTTTACTTTATAAAGAAAAAAGGTTGCAAATCCAACGACATATTAGCATTGCAGAAAACTGAAGCAAATGAGTGCCAAAGGGCAATTAATGAACGTCACTCTGTCTCTAGGGCAGGCATAAAACAACAAGCACCTCCGTAAGGAAAAGTCAACAAAATATCCATTGAAATGTTTCCATTTTAGCAAAGTAAATACATTGAAAAGAACACATTGGCATTTGTCTAATAACAGGACAACGCATCAGTCATTTAGAAAAACTGTAAATGATGGAACACATATTGCTGTATGTTATGATATTGCTGTACTATTGACCAAAACACATCACCCTTCTGTCTTGAAGGTGCATTTGTTTGTGATATGCTTAAATCACTGTATCAAATCTGATATGTTTCACGCGTTCTGATGTTTGATTTTTTTAGATACCACATGGTATAGTGAATGTTTCGCCTGGATATCCCCAGCAGTTTATATTTTCATTATGCTGCAATGAACACTCAAGGTAGTCAGTCTTCTCTCCCTTCACTGTGAGTGTTTGAATCTGGAATTTTTGAAAATGCTGTCATCAGATCTAAACGATCCCAAACATTTCAGTATAATGTGGATTCTCATACTTACAATGGCCTCTGATTAAGGGACTTAACTACATGCGGTCTCCCTATACATGGATAATGTCCTTCTTTACATACATGACATCCGGCAGGGACTTGAGAGCATCAACTCAGTGCTTGAACAATTTAAGAATGCCTCGGTCTGGGAGTGGGGCAAGACTTGCCTCTTTCCATTGAGACCGACATACCCCCCACAGTCCCTCATGGCAGGGCCCTGTCAGGTGCACTGGGAACCATCCACGTTCCTCTACCTTAGGGTTCATATCTACAATGAAACCAGTGATCTATGTGACGGCAATCTTAAGAGGGCAATTACCTCCTTGAGGCCACAGATATACTTCTGGAGCATGCTGCCCCGTGCCTTGCAGGGTGATCTTTCCTCTCTAAGATGGTTATGCTCCCTCCTCTCATGTATTACTTCCAGAACCTGCTGGCCACTGTACCACGCTCCACATCCCACACACTGCATGGGATGTTGGGCTTCCTTATCTGAAACAAAAGGTGGAGACAGGCTCCAGCTACCTGTTGCTTTTGGGAGACTGGGGGCTCCTAACTTCGAGCTTTATTATCTTGCGGTGCAGTGGCCATCAAGATGGCTGGCGGGTCGACATCTGGCTGAGCTGGGCTCATCCTCACTACACCGACGTGCTCAAATAATATATTAACTTCTATTGGCATACACACCGGAGATCTGAGTTAGATCTATACAATGTTTCAGGGATCTGCTCTGAAGTGAGAGGGTGGAACTTTGGGAGGCGGGAGGGACAGTCACACTGGGCACCTTGTTTCACTAGGGAGCTCTTGCACCCTTTGAGAAACTATGCAAACGTCATGACATCTCCCCAGGCCATTTCCTAGTGCACCACACACTACTGGCCGAATTACAACGGTTTCAGCATATTACGAGAACCTGAGGCACATCCATTGTTCCATGCAGTAATGACACAGTGTATGAGACAGCAAGGGTGTGGGAAGCATTGGTTGCAGCACTTCAGACACCAGATATAGATTCAGAAGAGGGCTCACTAGAAGGAGAACGAAAGAGCCCAACTGCCACACTTGCATAGAGTGTCCAACTAGCTGCAGGTCACTAGCGACAGTTATTGTGAGGGAGATCAATGCGTCTGAAACAGCACTGCTTCTATTCATTGATGTTGTTGAGATTCCCCAAGGAGGATGTGTAAGTGCTTATGCTGTATATATCTGAAGGTGCACCAGTGACGGAGGTAGATGGGAGGGAGGTGGGGATAGGGAGAGACGCAGCAGACATCACAATGTGTTGAATATAATAATATGTTATGAATAATGTCTCTGTTGTTCGAACTTGAAAAGTTAATAAACAGATATTTAAGAAAAATCCATTGTTCCATGCAGTCTATATCTTGGAATACGGATGGCAACTTATCACATGGTTCATACGCATGATGGCCTCTAATTCTTGGGACTTGAATTGCCTACGAAACTACACTGGGAACAAGACATTGGCCATGACATCACTCCTAAAGAATGAGATAGGGCACTCATCTACCCCCGTAAACATTCCCACAATGTGAAGTTCCAATACATCCAGCTCAACGTCTTACACTGGGCCTATTTTACGCCCCGAGAGACTGACCAGCAGATATGAAAGCGAATCTGTGTGCCCCAGATGTGGTTCCAGAAATGCAGATATGCCACATATGTTCTGCAACTGTCCAGAGACACAGTTATTATAAGGGGTGGTCTTCGATGCCTTGGCGGAAGTTACATCTCAGCACGATGAAGTTGGGGGTACTGGGGATTTTTTGACATAGGAGAAGGAGAGACGCAACAGTCCATTTCATAGACTTAGTCCTAATAATAACTAAACACGGAACTGGAACTGAAACTGGAATGGTGCCTACCTTCCAAACATGTCCTGCTGATATGCGGCAATGTTAAAATGGAGTAGAGCCAAGTCCACAGCAATGTGCAGGGAGGAGATGAGGTGCCTAGAAAAGGTTCCAATCACGCAGGATTGAGATACTTTTGTGTGTGAGTTACAGGTCCGCTTTGAGGGGAACATGGAAAGGGGGTCCAGGAGTGAGTCGTGACTCTGTTCCCCCACTCTTTATTTGCTCCCAAAGTCATGCCTGGAGTGCCCCAACACCTTGGTTCATTCTCCCTTCTGTGTGTGTCTGAAGCTGTGCTCGAACGCTGTGTGCATGCCTGCTGCGGGTGATAACAGAAATAAATACCAATTGCCATACATACACCCATCAAAGCGCTGGGATGCCCTTGGGTAGCCATGCGCTATATAAGTGTGTATTCATTCATTCATTCATCTGCATGGGAGACACAGAGCTTGACTATGGAACTGTTAGTGCGGTGCCTGTTCACACTGTTAAACATATCTTTTGTCACGGTTACATTAAAGAATAGACCAATGTCCCCTACAGATGTTTACGCTACTATATGTGATAGAGTGACCTAATGGGACACTGCACATTGATTATCTGAATCATTAAATGATACTGTACTAAATACAATGTGCCTTGTGCTCATGCTAAAGCTTAATAAAATCATTCTTGAAAAAAATACAATAGCCTTTGAATATATTTAGAAGGTGCATCTTTGGTGTGTGCACTTGGGGGGGGGGCATAACTAATGCCAAGCAAAGATAACTCAACTCTTACTTTGGTATCTATCATCCCTACATTGAGATGGATTTCAAAACATTCCACAACCGTGTAACTATTCTTAAAAGAGCTATAGTAACATAAAGGATTGCAAACTTACCTGAGAAATCCTCACTAGTTCCATGTAGATGTTGTAGACATTCTGTAACAAAACAAAACATATTTAGAGCTTCAGCTTCAGACAATGGCAATCAGTTGGCACTTGTCTAATAATTGGACCAGTGGATGATTTTACATACATGAGAAATTGTAATAGGCGATACGAAGGAACATAAAGCATGCATAACACAACAACCACATGATTACATGAACTAAATTTTCTAATTAGATCACTAGACTAAACCAATCAAACAGAAGAAAGGATGGCAAAAGCATGTTTTGTAAGTGGATATATTGCAACGTTGGGAATCTACACACTTAACTAATTCCTGATTTACCAATTCACATGTGGCAGGAAGGGATTGAGATGATCAATGTATGATCCATTCTACAAAAAGACAAGAGGAGCTCAGGTATAATCAATGATTATGTGAGGCTGACTGAAAGGCCAGTGAGATGAGAATGAGCCAAGAGCTCTCAAATAGATGTTGGTGAAACTAGGGCACCCTTTTAAAATTGAGTAATATTTATTAAATTGTCTCTTTCTTTCTTGCCTCATTCAAAGTGTAGGGGAAGTCAAAATACCTAATTTTGCAGTCACCACCAGCTCTACAATCAGAAACTCTTTTTTGGTTCACCTCAAAAAGACCATTCAATTTAGTGAGTGTCTTCCCAGTGCTGTGCCTACTAGTATTGTTTTTGCTATGCCTGCACTTTACTCCCTTGCAGTCTCAGACAGAAAGTTTCAGAAGTGTCCCATGCAACTGAAAGAAAATTAGAAGTGTTTGAGGATCATTAGTTATATTGTGTCTGAAAAAGAAAAGTCTGTCTCTGTAGATCTGTCTTCTAAAACAATATGGATGATGGCATGTCCAAAATGGCAGTTAACATACAGACAATCTTACATTTGGGATGGCTGAAGTGGTGCTTCAGGCACACCATCCATATGGCCATGACTCTAACTCACAATAGCCCCAAACAGTCTTTGATTTAGATATGAGTCACCGGAAGTGGAAAATCATTCAGGATTTTTGATGCAGGCAGACAAGAATTAAGACCTTCACTGAAATGGGGAAAAACTACCTAAGGAGATGAAACAAAATTACTCATCATGTAAAAATTGACAAAGGCTTCCTCAACTCAAGGAGCAGTACATATGGCGGCAAGCTGGGCCGAACCAGGGTTGTGGTACATCATGACCTTTCTGGGGAAGGTCAGTGCAGGATTGGCTGACGGGTGGCACTATACCAGATGTGTTGGAGTGCTTCTGGGGCTGTCCCAGCAATTTTGTTAGCTTAGCCCATAAAAGGCACAGAGTGGGCAAGTGGGTGTCTTTTTTCCCACTGGCTGCATTGAACAGTACACCACTTCTCTCCCTCTTGTGCTTAGAACCCAGACTGTTGCCCGCATGTTTCTTTGTTTTTCAATTTTTTTTTGTTTTAGGTTCCTGAGGGCCGACAAATATTACTGCCAGCACCATGGGAATGATCTTGAATATCCTTCTTCAGAACCTCCGCATCTAGCTTGGCAGCCAAGGTCCAGCAAATGTCTCCGGGAGCCGCACAGACTTGAGAGCCATTTCTTGCAAGACCCAAGTCCAATTTAGGGGTTCATGTACTCAGTGGTGCCTCTGGTATGCACTTCTAGGCTATGAAGGTGAGGGGGCACTAGGGGTTTTAGGGTGCCTTTGTTTGCGTTGTTGCACCAGTATCATTTATTACTTGGCATTGTCTGCCTTGGGCTAGCTGGAATTCAGGTGAAGCTCTCCAATGCTTTTTGCCGAGTTTGCGCTAATGTAGTTAGTACAGCAGGGGACATTGATAAGGATATTTTGTGGCTGCATGGTTTGCATCAAGGAAAGAATCAAGGTCTCATGCACGTAGGTATCCGCTCACAGGGCACACCTTAAATATGGGAATGGTCTCAAATATCCCCTTTTTTGAAAAAAAAATCTTTTGATCCAGTCTCTGTGAAAGATGAAAATGCAATTAGGCCCATTTATTTATGGCGTCAAGGGGAAGAAACTGCAAGCAGAAGTACTGCTATTTAAAACTTTGCCAGAAACACCCACGAGCCTATGCTTTTCTAGACACATTCCACACCCCTGCCTCTCCCTGTACAGAAGAAAGGCTCTTCTCCAACCGAAAGGGCAGACTTGCTTTGTTTTGATTGTCTGTAAGCCTGGTTGGCACGCTGAGGAGTTTTCTGAGATGGTGCAAGTGGGGACATCATTGTTCCCAGTCCAACACATTATCACAATAGGATGAATACGTTGGTTAAGCCACACAGGGGGTTTTCTATATCCCAGAGGGCATCAAGTGTGAGCAGTTGGTTATCGCAGGATGGGGTATACTGGCCTAAGGAAAGTAACAAAATATTCTCAAGGACTTGGTGGCATGGCTAGTACATGTCCAATGCAATTGTTTACGGGGAGGCCAGATAGTAACTGAACTATGCTGGCCTGTGACGGGTGAGGTCATGATTGGTTTGACATTTATGCTATATATAAGGAATCCTTTTCCTTTTACACCAAAATAACAGCAGCCTCATGGGACCCTCCAAGGGGTGCTGGCAGCGAGTTCAAGAAGATTGCAGAGGTGCAGGGGGTTGGGGCGGCCATTGGCATGCAGTCCTTACCTGCCATCCACCCGTGCAGGTGCACTGGCACAACCTAGCACAGGTCCTTGTGAGGGCAAATGGTGGATGTAGAAGGTGTCCAAAAGATGTATCTTAGTGGCCCCCCTGCAATGGAGTGGCCCGTTAAGGGAAATCCTTGGGTGGGGTCCTCCCATAAGGAGGCACAAATCTAGGTACAGCTTTGATTGGACACAGGTTGTTATGAGGAAAGGACACTGGGACCAGTTATGATCTCACCCAAAAATTAATATTGATGATGCACTGGAACAGAAATGTAGTTATGGATAGGAAATAAATGTATTAGTGTCTTTGTTAACGCTAGGCATTGATTCCTGTAAAACAACTGTACAAATGTGGGTTACTGTGCATAAAGTAACATTTGTTTTTTGTCTCATTTATATGTGTAAATAAATACATTCAGGGATTTACAACCCAAAAAGATGGAACTTGTTTGTGTTTTGACAAATGTCAAGTGTTGTTGAAGTTGAGGAGGAATGGTCAGTTAACCAGGAGGTATCGGCGATACCGGGCCATAGTAAATGTGGCCTAAAGCTACAGAGGATAGAAACTTTAGAAACAAAATCTATTTTGGAAAGTCTATACTCTGTACAAGAAATGTGTGCAACCACGAAAAAAGGTGAAATCAAAGAGGAGAAAGGCCCATTCCAAGATGCAGAGGAAAATCACATTTGTGGATGAGGAGTACTGATGAGCACAACTATAAATTCAAAGAGAATAAAGAATGCAGAGGAGACTGTGGAGATCAGCAGAGAGAGTAAGAAGAATAACATCAAAATAATTCAGGGATACATGCATTGTTAACAAACTTAAAAATTTGGAAAACATATTTTACACTTGAATGTTAAGATAATAGGCTCAGTGACAAGGTGAACAATTGGAATTACAGCAGGAAAAGATGCTCAAAAGTAGAACACCAAGAGTGGATGAGAAAAACTTGTAAGGTGAAGACAAAGACAGCACTCTTCACCAAAAGGTGCTGAAAAGTGTGGAGGAACATGTCACAGAGGGAATAGTGATGGCAATAAGATACAGAGGGTTTAAAAAGTAAGGACAAAGAGAAAATAACATTTTTTTGTTATTCTTGATGTAGTCATTTCAAGTTTAAGTGATTGTTGCATGTGAGTGTGAACTATGCGTGGTCGAAATATGTGCACAAGAAGTGAGGGATGATCCTTATTCAAGGAATGCTGTCCCCCACCAAAGGCATACTCCCCATCAGAAGATTATCTGTCAACCTTATTGTGATTAGTCATAGGCATCAATTTTCTTGGTGATGTCTAAATTTTTCTTATCTCTGTGTATTGTGAGATTTCTTTTATATATAGGCATTATTATAATAGGGATAGAACCCCTGAGCGGCAAAAAACAATAAATGATTGAAATTAGTGTTTACCATCCTCTCCTTGCAGGACAGACAAAGGTTTATCTTATGTGTCCAGAATAGCTCTAGAAGACCTGATCTATGCAAAATTTTAAGAATATACGTGTCAGATAAATTCACATACAATGAATCAAATCTAAATATTTCTGTGGGTCCTGCCCTCTGAGATTTAGGTTGGGTCACCATGGTAAGAGATGTTTTAAGGCATCAGCACAGTGGGCATTTGCCCAGCCCCCCCCCTTCCAAGGGGCTCCTGGCAAAGTAGAATTTCTCTCTATTTCACCTACTTCTCTGTATTAATCTCTCGCCCTCTTCTCAGTTTACCCTTAACCCTACCCCTAGCCCTACCTCTTTCTCTGTAAGATTAAGGATGTTTGCGCTGAGGGCAGGACATATTTAACAATTTTATTGTGACCGATTTCCTGAAAGTTCAAATTATGATTAACTATTGTTTGGCATCATGTGTGCTTGAATAAGTAGAATTTGGTAATACAATTCAAAGTCGTTATCAACAGGGGCTTTTCCATGTCATTTATTTACACTTCAATAATGTGTAACTAAATCGCCTGGGTTGCTTGGTAAACATAACCACGCAAACAAAATGTATATGAAACAATGCAATGTATAAACAACTCTGGATTATGCTTGCACACATATGTGCAGACCCACACTTACCACATTCAATGGACGATCTTTTCCACTTTGGCTCTTACCCTTTTCAATTATGCCTCAAGTGTATTAATGGTCTTAATTGCATAATTTATTGACCTCTTGAAAATGAAAGGTTGTGTGTATGTGAAATGGAAAAACTTGGTTTTGTGGGAGTTCACAAAATGTCATGGAAACTTACATAAAGTTTCATAAGATTAACATCAAGCTACCCTGTGCAAAAATTGTTTTGTGGGCAAAAAAGTTCAAAAGACATGGAAGACATCAGTTAGGGGACTGATTAGAAAAAGTCCCCTATAGAAAAAATAATGCAAAAGTTTGCTCCAGTAAAATTTGCAAAATGTTACATATTTTGCTGACGTAAAACAGTTTGCATGGGTCTAGTCATACCTGCAGGATCTCAAGTCTGCATCCAATAGACTTCAACTATATTCAGTAACTGAGGCCTGAATCAATTGACCTATCACAGTGGTTTACAATAGGGTAGCCCTAGAGCAAGAAAACTCTTACCTGATTAAGGAACAGCTGTTGGGTAGGGAGTCCACAGCTGGCTGCAGTAGTTTCCTGAGGGTAAAGAGAACTTGGTTTGTAGTAAATATATATTCTTGAAGACATCATCCACACTGCTAACCCAGCTGTCAGTGATGCATCACTTTTTCAGGAACACCTGTGAGGGCAAAGGTGAACTCAACTGGATGCGTGACTTGGTAATACCCTTCCTGTAAGACATTCTTTTCTGACTTGGCTCAAGCAAGCAGGTTTACTTTCCTGGAAATCTTATCAGTGTTTTATATTATGTGAAAGATACAGCAACAATTTGTGGAGTTAAGTACACAGTGAGTGCAAGCTCCTTTCCCCTAACCCTAGATCTGCCTTGGGCGTGACTGTTGACATGCATCACTAGCATCATTCAAAAAACCCTTGCGCAGTACGTTGCCACCACCCCATGTGTCCTCTCCTCGACATACAGCAGTGGCTGCTTCTTCTACTTAGATACACCGACATACACTAGTTGAGTCTCAGAGTCAAATAACTCACACAAAATATCATGACATTAAAATTGTTATCATTACCACAAATCTGATGCTGTTTTCTACAATAAATTTATAGGATTCGGCTTTCTTGTTCACAGGCCCATTCTGAAAGAAACAAAGATCAGAGAGTTACTTCAGTATTCGCCTGTAAAGTGTTCAGGTGGGTATGGTTTTGGTCATGTACTGTGTGCTAAGTGGCTCTGTGTGAGAAAGGAAGTTGCAGGGGCCTTCATGTGGTGGATATAGGCGGGACACCAGCCTGCACATTTGTAAATATGAGCTACCCTGATGTAACCCATAGCACAGGTGCATCAGCGCATCATAAAGGTACAGGCTCTCTCATTGCCTCAAAGCTCCTTCAGCCACCCCCGCCCCGCATATGTGCGTGGACTTGGTGGTAAAGCATGATGCAGAGGCTCTTACCCGGACTGCATTGTATAGGCAGACAGACCCTTGGAATAAATAGGCAAACATCTGTGCTTGATCCTTCTGCAAGACAGTTTAGGAATAAGTCAGTACATTCCTAGATCACAAAGCAATTTTATAAATCCATCTGAAACCTAGTTTTAATGAATATACTCAGTCGTTTCCACATTCCTTAAATAAGAATTACTCATAGCAGTAAAATATGGTCCTGCTGAAATTAGTACTGAGCAAAGGTGTAAGTTCCTTTCAGGAAATTACTGGCAGGTAGTAAAAACTGAGCAGGTTTTGCCATTCTTTTAAAAGTAAAAATAAACTAGGATTTAAATTAAGCGTACTTAAGAAGATGTCAAGACCACTGCAGAGCAAAACACAACTCAATCCTTATTTCATGCTGCAAAACCTACTAATTCCCAGTTAACCTCAGAGGTGTTCCTGGGGTCCTTTTCAAAATGAGGCCATGAAGTCAAGATCTGAAATGATCTCCAATATTCTATCAAAATAGCTTTGAGTGGGATAAACTCTGACTTTCAAAGGTACTTTATAAAGAGGTGACCCCTGAAGGAGCACTGGAAACTGCTCAGACCTGGGACTCCTCACCCACCAGTGATACCAAACAATTAAGCAGAGAACTTCTCACTGCACCAAACTCCCACAAACACCTACAGATGGAGTAATGAGAACCACAGCAAACTCTTCAATCATAACCACTCAGACCTAATGTGAAGCACCACACACTATTCCACAGGTCCACCTGTGACATGTAGTTTGACCAGTGACAGTCACCGCTGGTTTCTATTTTGTTCGCTTTTGTCAGCATTGTTCATAGTTTATTCCTACGGTGTAAAAGTTGCTCCCCCCTCCTTCCCATGCACCCCAATGTGCCTTAAAATTATACCTGCTTTCCCTGTTACTTACGGAATACATCTTCTGTTCTTCAACAGTTCCTTGATATCCACCTGGAATGAAATGAAATATTTAGCATACTATAGCAGCTTAAAGAAAGTATGTGACCTGGTCTCTCGTTTTGGGCGGGGTGGTAAGAAATGCAAGGAGACGCATCTCTGGTGGTGGACTTTACCTTTGACTGGCAACAGTAGTATTAACAATCTTTCTGTTTTGATCGACTTTCAGAAAAGCAATGTCAAAATTGGACTGTTAGGTTTGTTGTTTGATAGATTTCTGTTCCCAAATCTGGTTGTGGTAAGGGCTGTACTCTGCTCCGTGACAGGTAACAGTAAGAAGTAGTATTTGTAGATGTAACCTTACCTAATGTCATATGGTAACTTCTCAGAGATAAACAGTGAATGATTTGTTGTAGGTGCTTTTGTGCATTTAACCTGAACCCCATATAATGAATACATATCTATAACGACTAGGAGGTTAAGGCAACAGAACCTTTTATGGTCCAGAATATTCAAAAGTCAAAGACTTTCCAAAGCGGCCCTTTACTGCACCATCCGTTGTAGTACATTTAGTGTTAGAAGAAAAAGTATCTGAGAGAGTGAAGAGTTGCCATTTAAATGGAAGACTCCAATTGTCAAATCAAAGTATCTATAATATAGCTCTGAAGAAGCCAATAGGCCTCTGCATTAAATGGATAAGCTTTTGGCTTTGCCAAATCTTGTCTGTACTGAAATGTGAACACATGGGTCAAGATGCATGCACACGCATGTTTGACAATCTTGAAATGGATTTCCTATTAAGGAACACCTGTTCTTATATGACTACCATGAGTTATCGTGCATGCAGACGCAAAGGTCTTAATAGGGTGTTCTAGGATGGCAGATGATTACTTTGGAGCAGTTCATTAAAAAAGCGACATAAAATATGTGTCAAGGCTCACTACATAAAAATAAAACAGATGGAACAGGGAAGAGAAGGGGTGGAATGGTAGGGATGGAGAGTTGGCAGGAAGGACACGCTGCTGATTGGTGGGAGAAAGGGGAAGACACAAATTAAGATCTATATTTACAAAATAAATAGTAAGAAATAAAAGCTGGGAGCAAAGGGGAAAGCAACATGCACATTGGCTGGGTATTGTGAGAAGAACATTGTAGTTTCGCGAATGCAAGCAACACCAACAGAGAACGGATACAAGGCAACCAATGAAAACAATGTGAGACCAAAATGATGTTGAGTGGGTCAAACACAAAAATAAGAAGGAAAACCATCGAATCAAGAGGAAGGAGTGAGATAGTCAACAAAGCCCTTCAATCATAAGTAATGAAGTAAGCCTTAAGCCACGTTAAGTATTTGGGAAACAATAGGCCTGGTCAACAGACAGCTAAAGAGTTCTGTAGGCAAGACCAAAAAGAGATATTTAGGCTTTTACATGCATCAATTGAGGCCCCAGTTACAGGAAGTGTGGAGCAGATTTCCAGTGAAACATTCTGCTTACCATTATTATCAGTAACCCGGTGTTCCCGTACCCAGAATCTCCAGGTGCGGTAGCACTGGACAATTTTGCCAGCTGAAAAATCTACATTGGACCACTGTACATATGTCCTGATCCTTAGCGTAGGCATGGTGAATGCATGTAATTCTCCTCCATTAGATGACATTCTCTCCTTCCCTTTTCCATCCCTTTACACAGAGGTGCTGCAGATGTTACCAGTGCTTGGAGCAGGTGGTAAATACCTGTCTTAAACCCCTTGGAATCAGGAATAGTGTGTGAAATTGTGAAAGGTGATGTAGGTCTGCAGACTTTTCCCCATTCGGAAGGGTTTAACTCATAAATGAAGGAATTCTGTGTCACAAAAATAGCTAGTACCAGTAATTCCGCTGCTTGGAATAAACACACAGAATTAATCAAAATTCATAGTGGGGCTTTAGGAAGGGCTGTACCAGTGCCAAATATTGGGGGTTCTCCTGTTTGGGATCGCAGACCTACCAGAGATTGGCATGGGCCTAGGGCCGCTGGTTAGGAGAGGAGAAGGGAGCTGGGGGGTGGTGGTGGGGGGGGGGTTGAAGTTAAATTGAGTTTGTGTTTTACCATTCCTTTCTTTTTCCTCTCCTTTAATGCGCCAGCCAGGAGGTTGTGGGGGTGTATGTTGTACTCCTTTTGCATCATAAAAACGAATAATATAACATTGATTCTAAAGCATAGAGAGCATGTAATTGCTCTGTTGTGGAACATGGCTCTAACTCATGATACATTTGTTTACTTTTTCAGAGTTTGATATAAGTATTTTACATGGTGTTTTAACCGTTTTTCAAGTTTTTAGAAATTGTGGCGGAGGACTTGTTTTTTACATCACAATTCATTTGCTCCTAATTCGTGTTGTGTCATCTGTATTGCCAGAATTTTATTTTGTGTATATTATATTGGATACAGTAATTGCAACCTCAATTTTAAGTGAAATTCGGTGTATATACATTCTTAAACAGCATGTTATAAATGAAGGGTTTTGTGTTTTTATGTTTTTGTTTATCAAGTTGATATTGCAACATTTTGCAAGAACTATGCCATAAAGAGGCAGTCTCCCAACAGTGTGGATGTCTACCTTTGGTATATGTGGTCCACATGTTTGCAAGATTTTTAGAAGACCCACAAAACACCCCTACAATGCATTTCAATGGGAATCATTTCCCCAGTCACGTGCTGTCTTGAGCGTCTGACATGAATCCGCTTCATGTGAACCAGTGCTGGGCACCTCTACCATGAGATCACTCTTGAATGAATCTTCTTTTGCAACAATCGAGAGAAAAGTACTCCAAATGATTCACTGTCTAAGATGAATAGATAGTGGATCTAACACGTTTTATCACATGGAGGAGGTGTATTACTATCTGTCAATCATAATATTTTGTAGAAATCGAAAGGGGCTGGGAAATTGTGTAGATAGAAATTATCGCTTATGAGGTATATAATTATAATAGGTAAATATACTACAGAATTGTATTGGTGTCTGCAACGACCTACAAGACAAGCTACTAGATTGTTTTATTTTTATTTTATTTCCTTTGGTGAGCATTGATATAGTGCTTGAAACCCCTCATACCTTGTTGTCGGCCCCCTGCAGAGAGATGTGTGAAAGACAAGAGTCTGGATTGTTCTATTTAGGAAACTCAGGCATAAGACTGAGAAACAATACTAAGCAGAACAACCAGGTTACATTGTACACATTGAGAATGCAGGCATGCCATGACATTTCAATCGCAATGCCTTGTTTTGTGTGAATAAACCCCCTGAGAGAGAGCAGCATTTTCCCACTTGACCCGAATATATAGTTTATTTCACTCCAAATGTGTTATAACAAATTTGGGGGAAGACCAAGTTCACCATATTCTTCTATTGTTTGACAAAATAATCATTGCTGTCCAGCAAAGATTTGGGGCTTGAGTCGCTTTAAAAAAAAAAATAAAAGCACAGAAATATGTTTATGACTTGGCCTGTACCTACATATGTGTGTTTGTTCAATTCACAAACATTGCCAACAGTACAGCTGAAAAACTGCGCCACAAAGGAAGTTGCCAAGCTTACTACTGAAAGTGTCAATGTACCTCTCCCAGGGGCTCTTGTTCCCGGTTGGCAAAAATGTAGAAAAGGTAAAGTTCTGCACAGGAGGAGTAGAGCCAGCTGTGCGAATGCATATTTCTTGTTTTTCTCAGTGAGCAGGGCCGGCTTTCGCGCTGTTGGAGCACGTGTGACAAATGACAATCATTTTTGGCGCCATCCCATGACCTCCTCCTCAGATTTCCTCATGACCACCGGGCATAAGTGCCCCTCATCTCTCCATAGCCCCTCTCTCACATATATTTTTTTTGTTTAAAGCACTGGTAAAGGCTGACTTTACTAATAAGAATGTATAGCTGCCCAAACAAATCATTTTCAGCAACATTAGGACTAGATAACAAAGGACCAAACCAGCTTCTTTTGTTGGGGGGACTCTTCAGTACTGGCAGAGCTTGAAATGGAAAAATATAAGTGCCGGTACTCAGTTGCAGAGTACCTGCTTATTTCTGAGAAGTGCCGGTACTCTCCAGCTAAAGGTATTGCATTTCTCTTGAGAAGTGCTGGTACTCTCCCCCTCAAAATAAAAAAATTCTGGTACTCAGTTTCGAACAGTACTGGCCTATTTAAAGCACTGAGTACTGGGAAGTCTGCCCTTAATCTAATTATTCTCCTTGTTTCTTTGCAGTAATTCTTTCTGGTTGACTTTGCAGCTGCCTCTGGCTGGCAGGGACGGGAACAGCCAGAGCGTTAAAAGGTATGATGTTCTGAACAAGCAATGCACGGAGAGACGTAGGGCCAGAAGCATTGAAGCGCTGTGCGTCCCAGGTGAGAGTAACTTAATGGCCTCATTTTTTGGGAATTGTCTAGGGCAGCGTTGAAAGTGTTCTTGCTGCACTGCTCAACATCAATGTGAAAGGGCAGGAATTCGCCAAATTTATGAAATACGGTGCATTCCTGTCCTTTCCCACTGCGCTGGCATACGATATGCTGCAAGTGCCAATGCAGGCATCTATGCATCATGGTGCAAGGCTGTCTGTGTTGGATGCTGGATTGTTTTTTGCAGCAAGTGGGCACCTTCCTGCGCAATAACAATCCCAAGAGGAGTTTTTCTCTTTCTATGTGTGATATTCTGCAGCACACATGAAAAGAGGAAAAAAACGAGGAGAACTAAAAATATTTCTACTCTCTGTACCTGCTCTGGGAGAAAAAAGGTTTTGACACTGCTCCAGGTTTACGTGATTAAGTAATTCCAGGACAGTGTCAAAATCCATGAGTGTTGCATGGGAAAACCCACCACAACGCCAATGGAGCTCCTTCCTGTTATTGAGTAACGCAACACAGTGACTTGCACTGCTTTCTCTTACTCCTTATCTAGGCCTGGGCAAAATTTCGTTCCGTTTGTGGAAATTGCGGAGAGCGCGAAAATGTCAAAATTTCCGCATTCCGCAGCTTGCCGATAATTTGTTTCTTGCTCGCGCTGTAAAATAATACATTCTCGCGCGCGCGCGATCGCCTTACCTGAATTCCTGCGTTCGCTGACAAGTTTTCTTGATCCGGTCGCGTTCTCCATGAGATGTTGTATTGTTTTTAGCCATTTGCGCTATCTCGCGACAGTTCGCGCCCGCAGTGACGTCATGCATCGCGCGATCACGTCTTTCTTCTCGCGATCATGCACCGCGAGACAACTGAAAACAAGATGGCCGCACCCGCGAGCAACCACATGGGTAAGTTGGCGAGCCGCAACCATGCAGAAAATCTCGCAAACCTGCGGGAAAAAAACTTCCGCATCTTCGCGATATTTCCGCGTGTTTGCGATAATTTTTAACATTTTTGCGATAATTTGCGAAAGTGGATTTCGCAAATTCCGCCCACCCCTATCCTTATCTATGAGGCCATGCAAATCTAAATTGTTATTTAGATTTTATGAATAAAAGGTTTAGGGGTAGGAGGGAGGGAGTACCAGACAGGACAGTGAGAGGGCAAAATAGAAATGGTACCTCAATCACAGCACAAGCAGCGGACGGACAATCATTAACTTAAATAAAACTGTGCTTGGTTCCTGCTCCACAGAAAGCAATGGAAGTGACACTTGACCTGCACTGGCCAATTAAGAGGCAGTGAAGAAAAGTGCCTCTAAAACCAGCAAATAGTAAGCAATAGTGAGGCTCTAAGCCCGTTATTGCAAACAATAGTGCCTTGCAAGCAAGAGCAACTCTAGCGCATTTTCACGCAGGCTCGACCCTAAAAGAGAGAAAAAATGTAACCACTTTTATTAAAATGTGCAAAATACACAAAGCCCAATAGTTGAATATTAGCCAGTTCAGTTGGGCCAAGTCAGAGGTAGGGAGGAAAGACTTGTACTTCCAAACTTGTCCTTCTACTGTTTGTTTTTTCTCTATTTTGGTGAAATGAAAATGTAACATTTATAGGAACACGTCTGCCCTATATGTCCAGGACAGCCAGCATCTTTACCTGAAGACCCACCTTGATAGTAGGTGTACTTCACAGTCTGCACTTGTCTAAATGATTGTTTACACCACCGAAGACCCTGCTGTCAGAGGACATGTTTAAGGAAGGGTATTCGATATGCAATGTGCCTGTGACAGAGGCAGGACCTCAAATGAAGTGATAAACTGAGTTAAAAACAGACAACATCCTGCTGGGTGAGTGTGTCTGGCAGTCAAAGTGGAAGAAGGATGGAACTGAATCAACTGAATGGAAAGGATGTAAATATGTATATGATATACATGTTTACATTTTTGCATTTTTATTCGTCATAGTTGCTCCTCACTGCTTTCTTAAAAGTGTTACCCAATCAAACGTTTTATGACCGATAGACTGCTCTCTTGAGCTAGATACATCACGAAATGGTTCATGTCAAAATCTTTCTGCCAATTAATAGTAATTATATACATAAATAGATACATGAATAGATAGACAAAGAAATAAATAAACAGAAAAATATGTATTCAGGCACAGTGGCTTCTAGATTTGAGATTCAATCTCAGTGTTCGGATCATGCTGTTTGCAAGTCAGTAGTTACTGGAAGGACAGAGTTGCAGTCTTTTTTTGCCAAGCTCGAGGCATTAACAATGTATAGAAGGGGTGTCCAGCGTAGGTTCAGTAGCACCTGATCCATGCCAGAACCTTAGGATAAGCACAAACAATGTAAATTAGTTCTGCTAACATTCCTTCCATGTAGACTTATATTTCCTGGCATGGTTCTGGCCCTCCTTGACCTACGTTGGACACCACTGATTGGACCCAGCATGATTTGGTTCAGTAGTTTGTTACCACCCTCAGATTAATGAATGGTGCAGACAGTAAAGTTACCTCTGGTTGGACAGGACACAATCATTTCTGAACTAACTAGAATTTGGATTAACTTTATCAGGGAATCTCTAGAGAGAGAATATGCTTTTTACCAAGGGAGCAGCAGAGAGCCACTACCAGGAAGGCAATGACCATCTTCATGTTGGCGAGAGGAGAGTTTGTCGATGTCAAGCTTAACCTGTTTGGATCTTGATGACAAGCTCTGAGCAGAGACCCTGTACTTGTACCAATCTCGGATGCTACATCTCAACCCCCAGAGTGACGTGGCAAGGCAGGTGCTATGGTCAGCAAACAACACACATCCTAGAGTGGTGAATTAATGTGCTTCATTGCAGTCAGATGTCAAAACCAAACATCTAGCACTTGACACTAAACCTCTAAGCAGAAAGTAAACATTCCCAGGGCTCTAAGATTTGAGCTGACGTTTGCTTTACCTACCACCTTCTTTTCCCAGCAATAATGACTATTGCCATATCTAAAAGGTATTTTCAGTCGTGAAAAAGTAGCGTTTTTTAAATTACTGTTCCTTATAATTCCAGACTTCCTCCAGTTGCAGGGACAATACCCGTATTCTCCAGATCGGACAGTGAACTTACCTGCTAGAACCAGAGGATAAAAAGCAGTGAAAATATTGGTTGCACTATATTGTTTACTGCCTTCTGGAAGAGAATGGAGGGGAATGTTCAAGTTATTTTTCAGTGGCCGGGAACCCTCTGATTACTATGTGGCTACCCCTCATTGCAGAAGGATCAGTGGGCACATTTCATTCCACTGTCTAGATGAACAAAAAGATAGTGCTGTGCCCATGGCCTAGTGTTTTCCGGATTCATTGAACAATGAGGAAATGGAAGCAGCTGAGTCAGACTGAGCTCCAGAGGTTGTCATCACTCTGAGTAGGAGTGCACCTCCCAGGCTCATGCCGAACCCCACAATTGATATAAATAGCGTCATGCCCTGTGTCTGATTGAACTGGTAATGTTGTGTCTGCAAAGATACCACCATCTTGAATTTAATGGTTATGAAAAGGAACGGATTAGTGAAATATTGCATTTTGTGATTTCTAAACGCGAGTCTGAAACCAAATGCCAGATGTAATGAATTCTTACGCAACGCAGCACAGTAGCCACAAATACTGTGCCCCATTGCATGAGAAAGAGAGAGCAGGAGAGCGCCATATCTAGAGTTATGGCTCTCTCCTCTCCTCTCCCTAGCGCCAGCACAGAATTTTACTGCTGAGCGCCATGCACACACCTTTGTGCCGCAGTGCAAGGGTGTGTGCATATGTTTAGCACAGGTTTTGAACTGGAAGACTTCTCTTCCATTACAAACTCTATGCCTAGAAAACGTTTCCAAATGTCACTGTGTGCTGTATAGTGCAGCACACATGCAAAGTCACAAAAGAAAGGAGAAATGAAACCAATTCTCCGCCTAAAACCTTCTTTCAAGTGGCGTTAAGTTTTGATGCAAAAAGCTGTCTTAAATTTTTGATAGAATTTTGTGTCAAACAGCATGCGTGGTTGCATGGAAATGCCCATGTACCACCCATGTAATGCCCCCTTGATGCGTAGCACTGTTTGATGATACTTTTTGGCAATTTCTAGAAAGTAAATAACAAAAATAACATTTTGTGTTGATTTACATCACTTTTGTGATGCAAACACCGAGCAAAATGTCTGTAAATCTGACCCTAAACGTGAAAATAAAATACCACTACTATTTTAAAAGCCCTGAATCTTTCTATTCAGCCACAGGATGCACAATGCGTCTTTTCAAGGCGGTTTAATTGTTGCCACTTTAAAAGTATGTCGTGATCACCAATGGGATGAAGGCAAGGCTTGAAGATGATTCCTCATCCTTGCTTCACCTTGCCATGGGTCTTTAAGGAGGTATCAGTGATCCAAGTGTACTGCTGGAGACCAAAAACGTTGTGAGGAACCTTTTTAGAAGAGGTTGAAACAAAAATGTTTGCCAAATTGATATACTTAACACTTCCAGAAGGTTGCAAATATATGTACATTTCATGTAACATAACGTGGGTGAAAATTCTTGCAAACAAATATTTTGCAGAAGAATTTCTCTCAGTGAGTGAAAATTCTTGCAAAAACATATTTTGCAGAAGAGTGTCTCTCCCCCAAATTTTAGCAAGAAAATTCAAGCTCTATTAAAGTGTTTTGGTGGATTTGTTTTCACAGTTTAAATTCCATAATCTTCACCAAGTCTGCAAAATTTTGAACAGAATGTTACATTGGATTTTATCAACTTTGCAACTTCACACACTCAAAGTCCACACCCATGCCCTCATTCGAGGCATTAGTTTTGCACACTTCAGAAAACCTCACAAGCTGGTCTGCAGATCCACCTCTTTACCTCTTTGTTAGTGGGCTTGGCTCAACAGCTATGAGGGTCTTCTCAAATTGCTTCTAAGTACTCGTTTTTAATCAGCAAGAAAGCCATATGACTCCAGCTGAAATGCCTTTCCTGAACACATTCATCAGAGCTGCAGAAATGAAGCGAGCAATAACAGTGATGTTGAATTTGGCCTTTTATATGAAAATCCTATAAATGGAGAGTTAGGGCCAGATGTAGGTAGACAATTTGCGATCGCAAACGCAGAAATTCGTAGAATCACGATCGCAAATAACCCATGTGAAATGCAGATACAGAAAAAGCGATTTGCAAAATAAAGAATCGCTAAAATTAAAGGAAAACAGTTAGCGATTCCTTATTTAGCGAATATGCCACACCAACTCCCTAATTTGTGATTTGCTAAATAAGGAATCGCTAAACAAAATCGCAAATCAATGTACAAAAAATCGCAAATAGTGAATTTTTGAAAAATCGCTATTCAGGAGTCGCAAATTAACACTGACTCAAAGACGGTGGTAAACAGGTGCACTGCATATAAACAGCCCCAGAATGCGTCTGTATGAACACAATGGCGGCCCTCTATGT
This sequence comes from Triturus cristatus, assembly GCF_964204655.1. Taxonomy (NCBI): domain Eukaryota; kingdom Metazoa; phylum Chordata; class Amphibia; order Caudata; family Salamandridae; genus Triturus; species Triturus cristatus. The sequence goes on along the minus strand of NC_140590.1, from coordinate 1,124,882,191 downwards.
CATTGCAAGGGGGATGCGGATGCAAGCAGCAGCACAGAGGATCTGGAGATGACAAGAACGCGTATACAGAGTACGCATCACACTATTCCAACTCACAGAGGCAGAAATCCATGAGAGGTACAGGCTGAACCCCACCACCATCTTAGACCTGATACGTGACCTGCACCCAATCCTGGAGCACCAGTCACCAAGGGCGCACGCAATACCACCACATGTACAGGTCCTCTGTTGCCTGCACCTACTTGCATCAGGTAGTTACCAGGGCTTCATAGCTGTGGTGTCTCTCAAAGTTGCCTGTCACGCTTTTTCAACACATTCCTGGATGCCATGTTGCAAAGAATGCACCACTATATCCGGTTCCCCAGCACACAGACGGAACTGCAGAAGACAAAGATGGATTTTTATCAGAAGGCCCACTTCACACATGTTATAGGAAGCATCGATGGGACACATATTCCAATCTGCCCCCACTCCACTACTGAGTACATATATTGGAACCGTAAATCAGCCCATTCAATCAACCTACAAGTCATTTGTGATGCATCTCACATCATCATCGATATTGATGCAAAATGTCCTGGGAGCACGCATGACTCCTACATTTTCAGGAACAGTGGGATCTGTACACGCCTGGCTGGGGGTGAATTTGGAGAAGGATACCTGCTAGGTAAATCAATGTGACACACCCTGATGTATACATTGGATGTATCTGTTGCTGACTGTGAATAATGTGTGTTCCTTTACCACTTAGGTGATAGCGCATATGCGTTGCAGGCATTTATCCTGACTCTACCTCAACCCATGTACACCAAGTGAGAGGAGATATAATGTGGCCCATAAATCAACGCAAAGTGTGGTGGAGCGTACATTTGAACTCCTGAAAAGCAGGTTCCGCTGCCTCCACAAAATTGGAGGTGCACGGCAGTACCACCCTCTGATCTGCTGCAAAATAATAGCAACATGTGCCATGCTACATATCCTGGCTACAAAGAAGGGAACACCTGTGGAAGTCACTGAATCAGAGGATGAGGATGAGGAATGTCCACAGCCACTGCACCGCGCAGCAGGTCACGCAACAGCCCCAGATGGGAGACACAGACGGACTGAGATCACACGCAACTATTTTCTAAGCGAGTAATGAAACAAAGCAAGTAATTGCAATTGTGTAAGGGTGTTTTATTTACCTTACAACAGGCAATAGTAATGCACACCGCCGTACCATATTGGCATCTCAGTGCCTCAACAATCCCAGCATGGCATTGATAGACTGCATGCTCATTGTCATCCCTCATTATTCGTTCACATGGGGTACTCACCCATCTCCCAATGTTAGCTGCAGCATGTTTTCAGTTTCTGCGGCCACACACAGCACTGCTCCGCTCACATTGCGCATTGCCCTCCCTAGAGGACTGAACCTTGCGCCTCCTAGACTCTGTAATTGGTGGGGTGATGCTGCTGCGGCTTGTTACCTCCTCACTTTCACCACCATCCCCAGACCCTGTGGCAGCAATGTGTGTTGTCTGGAGCACTTCCAACGCAGTGGTGACAGTAACTAAACCCCTTGCAACGTCCCGGCTGTAGTAGGCCATCTCCAACTGCATGTCCACTGAACGTCTGCTAAGGACAGCAGTGGCATTGCATTGGCGGTTCACCGCCTTTGTATACCCTTCCATGTGCTGTTTGTCCCTGCGCAGTGCCATCCGCTGCGTGTTCATTTTGCTGCACAACAGCCTTATAGCATAGGCCATGTCCCGCATGCCCTCAGCCCTCAGCAACAGTGTTATTTAGAGCATTTATGTACCTCTTCATGTTCCTCATGTGTCTGTCCATGTCCACCATCTGGCATTGCATTGACGGCATTGTTTTGCCTTGCAGCCGCTGCACCTTCAACATGTTTCCCTCCAGTCCTGCAAATACACTGGACCCTTCACCCTGTGCATCTGGACTGAGTGCCCTTGGTCGGTGTTGTCAGGCATGTGTGTGGCAATACTCCATGGGCGTCTGTGTCTCTGGAGTGTGTTCTGCCTCTTCCTGCATGGTCTCTGGGGCACCTGTGCTCTCATCCTCTGACCGCTCCATCTCCTGAAGGCTGCCCACTGTGTACCTCCTGGGTCTCGGTGGAGGTGGTGGTGGTGGCGGTGGTGTTACATCTGCGGCTGGCAGGGTCTTCTCATCCTGATTGTCTTGTCCCCTAGGTGCCTCTTCTGACTCCCTTGCAGCAGCCTGGAGTGTATCTTTGCCTGTGGGTACAGAATGTCAATTTACTGACTTGCCTTGCAGCATTTGTCTTTCATTAAATTACATGAATTCCATTGTAAATAACAGTCCCCAGCTTGCTTATTTACTGATGTGGCTCACATGCACTTGAGTTAATTGGACTCACTGGTATGCTATGTGTCAATTAGGACTACATCTCCTAGGATGCATAGCTGGTTGCCAGCAAATCATGGACTGGAGTGGGATTCATACTTGCTCATTGGGATTGGCAATTGGGGAATGGGTTGGGGGAGTGACACCATGCTGTGCATGCATCTTACCTTGTCTGGAGGTTCCTCTGGCTGAGCTGTCCGCGTCTCCAATGCCAATGATGGCCTCAGACTGAAGGGTGGACTCCACCATTTCTTCCAGGTTCTGGCGCAGTGGATGTTTCACCACCTGTCTGTTTTGCTTGTTTAAGCCTCTCAGCCACCCTCTCCTTGGCACGTTTGCAGAGGTCATACCAGCGCTTCTTTTGCTCGTCAATGGAGCGCTGGGTGAGACCAATGGCATTAATTTTTGGATGGATTTATAGCCATATCTTCCTTTTGGTGGGTTCAGGAACATGCAGGGATTTTTTCCCAAACAGGTGGTCGTGGGTCTTTACCACCTCCTCAATTGAAACCTCCAACTCCTCCTCACTAAATTTGTGTTTCCTCTTCCTTTCTGCCTGCTCCTTTCCCTTCTCCTGTGTGTCTATTGTTGGATTTGGTGTCTGCTTGGTGATTGCTGTGCAGCTCCTGGGTGTGTGGTCCTGCTCCCTGCCTCTTCCGCAGCTTCAGGCACTGAGAAACAGTATGGGTGTGGCCACTTCCTGGTTGTGAGGTCATCAGGCTGCATCTGAATGGCAGATTCGCTAATTTGCGATTTCTTAAATTGCAAATCCGCAAATACCGATTCGGTAATACCAATCCGGTATTTGCGAATTCGTATTTTAAGAAATATTACCGAATCGCTAATTTTTATCAATTTTTTTAATTACATCACATTTTGCGGTTTCTTAACAGCGATTTGGTAAAAATCGCAATTAAGGAATCGCAATTTGGATTTTACCTACATCTGGCCCTTAGAGGTTTATTTTTTTTGTTCTAATACAGATATCAATTCCCTCACACTTGCCCATCATTTGTATTGGTATACACATCAGGAACTATAATGAGCATTATATTCTGGCCTAGAATGGCGCCTTTCATATATTATGTGACTCATAGAAAGTGACATAGTGTATTTTTTGTTAGAGAAAGAATTATATTCCTTTATTTCCTGATTGGATCCTCCAAATGATCTTTTCTCACAAAAATTCCAAAAGTGTATTATATATACACAGTAAAAATTTCCTCATGTAATGCAACTGGTGCTATGTGAAGCTCTCTGATACCCGATTCGGGTCAAGTTTGCTCTATATAAAACTCTGTAAAAAAAAAAAATCTTGAATATTTTAAAGTGATTTGATGTATTATTGTCAACATCCACATCAACTAGACAGCCCATCTAGGGCTCCACAAAGCTATGTCCAGGGTTTGGAAGAAAAGATATGCAGATGATTTCCCCTCCTTACTCTGAGCATTACAAATTTTAGTCCCAAGAATGAAGAATAATCAGGCAGATCTAATGATAACTAGAAATATCTTTCCTATGCTTATTCTGAATTCTAGGGATCAGTCATATATTTACCAGCTGCTCTGACCTGAGGTTAAAAAGCAACAATGAATCACAGTTGGTGTAGGAGTTAGGTGGTTTGGAGTGTGATGTGGGCAGGACAGGATAGGGTATGGCATGGCTGTGGAGAGCGTTCCATGCTCTACATGTGATGTAGGATGTGGTAGGATAGGGACCAGGCTTAAACTCTGTTCACTAATCCTTTCTACTTTAACCAGGTGTAGACAGGCAGTTGGTGTTCCAGTTCCTGGTAATTTCAAATTTTGAATACCGCTCCTTCAGACTCATAATGGGGGCCAAAAGTAAATACATTTTATACATGAGCTTTTTCGCTGCATTAATAAATATAGAGTCTGGTGATTACTATTATGGGCATCATGTAGCAAATCATTTTTAAGCATGAAAAGTATCCTCCAGCAGGCCTACTTTATGTACTCACAAATGCTATTCATTAACATGTGGGTGGTGAGCCCCATCTATGCCTGCCCCCCTCCCTTATGCGTGAAGATTTCAATCACAAGTGCAGCGAACACTGCAAAAGGGGATATACATTTTCTGATGAAAATGTTTAAGGATAATGGAGAAGTGGTTGGTTAATGAGAATATCTACTACTTAATCGGAGGACTGAAAAGGAAAACAAGGAGACGCCCAGCTAGGCACATGCAAATGTATTACCACTCCTACAAAAGAGTAAGACGAATGCCTTTCATCAAAGTTACACTCACATCTACTTCAAAAGTACTGCAGACTGAGCACGCTCAAATTGACTCCAATCAACTCTTGAAGTAACTCAAACACTGCAGATGGCCAGTCACTGGTCCTGCAAGGCGGTCTCATGGGAATCAATGGAGGCAGGGGAATAGTACTAACAGCACCTAAGGAAAATAGGAAAAAAGAGAAAAAGTATTCACATTTTATTTGAGATAGTTTTTAAAATGCTTTATGAAAACCACTAATTGTGTTTGCTTCTGTAAGTAATACATATAGGGAACAAACGTTCATATAAATCCAAGACTCCTGCTAATGCAAGGGAGTGTGTAAATCAGTAGTCATGATGCCAGCAAAACCCATTTCCAACTAAACATCACTGTAAGATCAATCAGTCACACACAGCCTACCCATGTAATAAATCAAAATACAAGAACAAGCATATTTTCCTCATGTTGGTGAATATTGTTGTCTCATTCCCCTTCATTTTGAGGAACAATTCCTTGAGGGGGGGCGAAGGAGGGACAGAATGTACAGGCAGAGAATCATTATGACGGGAAGGTCCAGGTTAATTATGATTTCTGCTTCACACCTGATTTGATTCTTGATATCACATCTAAAAGGTGATAGGAGAATGCTTGCAATAAGTCTTACATCTGGCAATTGCTTTGAGTAGCATTCCAAACCATTGTTCTTTCGCCCACAATGCCACCTAGGATTAGACCCAAACACATTCAAATCTGTCTTACCCTTGCTCAAATCGGAACGGTCCAACCTGAACTGCCAAGCGAGGTCCTCTCTGAACAGCGACTAAAGCTACCCAAGACCTGTTTTGCCCTGATTGGGGCTCTTAAGTTCGGTCTAGCTTAGTTCCAGAAGCACAGTGAGCATGGAACCCACATCAGTACATACCCTAGGCCACTTAGGCTAGTAAATCAAACACATGAAAGGTAAGGAGAGGATGCTTGCAATACATCTAACCACTGACAATTGCTTGGGTTAGCATTGCAACCCATCGTTCTTTGACCACCAAGACACTTCGGATTAGACTCATATGCAAATCATACCTTTTGTGTGTTTGGTATATTGCCGTAAGTAGCAAGGATATGCCCAGACATGGGGCCCATGCTCATTGTGTCACTGGAAGTCACTACACTGGACTAAAGAGCACCAATCAGTGTGAAACCAATCTTGGGTTGCTCCTGTTTTAGCTCAGGGAGGGCCTGACCTGGCAGTTCAGGCTGAACCGTTCCCATTAGAGAAGGGTCAACAGTGACTTGCATATGGCCGGGTCCAAACTGAGGTGGGATGGTGGGCAAGAGAACAATGAGTTGGAAGTCTACCCCGAGTGATAGTCAGTGTTTAGATCCAATCCGATCCAAGATTGTCAAGCACTGTTCCCAGGAAGAGGAAGTGCTTAAGTAGGGGCCGGGCTACAACCGACGTTTGTTTCTGTGATATCCCACTGCGTGCTGGAAAACGTAGTGCAGCAGACTCTTGCTCCATTTGTACCGGTGTTAGGACATAGAAAGAAGGGTGTTATTGTGTGTGTTAGCCTGCCTTAAGGATTCCCGTAATGTAACCACTATAAGAAGCTAATGGAATGCGTGGTTAAGGTACAGTTAATATATTAGCCACTATTTTCATTGTTCAGACATGCATGCTAAACACTTCCGTGGTTTAGGCATTGTCACAGTTCTGCTTGTTTGGTTAAGGCATGCATGCTTCATTCAATTGTTATTCTGTCATACAAGCACTGGTGCCATCCTTCAGCAAAGGGTGAGATAAATTTCCGGGGACCAGTAAACCAGGACTGCGTGGTGTATATTGCCAGAGGACTCTGCTGTGCACATGGAGGATTACTGCCCATGAAGGGTATTGCGTGCCCCTTCTAAATAGTGGCTGGCCTGGGACAAAGCCCTGATGAAGTATGGTGCCCTGAAGTGTGCTCTCCAAAGGCCTGTTGGTTGGCTTCCTGTTTTCATGAAGATCTCAGGGGCATCAAAGGTCTCCTGCGAGGGACCTACAACATCTACCTGTGACATCTTGAGAGTGGTGCCTTCTCAAATGCCCATCTCAGCTACTCAATCGAATTGGGTAGTGCGGTGTGAGCATGAAGTTAAGATTTGTGTCTGGAGACGAGAATGTTTGGTCTGAAGCCCTTGAAATCTTGCCTGCATTTAAGGGCTGTGGAGCTTGTATCGCAGGAACCCTGACACTCATAAGCATCTAGTTGGTGGTGAGCGGATTCACCAGTTGTGGGACTTTGTGTGGACAGTTTTGTCGCTTATGCTGCATCTCTCCTGTGCGACATGCTGACTGCATGCTCATTGTGTGCGGTGTCCGATTCACAGGGTTCACCAGTAGTAGCGTCTCTTTCTACCTCATGCTCTGCTGAATTTGCACCTGTGTGTTGCCTGGTGCAACCTATTCTAACATGCACTGTTCATTGTGCCTCATTTCCAGGGAGGTTTGGATTTTGCCACTCTTCGTGTTTGAGACCTGAAGTGTCTGGTGTTATCCATACCAACGTGCACCAGACACTGTGCCCTGATTGCCTGCCCATGACCCTGATCATTGTGTACAGAAAGGGGGGCCTCCTCCTACCAAGAGGCTCCCCTGTCTTACTCCCCATTCATTGGTTCCTCCCTTTTGACAATCATCACAGAACACTAACTGCCCTTTCCACACCTAGGCCCTCCTAAAGATGTCTTGGTATTGGGTAGTAGCATGAGAGAGATTGACTGGGTTGAAGGAACACTTTTGAGACAGCCAGAAGTGGGTCAAGAGACTGCGTGCCTCCATTGTGTTGTGGGACCTGTGGGTGAATGTACCTAGTGGCTGTAAACTCCCCTTGTATATGTCTAACTCCTAATTAAAACTTGTTAAATATCCCCACCTGCTTCCTGAGGACCCAGACTAAGTGTGACTTTGGCCGCGTGCAGCTTCATATCTAGGTGGACGGGCTGGGAATACAGAGTCAGCAGTATGTTATCCATTGATCTGCTGGGCACCAGTAGTACAGCATTAGGGTGCTGAGTGCATATGTATGCAAGAGAGCTCCGTACAGACTGGGCTGGTACCTGTAGTAACGGGTAGCTGAGTGGAGTGAGTGTGCGTGAGCGGGAGTGATAGCCTGTGGACTGCCTGTGATTCACGACACTGGCTGGTGGTGCTGCTTTATATGTTGTCATATCAAAAGCACAATACATTTGACATTGGGTTTGCCCATGTGGCTCCGGCCTGCAGTGCTGCCAGAAAGTGTTATTGTTTCATTTCTCTACATATCATCGATATTGTTGTGAGTCAGGGTAAACACTCTAACTGTGTGGGATTGTATTTTCAGAATTGCTAGGTAGGCCTGGGCTGGACAGCGTATCACACCGCATAAGGGTGCTCTCTCTCTCTCTCTGGGTGGAGGGGAATAGGAATTGTCCACAGCGTGCATACTATTGATATCATAACCATACAAGTGGGCCTAGTACTGTTAGTAATATTTTCAAATGGGTTTTATGCCCAAAAGTATATAATGTTTATGTGATAATGATTGAATATGTGTGTTGAATGTATACGTTATTTACATACATCCTGCGTGAAATCTCTTTTGTGACACTCACTATATTTATCGCATGTGACTACTGTGCCTTTGCTTTACACATTGCCTCTGTGGAAAACCTGACTTCTCACTGCCAAGCTACTCAAGGGTGAGCACAGGTTATACAGCAAGTGTATTCACCCGTTCTTAATGGGAGTGGTAGATTCTACCTGACTGGGTGTATCCCTTCAGCCAACCAGAAAGTGCTGGTTCCAACAATCACCATGCCAGAGTCACTGTTAGAAAAGCAATGTTTGGCATAGGAATACAACACCTCTACCCAGTTTCCTCCGGAACTAGATGAAATTGATTCCGCATTTGGCACTTCAGCCACCCAGCCAGATAGAACAGCATTTCCAAAACAGACACCACTGGCACTCCTTCAGTTTACAGACCGTCTGTAATGACAGGGGCTGCTTCACACAACAGCTCTATTTTGCAACATTCCACATGAGTTGGTTGCTGGGGATGTTGGTGATATGTGGCTAAGGTCAATTTAACCTACTTACACTAGGTTTGCTTGTATACCTTGGGTATGGATTCACAAAGGTATTATTTCATAACTTCACCCATTCACAACATACATTCATGAGGCAAAGATTGAATGTAAACATTTATACAATGTCTGCTATATTCTCAGGGTAACTGCATGACAAATATCATGTCTTTCCTGCATGTGATGCTGTATATTCGCTCTCCCTCGTTCCATTTCCTCATCCTCTTCCATTATCCAATCACACAGCCTAGACGAAGGTACAACAAGGCACACACACAAATGCAAGCCATTATTGAATGAACTTTTGGCATCCTTTAAGCCACCCTTCAAATATATTTATCATACAGAAAGGTGGTCAATGACTCCCTAGAATTGCACAAGATCATTCTAGTGTATTGTCTTTGCAATAGTGCTTACATGTAGACTTTACCCCTAAACTGCGGCTCCAGCCATGATCCCAGGGTGGGACATAGAACAGCTGTCAGGGTCTGCAGGTGTGTCACAAACTAGTGACCTCACTTTTCACCTGACTTGCAAGTTTGGTTGGTGAATCACAAAGATTGGACAGCTTCGAGCGGATAATGAGTCGTGAATGTGACACAATCCTCATATACAATTTTAAGATACTACTGTTGCAACATCATTACATAATTACCATATTTGCAATTCTAAATGTAATATGTATCAATTGATATAACCTTCCTTTATTCATCAACATATTCCATATTACAAGTGGATACATGATTCATCCACACTTGTAATTTCCATCCTGCTGCTTGTTTTGTTCCAGAAACCCCCACTTGGCTAAGGCAAAGGAAGATAGGGTCCCAGGTTTATACCTGGAGGAATTAGAGGATATCAGAATAAGGTCCTCAGAAATAACCCCAGCTTTTCAAGGGACTAAAAAGACAGCTGAGTAATGCAGCACGTCTTCAAATCTGGGAGGACATTGACATTACATTGGGAGTTCATAGCAGTTGAGCGAAGGAGTGGTGCTTGCACTGGGAGGACTCCCGGTGCTGAGCATGCCTGAAGACACAGGATTTGTTAGTTGATATCCTTCAGCCTCATACACTGCACCCCAAAGATCCCTGTAGTGCACACAAGGGTCCTGAAAACATCTTGATCTGAATTTTCTACTGAGCTGAGGGGTCATGAGTAGCAGCAAGGCAGTAAGTTTTACCATATAAAAAATAAACATGTATCTGTGGATTGAAAATGTGTTTAAGACTGTTTCAACACACAGAAACTTGCTAGTGAAAAATTATCAGTGTTTTGAAAAAGTTCAGGTCACCTTTGTCATATGGCCTTTTTTATAAAGGTTAATTAGCTACTATTGTTAAATACACCTAACACATTGATCTAGCTAAATTCTTTCATGTCAGACACACATCATAAAGAGTGTGAAACACATGTTGTGGCAATTTTGACACAGTAACACACATAATATGTCATGAAAGCTAACTTAAATCTTGACTGCGTTATGCTAATCTTCTTTCATATTATGCTGTATTAGTAACTACAAATATAACGTCAAATGCATTGTCTATTTGACTCACATACGGATGTTGTTTTATATTCATTTGAGACATTCTGTAAAAGTAAACCTGTTTGCTAACTTTCTCTTAACAGCCCAGAAGTCATGGGACTCTGAGTTGTACCTTTCACATTTCAGAACCGCATAATCTCAGTTTCAAACCTGACAAGTGAAAGCGGGATTTTGTGAGATTCATTAATTATATTTTCATCTCAAATCCTTTCAATACTTCCATGGATGGAAGATCCTGCCACTTGACATTAGATACACTTTTGCAAATTAATTTTCACAGAGATGTAGGGAGAGAAAACATATATTTCTAATAGGTTTATTTTCTACAAATGTTAGCACATTGCTCCAACTGACTTATTTCTAGCAAGCACCAAGCTCACTCAAAATGACACTTGTCTTTGATCCTTTCCTGTGCTACTTGCTATTTTAAATGAAACACTAGTTGGACTTTAGGCTTACCAATTTGTTCTGTTTTATTTTTAACTATGTGAATGTCAGGGTGACACTGCTTTAAGGAGTCAGAGCATCCTGTGTGCTAATGTCATATTTCTCTATGTAGATCGTAGACAAATAATTATGTTCAAATGGGTATTAATATGTTCTTTTGCTGCACCTTTCTCTGTCATACCCACCCACTGTCAAAAGTAGCAAATGCAAATTATACCATGCATGGGAAAGGAGAGAGTTGTATGTGACAAAGTCACTCTGTCATTGAATATTTTAATGATGAAGGATATCTACTATAGATGGATTGGCACTTGTATAAATGTGAAGAGTCAATCCTCTTCCGTTTTTGAGCAGTAACTATACTTCAATTTATTTGTATTCAGTATTCATCTTCCAATGCTCCAGCTAACACATGTTTGACTCAAACCCATAAGGCCAAGGTCTCTTCAAGGCTCCAAAATGTAAACACCATGTTATGTTTCCTTGAGTCAAAGCAGCAGCATCAATAGGTAGAATACGTTGATTTGGTCATTGATGTTAGGCTTTATCATAGATGTATCCCTCACCTCTTCTGCATGATCATGATCAAAACAGTGCATCGTGGTGGACAGTATATCAAATTCCACTTCTTGTTGAGAGAGTAGACTTCTGGCAGCATCTTTTGTCCAGCTGCAGCTCCCATTCTTTACTTATTTTGTTGTTTTATTTACAGAATATTTTATAGCCTTTTTTATTTGGAATATATTTTTTCAAATGGGCTAAAAGGAAACCTGACTTTGTTGTTGCATCGGCCATATGCCCCCTAGCACCATGATTCAATCTTTAGCCTATAACACCGTCTAACTTTTCAAACTCGGTACACCCCTGAAAATCAAAACTTAGAGAGGAGGCACCTGACAATTCGATGAAACCCAAAATTTGCAGGAGTATTTGACTTCGTGATTCCAGAGACAGATAACACATCAAAAATGAATTGTTCACGTGCCTTCGTGCTAAATATGTTCCAGAAAGCTGACCTGATGTAGTGTCAGCATAGGATATCCCTGCTATTATGCCCAGCACTATAATTTCTAAATGATGCTTACTCTCTGTAGCTCAGCCAGCTTCATAGAACAGGTGGATGAGTGACTATTGGCTCTATAAGGTACCATTATTTCCTGTAACTAGCAGAATTCCTCACCTTGTCTTCTTATCTACCACAGTTAGTAACATTGTTAAACCTCCATTTCTCTTGTGGTATACATGTTTAGCTTTTGTAAATCTGTAACGTAACAGAATTTTCTGAGGTGAAAGCATCTGTTTTAAGCTTTATCCATTTATAATTTATAAATTATTAATAAATAGAACAATTAATTTATTTATATGGTAAACATTGCAAGCTTATTTGGTGCCTAGATGCCTTCAAAATGGTAAAAAAATATATACATATCACAAAATCAAACTACACTGTCAACTAAACAGAAAATTGCAGGGCTGCACGTAAACAATCGAGCCTGCAGCGCAGGCACCCTTGCAACATGGGTCAAGGGTGTCTGCACTAATGCTAGGCAGTTTTTTTAATGCTAGCGCTAGAGGAAATGTAGGGGTGCAATGTATTTTCACAACTATGGCTCATCCCTGCATTTTCAAAATGTCAGAGTGCAGCGTTGCCAGATTTGGCGTTACACCGCACTCTAACATTTTCTTGTATATATCCCCTAAGCGGCATTATTACAAGGGGATCTCGTCATCAGAGCTTCAATTTTAGTGACGTTCAGGTGGCGATATCCCCTTCTCCTTTTTTGCAAAGTGGCGTTAAGCCACTTAAACTAAATATAATATGATTCAATCAAGAACGTTTAGTTGAGTTTCTCTCCACTCACCCTGAGGCCATGCTCATGCCTGCTGATATGCTGTTACACTGGGCTGCTGTTCTGTTGGATTTCTAAGGCCCTTGATCCAGACTTTCTCGTTTCATGTTAAATAATTTCCCATGTTAGTACTTTAGTCCTTGTCTTTAATCGTGTGAAGTGAATCGCTTGTATTTAGTCAAGTGAAGCATTTTATGTTGTGTTTTTTCTCCTTGTGCTTTAATAGAGTGCAGATTTTCTTGTATGAATCCTTTTATATGTATTATTTTAACATGCGCTTTTGTAAGTTTTCAGTTATTCCTTGTATGTTTTGTCTCTCCATGTTCTACTCTTTTATTGGATTAATTTCCTTTCTTCATGATCATATTTTGATGTAAAATAAATATCATCATTGTGCTGTATACCATTAATAGCATTTGTACATAAAATATATGATATGGAACTGAAGAAGCGACATGTTGTTGTGAAAAACGTGTTGGCCTTACTAGATAATACCTCTTGATTTAAGAATAAATCAACATTGGATAAATACTCAGAAATTGAATATATATATTGCTTTTTATTTTAAGACCTAAAAAACAGTCAGTGTTTTGGGGATTGAACACAGGACAGGAGGGTTTAGTCCTGTAATTCTTTTGAGGTCAAGTGTGAAACCCATTAGAGAGCCTCTGTTGCCCTTCCCTCTCAATTAGAGAAGACATGTTTTTCTATTGTTTTTAGGCAGCTGTTCCTCATATCTTTAGTGTAGTTCTTCAATCAGGATAATGTACAGTCAATAGACCCCTGCTTTGTAATTTTTCCATTTTTAGAGGTAGACATAGGGCACAGAGTCTCATATATGTATTTTGTTTATGAATTTTCGCTGTTTTATTTAGTGCGACCCCATCCAAAGGTTTTGGAGTACCTTATATGAGCAACAGTTACATCTTACAAGACCACATTCTTTCTTGTTTTTCTTTTCTTTTAGGCACAGGGAGATTAAGTGATTCGCCCAGAATCACAGGAAGTTGAGCTCACACCCAGACTCAAGCTTTGCTTCACAGTGTCTTATGGTTTTTACGAATCAAATAGGACTGTGTATCTGGACAACATAACCATCAGAATATGGAGACTGAGTCCACACATATCAGCAGAGTATGTTGACCTAATTCCTAGCTAGTTCACAGTGCCTCATCTGTACCCTTAATGTTACCAGGGTGACAGATGGTATCTATAACCTCAGAACATGAACACTCTAATTCCCCATTGAAAATTGTGGATAGAGATCTCCTTGTTTGTTTTTACTCAGGCATGCCCAAGGGAGGCACAAGAAAGATACACATTGGATTTTTAAACATTTATTGAAACAATTGTATTCTTGTGTAAAAATTGTTAGCTGGAATTATTATTGGGACGAAGCAAAGGATTGTAACCAGCATTACAAGAATAGTCAAAAAGATATACAGTTCACTCATTATAACATTGATGTGTGTTACCATGATTACATAATTCTATTTATACTCCTATCCAATACTGCCTCCACTAGCAAGATCATAGTGTGAGTACCCTCTGCCAGATCTCGAGGGACACCACAACCCCCCTTACCAGTGTATCAAGTATCAGGAAGCCAATATGATGTTTAGCAGGCTATTGCCCTTTGCAGGACGAAGATTAGAGCAGCAGGACTGCATCTCAGTCACAGTGCACAGCTTTCCAGGATACTCCCAGCAGAAGTGCTCCTCTGCAGAATTTTGCACAGATGCAGTTTATGTAATAAAAACACAGTTCCAATTGCACTGTTTCAAATGTACAGACCTGATGTGATTGTTTGTCTTGAGACTTGGAAATATCTCCAACCAAAAGCAAGGGCATTGCATTCAATGTTGCTAGCCTTGAACAGAGGGTACAGGCAACAATGATAATATGCCTACTAGGACATGTACTGCATCAGAATAATCTCTAAGTCAGTTCTAAGTCAGCTGCGGCCGGTATGACTTGCGGGTGGAGAGGTAGGGGGTCACGCTGGGAGGGGGTCGCGCATGGAGGGGGAGTTAATTTAATTAAAAAACAAAGACATTTTAAAAAAGTATCTTCGCCTCCGGTCCTGGAGTCCCGCGTCGCGTTTCCTGCTTAGTGCACACAGGGAGCAGGCAGCCTCCCTCTCCTTCCCTAAGCCAATCGCTATGCTTCAATGGCAGTGTTGTGATTGGCAAGTACGCCGTCAGTACAGGCATCTATGGGGAGGCCGTTTTCTCCATGCAGGCTGCGCAGCAGCCTACATGAAAATACAGAGTGTGCTATGACTAGTTTGTTCGGCCCTGGGGCTGACCAAGCAGCCAGGGCCCAGAACATTGTCTAGCCACTCCTCCCCGAGCCGCCCACCCGCCCGCTCCTAACAAGGCATACCCTTCTTCTGCTTTCTAGCAGTGCGAGAAGCAGAAACTTAAACTGGTATTTATACCATTTTACATTTCTGCTTGTTGCTCTGTGAGAAAGCAGTGGGGTGACGCTCCGATGCCCACGTGGAGAAGCAGTCCCTGCTCTAAGTATGTTATCATGTAAGTGCAAGGCATGTAAAAAGTCATCTTTTCTCGGCCATGCTCCGTTAATGTGATACAAAATACTGTGTATCTCAAGAGTACTCTGTTCCCTAAATATGTTTGTTGTTTGCAGGTCTTTCTGTCTAACCCTATAATCCATCACCAGCCACAGTGGGCCAATGAACACAAGGAGCATAGAGAAAGTGGGATGCCTTAGCTATTTTATTACACATTATTTAGATGAGACAGCAGGATCACAGTAGAATGTTGGTCAATCGCATGCATAACTGCATCTGGAAGATGAGTCCTTAAATGAAGAGTCAGAAGAGAAAAGGATCTGGCAATTAATTTTGATTCTGTTTAGAATTTTCAAGGTGATGCAGATTCCAGGCCAGGCATACTAAAACACAAACAAACTCAGCGTCAGCTGGTTCCTAATACCTCCTTTGTCAGCCTGCATTGTTATTGTTGTATATGTGTGTGTGCTCTAACAACCTCCTACTGAAACATCTTGTTGCTCTTTAGAGAGTACCTAGGACAAACACAATGTAGAATATTTAGCTGGATTTTGTTGCTTTTATTGCACAAAACGCAGTAGTTTCAAACTATTTTTATTAAAGGAGTGACATCAAACACATACTTTTTTTCCAATTGCAGGCCTTGTCTATGATTTTTCCCCTCAAATCTTAGCGTACTAGCGCATTTGAACACTTGCATACTAAGCTGCACTTACTTTACTACTGCAGTCAGTGTAATCTGAGCCGCTTCATAAAAGGTAACAAAACCTGAATTTTCTAATTGCTCTTGAGGCCCATTGTTAGCTGTTCCTTCTTGAATGCATTTCCAAAAACGTCTTGGTTCTACAATTCCCAATGCACGTTTTCAAACAACAAAACTACAGCATTTAACCAAACGTCCCCTTCTGAACATCATATTTAAACATTTGATTTACTTTTTACTGCAGACAAACCAAACCTATAATGCTGTACAGAAAGAAGTGCTCTCAAAAATATGCTTTTCTTTTTTTTTAAAAAGCAAACGTGCTATGCAAGCTTCTTTAAAATAACCAAATGAAATACCAAAGCATTTACATGCGGGCTATGTCTGCTGCCCAGATCCTCTCGGACAGGCCTGAAGACCGTATGGGTATATACTAATTAGATGTCCTTAAAAATGAAAAGACATCTGACCTGAATACAAGTAAGGAGGACACATGTAATCATGCTTTTACGTTATTTTCACTCCATTTTATTACAACAGGTTAGGTTTTCCCACAGCCAGTTTTACCGAGTGTGGAAAATCCTGACTCGATGTTTGCAGCAAGCAAAACTGCAGCAGCCAAGTCCCATTCCCCTTTTCTTCCATAAATCATATTTCAATCCCTGTGTGTGGTGGATCTGCTTGGATGTAATCCATTCCAGGTTGTTTCCCTCATCTGGGCATAGAAGACAAACATATATGTCTTTCTTTCTGCTGCAAAGGAGGAATTGTAAGAATCGCAAGATTGTACAAAAGCCCACGGTTCATATTGTGTCTTGGCTTGGATTAGATCTCAGGAGTACAAGAGGATTACAGATGGATAAGGCAAAGTATTTCTTCAATATTTTGTCAGTTAACTCCATTGAACTTAGTGAAAAACATGGGTATGTTTAGAATTTTACATAATAAGAAATGCCCAAAAAAGTGCCAGAGCTCAGTGTGCGTGCAATTGTTATGATGTAAGATGTGTGTTTTATATATTCCTTCCCACTTACACATCCATGAGCTTTATTTAACTTTTGAACTAGGTGGAATTTCCTTTAGGCGCACTTTTTTTTGGGATGTTGAACCTAAGTACCATGCTGAAATCACTAGCATTCCTGAATCCCTTCCAAAAACCACCAGGAAATAATTTCACAAGTTAATGAAATATAATCCTGTAAACTGCTCCTTTATGCCCTATTTATCAACATGGAATCTCTAGGGGGGCTCCTCCAAAGACCCCCATCCATCCTCTGTTGATGGTTTGAACTCACCTGCCAAGTTTGCGTCAGTGCTTTACTTCTCCAGTCAGATTAGGATGTCAGGTTAATGCATGTTTGAGAAAACAGACCCAAAAGATAGAGGTTAGCAATGGATGGGCCAGGTTGAGGTCTGGTTTAGGGTTCCAGGTAGCTGGTGTGATAAGTGCCCTGATAACCCAGAAATATTAGACACACAATTGATCGTGCGATGGAACATAGGACTTGTGAAGCAGTGCCTAGCACTGTACAAAATGTTAGAAGACTTTAAGTAATTCCAGTGTGTAGTTGCTTTTGAATCCTTCAGCCTCTTGCGTATGCTCTATGAGTTACAAGTACTATCCAATTAGTGGCGGCATCCACTACATTGCTTGTTACTGTTGGTCAGAGCTTTCAGAGCATTCATTTGACCATTGCATTTGCCCTTGCTACTCTCGTCTGCTTTTCAGGTTTCAGTTGATGGGTCAAGAGAGATACTTGTGATAGATGAGGATCATAGTAGGTGGAGGCATAGATTCATTTTCATTGTCTTCAGAAGTTGATTCTAGAGGTTTAGAGCTACTCCTTGATCTTCTGTAAAAGTTCCTTGGTTTCCCAGCAGATCGAGCCTGCAAATGCTTCAGCAGGGTCCGCCTAAGCTTCAGCCATTCTCCTTTGCTCAGGGACTCCTCTGGGAAGGAGGCGTCCAGAGGTTGCCTGCCTGTTTTATGCTGGATAAATAGTGGTTTTCACGCCATAATAAAAATATTGAGGGTCATTGTTAGATTTGTACATGGTCCTAAAGAGTAAGCCATATTGAGACACATAATGCAGAGCAGCAGTACTTAGTCTGTCTGCACAGAACTACATAGCTCCTACATGTGCCAAATTCAAGAACTGTTGACTTTGCATTTTTTTAAAGGTGGTGATGCCTGTTTTAAGTCATGATTCAGAGACACCTAAAGCATAACTTGGCATTGTATATCAGCTAAATGCTGCAGTTGCAGGATTTGTAGTGGTTACAGTAGACAGAGTATAGCTGTACAGTGCACACCAACTAGTATATTTTTAGCGGTTAAGTAGTTGAAGGCTTACTTCCATAGCTTGGTGATGATTATGTGTAGAAATCTGCTTATGCTATAGCTCTGTGAACACCATGGGATGTAATATAAGTTACTTTATTCTTATTTACTCTGCATTCTGATGCTCTAGAAAGTGGCGTGGCCTGCACTTTTAGCCAGTGATGGGGAATGTAACCTTGTAGGTGAATGAGTGAATAGCTGCAACATATTGTCTCTGATAAGTCTGTGTAGTATGGCTCACATAACCTCTGCAGTCATGAACTTCAGTGTGTCTTTGAGGTTCGACATGGGAGATGATGATGGTTAGGAGGTTGCCTTTTGTGTGGATGCAGTGCTAAAGAGTTGTATGAATCTCCTTTTCCACTGTACCCTTTCCTATTCCAGTGGCGGCTCCTCCGCTAAGGTGGAGGAGCATTGCCCTACTGCCGCAAAGCAATGAAAGAAACAACAATTACAATGATAATAACTCAAGGTTATTTTAATTGTATTTGTTCCTGCTGCAGTTTTGCAGGCAGGCGGGGCTGCTCTCTTCCCAGAGCAGTATAAGAGTGGTTTGCCCACTCCAAGTGCACAATGATTGTTTGGCTAGCCCTCTGGGGCCATCCAAAACAGTCATGCGCACTTCTCATGTTCTCCATGCAGGCTGCATTATAGCCTGCGTAAAGAAGATGCCCAGGCACCCATTCCCTGGCTGAGCGCTGGACCACCTCGCTCAGACCCATCACAACGCTGCATTGCAGCATTGTGATTGGCTTAGAGGAGGGAGCCTAGCTGCTTCCTGTTCCAGCCCTGTAGAGGAGAAACTGAGACGACAAGTGGGAAAGCGGCGAGAAGGTACGTTTAAAAAAAATGCTTTAGATCATGTCCACCAAGCCCGCCGACCACTCCAGATCCGTGCCGGCCACTACTGCCCTAGTCCCATCCTCTTCCTCCATTCCTTGAGGTCTGAGATGCTTCAAGCAAAGCAGAGTTGCATATATTTGAGAATTAGGGTTCCTTATAGTTGGGTGGAATCCCTCCATCTCATGAAGCTTTGTCTGTGTTTGTAAGGGCTAGAAGGAGTTGGTTTCATTCAGTTATCATATGTAGACATTATCACTGTTTAAGTATTATTTGTGCGAATTGAATAGGTATAATACTTCATAAGCCATAAATAGCTTTAACCGAATCAAAGTCTCTATTTCACAGTCTTTTAAACCTGAAGGTCCATAAGCAATAGCTCTATCTTGTGGATTCTTCCTGAAACTGTTCCGTATCCTGATGAGGAAAAAGAGAACACATTACTACACACATCAGGATTCCAAAGCTCTGAGTCTCATCTCTTTCCGGTTGTGCTTTATTTATCATCACTACATCCTTGTAAAAAACTCTAATTTGATACCTTCTTCCCGCTGTCTAGCCTTTGAAACTCTGTCTATTTTTATTTGTTTGTTTATATGCTCGACTTTCAGAGGTTCTGTTTGTTGTATCCGAAGACAGGAAGCCAGAAAGAGTTTTCTAGGTTTCTTTATTAGCATCTGGTTCAGGATATTAAATGTGTACAACAGACCAATAGAATGATGTTCCTTAGAATCCAGTGCTGCTCAGCTCATCTCCAACTGTCACCACTCATCCACACAGGCACCCAAGCATTCTATTTATCACAGTCACACCAACATTCCAATACCAACTCTCACTCTGGCTGAGCAGCAGGGAGATAGCTAGGCAGGGAAACCTCCATTAACACGAAGAGTATATGTCACTGTTGCTCCTTGAAAAAGACTCAACCTTCCATTCTGTGTTGATACTCATCATGGCTACATTGGTTAGTTTACCCAGGGCAATTGGCAAAGCGTCTGCAATTCACCTATACACGTTGCTTCTTCAGTGGCCGGCTTCCATCTCAACCACATGCTACTGTCACACCTGTCTCTGTAGCTGAAAATTAGTGCTTCCATGTAGCCCCCCCATATTGATTTTACTGTTAAGGTGGTTTGTCTATTATGTCTATGAGAGCATGCCATAATGCCATTGTAGTTCAGATATTCCCTGCATAGAGGCTGCACTGTCCTGGAGGGTCAGCCTTCCTCTTGCAGCACTTTTAATCCACCAATGGCAAAGCCAATAGTTCCAGTATTGTCTGTCAGACTTTTGACTTTGTCATAGTTTGTTTTGTTTTGTCAATTTGGTGAAGCGGATGGGCTCTTAACAATGTGAAGCATGAACATTAGCTAAAAGCAACAACATTGTTTAGACCTTGCAAAACAACCTTTGCCACAGCAGCCCCTGATAGGTAAGGGAGCTACTTTGTGTGGATGTTCTCTTTGTGAAAAAGTGGAATGCTGTCATTCAACCTGAAGTTAGCCACTGGTTGATGTGCCCCATGCTGAACTCTAATGGGCGGTAAGGACTGGCTAAAAGAAAAAAGTCTTGGTGAATGCAAGCCCTAAAAAAGTATGCAGTGCCCTAAAATGGACTCTTCAAAACAATCCAAGCAAACATTTGTAGGACCCTATTTAATTCATAGTTTACACAAACAAGCATCACCTAGCAACAATTTGTGCACCTACCGACGTAGCCTATTTCTGCTTGCCTCCGTGAACCAAACCTTTTAGCCCTAAATAGCCAGGTCCGACCCTGGACCCTTTAAGTACATAAGGTTATCGATCCAACATTGAAGCCAGTACTTCAGGAGCAAACTGATAAGAGACTGCCTTTGCGTGTTAACACTATCTTTCTTGTAAGCTGTTTCTTAAAGGCACAAATAGTAAGCTTTCTCTTTGGTATTTCTCTGTACTCTTACTTGTTATCCAGTATTTTATGTCATTTATTTCGTGAAAGTTAGGCTGTGTTTTGTTCTCTACTTACTGGAGGTGTTATTCATCATCTCACCAGAACTCTGTGCCCTTCCCTAGTGTTCCTAGATCCCAGAGCAACTCTGTCTACTCAATCAGTGATTGGCTCTTACAGGTTTGTCATTGCATTGGATTATTTGAGCTTCTCAAATATATTTTCAATTTGCCTTGGCATATAATTTATTGTATTGTAATTGTATTTATATAGAGTTTAATGCCATGATGAGTTATTGAAGTAATTCACAGTAAGTAGCACACTGCTCCGGAGCCCAAGGTTAATGGTTTATCCAGTGGTGTTGTTGGTTATTAGGAGTTGTCACATGTTCTAAAAACAATACATTTCATGCAGGTGCTCTAGTTCGATCTGTGTTGTATTAAAATTAATGCCAGTTAGATGCTATCAATAGTGGGGGATGTGTTCTTTCAGGCAAATAGTTGATAAAAAATAGTAGGATGGTGAAGGTTAGGTATTGTTAAGTTTCAGAAGTAGTGTCACAAAAAAGTAGAGACTGTGATCCATGAAATGAGGTGTAAGCCATTTTAAGAATTACAACAAAAGAGATTAAGATGGACAGGCATGTGAATGAGAGGAGGCTAATCTCGGAAATAGAAGACATGCAGAGAATAGAAGGTGAGGAGAGGATAACACTTAAGAAAGAACAGCAATGAATTGGAAGGAAGTCAGGGTCAATTTTGCATGCTGACTTTTAGATGAACACTGGGAGAAGGCTTTCTGAGATAGCAAGCAAGCAGTCTGAAGAAATACACTATAGGATGAAATAACATTATATATTGATCTCCATGTGTAGGGCAAACCACTTAACCATGCAGGTTCAAGTGTAAAGATCATGTAAATATTAAAAATGGAATCCTCCTTGATGTCAAGTCTAGCACATCCCTTTTAAACATTTACTGGATCCCAATCTTGGAACAGGGTCAGTACTGCATAAATCGAAGTGGCATAGAAAAAATAAAAAGCTTCAGTAAATAATCTTCTCTCACTATTCTCTATTAAAGGTTGTTTCACTCAATGACACTGGCTAGAATCATCTTGTCAATGTGCAGTTAGATTAATACCTTGTTTAGTTACTGAATCACATGTTGTATGTGTTTTTGTGGGTGGTCACAGTGGGGTACATTAATTGTACGTATAAGTGAATCAGAGTAGTAGAAGCCTGTTCATTTTATTATAGAAGTACCTGATCTGCTCATGTGTACAAGATGAGTGTAAAGTCGGACAATGAAAGTATATTGCTGGCTGTCCCGAAGCTGGAGAGTGGAGCTCTAGACACTCAGGGGCCGATTTCGATCCGTTAAAAATATTCCCCGTACGATTCGTATCCGGATTTTCTTCAGTAAGAATCGTACAAGTCCCGTACAAACTGGCAAGTACGATTCGTATGTTAAAAACTCCATACGAATCGCATTGGGAAAATTCCCCGACACGTCCTCGGGTCGGAAAAAGTGTCCGACACGTCCCCGGACAGTTTTACGTACGAAGCGGTAAACTGAAGTCCGAGCGCGCAAGTACGATCCGTCCCGTCCGTCTGAATGCACAACCGTATGGAAAAAACACCGTACGGAGCGAACTCCCATAGTAACCATGGAGACGTCCAAACATGTGCCCGCATGCGCGCCGAACACCCCCCCAGACCACCCCCCCAAGTACGCGCCGTACCCCCAGCCCCCTCATGTATGCACCGTACCCCCACCCCACCCCCATAGGCACGGAGCATACCCCCACCCCGTAGGTACGGAGCGTACCTCCACCCCGTGTAGGTAAGGAGCGTACCCCCACCCCCCGTAGGTACGGAGCGTACCCCCACCCCCGTTTGTTCGGTGCAGACCCCTACGGGGGTGGGGGCACGCTCCATACCTACGGGGTGGGGGTACGCACCGTCCATAGGGGGGGTATGCACCGTCCATAGGGGGGTGGGGGTACGCACCGTCCATAGCGGGGGCTGGGGGTACGGCGCGTACATACGGGGTGCTGGGTGTACGGTGCGTACATACGGGGGCCGGGGGTACTGCGCGTACATATGGGGGGCTGGGGGTATGTGCTGGGGGACGGTGCTTACATACGGGGGCTGGGGGTATGCACCGTCCAGACAGAGATGGGTTACGCACCGTCCATAGGGGGGGTACGCACCGTCCATAGGGGGTGGGGGTATGCACCGTCCATACGGGGGGGCTGGGGGTACGGCGCGTACATACAGGGGCTGGGTGTACGGCGCATACATACGGGGGGCTGGGGGTACTGCGCGTACATACGGGGGGCTGGGGGTATGTGCTGGGGGACGGTGCTTACATACGGGAGCTGGGGGTACGCACCGTTCATACGGAGGTGGGGGTACGCACCGTCCATACGGGGGTGGGGGTACACACCGTACCCGCAGCACCCCCCGTATGTCAGCGCCATACTCCCAGCCCCCCCGGATGTATGCGCCGTACCCTCTGTTCCCGTATTCACGGCATGTACCCCCAGGCCCCTACACCCTGCCCATGCCTGTACGCACCCTACCCCAGGTCCCAACACCAGCACCCTCACCCAGCATTGCGCATGTACGAGTCGTACCAAGCCATAGCAAATGTGAGCACTGTACAACAACATGGCCGATGTACGCACCTTACAGACGCGAAAATCACACGTACTGAACCAGGACACTGCAAAACACCACAAGGAGAGTCAATTCGAATCGCACAACACCACAAAACACGTCCAACAAGCCCAAATACATCCAATACACTAACCTGCAACAGCCAAAAAGGTAAACAGAGGCCCAAAACACAACCACTCCTAATAACACACCCACCCAAAGTTCAAACACAGCCACACCCACAAATGGACCAATAAAAAGGGCCCACACACACAAACCATGAGCCTTTGCAACAGACCCACTGCTGCCAGACCCCACAGACAACCCACAGTACCATACTTGAACCTTGACTACACCTTACACTTGCACACCTTCACACAACCACCTTCACAAACACCCCCTCATCACATTCACACACACACCTTCACAACCACACACACACCCCCACAACCATCCACACCCACACCCCACACCATGCCCACGGACAAGAATCCAAAGTTCACAACAGCGGAGCTGGAGATCCTTGTCAACGAAATCATCAGAGTCGAGCCACAGCTCTTTGGAACATTGGTCAGACAGACCAGCGTAGCAGCAAAATCAACCATGTGGCAGAGGATCGTCGAGAGGGTGAATGCTGTTGCGCCCATCAGAAGGACCAGGCATGAATGCCAAGCCAGGTGGTACGATCTGCGGAGGACGGTCCTCCCAAAATGACTGACGAATATAACCAGGGGAACATCACTGGAGGTGGCCCGCCCCGCAGACCGGTACACTACCATCCCTGGGAGGAGAAGGTGATGCGCACGCTGCCGCCGGAGGGAGTACACGGAGTAGAAGGAGTCGCTGAGCCTGGTGAGTACACAAACAACTCAGCTCACATGGGGGGAACCGCATCAACAACCCAACTCCCAATAATGCACACAACTACCCCAAAGCCATCACCGGACACAACCACACTCCACAAACACACACATGCCACTAGCGGCTCCATGCCCCATGCACCAAGCAAGGCCGTGCCAAGTCACAGGCCACAGAAAACACCAACACAAGACAGGATGTCCGTGATGCCGGGAGGGTGGGCCTCCAAAAAAACATTGTGCAACTCAGAAGCAGACACCAATGCCCTCAGCCCATATGGCCTAGGGCAGAGCTATACAAACAGTGTGTCCCGACACTGTACTGTGTCGCCTGCAAATGGTGGCCGCGTCGCAGGATGACATGGGTATGAAGGCCCAATTTGCACATTACAGCAGCTAATGAAGAGGCATCACTGTGAAAGAGTGTCAGCACACACCGCCGCAGCAGCGCAGACTCAGAGACACTCTGCCCAATGGGGGCCGGGAGATTCTAAACAAAGCCACATGAACAAGCCAATGGCCTTTGAAAGACCTGCAAAGTGTGTATGCCCAGGAAGCTGGGCTGAGGTGACAGAGGGTGACAGACAGACAGAGGGAGAGGGAGAGAGATGGAGGGAGACAGAGGGCGACAGAGGGCGACAGAGGGAGACAGACAGAGGGAGGAGGGTGACAGAGGGAGGGAGAGAGGGAGACAGAGAGAGACAAAATCACCCTTGGGTGGTGTGGGCATGTCCGCTCGTCAGCAGGTGGACTGTGTGCATGTTGACAAGGTCTGGCAGTGCGTGAAACACCCCTTTTAAGTTTGGAAATCACTGTGCCATGTGTCAAACTGTGCACAAGTAGATCCTTGCTGCAGGCACAAACCTAACCTTACACCCAGTATACCCACTCACTGTGTTTGTTAGAACCCAGTCACAAATGCATAAGTTACCTACCTGCATTCTCCAATAGATATGAAAAAGCACCATTTGGCCACGTACAGTGCAACACGTAAGCCGGTTCTGCATCGCTCGCTACGCACGCTCGCTACACTGCTCACTGCATTCAAAAATGATGCAACAACAAAGAAGGGGTCACACATAGGAAAAGTGTTGAAAGCTGTGGCCAAGGGACATACCCATGCACCATGCACAATGCACAGGGACTTGCCAAGTACAGACAAGGTAGATGACACTTGGCCCTGCTGTAGACAGCACAAGGCAATCCTGTGACCACTGTACACTCAAACACCAACTCCACATGCCACCTACTTACCACAGGAACTCACATTCACTGTCATGCCAGCATGCACCATGAGGGGATAGACACATCACCTGGTAGACCCAATGACAAATCACACCAAACCCAACAGCATGCCCGGTCACACACACCCCCCCCCCCCTTACACAAGCACCCCCCCCCCCCGGGGCAGCCAACGCAAATTGGCACTCCCACAATGGATATGTGACACAACAAGACCAATCCATAGCCAAATAAGCATCCCAACACTCATTAGACAGGCCAAATAACCAGGAGTACATATCAATCTGTCCCCCGCAACATACCCATCCACAAGTGCACTGTGAGAGGAATGCTAGACATATCCAACTACCCAGAGGAACTGTGCCAACTTGAATATGTATGAAACATGGATGTCGCATGAAACACCATTAACATTGTCTCTCTCTCACACACAGGGCAACATCTTCGATCTCCCCCCAACACTGGGGGGGAAGAGTCACAGGACCAGGCTCGGCGCGACGATGATCCCACCGGCACCGACGACTCTCACCACTCCGTGGATGACCCCGACCAACCTGGCCCCTCTGGTGCCCAAGCACCTGCAGCACCTGCGTCAGGTACAACTGTGCCAACCACCACTCCCATTCCTGCCACATCCTAGGATACACACAGGAGCCCTGCTCACAGACAACAACGCTGCCAGTTTGACCAGGAGGGACAAGGTACTCCGGGCACCCAGGAGGAGGCAGGCGACCCCGCAAATGCCATCCCTCAGGGGTCCCAGAGACCCGATGTGCCCACAACGGCAGGCCAGGCTCAAGTGGGCAGGGGTGGTGGGAGTGGAGGACGGCGGAGGCGCAAACCTGACCAGACAGCTGAGGAACCCGTTATGTCACACGTCCGCAACATCCTGGACACATACCGGCGTGACACCAGGGGCATCAGCCAGGTAGTGGAGACCCACAATGAGATTAAGAACCTGCAGGCCGAGCAATATGCCAGTCAACAGCAACACCAAGGACGGATGGAGGCAAGACTGGCTGAGCTCGTGGCGGTGCAAACGGACATGACCCGTGCACTCCGTCGGATTGCCGAAAACATGAGCAACCCTCCCTGTGCCACCAGGCGAAGATCACCACCAGCCACAGGGAGGGATCAGGAGGAGGAGGATTCGTCCGACGGAGCATCACAGACATCATCACGGCCTGCTTCTGAGGGTCCCCGGAGGAAGGTGGGTCATCCACGTAAAAGACCGTGAGAGTCAGCGGACCATCACCATCTCCCAGGTCACCTGGCCAGGCACCTGGCCCTCTTGTGCAACAGCAGCACCTCATCCAATGACATTCTCTGCCACATGGACTTGCTGGTCACTATCTGACCAGTGTTGACAAAGACTGTGGCATGGACTCTGATGACTTCCAATGGCAAGGATCCCAACTCCCCCTGTGAACTTTGGATTACAGACACCCGGCAAGCACCTCTTTACATCCCACCAAACACGTACCCCACCACTAATAAAAATCATAAAAATCACAAGATGATGCCGTCATTTTGCATTATTCCATAACATGTGTGTGTTGGAAAGTCAAACCATGCCTGAGTTTTGAAGTAACTCCAACCATGCATACCCTGGGGTCTGAGTCTGGCACAGGACACACATGGGTCACAATGTATCATCCAATACAGACATGGAGCACCATACTCACCCGTGATGTTCCCAACCAGCTGAGGGGGTGCCTGCACAACTGTGCGGACAGACCTATTTCGAAGAGTAACAGTCATGCGCAGAGGTCAGGGATCATGTGGAGTGTCCTGGGGTGGGAGTCCCAGGTATGTGTAGCCAGGTGGGAAAACTATGTCCTGCATGCTGGAGTCAGGTGGATGTGGGGAATGGTGGCCAGGCCAAGGTTGGATGCATGGAGATGGCACAATGGGGTCTTGGATGACAGTGCCACAAGGTTGTGTTGGGGTCGTTGTCGTGGGCTGCATCCTGAGTGTGGGCGTGGATTGTGAAGGCCATCCTGCAGCTGACAGTGATCCATTGCAGCTATCTCTGTTGGACGGTGATGTGGCTGGGTCGCCGGATGTTGAAGCAGAGCTGTGCAGATATACCCTGGATGTGGACAAGTATCATGGGAGTTGTAACGTACTTCTGCGTAGAGTGCAGGGTAGGATTAGACATGGATGTTGTAGTTGACCTGGGGGATGGTCTGTCTTGCCTTGAGGTGGACTGTGGATCTTGTGCATAATGCAGAGTGTGCTGAAGCCTGAGGTACAGATGCTGGTGATCAGCATAGCACATGTGAGCAAGCAATCCATGATGCACACCAGCTCATGTGCGTGGACACTGTGTGCCTGTGCAGGGCCCTTGCGGGTGGGACACAAGCAGTTGACCCAGCTGTAAGGGGACAATCCGCAGAGGAACACCTCAGTCATGTACAAGTCCAGCATCAGGTGGCCGATGTTCAGCCATCTGCCAATGGATACCATGCATTATTCAATATGAGAACTGGCAAGGACTGCGTCTTTGGGGAGGGTGAGGAGCACCTGGCTGGCAATGGGACACCAGATGATGCTGAGATGCAGTGCGCATGTCATGGTGTAGAGGGGGATCCTGGACACATTGTAGACTGACACGCTGAGACATGATACCTGTGCCATGTGTCCCACAACGACACCATACTACATGCAGAGGCCTGGAGTACCACTCCCATTGGCCTTGTTGGGGTACAGAGCCGGTGGGGGGTAGAGGGACATGACCTGGTTGGTGTGACAGGGCCTGGAAGGCATGCCAGCGCTGTGTATGCAGTTGGAGTTGCACACTTTTTATGCAAAGGTGTTGTGTGGGCGATGAGTGCATGCCTGAGTGCATGCAACAGATGTATTGGATGGATATTGCTTGGTGGGTGGCCTCAACATCATGGTGTAGCGTGATGTGGCACATGCAAGGACATGAGGCACGTGCAATGTGCACGTAGCATGTGCAGACGGTCCAGCCTTTGCCACCGCAACTGTGTCACACACAAGCAGATTACACCAAAATGAATGGGTGGAGGGAGGAAGGGGGGTGCGTCTTAGAGGCATGTGTGTGAGGGCAAATATAGAAACTCTGTGTGCCCTTGCTGCAGGGCCTGCAGCAGCAGGCGCCATGTCCTGAAAACCATGCCACAAGTTGCACACAAGCATGTCAGAAAGGACTACTGCAAAAGGTGTATGAAAAGGACGGAGTGTCTGGTTCAACATGGCACACACAAAGGCAATAGATGCACATGCAGCAAAGTGGCCGTTGTGGGGACTGAGATGCCAAAATACCTACACAGCCATGTACATCATGCACAATACATATCATAATCCCTGACAAACAGCTTGCATCTTGCTACTCTACACATAGACTCATATGCACAATCTGTGATATTTATGCCAGACATGCCGCATGCACAGTGGCAAGAGACCTGCATTGACAGAGATGAGGCACCTTGGAGGATGAGGGACACCTCTATTAGTCATGTTTGCCGGAAGGCAAATGCATCTATATTAACAGATGCACAGGTCATGTGGATGAACATGTGAGACCTACACTGGCACCCCCCTTTGCACCACAGATGCAGGAAATCCATAGAACTGGCACACAAGTGACGGGTTTGAGGCAAACACCCCGTGCTGCTCACGGAGAGGCTGCTATTCACCATTGAGCCTCTAATGGGGATGTCCCACACTATGTCAACCCGGTGCATCCCGTATGTTTCCGAGGGCAGTGTTACACACATTAATGCCTTCATCCCAATCCACTATCACATTACAGATGACTGTCACCAAGTGTGACTATCAATTCAGGTGAATCCAGCTCCATGTCATGTGCCCCATGGTGATTCTACATGTATGCAAAGTAACCAAACATGAACAGGAGCAGTGCACACACATTCCAAACAAATAGCACACCCAAAAAGCAGTGCTGCATCCCTTACCCTAAGGAGAATTTTCGACATGTCCATGCATGTTACGCTGATTCAGCACACATTGCTGTATTCATGAGGAATAGCAGGAGCACAACAATGCCACCAGCAGACAGCATGCGCAAATACCTGGGGATGAGAGACACACAAGAAGTGAGCCAAAAGAAGCACATCTGCATGCATGGGCATGTACTCGACACG
Source organism: Triturus cristatus (assembly GCF_964204655.1). NCBI lineage: Eukaryota > Metazoa > Chordata > Amphibia > Caudata > Salamandridae > Triturus > Triturus cristatus. Next base: position 1,124,852,387 of record NC_140590.1, on the reverse strand, counting down.
TATAAGGTTGTCAACATGCTAGGTGAAAATAGTGTCTCAGGAAAGACATTCTTTTATTACACCATCACTCGAGTGACACATCCAAACACACCTCTGACTCACTTGCCATACATGCAGATGGACCCACACATTGCAACACATGCCACACAAGGCTCAATGCGTGCACACTCAGACACTGCAACTCACCACTAAGCAAAGAAGTTGCGTATGAGCCGACTCCGGATGTCCTCCTCCTCCTCCTCCTCAGCATAACTTGCCTCGTCACCAAGCCCCTCATCCTCCACGGGTGGATGTTCCTGCTCATCCGGATCCAGGATGAGTGGCACAGCTTTCTCCACTGCCATGTTGTGCAGCATGCAGCACATGAGGAAGATTTTGCAGACCTTCACCGGTGCATATGGGAGTACGCCGCCGGTCTTGTGGAGGCACCGGAATCGGCTCTTCAGGAGGCCAAAGGTCCTCTCTATCACTCGCCTGGTCTGCCCATGGGCGTTGTTGTACCGGTGATCGCCAGCCGTTCTGGGGTTGCGGAGAGGCGTGATCAGCCATGGCATGTTGGGATAGCCAGAGTCCCCTACATGGAAACATCATGGACAGAAGTGGGTCAGGAGAAGCAGTAAGACAGAAAGATGACGCCAAATACAGGAGTAACAGAGTATACCCACCAACAAGACATTCTCGTTCGTTGCGCAGCTGCAGCATCATTTCAGGCACCCTGCTATGCCTCATGATGTAGGCATCGTGTGCTGATCCTGGAAAACGAGCACAGACATAGGAAATCACCATGTTAGCAAAACACACCACAAGGGCATTAATGGAGTGGTAATGTTTACGGTTGCGAAAGGCTACCTCCTGTGCCTGTGGTGGTACCAAAGCCACATGTGTCACATCAATAGACCCAGTGACATGGGGCATCCCCCCCAGGGCATAGAAGTCACCCTTGACACCTGTCAACTGCTCAGGAGTTGGGAAATGAATAAACTAATCCAGGTGAACCAATATGGCCTCTAAAAAATCATGCAGGACATGGCTGAACATGGTCTGGGACATGCCACCAACATGAGCTATGGTATATTGAAACGTACTCGTGGCAAAGAAATGTAGGGCTGCCATCACCTTCATCTTGGGTGTCAGTGCAGTAGGATACCTGTGTAGCGGTTGGAGGTGTGGTGCCAGCCTTGCGGTCAAGTTCTCAATCAACGGTTGGGAGAAGCGGTAGCGGCGTATACAGTCACGTTCCCTCAGGGCAGCCAAGTCTGGCATTGGTCGGGGGAGAGGCGGAGCCCTGTAGTAATTTGGAAGGGATAACGAAGAGTGAGTACAGTACAACAACAATGTCAATGTACTGAGCACATGTTCAACAGCCAATACACATATGCTACATACAGAGTCAGGTCTGTCTAATATATCCTGGACACGTATGCCAGGCAGGTGACACTCCTACCAAGAGCAATCTACAAACGTGGATTCTCAAGGTCAACATGAGATGGCATGAAACTAGCTGTGGGCCAGTGTAAGTGAACAGGCAGACGCATTACAGGAGTGACAGACATCCGCATATGCGCATAATAAGGATGTTTATCATACAGACAGGTTGCGGAACACTAGAGGCACAGGTCACATGTCCTTGAAAAAAGGACAGACCACACACCTTGCCATGAAGGGGTACATGTCAAGACAGATCACACATACATTGAGACTACGCAGATATGTCCTTGTCTCGCAAGTCCATGTTCGATGCATACATACACACATTACGTCTGATTCCACATGTGTCCTGGTGTGCATAATGGTTTGCTATGCCCATCTACACACAGACACATATTGGATGCAGCAACTGCAGATGCATTTGACGGAACACCAACAGCAAGCTTATGGGAACACATGACACACACATGACATAGTCACATCGTGCCACGCCGGTAGTTACATGTCAGGTGTAATTATCTGTGTACCTGGCATCAGGGGACAGTTGCGGGTGTTGGTGACTGTGCCATGCCAGTGATGCATTTCTCAAAAAGTCTGTACTACATGCACACATGTCAAAGGTGTGTAGGGGATGTGTGGCACATAGTACACCATCACACATGACATGTGTACACAGCTCATCACACATCTATTGGGTTCAAACATGAGGCGATATGTGCCACATCACAGCCTGACAGTCCCGAGACATGTAGGACTGCACTGACAATAACTTGATGTCCAGCCTTGGCCAAGTATGACAGCTCAATTCCTTTCTGTGTGAAGCCTGTCACCAGTGAAAGCTGTGAAACTCACCGTACACACGCTCTGAGGGCGTGTGTAGGGTCCGTATCACTATGGTAGTGTAGTCGTACGATTACGCCATAGTGATACGGTCCGTACACGCGTGTGTAGGGTCCGTATCACTATGGTAGTGTAGCCGTACGCCCTTCTTAGAGGATCTGACATTCCGTCGGGAATGGTCAAGGATTTCATGGAAATGTACCCGCGATTGGCTGATACTCATCATAAATACGGCTAAACGGTTATCAGATGACCTTCTGATTCAGATCACACTCTCTGAGAACAGACTGAAAACTGGCATCTCCGTCACATCCTTCAAGTCGAGATTGACAGAAATCAATCAAGAAATGCAAGACCATAAAGAATATCTCACTAAACAAAAAATTAATCAACTCCAGAAAGATGTGAGGAGGTTCGATAAAGAGAAAGTTTATCCATACACCAAAGATGATTATGTATTCCCTAACCAGGACACCACATAGGAGACACCGGCAGTAACAACTCGGTGAGATCAGATTCCACCGGGAGCGAATCTAACTATGGCAATAGACAACAGAGATCCAGAGGAGGCTATAGATACCAACCTATGCCACCACCCTTATTTCAAGGTTTTCCTACCCACCCTTTTCAAGCACCGGTCTATCAAGGACCATGGATGGGCCCTCAACCTATGTGGAATGGACCACCAGTACAGCATCCCCAGCCTAATTATCAATCATTCCCCAACCCCCCTTTTCTCAACAGAGGGAGGGGCAGAGGAAGAGGCAGAAGAAGAGGAGGGGCCAAGAACGTCCATTGGCAGGAACCAGAACAGATGGTACTACGGAGCAAGACGACAAGACCCTAGTGGTCAACCTGTCGTCCAGACATCTCACCACTGGCGAGATCAACCTCTTGGAGAAAGGTCTTGGATTCGTCCCGACACCCAAGGTAGACGACTTCAAATTACATCAAGAATTGCACCAATTTTTCCGGAAGATACGCTTGAGGGCTTTCTTTCATGATAAACCTAATAATTCACCGGAAGGTAGTGGTCTCAAGAATAAGTCTCGATTTACCCCTACTGCAGCTATGACTCCCAACGAGATCCTGACATTCGAGCAGGCCATCCTCAAAGATGTGGATAAAATCACAACCAACCGCCCTTTTGACAATCTCTCAAAAGAGGATATATCTTTGTTAAAAAATCTGGCAGAAGACGACTCCATCATCATAAAACCGGCCGATAAAGGCGGAGCTATTGTCATTCAGGACAGAGGAGTATATGATCAGGAATGCTTACGACAGTTATCCAATGAAAGATACTACAAACCTACTGATGAGGACCCTACATCACGACTCTCCACAACCATACGCTGTTTAACCTTTGAAGCCGAAGCTCAAGGTTGGATAACTAAGGACGAAGCCATGTTCCTCATCAATGACCATCCTCGCATGCCAAATTTTTACTGTCTGCCCAAAATTCACAAAGGCATTGACCCCCCTCCTGGACGGCCGATAGTATCTGGCATCGATTCTTTACTTGAACCGCTGAGCACATTTTGTGATGTTTTCTTACGTCCCTTGGTCAACAAGACTCCAACTTATCTGAGGGACACCACAGAAGTACTCAACTTAATAGAACATTTTGAGGAACCTGAATCCATCACACTGCTCGTCACCCTAGATGTGGAGGCGCTTTATACTAACATTCCGCAAGATGATTCCCTCCAGGTTTTGGAACGTGCATTACGCCATCTGAACCCCTGGCCGTTTCCGACACCTATCAGCTTTATCTGTGATTGCGCCTCTCTTGCGTTAAAAGAAAACTTTGTCGCATTCAAAAACAAGGTCCTGGCCCCTACCTTGTTTTCGCTGTTTATTAATGATGCTCCTGCTTATCTGAATGTCTGTGTTAACGATTCGCCGCGGCTCAATGGTGAAAGGGTGCCTGCGTTGCTCTTCGCAGATGATACATTACTTATATCTCAAACAAAAAAGGGCCTCCAGGCACTCCTTAATTCCTTCAGTCGCTATTGTCAGATAAAGGGCCTGGAAATCAATGCTGACAAAACAAAATGCATGTCATTAAATCCCAGTATGCCAGATAGAGGGTCTTTAACCCTGAATAGCCAAAAACTAGATATTGTGGAAAACTTTACCTATCTGGGTGTTGTGCTTGATTCCAAACTTAGTTGGAAAGCCCAAATCGAGAAAAGCAAGATAACATATGCCCAAAATGCTAAGCCAATTTTATGTAAAATGAATACTAGCACGAGTAAAAGTGTAACCCCGGTTTTAGAACTTTTTAAATTCAAAATACAATCTGCTGTGCTTTATGGAGCAGAGATATGGGGCGCATGGGCCAAGAATAGCTTTCAAAATCTGGACAACAAATTCATGCGTGCCTCTGTAAGGGTCCCTAATAGTACACCTCTTTTACCTCTCCAACTTGACCTGAACCTTAAGAGAACAGACCACCTAGCTATCTTAAGACCATTAATATTCTGGGTTAGGCTTTGGTCCACCCCGGAATTGATAGAATATAGAAATGGTCTACATGAACTGATGACCCTTGATTCTTTTAATTCCATCCAATGGCTAGTGCATATTAAAAAATGGTTTACACTCCTGGGCTTATATTCCATGTGGGAGGCTCCCGACAAATTGCCCACCTCTTCTAAACTAATAGTTAAGCGAGCTTTTTGGACCCACACGAACAGAAATTTAGTGGATGGAATTAGTGTAGGCTCCGCAGTCCAGTTCTTTTTGTCATTTAAGGATGAGTTTCGTTTTGAACCATTCCTGGACGAGATAGAGCCTCCTATTGCAAAAACCCTTTATTTAAAGTTCAGATATGGGATACTTATGCTTAATTACAACACCGAAAGATGGGCACAAAAAAGAATGGGAGAAGCGAATGTTAAAAAGGGGTGTTGCCCTATGTGTTCCAATGTCTGTTCTGAGAATGAAGCTCATATGTTTTTTGTCTGTAGCGCCTACATGAATGCTAGAAAGAAATGGCTAAAACCAATGTGCAACCTTTTGGGAACCAGGTCCTGCGTTATAGCCTTTAGGATCATGAAAAGTAACTCAACCCAGTACATTGTATTTAGCATAAGTAAATTTCTATACTCTGCCTACATAACTCGTAAGAAACAAGGACAGGTACTTTGAGTTGGAAATATGTATATGTTTACAAATCTCTTACATTTTTAATATTTTTATATATTTTTAAAAATTTGAAATGAGATGAATTGTAAAAGGTATTCATTTTTTGTGCACTATTCTCTTAAATTGCTGCTATGTTTACAGTTTGATTTTTTTTTAATGTATGTATGTGACTTTTATGGCCAAAATGGCCGAAATAAAGTAATAATAATAATAATAATAATAATAAAAACAAGATCTATCATCAAGTACAGGGCACCAGCATGGGCAGTACATTTGCGCCGAGCCTGGCATGTCTTTACATGGCCAGGTTTGAAGAAGACCATATCCTCACGGATACCAACCCATTTATCGGCAACATTCTACTATGGCGCCGCTATATAGATGATATAATCATCTTTTGGAAAGGGGATGAAGAGACCTGCCGCTCATTCTTCACTTGGATTAATACCATCAATCCCTTTCTCAGATTTGTTGGTTCATTATCCTCAGTTTCCATTCCCTTTCTAGACCTTCTGATATCACTAGAAGAGGGCACTCTCAAAACAACCAACTACAAAAAACCCACAGATAGGAACAGTTTGCTCCTATTCCAAAGCCACCACCCTAAAGCACTCAGGGATAACTTACCTGTGGGCCAGTTCCTTCGCCTTCGGAGAAATTGTAACACCAAAAATGAATTTGAGAAAGAAGCAGAGACCTTGTCGATGAGTTTAATCAGAAGAAATTACCCCCCCAACATCATAAGAAAGGCGCGTAAGAGAGCGAGTAACAACCACAGAGGAGCTTTACTTGAAGTCAAAGAGAAGCAGGAAACTGACAAACTAACCTGCGTCACGTCATTCACTCCCAACTCCAACAAAATCCAAAAAATAATCAAGAAACATTGGAGGATTTTGGAAACAGGCAATGTGTCACCAGGACCGATACCCTTATTCGCATTCAAAAGAACTGAGAATCTAAGGGACGTTTTGGTACATACACGTCCAAAAAACAAAGCCAACCCACAACCAACCCTCTGGATGCTACCCCCTGTGATGGGCCACTACCCATGCGGGACATGCACAGTCTGTCCCCAGACTACCGCAACTAAAGAACTTGACCTTGGACTTTCGAAACCATGGCAGCAGAGACGCCACACCAACTGTAACACCAAGAACTGCGTATACTTGATCACGTGCCCATGTGGTTCCCACTACATAGGAATGACAGCTCGACCAATAAAGATACGCATCGGAGAACATAAAAGCACAATCCGTTGCAAACGCTCCGCAACGAGATTACAGACCCATTTCCTGGAGCAAAATCACCCCCCAGACAGTTTGCGGTGGACCATTATAGAATCCAATCCCCAATGGTCCGCAACAACTCTGTTTGAGCGTGAACAACGGTGGGTCTTCAGACTTAAGAGTGATAATGGCGGTCTCAACGATGAGATACCCTGGGTTGATTTGACCAGATAACTACCCAGTGATTATTCCTGTAACATCCATTGCACACATGATATACATAGCTCCACGGTTTCTGATACCACACTCATTTCCATGGCGCTATGATAGTCTCAGATGAGACTTGATGACCAACTTATAACTCTACCACTGAGTCAACACTCCATCACTTACATGACCAATGTTAGTAGAGGCCCTTCTACCTATATCTTTGTTACAACCTGGTTTTCTAGTTAGAGGACTACTGAGTCATTACTCCTTAACTTACATTACCAATATCAGTTGAGGCTCTTATACCTATATCCCTGTATGAACCTGGTTTTCAAGTTAGAAGACCACCACATGTTCCTTTACCCGTTGGTATATATACATATATACCAAAACTATTTCTTCCCCCATATCTCTTAGGGGCAGTCATGTCTGTTAAACATACCTCACAGAGGCTCTCCTCTCACACGGGCCAATCTGTCCCCAACCTTTCCCACCATCGTACTACGACAACATCTCACAGATAGTGCGTGTCACTATGATCCATGTGACCTTTTAATAGGACGGTTCGCACCTCCCCCACCTTCTTCTGCTTATAAAGAGTAAGTGACGACACTGTCACTACTACTATAATAAAATAATTTTATTTTTTCCCCCCGTTTTTCTCCCCCCGCACCACTATTATATATTTTTACATTTCTGTATTATAAACATTTTTTTGGGGCGTAAAAAACCTCTCAACTTGGATTACGGTATCGTATTGTGTCAGTAATCCCTTTGCAATGACTTCCTTTGCAATGACTTCCCACGGCTTGCCTACCACTTATAATTAGATACGAGTAGCGTTAGTTATGCCGGTTGTTGTCCCGCTCCAAGATGGCCACCATTTTACTTCTTACGCGGATCCCGCCTTGACGTCACAACAACGTCCTGACGCCAACCCGCTCACCTGCACCTATCCCCATGGCTTTATGTCTGTATTTAACGGACACAGCCGTTATGTTTGCCGTTCAGCAGCCGCGGCAACCGGGTAGGAGATCAGGAGAACAGAGGAAGATCGTGAAGTAAGTGCCCCCATCCCGGTGTATATTTGTAACCATTACCTCACTAACGGTAATTTTTCCTGCCCGTTTTTAACTTTACTCTAGTTTACTGTTATGGAATCCTTGTTTGCCCTTTTTTTCCTCAGCCTCCTCTACTTCCGCACGGCTATGCTGACGAGGTCCATCCTTTAGCTAAGGAGGGTAGGCAATGCGAAGTTCTTGACAATCACAATGTTTATGTGCACCTCTATGTATGACAGATGCAAGTAGTTGTAGTCATGGTATTTACTATGTGTTGCAACAGTACGTCATTCTGCACTATGTCAGCACCTCCGCCTTCAGCTTAATAGAGTGATGTTTTACCGCTAGGCAGCCGTTGTACTTACCCGGTACTACGGTCCCCTTGGTGTGATCTGCCTTTTTATGCTTTTTTAGTCTTTTCCCTACACTAGGTACAGTTATTACACAAGACGCTGTACAAGTGTGTCACTCCGCAATATACGAACACTTCCCCTCACAGTTAATATTCTGGATCTTGTACTGTAAGATGGCCCATGCACAAACCTAGCACCAGGTTTTTTTCCCCCCCGGGGTGATTTCTTTACGAGGGGCTGCTTCCACCCCCAGGCACAGGCATTTTACCAAGACCACGGATGAATGCACGGCGCATGCCAGAGATCCCCTAACCCACCCGTATCATCATAGCCTATTCACACGAACGCAGATACTCAGCTAATCCCCCCACGAGGCACTTTTAGACACATTTCTGTTGTCTTGCACAGACGATTTAACAAGACCACTTGAGACCATGATAATAATCGTGTCATTGTGTTCTTTTTCTCCCCCTCCCCTCTTGTGTTTATGTCTCCTACATAGGCCACATCTAGGGACACGCATAATCGACGTGTTCCTCTCCTACTTTATCTACTTGATTTCCTAAAATATAGGACTATTGGGATTATAGGGCGTCTCTTCCCGATTCCCATGTTGCACATTTTTTCTTAAGGTCCTGATGAAGCGCTCTTAGATCCATTAGGGACTCATTAAAGCGCGAAACATGTCGACCTTCTATATCCACCTTCTTCACAACACGGGTGAGAGAAGAGGGAATGTATTTGTTTAAATTCCCCTCTCACAAAGGCAACTGACCTTTCTTCTCCATCACCCGTGACATATCTTAACCAGACTCCAGGGACATCCTCAATAAAGTGTCAGTGTCCTTGGTCTCTTTTTATATTTCACTCACCACCATCACTTTGTCCCACACACCCCCATGCACAACTGCGGCAAACTCCTAAAAGATCTCCATCAAAGAGCCCTGTCAAACGGGCCCGTGAGGGACTGCAGCGCCACCCCCACGAGGAGCACCAGCCCGATGATGATGCTATACACCTGAAAGGGTGTGTGAGGGCACCTCTAGATCCACACAGGAGTACCTTACTCTCTCTCGGCACACTCAAACTCTTTTGGAGACATCTTACACTTCTCTTCAGCCTACCTGGCTGTTTATTTGCATCTCTTTGCCCTTAGGAACTGTTACCATCCTATTTTGCTACCGCCGTACGCGTACGCCATAGTGATACGGTCCGTACACACGTGTGTAGGGTCCGTATTAATATGGTAGTGTAGCCGTACGCGTACGCCATAGTGATACGGTCCGTACACGCGTGTATAGGGTCCGTATCACTATGGTAGTGTAGCCGTATGCGTACGCCATGGTGATACGGTCCGTACATGCGTGTGTAGGGTCCGTATCACTATGGTAGGGTAGCCGTACGCGTACGCCATGGTGATACGGTCCGTACACCTGTGTGTAGGGTCCGTATCACTATGGTAGTGTAGCCGTACGCCATGGTGATACGGTCCGTACACGCGTGTGTAGGGTCCGTATCACTATGGTAGTGTAGCCGTACGCGTATGCCATGGTGATACGGTCCGTACACGCGTGTGTAGGGTCCGTATCACTATGGTAGTGTAGCCGTACGCGTACGCCATGGTGATACGGTCTGTACACGCATGTGTATGGTCCGTCTCACTATGGTAGTGTAGCCGTACCCCTACGCCATAGTGATACGGTCCGTACACGCGTTTATAGGGTCCGTATCACTATGGTAGTGTAGCCGTACGTGTACGCCATGGTGATACGGTCCGTACATGCGTGTGTAGGGTCCGTATCACTATGGTAGTGTAGCCGTACGCGTATGCCATGGTGATACGGTCCGTACACGCGTGTGTAGGGTCCGTATCACTATGGTAGTGTAGCCGTACGCGTACGCCATGGTGATACGGTCTGTACACGCATGTGTACGGTCCGTCTCACTATGGTAGTGTAGCCGTACGCCTACGCCATAGTGATACGGTCCGTACACGCGTTTATAGGGTCCGTATCACTATGGTAGTGTAGCCGTACGTGTACGCCATGGTGATACGACCCATACATGCGTGTGTAGGGTCCATATCACTATGGTAGTGTAGCCGTACGCATACGCCATGGTGATATAAGGCAGCCAGGTCCCATGAGAGAGCACTTGCCTGCACAACCTTTCATTCCACACCACTGCTGCTGCTTGTGATTCCTCTGGCACCATGTCCAGGTCTGTGGAGAGGGCCCAGCCATTCACCCTGGAGGAGAATGTGGCATTGCTGGATGTCATCCTCCCACAGTACCCCAGCCTGTATGGGAGACCAGGGGAGCAGGTGAGTGTTGACTCCACTAGCTGAGACTGTGCCCCTTTTTTGTGACTGTCACTTCTGGCATTGTGTCCAGGTGTGACAGACATGCAATGTTCTTTAGAGTGGGTCCCGGGGGGGGGGGAATGGCTCATGTCTCCCATGCAGAGCATGCTGTAGTGCATGGCTGCACTCCTCACTTGCATAGTGCTTACTGTGACAATCACTGTATGGTGCATGCCACATTCAGCCTGGCTAATCCTCTTGGGAATGTTGTTTCTACAGTCCTGATGTGATTCTGTGTTCCCCCCAGTGTGACAGGTGACTGTAACCACAGATGTGTGTGAGTTGAGTGTACCTGTGGTGAGTGTCCAAATGATGTGTTCGTCCCCATGACATTGGTGTGTGTGTAAGTCCCCTGTCATGTGGGTGAGTGTCTATGTGGAGTGTTGCAGCCCAGATGCATGAGGGATGCATATACCCTACCCATCTGATGTGAGCAGGGAGCAGTGCTGTGTGTCTGACGTGCTGGGCTAGCCCAACACCTGTGACACCCCCCAGTCAAGTGGCACATGTGCAGAGTGAGGTTTGTACCCGCAGTTGCCAATGGCAGGTGATTGTCCTGTGCCTGTGTGTGTCTGTGTACTCTGCTGAGGTTGCGTCAGTGGCCTGGGGCATGTGACTGCTTTGAGGTGCTGCACATAATCCTGGTGTAGCTTGTGATGCACATTGTGAGCCAGGATCATTGATTTTGTGGCACCCCTCATTCCACCTGTGTACTTTCAATGCCACGTAGTGCATTTGGCCTTCCCCAGAGGATAATGTCCCTATGACAAAGGTGCAATGAGTTGGCTGCATACTATGCCCTGTTCACACCAGCCAAATTGTTCAAATGTTTGTCTTTGTGACATGTAGCAGGTGTATCGATGTTGTCTCACTTTGTCATCCTCACAGGTAGGCGCCTATGCCAAGGGGGAGATCTGGAAGGAGTCCGTCAGGGCCGTGAGGTCGGTGGAGGGACGAAAGCGGCGCCTGGCCCAGGTGAGGAAACGCTGGCAGGATACCCGGTGCTGGACCAGGAGGATCGCCCGGGTCCTGCTGGGGGACTCACCAGAAGGTCATAAGAACCGTGGGCGCCGCGGCCTCACCCACATAATGAGGCGTGTCCTGGCGGTGGTCTTCCTAGAGATATATAGGCGCTTACGGGAGAAGCAGCAGCAGGAAGGGGGTAGGTACATGTGTGTTTGTTGTGTGTCACCAGCTTTTTGAAGTGCCCAGTCGCATGGATACACTGCCAAGGTTTATATGTGCAGTGCATATCCTGTTCCCACAAGTCAACACGTGCTGTTCTTCCTCCCTTCCCCTCCTTGACATGTGTACCCTGGTCTGTGTGTAGTCACTCTTGCACAAGGTTATCTAGGCTGCCAGTTAATCCAAGTGCCCAATGCTTGCAGCATCATGTGTGGGGGTGGTGTGTGACATGTGTTGAGACCTTGCCTGTGCCCTGGCCAGTTCAGTCATTGTGGGGTCCATGTTAGTTGCCACTGATGCTGAGTCCCGACATAGGAGTGTGTCTTACAAGTGTACTGCCTTACAGCATGCATGACCAATGTTGTGCCCTCAGCCATGATGTGCATGAGTGGGAGATGTGCATAGTGCAGGGACGGTCGCTTCTGTTGCTGTCAATATCCATACAGGACCATGGAGGAGTGTGGCCACTACAGTCCCCTGGGACACCTTTTCCTAGGTATCATGTGTGTCATCCAACAATGTGGACATTCTCTGTGTCTTCAGCATAGGTTGGGCTCTCTGGCATTGTACCTTGGCCTAATTTGTATTTACGTAAAGTGTGCTACATGTGTCCACTGTACAGGGTGACCCAATTTGGCTTGTGCATACTCATAGTGGCCAGTGCCTGTGTGTCTTGGTACAACTATATGATGATGGTTGTTTGTCAATTATATGTGTGGACAGGCGCACGAGGGGTACTTTGTGTACACTCAGGATTTATTGAAGGGCATGTTTGTAATCCCCGAGTAGGAGGTGTAAGTACTTCCTCTGTCTCAATCACATTGTCTCAGGTAGGGGGGTGGGTTTGTGCAGGAAAGGCCTACATGTCCAAACCTTATGTCTCCTTGCCAGGTCTGGCCTGTGTGTGATGATTGTCTGAACATACACTCAACATGCAGTGACCCAGTCATATTGGGCATGGTTTAATGTATTTGCTAAGCAGCATGTGCCAAAAGTTAGGAGACATGGTTCCTGCTCATCCCTTTTTTGGCAACGGTGTGTAGTCCAGATGCTGTGCTCGACTGTCCCCAGAGACTGGCTCCTCTGTCGAATTTGATATCAAGTTATTTGCTGTTGTGTCAGGCTCTCCATTGTTTCCCAGTGGCATGGTGGGTCAACCAACTGTGTGGTGCAGGGCCTACATATGTGCGTATTATTGTAGATGTTACTCATGTTGTTTTTCATGCTATGCACTGTGACCTATGTAGTTTTGAATCATGTGTCATATGTATACAGGTGTCTGATTTTTCCTGTCTCTTCACCTTGCCCACAGCATCGTCGGGGGAAACCGAGGGAGACACTGGCACGGACCTTGAGGAGGGATCCAGCACTGGTGCCACCAGTGCTGGCGAGTCTGGCGCAGCGAGTGGCACGGAGGCCGAGGGGAGTGAGGCGGAGGACCTGTCCAGTCCCACCACCGACTATGATGCTGACGGGTCCGAGGCTGAGCTCCCAGAGGGGGCGGAGGCTGCTCCCAGAGCTGAAAGCAGCACTCCATCTCTCGCCGCCCCCTCCATTTCCATCACCGGCCTCCCACTTGCTCGGGTCCCTTCCGTTCGTGCTAGGCGCCAACATGTGTCCTTCCTGTCAGGCACCGCACCCCCTGCCTCTGTCTCCCCTGCTGCCATCAATGCCGAGTCTGTGGACATTCTGCGGAAGTTGCATCACGGCGTGTGCCGATTGTGTGGAGGGCGAGGCCGAGCTAGCAGACGCATTTCCTGGGAGGGAGGAGGGGAGGAGTTAACCTGACTCCTCTACTTAACCCCATGTGCAGGCGACTGCGCATTGACACTAGGAGTAAAAGCACCCGTAAGAGTACGTGTTTTTTACCTGTTCATGATCTTAAGCATATCATTTTTAATTTGACTGCTTTTAAACAGCGCGGAAACACTCGGATACTAGCACGAGTTAGCGCGTTTTTAAAGTATTTATGTCATTTTTAAACGTGTTGTATTGCATTTCACTGGTTTACTGTTGCTCACCTGTCTAAAAGCTGCAGCTCCGCCCGACCCGGTCCATCACGGCGTGTGCCGATTGTGTGGAGGGCGAGGCCGAGCTAGCAGACGCATTTCCTGGGAGGGAGGCGGGGAGGAGTTAACCTGACTCCTCTACTTAACCCCATGTGCAGGCGACCGCGCAGCGGACGCGCGGAGCGGGCGCGCTGGCGACGCGCCGAAGGCGCGCCAAAGGCAAGCCCGTCTGCGCCCGTCCGCGCAGGTCCGGGCCCAGGGGCCAGGTCCCCCGATCTCACTACTCCCAGGGATAGGATTATTTACACCAGAGAAGAGCTACTTATGTCATCCAAACCACTGAACCCTATATGTAAACATAGGCTAAGTGTAGACAAAAACACTTTGAAGTGCTGGCATTGCCAAAACAACTTCAGGCCAGAAACACAAACTAATAATAGCCACGTGTGGCGTTTGGCCCTGCTCAATTGCAGATCATTAGCCAAACACAAGTATGAAATTAAAGATCTACTTGAGGAACATAAACTAGATGCCCTATTCTTGACAGAAACATGGCTTAATGAGAGTTCCACCCCAGACGTTCTGGATGCCATTAATGATGATTACAGGATGGTCAGGCAGGACCGCCTAGGGCGAACTGGAGGAGGTATAGCCATAGTCCATAAAGTCAATATGACATGTGACGCGCAACAAGCTGATATAGACGACTGTGAAGCTTTTTCATATATTCTGTCAACATTAGAGGGCACTATACTAAGTGGTTTTCTAATATACAGACCACCGGGCCCAGCTACTAAGTTCATATCAAGTCTAGTGGATACAATAGTGCAACCAGCCCTTAGACACAACAAATTTATGGTGCTTGGTGACTTAAATATCCACTTTGACAATAAACAGGACGAGGGAATAAATCTCCTATGCAAAGACCTAATGACATTAAATCTAGCCCAAAGGGTCACAACTCACACCCATCAAAAAGGACACATACTAGACCCCATTTTCACTAACTGTGAAGATGTAATGGTTGGACTTCCTTGTCCTATCCCATGGTCAGATCACTACCTAGTGCCTTTCTCCATACCCTCACACAGGAAATCACCTCAATTACCTGACCAGAAAATAACTACAAGGAACTGGAACAAATTTAATTCCACTTCCTTCTCGCAGGCACTAATGGAAAGGGAACCTAGATTGGACAATGACACTAACCGTGCAAATGACCAATTAGATTCATGGATTTCCGAGATGCTAAATGAAATAGCACCATGGAGCACTAGAATCCCCAAAAGGAGGGGTGCAACCGCACCATGGTTCAATAAAGATCTAGCTGTAGCCAAAAAGAGATGTAAAAAGCTGGAACGAATATGGAGGAAAAAGTACTGCACCAAAGCTAAAGAAGAGCATAAACACGAACTCAAACAATATCACTCACAAATCATGAAAATCAGAGGCACCTACTATACCGAGATAATAAATGGAGCCAAGAATGCTCCGAAAGAATTTTTCACAATATTTAAATCGCTAAAAACACAGAAGGAGCCGGAGGAGTATCCTACCTCCAAGGAGAACTGTGACAAAATTGCAGAGTTCTTTGCCTCTAAGGTGAAGAACATTTATGACACTTTTCCTATAGAGGCAAGACTAGGTACTAGTTCTATTGACTCTAGTGACAAATACCACGCAGGAGGCACGTTGGACGAATTCACCATACACAGCCTAGCCGTACTTAAGGAGACAGCTAGAGGAAAAAAATCCGGCTCCCCCCTTGATGCCGCTAGACCGAATATAATTATGGAAGGCGCCAACACTATCATGCCCCATATCATGGACATTATATCTCGCTCCTTCCAAGAAGGTCTTGTTCCCGATAAATGGAAACAGGCCATTGTCAAACCTCTGAAAAAAAATCCTCGTATTGACCATACTGTACTAGAAAACCTACGTCCAATCTCTCTTCTACCTTTTACAGCTAAGATAGCAGAGAAAATATCTAATGAGCAACTTACTGACCATATAAACAAACATGATCTATTACATCCTTCACAATCAGGTTTTAGAAGTGCGCATTCAACGGAGTCGGCATTACTCTATGCCACGGAAGCATTGAGGAAACACGCCGATGAAGGAGATACCGCTGCACTGATCCTTCTTGATCTCAGTGCAGCTTTCGATACTGTATCCCATCAGCTGCTCCTACAAAGACTGGAAGCATGCGGTATTAGGGGTAAGGCTCTACGTTGGCTAAAGTCTTTCCTCTCTGATCGTAGTTTTAGAGTGGCTCAGGAATCTTATATATCAAAGAGCATGCCTCTTGAGCAAGGAGTACCGCAGGGTTCCATATTAAGCCCTACCCTCTTCAACCTATATGTAAGTCCTTTGGCCGTACAAGTCGAACAGCACAATGTGTCAATCGTCTCATATGCTGACGACACACAACTAATTGTCCTACTGCCACAAAGGGATGAACATGCAGCCACTCGTTTCTCCAATTGTCTATCAGAGGTTGCGAACTGGATGTCAAACCATTGTCTAAAACTAAATGGGAACAAAACGGAGGTAATGATTGTGGGGAAATCACCAACCATTTGGTCATCCGCCTGGTGGCCAGCCTCCTTAGGCCAATTACCCAACCCTATAACTGAAGTAAAAAATTTAGGAATCTATTTTGACTCTGATTTAAGTTTCATCAACCAGATACATAGGGTTGTGGGCAAATGCTATGGAGCGATTAAAGTCTTGAGGAAAATTCTGAACCTCATGTCTTCTAGTGCTAGGAAAACCATTGTCCATGCAACAATAACCTCTCAACTGGACTATGGAAATGTTCTATATCTTGGAACCACTAAGGGAGGACTTGCCAAACTACAGAGGGTACAGAATGCTGCTGCTCGACTGGTACTTGGATTACCCAGAAAAGCAAACACAGAGAATGCCCTGAAAAAACTCCACTGGCTGCCAGTAGGAAAGAGGGTCATATTTAAGGCTCTGTGCTATGGGCACCGCATCCTCACGAAATCCGGCCCTAAGTATCTTCACTCACTCCTGAAGGAATATAAACCTGATCGAACTTTGCGTTCCTCAGACAAGGCCTTGGTTAAAATACCCAGGATATACAAAGCCAGGCTGGGTGCACGCTCCTTCAGGTATCAAGCCGCAAAGACCTGGAATACTCTCCCAATAACCCTAAGAACGGAGACTTCTGAAATATGTTTCCGCAAACAACTTAAAACATGGCTCTATGGTAATAATGTACTACTATAGTTTCATACTAGCACCTCCACCTCTTGCAACTTTCTCTTTCTCCTGTGTCACAGCGCGGGGACACACCGTTTGTGGTGTAACCAGGCGCTTTATAAGTGTATTAAAATAAAATAAAATAAATCGCAGCTTAATGCCCTCCATGGCCACACCAGACTGCTGACACAGATGGTGTCGTACATGGAGGGCATGTCAGCAGCGATGTCTGACCAACGGAGGTTGCTGAGGTCCATAGACTCGTCACTGACTGCAGCAGTGGGTCTCCTGCAGCACTCTGTCCCCCCCCTACCCCTGCACTATCCACACTTCCCACTCCCATGCCTGTCCCAAGCACACCCAGATGTCCCCATGCACGCACCCCACCAGACACAGGCAGCACACCACCAGGGAAGGGCAAGCGCACACCTCCTGTCACGCACACACAGGGGAAAGAAGGCACACCCACTGGGTCGGGGGGCAAACGGCAGACATGCAGCCACAGTGGGAGTCCGCAGTCCTCACGACCCACTTCCTCCAAAACCACTCCCCTTAGCTCTCCTGCCCAACAGTCGGACAAAGAGTCATTCACTGCCAGTGTGTCCCTCAGCCCCAGTGTGGCACCACCCCGCAAGCGGTGGAGGCAGTGCCCGGCCAGGGTAGTTGAGTCCCCCCCTGTCCACACCCTCCCCCAGTAGCGCTGCAACCCATCCCTCCGACCCCCCCCTTAGGGCCTGTGGTTCATTCGGGTGCAGGGGTGACGCTGGAAAAGCTTGCAACCGTGTGCAGCGCCCTGCTAACCACCACCTTTGTCGCTGCCCCTCCCCCTGTGGTGGAGTCATCCGTCCCTGCACCCACAACACCTACCCTTGCCCCTCCTGTCCCTGCTGTGCCTGGTCCTTCCCCCCCACATGATGCCCCCCCTTCTGTGGATGATATGGAAGAGTGAACTGTGCAGGCAAGCTAGGGGAGAAACGTCCCAAGGTGTCCCCCACCAGGACTTCGCACATGGCCTGGCCTATGGGCCCTGTATATAGTGGACATTTCTTTTGCTATAATTTTTTATGCTGAATAAAGCATTTTGGCTTTCATTTGCACACAAATGCTTTTCTGGTCTTGCTGTTGGTGGTGCTGCTCCATGATTTGGGGTGGTGATAATGTGGTAGGTGTCTGGGAAATGTTGTAGTGTGCTGCTCATGGGGTGGACCCTGGTATCTGTGTGCCATCACAAGGTATCTGCAAATAATCTTTGGTCATGTAAGCTCTTACTGTATGGTGACATTGTCCCAAGGTGTGTTCCTTCCTCTGTGGACCCTGACATCTTCCCTGCAGGGTGTTTCCCAATTGTTGTGGTGAGCTCTGTCTACATTTCCTGGGTGTGTGACGGATCCCTTCAACTTTGGCCATGCTTGCTCAGCAATGTCTCCACCTGCATCATTTGTGGCATCCTTGGTGGTCACTGTACTTGTGTATGGAGTATATTGACATGACTTCATGTGGACATGTTCCCTTTTACGCACTATGCATGTGTGTACTCCCAGCCTCGCACACATGCGTTACGTGTTCTGCAGGGTCTTTGGGCACCTGTCTGACAATTGTGGGCATTGTATCAGTGGGTACTCCACCCTTTTCCTTCCATGGGAGGCAACAACTTGTTGGCTGCCCCAGCACCTGTACATTCCTATCAGTCCTGGAATGTGCGTGACAGTGTGTGTTCCCTTTGGGTCTCTTAGTTTAGTAGGGTGGCACATGAATATACAGTCTTGTTGCATGCTCTCAGTGTGTGTATTGTGCTGCCAGCGCCAGGGGTGGGTAAGCATGTGTCATTTGTCATCACACCCACATGTGGTGTGTCATGCAGTGGGGGATGGACATCCACCCTCATGGGAGTAGGACACTGCTGTCAGTGATGTGTTGGCATGCCACTCTCAATATAGTCGCACTTTGTGTATGCCTTCATGCACCCATGGAGTGTTGCTAATTGTAGGATGGTGTACACACCACCATGTCTCTGTCCACTGCTGGGAGGACTCTGCCCCCACCCCTCCTATATCTGGGCACTGCTGGGAGGACTCTGCACCCACCCCTCCTGTGTCTGGGCACTGCTGGGAGTGATAGGCACCCACCCCTGCTATGTCTGGCCACTGCTGGGAGTGATAGGCACCCACCCCTCCTATGTCTGGGCACTGCTGGGAGGACTCTGCACCCATCCCTCCTGTGTCTGGGCACTGCTGGGAGGACTCTGCACCCATCCCTCCTGTGTCTGGGCACTGCTGGGAGTGATAGGCACCCACAGCTCCTATGTCTGGGCACTGCTGGGAGTGATAGGCACCCACCCCTCCTGTGTCTGGGCACTGCTGGGAGGACTCTACACCCACCCCTCCTGTGTCTGGGCACTGCTGAGAGTGATAGGCACCCACCCCTCCTATGTCTGGGCACTGCTGTCAGTGATAGGCACCCACCCCTCCTGTGTCTGGGCACTGCTGGGAGTGATAGGCACCCACCCCTCCTGTGTCTGGGCACTGCTGGGAGGACTCTCCACCCACCCCTCCTGTGTCTGGGCACTGCTGAGAGTGATAGGCACCCACCCCTCCTGTGTCTGGGCACTGCTGGGAGTGATAGGCACCCACCCCTCCTATGTCTGGGCACTGCTGTCAGTGATAGGCACCCACCCCTCCTGTGTCTGGGCACTGCTGGGAGTGATAGGCACCCACCCCTCCTGTGTCTGGGCACTGCTGGGAGGACTCTCCACCCACCCCTCCTGTGTCTGGGCACTGCTGGGAGGACTCTGCATCCACCCCTCCTGTGTCTGGGCACTGCTGGGAGTGATAGGCACCCACCCCTCCTGTGTCTGGGCACTGCTGGGAGTGATAGGCACCCACCCCTCCTATGTCTGGGCACTGCTGGGAGTGATAGGCACCCACCCCTCCTATGTCTGGGCACTGCTGGGAGGACTCTGCACCCACCCCTCCTATGTCTGGGCACTGCTGGGAGGACTCTGCACCCACCCCTCCTGTGTCTGGGCACTGCTGGGAGTGACAGGCACCCACCCCTCCTATGTCTGGCCACTGCTGGGAGTGATAGGCACCTACCCCACCCTATGTCTGGGCACTGCTGGGAGGACTTTGCACCCACCCCTCCTGTGTCTGGGCACTGCTCAGAGTGATAGGCACCCACCCCTCCTATGTCTGGGCACTGCTGGGAGTGATAGGCACCCACCCCTCCTATGTCTGGGCACTGCTGGGAGGACTCTGCACCCACCCCTCCTCTGTCTGGGCACTGCTGGGAGGACTCTGCACCCACCCCTCCTATGTCTGGGCACTGCTGGGAGGACTCTGCGCCCACCCCTCCTATGTCTGGGCACTGCTGGGAGGACTCTGCACCCACACCTCCTGTGTCTGGGCACTGCTGGGAGTGATAGGCACCCACCCCTCCTATGTCTGGGCACTGCTGGGAGTGATAGGCACCCACCCCTCCTGTGTCTGGGCACTGCTGGGAGTGATAGGCACCCACCCCTCCTGTGTCTGGGCACTGCTGGGAGGACTCTGCACTCACCCCTCCTGTGTCTGGGCACTGCTGGGAGGACTCTGCACCCACCCCTCCTATGTCTGGGCACTACTGGGAGGACTCTGCACCCACCCCTCCTGTGTCTGGGCACTGCTGGGAGTGATAGGCACCCACCCCTCCTATGTCTGGGCACTGCTGGGAGTGATAGGCACCCACCCCTCCTGTGTATGGGCACTGCTGGGAGGACTCTGCACTCACCCCTCCTGTGTCTGGGCACTGCTGGGAGTGATATGCACCCAACCCTCCTATGTCTGGCCACTGCTGAGAGTGATACGCACCCACCCCTCCTATGTCTGGGCACTGCTGGGAGGACTCTGCACCCACCCCTCCTGTGTCTGGGCACTACTGGGAGTGATAGGCACCCACCCCTCCTATGTCTGGGCACTGCTGGGAGTGATAGGCACCCACCCCTCCTATGTCTGGGCACTGCTGGGAGGACTCTGCACCCTCCCCTCCTATGTCTGGGCACTGCTGGGGGGACTCTGCACCCACCCCTCCTGTGTCTGGGCACTGCTGGGAGTGATAGGCACCCACCCCTCCTGTGTCTGGGCACTGCTGGGAGGACTCTGCACCCACCCCTCCTGTGTCTGGGCACTGCTGGGAGTGATAGGCACCCACCCCTCCTATGTCTGGGCACTGCTGGGAGTGATAGGCACCCACCCCTCCTATGTCTGGGCACTGCTGGGAGTGATAGGCACCTGCCCCTCCTATGTATGGCCACTGCTGGGAGTGATAGGCACCCACCCCTCCTATGTCTGGGCACTGCTGGGAGGACTCTGCACCCACCCCTCCTGTGTCTGGGCACGGCTGGGAGTGATAGGCACCCACCCCTCCTATGTCTGGGCACTGCTGGGAGTGATAGGCACCTGCCCCTCCTATGGCTGGCCACTGCTGGGAGTGATAGGCACCCACCCCTCCTATGTCTGGGCACTGCTGGGAGGACTCTGCACCCACCCTTCCTGTGTCTGGGCACTGCTGGGAGTGATAGGCACCCACCCCTCCTATGTCTGGGCACTGCTGGGAGTGATAGGCACCCACCCCTCCTGTGTCTGGGCACTGCTGGGAGGACTCTGCACCCACCCCTCCTATATCTGGGCACTGCTGGGAGGACTCTGCACCCACCCCTCCTGTGTCTGGGCACTGCTGGGGCTGATGGCCACACACCCCTATGTGTCTGTCCACTGGCGTGGTACGACCCGTACCCACGTCCTTAAGGGATGGGTATGGGCCGTACCCCTACGTCACCCCAACAATGGCGGTACGGCCCGTACACACGTCCCAAAGGCATGGGTACACAGATACAATGCCCACAATTGTCAGTCAGGTGCGCAAATACCTTGCAGAACACGTAACACGTGTGTGAGGCAGGGAGTACACACATGCATAGTGCGTAAAAGGGAAAATGTTCACATGAAGTCATGTCAATATACTCCATACACAAGTACAGTGTCCAGCAAGGATGCCACAAATGATGCAGGTGGAGACATTGCAGAGCATGCATCGCCAAAGTCGAAGGGATGTGTCACACACCGAGGAAATGTTGACACAGCTCAGCACAACAATTGGGAAACACCCTGCAGGGAAGATGTCAGGTGCCACAGAGGAAGGAACACACCTCGGGACAATGTCACCGTGCAGTAAGAGCTAACATGACCTAAGAATATATGCAGACACCTTGTGACGGCATGCAGATACCAGGGTCCACCCCATGAGCAGCACACTACAACATTTCCCAGACACCCAACACATTATCACCACCCCAACTCAGGGAGCAGCAGCACCAACAGCAATACCAGAAAAGCAATAGTGTGCTAAGGAAAAACAAAAAACCACATTCAGCACTTTGAAGAAAATTAGCTACAGTACACTATTCACCAAGCCCATAGGCTGCGCCAGATGCGAAGTCCTGGGGGGGGACACGTTGGGACGCGTCTCCCCTAGCTTGCCTGCACAGTTCACTGTCCCATATCATCCACAGAAGGGGGGCATCATGTGGGGGGGAAGAACCAGGCACCGCAGGGACAGGAGGGGCACGGGTAGGTGTCGTGGGTGCAGGGACGGACGACTCCACCACAGGGGGTGGGGCAGCACCAAAGGAGGAGGTCAGTATGGCGCTGCACACGGCCGCAAGCTCTTCCAGTGTCTCCCATGCACCCGAAGGAACCACAGGCCCCAAGGAGGGGGGGGGTCGGAGGGATGGGTCACAGCGCAACTGGGGGAGGGTGTGGACGGGGGGGGGACTCAACTACCCTTCCTGGGGAATCCCTCAAACACTTGCGGGGTGGTGTCACACTGGGGCTGAGGGACAGACTGGCCATGAAGGACTCTCTGTCCGACTGTTGGGCAGGAGAGCCAAGGGGACTGATTTTGGAGGTAGTGGGTCGAGAGGACTGCGGACTCCTACTGTGACAGCGTGGCTGCTGTTTGCCCCCCGACCCAGTGGCTGTGCCTTCTCCCCCCTGTGTGTGCCTTCCCTGGTGGTGTGCTGCCTGTGTCTGGTGGGGTGCGTGCATTGGGACGTCTGGGTGTGTATGGGACAGGCATGGGAGTGGGAAGTGCAGATGGTGCCGGGGTAGGGGGGGGACGGAGCGCTGCAGGAGACCCACTGCTGCCGTCAGTGACGAGTCCATGGACCTCAGCAACATCCGTTGGTCAGACATCGCTGATGACTTGCTGAGGAACTTCGATTTTTGATCGCGATCGAATCGACCCGTCATTTTGTGGCCCACCGCCATTTTGTGTTGCCATCACTCAGGCAGCACGGCGAACAAAGTCTATTCTGCTTTTTCTGTAGCCTGGTGTCAAAATACGCCTTCTGCCTCTATTTGCAAAGCTGGTGTTGGAACTAGCCGAGTACACTAATCCCTGTCTGGCTTTTCTAATCCCCGTCTCAACTATCTGTTGATTCACACTATTCTTTCCTGACCTTATCTTATCAACTGGCCTTCACTGTCTCCTGCTAGCATTCTCTCGTTTCACAACTGTCCTCCAACACACACAAACGTATCTCGCCACCTGCAAGTTAGTTATGTATCTGTTAATGTATTAGCTTGAGGGTGGAGTGACAAACACAGTTGGAGGAGAGGTCTCTTCGAGTCATCTGACACTTCTGTTTTCAAACCTTTCTTATTGGTTCCACCTTGTTTTCCAACTTTCCTTATTGGCTCTTTCTTGTATGCTCTGGGAGTGTATTTTATTAATGATTGTGTTATTGTATGGTACTTAACCTGATGCGCCAAAGAGTGAAGTGGCAGTCTCCGGAGAACCTACTCTGTGTACTTCTAGGATAACTGTACTAGCTGCAGCTAAATAAATCTGATCTTCTAACGCCGACAGAGTGTCCCGTGTCTCTGTGTAGCGAAGCAGGAGAACTCCGGAGACTTTGGGCATACCCTGCGCCGCCAGACCCAAAAGGTTCTGGTTCTGCAATGCCCTCCATGTACGACACCATCCGTGTCAGCAGTCTGGTGTGGCCATGGAGGACACGCAGCAGCGATGTCTGACCAACCTGCAACTGGCGCTGAATGTCCACAGACTCTGCATTGACGGCAGCAGGGGAGACCAGGGCAGGGGGTGTGGTGCCTGGCACGAAGGAGACATGTTTGGTGTACCACAAACTCCCCTCAGAACCCCTTATCCGACTAGCTTAGTGTCCCATTCGTTAGCCGATGTTGAGCTTGGCAGTCCCAATGTCTAGACAACCCAGAACAAGCGACTTAGAATATTCTCAGGAATGGTGGGAATCAGAAATACCTGTTCGTCATTATTCTCAGATCAGTCCACAACAGAATAGACAAAGACACGGTAAAGTTGAAAGAGTTCATTCAATGAACCTCGCGTCCTAAGATGCAGTACTGTGGCTAACATAAGCAGACAAATGGTTAAGTTCAGAAGCATCAGCATTGTTGCAATATCATAGACAATGAAAGGAGCAATCATAAGAAAATGACAGTGGAAACAGCAATCTTCCTGTCGCCAGTAAACCAATAGTAGTATCATTAGACTATTAGAAGGTCTCTAGGCTTGAATGGGGGACCCCCCACCATACAGATCAGCTCAGTGGAATCACATTACAGGATCATCTAGTCTATTCTCCTGTGAAAGTTCTCCATCACAATGAAACTAAAACGTGCTGCACTGCAATATGGCAAGCACTCGTCTATCAGGTATCTGCAGCTGCGTGCATGTAATGGCTAAATAGTGGGTCGATCAACCTGCACACAACAACATGCACCGTCTAGTCACCCAGACTGTTTGTGTACACAATGTACAGTACAAGCTCGCTGCTCACTGTGAAGGATGTCAAACAACAGACAGTTCTCATGTGAAGCAAACTCGAGTAGGCATTTTTCAATTAATAACACGCAACTACAGTGTCGTGTGCAAAAGCAGCAAAATTGGCAAGATGGCTTCCTAACAACTAACGCGGTGGTGCCAACTTAGTATTGTACATAGGGAGATAGGAATCATGAGTACACCCCCCCTTGTTCGTACCACTAACCACTAGGGGCGCAAATTCAAGAACGCAGAGTTCAAGTTTGATAGAACGGAACCAAGGGCATGAACTGGAAGTCCATTGAAGGGAAGCGAAAAAGTCATAAAAGAAATTTCAATAATGAACGATGTTGCAGGGAAATTAACAATGTAAAAGGGGGAAAAATATAACATCGATGGATGCACCATGAAATGAGCAGGGCTAAAGTCAATCCATCAAGGTATAAGCACAATAAGTTGCAACAGCTTCCAAGAGGAAATCATTTGAACGTTCCGCAAAATTATCTGCCATCCAGTTCAGCAGGGGGAAAGAACACACGTGTTCCTCAACAATCGGGGCATCCAGCACCATTTGTGGACAACAGGTGGGGACCTCAAGATAACTTCTGGATAAGAATTCAGTTGCAGCCGTTCCGATGTCCCAATTCCCTAGGACCCCATGTGCTGCAGCACAGGCCATGATCCTGACGCCAGAACAGTCCAACTCATGAGCCACTAAGGGGCTCATCAGTCGATCATAATCCGGGGCAGGAGACACCGAGTTAGACAGGCACAAATCCAGAGCCCATTCGAATGGACAATCTAGGCAATGAAAGACAGGTTGCACGCAGGTAAAGAAGGGAAACCGGAAGGACAATCCATAGGCAATGCTTAAGGTCGCCAGCGGCAGAGTGCCGTAGAATTCAAGCATCTGTTTCCGAAGATGGAGCAGCCGGTGCATGCTGTCTTGTAACGCAAGTTGTGCAGCCATAGCGTAGTACGCAGATCAATAATAGTACCCCAGCTACGAGGGCGAGAAGTAAAGAGAGACCTCCGAAGATGCTAGAAAAAATCAAATGATTAAATGCGGGGATCACACCATACATAGTTTGGAAGGAGGTCACGAGGCCGGAGCCCACAATTTAGAAAAAATCAGCCAGGCCACTTGTTGACGAGGCATGAAAGATAGTCTGAATCAGAGTCCCAAAATGTAGTGGGAGATCAGTGTTCAAAAGCAATGGCACCTCTGTGCACGTGTTAGCTACGTGAAGGACAAATGTTTCTCGGGATGAAGTCAACACGACTTGTTTTTGAGACAATAGAGCCCTTATTCTGCTCATCTTGTTGAACTCTGCTTTCAAGGTTGGAATGGAAGGCCAGATGGATACATCGAACCGGCCATGCGGGGGTGGGGAAAGGACATTATTACAGAAAACCACTCGTAGTGATACAGTCACTATGTGAGGAATTCCCACCAGCATCCCACAGCAAGCTTCATCATTGAATAGCACATAACTACCGTTAGCAAGCAGCGTACAAGACGGTGTCATAACTGGCACACGAATCCCTTTCAGAATACAAGCTAAATTATGAGCGTGTATATTACAAGCACCATGCAATTGAATGTGCCTACACACCACAGAATGATCCGGAGTGGAAGTGCACCCTTCACCTTTTAAATACACCTCCTTGCCGTCTCTCACGCACCTGTTGTCGCCTAGCACGGACACAAGGGACCCGAGCAAGTGGGAGGGCGGTGATGGGAATGGAGGGTGCGGCGAGAGATGGAGTGCTGCTTTCAGCTCTGGGAGCAGTCTCCGTCCCCTCTGGGAGCTCTGCCTCGGACCCGTCAGCGTCATAGTCGGTGTTGGGACTGGACAGGTCCTCCGCCTGACTCCCCTCGGCCTCCGTGCCACTTGCTGCGCCAGACTCCCCAGCACTGGTGGCCCCGGTGCTGGATCCCTCCCCCACGTCCGTGCCAGTGTCTTCCTCGGTTTCCCCCGACGATGCTGTGGGCAAGGTGAAGAGACAGGAAATGATCAGACACCTGTATACATATGACACATGAGTCCAAACTACATAGGACACAGTGCATAGCATGAACAGCAACATGAGTAACATCTACAATACTACAAACATATGTAGGCCCTGCACCACACAGTTGGTTTACCCACCATGCCACTGGGAAACAATGGGGAGCATGTCACAACAGCAAATTACTTGATATCAATTTATACAGAGGAGCTACTCTCTGGGGACAGTCGAGCACTGCATCACTGGCATGGCACAGTCACCTACACCCGCAACTGTCCCCTGATGCCAGGTACACGGATAATGACACCTGACATGTAACTACCGGCGTTGCACGATGTGACTATGTCATTTGTGTGTCATGTGTTCCAATGAGCTTGCTGTAGTTGTTCCGTGACATGCATCTGCAGTTGCTGCATCCAACATGTGTCTGCGTGTTGATGGGCATGGCACACTATTACGCACACCAGGCCACATGTGGAATCAGACGTAACGGGTGTATGTATGCATCGCACATGGACTTGCGACAAAAGCACATATCTGCGTAGTCTCAATGTATGTGTGATCAGTCTTGACATGTACCCCTTCATGGCAAGGTGTGTGGACTGTCCTATTTCAAGGACATGTGACCTGTGCCTCTAGTGTTCCGCAACCTGTCTGTATGATAAACATCCTTCTTCTGCACATATGTGGATGTCTGTCACTCCTGTAATGCGTCTTCCTGTTCACTTACACTGGCCCACAGCTAGTTTCATGGCATGTCATGTTGACCTTGAGCACCCACGTGTGTAGCTGACTCTTGGTAGGAGTATCACCTGGCTGGCATACGTGTCCTGGATGCATTGCACAGAACAGACTCTGTATGTAGCATATGTGTATTAGCTGTTGAACATGTGCTCAGTTCATTGACATTGGTGTAGTGCTGTACTCAATCTTCGTTATTTCTTCCAAATTTCTGCAGGGCACCGCCTCTCCCCCGACCAATGCCAGACTTGGCTGCCATAAGGGAACGTGACTGTATACGCCACTACCGTTTCTCCCAACCGTTGATTGACAACTTGACCACAAGGCTGGCACCACACCTCCAACCGCTACACAGGTATCCTACTGCACTGACACCCAAGATGAAGGTGATGGCAGCCCTACATTTCTTTGCCACTGGTACGTTTCAATTGACCATAGCTGATGTAGGTGGCATGTCCCAGACCATGTTCAGCCGTGTCCTGCATGATGTGTTAGAGGCCATGTTGGTACACCTGGATGAATTTATACATTTTCCAACTCTTGAGCAGTTGACAGGTGTCAAGGGTGAGTTATATGCCCTGGGAGGGATGCCCCATGTCATTGGGGCCATTGATGGGACACATGTGGCTTTGGTACCACCACAGGCACAGGAGGTAGCCTTCCGTAACCGCAAACATTACCACTCCATCAATGCCCTTGTGGTATGTCTTGCTAACATGCTGATATCCCATGTCTGTGCCCGTTTTCCAGGATCAGCACACGATGCCAACATCATGAGGCGTAGCAGGGTGCCTGAAATGATGCTGCAGCTGCGCAACGAACGTGCATGTCTTGTTGGTGGGTATACTCTGTTATTCCTGTATTTAGCGGTATCTTAATATCTTACTGCTTCTCCTGACCCACTTCTGTCCATGATGTTTCCATGTAGGGGACTCTGGCTATCCCAACATGCCATGGCTGATGACGCCTCTCCACAACCCCAGAACAGCCGCAGAACACCGGTACAACGACACCCATGGGCAGACGAGGCGCGTGATTGAGAGGACGTTTGAACTCCTGAAGAGCAGATTCCAGTGCCTCCACAAGACCGGCGGCGCACTCCCATATGCCCCGGTGAAGGTCTGCAAAATCTTCCTTGTGTGCTGCATGCTGCACAACATGGCAGTGGAGAAGGCCGTGCCACTCATCCTGGATCCCGATGAGCAAGATCATCCACCCGTGGAGGATGAAGGGCTTGGGCACGGGGCAAGTGAGGATGAGGAGGAGGATGAGGATGAGGACATCCGGAGTCAGCTTATCCGCAACTTCTTCTCATGATGGTGAGTCCCTGTGTCTGAGTGTGCACGCTTAGAGCCTTGTGTGGCATGTGTTGCAATGTGTGTGTCGAGCTGACTGTGTGCTAAGTGACTTGGAGGTGTGTTCTGATGTGTCATTCAAGTGATGATGTCATTCCACAAATTTTTGCGGGAACACAAAATTCATTAATAGCATGGTGACAACATCATTCCTGTAGAGTACATGTACATGTCTGCGGATTACTAGCTCTTCGCTGACTTGTTGTGTGTCTGTCCTCCCCAGGTTCCTGCAGCTGTCGTCTGCTCATGTCATCATTGCCCTCCTGCTATTCCTCATGAGTATTGCAACGTGTGCTGGATCAGAGTTACATGCACAGACATGGTGAAAAATCATTTTGGGTAAGGAGTGTAGCAAGGTGTTTTGTGGGTGGTACGTGTGTGTGATATGTGGGGACTGCTCCTGTGCATGTTGTGTTACCATGCATACATGTCAACTCACCATGGGCCACATGACGTGTTGCATGGCTCCCATTAATTGATAGTCACCCTTCCTGACAGTCATCTGTCATGGATTGTGGATTCTGATGAAGGCATCAATGTGTGTATAACGTCCCTCAGGAACATACGGGATGCTAATGGTGGACATGGTGTGGGACATCCCCATGACAGCCTCAATGGGGAATTTCAACCTCTCGGTGTGCAGCAAGGGGTGTGAGGCTCAACCCCTTCACTTGTGTGCCAGCTCAGTATGATTTACCACATCTGTGTGTTGAAGGGGGTGTCCAGTGTAGGTCACACATGTTCAGCCAAATGACCTGTGAGTCTGTTCCAATGGATGCATTTCCATTAGTGTGAGGCTGAGTAATAAAGGTGTTCGTCACATTCCAAGTTGCCTCATCTCTGTCAATGCAGGTCTCTTGCCAGTTTGCATGCGGCATCTCTGGCATACTTGCTGTAGATAATGCATAGGAGTCCATGTGTAGTTTAGTGACATGCATGCAGTTGCTCATGGATTAGGCTCCCTATTGTGCATGAAGTACATGGTCGTGTATGTTTTTTAGCAAGGTCGACCACACAATGGGCCATCATCAGCTGCTGAGGGTGTGTCTCCTGTGCGCAGGTCGCCCTTCAGTTTCCTGATCCGGTGTAATGGCTCTTTGGTGATTGTGCATGCATTGTCTCTGGGTGTGCCATGTGACACTGGACACTCCTTACTTTACACACGCGCCTGTTGCAGTTGTCCTTCTGACATCCTAGTCTTTGTGTGCAAAATGGGGCATTTTGCAGGAAGATGGCGCCTGCTGCTGCGGGCTCTGCACGAGCACCCAGTGGCCACAGACACAAGATGGTGTGCATCATGTTTGGCTCGCTCACATATGCCATGCTAGTCCACAGCATCTGGACCTCATGCTGCAACGCCCTCTGCATTATGCACATGATCCACAGATAGATCCACTCCAAGTTACGACAGACCATCCCCCAGGTCCATGACAACATCCGTCTCATATACTGCCCTGCCCTCTACGGAGCAAGTACATCCAAACTCCAAGGAAACTGGTCCACTTCCAGGGGGCATCTGCACACCTCAGCTTCAACACCCTGCGCCCCAGCCACCTCACCGTCCACCATAGATAGCTGCAATGGATCACTGTCTGCTGCAGGATGACCTCCACACTCCCCACCCACACTCAGGAGGCAGTCCACAAACCCGACCCCACACCAACCTTGTACGTCTGTCATCCTAGAACCTGTTGGTCCATCTCCATGCATCCAACCTTGCCCTGGCCACCGTTCTTCACATCCACGTACTCCAGCATACAGGACATTGTTCTCCCACCTGGCCACACATACCTGGGACTCCCTCCCCGGGAACCTCCACATGAGCCATGGCCTCTACGCCTTGATGATAATCTCCCAAATAGGTCTCTCCGCACAGTTTAGCAAGCACCCCCTCAGCAGCCGGAGGCCATCACAGGTGAGTGTTGTGCTCCATGCCTACATTGAATGATACCTTGTGACCCATGTGTGTCCTGTACCAGACTCTGATCCCAGGGTATGGATGGCTGGAGTTAGTTCAACACTCAGGCATAGTTAGACATTTCCACACACATGTCGTTGAATAATGGCAAATGACAGCAACATCTCATGTGCAGAAAATTAAGAATTTATTTTTGGTGGGGTGAGTCTTTTGGTAGATGTGCTAAGGTGCTCTACCGGGTGCATAGAATCCAAAGTTCACAGGAGATGGCATCCTTGTCAGTTGGAGTCATCAGAGTCCAGACCACAGTGTTGGTCATCATTGGTCAGACTGTGACCAGCAAGTCCATGTGGCAGAGAATGTCATTGGATGAGGTGCTGCTGTTGCGCCAGAGGGCCAGGTGCCAGGCCAGGTGACCTGGGATATGGGGATGGTCCGCTGACTCTCACAGTCTTTTCCGTGGATGACCCACCTTCCTCCGGGGACCCTCAGATGCAGGCCTTGACGATGCTGGGGACGCTCCGTCAGATGAATCCTCCTCCTCCTCCCTCCCTGCGTCTGGTGCTGGTCTACGCCTGGTGGTACAGGGAGGGTTTGCCAGGCTTTGGGCGATCTGATGGAGTGATTGGTTCACGTCCCTGTGCACCGCCAGGAGCTCAGCCAGTCTTGCCTCCATCCGTCCTTGGTGTTGTTGATGACTGGCATGATGCTCGACCTGCAGGTCCTTAATCTCATCGAGGGTCCCCTGCATCCCGGAAAGTCTGGACACGACCTGGTCGATGCCTCTGGTGTCACGCCGGTATGAGTCCAGGATGTTGCGTATGTGTGATATACCGGGGTCCTGAGCTGGCTGGTCAGGTTCGCACCTCCGCCTGCCTCCACTCCCACCACCCCTGGCCTGCCGTTGTGGGCACATCGGGTCTATGGGACCCCTGAGGGATGGCATTTGCAGCGTTGTCTGCCTCCTCGTGGGTTCCCGCAGAACCTTGTCCCTCCTGGTCAGACTGGCTCTGTTGTTCAGTGCGAGCAGGGCTCCTGGGTGTCTCCTGGGATGTGGCAGGAATGGGGGTGGGGGTTGGCACAGATGTACCTGACGCAGGTGCTGCAGGGGCTTGGGCACCAGAGGGGCCAGGTTGGTCGGGGTAATCCCCAGAGTGGTGAGAGTCGTCGCTGCCGGTGGGATCGTCTTCACGCGGTGCCTGGGACTGTGATTCTTCCCCCCCAGTGTTGGGGGGAGATCGTCGACGTTGCCCTGTGTGTGAGAGAGAGACAATGTTAATGCTGTTTCATGCCAAGTTGACACAGTTCCTCCAGGTAGTTGGATGTCCCTAGCATTCCTCTCAGTGTCCACTTGGGGATGGGTATGTTGCGGGGGACAGATTGGGATGTTCTCCTGAGTGTGTGACCTGTAGATTGTTGGCTCTGATGCTTACTTGGCTCTGTATTGGTCTTGTTGTGTCACATGTCCATTGTGGGAGTGTGTGAATCCGTTGCCTGCCCCGGGGGTGTGTGCTTGTGTTAGGGGGGGTGTGACCGGGCGTGCTGTTGTGTGTAGTGTGAGTTGTCATTGGGTCTCCCAGGTGATGTGTCTGTCCCCTCATGGTGCATGCTGGCATGATAGTGAGTGTGAGTTCCTGTGCTAGATACCTGTGCTTGTGGAGTTGGTGTTTGAGTTTACAGTGGTCCCAGGAGGGCCTTGTGCTGCATACAGCAGGGCCCAGTGTCAACTATCTTGTCAGTAGTTTGCCAGTCCCTGTGCATTGTGCATGGGTATGTACCTATGCCATATGGGCTGAGGGCATTGTTGTCTGTGTATCATTTTCACAATGTGCTGTGTGGGGACCACCCTCCCAGCCTCCCGGACATCCAGTCTTGTGTTTGTGGTTGTTGTAGCCTTGGACATGGCCTTGCCTTGATTTGTGAAGGGTGCATGGTGACGTTAGTGGCATGGGCGTGGTTTTTTAGTGTGGTTATGTGCGGTGGGTGCTTGGGGGTGGGTGCGTACATTTGTTGTAGTTGAGGTGTGGATGCCATTCCCCCCATGTTACGTAAGTTGTTTGTGTACTCACCAGGCTCTGCGACTCCTTCGACTCCGTGTACTCCCACCGGCGGTAGCAGGGCCATCACCTTCTCCTCCCAGGGATGGTAGTGTACGGGTCTGCGGGGCAGCCCACCTCCAGTGATGTTGGTCTGGGCATATTCTTCATTCATTTTCCTCTTGACCGCCCTGCGCAGATCATACCACCTGGCTTGGCATTCATGCCTGGTCCTTTGGATGGGCGCAACAGCATTCACCTTGTCGACAATCCTCTGCCACATGGCAGATTTTGCAGATATGCTGGTCTGTCTGACCAATGTTCCAAACAGCTGTGGCTCGACTCTGATGACTTCGTTGACAAGGAGGTCCAGCTCCGCCGTTGTGAACTTTGGATTCTTGTCTGTGGGCATGGTGTGGGGTGTGGGTGTGGGTGTGGATGGTTGTGGGTGTGTGGGTGTGAATGTGAGTGTGTGTGTGTGAATGTAAAGAGGGGGATGTTTGTGGAGGAGGTTGTGTGAAGGTGTGTGAGTAAAGGTGTAGCGAAGGTATGAGTTATGTGGGGTTGTTTGTGTGTGGGCTCTGTCAGCAGTGGGTCTGTTGCAAAGGCTCATGGTTTGTGTGTGTGTGCCCTTTTTATTGGTCAATTTTTGGGTGTGGCTGTGTTTGAATTTTGGTGGGTGTGTTATAAGAGGTGGTTGTGTTTGGGGCCTCTGTTGGCCTGTTTGGATGTGGCAGGTCAGTCATTGTGATGTATTTTGTCGTGTAGACGTGTTTTGTGTTGTTGTGCGAGTCGATTTGACCCTCCTTGTGCTGTTATACAGTGTCCTGGTTCTGTATGAGTCTTTTTCGCGTAGGTACGATCCGTACATACGTGATGCTGGGTGAGGGTGCTGGGGTACGGTGTGGGTGTGCGGTGCGTACATGCGGGTGGGGGCTTGGGGTACAGTGCGTACATGCGGTGGGGGGGTGCGGTGCGTACATGCGGTGCTGGGGTATGGTGCATACATGCGGTGGGGGGGCTGGGGGTACATTGCGTACATGCGGTGGGGGTACAGTGCGGTCATGCAGTGCTGGGGTATGGTGCGTACATGCGGTGGGGGGCTGGGGGTAAAGTGCGTACATGCGGTGGGGGTACGGTGCGTACATGCAGTTCTGGGGTATGGTGCATACATGCGGTGGGGGGCTGGGGGTACAGTGCGTACATGTGGTGGGGGGGTGCGGTGCATACATGCGGTGGGGTGGCTGGGGGTACAGTGCGTACATGCGGTGGGGGTACGGTGCGTACATGCGGTGGGGGGCTGGGGGTACAGTGGGTACATGAGGTGGGGGTACGGTGCGTACACGTGCGGCCCTGGGGAATGGCGCGTACATGCAGTGGGGGGACTGGGGGTACAGTGCGTACATGCGGTGGGGGGCTGGGGGTACAGTGCGTACATGCGGTGGGGGTACGGTGCGTACATGTGGTGGGGGCTGGGGGTACAGTGCGTACATGCGGTGGGGGTACGGTGCGTACATGTGGTGGGGGGCTGGTGGTACAGTGCATACATGCGGTGGGGGGTACGGTGCGTACACGTGCGGCCCTGGGGAACGGCGCGTACATGCGGTGGTACGGCGCGTACATGAGGGGGTGCTGCGCGTACATGGGGGGGTACGGTGCGTACAGTTGCGGGGCTGGGGTGCAGTGCGGACAGGGTGGTGTACGGTGCTGACATATTTGGGGGTGGGGGGGCTGTACGGCTCGTACACGGGCATGAGTTTACCCGTGTAGATGTGTGCAACTGCGTTGGCTCCGTACGGGCCTTTTTACGTGCGATTGTGTATTCGGACGGACGGTCGGGATTGTACTTGCGCGCTCGGACTTGTGTTTTACGATTTGCACGTGAAACTGTCCGGATCACTTTCGTACACTTTTCCCGACGATATTCGGACGTGAACACTTTCCGACGCACTCTCGTAGACTTTTCCCGACGCTATTCGTAGTTATTTGTCACGGACAAATCGTACTTGCCAGTTTGTACGGTACTTGTACGACTCGTACGTAATAAAATACGGATACGGGTCGTACGCAAATTATTTTTAACGGATCGGAATCGGCACCTTTATGTTTGAAGTGCAAATGCGCATATATGAAAATCCTTCTCGCATCCAACTTTGGATTTGGGCAGAAACTACATAGTACTGTGTCCCTATTATTATTTCGCGGTACAAAAGGGGGTGGTGATGGATGGAGCATCAGAACCAATCAAACACTCACACCCACTCAACAGATCTGGGTTTGATCCATCACCATTCTTTAGCCCACTCTGCCACCCCAGTTCAGACATGGCCATATGCAAATCAGTCTGACCCTGTGCCTCATGGGAACAGTCCAGCCCGAACTGCCAAGCCATGCCTTCCCTGGACCGGAAACAAGCTTCCTAGGACCGGTTTCTGGCATTTCAGCCGTCTTCAGCCAGGCTTGTTTGAATCCAGTGGCAAAGTGAGCAAGGGACTCACGTCTGAGCATACCCTGCCAACTTATGGCGAACAAAGCGGTACAAAAGGGGGTGGTGATGGACGGAGCATCAGAACCAATCAAACACTCACACCCAGTCAACAGATCTGGGTTTGATCCATCACCGTTCTTTAACCCACTCTGCCACCCCAGTTCAGACATGGCCATATGCAAATCAGTCTGACCCTGTGCCTCATGGGAACAGTTCAGCCCGAACTGCCAAGCCATGCCTTCCCTGGACCGGAAACAAGCTTCCTAGGACTGGTTTCTGGCATTTCAGCCGTCTTCAGCCAGGCTTGTTTGAATCCAGTGGCAAAGTGAGCAAGGGACTCACGTCTGAGCATACCCTGCCAACTTATGGCGAGCAAAGCGGTACAAAAGGGGGGTGGTGATGGACGGAGCATCAGAACCAATCAAACACTCACACCCAGTCAACAGATCTGGGTTTGATCCATCACCGTTCTTTAGCCCACTCTGCCACCTCAGTTCAGACATGGCCACATGCAAATCAGTCTGACCCTGTGCCTCATGGGAACAGTCCAGCCCGAACTGCCAAGCCATGCCTTCCCTGGACCGGAAACAAGCTTCCTAGGACCGGTTTCTGGCATTTCAGCCGTCTTCAGCCAGGCTTGTTTGAATCCAGTGGCAAAGTGAGCAGGGGACTCACGTCTGAGCATACCCTGCCAACTTATGGCGAACAAAGCGGTACAAAAGGGGGTGGTGATGGACGGAGCATCAGAACCAATCAAACACTCACACCCAGTCAACAGATCTGGGTTTGATCCATCACCGTTCTTTAGCCCACTCTGCCACCCCAGTTCAGACATGGCCATATGCAAATCAGTCTGACCCTGTGCCTCATGGGAACAGTCCAGCCCGAACTGCCAAGCCATGCCTTCCCTGGACCGGAAACAAGCTTCCTAGGACCGGTTTCTGGCATTTCAGCCGTCTTCAGCCAGGCTTGTTTGAATCCAGTGGCAAAGTGAGCAAGGGACTCACGTCTGAGCATACCCTGCCAACTTATGGCGAACAAAGCCATACAAAAGGGGGTGGTGATGGACGGAGCATCAGAACCAATCAAACTCTCACACCCAGTCAACAGATCTGGGTTTGATCCATCACCGTTCTTTAGCCCACTCTGCCACCCCAGTTCAGACATGGCCATATGCAAATCAGTCTGACCCTGTGCCTCATGGCAACAGTCCAGCCCGAGCTGCCAAGCCATGCCTTCCCTGGACCGGAAACAAGCTTCCTAGAACCGGTTTCTGGCATTTTAGCCATCTTCAGCCAGGCTTGTTTGAATCCAGTGGCAAAGTGAGCAAGGGACTCACGTCTGAGCATACCCTGCCAACTTATGGCGAACAAAGCGGTACAAAAGGGGGTGGTGATGGACGGAGCATCAGAACCAATCAAACACTCACACCCAGTCAACAGATCTGGGTTTGATACATCACCGTTCTTTAGCCCACTCTGCCACCCCAGTTCAGACATGGCCATATGCATATCAGTCTGACCCTCTACCTCATGGGAACAGTCCAGCCCGAACTGCCAAGCCATGCCTTCCCTGGACCGGAAACAAGCTTCCTAGGACCGGTTTCTGGCATTTCAGCCGTCTTCAGCCAGGCTTGTTTGAATCCAGTGGCAGAGTGAGCAAGGGACTCACGTCTGAGCATACCCTGCCAACTTATGGCGAACAAAGCGGTACAAAAGGGAGTGGTGATGGATGGAGCATCAGAACCAATCAAACTCTCACACCCAGTCAACAGATCTGGGTTTGATCCATCACCGTTCTTTAGCCCACTCTGCCACCCCAGTTCAGACATGGCCATATGCAAATCAGTCTGACCCTGTGCCTCATGGGAACAGTCCAGCCCGAACTGCCAAGCCATGCCTTCCCTGGACCGGAAACAAGCTTCCTAGGACCGGTTTCTGGCATTTTAGCCGTCTCCAGCCAGGCTTGTTTGAATCCAGTGGCAAAGTGAGCAAGGGACTCACGTCTGAGCATACCCTGCCAACTTATGGCGAACAAAGCGGTACAAAAGGGGGGTGGTGATGGACGGAGCATCAGAACCAATCAAACACTCACACCCAGTCAACAGATCTGGGTTTGATCCATCACCGTTCTTTAGCCCACTCTGCCTCCCCAGTTCAGACATGGCCATATGCAAATCAGTCTGACCCTGTGCCTCATGGGAACAGTCCAGCCCGAACTGCCAAGCCATGCCTTCCCTGGACCGGAAACAAGCTTCCTAGGACCGGTTTCTGTCATTTCAGCCGTCTTCAGCCAGGCTTGTTTGAATCCAGTGGCAAAGTGAGCAGGGGACTCACGTCTGAGCATACCCTGCCAACTTATGGCGAACAAAGCGGTACAAAAGGGGGTGGTGATGGACGGAGCATCAGAACCAATCAAACACTCACACCCAGTCAACAGATCTGGGTTTGATCCATCACCGTTCTTTAGCCCCCTCTGCCACCCCAGTTCAGACATGGCCATATGCAAATCAGTCTGACCCTCTGCCTCATGGGAACAGTCCAGCCTGAACTGCCAAGCCATGCCTTCCCTGGACCGGAAACAAGCTTCCTAGGACCGGTTTCTGGCATTTCAGCCGTCTTCAGCCAGGCTTGTTTGAATCCAGTGGCAAAGTGAGCAAGGGACTCACGTCTGAGCATACCCTGCCAACTTATGGTGAACAAAGCGGTACAAAAGGGGGTGGTGATGGACGGAGCATCAGAACCAATCAAACACTCACACCCAGTCAACAGATCTGGGTTTGATCCATCACCGTTCTTTAACCCACTCTGCCACCCCAGTTCAGACATGGCCATATGCAAATCAGTCTGACCCTGTGCCTCATGGGAACAGTTCAGCCCGAACTGACAAGCCATGCCTTCCCTGGACCGGAAACAAGCTTCCTAGGACTGGTTTCTGGCATTTCAGCCGTCTTCAGCCAGGCTTGTTTGAATCCAGTGGCAAAGTGAGCAAGGGACTCACGTCTGAGCATACCCTGCCAACTTATGGCGAACAAAGCGGTACAAAAGGGGGGTGGTGATGGACGGAGCATCAGAACCAATCAAACACTCACACCCAGTCAACAGATCTGGGTTTGATCCATCACCGTTCTTTAGCCCACTCTGCCACCCCAGTTCAGACATGGCCATATGCAAATCAGTCTGACCCTGTGCCTCATGGGAACAGTTCAGCCCGAACTGCCAAGCCATGCCTTCCCTGGACCGGAAACAAGCTTCCTAGGACCGGTTTCTGTCATTTCAGCCGTCTTCAGACAGGTTTGTTTGAATCCAGTGGCAAAGTGAGCAGGGGACTCACGTCTGAGCATACCCTGCCAACTTATGGCAAACAAAGCAGTACAAAAGGGGGTGGTGATGGACGGAGCATCAGAACCAATCAAACACTCACACCCAGTCAACAGATCTGGGTTTGATCCATCACCGTTCTTTAGCCCACTCTGCCACCCCAGTTCAGACATGGCCATATGCATATCAGTCTGACCCTCTACCTCATGGGAACAGTCCAGCCCGAACTGCCAAGCCATGCCTTCCCTGGACCGGAAACAAGCTTCCTAGGACCGGTTTCTGGCATTTCAGCCGTCTTCAGCCAGGCTTGTTTGAATCCAGTGGCAGAGTGAGCAAGGGACTCACGTCTGAGCATACCCTGCCAACTTATGGCGAACAAAGCGGTACAAAAGGGAGTGGTGATGGATGGAGCATCAGAACCAATCAAACTCTCACACCCAGTCAACAGATCTGGGTTTGATCCATCACCGTTCTTTAGCCCACTCTGCCACCCCAGTTCAGACATGGCCATATGCAAATCAGTCTGACCCTGTGCCTCATGGGAACAGTCCAGCCCGAACTGCCAAGCCATGCCTTCCCTGGACCGGAAACAAGCTTCCTAGGACCGGTTTCTGGCATTTTAGCCGTCTTCAGCCAGGCTTGTTTGAATCCAGTGGCAAAGTGAGCAAGGGACTCACGTCTGAGCATACCCTGCCAACTTATGGCGAACAAAGCGGTACAAAAGGGGGGTGGTGATGGACGGAGCATCAGAACCAATCAAACACTCACACCCAGTCAACAGATCTGGGTTTGATCCATCACCGTTCTTTAGCCCACTCTGCCTCCCCAGTTCAGACATGGCCATATGCAAATCAGTCTGACCCTGTGCCTCATGGGAACAGTCCAGCCCGAACTGCCAAGCCATGCCTTCCCTGGACCGGAAACAAGCTTCCTAGGACCGGTTTCTGTCATTTCAGCCGTCTTCAGCCAGGCTTGTTTGAATCCAGTGGCAAAGTGAGCAGGGGACTCACGTCTGAGCATACCCTGCCAACTTATGGCGAACAAAGCGGTACAAAAGGGGGTGGTGATGGACGGAGCATCAGAACCAATCAAACACTCACACCCAGTCAACAGATCTGGGTTTGATCCATCACCGTTCTTTAGCCCCCTCTGCCACCCCAGTTCAGACATGGCCATATGCAAATCAGTCTGACCCTCTGCCTCATGGGAACAGTCCAGCCTGAACTGCCAAGCCATGCCTTCCCTGGACCGGAAACAAGCTTCCTAGGACCGGTTTCTGGCATTTCAGCCGTCTTCAGCCAGGCTTGTTTGAATCCAGTGGCAAAGTGAGCAAGGGACTCACGTCTGAGCATACCCTGCCAACTTATGGCGAACAAAGCGGTACAAAAGGGGGTGGTGATGGACGGAGCATCAGAACCAATCAAACACTCACACCCAGTCAACAGATCTGGGTTTGATCCATCACCGTTCTTTAACCCACTCTGCCACCCCAGTTCAGACATGGCCATATGCAAATCAGTCTGACCCTGTGCCTCATGGGAACAGTTCAGCCCGAACTGACAAGCCATGCCTTCCCTGGACCGGAAACAAGCTTCCTAGGACTGGTTTCTGGCATTTCAGCCGTCTTCAGCCAGGCTTGTTTGAATCCAGTGGCAAAGTGAGCAAGGGACTCACGTCTGAGCATACCCTGCCAACTTATGGCGAACAAAGCGGTACAAAAGGGGGGTGGTGATGGACGGAGCATCAGAACCAATCAAACACTCACACCCAGTCAACAGATCTGGGTTTGATCCATCACCGTTCTTTAGCCCACTCTGCCACCCCAGTTCAGACATGGCCATATGCAAATCAGTCTGACCCTGTGCCTCATGGGAACAGTTCAGCCCGAACTGACAAGCCATGCCTTCCCTGGACCGGAAACAAGCTTCCTAGGACTGGTTTCTGGCATTTCAGCCGTCTTCAGCCAGGCTTGTTTGAATCCAGTGGCAAAGTGAGCAAGGGACTCACGTCTGAGCATACCCTGCCAACTTATGGCGAACAAAGCGGTACAAAAGGGGGGTGGTGATGGACGGAGCATCATAACCAATCAAACACTCACACCCAGTCAACAGATCTGGGTTTGATCCATCACCGTTCTATAGCCCACTCTGCCACCCCAGTTCAGACATGGCCATATGCAAATCAGTCTGACCCTCTGCCTCATGGGAACAGTCCAGCCTGAACTGCCAAGCCATGCCTTCCCTGGACCGGAAACAAGCTTCCTAGGACCGGTTTCTGGCATTTCAGCCGTCTTCAGCCAGGCTTGTTTGAATCCAGTGGCAAAGTGAGCAAGAGACTCACGTCTGAGCATACCCTGCCAACTTATGGCGAACAAAGCGGTACAAAAGGGGGTGGTGATGGACGGAGCATCAGAACCAATCAAACACTCACACCCAGTCAACAGATCTGGGTTTGATCCATCACCGTTCTTTAACCCACTCTGCCACCCCAGTTCAGACATGGCCATATGCAAATCAGTCTGACCCTGTGCCTCATGGGAACAGTTCAGCCCGAACTGACAAGCCATGCCTTCCCTGGACCGGAAACAAGCTTCCTAGGACTGGTTTCTGGCATTTCAGCCGTCTTCAGCCAGGCTTGTTTGAATCCAGTGGCAAAGTGAGCAAGGGACTCACGTCTGAGCATACCCTGCCAACTTATGGCGAACAAAGCGGTACAAAAGGGGGGTGGTGATGGACGGAGCATCAGAACCAATCAAACACTCACACCCAGTCAACAGATCTGGGTTTGATCCATCACCGTTCTTTAGCCCACTCTGCCACCCCAGTTCAGACATGGCCATATGCAAATCAGTCTGACCCTGTGCCTCATTTGAACAGTCCAGCCCGAACTGCCAAGCCATGCCTTCCCTGGACCGGAAACAAGCTTCCTAGGACCGGTTTCTGTCATTTCAGCCGTCTTCAGCCAGGCTTGTTTGAATCCAGTGGCAAAGTGAGCAAGGGACTCACGTCTGAGCATACCCTGCCAACTTATGGCGAACAAAGCGGTACAAAAGGGGGTGGTGATGGACGGAGCATCAGAACCAATCAAACACTCACACCCAGTCAACAGATCTGGGTTTGATCCCTCACCGTTCTTTAACCCACTCTGCCACCCCAGTTCAGACATGGCCATATGCAAATCCGTCTGACCCTGTGCCTCATGGGAACAGTTCAGCCCGAACTGACAAGCCATGCCTTCCCTGGACCGGAAACAAGCTTCCTAGGACTGGTTTCTGGCATTTCAGCCGTCTTCAGCCAGGCTTGTTTGAATCCAGTGGCAACGTGAGCAAGGGACTCACGTCTGAGCATACCCTGCCAACTTATGGCGAACAAAGCGGTACAAAAGGGGGGTGGTGATGGACGGAGCATCAGAACCAATCAAACACTCACACCCAGTCAACAGATCTGGGTTTGATCCATCACCGTTCTTTAGCCCACTCTGCCTCCCCAGTTCACACATGGCCATATGCAAATCAGTCTGACCCTGTGCCTCATGGGAACAGTCCAGCCCGAACTGCCAAGCCATGCCTTCCCTGGACCGGAAACAAGCTTCCTAGGACCGGTTTCTGTCATTTCAGCCGTCTTCAGCCAGGTTTGTTTGAATCCAGTGGCAAAGTGAGCAGGGGACTCACGTCTGAGCATACCCTGCCAACTTATGGCGAACAAAGCGGTACAAAAGGGGGTGGTGATGGACGGAGCATCAGAACCAATCAAACACTCACACCCAGTCAACAGATCTGGGTTTGATCCATCACCGTTCTTTAGCCCACTCTGCCACCCCAGTTCAGACATGGCCATATGCAAATCAGTCTGACCCTCTGCCTCATAGGAACAGTCCAGCCCGAACTGCCAAGCCATGCCTTCCCTGGACCGGAAACAAGCTTCCTAGGACCGGTTTCTGTCATTTCAGCCGTCTTCAGCCAGGCTTGTTTGAATCCAGTGGCAAAGTGAGCAGGGGAATCACGTCTGAGCATACCCTGCCAACTTATGGCGAACAAAGCGGTACAAAAGGGGGTGGTGATGGACGGAGCATCAGAACCAATCAAACACTCACACCCAGTCAACAGATCTGGGTTTGATCCATCACCGTTCTTTAGCCCCCTCTGCCACCCCAGTTCAGACATGGCCATATGCAAATCAGTCTGACCCTCTGCCTCATGGGAACAGTCCAGCCTGAACTGCCAAGCCATGCCTTCCCTGGACCGGAAACAAGCTTCCTAGGACCGGTTTCTGGCATTTCAGCCGTCTTCAGCCAGGCTTGTTTGAATCCAGTGGCAAAGTGAGCAAGGGACTCACGTCTGAGCATACCCTGCCAACTTATGGCGAACAAAGCGGTACAAAAGGGGGTGGTGATGGACGGAGCATCAGAACCAATCAAACACTCACACCCAGTCAACAGATCTGGGTTTGATCCATCACCGTTCTTTAACCCACTCTGCCACCCCAGTTCAGACATGGCCATATGCAAATCAGTCTGACCCTGTGCCTCATGGGA
The DNA here is from genome assembly GCF_964204655.1 of Triturus cristatus. NCBI lineage: Eukaryota > Metazoa > Chordata > Amphibia > Caudata > Salamandridae > Triturus > Triturus cristatus. Next base: position 1,124,809,080 of record NC_140590.1, on the reverse strand, counting down.
ACAGTTCAGCCCGAACTGACAAGCCATGCCTTCCCTGGACCGGAAACAAGCTTCCTAGGACTGGTTTCTGGCATTTCAGCCGTCTTCAGCCAGGCTTGTTTGAATCCAGTGGCAAAGTGAGCAAGGGACTCACGTCTGAGCATACCCTGCCAACTTATGGCGAACAAAGCGGTACAAAAGGGGGGTGCTGATGGACGGAGCATCAGAACCAATCAAACACTCACACCCAGTCAACAGATCTGGGTTTGATCCATCACCGTTCTTTAGCCCACTCTGCCACCCCAGTTCAGACATGGCCATATGCAAATCAGTCTGACCCTGTGCCTCATGGGAACAGTCCAGCCCGAACTGCCAAGCCATGCCTTCCCTGGACCGGAAACAAGCTTTCTAGGACTGGTTTCTGGCATTTCAGCCGTCTTCAGCCAGGCTTGTTTGAATCCAGTGGCAAAGTGAGCAAGGGACTCACGTCTGAGCATACCCTGCCAACTTATGGCGAACAAAGCAGTACAAAAGGGGGGTGGTGATGGACGGAGCATCAGCACCAATCAAACACTCACACCCAGTCAACAGATCTGGGTTTGATCCATCACCGTTCTTTAGCCCACTCTGCCACCCCAGTTCAGACATGGCCATATGCAAATCAGTCTGACCCTGTGCCTCATGGGAACAGTTCAGCCCGAACTGACAAGCCATGCCTTCCCTGGACCGGAAACAAGCTTCCTAGGACTGGTTTCTGGCATTTCAGCCGTCTTCAGCCAGGCTTGTTTGAATCCAGTGGCAAAGTGAGCAAGGGACTCACGTCTGAGCATACCCCGCCAACTTATGGCGAACAAAGCGGTACAAAAGGGGGGTGGTGATGGACGGAGCATCAGAACCAATCAAACACTCACACCCAGTCAACAGATCTGGGTTTGATCCATCACCGTTCTGTAGCCCACTCTGCCACCCCAGTTCAGACATGGCCATATGCAAATCAGTCTGACCCTGTGCCTCATGGGAACAGTCCAGCCCGAACTGCCAAGCCATGCCTTCCCTGGACCGGAAACAAGCTTTCTAGGACTGGTTTCTGGCATTTCAGCCGTCTTCAGCCAGGCTTGTTTGAATCCAGTGGCAAAGTGAGCAAGGGACTCACGTCTGAGCATACCCTGCCAACTTATGGCGAACAAAGCGGTACAAAAGGAGGGTGGTGATGGACGGAGCATCAGCACCAATCAAACACTCACACCCAGTCAACAGATCTGGGTTTGATCCATCACCGTTCTTTAGCCCACTCTGCCACCCCAGTTCAGACATGGCCATATGCAAATCAGTCTGACCCTCTGCCTCATAGGAACAGTCCAGCCCGAACTGCCAAACCATGCCTTCCCTGGACCGGAAACAAGCTTCCTAGGACCGGTTTCTGTCATTTCAGCCGTCTTCAGCCAGGCTTGTTTGAATCCAGTGGCAAAGTGAGCAGGGGACTCACGTCTGAGCATACCCTGCCAACTTATGGCGAACAAAGCGGTACAAAAGGGGGTGGTGATGGACGGAGCATCAGAACCAATCAAACACTCACACCCAGTCAACAGATCTGGGTTTGATCCATCACCGTTCTTTAGCCCACTCTGCCACCCCAGTTCAGACATGGCCATATGCAAATCAGTCTGACCCTCTGCCTCATGGGAACAGTCCAGCCTGAACTGCCAAGCCATGCCTTCCCTGGACCGGAAACAAGCTTCCTAGGACCGGTTTCTGGCATTTCAGCCGTCTTCAGCCAGGCTTGTTTGAATCCAGTGGCAAAGTGAGCAAGGGACTCACGTCTGAGCATACCCTGCCAACTTATGGAGAACAAAGCGGTACAAAAGGGGGTGGTGATGGACGGAGCATCAGAACCAATCAAACACTCACACCCAGTCAACAGATCTGGGTTTGATCCATCAACGTTCTTTAACCCACTCTGCCACCCCAGTTCAGACATGGCCATATGCAAATCAGTCTGACCCTGTGTCTCATGGGAACAGTTCAGCCCGAACTGACAAGCCATGCCTTTCTTGGACCGGAAACAAGCTTCCTAGGACTGGTTTCTGGCATTTCAGCCGTCTTCAGCCAGGCTTGTTTGAATCCAGTGGCAAAGTGAGCAAGGGACTCACGTCTGAGCATACCCTGCCAACTTTTCGCGAACAAAGCGGTACAAAAGGGGGGTGGTGATGGACGGAGCATCAGAACCAATCAAACACTCACACCCAGTCAACAGATCTGGGTTTGATCCATCACCGTTCTTTAGCCCACTCTGCCACCCCAGTTCAGACATGGCCATATGCAAATCAGTCTGACCCTGTGCCTCATGGGAACAGTCCAGCCCGAACTGCCAAGCCATGCCTTCCCTGGACCGGAAACAAGCTTCCTAGGACCGGTTTCTGTCATTTCAGCCGTCTTCAGCCAGGCTTGTTTGAATCCAGTGGCAAAGTGAGCAAGGGACTCACGTCTGAGCATACCCTGCCAACTTATGGCGAACAAAGCGGTACAAAAGGGGGTGGTGATGGACGGAGCATCAGAACCAATCAAACACTCACACCAGGTCAACAGATCTGGGTTTGATCCATCACCGTTCTTTAACCCACTCTGCCACACCAGTTCAGACATGGCCATATGCAAATCCGTCTGACCCTGTGCCTCATGGGAACAGTTCAGCCCGAACTGACAAGCCATGCCTTCCCTGGACCGGAAACAAGCTTCCTAGGAATGGTTTCTGGCATTTCAGCCGTCTTCAGCCAGGCTTGTTTGAATCCAGTGGCAAAGTGAGCAAGGGACTCACGTCTGAGCATACCCTGCCAACTTATGGCGAACAAAGCGGTACAAAAGGGGGGTGGTGATGGACGGAGCATCAGAACCAATCAAACACTCACACCCAGTCAACAGATCTGGGTTTGATCCATCACCGTTCTTTAGCCCACTCTGCCACCCCAGTTCAGACATGGCCATATGCAAATCAGTCTGACCCTGTGCCTCATGGCAACAGTCCAGCCCGAACTGCCAAGCCATGCCTTCCCTGGACCGGAAACAAGCTTCCTAGGACCGGTTTCTGTCATTTCAGCCGTCTTCAGCCAGGGTTGTTTGAATCCAGTGGCAAAGTGAGCAGGGGACTCACGTCTGAGCATACCCTGCCAACTTATGGCGAACAAAGCGGTACAAAAGGGGGTGGTGATGGACGGAGCATCAGAACCAATCAAACACTCACACCCAGTCAACAGATCTGGGTTTGATCCATCACCGTTCTTTAGCCCACTCTGCCACCCCAGTTCAGACATGGCCATATGCAAATCAGTCTGACCCTCTGCCTCATGGGAACATTCCAGCCCGAACTGCCAAGCCATGCCTTCCCTGGACCGGAAACAAGCTTCCTAGGACCGGTTTCTGGCATTTCAGCCGTCTTCAGCCAGGCTTGTTTGAATCCAGTGGCAAAGTGAGCAAGGGACTCACGTTTGAGCATACCCTGCCAACTTATGACGAACAAAGCGGTACAAAAGGGGGTGGTGATGGATGGAGCATCAGAACCAATCAAACTCTCACACCCAGTCAACAGATCTGGGTTTGATCCATCACCGTTCTTTAGCCCACTCTGCCACCCCAGTTCAGACATGGCCATATGCAAATCAGTCTGACCCTGTGCCTCATGGGAACAGTCCAGCCCGAACTGCCAAGCCATGCCTTCCCTGGACTGGAAACAAGCTTCCTAGGACCGGTTTCTGGCATTTTAGCCGTCTTCAGCCAGGCTTGTTTGAATCCAGTGGCAAAGTGAGCAAGGGACTCACGTCTGAGCATACCCTGCCAACTTATGGCGAACAAGGCGGTACAAAAGGGGGTGGTGATGGACGGAGCATCAGAACCAATCAAACACTCACACCCAGTCAACAGATCTGGGTTTGATCCATCACCGTTCTTTAGCCCACTCTGCCACCCCAGTTCAGACATGGCCATATGCAAATCAGTCTGACCCTGTGCCTCATGGGAACAGTCCAGCCCGAACTGCCAAACCATGCCTTCCCTGGACCGGAAACAAGCTTCCTAGGACCGGTTTCTGTCATTTCAGCCGTCTTCAGCCAGGCTTGTTTGAATCCAGTGGCAAAGTGAGCAGGGGACTCACGTCTGAGCATACCCTGCCAACTTATGGCGAACAAAGCGGTACAAAAGGGGGCGGAGCATCAGAACCAATCAAACACTCACACCCAGTCAACAGATCTGGGTTTGATCCATCACCGTTCTTAAACCCACTCTGCCACCCCAGTTCAGACATGGCCATATGCAAATCAGTCTGACCCTGTGCCTCATGGGAACAGTTCAGCCCGAACTGACAAGCCATGCCTTCCCTGGACCGGAAACAAGCTTCCTAGGACTGGTTTCTGGCATTTCAGCCGTCTTCAGCCAGGCTTGTTTGAATCCAGTGGCAAAGTGAGCAAGGGACTCACGTCTGAGCATACCCTGCCAACTTATGGCGAACAAAGCGGTACAAAAGGGGGGTAGTGATGGACGGAGCATCAGAACCAATCAAACACTCACACCCAGTCAACAGATCTGGGTTTGATCCATCACCGTTCTTTAGCCCACTCTGCCACCCCAGTTCAGACATGGCCATAAGCAAATCAGTCTGACCCTGTGCCTCATGGGAACAGTCCAGCCCGAACTGCCAAGCCATGCCTTCCCTGGACCGGAAACAAGCTTCCTAGGACCGGTTTCTGTCATTTCAGCCGTCTTCAGCCAGGCTTGTTTGAATCCAGTGGCAAAGTGAGCAGGGGACTCACGTCTGAGCATACCCTGCCAAGTTATGGCGAACAAAGCGGTACAAAAGGGGGTGGTGATGGACGGAGCATCAGAACCAATCAAACACTCACACCCAGTCAACAGATCTGGGTTTGATCCATCACCGTTCTTTAGTCCACTCTGCCACCCCAGTTCAGACATGGCCATATGCAAATCAGTCTGACCCTCTGCCTCATGGGAACAGTCCAGCCCGAACTGCCAAGCCATGCCTTCCCTGGACCGGAAACAAGCTTCCTAGGACCGGTTTCTGGCATTTCAGCCGTCTTCAGCCAGGCTTGTTTGAATCCAGTGGCAAAGTGAGCAAGGGACTCACGTCTGTGCATACCCTGCCAACTTATGGCGAACAAAGCGGTACAAAAGGGGGTGGTGATGGATGGAGCATCAGAACCAATCAAACACTCACACCCAGTCAACAGATCTGGGTTTGATCCATCACCGTTCTTTAGCCCACTCTGCCACCCCAGTTCAGACATGGCCATATGCAAATCAGTCTGACCCTCTGCCTCATGGGAACAGTCCAGCCTGAACTGCCAAGCCATGTCTTCCCTGGACCGGAAACAAGCTTCCTAGGACCGGTTTCTGGCATTTCAGCCGTCTTCAGCCAGGCTTGTTTGAATCCAGTGGCAAAGTGAGCAAGGGACTCACGTCTGAGCATACCCTGCCAACTTATGGCGAACAAAGCGGTACAAAAGGGGTTGGTGATGGACGGAGCATCAGAACCAATCAAACTCTCACACCCAGTCAACAGATCTGGGTTTGATCCATCACCGTTCTTTAGCCCACTCTGCCACCCCAGTTCAGACATGGCCATATGCAAATCAGTCTGACCCTCTGCCTCATGGGAACAGTTCAGCCCGAACTGACAAGCCATGCCTTCCCTGGACCGGAAACAAGCTTCCTAGGACTGGTTTCTGGCATTTCAGCCATCTTCAGCCAGGCTTGTTTGAATCCAGTGGCAAAGTGAGCAAGGGACTCACGTCTGAGCATACCCTGCCAACTTATGGCGAACAAAGCGGTACAAAAGGGGGGTGGTGATGGACGGAGCATCAGAACCAATCAAACACTCACACCCAGTCAACAGATCTGGGTTTGATCCATCACCGTTCTTTAGCCCACTCTGCCACCCCAGTTCAGACATGGCCATATGCAAATCAGTCTGACCCTGTGCCTCATGGGAACAGTCCAGCCCGAACTGCCAAGCCATGCCTTCCCTGGACCGGAAACAAGCTTCCTAGGACCGGTTTCTGTCATTTCAGCTGTCTTCAGCCAGGCTTGTTTGAATCCAGTGGCAAAGTGAGCAAGGGACTCACGTCTGAGCATACCCTGCCAACTTATGGCGAACAAAGCGGTAAAAAAGGGGGTGGTGATGGACGGAGCATCAGAACCAATCAAACACTCACACCAGGTCAACAGATCTGGGTTTGATCCATCACCGTTCTTTAACCCACTCTGCCACACCAGTTCAGACATGGCCATATGCAAATCCGTCTGACCCTGTGCCTCATGGGAACAGTTCAGCCCGAACTGACAAGCCATGCCTTCCCTGGACCGGAAACAAGCTTCCTAGGATTGGTTTCTGGCATTTCAGCCGTCTTCAGCCAGGCTTGTTTGAATCCAGTGGCAAAGTGAGCAAGGGACTCACGTCTGAGCATACCCTGCCAACTTATGGCGAACAAAGCGGTACAAAAGGGGGGTGGTCATGGACGGAGCATCAGAACCAATCAAACACTCACACCCAGTCAACAGATCTGGGTTTGATCCATCACCGTTCTTTAGCCCACTCTGCCACCCCAGTTCAGACATGGCCATATGCAAATCAGTCTGACCCTGTGCCTCATGGCAACAGTCCAGCCCGAACTGCCAAGCCATGCCTTCCCTGGACCGGAAACAAGCTTCCTAGGACCGGTTTCTGTCATTTCAGCCGTCTTCAGCCAGGTTTGTTTGAATCCAGTGGCAAAGTGAGCAGGGGACTCACGTCTGAGCATACCCTGCCAACTTATGGCGAACAAAGCGGTACAAAAGGGGGTGGTGATGGACGGAGCATCAGAACCAATCAAACACTCACACCCAGTCAACAGATCTGGGTTTGATCCATCACCGTTCTTTAGCCCACTCTGCCACCCCAGTTCAGACATGGCCATATGCAAATCAGTCTGACCCTCTGCCTCATGGGAACAGTCCAGCCCGAACTGCCAAGCCATGCCTTCCCTGGACCGGAAACAAGCTTCCTAGGACCGGTTTCTGGCATTTCAGCCGTCTTCAGCCAGGCTTGTTTGAATCCAGTGGCAAAGTGAGCAAGGGACTCACGTCTGAGCATACCCTGCCAACTTATGGCGAACAAAGCGGTACAAAAGGGGGTGGTGATGGATGGAGCATCAGAACCAATCAAACTCTCACACCCAGTCAACAGATCTGGGTTTGATCCATCACCGTTCATTAGCCCACTCTGCCACCCCAGTTCAGACATGGCCATATGCAAATCAGTCTGACCCTGTGCCTCATGGGAACAGTCCAGCCCGAACTGCCAAGCCATGCCTTCCCTGGACTGGAAACAAGCTTCCTAGGACCGGTTTCTGGCATTTTAGCCGTCTTCAGCCAGGCTTGTTTGAATCCAGTGGCAAAGTGAGCAAGGGACTCACGTCTGAGCATACCCTGCCAACTTATGGCGAACAAGGCGGTACAAAAGGGGGTGGTGATGGACGGAGCATCAGAACCAATCAAACACTCACACCCAGTCAACAGATCTGGGTTTGATCCATCACCGTTCTTTAGCCCACTCTGCCACCCCAGTTCAGACATGGCCATATGCAAATCAGTCTGACCCTGTGCCTCATGGGAACAGTCCAGCCCGAACTGCCAAGCCATGCCTTCCCTGGACCGGAAACAAGCTTCCTAGGACCGGTTTCTGTCATTTCAGCCGTCTTCAGCCAGGCTTGTTTGAATCCAGTGGCAAAGTGAGCAGGGGACTCACGTCTGAGCATACCCTGCCAACTTATGGCGAACAAAGCGGTACAAAAGGGGGTGGTGATGGACGGAGCATCAGAACCAATCAAACACTCACACCCAGTCAACAGATCTGGGTTTGATCCATCACCATTCTTTAGCCCACTCTGCCACCCCAGTTCAGACATGGCCATATGCAAATCAGTCTGACCCTCTGCCTCATGGGAACAGTCCAGCCCGAACTGCCAAGCCATGCCTTCCCTGGACAGGAAACAAGCTTCCTAGGACCGGTTTCTGGCATTTCAGCCGTCTTCAGCCAGGCTTGTTTGAATCCAGTGGCAAAGTGAGCAAGGGACTCACGTCTGAGCATACCCTGCCAACTTATGGCGAACAAAGCGGTACAAAAGGGGGGTGGTGATGGACGGAGCATCAGAACCAATCAAACACTCACACCCAGTCAACAGATCTGGGTTTGATCCATCACCGTTCTTTAGCCCACTCTGCCACCCCAGTTCAGACATGGCCATATGCAAATCAGTCTGACCCTGTGCCTCATGGGAACAGTCCAGCCCGAACTGCCAAGCCATGCCTTCCCTGGACCGGAAACAAGCTTCCTAGGACCGGTTTCTGTCATTTCAGCCGTCTTCAGCCAGGCTTGTTTGAATCCAGTGGCAAAGTGAGCAGGGGTCTCACGTCTGAGCATACCCTGCCAACTTATGGCGAACAAAGCGGTACAAAAGGGGGTGGTGATGGACGGAGCATCAGAACCAATCAAACACTCACACCCAGTCAACAGATCTGGGTTTGATCCATCACCGTTCTTTAGTCCACTCTGCCACCCCAGTTCAGACATGGCCATATGCAAATCAGTCTGACCCTCTGCCTCATGGGAACAGTCAAGCCCGAACTGCCAAGCCATGCCTTCCCTGGACCGGAAACAAGCTTCCTAGGACCGGTTTCTGGCATTTCAGCCGTATTCAGCCAGGCTTGTTTGAATCCAGTGGCAAAGTGAGCAAGGGACTCACGTCTGTGCATACCCTGCCAACATATGGCGAACAAAGCGGTACAAAAGGGGGTGGTGATGGACGGAGCATCAGAACCAATCAAACTCTCACACCCAGTCAACAGATCTGGGTTTGATCCATCACCGTTCTTTAGCCCACTCTGCCACCCCAGTTCAGACATGGCCATATGCAAATCAGTCTGACCCTGTGCCTCATGGGAACAGTCCAGCCCGAACTGCCAAGCCATGCCTTCCCTGGACCGGAAACAAGCTTCCTAGGACCGGTTTCTGGCATTTTAGCCGTCTTCAGCCAGGCGTGTTTGAATCCAGTGGCAAAGTGAGCAAGGGACTCACGTCTGAGCATACCCTGCCAACTTATAGCGAACAAGGCGGTACAAAAGGGGGTGGTGATGGACGGAGCATTAGAACCAATCAAACACTCACACCCAGTCAACAGATCTGGGTTTGATCCATCACCGTTCTTTAGCCCACTCTGCCACCCCAGTTCAGACATGGCCATATGCAAATCAGTCTGACCCTGTGCCTCATGGGAACAGTCCAGCCCGAACTGCCAAGCCATGCCTTCCCTGGACCGGAAACAAGCTTCCTAGGACCGGTTTCTGGCATTTCAGCTGTCTTCAGGCAGGCTTGTTTGAATCCAGTGGCAAAGTGAGCAAGGGACTCACGTCTGAGCATACCCTGCCAACTTATGGCGAACAAAGCGGTGCAAAAGGGGGTGGTGATGGACGGAGCATCAGAACCAATCAAACTCTCACACCCAGTCAACAGATCTGGGTTTGATCCATCACCGTTCTTTAGCCCACTCTGCCACCCCAGTTCAGACATGGCCATATGCAAATCAGTCTGACCCTGTGCCTCATGGGAACAGTCCAGCCCGAACTGCCAAGCCATGCCTTCCCTGGACCGGAAACAAGCTTCCTAGGACCGGTTTCTGTCATTTCAGCCGTCTTCAGCCAGGCTTGTTTAAATCCAGTGGCAAAGTGAGCAAGGGACTCACGTCTGAGCATACCCTGCCAACTTATGGCGAACAAAGCGGTACAAAAGGGGGTGGTGATGGATGGAGCATCAGAACCAATCAAACACTCACACCCAGTCAACAGATCTGGGTTTGATCCATCACCGTTCTTTAGCCCACTCTGCCACCTCAGTTCAGACATGGCCATATGCAAATCAGTCTGACCCTCTGCCTCATGGGAACAGTCCAGCCCGAACTGCCAAGCCATGTCTTCCCTGGACCGGAAACAAGCTTCCTAGGACCGGTTTCTGGCATTTCAGCCGTCTTCAGCCAGGCTTGTTTGAATCCAGTGGCAAAGTGAGCAAGGGACTCACGTCTGAGCATACCCTGCCAACTTATGGCGATCAAAGCGGTACAAAAGGGGTTGGTGATGGACGGAGCATCAGAACCAATCAAACTCTCACACCCAGTCAACAGATCTGGGTTTGATCCATCACCGTTCTTTAGCCCACTCTGCCACCCCAGTTCAGACATGGCCATATGCAAATCAGTCTGACCCTCTGCCTCATGGGAACAGTCCAGCCCGAACTGCCAAGCCATGCCTTCCCTGGACCGGAAACAAGCTTCCTAGGACCGGTTTCTGGCATTTTAGCCATCTTCAGCCAGGCTTGTTTGAATCCAGTGGCAAAGTGAGCAAGGGACTCACGTCTGAGCATACCCTGCCAACTTATGGCGAACAAGGCGGTACAAAAGAGGGTGGTGATGGACAGAGCATCAGAACCAATCAAACACTCACACCCAGTCAACAGATCTGGGTTTGATCCATCACCGTTCTTTAGCCCACTCTGCCACCCCAGTTCAGACATGGCCATATGCAAATCAGTCTGACCCTGTGCCTCATGGGAACAGTCCATCCCGAACTGCCAAGCCATGCCTTCCCTGGACCGGAAACAAGCTTCCTAGGACCGGTTTCTGGCATTTCAGCTGTCTTCAGCCAGGCTTGTTTGAATCCTGTGGCAAAGTGAGCAAGGGACTCACGTCTGAGCATACCCTGCCAACTTATGGCGAACAAAGCGGTACAAAAGGGGGTTGGTGATGGACGGAGCATCAGAACCAATCAAACACTCACACCCAGTCAACAGATCTGGGTTTGATCCATCACCGTTCTTTAGCCCACTCTGCCACCCCAGTTCAGACATGTGCATATGCAAATCAGTCTGACCCTGTGCCTCATGGGAACAGTCCAGCCCGAACTGCCAAGCCATGCCTTCCCTGGACCGGAAACAAGCTTCCTAGGACCGGTTTCTGTCATTTCAGCCGTCTTCAGCCAGGCGTGTTTGAATCCATTGGCAAAGTGAGCAGAGGACTCACGTCTGAGCATACCCTGCCAACTTATGGCGAACAAAGCGGTACAAAAGGGGGTGGTGATGGACGGAGCATCAGAACCAATCAAACACTCACACCCAGTCAACAGATCTGGGTTTGATCCATCACCGTTCTTTAGCCCACTCTGCCACCCCAGTTCAGACATGGCCATATGCAAATCAGTCTGACCCTGTGCCTCATGGGAACAGTCCAGCCCGAACTGCCAAGCCATGCCTTCCCTGGACCGGAAACAAGCTTCCTAGGACCGGTTTCTGGCATTTTAGCCGTCTTCAGCCAGGCGTGTTTGAATCCAGTGGCAAAGTGAGCAAGGGACTCACGTCTGAGCATACCCTGCCAACTTATGGCGAACAAGGCGGTACAAAAGGGGGTGGTGATGGACGGAGCATTAGAACCAATCAAACACTCACACCCAGTCAACAGATCTGGGTTTGATCCATCACCGTTCTTTAGCCCACTCTGCCACCCCAGTTCAGACATGGCCATATGCAAATCAGTCTGACCCTGTGCCTCATGGGAACAGTCCAGCCCGAACTGCCAAGCCATGCCTTCCCTGGACCGGAAACAAGCTTCCTAGGACCGGTTTCTGGCATTTCAGCTGTCTTCAGGCAGGCTTGTTTGAATCCAGTGGCAAAGTGAGCAAGGGACTCACGTCTGAGCATACCCTGCCAACTTATGGCGAACAAAGCGGTGCAAAAGTTGGTGGTGATGGACGGAGCATCAGAACCAATCAAACTCTCACACCCAGTCAACAGATCTGGGTTTGATCCATCACCGTTCTTTAGCCCACTCTGCCACCCCAGTTCAGACATGGCCATATGCAAATCAGTCTGACCCTCTGCCTCATGGGAACAGTCCAGCCCGAACTGCCAAGCCATGTCTTCCCTGGACCGGAAACAAGCTTCCTAGGACCGGTTTCTGGCATTTCAGCCGTCTTCAGCCAGGCTTGTTTGAATCCAGTGGCAAAGTGAGCAAGGGACTCACGTCTGAGCATACCCTGCCAACTTATGGCGAACAAAGCGGTACAAAAGGGGGTGGTGATGGACGGAGCATCAGAACCAATCAAACTCTCACACCCAGTCAACAGATCTGGGTTTGATCCATCACCGTTCTTTAGCCCACTCTGCCACCCCAGTTCAGACATGGCCATATGCAAATCAGTCTGACCCTCTGCCTCATGGGAACAGTCCAGCCCGAACTGCCAAGCCATGCCTTCCCTGGACCGGAAACAAGCTTCCTAGGACCGGTTTCTGGCATTTTAGCCATCTTCAGCCAGGCTTGTTTGAATCCAGTGGCAATGTGAGCAAGGGACTCACGTCTGAGCATACCCTGCCAACTTATGGCGAACAAGGCGGTACAAAAGGGGGTGGTGATGGACAGAGCATCAGAACCAATCAAACACTCACACCCAGTCAACAGATCTGGGTTTGATCCATCACCGTTCTTTAGCCCACTCTGCCACCCCAGTTCAGACATGGCCATATGCAAATCAGTCTGACCCTGTGCCTCATGGGAACAGTCCAGCCCGAACTGCCAAGCCATGCCTTCCCTGGACCGGAAACAAGCTTCCTAGGACCGGTTTCTGGCATTTCAGCTGTCTTCAGCCAGGCTTGTTTGAATCCTGTGGCAAAGTGAGCAAGGGACTCACGTCTGAGCATACCCTGCCAACTTATGGCGAACAAAGCGGTGCAAAAGGGGGTGGTGATGGACGGAGCATCAGAACCAATCAAACACTCACACCAAGTCAACAGATCTGGGTTTGATCCATCACCGTTCTTTAGCCCACTCTGCCACCCCAGTTCAGACATGGCCATATGCAAATCAGTCTGACCCTGTGCCTCATGGCAACAGTCCAGCCCGAACTGCCAAGCCATGCCTTCCCTGGACCGGAAAGAAGCTTCCTAGGACCGGTTTCTGGCATTTCAGCCGTCTTCAGCCAGGCTTGTTTGAATCCAGTGGCAAAGTGAGCAAGGGACTCACGTCTGAGCATACCCTGCCAACTTATGGCGAACAAAGCGGTTCAACATTCTCCCTATACAATGCAAGTACCCTAAAGTCGATGTACAGTGCAAAAATATATATATATTCAACGCAGCAGACACCAGGTTTGGCCTATCAGGACTGTAAATATTGTGGGGGGTGGGCTAACATCACTTGATTTTCCTATCCTGCCTGAAGTTCCATTTTATAAAGTGTAAAGTATGCTACCCATCTGGAATCGAATTTGACATCTGGAACTATAGATGGCGGTATGCACCTATTTAATATTTAAAAAGTGTTTTAAAAAACAAAAAGTTTTAAAGCATTCTAATTCAGAGGGGGGAGCTATTAGACAGTCCCGGGACTCCTCTGTGGAATTAATATTATAGTTTAAAAATACAGGTCTTAAGAAGCGCTTCGCAATTGTTGTAATAGAGGACAAACAAACAGTACATGGTTCAAATCTTGCACCTCATTTCCACAAAGATCACATGATCTATTCTCCCTAGGTAATCCCTCCCAGGCCCCTGTTATAAGTGGCAAAGGGAGCAGATTCAACCTTAACAATAAAATGGTGCCACACACTCCATGGGGTTGAGTCCATTCGAGGTACAATTGGGATTTTTTATACATACAGCTCCCCACTTTTATGTTGTTTTTAGCGTGCCCTGAACACAAGGATATATCTCTCTTACAACTGACTTAATAGATAATTTTTTTGTATTAAACTTTTCAATACAAGTTTAGGATGGTGACATGTACCTTTACACACAATTTCAAATAAGTCTAAAGCTTTTTAATAATTTCTAAAAAGAACAATTTTCCATTTCAAGCTGATAAATATTTCATGTCTTAGCGCAGCCCGAATACAGCTTGCCTCATATTCCAATAAAGCAGTATCCCACCTTAAACATGCTGCCATGGCAACCACATAAGTTGAAAGAAGCCCAAATTCAAGTATAAGGGCCGCTATACCAGCTGCATGGTTCAGATTGCAGATTTGGTGCCAAATGCGCCCTTTCACCTTTTCGAAAAAATCCCTCGGCTGTTCATCCACTGATTCACATGCATAACTCAATGTTGCCGTGATTTTAATTTTATAGACAGATAAAACATGTGCGAAATGTCATTGCTCACTGGTCGATGTGATCATTGCTGGACCACTTACTCTAGAAAATACTTCCGAGATACGGCTATTGCTTCACAACCTCGTTTGTTTTTAGCTAAGAACCACTGAATATTTTTTCTAACCCACATCTCCGAGACTTAAAAACCATAATTTGACTTTTTAAATGATTTATTTGAAAAAAATGATCATTAGGGTAATGAGCTAACTCAATAAGTCACCATTGCAAGCCTATTGGGGTTAGATCCAATAGGATAGCGTCATCTGCATAAAGCAGACAACTCAATTACGTGGAAATTAATTTTGATGAGTCTCCTTTACAATGCCCAACCCAGCTTCGTAAATCATTAATGTACAAGAAAAAGAGGAGAGGGTCTAATAGGCACACTTACTTCAGCCCATTGTGAGTTACCACTTTGCTTGACAGACCCTTATTACCCCCCATCAACACCTGTGTCCATGTTGAGGAATGCAATGCAATTATCAACTTAACAGATGCCCCGGAATCACTACTGCAGCCAGTTTCCTCCACCATGTCCCCTGGTCAACCCGGTTGAAGGCCAGTGATAAATCTATAAAGACAACATATAGGGCAATTCCCCTACCTATTGAGTATTTTTCAATCATGGTTTGTAAGACAGAGATGTTATCCGAATTACCACTAAGCTGACGGAATCCTGTTTGTTCAATAGGTACGAGATTGTTACCAAAAGCCCAATCCTGGAGGTGGAGGAGTATGCTCTTGGCAAACAATTTTCCGGTTGCATCCAGTAAGGGAATATGCCTAAAGCTCGCAGGAGAATCCTTAGGGCCCTTTTTAGCTAATGGAACCACTATGCTTCCTCTCCAAAAGAAAGGAATAACTCTGTATGTGTAGCAGTAGGAAAACACCAGGTGGAGAAATCGAGCCCATGACCGGCTATCTTATTTGATAATGGCTATCAAGAGGTCATCCAGTCCTATCGCACCAGAATACCTTACCTCTTTAATAAAACTCTCTATTTCCTCACAGAAAGGAGGGACATATATATTCACCAGGGAGGGCTCTGAACTTGGCTCCAGATTAAAACGTTTGCTGGTGTTTAATGCATATAGCTGTGAAATATATTAGGTCCATTCTGCAACAGATATTACAATAACTTCTGCCCTAGTTCTATTATCACATAATTCTGCAATAAGGGCACAATAGTTGTGGGAATCACCAGACTGTGCAACCTCTCTCAATGTAATCCATTTGGAATCCTCCACCCTCCTACGTTCAGAGGCCTTGAGCCTGATTCTTACCCGCTTTAACCTGTTAGTTTCCCATTTCCTGCACAATGATATCGACCTAAATTGGTCCCCTACTAAAACATTTAGGTGCCAATTACGATCCGGTAAAAACCGGGTACGAACCGTCGGACGGAGCATATTCTCCGTCCGACGCGTACCCGGTCGTAAAAATATACAAACATGGAATTACGATTCGCACAGGAACACCATTTCCGTACGAATCGTAAAAAACCCCGACCGAACAAAATAAACCTACAAATGCGATCCGGGAAAGCGCCGACCTGACGTCGGGACGCTCGCAGCCTGCCATTCACGAACCAGGAATTACGATTCGCACCGACGTCATCCCGCACGGTGATTATTTTCCGGCTGCCAAAAACTGCCGGGAAATCAGGACGACGCGAACAAGGACTACCAGTACGCGACGGACAGACAGGACGACGCAAACAAGGAGGACCAGTACGCGACGGACAGACAGGACGACGCGAACAAGGAGTACCAGTACGCGACGGACACACAGGACAACGCGAACAAGGAGGACCAGTACGCGACGGACAGACAAGACGACGCGAACAAGGAGGACCAGTACGCGACGGACAGACATGGACCCGAACCTACGTGTCATCCCGGCCCTCATAGCAGTCGACCTCCTGTACAGGTTCCGACGCAGACGCCGCCGAAGGTCAGAACAACTAAGGGAGGGGGGAAAGTGGGGTGGGGTGGGGGTGGCAGGACCAGGGCAGGCCACAAACCCCCCACCAAAGTCACACAGCACACATGCCCTGGACATACCTGACTCCCATGCCCTGGTCACTACGAGGGGGTGGGGGCGTGTCCAGCTAAGCCAGCGACCGCCACAACGGAAGTCCGTCACGACGCGAACCGGCAACACAACAGACAGGTACGTCCCGTACCCACGCCTGAAGAGCGTGGGTACGAGTCGTACCACGCCCACACCCACGTCACCCCAACAATGGCGGGACGGCTCGTACCCACGTGGCAAAGGCCTGGGTACGGCCCGCACAAGCATTCCATAGCATGGGTACGGATATGTACGGACCGTACCCCCATCCCCGTATGCATGGAGCGTACCCCCCACCCCAACAGTGTACGTACGACCCGTACCCTCACCTGCGTACGTATGGAGCGTACCCCCACCCCAACAGTGTAAGTACGACCCGTACCCCCACCAGCGTACGTATGGAGCGTACCCCCACCCCAACAGTGTAAGTACGACCCCTACCCCCACCCGTGTACGTATGGAGCGTACCCCCACCCCAACAGTGTAGGTACGACCCCTACCCCCACCCGCGTACGCATGGAGCGTACCCCCACCCCAACAGTGTAAGTACGACCCGTACCCTCACCCGCGGACGTATGGAGCGTACCCCCACCCCAACAGTGTAAGTATGACCCCTACCCCCACCCGCGTACGTATGGAGCGTACCCCCACCCCAACAGTGTAAGTACGACCCCTACCCCCACCCGCGTACGTATGGAGCGTACCCCCACCCCAACAGTGTAAGTACGACCCCTACCCCCACCCGCGTACGTATGGAGCGTACCCCCACCCCAACAGTGTAAGTACGACACGTACCCTCACCTCGAATGCATGGAGCGTACCCCCACCGCAACAGTGTAAGTACGACACGTACCCCCACCTCGAATGCATGGAGCGTACCCACATCCGTGCATGTCATGAGCGTACATATTGTGAAATTGGAGAGGTGGGTGCAGAGTCCTCCCAGCAGTGCCCAGAGACAGGAGGGGTGGGTGCAGAGTCCTCCCAGCAGTGCCCTGAGACAGGAGGGGTGGGTGCAGAGTCCTCCCAGCAGTGCCCTGAGACAGGAGGGGTGTGTGCAGAGACCTCCCAGCAGTGCCCAGACACAGGAGGGGTGTGTGCAGAGTCCTCCCAGCAGTGCCCTGAGACAGGAGGGGTGTGTGCAGAGTCCTCCCAGCAGTGCCCTGAGACAGGAGGGGTGTGTGCAGAGTCCTCCCAGCAGTGCCCAGAGACAGGAGGGGTGGGTGCAGAGTATTGCAGTGCACTCCTGCCTCCCTTCCCCTCCTTGCAATGTGTTCCCTGGTCTGTGTGTAGTCACTCCATCACAAGGTTATGTAGCCTGACACCTTCTCCAAGTGTACAATGCCTGCAGCATCATGTGTGGGGGTGGTGTGTAACAGGTTTTGTGACCTTGCCTGTGCCCTGTCCAGTTCTGGACTTGTGGGTTCCATGTCAGTTGGCACTAATGCTGAGTCCAGACATGGGAGTTAATCTCTCGAGTGCCAGGCCTTCCAGCAGGCATGTCCCATGTGGTGGCCTGTGACATGATGTGCATGATTGTGCGTTAGGCATAGTGCAGGGATGTTAGCGTGTGTTGCAGTCATTCCCATTCAGGAGCATGGAGTTGTGTGGCCACTACTGTCCCCAGTACTGGGGTGAATGTATGACATTGTTCTGCATTCTGTCCATCAATTGTTGTTTTTGCATTTGTCACCCCGAGTGGGAAGGGTATGCCCAGACGTGGGTCCCTTGCTCTCCATGCCACTGGAAAACAAGCAAGCCTGGCTGAAGACGGCTGAAATGCCAGAAACCGGTCCTAGGATGCTTGTTTCCAGTCCAGGGAGGACCTGGCTTGGCAATTCGGGCTGGACTGTTCCCATGAGGCACAGGGTCAAGACTGATTTGCCTATGGCTGGGTTCAAACTGGAACGGCATGGTGAGCAAAAAAACGATGGATTTAGGCCCAGATCTCTGTACTGGGGTGAATGTATGACATTGTTCTGCATTCTGTCCATCAATTGTTGTTTTTGCATTTGTCACCCCGAGTGGGAAGGGTATGCCCAGACGTGGGTCCCTTGCTCTCCATGCCACTGGAAAACAAGCAAGCCTGGCTGAAGACGGCTGAAATGCCAGAAACCGGTCCTAGGATGCTTGTTTCCAGTCCAGGGAGGACCTGGCTTGGCAATTCGGGCTGGACTGTTCCCATGAGGCACAGGGTCAAGACTGATTTGCCTATGGCTGGGTTCAAACTGGAACGGCATGGTGAGCAAAAAAACGATGGATTTAGGCCCAGATCTCTGTACTGGGGTGAATGTATGACATTGTTCTGCATTCTGTCCATCAATTGTTGTTTTTACTACTGTCCCCAGGGGCATCTTTTCCTAGGTATTATGTGTGTAATCCGAGAATGTCGACAATCTCTGACATGTCTGCATCCTCACAATGAATGTGTGGTGAGTCATGACATGTGCACCTTCATGGCAAGGTGTGTGGGCTGTCCTAGTGTAATGTCATGTGACCTGTGGCTCTAGTGTCCCGCTAACAGTCTCTGCAATCGGCATCCTACTTCTGCTGATGTGTGGGCGTATGTCACTCCTGTCTTGCGTCTGGCTGTTCACTTGCACTGGGACACAGCTATTCCCATGGCATGGCATGGGGAGGTTCTCACTCTCCGTGTGTAGCTGGGTCTTGGTAGGAGTGTCACCTGGCAGCCATACGTGTCCTGGGCATGTAGCACATACCTGACTCCCTATGTGGCATATGTGTATTGACAGATTTACATGTGCTCAGTACATATGAATTGTTGTCGTAGTGCACTCACTCTTCCTTGTCACTTCCTAATTACTGCAGAGCGCCGCCTCTTGCACGACCAATTCCGGACTTGGCTGCCATGCGGGAGAATGACAGCATCCGTTGCTACCGCTTCACCCAACCGTTGATTCTGGAGTTGACGGCGAGACTGGCACCACACCTGCAACCGCAGCACAGGTATCCTACGGCACTGACACCCCAGCTGAAGGTAATGGCTGCCCTACATTTTCTTGCCACGGGTACCTTTCAATATACCATAGCTCATGTTGGTGGCATGTCCCAGAGCATGTTCTGCCGTGTGCTGCATGATTTCTTAGAGGCCATGTTGATTCACCTGGATGACTTCATCAAGTTCCCAACCCCTGAACAGTTGACTGCGGTCAAGCGTGGATTCTATGCCCTGGGAGGGATGCCCCATGTCATTGGGTCCATAGATGGGACACATGTAGCTTTGGTACCACCACACGCACGGGAGGTAGCGTACCGCAATCGGAAGCACTACCACTCCATCAATGCCCTTGTGGTGTGTCAGTCCAACATGGTGATTTCACATGTCTGTGCTCGTTTTCCAGGATCAGCACACGATGCCTACATCATGAGGCGTAGCAGGGTGCCTGAAATGATGATGCAGCTGCGCAACGAAAGAGCATGTGTTGTTGGTGGGTACAGTCTGTCTGTCCTGTATTTTGCATAGCCTACCAGCACGACCGCTTCACCAGTACTAACCATGTCCATGTGCTTCCCATGTAGGGGACGCTGGCTATCCCAACATGCCTTGGCTGCTCACACCTCTCCGCAACCCCATCACGCCGGCCCAGCTCCGCTACAACACCGCCCATGGCCGGACAAGGCGAGTGATAGAGAGGACGTTTGGCCTGCTGAAGAGCCGATTTCGGTGCCTCCACAAGACCGGCGGCGCGCTCCCATATGCCCCTGCGAAGGTCTGCAAAATCTTCATGGTCTGCTGCATGCTGCACAACATGGCAGTTGAGAGAGCTGTGCCACTCATCCTGGATCAACATGACGAGGACCATCCACCCGTGGAGGACGAAGGGCTTGGCAATGGGGCTAGTGATGTGGAGGATGGGGAGCCGCAAGAGGACATCCGGACTCGGCTCATACACGACTTCTTTGCTTAGTGGTGAGTACCAGTGTCTGAGTGTGCACGCAATGGTCCCCGTGTGGCATGTGTTGTGATGTGTGTCTCCACCTGCATGTATGGCACGTGAGTCAGAGGTGTGTGTGGGTGTGTCACTGGAGTGATGGTGGCAGTGATGGTTGTATTTCCCCAGTCATAATTGTGACCTAGCATGTTGTCATCCATACATGTGTCGAGTAAATGCACATGCAAGTGGCTGTGCTTTTTGTGGCTGACTTCTTGTGTGTCTCTCTTCCCCAGGTACTTGCGCATGCCGTCTGCTGGTTGCATTGTTGTGGCACTGCTATTCCTCATGGACACGTCATCGTGGGCTGACTCAGCGTTACAGGCACGGACACGTTTGGAAGTCTCCATAGGGTAAGGGATGCATCAGGGGTGTATTGGGTGTGGTTGTTGTTCACAATGTATGCACACTGCCCCTGTCGATGTTTGGTTCCTCTGCAGCCATGTAGCATCACCATGGGACACGACATGCAGCTGTGTACACCTGAATAGATGGCCTGACTGGTTGACAGTCATCAGTGATGGGATGGTGGATTGTGATGATGGCATCAATGTGTGTGACACTGCCCTTGGACACATACGGTTTGCATTGGCCTGACATGGTGTGGGACTTCCACATCAGCGGATCTATGGTGTATGGCAGGCTCTCCGTGAGCAGCTGTGGGTGTTTAGCTGTTAGCCGACAATTGTGTGCCAGTTCCATGGCTAACACGCATTTGTGCTGCAGAAGGGGGGTGCCAGTGTTGGACCCACATGTTCCTCCACAAGATGTGTTCATGTGTACTTCAAGTTGCCTCTGCAATCCCGAAAACATGACTAATAAAGGTGTCCCTATGCCTCCAAGGTGCCTCTTCTCAGTCAATGCTGGTGTGTTGCCACGGTGCATCCAGCATGTCTGGCATGGTTTTCCCGGATAGTGTCGATGTGTCGAGTAGCAAGATGCAAGCTGTGTGTGTGGGCTGAGACTGTGTATTGGGCATGATGTCCATGACTGTGTGGGTATTGTGACATGTGCCATCCCCATGCATCCAACGTTGGCCAGGCCCCCATTCTCTGCATCCACCGGACTCAGGCTTGCAGGACATGGTTCTGCCACCTGTCTACACATACCTGGGTGCCCCCCAGGACACTCCACATGATCCCTGACCTCTGCGCATGACTGTTGCTGTACTCAATGTGTCTGTCAGCACGGTTGTGCGGCCACCCCCTCAGCTGGTTGGGCCCATCACGGGTGTGTATGGTGCTCCATGTCTGTCTTGCCTAATACACTGTGACCCGTGTGTCCTGTGCCAGACTCAGGCCCCAGGGTGTGGATGGTTGAAGTCAAAAGGGAACTCAGGCATGTTTAGACTTTACAACACACATGTAAGGTAATAATGCAACCAGCAGGCATCTTCTCTTCATGGTGTGATTTTTTATTTGGGGGGGGGGGGTGAGGGGCTTTCCGGGAGTTTGGAATCCAAAGTTCAGTAGGGGAGTTGGTGTCCTTGCCATTGGAAATCCTCATAGTCCATGCCACAGTCTTTGTCAACATTGGTCAGAGAGTGACCAGCAGGGCCATGTGGCAGAGAATGTCTCTTGATGCTGTGATGCTGTTGCTCCAGTGGGCCAGGTGCCAGGCCAGGTGTCCTGGGAGATGGTGATGTAGCGCCGACCCTCACGGTCCTTTCCGTGGACGACCCGGCCTCCTGCGGGGGCCCTCAGCAGCAGGCTCTGACGATGTTTGGGATGCTCCGTCGGATGTCTCCTCCTCCTCCTGATCCCTCCCTGTGGGTGGTGATGTTCTACGCCGTCTGGCACAGGGAGGGTTGCCCATGTTGTCGGCCATCCGACGGAGTGTATCGTGAATCCCCTGGAACACCGTCACTTGCTCAGCCTGTCTGTCCTCCATCCTCCGTTGGTGTTGCGGTAGACAGGCATGTTGCTCCGCATGTTGCTGGGCCTGCTGGGTCTTTATCTCATCGAGGGTCCCCTTGATCTCATTGAGGGTGGACACAACCTGGGCCATGCCCGTGGTGTCCTGCCGGTATGTGTCCATGATGTTACGGACATGGGCAAATACCGGTTCCCCAGCCAACTGGTCAGGCTCGCGCCTCCGCCGTCCTCCACTCCCACCACCCCTGCCCACTTGCATCTGGCCTGCCCTTGTGGGTACATCGGGTCTCCGGGACCCCTGAGGGGTGGCATTGGCGTTGTCGCCTGCCTCCTCCTGGGTGCCCGGGACACCGTGTCCCTCCTGGCCAGCCTGGCTGCATGGTGGTGGTGGGGCAGGGATCCTGGGTGTCTCCTGGGATGTGGCAGGAGTGGGGGTGGTGGTTGGCACAGTTGTACCTGACGCAGGTGCTGCAGGTGGTTGGACACCAGAGGGGCCAGGTCGGTCGGGGTCGTCCACAGAGTGGTGAGAGCCGTCGCTGCCGGTGGGATCGGGCTCCCGCAGATCCGGGTCCTGTGAGTCTTCCCCCCCAGTGTTGGGGGGTGAACCACGACGTTGACCTGTGTGTGAGAGAGACAATGTTAATTTTGGACCATGCAACATCCATGTTTCATCAGTTTCAAAGTTGGCACTTTTCCTCTTGGAATTAGGATCTGTCTTGCATTCCACTCACAGTGCACTTGTGCATGGGTGTGTCCCTTGGGCACCACTTTGGCCCCTTTAACTATGTGTGGCACCGTCTTACTTGCTGCGTCAAGTGTGACTGCAGTCAGCAGTGGAGTCGGCAGGCGTGGCGAGCCATGCATTGGCGCCTTCCGTGTAGCACTGTACATGTGCACATGGAGTGGATCCACACACTTATATAATGCAGGTAGCTGTCGTTGTGCTCGTGCACAGGTTGTGACATGGCCCTGTGTTTTGCCATGGAGAAGAGGGGGGGTTCTGGCACTGGCCACCCTTGGCTACATGCACGCAGTCTACCTGCTGACGAGCAGACATTCCCACACACCACACGGCTGATTTGCTCTCCCTGTGTCTCCCTCCCTCTCTGTCCCCCTCTCCCTCCCTCTCTGTCCCCCTCTCCCTCCCTCCGTGTGTCAGCCTCCTCCCTCTGTCCGTGTCCCTGTGTCTCCCTCCCTCTCTATCCCCCTCTCCCTCCCTCTCTGTCCCCCTCTCCCTCCCTCTGTGTGTCACCCTCTGTCACCTGAGCCCAGCTTCCTGGCCACACACTGTTAGCAGATCTTTGAATGGCCCTTGGCTTGTTGATGTGCGTTTGTTTCTGATCTCCAGGCACCCATTGGGTGTAGTGTGTGTCTGTGCGCTGCTGCTGTGGTGGTGTGTGCTGCCACTCTTTCACAATGTTGGCTGTTCATTAGCTGCTGTCATGTGCAAAACAGTGCCTTCACCCCCATGTGTTGATGCAAGGCGTCCGCCATTTGCTGGAATGTCTTTCCTGTGTGGGTACACACTGTTTGTCTGGCTGTGACCTAGGCCATATGGGCAGAGGGCATTGTTGTCTGCTTCTGAGTTGCACTATGTGATTTTTGAGGCCCACCCTCCCGCCATCCGGGTTACCGTGTCATGTGTTGGTGTCTTCTGTGGCCTGTGACTTGACATTGTCCAGCTGGGTGCATGGGGCATGGTGGCGGCAGTGGCATGTGCGTGTTCATGGAGTGTGGTTGAGTCATGCGATAGGTTGGGGTGGTTGCGTGCCTGTTAGTGATTTTGGTTGTGGATGACGTGCCCCCCATGTGAGGTGCGTTGTTTGTGTACTCACCCGGGTCTCGGAGTCCTCCTAATCCTTCGACTGCCTCCACCGGCTGTATGGCCATCACCCTCTCCTCCCAGGGCTGGTAGTGTACGGGTCTGCGGGAGGGCCCTCCTCCAGTGGCGTTGGCCTGGTTGTGTTCCTCCAGCATCTTGGCTCGGACCCTCCTCCGCAGGTCGTACCACCTGGATTGGCATTCCTGCCTGGTCCTTCTGGTGTCCGCAACAGCATTCACAGCATCGATGATGGTCTGCCACATGGCTGTTTTTGCTGCCATGCTGGTGTTTCTGACCAATGTTCCAAAGAGCTGTGGCTCGACTCTGAGGATTTCATCGACTAGAACCTCCAACTCTCGGTTACTGAACTTTGGATTCTTGGTAGTGGGCATGGTGAGGGGTGTGGATGGGGGGGGGGTGGATGGTTGTGGGTGTGTGGGTGTGGTTGTGCAGGTGTGTGTGTGTGTGAATGTGATGAGGGGGTGTTTGTGAAGGTGGTTGTGTGAAGGTGTGCAAGTGTAAGGTGTGGTGTAGCTTGTAGTATAGTGCTGTAGGTCTGTGGAGCTGGCAGCAGTGAGTCTGTTGCAAAGGGTCATGGTTTGTGTGTGTGGGCCCTTTTTATTGGTCCATTGGTGGGTGTG
Source organism: Triturus cristatus (assembly GCF_964204655.1). Classification (NCBI taxonomy): domain Eukaryota; kingdom Metazoa; phylum Chordata; class Amphibia; order Caudata; family Salamandridae; genus Triturus; species Triturus cristatus. The sequence continues at coordinate 1,124,784,508 of NC_140590.1, read as the reverse complement.
GCTGTGTTTGAAGTTTGGGTGAGTGTGTTATAAGGAGTGGTGGTGTATTGGGCCTCTGTTTGTTTTTGGCAGTTGCAGGTCAGTGAATGTGTTATTTTAGTGGTTGTTGGACATGTTTAGTGGCTTTGTGCCATTCGAATGGTGTATTCTTGTGTTGTTTTGTTTTGTCCTGGTTGTGTACGTGCGTTTTTAGCGTGTGTACGGTGTGTACATGGGCCATTTGGTTGTACGGTGCTGTCCTTGTGTGTGGCTTGGTACGACTCGTACATGCGGTCGTGATGTTGGGGCATGGGGTGCGCTCCGTACTTAAGAGGTTGTGGTGGGGGTTCGACTCGAACGTACTGGGGTGTCCATTCAGGGGGGTACGACACGTACAGGGGTGGGGGTTCGACTCGAACGTACTGGGGTGTCCATACTGGGGGGTACGACACGTACAGGGGTGGGGGTTCGACTCGAACGTACTGGGGTGTCCATACTAGGGGGTACGACACGTACAGGGGTGGGAGTTCGACTCGAACGTACTGGGGTGTCCGTTCAGGGGGGTACGACACGTACAGGGGTGGGGGTACGACTCGAACGTACTGGGGTGTACATTGACGGTGGTACGACACGTACAGGGGTGGGGGTACGACTCGAACGTACTGGGGTGTACATTGACGGTGGTACGACACGTACAGGGGTGGGGGTACGACTCGAACGTACTTGGGTGTACATTGACGGTGGTACGACACGTACAGGGGTGGGGGTACGACTCGAACGTACTGGGGTGTCCATACTGGGGGGTACGACACGTACAGGGGTGGGGGTTCGACTCGAACGTACTGGGGTGTCCATTCAGGTGGGTACGACACGTACAGGGGTGGGGGTACGACTCGAACGTACTGGGGTGTCCATACTGGGGGGTACCACACGTACAGGGGTGGGGGTTCGACTCGAACGTACTGGGGTGTCCATTCAGGGGGGTACGACACGTACAGGGGTGGGGGTTCGACTCGAACGTACTGGGGTGTCCATACTGGCGGGTACGACACGTACAGGGGTGGGAGTTCGACTCGAACGTACTGGGGTGTCCGTTCAGAGGGGTACGACACGTACAGGGGTGGGGGTACGACTCGAACGTACTGGGGTGTACATTGACGGTGGGACGACACGTACAGGGGTGGGGGTACGACTCGAACGTACTGGGGTGTACATTGACGGTGGGACGACACGTACAGGGGTGGGGGTACGACTCGAACGTACTGGGGTGTACATTGACGGTGGTACGACACGTACAGGGGTGGGGGTACGACTCGAACGTACTGGGGTGTACATTGACGGTGGTACGACACGTACAGGGGTGGGGGTATGACTCGAACGTACTGGGGTGTACATTGACGGTGGGACGACACGTACAGGGGTGGGGGTACGACTCGAACGTACTGGGGTGTACATTGACGGTGGTACGACACGTACAGGGGTGGGGGTACGACTCGAACGTACTGGGGTGTACATACACGGGTGGGGGTGTACATACACGGGGGGTACGTCTCAGACGTACGGGGCGGGGGGGAGTGTTGGGCGCGTATGCGGGCACATGTCTCCATGGTTGCTATGGGAGTTCGGTGCGGACATAGTTTTTTCCATACGGTTGTGACATCGGACGCACGGGATGGATCGTGATTCCTCGGTCGGACTTCACCTTTCACATTTGTACGGTACATCGTCCGAGGACGTGTCGGACACAATTTCCGACCCGAGGACGTGTGGGAATTCATTCCCGATGCGGTTCGTATGATCTTTTTACCATGCGAATCGTGATTGCCAGTTCGTACGGCACTTGTACGATTCGTACAGTAAAAAGACCGGATACGAGTCGCACAGGGAATTTTTTTACCGGATCGTAATTGGCACCTTAGTTTCCGATTTAACTTTTTTACCTTTCACGGTGTAACCACCGAATGGGCAATGCTAGTGACTAGTTTTTTTACTTCCACATACTCTAAATACCAATGAATGGGGTTTTCCTGACCAGGGCCAGAGCTCTCATTTTCAACTTATCTCCCTAAGCATACTAAATTATTCTTGGACCAAAAGATATGCCCATTTGTTCTATTGTACATAAGAGAGTCATTTCTCTGATTCCAGCGATCAAGAATCTTAAGTTCCAAATTCACATCTACTAATAAAATACTGTGGTCACTCATTCCTGTCCCCAGTATCTTAACTGAGTACATGCTCCAAAGAGTTGATACGATACCGCCAATGGAAGATTCCCAGAGAAGTCCTCTGGGAATCTTCCATTCAACATGACTAGGTTATTGGTTCTTAAACAAGCCAAGAAACTCAACCCTCTCCTATTCAATTGCGTATAAGCTGGCAGAATTATTTCAGGAATAGTCCACACATCTTTCAAATCACACTTTCTAAAAGCCAGCGAAGAGCAATTTGAGATTTTGGCATTAAAATCAATTACCACAATGATCAATGTGCAATCTTCAGAGGTACCGATTCTATGCACAAATTAAAAAATTGAGTTAACAAGAGAATCTGATGCCCTACCCGGTGGAATGTATACATTTACCAGTAAAAGGGTTGAGTACTGGCCTGGTGTCAACTCAGTTTTAAGCACATACAGCATTTGACGAGTGAATAATAACCAGTGGGTTCCCATTTATACGGTTACTAAGCGGGATGGATAAACCTCCACTTGGATGACCTTTTCAGAAGGTTTTACTGCACAACAGAAGACGAAAAGTTCCCAAAACTAAAATCTGCACAGCGCAATGTTTCCTGCAGGCTGATTATTCATGTATTATGAGTCATTAGTGAACTCAGTTTGGAACTTGGGTTTCTTACACCTGCCACATTCCAAGACAAGATCTTACCCCGGGGTTACCCCTGCAAAGTTTTTTCTTTTTTCCTTTAGGAGCATTTAATGATCCCACTACCCAACTCCACTGTGCCAATTCAACTTCCCTGCTCGACATGGTAGCCCCTTGATCCTCATGTCCCTCAATGTTAATCACTTCCCTGTGTTACTACCATCTGAGATTGTGATGGAATCTTTCAAGTTTACAAACCCCCTGATATTCGGTGTTACTCTGCCTAAGGCCTGTTGATCTCGGCCAGGGGTTTCAATCTAAACAAGTAGTGGTTCCTCAGTCAGAAATACGTCAATTTTGTTTTTCCTAAAATGATTGACATTCGCCAAGACTAACATTGCAATTATCACAGAGCTAAAAGTACCTGCACCAATAGCACCCTCTCAATATCTCCACTTGTTATTAATCTCAAATCCTCAATTTCAGATAGTGACTGCAATACGCAACCTCTATTGAGTGTGCCCAGTTCCCTGTCAAACAGGGAAGCAAACTTCAGGGTATTTGGGGCTTGTCCTAGCTTACACCTTGCTACTGCCTTATCACTATGCTTCCGTTCTGCTCCCAGCTCCACTATCTTGCCGGAGGCAGACCGAGGGATGGAATGAGAGAGAGTAGAGGAAGAACCTACCCCCCATTTTTTCAGTCTTCTTTGATTATGCACTACCCATTCATGGAAAGACTCAGAGTGGGAAGGATTTAAGGGAGGAGTCTCCACCATTCGCTCTATCTCTAACAGGGTATTATTTGTTTTTACTCCCATGTCCTCTTTAACATCCTCGTCCGACCCTGGATTTTGGGTTGCCCATTTGAAACCCACTCCTCCCCCTTCATTGTATCCTGCTATTGTCAAATACTTACATCTCTCCTCCTGCCCTGCCCCCCCCCCCCCCTATATGGGCACTTCTATCATTATTGGGGGGAAGGAAGGGGGCTTTTGTCCTGACACTCCAAGTCCTGATCACTATAGGACCCAGCAACCTGGCACTCTTTTCCTTTTTGGAACAAAGAAACATTGTGAAGTTCTTCCGGGACATCGGAAAACCTCAAATCTTTTGGTTTGCATTTTGTAATACGCCTGTACTTTTTCTTCGCTCCCTTCCATGCTTTTACTCCATTACATTTGGATTGAGAGGCATCCTCCCCAGGGAAATCAAAGCAGTTTCGACCTTAGAGTGTTTAATAAAAGAAGGAACAGTTATACAGGCTGGATCAAAAGAATTACAGGGGTTTTCTTTTTTTAAAATTGGATGGATAGAGGAGGAGATCTTTGGTGCCAAGCCCTTTATGTGTTCCCTTATGACATATGTCGGATAACTATCCACAGACAGCTGATTTCTGGGACCGGTACAAGACATACTATCTAGTGCTTTAATATCACCAGCCCGCTCAATTGTTGGAACTCCCGAGTCACCGGGACAGCCCACTTGGATTCCCATTTCCCTACCACATTTGTCTGGGTAGCCTGGGTATTCAAAGTTTTACCCTTACCTGACTGTCCTACACAATACCGGCAGAACTGAGGTGCTGCACACCCACCAGTATCAGGGACAATACATCAAACATGTGATCAGAGTTGACAGTACATTTTTCAAACAAAGTTCAAATTGATAGGAGAATCCTCTCATAAGCCCTTAATACATCAGAGTTGTCGCTCCCTTCCCTCTTCTCCTTTGCCCCCACATTTTCATTTGCACCCTCATTCATTAGTTGCCATATGTCATGTGCCCATTTACTTAGGGTCACCTCAGAATTCAATGACCCCGATGGATGAGAGAGAAGAGCATTTGAAGGAGTACTGCCACACAAGGCTGGCAACTAACGGGACAGTTCATAGACAGACTCAAAGCTGATTCTCGAGCGGTAGGTGATTTTAGGTTGGCTTCCATTATTTGATTTTCCCCATGGGTATAGCAATGTCTGGTTGGGCAATATCCCCAGGGTCAAAACTACATTCGACCCCACCATGTTCATTCTCAGGCATCTGTGGCAACTCTCCAGATGGAATGACTCCTGATTTTAACTCTGCCGCATTTATAGTGTCAGGTTTGACCACCAAGTTTATTGGCTGCTGTGAGACTGTAGATTCGAGTGTCAGCTTTTTACCAGTGTCTTTTGCTTTAAGATTAACCTTAGCATCTTCCATGTCCGTTTCCATATCTTCATCCAGTAAGTTTGACAGACTTTGATCGCTAGACTGGGTAAGTTGGGTTGAGACAAAGGGTTCCACCAAGTTCTGTGGAATAAACTTACTCTGTTGTGGAACCAACAGTTGTGAGATGACCATATCGGCCCCCAACTCGGCATCAGTAAGCACTCCAGGGTATGCTTTCCCTTCATTAATCCGCAATGTCTCTCTACTCAAACCCTTGTTGAACATAGCAAATTCCGCTGGATTAGATTTCAGGAGGGACAGGTGGTCTTGGGGCTTCTTTCGCTTGCTAGTTTTAGATAGTTTTAGTGAATTGAGACAAATAGATGTATTTCCAATGAAACCAGTGGTAGGCTCTAATCCCGGCCCTGTGGGTGTAATTAATCAACCAGATTGTAGATATCTAGCGGGCATCTTCTGACTATACCGGGTATGCTTAAGCCTGGTATCCCTCCAGTCCAGGAAAAATGTACAATAAACAAGCTCTTACAATTTGTCAAAAAGACCAGCTGGAGCAGGTAACATAACAAACGAAAGCTCAATTAACCAAAAAGTAGACCTAATTCCACTAGGCGATTGACTCACACCACTCTGCTGATTTACAGAGCACACTAAACTAGCAGAGGCACCTATGTATTCACAAAGCAGCCCATGTAAAATACATAAGATGTGGTTGCGAGGCGTTATGTACCCCTAGGAGGTAGAGCCCCACAAAACTATGCAGAACTCCGGTGAGAAACATGAGCAGGGCCAAGTGAACTACACCACAAGCAGCACCCAGTACTTACTAGGCTGCTTCTGCTGGAGTCACAGGGCACAAATAGTAGTCAAAAAGCACTCCCTATAGGCAGCTGTAATTGTCCCAGCCTGTACCAGCCTGCAGAAGATCTCAAGGGGTCAGGATCACGAACTAAGTTTCGAAAATGAAAGGCCAAAGAGCAACTCCTCTTATGCACATGTTCCTTCCTTTCTCACTTTTTTCGCACTTCTTTTGCTTGATCTGGATGATTTTCCTCAGGCAAAGCAATGATGGACTATGACTGCATGCTGGACTATGATGATTTCAACTCTGACCCCTCCAACAATACGCAGTTGAGCCTCCAACACTACGCAGTTGTGCTGCTGTGCCTACTTAGACAAGAGGGGACCCCCCCGGGAGGACCACAGACTTGACCCACCTGCTATCCTAGTCTTGGTCTCCTTGGTCCTGGTCTTCAGGGTCCTTCTTGTCCTATTGTGTGTGTTATCATAAACTTTGCCATTTGGACAACACGACCCTTCTTGGTTCCCCCAGACTTGGTCCATTTGGCCCTTTTCCTTTGTTGTCATCTTGGTTCTGGTCACCTTGCCCTGGTTCCCCTCATTGTCAATCAACGAGCGATAGTTCCATAGATCCTTATCCATCTTGCGTCCCATGACTAGGCACTCTTAGGATGTTTCCTCCTGGTTGGGTTGTCCTGATGCGCCTGGATCTGTTCCTTGTTTATTTAGCCATTCTGGTACTGCAGCCATTGATACAAGTCATCTTGATCTAGGTTTTCCTTATTCGGGCCTCATAAGTCTGGTCAATTTGGCCTTGTGCTCTTGACCACCACTGTTCATTCCACCTAGTCTTCAGGTCTTCCAGATACTGGTTGGACTTCTTAACTCAGATCCTCTTTACCTTGGTGCTGCTACTTGTAATGATTGTTCTGCCTCATTTGGTAATAAAAGCCCTGGTCCCCAAGGTCATGATCTTCATGACCCTCTTCGCCCTGTTTCCAGTCCCCCTGGTCATGACCCTTTCAGTTGACCTAGTCCTCTTGCTATAATATTCTGGGTGCCATTGGTTCAGCTCCCTCAGTATTCCTAGTATCTGTCCTGCTTATCATAGTATCCTGGACATACTGGCCATTGCCCTTCAGATTCTGATCTTTGTAGTCCTCTTCAGTCCTCATGACCCTCACCCTCCTGCTCCTTGCCCGCATAGTTCTGCAATAATTTGTCCTATCACTAATCATCCTTACCTTTCATAGTTCTGATGTTCCTTGACCTCCAGTTCATGCTAGTCTAAAAACTTCCAAGCCCTGTAGTTCCTGGTCTTAGTATGACTGGTCATCATTCCCAAGTACTCTTGCCCCTAGTCCTTTTTATCCTGGGTCTCCCATTTCACAGGCTCCCGGTCCTGGACCTTTTCATCCTCTTCAACCTAATTTTCATCCATCAGTCCTCCTGGTCCATCTCCCCTTGTTTATTAAGTCCCCTTGTTTGCCTGTTCCTAATTCTTCTGAACCTGGTCACCTTGGTTCATGTAGTCATGGTCTTAGGTCTAGTACTCTGTTGTATGGCCCTTATTTATCAGGTCTTCTAACACTAGTTCCAATGGCCTTGGCTTTGTCAGCCCTCCAAGTCTGTGTACCTTCTGCCCCATCCTACTCCTACTAGTTCTCATAGTTTCCTTGTTTGCGTATTCTACCTTTTTTGTGTCCATCTGACCATGGTCCCCGCAGTAATGGTCCTCTTCAGTTTGGTCTTCCTCATCACTATGGTACTGTGATCCTCCCGCTTCCAATTTTGTGGGTCACCCTGGTTCATATAGTTCTTGTCACCTTGGTTTGAGATTCCACTGAGTCTGAAACTCTTGAACCTTCTGATCCTGGTCCCACTGGGCATAGACTTTATTATCCTTTATAATCCCCCTGGTCATCTAAGGTATCCAGGTCCTGCTATCCTGGTCTTTCCTGGTCGTGGTCTTCCAGGTCCTGGTCTTTTTGCTTCTGGCCCCTTGGTCTTCCTTGATCTGATGGTCTTGGCCCTCCTGTTGCTAGTCCTTATTTCCATTGCTGTAAGATATTGGGCTGGTGGTCAACTGGGGTGTGAACCCTGGTTAGGAAAAAAACCACAGACCCTTGCAGGGTGAATCACAAAAAGTCACTACATTAACCTGTGCTGAACCCTGGGTAGCGTGGTGCAAAAACAGACAGGCTTAACTTAGAGGCAATGTGTAAAGTATTTATGCAGCACACAAACAGTAATAAAGTGAAAACACAACAGAAGAAAAATCCCACATCAATTTAGAAAAATGTCGATAAAATGTGTAACTTTTAATACATTATTTACACTAAAATGACAAAATTCCCATCAGTAGAACAGGAGTTATGAATGTTTAAAGTTTTTGGGAAAAACTAGCATCTAAATGATCAAAAGTGCCAACCATGGACATCTAATTACTTGAGCCCGGGCTAAAGTTCAAAAATATGACTGACCGCGAAGCAGTGCCTGTTCGGATATAAGAAGTCAATTGGGCCCTGTTAGACCTGTCATCCTTAGGGTGGTCTTCTCCCAAACCGGTTGCCTTTCTCCTATATTTTTAATGATCTCATTACCGCTGGCCTGAGAACTCTGAGACCTTTACCATTGCTAACCAGTGCTAAATTGCATGTGCTCTCTTCTCTAAACATCGTAATATTGGCTTATCATCAATTGGCATACCTATTTACTTATAAGTCCTCAGTAAAGTATGTACTCAGGGGCTGTAAATTAAATGGTGGGTCAGTACAACTGATTGTGCCACCCACTTACGTAGCCCTTTAAACATGTCTCAGGCCTGCCATTGCAAAGCCTGTGTGTGCAGTTTAAACTGCTATGTCGACCTGGCAAAATAAGACTTTTTAATACATATGTCACCCCTAGGGTAGGCCCTGGACAGCCCAGAGGGCAGGGTACAATGTATTTAAAAGGTAGGACATGTACATTTAAGTTTTACATGTAGTGGTACTGAAAACCTCTTTACTTCGCTTTTGTTTACTGCAAGGCCTATCTCGCTCATAGGATAAAATTGGAGTTACCTTATTACATTTTAGAAGTGACATTTATAAAGGGAGAGAGATTAACATTTCATATTTGGTGTGGTGAAGAGACCTATTCTAAAGTAAAGTTGGATTTTTGGTCACATGTATCCAAATGCCACTTTTAGAGAGTTGACATTTTACTGCCCTTAGCCCTGTTGTGCCTATAGCCTGACCTAGGTCACATTACTGGGTGTAACTAACAGGTAGGCTGTGGGAATTTCTCCCAGACAGTCACACATTAGAGGGTTAGGTTTGCCTGGATGGGCCATCTACTGGTAGGATGGGAGGTGGAGCTGAGCACAGCCCCACATACACCTGAATGGGCTTTGTCCTGTCTCCACACAAAGGGCCTGATGACCCTGCTTTGTCACTCCATCCAGCGTGGTACCATGGTAGGTGAAGCAGTAAATTACATGCTCTTTAAAGCCACTGCTTAGAAGCTTTTCCCACCTCCCAGAACCAGGATACCAGGGTATAAAAGATGGACCTCAAACACCACCACATTAGGACCTGTGGATACTGGGCATCTCCTGAACCCAGAACCCAGAGTAACTCCAATGACTAATTGACTGGCATCCTGATCTGAAGCCTCATGGAAACAGAAGGCTTCCAAAAACCTTGCAACTCCACCCAGACTCTGTCATCTGTGAGCCTACCCTGGCAAGTGGTGCCATCCCAGTCCTAGACCCTTGGAAGTAGGCCTACTGTGCTCTGCTAGCCTGTGGATCCATCAGAACTGACACATCCCCTCTGCTGCATTACACAGACCTGGGCAGAACCAGCTCATCGCTCCTGCTGCGTGGATTGGGCCTGTTGTAAAGACTCACATCACTGCCGCAACCGCCATCACCTTTGAAACCCCCACTGCACAACACATCCTCCCTGGCATCTCTTCATTAGCGGCAGCTTCGGCAACAACGATGGACTCCACATCACAGCCTCACAGCTCCACAGAACCAGCACATTGCTCTGACTGTGCGAAACATCCCAGACTGCGGACTTCTGATCTCAAGCTCTCGTCAACAGGATCCTCGACATTGATACAACAGAGCCTCGTACTGCAGCCTTGCCACATCTCGGCACTGATGCATCACTTAGGCTGGACGGCTCATAGTTGGAGCAAATCCATGCACAATCTGCAAACCAGGATTAAAGTACTCAATTCAGTGGGTCTAACTGGGTCCCCATAGCCAGCCTGTGGTCCATCGCGGTTGGCAGGAACTTGTGACTTTTTCACAGTGTGGCGCAGCAGGATATCCAAAGTTGGCTTTTTGTGTCTGTTGATGCTATATTCTCTAAAAACCTTAAAATTCCATAGCTCCATATCTACTAATTTGAGTGTTTGTAATCTTGGTCTTGTTTTATTTGTTACATTTGACTCTATTTGTCTAACCTGGTGTGGGATCCTTCTTGTGTGATGTTACACTGCTTTACTCTTTAAAGTGTTGCATAAATAATTTACACATTGTCCCAGAGTTAAGCCTGACTGCTCTGTGCCAAACTACCAGGGAGTTGAGCACAGTTTAATTTGGGGTTTGCTTGTGCCTTACCCCAACAAGGATTGTGGTTGCTACTTATCCAGGGCTCACGCCCCAGTCAACATACAACCCAAATTCATACAGGCCTGTTGATCACCTACCTAAAGATTTAGAGGAAATCTTGAGCAAAATGTTCTGAGAAAGTAAAGTTCAGCAGGGCAAGGCTGCAGGAGTTGTCTGAGGAGAGAGCTTAATTACCGGATATCCTTGGGTCGAAGCCCAGGTGAAATTGTCTACATTTGGACTTAGTCGCTTTTTTGAAACTTGAAAATCTCTAGAGGGATGAGGCAGAGGGCTGTAGCTGAAGACAGTTCCATAAGGCCAGATACCCCTTTGGCAAAGGTCTTCTGAACAGAATTTGCTGCTCTGGAGGAGTATGCAGAGCCAATTTAACGGCTGATGCACCTTGGGCATATAGGCAAACAGGTTGGTCCCCTTCTCCTCCTGGTTCTCAGAGCAGTTTTTGGTCAAGAATTTTCCAAGTCCTCACTTTTGGACTTCAACCATAGGGGCACCTTTAGCACCACAGCCAAGTGTCCAGGACTGGTGGGACACCACTTTGAGTTTTAGGACTCACCCAGGCTGTGTCCAGGTGCAGGTTCAAGTAGTGGGAGCCTCTTGTGTCCTTATGGCTCTGAACAGGAGGCCAGCAAACTGGCATTTGGAGTAGTCTTGGGTTCAAGTGAAAGCAGTTGTTCAAGGTATAGCAAAGCAGTCTTGCAGAGTGCATAGCAGGTCACAGTAGCAGGCAATCCTTCCACAGGTCCAGGAATTAACTAAAGCATTGGTGATTGAGGTCTTATTTTTATACGCGGATGCCCTCCTTCTGGAAAGTGGGAAATGTTTCTATACAGTGGCTTTGAAGTGCTTGAAATTTCATCAATCCCCTACCATGGCTCCAAGGTGGCTGCAGTGACAATGTGGAGGTGATAGGTTCTTTCTGTGAAGGCAAAACACTCTGTAGTCAGTTGCAAGTGTGGCTGTGCTCAGTCATGCCTCCCATCCTGCCAGCAAATAGTCCACTAAGACACACCTAATTCCTCTATTGTGTGACTGTCTGGTAGGTATTCACAAGGTCTAATTGTCATTTACACCCAGTCATGTGACCTCAGACAGGCTGAAGGCACAAAAGGGCTAAGATCAAAAAAATCAGGAGCAGCCGGCGCAGGTAAGAACGGTGCGGCGGGTTGTGGGGGATTCAACAGACGACGCCGGGGGGGGGGGGGGGGGGGCGGGGGGAGGGGGGGAATTAAATAAATAATGATTTAATAATTTCACGCAAAGTGAAGGACACATAAAGCCATGCAGGGTGGCTTTGTGTGTCCTTGGAGATATGGAGCACCACACAGCACAGCCGATGCCTCACAAAATGTGATGCCCCAGCAGCTCAAGGGGCTTGTAAATATGCTTATTTGTGCTCTGACACCGTACACTGGTATGAATAGCACTAAAACTGAATGACATGCATGAGGAGCACTGTTGGAGGGTGGTAGTGAGGGAATCCCTGAGGAAGGAGGTCATTAGAGGGGGTGCCAAAAAAGATGTGCAAACATTTGTGAATAGATCACAATTCAACGGGCCACTCATAATGAAGGCTGTTGTGCTGGTAACTGAAACCTTCTCAACAACAGTCAAAAAATTGTAGGACTAGGAAGCAACTGCATGTTTAATCTCCATATTTAGCAAACGCCGTTTTTTCTCACTTTTGCCTTTTACTACATGGCCTCTTGTGGTTCTTGGTTCTGAACTCTCCCTTGTATCGTGTTAATGTTAAAATTATCATTTTAGTCCGGCATTTTATAGTTTTCTACCTCTCATTTTTAATGTAGTGGGTTTACATGGCAATGTGTTAATCTGTTTGTTAAATCGATTAACTTTTCGTTGATATAATTTTTAGATTATAGTGACCTCCTTTTTTAAGAAATGTTCTATCAACATTACCACTATTGCTCGTTCGCTGTATTACTTTCAAAACTGTACTTCATGAAGTATTGTTGGAATGATTTCCTTTTAAAAAATAGAAACAAGTGGAGTGATACAACTGCTGTTCCTGACCTTGGATTTGAGCTGAACTATTCTTTTTTGGGTTTCATTGATTTTTCCTAGGAATACCAAACTGCAGGATCACTTTTTATATTACAGTTCATGAATTTGTTGTGTGTTACTTTCATCACTTGATATCTGAATTCATTTTCCATATTAGTCTGTTGGCATACACTGAAATATAAACATTTATGGTGGCCTGTAAATGGTGGTAAATTCATAAATACACAGATGGTATTGTTATCATTTTGCTCATCGACCTTGATTATATTAGATTATCTCTTACATTTCTATCATGTTTCACAACGAAAAGTGTCTTTTTTCCATATTTCTGGATGGATCCTCTCCAAGATGTGAGCATTTTTACTAAATATCTTATCTTTGGTGTTAGTAAAGTCTCCATGGAGCACATAAGGCACTTTTCAGGGATTTATTCACCAGTCTTTTGGGATATCTTCTGACAAGTAATTTCCTCTTTAAGACTATGTCTGTATTGAAGTAGAGGTCCATTTTGTAGTAGTTGCAACTCAAACTAAGAAACATCCAAAAGGTAAGTTGTCACTTAGATCTCTTGGATGGAAATGTACATAGTGCAGCTTCATATTTTTGCCCGTGTCCTTTATGTTCAGTGATTTATTTGGTACCCAATCTCCATGATTGATGGATAAGTCGTGAAGGTTGATGGAACGTTTGTCAGAATGAAGGGCTATTTAAATGTTTCAGTAGTTATTATTCTGTGCCATGCCCAACCATGACTATATTGTTAATGTACATTTTCTATAGGTTGATGATGGGCTGGAATAGGTTGTTACATGTACCCAATTGGCCATAAAAAGTATCATCATCTTTGGGTCAAAGGCACAGAGGTAATTCTTCATTATATATATTTCTGTCAGTTTCAGGATGAGTTCAGCCTGTAGATTGTGTGGTCTATGCCTCTTAATCAGGTAAATATCCTTTATATCTGCAGCTTGGTCCTGTGGTATATTGGCATGAAGTGCTTCTATGTCCAATGTTGCCAAAATCGCATTTTTCAATTAAAAGCTAGGTGTTCACTTTTGGAGATTAGGGCCCCAATTATGAGTGGTCTGGTGGGCAGATGCTTGGTGCAAATGTTTTCAAATCTGACTCTACAAGGGTTTGGAAATTATTGAGTGAATGTAATAAAGGTTTCTGGGGAAAAGACATACAGATTGTGGTGGATACAGCATCATTGTCTACATGCTTCTGTAATTGTTGGTCATTTTGTATAATACATTTCAGCAGGTTGGACGTGCCAAAGTTTACCTGGGAAACATTCCAGGCTGTGGTGTTAACCCAAATTCTGGATTTTAATGGGCACTAGAAATAAAAGCCTGAGTTAGAAATATTCCGAGTTGAATTAATGTACTTAGGATAGTGCAGCTGCATAAAAACAGGCAATCAGTTCTGCCATCCACAAGTGCATACATTTATAATATGGCCCATACTGGATGAGATCAGCAATACTTACATTACAAGTCTACAAAAAAAAAATGGCTTTTCATTGAGATGGAAAGAAGTCAAGCAGTCAATTAAAAAATAGAACGGCAGAAAAGAATAAGGCCCATATTTATGAAAAAGTAATGCAACACAGCGAGGCAAGTCACCTTACTGCCCTACCCTGGGTTACAGGGAAAGGGCAGGAATGCACTGCACTTATCACAATGCGGAACATTCCTGTCTTTTCCGTAATGCAGGCGCACAGTGGCCTGCCCAGTGCTAATGCAGGCCCCCTAGGGGGAATGTGTTGCATGCAGGATTGTTTTTGTGCAGTAAAGGCCATCTTCGTGCACAAAACCAATCACCTAAGGAATATTTCTCTATATATGTGCGGTGCAGAATGCAGCACACATAGAAAGAGAAGAAAGGAAGAGAAAAAAAAATATTTATCCTTGCTACGCCCCTTCTGGGAAAACATCTTCCCAGGTCTACCAGCAATGGTAAATCTGGGAATGCATCAAAATCCATGGCAGTTGCATGGGAACACCCACACAACACCCATGTAAAAGTAACGCAAAGCAGCGAATTACGCTGCGTTGCGTTACTCCTGATTTATCAAGCCACTCAGGACCGCGCAAAGTGACATTTCAAGGCTTGATAAATTTCATTTTGGGGTCGCATTGCGCATGCAGATGTTGTGTGGTGCAAAAGGGACACAACCCCTTTCTGAAATATGGCCCTAAGTTTATTAATTGTATACTGAACATAGTTGCTGTTATGAACAATGTTATGGCTCCATGCCAATGGAAAATTACCAACTGATCAGCATTAGACACAAAGTTCACAAATTTGAAGGAAACTCTCTGAATCGAGATAGGATTAGGTTATTGTTGCAGGAACGGGTTCCAGGAAAAACAGAGCTCTAAGAGAAGCGTTAGTGCAAACAAAGAGGTAAGTATATAATAAACTGTTCCCAATGAGCACGCCCTGGTAGTAAACAAAGTGTTGGCAGGTACCATTCTATTCTTCACGAAACTGAATATTGCACAATTTAGTATCTGAGCTCTCTGTTCAATACATTCATAATGTTATGACATTCGAATTTGCTCACGGTAAAGTGGTTGGTTTCCAAATAAAATCAGAGTTTTCTAAAACCCTGAATTATCTAAGAACTAAACAGTTTATGAGGCTCTGAGTGATCCCGGGTAAGAATGGTTTACTTTTATGCCTTGAATAACATTATTCAACCGTCTAAATTAGTCAAGCCGTTCAACCAGTCTGTTTACAGAAATTAATATACTTGGCTTTGGTAGCACAGAACACACTTTTTGTTTGCTGTGCTGTGTGGTTGATCATGGCACTACAGAAATCAGTTCTACGAGGTGCTATAGAGGTTGAAATTCAATTATCTCGTAAGTGGCACATAATCGTTTTATCACTCATAATGGTTCACATTGTAACTCCATTGGTTTAAGTATTGCACATATTGAATGTGCTTTGGTGCTTATCCCACTTGTCTAGGCAAATTTTACTGGCTTGCACGCACAATGCTGGTTGGCATACAACAACATTGGTTTGAGGAATGAAAATGCTGGTTAATATGAATGTAAACTATTGTAAAACCAAGAGAGGGTTTTAGTTTAAATGAAGGTGCATAATATTTAAAGTATGAATTTTTCAAACACACATATTGGTCTATATTTTCAATATGCAAGCTTATATCAACATAATACTGCTGTATCTATTCTCTTCACTAGTGTATGCACAGCGAATACTGGTGCTTGTGTAAAACAAGGGTATGCTTTCAGAATGTATTCGTTTGTAGGTATACTCTGTCGGTTTACCCCCAAAATGAATTGCTTCATTTCCATAAATTCATGTTGTGCATGCATACCAAACTGCTGTGCATGCATAACAAATTGCTACAGTCAAGTAATATATTGGTTGAGATACATAATATAGTGGTTTGTCTTCATAATATGTGAAAAGCATACTGATTCACATGCTTATCAAACTGCTTCACAAGAGTAACACATTGGTAGAGATTTTCAATGTACCAGTTTGTATACATACTATATTGGTTCACTCTTGTACTGCTTTGTGTGCATAATATGTCATTTGAGATGTGCACACTATTACACTATTGGTCTGAAAGCATTATATACTGGTTTACATTCATAATGGAGTGATACACATGAATAATTATTTACTTTGAACACAAGGTATGAGTTGACTCTTGTAATGTGCTGGTTTATATGTATGATATATTAACTACAATGTAAACTATTAGTTTAAAAGCGTTAAATAGAATTTTGAACAAAATAATTAAATAATTCACTTGCATTTCCTGCTGATTTCCATGCATAGCACACTGATTTGCATGCATACCATACTGATTGACATACATAATTGTAGGGTTCATACACAATATATTGCTTCATTAATGTACTGGATGTATGAGAACTATATTGGTATAAGTGTTCAACTTATTGGTTCAACAGCATTAGAACCGATTTTTGAGGTTTTGACTAAGGCCTTCCTACTGTGCTGCCCTACGGCAAAGAAAAGGGCAGGAATGTGCAGCATCTATCAGATACGGCGCGTTTCTTTCCTTTTCCCCTGCGCCGGCGCACAGTGGACTGCCGTGTCGAATCGAAGGAGGCTTTTTCCTCTTTCTATGTGTGCTGCAGATTTCAGCACACATAGAAAAATGGAAAACAAGGAGAAATAAAGCTATTTATCCTCGTCATGCCTTCCTTACCCCTTCCCTATGGAGGTGTATGATTTTGGTGCTCCCTCAGATTTCCGATTTCTCATGAATCTGGGTCAGTGTCAAAAAGCCATGGATGTTGCTGGGGATGGCCCCATCAACACCCAGGGCACAAATATTTAAGCCAGAAAACTGTGTTAAAGGGAATGATATTTAATAGGCAGCATTAAGCCAAAAAAGCGGCTTAGTGCTGCCTCATGCACATGGAGCAGGCTCCTGCGCCACGGAACGTCACAAAAAGTAATGTTCCAGCAGTGCAAGGGGCCTCATGTTTTTAAAAGTGATGTTTTACTTTTCAAACTGTTTATTTTCCCCGTTTGAAATGTAAGTTAGGGGACTGTAAAATTGTTATCATGTAATCATTATTTTAAAGATTGATCTGTTACCACTGCAGGGAACATTGATGAACCCAGGTACATGACATTGTTTAAAAAGAAGATTTCAATAGCTTTCCCATTCAAAACGTTTCCATAGGAAGCACACTGCATTGCTTATAACTGTTCCGTCTCAGTTTTGCAGGAGGTCTCATGATATGTTCAGGTCAGTAGTTTTTGGCATATTCTTAAAAGCATATGTCGATTGATATTAGAAGACATCCGGCCTCATCTTTTTTGTTGATTGAGAAACCTAAGTTTGGGCGCCTAAGTAACTGTCTGAAGAGAGCAGTGCAACACACATCATGGTAAACACATGATTGTTCATTTTAGTTTAGACAACATGTAACAAGTTAAAGTTCACTCAGGGCCAGATCACAGACAGTTCTGAGCGGGTGCAGCAGGAGTGTGAGTCTGCTTTGTGTGCCCCTTAGGCACATGGTGTTACAGAATGTGCTGCAGATGCTTGTGCAGCCCCTTCTGTAATGCAGATTGTGCTGGTGCTACATGTGCACTGAAGTGATGTCAAGAGGCATGTCCTCGTTTTCATGCATGCAGCCCCATTCAAATGAGGGAATCTTTTGCCTGTGCACCTGGACCATATTACAGAAGTGGGAACTGCAGCCAAGAAGGCGATAAAATGCACATCAATAGTTCTTTAAATGGTGATGGCGCACATTTAGTGTCCCTCTAGGACACATGTTGAGATGGGGACATGTGGTTCTGCAGGTCCCTCAGGAATCACACTGCAGGTAACGGCAATCATTCACTGCACGTGTCTGAAGGGAGATCTCTGCACCCTTGTGGTATGCAGGCTGGATTGTCATCTACAGTGAAATGTGGACCAGTGACTTCAAACAGCCAGTCCTCCTTTCACTAATGCGCTCTTCCTTACACGCGTGCGACGTGATGTCTATTCTGTGAAGAGTGCATTTGCAGTGATATGGCGCAATGGCCCTACTCTGGACCCAGCACACACACTATGTGTCGTGTTACAGAGTGGGTGAGTGTATCATATCTGTTATGCATCATCTGGTCTCCTAGCTCCTGGTCTGGCAATATCACTTCAGTCACTATTTGAAAACCTAGAACCGGAAAATGTTAATTCGTTTTAAAAATTATTTTTATTCTCCCAAACAATTCTTCAAAATATATTTTGATTGGTATATAAAGCTTTACATCCCTTACTCAACAAAAGTGATCATTGTTCCACATTTTAATGTTCTGATATTGGTGTTATAAAAATACATACCAGTTTTGCCTGTACTCTCACCATCCACCATATCAGTCACTTTACATACCAACCTTCTCTGCCTTTTTAGCTTTTAAAGGCTCATAAGTTTAGATTTACTATTCCTTTGTGGCACAAATAACCATGCCAGTCAGCGGTGGTGCTCAAAAGCTATTAAGGGCTGAAAGTCAAGTCATGTAGCCAGGGGGCGGCTGGTGAAATTTGAAGTTGGCGAGGCGAAAGCGCCTGCCTTTAGCAAAGTACATCAAATCCCACGTTGTTTAAGGGGATTCGGGGTCCTCCTTTTGAGATTTTGTTTTTAAACAAATCATGCCCAAACTATTTTGTGGAGCCTTCAGTAGCTGTGGTACAACCAACAGACGACTTGTTTTACTTACCGGGAACTCCACACATTTTCCCTCTATGTGTCTGTCAGGCATCGCGCGCCTATTTCACTGAAAGTAGGCCTGTTGAAAGTCCTACCAGTGGTCAGTATAGGGTGGGGGCTGATCCTGCTTCACTTCCTGGTCTAACCTGGCTTCTGATTGGGTGACTTGGTTGAATAGCGTCACCATCTAAGCAGGTTCGTATTTTCATACGTGCTGCCATGATTTGAGCATGCACAGCATATATATATATATATGGCCTGCCGAAGGTCTGAATGGGTTTAAATGAAAAGTGCCCCTCAGACATACGCAATTCACAGAACTCTGAAATGCCGTTCCATTGGCTGATGACATGTGCACTTTGCACTGACAATATATAGACAACAGAAAAGAAAATACTTGAAGTGACAGATCTGTCAGTTTGTTTGTTTTCATTTCTGCTGTTGCAGCTGCAATACCACATTATCATTATTGTGTGATTGGGCTGGGGGTGTCTTTGCAGCGACACCTATGCTCCAGCTGCCATTGCCAGAATCTGGACCTCTTCTGACGAGGAGGATAACGTTTATGTTGCAACATGTTGCTTGCCCCTATGCGACTCAGGGGACCATGATCCTCCGTTTCGGCAACTAAGAAAAATATCTGCTAAGACCTCTAGTTGTCAGGCAACAGCAGTTACCCACTGCAGAAAATACAAAAACAGTCTCACAGAGGAGAGGCTGGATGAGATTGTTCCTGCGGGAGGCTCGCGCGCCAGCATGCTTTGCATTTATACGTATCCTTCTGTGTGTAAACATGGCTCGAGATCAATTTCCCCCACAAGACGACGACGCAAGGTGAGAAACAGGTTAAGGGCGGATTGCAGAGAGCCTACCATGGCAGTAGTGGCTGGCATGTATGGGAAGCGGAGACGCAGCCGTCGAGCGTGCAAACATTTTAAATAATAAAATACAAAAACTTACAATAACTGGCTCAGGACTGAACTGACGTCGTCCGACTTCAGCTCTGGACCTCTTCTCAGCTGCAACCAGATGCTGCAGTGCAGGCTCAAATCCTGGCACTGCTGTCACGGTGTGAGAGCAGCGCCATGATTGGAGGAAGCAGCCTCACTCGCCACTCCCAAGGACTCTGGAGCCCTAAACTTACTCTGACCCAACTGCCTTAAGACAGCTGGGTTAGGGCTTTCAAAGTGTGAATGTGTGGCTGGCCGTCGCAAGACGGCCGGCCAAAAAGACATGCGCACTTTGAAAAGTGCAGAACGAGCCCACCCTCTTCTCTGCTTAGTGACATGCTGCTGTCACTCAGCAGCGGCCCGTCCCCATCCTGTCTTGAGCGGCAGTACGGGGGGATGAAAAATAAAATAGTAATATATTACTATTTTATGTTTCATTCTTTTGGGGGTACGTTACGTGGGGCGACACTCCTCCACTCCAACAGAGGAGCCGCCCCTGTATGTAGCTCCAAATTTGCTTTGCCCGAGAAGGAGCAATGCCCATTTTAATGTAGTAGAAGGAGGTGTAAGTGGGCTGAACTGAGAAAAATACCCATAGGACTGGCAAACAGCTAGAACAATTAAAATAGCCGGACCTGGCTTTGTGTCGAATCCTTATGCCTAGCAAGCACAAGCACAGTCAAAGGTGCTGCAAGTATATCACGTGATATGTACATGAACATGATTTATGCAAATTCACATATCTAATGTGGCTGCATGTGGTTATCCTCCAACAGAAATTATGAGTAGAAGGTGTACTTAATGTGCAAATACCATGCTATATATTGCTGGCTGTTGCCTGGGCTACTGCACTGCAGGACTTTTCTGTTTAACTGTCACTGATGATACTAACAACGTGCAATGCGAATGTGGTGCTGCTCAATATTTTAGGTTTAGAAAAACGCAGCACTGTAAGTTTTGATACATTGCTATGCAGTCCAATGTTTTGTAAATTTGAGTTAGAAACACTGTTGCGTTTGAACATTAACAAACTCCAGTCTGGATCTTTACAACCCAGGAAATGGTCATTCAATTACAACAATTAAGACCTGAAGTAAATCGTTTTTCATTGTTTTCCAGGACAAGACGGGAAACCCCAAAAGTTTGTGTGAGTTGCAAAAAAAGTGGTTTCTGTATGGAGAAAATATGTTCCTTTGTAGAACACAAACAACATGCAATTGTGCTGCTACCCTGCCTTTTTCCAATGTTGCATTGTACTGTCAAAACAATTCTGAATTGTTAAAATGGTTTACAATAAAAAGTCAAATCCCTTTCCCAGGCATATGCCTGTAAAACTGATAGTAAGTTACAATTACAAAATAGTCCTTGACAGGGGAGATTCACACATAAAACAATGAAAATAGGCCTGAAATCAGTACTATATTAAAGCTGTCCAGCCAGACAGAAAATTTAATAATGTATCAAATCAAATAAAACACAAGAATAAAGTGGGACACAATCCGATGTCCAACGCAACATATATAACAAAGACACAAATTAACAGAAATTCACAAATTCTGAAAAAGGCTTGGGCGGGACAAAAAATGCTTGTAACATGTATAAAGAAATGCAACAAGCAAACAATATGTAGAGACACCGTTACACATCAGTAATTAATTCAATCGCGTTTACGGTGTATATAAGGTCGACGACGTTTCGATCCGGTAGAAACAATACTGGGATCATCATCAGGATGTAAAATTTAAATGCCTGAGGGAATTTATGACAAGCGTAATAGCAGGGGGCAATCAATGAGGCAATAGCGATAATGCCAGGAAGGGACTACTGCAGTCGCATGGAGTTACGTTAGATCACTTGAGCGTCTTGGCGCATAGCAAAGGAAGTAGGGTGGGATTGGGGCAATTCCCAATTGAGGGCACTGGCATGGAGAGGCACGGTAACCTAATTACACGAATAGCTGCAACCAATCAAATTTGGAAATATACGAAAGGTGCTGTGAGTCACGCAACAATGATGCAAGTTCTCCTGAGCCGGTACAATGACCTGTGTATCCTTCGGTATTCTGGTGTGTTTGGAAAAACTGATAGTGGCACAGTTTTCTCGGTGCACTCTTGGATAGGTTTTTGAACTCTAAAACAATATTTTTAACTAAAGTGTAAATCCATGCATGCAATGGTACATTGTTATGGTGGATTAGTTCCACTGAGTCTTATTGACAGAGCTGATTTCTTTAGGTTTTAAGGAGAAAAACATATGGTAACCTGGTTAACATGCATTTTTACTGCTTGAGGTATTTTTGTAATATCACAGAAAAACTGTTAGTTGTATGCATGTTTTCTGAATTAGACACCATGAAGTGACTCATATTTTTGTTTAACTCTGTTCATTGTATTTTCATGAGACATCAGTTTAATACAATCCATAACACTGCGCAATGCCTCAACCCAAACATTCACAGTACCTGTTAATGGAGGAGAGTACAACACTTTGTATTCGGGATGATAAGGCAGCAGTACATATGTGGGATACCCACCTGTTGCTGGGGTACCATAATACATCTGGAGGACCAGCTAATTAAAAAAAGTGAACAGTTGACATTTTAGATACATTGTGAAAATAACATTGATGGCAGTAAACAATCAAACCAGTGGGGCATGTCTCCCCCGGCGTGTTGTGGCACTCAGTAACCTTGTGTGTCGTTCTGCCAGACACAGCTCAAGCTAGGCTGCGCGTCGGAGGAGGGGTCATTTCCCCGTGAAGTTCTTTCTCGCTGCTTCCTTATATCGGTACTGCTGGGGGAGCGTTACGCAGTGGGGGTATCGGGGGTAACTACAATTAACTGGGTGGGGGGCATGGGCAGGCGGAGTGCTCATGGGTTGTTGGAATGTAGATTAAGCCAGCCATGAAGTGCCTCATAATAGCCTTTACAATTAATTTCATCATTTGGCTGGTGGTAGTTGTATGGAGAAACGTTCAAAAAGCACATGGTAACAGTAGTACTAGGTATTGGTCTAGGTATTTACCACACATCTTTAATTCTAGTGAAAACACTTAGAGATAACTAAAGAACAAGTAAATTGTACGCCCCCCCCAAATTAATTACAGCACTTTTTGATGTGCCAAATACAAGATCATGAACTAACACAAAAAAGTTGCTCTTCCGCTTTAGCAATTAAGCCTCTATTATAATTGTGTTGCGACTTTTACACTGTAGCTTACTGCATCAACTATCTAATATGTGATGAAGCAGAAGCACACTGCACCAACCTTCTTCTTCATAAGGGTAAACATTTCAGACCTGGTCGGGAAGCTGTGGAATTCCTTGCCCCGGTAGCTGAGACTGCTTGAAGAGGAACCCAGCTTTAGGAAGAAGCTCAAGGCATGGCTGTTCCCTCTTTAGCCATCTTATCTTCCACCCTCACTTGCAACACTCTTATTTAGCACTGGGAAGCCCTCAGGTAGCCACACACTCCACAAATAACTAAACATAAACCTTAATCAGAAGCAAACAATCTATTTTTTTGAACAGCGCACAATTGAGGTGTTTTGCAAAACGTTTGAGGAAATTATTCATTATAAAGAATTAAATGCAGCAGACCTGCAATGTCCCTGTTGGACTCATCAATCCAATGAGGCTGGTAACTTGATCACAATTAAAGGGCACTTATATTTAGTCCCATAGTTTGATAAATATCATTGTGGTTTACGTATTATATATAACAGCAGTTATACGATAAGAAGCCTCTCATTTATCTCCAGTGACACAACAATGACAAAAAACAAATTCCTCTTCCTAATGGGTGCACTCTCTCACACCAAATTGCACTGATTCATGAACAGCCTCTGAGAAATTTGTTCACATCACAAAATCTAGTGGAGTAGTAGCTAGGCCACAATTACAACCTGAAGAATAGTGTAGAGGAAGATGGTGCTCCTCAACAGCTATGGTCACATATACTAGAAGATATCTGTACATCACACAGTGATTCTTAAAGGCATGGATAAAGTGATGAGCAAATTATATATTGAGAGTGCTAAGAGAAGAGTGATTCTTTGTTATGTTGCAGCAACAATGCAATATAATGTGAAGTGGCTTAGGGAGAAGAGAGCTGGATCAACTTGTTCAGCATGAATCTGGCACTCATGAAATGAAGAGATCAACTACTATGGTGAAAGCTTAGATAGTTCCGCTCCTCAGAATATCTTTTAAATGTAAAATACTTGTGGATTTGATGGACCAAAGATCAGCACAATTATGTCAATCAACTCAAAAGCAATCAAATTGCCATTGAGGCAATTACAACTAAACCAAGAATTTAGATGCAACCAAATGGATGCCTGGAGGTGGTAGACATATCAGATACATTATATGCATGGTATATCAGCTACGTTAAAAAAGTTCCAAGGAAAGATTAGTATAGCTTGGGCCAAGATGCACTCTGTGCTACTAAGCTAATGCAAAGTCCAATTTATTTATGTATTGCACATATCTGATGCCTGAAATTGTAGACAATGTAGTGGCAGTGCAATAAGTGCAGTAGCTCTTGAGCTGTCTTCATTCCTGTGAGTAGAAATGACTTGATATTCCATAAAATCATGATCTTCTCACTGGAACAAATATAACAGGACAGCCAAAATTTAGCCGCCCTTAACATGCCTAATTGAACTACTGCCCATTGAAGAAAGAAAACTGATTGTATGCATGTGTCCATAATAATTTTAGTTAAGAGAAAATTTACCATTTCACTGTAATGAAGGACTTCAGTACCTTATTGAATAACACCGTTCTGTAGCTGGAAGAAGGACCTGATTTACCAGGCAAAAAAGTGGGCAATTAAAGAGCAAGACAGAGTGTCAGTGTAGTAAAATAGGTTCTGACTCATTTAAATCCCTGGATTTATTTTGCTTTTAGACTACCTTGTTCTTGGACTTTTAAACTACTGAGTCTAACTCACTGTAAACTTTGCTGACATGGATTGAGAGTGCTAGTCACCTGTATTTGCCATTTAAAATAAGGTCTGCTGCTGCCTAGCTGGTGTAAGAGGCTCTGGGTTGGCTGCACTTGAACACATGCACACACATATGCGTACACAACTGAGGGCTGAGCAAGTTGACTACCGTCCAGCTCAGCCGGTATATGTGGCAGATAGATTGTTGCAGAACGGACCCTCCAGGGATTGGTACTGACCTTGTCTAGGCCTCATAATGTGGGTGGTATTCTTAGTTTAAGTCTTTATTTTTTCACTAAAAAGTGCTTATACTTTAATGTATCATGCATTATCGGTGAAATCTGCGCCAAAGTACAGTTTTGCCTTAGCTGGGGCTAGAGATTAGTGTGCCACATCAATTAAATTCTAAACATGGACTCCAATTGCAGAGTCAATGTCTTTTTTTATAATATCTGCATTCTGTCTGGCACTTGAATATTTATCATATGTTATCATATTTCTCTGACCAAGCTCAAAATTTGATTCATGCTGAGCCAAGCTAATTACTCTGCTGGCCACCCGGCAGATCAAAGGCCTCCCCACATAATAGGACATATTTGGCTGTGATTAGACACGTTCCTGGGAAAGGAATAGTGTGGGGACAACATAGGCATACTATAATCATGTTTAACACTGCTTTAAACATGGAAAGGGTCCTCACATGTAGAGCAAAGGAAAGTAGTCTAGACTTCTGAAGCCAATCACAGTAGGGGTTCTTCTTTGAAGTTTGAGAGGGAAGAGGCCAGGCAGCTTTGCCAGATGGGGGTATGGATTCAGGTTTTTAGAAAGTTCTTTCAATAGACCACTTCAAATTACAATCTTGAAATGTCCTAAAATTCTGTACATGATGGGTGGGACAGAGCTTAGTGATGATGTGGCATCCTGGAATTAAAAACCTCTGCGCAGGGAACGTGAAGCGAGAGAGAAGATGGATTTCACAGACCCTGATGAAGACCAGAAAAATTGACTTAATGTGAATGTCACTCTCTGGATTCACCTATGCCGGGTCAGTAATAAACACAATTCTTGTCAAGGTAACCCACTAAAGCTGCTAAGGAAACTGTGCTTAAACCTCTGGTGGCTTAGCACACAAAAGAGTCAGGCATAACATAAAGTATTAATGCAGCTCTCAAACAGTAAGAAAGTCAAAACATAACAGAAGAGAAACCCTATTATAGAAATATAAATTGTAATAAATACAATTACACCAAAAATCAAAAATCCAATCATGAGAAACAAAATTATGATTTGCGTCTCTTTAGGGTTCTGAAAAGTGCCTAAAGGCGCAAACCACTAGCGCGAACCGCTAACTGTAGATATCTGGTTGTGTTGTACTGGAATAAAGGCACAAGTTCAGGCTCACCACTATGGAGCATGTGACAGGACCAGGTTCATCCTACTGTAAGTTTTCCCTTCTAACTTCAATGTGAGGATTGCGTGGCATGGCTCTGGGTCACTCTACATTGGATCTGGTGAGGCTTCCAGTCAGGAGGTGCATGCTGTAGCTCTACCGAGATCTGCCTCACTCTGCATTGGAGCCGGTGAAGTATCCAGTTGGGAGCTACACAGCGTGGGTCTGAGGGACTCTGTGTTGCTTTGTGTTGGATCCATTGAAACTGTACATTAGGCAGGGAGAAGTACACTCTGATTAAAGACAAGTGTCCTGGATCTTCAGGACAACACTTGGGTGTCGGAATTAACTCATGCAGCAGCGAGCAGAGGAGATGGAGTAGGGTCAGCAGGGCCTGGTCATCCAGAAAGTAGGAAAGGCCTCTGGAACGTGTTGTCTGCATGTAGTTAACACAGGAGGACAGCCACTGACCCTTGGAGTAACTTCTGGGGTCCTGGGTTCAGTGCAAGAAGGTCCAGTATTCCTTCAGGCTTCAGACAGCATGGCAGTCATTCTTCTGAATCTTCACAAGTCTAGGAGTTTTCTGATTTCAGGTTCTGTCGTGTCAGTTGTATGCCCTATTGGTAGAGGACACGCCCTTTGTGTAACTTTAAACTGGTTCAGCTCAGTTCCTCTCTTTCCTTTGGGTTTGGTTCCAGACCAACTTGTGAAGCAAAGGCAGAGGCTGGCCTGGTATCAGGTTCTTTCTTTATGATCCTGGAAAGACCCCTTTGAGGTGTAGTCATCACAGGGGTACAACTCCTTTGCATCAATTCTGCCTGGAAGATGCTAACCTTCACACACAGAGGCCCTTTGTTCACTGTCTAGGAAGAATACGCGACACATCTCCTGCTCAGCACTACAGGTGCCACTGACTCAATGCACCACAACCCATGGACCGTTACTGATTGAGTTTTGTGCTGTGGAGAGGTTGCACAGCAATGTCACCTCAGGCAGTGTGGGAGACCTGGGACGTTGATGAGGAATTTGATGCAGGTGTAACACACCCCACTGCATTTGCATCAGGACTAACCCGAAGGGACACAATCCTAGCAATTTCTTCACATGAGCGCGCTCATCTCTAGTGCCCCAACCTCAGTGCACTGCAACTCACGGACACTTCTGTTTGAATGTTGGGTGACCACTGTCCTTGCTCCGGCTCCCTCCATGTTGCTCAGCAGTTGACTCTGTTGTGCAGGTGTTTTCTGTTTTCATTGCACTGGTGTCCACTGTTCAAGTTGTTGCCAGCACCAAGCACCCCGTACGGGCTGGCTTATACTCAGCCCACACACATCCAGCACAGGCATCACTGTACATGTGGCCCTGCCAATAAAGGTTCCGGGCGCATGTGCCCGTAGCCAGTTTAACATGATATATGCGTGTGTCCCTGTGGTCTTGTTGTATGCATGAGAGCCCGGGGCCCTACGACATTACAGTGTGCTGTGTACAGCGGACGCAGACAAGTCACCACAGGCAGCGGGTAAGACCTTGGACATGTAGCTTTGTCATCAGCCACTCAATGCGTATGAGGAGTGGACTGGGCCGTCGTACGGATGTCCAGCGTCGGGGTGTGAATGATGATTCCGTGGCTCTGGGCGTGGTTCATTGCAGGACATGTGCACATGCATGTGTATCTGTCGCGGTGTGGGTCTCCTTTGTGGGGTGTAGGTGGTCCCTGTTGAGACTTGAACACCCACGTATGTGAACTACTCCAGCTTCCATGAGCTCTGAGCCCACCCACACCTGTAGGCCACCTCCTTTTGGCATTCTGGCACTGGAATGCGGTGTGCGGGAGCCAGCCGTGATGGAGGGTGCTTCCTGCTGTGTAGTCTGTGCAGGGGCTGGGGTCATCTCTATGTAGCTTGGCTGCCCTGCGCCTGGGGGTGGGTTGCCTGAGAAGTCCATGAGCTGTTGTAGGGCATCGGTGTCGGAGGTGTGGTGGTCGTCTCCGGCATCACTGATGGTTTGTCTGGTCTGACTTGCTTGAGGTGTTTTTTGTCCCTCTGCAATGTGAAGGGAAGATGCATGTTGACATTTATGTTTGCGAATTGTTCTTGTTTACATGCAGACTGTGTGACAATGTACACTGTGACTGTTTGGGCGGTGCTGGCAATTTGGGGGAGAGAGTGGACATTGGGACTACATGACAGATGTGAGATTGTACCCGTGCATATACATCTCACAGTTCCCTGCTCTGTCCAATGTGATTGGACTGTTTCTGTGCATGAGTGGACCCATTTGTGTTCCCTGTTCTGCAGTGCAGATGTTGCACTTGGTGCCACATTGTCATGGGATGTGCTGTGATTGCTATGTGTGTGTGCTGCAGTGTGCCACGGGGATGAGGGACATGATCCTAGGTCATTGTGGGTGTGCAGTGTGCTATACTTGATTGTGCATGTGTGCCATTGTGCCCATCTCCCCCCGTCCCCCCAGTCCCTGGCAGTTACTCACTCTGTTGTTGTTGTGTCAGGTCCTCTCGAGCCGTGTCTGTACTCCCACCTCATTGCACCGTCTCCACACTGATGACTGGCCTCCATTTCCTCCTGCTCCTCCTGTGGCGCAGAACTCCCACCTCCTGTCGCCGTTGCTGCCTTCCTGTTGGCGGCGTCTTTGTGCCTGGTTTAGGTTTTCAGGTCATGCCAGCGCCTCTTGGCCTCATCCATTGCCCTCCTCGACACTCCGGCTGCATTCCAGGTAGTCTGATTGTGGGACAGTTGCTGGTAGTGTTCTGTCACCTCTGTGACGCTGGTCTTGTGTTGCTGTGGACTGCACCCCGTCTTCCTCTCCGTCTTCTCCCTGGCCTTCGCCGGCCCCGTTGTACCTTGCTGGTGGTCTGTGGGGCTTGTGGGGTTCACGTTGGCCTCTGTGCTCGGTCAGGGTGCATCCATGGTCACTTTTGATTGTTTCTGGTGTGTTTTTCTTGTTCTGATTTTATAGTGCATTTTCTCGCCAGACGCGTGGGATTTACAGGTCTGTGGCTGGTTTTCGCAGCTTTTTGTATTGCGCTTGGCCTCATCGCAGCTTTTTTTGCGTTTGTCTTTCGCATTTTTGAGGCGTGGCGTTGATTTTAACGCGGCCATTTGACGCGTAATTTGGTGACTATCACATGGTACCACCGTATTGTGAACACTTGGTTAACATCGTTGTAAATTTCCCGCGATAGACAGCGATGTTGTAGGTTGTGTGAAGTTACTTTTGTGATGATTATTACATGTTCTTGAGAATATGCCCCAATAAGTGCACAGAGTCCTATTGGCTCCAAAAACGGGTTCAGCTTAAAAAGACAAAAATGTGACGAGAGACCACAAAAAGGATAGTCATTTTTGACATGTAATGACGTTATCTATAGAACAATTATGGTAGAGCTACGTAAGTTACGTAAGAAGCTGGTCACACATAGGCCAAATACACCTATGCTGACAGTGGAAAAAACACTCATCAAGAGCAGCAGAGCTCAGAAGTAGTATATCGTGACAGTGTTCATTCTTATTCCAGATCTAGCTGTGCCCTTAAGGCCAAATGTCACAAACTGTTCCTCAAATTCATTGAATATGAAAGATCTGGTAATTAACAGCATGTGCAACTAACTTTTGTTATATCAGAATAATGAGTTTTGCTGATTTGTTTATTGCTCATGGTTCTTACTGGTTCCAAAATGCACCTCCTGTTACAATTTTGGCGGGATAACCTTGCCTGAATTTAAAGGGGAAAATGCACTGTAATTGCCAGGATGAGCGAATTTTGGTGCGGTACACACTCAAATCGCGATTATGTCCAATTATAGGGGCAACCCACATTTGGTGATAATTATCGCATCTGAAATTCTCCGAACACTTGATGTCGTATTTAGTTTTTATGTCTAAAACTGAGTCAGCTCATTATCAGGGCTTTTGTATTTAGATTCAATACGCACCTTGTGTACAGAAAAAATGTACATATAGATGGCTGAAGGTGTGCCACCGCATGGGAAGAGATCAGCAGTGCCATGTCAATGTAGATGTGAGGTTGCCCTGCCATCTCCCTCTAATGCAATGCAACACACTAACTTTGGTTGCTGTGCTGATTTCCATTAAATATTAGTAAATCTGTTCCTTAGTTTTTAAATCATGGCTGGGGATAGTTTGCTAGCAGCATTCTTTTCAAAGATTTTCATTTACAAATTTAGCCAACCATCAGAGATGCCTAACCAGTGATTGCTATTGAAAAAATGTACTGCGGGATCCAACTAGTTGTGGAAGGTTGACTTACTTAAATGG
The DNA here is from genome assembly GCF_964204655.1 of Triturus cristatus. NCBI lineage: Eukaryota > Metazoa > Chordata > Amphibia > Caudata > Salamandridae > Triturus > Triturus cristatus. Next base: position 1,124,754,276 of record NC_140590.1, on the reverse strand, counting down.
TACCAAAGAGATTGCATTTAATACCGCTTAGGGTGTAAAGGTGCCTTCCGCAGACATCTCTACCCGTCTAGCAGTTACAAGAACATAATACTGTTAAGGTAATTCTGGTGGTTAATGTAGTTACGTGAGATGGGTGTGTATTTGTGTTTTTGTTTGTGTGTGGCAACCATTGATGAAATTGTATCAACTCTAACTCATAAACTATACCTGCAGATTAGATAAAGCCTCTAGCACCAAATGGCATGATGAAAGGGAGGGAGACGACCTGTGCCCAACATGCACAGGGGATAATGAAAACAGGAACACATATTGTTTTTCTGTCCTCAGTACAGTAGGCTTCAGGCCAAGTGGATTGTGCCCTTCTGCAAGAACCTAGGCACCAGAAGTCACTGGGTTGCCTTTTGAATTCTAAGAACAAGTACAAGTAGACTCCATCTATTTGCTGTAGCAACATTTGTTGTAGCCTTCTAGATAAGGCGAACCAAGTGCCAATGAAATGATGTGGAAGTGTGGTCATTGTTTCTTAATCCCGCATATGGTATCTACTGACGGGGGACTGGCTTTGTATTTGTAAACCCAAAGCCAACTCAGACCTATTGCTTTTATATGTCATGTGAAGATCGTTTTAGCAAGCCAATATTTATTAGATTGCTGATTTTAGTCCGTAGAAAGAGTTTCTGCTTCTTATTTAAAATATACATGTTTTTATCCATTTGTATGTTTTAACTTTTGTATATCCTCTCTGCCAACAGCTGGTTTGTTTTTATTCATGTATTTTGTATCTTGTTTTTTTTTGTGAGCTATGATGATCTTTGTGCTTAATATAATAAATGATTTGTTTGAGGGTTGTTTTTTGCGTGTGTGTGTGTGTTTGTGTGTGTGTGTGTCTGTGTGTGAGAGAGAGAGAGAGAGAGGGAGAGGAAGAGAGAGAGAGAGAGAGAGAGAGAGAGAGAGAGAGAGAGAGAGAGAGGGAGAGGGAGAGAGAGAGAAAGAGAGAGACCCCGAAAGGTTTTACATTAGCAAGCCATTGCATATAATGTAGAATGCACAGGAGGTCAGCAAGCCAAAGATCTTGGTGCAAATATTTTTGGGTAACCTGTAGATCACAAATTACACTAATTATAAAATACCTCAGTCACTAATGCACCAGCTGCAAACAGCAGCATGTATTTTATAAAACATAATGATGAATTCTTTCAAGTTTGAACTCAGCTGTTTGCTATTCTAAGGTTGAAAAAAGAAATCCCATTCGGTTGCATTGAACATCTGTGCCCAAAAATTCAGTTGGTATTGTGTGATATTGGTAGAAATGGTATTCCTGCTTGGCTGGGATTTGTACCCAGGCCAGGCAGGAGCCACCACTCTAGTCAGGGTAACCTAGTTAAACACTAAAGCATAACCTGTGTTCACCCTCTGATAGCTTGGCAATGAGCAGTCAGGCTTATCTAAATAGACAATGTCTAAAGTATTTGTACACCTCACACACCACACACACACGCGCACACACACACATAGTAACCTAATGAATAGACCACAAATCAAATCAGCTTTATTCGATAAAAAGAAATAGAACCATAAAAGCATTCTAAGAAAATGTAATCCTGTTCATAATTCATCTGTATCAGTACAAAAAATTGCGTAATTTGTTTTAAAAATCAATCCATAGTTTGATAGACACCGGTGACGTGGTATAGTAATTTGTCTATATCAAGATAGAAAAATGTGGATAATGGTTTATACATAAAGTGTATAAGTGCAAATATTTATAAGGGATAAAAAAAAGCATAACATCCCAAAATTCCGTTAATCAATGTGTGTCCTACTCTCTTCGTAGAGTGGGGTCTCAAGGGGTGAATTAAGATTTCTTCTTTTGATCGCCCTTTGAATATAAGCCTCTACCATGTTGCAAACTTTCACATTTTCTAAGTTACAAATAAAGTCAAAAGCAATTTTATAAAAATACAGTTTCTCCTTTAAAATAGCGGGTGTAAAACGCTCTTCCTAATATCCATATAAAAATTGCAAAATAAAATGAAGTGGAGAGTCGTTTGGTCCGATTTTCCAACACAGGGGCATTTTGGAAGGTTTCAAATCCATTTGCCCATGTTGAAAAAGCTACTAAAAAGTGAATTGTTCCCATTCTCCACCTTCTCAGATAAAATTTATGTTTTATATTGGTGACCTGGAGTAAATAACACTGCGTCCCTAGTCCATTAGGCATAGCATAGTAAGACCTACATAGCTTTTTCGATTGTGCCTCAGTTTTTCTTAGCCATTCTCTTGACTTTAATTGCCCATTTGTCAAATCCTTTTTACTATAATCAAGAATTTGCATGAGATTATTAAAATCAATGTTCTCAGTGCACTCTTTTAAAAGGTTATTAATACACATCAACCAGGGAATTCTTTTGTTATACTCAAAGGAAAGACAATCCTTAATGATTTCCTGCATGAATTTGGCTCCCTCCTTACTCCAAATGCCACACCAAACAGTAAGAGCTAGTGTACCAATATTATCATTAATGTTAGGGGCAGCCAGCTCTTTGTGGGTGATATATGAGGGAATAGACCACAAAAAGACTCTATACACATTTAGAAGATTAGAGAATATGTATCTGAGCACAATAAGACCAAAACAACAAAAATCCAATCAGTAGAAGTCAAGATATACATTTTTAAAGATTAAATGCAAAAATAGTGCTAAGAAGTCACTAGCGGTCAAAAGGTTAATTGAGACCGAGAGTTATTGGTAAAAATGTTCAGGCCAACCGTGATGGAGGTCAGACCAGCTACGGGACCCACGCAGGGCCCGCCGAGAAAGCACCTTGGATGGAGCAAAGCTTCTACACTGAGGGCATGATGCGTCGATCTTTAACATGCAGTTGGCTCACTGAGTTCTCATCGGATTTCTCTGAGGTGAAGGAAATGTGTCATAATCAAGCCACGCAGGGTGTCGTCGTTGGGCCAGGCAGGCTGTACAATCGTTGTTGTTGAACAACCTCTGCGTAGGCGTTGAAGGGCGATGCGTTGGATCCAACCGGCGCAAAAGTGACAATGCGTTCATTTTGCAGCAAATCAGCTGCAGACACACTTTTGAGGCAAGGAACTTGGAAAGGGCATCCCAGGCAATGGTAGGACTCACCAAACGCAGAGTCCAGCAGCACCAGCAGAATTTCAAGAAGTATTTTGAGTTCCTGAGAATTCATAAAACAGGAAATAAGCCAGTACGCCCTTGGAGATCACTTGGAAGGAAGGCAAAGTCCAGCAGTCTTTTAGCAGAGTCAGAGAGCAGCAGGCAACAAGCGGAAAAGCAGTCCATTCAGAAAAGCCGCCCAGTTGAGCCATTTAAGCAGCAGTGAAGTCATTCTGACAGAGGTTCAGTACGAGATCCAGAATTGCCTGATTTTAGGGGGTCAGAGATCCAGTGCTGATACTTAAAAGTGTCTTTGGTGTAGGGGGTGAATTCACAGCAGCTCTCTGAAGTGCACAAAAATCCCTTTTAACCCCTTCCTGTCTGCCAGTGTATCTGTGGGGCGCAAATCAGTGCCGTGTGTGTGGACAGGACACTACCTATTGATGTGTAAGTGTCAGCCACACCCATTCCTCCCTGTCCAAGAAGACCCATCATAATGCTGATGAAGGCAGATGAGTGCTTAGAATGCAGAAGAGCCTCACCTTCCTGTGTTTTTCGCTGGGTAGAGGGAATGCACACAGTGTAGCTGTCACCCAACCCAGATGTGTATTGGAGACAGGCTATAAGGCACATAGAGCAGTAAGTACAGTGAAGTGTTAACTTTCTAAAACTGGCTTTTCCTAAACAGTAATGTTATATCCAACTTCACCAGTAAGTAAGATTTATCATTACCATTCCAAACATATAAAACATGAAAAACTACTCCTCTCGAAACAGGAATTACAGCTTAAAAGTGAATTAAGGAATTCCCAGTGTCAACCTACAAGCCGGGTAGGCCTTACAGTAGTGGAAAAGCGAACATGGGTGTTTGTCACTATCAGGAGATGTAAAGAGTAAACACACTTGTCCTACCTTTTACTTACATGACCTTTTACTTACATGGTACACTGTACCTTAGGGGGTGACCTATTTGTAATAAAAGGGGAGTTTAAGGCTTGGTGAATAGTTTTAAATGTCAAGCCGAAGTGGCAGTAAACTGCACACACAGGCACTGCAGTGGCAGGCCTGAGACAGGTTTCAAAGGCTAATTAGTTGGGTGGCACAATTAGTGCTGCAGGCCTACTAGCAGCATTTGAAGTACAGGCCCTGGGTATATGGTATATTACTTTACAAGGGACTTACCAGTACAACAAATATGCCAGTCACTATACACAAATGTCATCATGTTTGGGGGTGAAGCAAATACATTTTAGCGCTGGTTAGCAGTGGTAAAGGGCTCAGAATCGTAAAGCCAACAAACAGAACAAGCAAAAACAGGAGATAAGAAGCAAACATTCTGGGGAAAGACCACCCTAAGGAAGCCAGGTCTAACAGATATATAAATATATATGGGTGTTATTAAATACATAACGAGACATACCTGATGTTCATACAAAGCTCAGATGACTCGTACTCATTTAGCTCTGTTACAAAGGTTCAACAATAATTTTAGCTCTTGTCAGTACCTGAAGTGATATTCTGACGGGCAGCTGTACTAACATTTCAGTCCAGGTTTGTGGCACAGAAGTGATGCAAACTAACATAATATTTTTATTTCGAATTGCCTCTTCAGTGCATATTTTGCACTTGAAAGTTGCCTGAAAGTAAGGCAAAGCAGAGCTTTGCGCTGCTTTTAATTAATGTGCATCTTGGCAGCAACCATGCAACCACCCATTGACTTTTACACTAAGTACTATCTACTAATAATAGGAGACAGGGTTTTGTCCCAAAAAATAATTCCTTTTTGAGATTAGTGTTAATTTGGAGAAATGCTTTTATTTTTCTCCTACTTTGAACGTGTGCTCCATTGTACAGAACACATCCAAAGTGGGAACATTTTTAAAGCTGCTCTGGGCACAGTATTTTGTACTGGAAGGGTGCCCTTCTCTTACAAAATCTGTGCTAAATTTGATGCAAACACCTTTGTACTATTTTGTGAGGGTGTGTGTTTGGCACTACGCGGCCTGATTGTGTGCCAGCACTAGGGGAAGAGCAGGATAGTCCAGTATCTCTGCAGATAAACTTATTTTTCTGCTATCTCCCTCTCATGCTACCCAGGAAAGCCACTTTTGTAGCTGTGCTGTGTTGCACTAGTTGCATGAGTTTATGGTAAATCTACCACTGAGTGTTTATTTGTTTGCCTCGAAAGTCTATTTAAGTTCCAGTTGTTTTTCGACTGACCGCAAGTTGCTCCGTCAGGACACCTCAGCCATAAATACATTGTTCCTAGTAAGTGAAGCCTTTGCAGCAGGGCCAGAAAGTAATGGAAAATCATAGCACTCCAGCCCCCTGTAGGCTGCTAATCTACAAGGCTATGCACATAGCGGTTTTACATTTGCATCGCTGCATGTGTTCCAGTGTTATTACTGGAGGCCGTGAGGCATTTATAGCAATTTGCTATTCTCAGCCAAATTCCACTTCTGCTAGAGGTACAGGTGCGGCAGTGCTTAATTAGTGCTGGTGGTTTCTGGTGCTCAGCACTGACACTAGAGCCCCGGCTCTAGTGACAGTCAACCACATGGTGGCGCTGTCTTTTTAATTTTGAGATGAGCACAACACCCTTTTTTATTAAGTCAATATACATTGAAAATGAAAAATACTAGCAGAGTCTCATGCCATTATGATAGCTGTGTGTGGCCTGAAATAGTCTGAATTGTCACACTTGGACGAGTTGGATGGTTGGATGTTATGCTGGTATTACTAGCAGGGTATGGGTGCTGCAGGATGCTGAGGCCTTCCGAGAAGGGCCCTGGCACTTCATTTTTTACACATTAAACACTGGCAGAGGGATCTGAGTACTTCTGATATTCTTCCTAAATTTTCTGACTGCCTATATCCCAAAATGTAAGCAAGAAAAGCAATGATTTTTTCTTTTACAGTGGAGCACAGTTTACTCTTCGTGATTCCATTTGTATCAAGTGAATGTTCTCAGACAGCGCCTCAGAACCGTACCTGTTCGAGCTGGATTCGGATTCTAGTGCTGACGTCATTCTTCGTGTTTGTTCATGGGAGGAGCCTGTCCTTGTGAGGAGTCATGCCTATTTATATGTATGCACTGGCTCAGTGACTGAAATCACACTTGCCCACTGTTTGTACACACATTAGCACGATTAGCAGCTCCTGCCAGCATCATGAAGCTCGCAGTTTCATCCATTCTGCTCGTTGGTACTTTCGCCCTCATATTAGGTAAGTGACTAATCCGTTTTTTTTCGAACACTTTAATCCGATATTTGCAATGTTTGGACAGCAGCCCTTTGTAAAATAGTCAAATGTATAGGACGATGCAGTTCCAGCATGCTCTGTGTCACTGTATACAACAGGTAACGAGCACCCCAGGTAACCAGACAATGGGATGCAAACTCTCACTGACTGACCTCATATTTACTTTTTAAACACATCGCATATTTATTCATTTATTTTTTAAGATGCTGTAGCGTGGCTCACGCCAATGTGAACAACTTTGCTTTTCAGTGCAGACGGCACACATATAAAGAATCAAATAAAAGTATGGGAGAATCAACATATTGAGAAGTGTGGCTCAATGATTAGAGTGGCAGACCCTGATGCAGAGGTCTAGCCTCTAGATCAGGGTCTAGCCCAAGATCAGGGTCTTGGGCTCAAAAAATTCCAGGGACCTGATAATTCTCGCCTCGGTGCCTATTCCAATCATGGAGTCCCACTCTGCAACTCTGGGCAATAGCTTGCTTAATCTCCACAATGGCCCCCACAACGCTAAGGATGCCTGGCCTCCACCTTGGGGGTGCCCAGGAGTGGACACCTCACAGGGAAAGCCAGGATGGGTTCCACAGTGGTATTCGTACAAGTGCCTTGAGACCCTTGCGGGTGAGTAGTGCGCTATACAAGTATCAAATTTACATTTACATTTAACATATAAAAGAAATAAGCAGATACAAATGAAGAAACTATTAACACCAGTGGAGATTTTGTCAAATAAGGTAGCTGAAAGCTAATAGGGTGGTGGTGGCGTATGGTAAGTGGAGGATTAGCGCCTACAGTTTTTTAGACTGTTAATCAGCAACACAGGGGATTCCAAGAAATGTCAACAAAACTAGGCCCTGATTTAGGGGTTGGCAGATGGCCTGCTGTCCATGAGGTTGGGAGTGGACATTTCGTCCACCACCTTTATGGAGACGAATCTGTCAAATTTAGAGGTCGCAGCTGGCACAGCATTGATATTTATAATTTCAGAGGAAACCACCCTGTCAGGTGGCTGTGCAGAAACAACTTGTTTCTTTTTCAGAAACAAACCACCACTTTGGGAGTTTGTCTTCTCAAAAACAAAAAGATTTTTTTTCTCTGTTTGTGACCAACAAGTTTTATCAGGTGGTGTGGGAGTGACAAAAAAGGAGATCCGACCACCCGCTCAAAATAAAGACCCCAGTTCTATCAGGCCTTTGGAGTAAGTTTTCTAATGGCGAAGCCAACACAGGCACTGCTGTCAGGAAACTGAAAGTCCACCAGATTCATAATATGGTGGGCAGAGTGAGTGTTTGGAGCATGGTGTATTCCGTCAAGAGTCTGACAGTGCGGCCTGTCCATCAAACTGACTTGGCAAGGGTGCAATCACATACTATTATGTTTAGCTTCCCCATTTTATAAGTGACAAACAATATAAATCTGTATAGAGAAGGTGCTTTCTGACGGTCTTTAGATGTGCGCTATATCCTGGTGGGAATCTAGTTTGTTTCAACAATTTTTTTTATGATCTTTTTTTAATTGCCTGCCTTCCTTGTTTTGTAAGATCTTCACCTATAAAGGAGAAATACTAATACACAACGTTTACACATGCTGTATAAAAGAAATCTCATGACTTCTGAAAAAGCTCTGTGCCCATTGATTTCTCTTGGCTTCAGTTAGTGGACTTTTTATTAGTTGCATGATAGGTAAGAGGGAGTTAGCATAAATTCCAAATAACAATAGCAGTGTAACAACCCCCAGGGCTACTGAATACAGTTTAAGGGTGTTATTACAGACTCCGAATCAAGCTGATATCGAGAAGACTCGAAAGCGTATTGTAAAAATATAATATCACAAAAATAAATCTGAATCTCCTAATGAAATTCAGCCTAAATAATAAGATACACACTCAAATCTCGGAGGCGGTGATAAGAAAGATGAGACAGAGGATCTGAAGATTAAACTGTAAGATTCGATCTTTCTGCCTAGTCATTAGTAGATCTAAAGAAATCTTTCTTACATTACTGTACACTACCATGGGGAAAAAGCCTAATAAATCTATGGTCATCCAGAAAAAGGTGTTAGCATCATGGAGTCTGTGTGCCAAAACCCTGCCCTACCCGAGGCAAGTGTAATGAGGAGAAATGATTCAGTTTCTCCTCGTTTTTTACTCTTTGCATGTGTGCACAAAGGGGGAAACACCTCAAAGTATAGTTTTTGTCCAGGAAGGAAGTCCATCCTGAACAAAAACTATGGTGATTACAACGCAGAACAGAAGTGGTTACTTTCTAAGTAGATCTGGACCAGTTCTGCTCTATTCTGTTCATGCAATAAAGAGCAGCGATGTTCCTTGCTGCACTGCATTGTGTGATTCTGTAAATATGCCCCAAAGATTTTTTTAAGTGATTTCTTTCCATAGTGACCACATTTAACCTTTTGCATCCTGGTCTTAGTTTAATGCCTTTTGTTAAAATATGTAAAAAGGAACAAAAACCATGGTAGCAAGCATATATGCAGATGAGTACGGTATAACATTCTATATGTTGCCATTATTTAGGGCAGGGAGGGGCATCTTGACTCCTTTGAGGCTCCATCTCTGGTAAATATGTCCCGTTACCCACACTCAACAATGGTAATAAACAGAAAATCACACTTTACACATCTGCATATATTGTATTTTTTAACAAAGTTGCTCTAAATAATGTGTTTTTGGGGGACATTGATTTTTTCTTTCCCATGATTCAAATAAATATATATAGATATTTTAAGTATGTCTCTATATATTTTCATGTACTATAGCTTGTTGATTTACTTCAAGTCTACAAACACTATAGCATGCTGTCACAATGACTGCATGTCATAAGTGATATCCTTAATGATGTCATTAAATATGTCATCAGTGATGTCATCAATGGTGTCATTTAACTCATTTTGTGAGTGATGAAATATGTGAGGATTAGTGCATGGCAGGCACCCAAGTTATAATTAGTTTTAGTCAGTTCACTAAATTAGATTTGCAAACTTCAGTGAGTTTCTGGTTTTTAAAAGTTAACTCTTATCTTATTTCAACACCATACTATAATGTCACATTAACCCTTATTTCAGTGCATACATGTTTTTTTAACATATGCCAAGCTCTTATTACAAACCGAAGTATAAAGTCACTTTAACTTTTTTTTTGTACATTTCTGTGTTTTTTATAATATTCAAAATAGAGCATAGTCCTTACCCCCTCAGGCATTCTGCAGCCAACCCCCACTGCTTGTGGCCTTCAGTTGTGTACAGTGAGGGGGGGAGTTTAACTGCAGGGTGTTAGAAATGGCGATTTCTGGTTGGCTAGGGCTTGCGCCAAAGTCAGGCTGAAACCACCACTCTAGTCAGGGCTGGGGAGTTACACGCCAAAGATAACCCCTGCTCCCCCCCTTGGTAGCTTGGCACGAGCAGTCAGGCTTATCCCGGAGGCGATGTGTAAAGCGTTTGGGCGCGCACCCAGCAACAACACCCAAGGCCCACCACAAAAGAAACTCCACACAAGGTATTATATAAAAATAGCCTTTGTATTACCAAAACACATTAGATAAAAACACACACTTTACAATGTGCCAACAGGCAGGGCAGAGTTTACAAGGGATTATATGTACAGGGCCACATGGACCACTGTCAGGAATTAGCACTTTGTAGAAATTAGCACTTAGATCATAGGAATAATGCTTTAGAACATAGCACATACAATCACCGTAGCACTAAATAACATATGTAGCACACGACCAGTAACTACTGGTCACAGGTAAATACCACCTACGCAACCCTAACCACCTTAGGAAAATATTACGCAGGGAATCAGGACCTCACTAGTACCACCTGTACTAGGAGACAAACAACCACCTAAGTATCACAATACCTGTAGGGGTATGAGCACATTACACATGATGCATCACAACACATTCAGAGGTGTAGGGAAGGAAACCACATGATGCATAAAATACATTCAGCGGTGTAAAACAAGGCACATGATGCATCAACACACATTCAGAGGTGCAGGAAAGGAAAACACATGATGCATAAAAAACATTCAGCGGTGTAAGAACAAGGCACATGACGCATAAAAATACATTCAGAGGTGCAGGAAAGGAACAATAGCGCAAAACTCACATTAGCCACCACCTGTGGCAGTCCCTAGGCCAACTGGCCTTGAAGGGGCAAGGACACCCTGTGTCCCAGTGTCAGGGGCCTAAACGGAGCAGCTGCCCACGAAGTGCTGGGCAGCTGTAGAACAGTGATGCTGGGGCCAACGTTGGAGCCTTCCAGGCTCTAGAACAACCAGTGTGCCAAACGTGGGAGCCATCTGGCTCTAGAATAATAATGTCCCCTGGAGCGCACGGGCTCCTGAAACACCTATGCGCCATTAAAGACGGACTGGCCCTGAGCACTGGGGCGCGCACTGGCGTTTTGAATGAACCGGCCCCCGAGGCGTGGCAGCATGGGCACCACTGGCCACGGGGACCCCCACTGGGGCCCTTAAACGAAATATAACTCCCGTTGGAGCGGCCCTCTGCCATGTGGGGCCACCCAGATACTGCCTACAGGTGGGTGCAGGGAAATACCCCCAAGGGGACTCTGTAACCTGACTGCAGCTTCCCCCGAGATCAGCCCTTACTCACCGGGCTCTCTGGCGCTGCTCGGGGTCTCCTCTCTCGGCAGACAGGACCGGCAGCACTTCTCTCCATACGCGGGGGGGGGGCAGGCACCGGCAATGTGCCTCAAGCCCCCCCCCTCCGCCTCCAACGTCTTCTCGCGGTGCCTGCGGGGCTCTCCCTCACTCCTGGGAGCCCCGCACAGGCAGGCGCCAGCTTCTGCCTCCGGGTGGCGTTTTCTTCACCCGGGCCCCTTCCTGGGACCCGGGGCTCCTCTCTCCTGCTTTGGGAGGCAGTGTTGGGCTCCCGTACTCCCTTGTGGCATAAACTCGGGGCTCCCATCGGCTCACGGGAGCCCCGCACCGACACGCACAGCTTCCGGTCCCGCTGCGGCCCCGCCCCCGTCACAGGCGGACTTTGCCTGACTTCCGGGGCGGCCGCGGCGGGACCCAGAGCAGCATTCTCGGCACTCGGCAGGCAAAGTCGCGGAATGGGCACCCGCGCATACAATCAAACCAACGGGGTAGGCACCCGCACCAAAAGCACAATATAAGCGGGGTGGGCACCCGCGCAGGATTCCGTTTATCGTGGCACCATGAGGGGTAGGCTCCCTCTTAATTAAATATATAAAAGCGGGGTCGGAACCCGCTAGCGAGCAATATAAATGCAGCGATGCGGGGGGGAGAATCCCAACACCGGGGATTCCCTCCATGGTGATCGAACTGCTCCTTCTCAGCTGTAGGGAGCACAGCGCCAGGGAAAGCACTTTCAGGAAAATAGAAGCCAAGCACTCACAGGGCGCTAGAGGCCAAAGCACCAAGGGTCCCAAAGAAGAGTCCTTGAGGCATCAAGGGGGCAATGCAGGGCCCAGGGGCCAGCACACAGGGCCCTCCAGCAGGGAGGCAGCCCCCATGGCGGTCCCTCCTGGGCCCCACCAGCAGCAAGCCCCCTCCTGTCAGGATCCAAAGCAGAACATTTTGTAAGGGGACACAGCCCCTTTTTATACACAGAATACCTTTGTGTCAAGGTGCAGGGGAGGGGCGAACCAGATGCAACTGGTTCTTGAGCACTTTGTTTTGCTCAGCCCCTCTCCCTATTCAGAGTGCAGGCCAGGGTCATCAGTCGCACCACAGGGGGCGGAGCCAGCATTGTGTGGGGAAAGCCCAGCCCTATTCAGGTCCTAGGTGTACTCCTCCCACCCATCTGGCTGCTGATCTCTCCATTCACCACTGGGCGACTCCTCCTGACTGTGGATTCCCTAGCCCGTCACATGACCTCAGCCAGCCAATCACGCGACAGGCAGTCACTGCACATTTATGCCAGCGTCTAGAAGTGGCGCTTCTGTACTAGCTACAGTAACGCCGCACACATCATCGCGCAGCATTTAATCACACGAGTCCGTACATACCAAACTCGCACCTGCACTCCCCACGCATCAGGAACTAACATGGTCACTCAGATCCCCCATGCATTCCTATAGGAGGGCAGGTCAGTCTCACCAAACCATACATAGAGCACACACGCTTTCCACTGGGACACAGTGTGAAAGCGCCTAGAGGCCTAAATCCACTAATACACCATAGGGAAAAGCTAATATACTGCAAAAAGTTCTGGGGGTGAACTTGCCAGAAGGGCCAAGTCCAACACAACCCCCTTCCAGCCAAAACGCAGGGCAGACCAATCACCACCGTGATGGTCTTCCCTGCTTGGGGCGATAGAACACGGACGCAGGCCCGCACTGCAGGGACACTCTCCGGTTCTACGCCATTCTCAATCAACATGGTTCAATTTGGGAAAAAAAAACAACCGAAAAAAAACTCAGGCCCAACTAGGCTACCCCACTGGTACTACCTAGTTGTCCACGGCCAGGACCAGGCCCTAGGCCACCCAGATACCACTGGTCCTTGCCAAACCCAGAGTGGGGGGTAGTAACCCCTGGCATACAAGCCATTCTCCACTCTCCTTCTCAGTGTAGTTCCCAACTACCACTGATCCTTCAATCTAGGGTCCGCACCCTCAGGCTGACCAGAGGTCACAGGCAAGAATGCCCCACCCTACCTCTACTTCTGGGGTTCCGCACCCTCTCAGGTAAGCACCCACCAGAACACAACTCTCCCACCAGTTCAGGACCTCTCTCCACCAACTGGTCTACCACTTGGGATCCAAGGGGTCAGAGGCGAGGACTCCCTCCCTCTGCACCCCCTTCCACTGTAGAGCAGGGTCTCTTCACTTAAGATGAGCCGCACCTGCCCTCAGAACTACAGCCGCCCTTACGTCCAGATCCGGAAACACCGACTACTGGCTCCCCAACCGAGGGACGTACCCTTTGGTCAGATGCCTGGCGAACCAGGACTTAACGAGGGTGACACATAACTAATGGGTCGTGTGACAGTCTGCCTGGCGCTGATCTCACTACCTCCTGTCCATCTGACAGTGCGTGCAGACCCCCCAAGACAGAAGTGGCGAGACCACAGTCACTCAGTGGCGACTCAGCCCTCCCGGTTGGTTCCTGACCTACTGGTTCCCACTGGGGAATCCCTCCCCCTCTCACCCCTCCCTCTGGACTTCCGCACCCTCCCAACTGGAGTGGTACCGCCAGACACCAGGACTACTGGAGCTCTGATTACAGACACTCCACGTCCTCTAGACACTGGGAGATCCTCCTCAAATGACCTATTGGTACAGCCTAGGCCCCCGACCTGATGTTCCCTAAAGAAACCATCCAGGCCCTGAGACTGGGTTTTGGGCACCTGGAGACACGCAGTCCCACCCACTCCTTCTCCGCAGAGACAGGACGTGAGCCCCTACACCGAGACCTAGCTGGGCTACTCTGAACCTCTTCCACCACGCTGGGCTGGAAGACACCTCAGCCACTACTTTTGGAATCACTCCCCAATGCAAGCTCCCTATCCCAGAGAACTCACACCCAATCAACCAGCAAGCTCCTTATTTCAGAGAACTCACACCAAAGTATTCAGCAAGCTCCTTATTTCAGAGAACTCACACCATTCATCCACATACACACTCCCCAGACTAGTAAGACAGTTTCTACCGCCCCTGATTTCTCAACCTGACCACCACGTGACACAGGTACTATTACTCCGGGAACTGGGAATGGGACATTCACATTCATCCAGCGCATTACGCATTCATCCCCAAACCCCTCCCAAGACTGGTAAGACAGTTTCTACCGCCCCTGATTTCTCAACCTGACCACCACGTGACACAGGTACCATTACCCCGGGAACTGGGAATACATGCACTGGACACACATCTGCTGCCACCACTGGATCCCACCCTTACTGGTGAATCCAGAAACACATTTCCACAGAAATGACATTTAAAAACAAACTTAGAACAATAATCCCTATACCATGTGATTATCTAAATGCAGAGTTTTGTGGTGCAGCCAGTTGCTGCTGCGGTATAGAGCAAACGCAATCCAAATCCCACCGCTGATCACCAATGTTAGAAATGGCGATTTCTGGTTGGCTATGGCTTGCGCCAAAGTCAGGCAGAAACCACCACTCTAGTCAGGGCTGGGGAGTTACATGCCAAAGATAACCCCTGCTCACCCCCTTGGTAGCTTGGCACGAGCAGTCAGGCTTATCCCGGAGGCGATGTGTAAAGCGTTTGCGCGCGCACCCAGCAACAACACCCAAGGCCCACCACAAAAGAAACTCCACACAAGGTATTATATAAAAATAGCCTGTGTATTACCAAAACACATTAGAAAAAAACACACACTTTACAATGTGCCAACAGGCACGGGCAGAGTTTACAAGGGATTATATGTACAGGGGACAGGGCCACATAGACCACTGTCAGGAATTAGCACTTTGTAGAAATTAGCACTTAGAACATAGGAATAATGCTTTAGAACATAGCACATACAATCACCGTAGCACTAAAGAACATATGTAGCACACGACCAGTAACTACTGGTCACAGGTAAGTACCACCTACGCAACCCTAACCACCTTAGGAAAATATTACGCAGGGAATCAGGACCTCACTAGTACCACCTGTACTAGGAGACAAACAACCACCTAAGTATCACAATACCTGTAGGGGTATGAGCACATTACACATGATGCATCACAACACATTCAGAGGTGTAGGGAAGGAAAACACATGATGCATAAAATACATTCAGTGGTGTAAAACAAGGCACATGATGCATCAACACACATTCAGAGGTGCAGGAAAGGAAAACACATGATGCATAAAAACACATTCAGCGGTGTAAGAACAAGGCACATGACGCATAAAAATACATTCAGAGGTGCAGGAAAGGAACAATAGCGCAAAACTCACATTAGCCACCACCTGTGGCAGTCCCTAGGCCAACTGGCCTTGAAGGGGCAAGGACGCCCTGTGTCCCAGTGTCAGGGGCCTAAACGGAGCAGCTGCCCACGAAGTGCTGGGCAGCTGTAGAACAGTGATGCTGGGGCCAACGTTGGAGCCTTCCAGGCTCTAGAACAACCAGTGTGCCAAACGTGGGAGCCATCTAGCTCTAGAATAATAATGTCCCCTGGAGGGCATGGGCTCCTGAAACACTTATGCGCCATTAAAGATGGACTGGCCCTGAGCACTGGGGCGCGCACTGGCGTTTTGAATGAACCGGCCCCCGAGGCGTGGCAGCATGGGCACCACTGGCCGCGGAGACCCCCACTGGGGCCCTTAAACGAAATATAACTCCCGTTGGAGTGGCCCTCTGCCATGTGGGGCCACCCAGATACTGCCTACAGGTGGGTGCAGGGAAATGCCCCCACGGGGACTCTGTAACCTGACTGCAGCTTCCCCCGAGATCAGCCCTTACTCACCGGGCTCTCTGGCGCTGCTCGGGGTCTCCTCTCTCGGCAGACCGGACCGGCAGCACTTCTCTCCATACGCGGGGGGGGGGCAGGCACCGGCAATGTGCCTCGAGCCCCCCCTCCGCCTCCAACCTCTTCTCGCGGCGCCTGCGGGGCTCTCCCTCACTCCTGGGAGCCCCGCACAGGCAGGCGCCAGCTTCCGCCACCGGGCGGCGTTTTCTTCACCCGGGCCCCTTCCTAGGACCCGGGGCTCCTCTCTCCTGCTCTGGGAGGCAGTGTTGGGCTCCCGTCCTCCCTTGTGGCATAAACTCAGGGCTCCCATCGGCTCACGGGAGCCCCGCACCGACACGCACAGCTTCTGGTCCCGCTGCGGCCCCGCCCCGTCACAGGCAGACTTTGCCTGACTTCCGGGGCGGCCGCGGCGGGACCCAGAGCGGCATTCTCGGCACTCGGCAGGCAAAGTCGCGGGGTGGGCACCCGCGCATACAATCAAACCAACGGGGTAGGCACCCGCACCAAAAGCACAATATAAGCGGGGTGGGCACCCGTGCAGGATTCCGTTTATCGTGGCACCATGAGGGGTAGGCTCCCTCTTAATTAAATATATAAAAGCGGGGTCGGAACCCGCTAGCGAGCAATATAAATGCAGCGATGCGGGGGGGAGAATTCCAACACCGGGGATTCCCTCCATGGTGATCGTACAGCTCCTCCTCAGCTGTAGGGAGCACAGCGACAGGGAAAGCGCTTTCAGGAAAATAGAAGCCAAGCACTCACAGGGCGCTAGAGGCCAAAGCACCAAGGGTCCCAAAGAAGAGTCCTTGAGGCATCAAGGGGGCTTTGCAGGGGCCAGCACACAGGGCCCTCCAGCAGGGAGGCAGCCCCCATGGCGGTCCCTCCTGGGCCCCACCAGCAGCAAGCCGCCTCCTGTCAGGATCCAAAGCAGAACATTTTGTAAGGGGACACAGACCCTTTTTATACACATAATACCTTTGTCTCAAGGTGCAGGGGAGGGGCGAACCAGATGCAACTGGTTCTTGAGCACTTTGTTTTGCTCAGCCCCTCTCCCTATTCAGAGTGCAGGCCAGGGTCATCAGTCGCACCACAGGGGGCGGAGCCAGCATTGTGTGGGAAAAGCCCAGCCCTATTCAGCTCCTAGGTGTACTCCTCCCACCCATCTGGCTGCTGATCTCTCCATTCACCACTGGGCGACTCCTCCTGACTGTGGATTCCCTAGCCCGTCACATGACTTCAGCCAGCCAATCACGCGACAGGCAGTCACTGCACATTTATGCCAGCGTCTAGAAGTGGCGCTTCTGTACTAGCTACAGTAACGCCGCACACATCATCGCGCAGCATTTAATCACACGAGTCCGTACATACCAAACTCGCACCTGCACTCCCCACGCATCAGGAACTAACATGGTCACTCAGATCCCCCATGCATTCCTATGGAAGGGCAGGTCAGTCTCACCAAACCATACATAGAGCGCACGTGCTTTCCACTGGGACACAGTGTGAAAGTGCCTAGAGGCTTAAATCCACTAATACACTATAGGGAAAAAGCTAATATACTGCAAAAAGTTCTGGGGGTGAACTTGCCAGAAGGGCCAAGTCCAACACAGGGTCTGACCTCTGTCTCCTAATCCTGTTGTTTGCCCAGCCACTTGCTGCACATGGCTTTCTGCTGTACAATGCGTCAGTTTTTCCCAGTGCCCAATAAACTTCAGGTATCCAATCCCACTGTGAATTGCTTATGCCTGCACAATGGCCCGATGTGACAAACCTCTTACTGATGCAAAAACCTTCACATGTACCCCTAACCACACTGTCCACTGTCTTCAGGCCTGCACAGGGAAGGTTTGGCCCTGCACCCAATCAAATACAGGTGGACAACCCCTACTTCCCATAGGCTACAGCCGGCACAAAGGCGGTTGGGCACAAGGTCTGGTCCTAATAGAATGCAAGCAGGCATCCCTAAACTGGTGCCCAAATCCTAGCAGGTGCTGAAGTCCCTGCTGTCCATGTTCTTTGGCTGTGTGGTGCAGGGGACTTGGCCGTCAGGGTTGGTCTCCAGCCAGGCCCTGTACTGAATCCCCAATGGTGATCAATCTCCACAATCTGGGGTACCACAGGGGTTGAGGTACTAGATGCCACTGTACAAAGTGCTGGTACTGCGGTAACTGGTACCCAATTTTTTTTAGTCCCTTTCGAGCTGCATCACATGACACTGGGGTTCAGTGTGTGCTCACCCTTCCCCTTTATGTGACCACTGATTTATTTTTCTCAGAACACAGTGACCAAGTTCCCGAGTCCCCTAACAACTGCTGCAACATATTCTCCATGTTGTGGTCAGCCCCTCCAGTTTAAATGGACCAATCACAGCATATCTGGCACTAACAGCCAATATCAGAACCATCAAGAGCCAAGGGGACTTTATCCCCCAACGAGTAGTGCACCAGGAGGCGCATTTGCAGAGTGGTGGAGAAAGGGGACGTAGCCACTGAAAACCTCTGTGAGACTTGCTTGAGGTCACTGGAGGGGTAGTTGGCCCACAAAGGCCCTGAATAGCCAGGGGGACTTCATACCCCTACCAGTAGTGCACCAGGAGGCGCGTTTGCAGTGTGGTGGAGAAAAGCGGCATGGCCTCCTATGAGGTTTCAGCAATCCCACTGTGTGGGACTTTCTGGTGGTAACAGGAGGGGTAGTAGGCCCCCAAGGATGTCCTTGGAGGGCCTATTACTCCTCCTGTTAACTCCAGTAAGTCCCGCACAGTGGAATTGCTAGAAGGTCTTTAGAGGCCACGCCCCCTTTCTCCACCACTCTGCAAATGCAACTCCTGGTGTTTAACGGTTGGGGGATGAAGTCTACTGTACTCCTTAGAGACTTTGTCAACTAAGATGCCATCCTGCTAGCTCCTGTAAGTTCTATACAGCAGGTTTCCTGACAGCTACTCAGAGGCCCCATCCCCTTTCTCCACCAATCTGTAAATGCAAGTCCTACTTAAAAAACCATAGAAATTCACTGAAAAAACTAAGGTTACAGGGATGTTATAGTTAGGAATTAGCATTTTAAAAACCTTAGAAATTCACAGAAATAACCTAATTTTACAGGGACATTATAGTTAAGAAATGGAATGAAAAAAAACGTAGAAATTCACAGAAAAAAAAGAAAGGTTACATGGACGTTATAGTTAGGCTGACTTTTAACTTGTGCTCAGAGAAATTCAGCCTTATATTTAGTGAGCTAACTATAACTCACTCCCCCGGAATGCACTGCTTATGACCTCACATATGATATCACTTATGACATGGTCAGTGATATCACTGATGACATCTCAAATAAAATCCCTGATGACATCACAGATGAGATCGTCCACAGAATCTCTGACACACCCACTCACACTCCAAACAACGTTTCATACACCCAATCCAACTTCCACACTAACATTCTCAAACCCATTCACACACCCATACCAGTAGTTACACAGTCACTTATTGATTCGTAGATCAAAACACACATCTGCTTACTCACCCATACAGCCACTCATACAACCACTCACTAACTAATGACATATCAACTCATACACCCAATCAGCCTCTCACACATTGAGTCAGTCACCAATAGATCTACTCACACACCTACTCACTCACCCATACAGTCAATCACATATCCACATAATCACTCATGCAGTTACGTATACACTCACTCACTTACTCATACAGACACTAACATGTACTCACTCACCTATACTGTCACTGATATAGATACATACACCCATACAGCCACTCTCACATTCACTCACTCACCCCATCACTCAGCTAAACTGACTTTCATATACCCAGTTCCTCGCCAATATACCACTGACACATGCACTCATTCACTGATACAGCCATGCACACACTCAATCACCCATACAGACCTTCACACATGCACTCACTAAACCATACAGCCACTGACTTACTCAGTCACACATCTATACAGGCAGTCACACATTCCCTTGCTCACCCACAGAGACACTCAGAAACACATAGAGGTACTCAGACAACCAATCACTCACCCATACAGAATCTCACATACCCACTCACACACCCATAAAGCCACTTAGACACCAACTGACAAATACAGACATTCACACAACCGGTCACTCACCCAAACATTCACTGAAACACCTAATCACTCACTTATACAGTTAGTCATGACCCACTGAATCATCAATACACCTTGGTATAAATATTCATCACTCATAAACTTTTAAAAACACTCACAGTCTCTGGATGATGTCATCAGTGATGCCATTTGAGATGTCAAGGGTGATGTCATCAGTGATGTCACTGACCATGTCATGAGTGATGTAATATGTGATGTCATAAGCACTGCATTGCGGGCGTGAGTTATAGCTAGCTCACTAACTATAACAGCTGAATTTCTCTGGTTTTGTATGAATGAAACTTCAGCCTAACTATAACATGACTGAAACCTTTATTTGTTTCCGCGAATTTCTAAGATTTTCTTCACTCCATTTCCTAACTACAACATCCCTGTAACCTTTGTCTTTTTCAGTGAATATATATATAAATATTTACATATTTATATACGTAAATATAAACCACAAGGTTGATTGGCGACTGGTTTGTAAATGTCATCAGATCTTTGAGATGGCAATATATGAAGGTGTGTTTGAACGGTACAATAACATGATATTGCTTATAAATAGGCAAAGTGCCAGTCTGTTATTTTGCACTATATTTTAGAGCAAAATGCTTCCTTGCATAAATATTTTGGCATAAGGACGCATTTAAACAAAAGCACAGTGAAAAACATCCACTCACTTCTGGTTGTTTTTGTGTATTTGTGGAACATTTTTGACACAAATTGTGCACCTGTGGTTAATTTGACCACAAATGTAACATAATTATGGGATCTTGCATAATAGAGTGATTTGGGAAAATTTCACTTAACAAGCAAAATAAGAAATTCCTAAAATTACATGAATTAGATTGGATAATTTCATTTTGCCCAGGCCGCATATGTTAGTATTAGTATTTATTTAATGCAAACCTAGATATGAAGCAATGGAGCCCTGTACATTAGTGGAGGGTTGAGAGAAGATCTATAAGATTGTGTACATCAAGTGCTGATTTACACAAATACATTTCACCAAGATTACAATTCATATTTTTGGCTGAAGAAGATTAAGGGCCCGATGTAGGTGGCCAAATAGCGATCGGTAACGCTGAAATTAGCAGAATTCCAGCGTTACTGATCGCTATTTGGCTGCGAGCAATGTAGGTGAGTTTAAACCTACTAGCAAAATAAGGAATCACAAAATTGCGATTCCTTATTTTGCTCTTGCATTTAAGGAATCGTAAATTGCGATTCCTTAAATGCAATGTAAGTAGCACAAAAGTAAGTGTACTTTAGCCTTAAGGAATCGCTAATTACCACCAACTTCAAGTTGGTGGTAATTAGCAATTTCCTTTTAAAAAGCACTTTTTTGCTTTTTTGAAAGTGCCTTGTGGCACACATTCATGCCCTTAGAGCATGTATGTGCGCCACATGTGCACACATGCACATTTCAGGGGTGCAACAGGGTGTACTTTTGACACCCTGGCACCCTTGAAATAGCGCCCGCTATTTGCATTCTTTAATACCGAATCGCTAATAGTGAATATCTTCCCATTCATTCCTATGGGCCTCCTAGCCCATAGGAATGAATGGGTAGGTATTCCTTATCAACTAATCTCAATTTGGGATTCGTTATTAAGGAATGTTAAGGAATCGCTAATATTTTAGTGATTTCTACCTACATTCAATTTTGCGAGTCCTTAATAGCGAATCGGTAAAATTTGCTATTTAGGACTCGGTAGTTCGGTTTTACCTACATCGGGCCCATGGGGATTTTTCCAGAATCACATGATAATGATTAAAGCACTTAGGTGCACATGCATCAAAAATCAGTAAAGGGATTCCTTATTAGCGACAAATAAAAAATCGCCAATAAGGAATCGTTTTCCGGGATGCATATACAGATTCGGTAACTTTTAGCGATTCGATAAAAATCGCTAAAAATCTCCGAATACACAATAGAGTCCTTGAAATAGATATTAGCTATTACCGAATTTCGGTATTAGCGATTTTGGTAATAGCGAATTCGGAAAAAGCGATTTCGCAAAAAACGGGTCACTCCAGAAGCAGGCTGATGACATCACAACCAGGAAGTCATCCAGCCCATGCTTCATTCAGTGCCCTGAGGCACTCAGAGGAGGAGGCAGAGGACTGAAGCTGGACCTGAGAGACTTCACCCTCACAACCCAGCTACACTACACCTACCCAGGATGGACAACAATGCTGCTAAGACAACTGACACGCCCAGGAAGAGGAAGAGAAAGTTCTCTGATAGGGAACTGGAACACCTGATAGAGGGGGTGAGCAGCAAGCATGACAAACATTTTGGAAAGTTGTCCCTGAAGGTGCCAGAAGCTGAGAAGTGCAAAATATGGGTGTGCATCAAGGAGAAGGTAAATGCTGTGTGAGTCATGCACCGCAGCATTGACGAGCTGAAGAAGAGGTGGTACGACCTCAGGAAACGTGCAAAGGAGCGCATAGCAGAAAGGGTGAAGGAAGCAGCTGGCACAGGAGGGGGGTCATCCAAAGTACCCGCCAACACAGCCCTGGAGGACCTCGTTGAGGGGACTATTGAGCCTGAGGCAGTCGTAGGAATCACCCAAATGGACACCTCCGGTGCAGCAACCACACAACAAGGTAAGATGCATGCCTGCGCTAATACGCTGCATATTGTATACCCATGCACATCCCCCCAGGCTAATCACAGTGGGCAGGAAGAAGTTCATTACACATATAACCCCACATACGAACTGCATCATGGGAGTTGTAGTCATGTCAGGCAAGTGTGCATGGATAATCACCAATGCGCAAGAAATGACACCAGCAGTACATGTCCGACAGTGTGTTTAAATATGTTATTTATTATGTGAAAAGTAGGCTAAATGATAAACAGATAGAGTAACAAAATAAAATAACAATGCACTGTTTAACACAGAGATGCATCTCCGGTGGACTTAGATGACAGCGAGCGCCTCATCATTTCGGAGACACCGGCAGAGACAGATGGAGAGACTCTGCTGGACCCTCAATCCACACCACCACCACCACCACCACCACCACCAACACCAGCACCAACACCAACACCAACACCACCACCACCAAAATGCAGGGCACATGTCCCTGCACTGCAGGCAATGGAAACAGAGCAGAGCCCAGCACCCACAAGAGTTCCCAGCCAGACATGTGTTCCTCCGCCAGCTCCAACACCAGCATGTGGCCGAGTCAGACAGCGGTGCAGGTCCATGAGCAGTATTGCAGCGGCATCAGAACAGGCTCCAAATGTCTATGGTGGGGTAGAGTCCCAGATTCTACGTGTTCAGCACCTGCACGGGAGACATATGGGCACAATGAACCTTCAGATCTCAAAACCGGCCAAAAACATGAGCACGATGACAGACTGTGTACGTGACCTAACCACAGTTGTAGCAGAGGGGAGTCAGGAAATTAAGAAGTGCCTACAGGAGCTCACCAGTGTCGTCCTAGCAGGACAACGCAGTGAGCACAGGAGGCATCGTCAGAGCTTGCTTCGTTCTTCTGAGAAGACTAGGGCCATCACCAAGCTCTGCAACAGCACTGCTGTCTTGTCACACCGCTCCGTCTCCGTGTCACTGCCGTTAGACCTAGGCCATTTCTGCGGGGATGTTGCAAAGGCCTTAGGCCAAGTGACCACTGCTGTGGAACATCTACAGTCTGGGACATTGTGTGCCAGCAACTTGGAAGGGGAGGAGGGTAGTGAGGAGGCATCAAGCATGAGTAGCGTGTCCGTGCCGGAGACCAGTAGCAGGAGTTGCAGTTCGCGCAGCTCAACATCCACAGGCACACATCGTGGTGATGTAGAGGAGCCATGCGACAGGAGGCTGGGGGTATGTGGCAAGAGGCGCTAGACATTCAGTTCCGCCTATTTGTCCATGGTGGTGTAACCATTGTCCACTTAAATATTGTGATTGCACTCCCGTGCTGTTAACTGTTATATTTGATCTCACAAAGTATGCAATCCCAATCATGTTTCCTTGTTATGAATATTTACTTTGACATGTGTTCATGTGAATAAAACATTTGCACTGAACAATATTTTGTGATGGCTCATTCTTACCTGGCTCTGAAGTGATGTTGTGTGATGTATGTCCACCTCAGTGTTGAGGTGTTGTGCGGGTGGTTGTTCATCCCGAACGTTGTCATTTTCGTCCATCAAAATTGGTATCCCCCTTCTGGTTGCAATGTTGTGCAGCATGGCACATGCTGCTACATTCCTGCAGCAGGTCTCGGGGTTATATTGCAATGCACCACCAGTCTTTTGCAAGATCCTGAAGCGACTTTTCAGGATCCCGAATGTACTCTCAACCACATTTCTGGTGCTAATATGTGCCGCGTTGTAGCGCTGCTCCTGTGGTGCTGGGTTGAGGTAGGGGGGTGAGGAGATATTCCCACAAGGCGTATGCGCTGTCACCTACAGGGTGGAAAGCAAAGTCTTAGCGGCAGTAATGCAATTACATATGTGATAATGATGTAATGAATAGGTATATGTATGTACAAGTAGGTGTCCCTCTCCGAATTCACCGTTGAGCAGACGCCTGTGGATGCCACTGTGTCGAAATATATATGAGTCGTGTGTGCTCCCTGGAAATTGTGACACTATGTCCGTAATTATGTGCTTGGCATTGCACATGACCTGCACATTGTTCGAGTGATAGGACATCCTGTTACAGAAGATGTATCCGTTGGCTGAGGGGGGACAGATGGGGACATGCGTGCAGTCAATGCATCCTATGACATGGGGGAATTGGGCCACCTGGTAGAAGTCCTCTTTGGTCTGGTTCAACTGCTGTGGGGTTGTGGGGAAGGTGATGTGGGTATGTATCATTGTCAGCATGGCATCTATGAATCTACGGAAGAAGCGTGTAAGTGCGCTTTGTGAGGCGCCTCACGCTACCGCTACGACCCCCTGGAAACTTCTAGACGCCTCTAGGTGCAGGCTGCATAGGTCCTGGACATGCGCAGGAATGGCATTGGTCTTACGTGTCTGGTGCTGCAGTAGTGGTTCCAGGTCAGCAATTAGGCGCATTATCATGGCATGATTCAGAAGGTACTTGTCATATACTTCATCCTCATTTTGGCCCAGCAATGTAATGCGCACTCTGAATACCCTCTACTGGATCCTCCTCCTGTGCTGTGCTGCTGCATGTATTCTCATCCTCCTTGCAGGCATGTAGAGGGCTGCCATCTTGAAAAAATTATGGGGTCTCCCGTGCCATTTTTGAAGCGTTCCAGGTTGTTTGCACCAATGGGATATTTTTTTTTTTGTGTTTTATCATCTTTACCTCCTGGTTGAGATTCCCCTTATTCTGCTCATGCTAAATAGCAATTTTGATGATTTTCTGTATTTGCGATTTTTGATGCATTCCTTTGCGATTCTTTATTTGCTAATCGCTATTGGCAAGCACAATTGTTGTTTTCGCTATTTCCGATTATCTTATTTGCGATTCCGTATTTTACCGTGTTTTTTTTGCGATTATGTAGTTTTTTCGGCATTGGGGTTGATGCATTGGAATATGTTGTTTGGCGCTCGCTAACGGCCTATTTTACCAATTCGCTAATTTAGCGAGGAGAATTTTGCTTGATGCATGGGCCAGTTAGGCTTGAACCTGGTTCCCCAGGTTCCAAAGGCAGCAGCCTTAGCTGATAGGCCACATGGTATATACAACAATATTATACAAGTTATCTGTTATTATGGTTTTTATATTACATGGAATAGCTTGCTTAAAAAAGTTGACAGTGGGCTCTGGGTGAAATTAGATTGTTTTGGTTTAATTTATTTTTCATGAATACATGTTTGATGAAAGACTAGGCAAAGGTGAGTTAATTTTGTAATTTTAAGTATTTAATAAATATTTAATAAAGGCTCTTGAAAGTAGGTCTGCTCTGAATATGCACAGGTTCCAGGGTTAGGATTGTTCAGAAGGCAGAAGTAACTGCAAGAGATATAAATTGTGATATGATGGGGAGCAAGAGTTCCCACCGTGGGCATCCCAGCAGGAAAATGTTAGCAATTAAGTGATCAGCATTTCATGCAGGTAACATTCTTGCTGGTAGGAGGAATTAAGGACAACAATAAATATGCGGATCATTGTCAGATGGTTAAAACATAGTAAGAAATGGCGGGCAAACAATGACAGGACATTGTAGAGTGCTGGCTGGGAAGTGGACTGAGAACAACTGGCATTTAAACCATCAGTATTAGTAGGAAGAGCTTAAGGTGCAAGGATGGATGGGCAGATGATAGTAGTAGGACGTCAGTATTAACCCCTTAGCTGCTGAGGCGTTTCTACCCAAAGAGCTGATCCCTTTTTTTGATGTGTAGGTCACCTTGTGAGTAAGCCTTCATACCTTTTTTCCAAAGAAAAGCATCAAGGTCAATTTTACTCCCTTCTATTCTGACATCTTCGGGATTCTAAACATACACAACATTTGTGGATTCCCCTGGAGAAAAGAGAGTAAATCACAACAATATAGCAATTTGTTTTTTAACTGTAAAAGTGCTGTGAAAAACAACATATATTTTTTTTCCTAAAAATGGCATCAAGGAAATGTTTGTTGTGCTAAGATTACCATCTTCCTAACTTTCATGAACAAGAAGAGTGGTGAAAGAAACCCAGATTTAACCAAAGTTGTCTGTACTGGTGGCCCATTTTTGCTAATTATTTGCAGTTTAAACATATTTTCAATTTGTACTGGAAGCAGGTATGACAGCCATAGTTCGACATTCAGCAAGATGTCATTTGTGGAGACTTCTTCTGGTTTTCCAAAGTAAAATAAATGTTAAAACCAAACAAACAATGAAAATGAGTGGGAAAATAGCAATTGGGAAAAATGTTTTCATCTGTAATTTGCTGCCCATAAGGCCAATTTAAAAAAGTAAATCACCATTGCATCCATCAAACCCTTCTGCTGGCAGTGATATATGGTATTTGTTGAAAACACACAATACCCAATCCACATAGTAAAATCTAGTGGATGAGGATTGAGAATAAAGGAAACCTATCTGTTTTTGAAATGTGCACAAGATACTGAATTTTGGAGTAGAGTGGTTATTTGAACACATTTGTATTTGGGGTTACTCATACTATCATGTTATTCAGAGGTCAATTGTCAAGATGTTTTCTTTCTTGCAAAATTGCTTGCATTTGGAATCCAAAAATGGTGAGAAATTTAAGTGGTAATATAAAATGTTCAACTATTCTATACACTACACTTCTGCCAAAAATGGAGAACGCTTGTGTTTTCCTTTGACATTCACTCTTTCTGGCTAGGTACGTGGCTGCTTTATTATTTCTTGAGCGCATTTGGATATTAGTAATGGAGAATAATTCAAGCTTTAATAACAGATGTTATACTTTTCTGTGTTCCCACAATTCTTCTGATAAAAACACTACACCACTTGTGTGTCTCAGCCTAGCACCTGGAGCACAAAAGGTCACCAAAGCAATGAGGAGATATCAATACTTCCTGTAAAAAAAACCCACATGTTTTGGCAATAGGGTAACTGCGGTATTTTGGCCCGGGCGCGTTCGCCATCCAGAGAAACCTACCACACCCAGAAATCTTTGAAAACAATACACATTGAGGAGTCCAGAGAGTTATCCCTTGTGTGGCTCCCATGATTTTCTTACCCACAATGTCCTGCACACTGTGCTGCCTGGGTGGTTGCCAGAAAGGGCACGGGCAGTAGAGGTGAAAAAAATGCTGGCAACATTTCTTTTCCCAAGGGGCCCAATTGCTCCTCAGAGGCCCCAGTGGCCACACAGCGAAGAGAAATTCATTGTTTTTATTATACATTTGGTCCCCTGATTGGTTGACCCATGGATAGAGGGCCAACTTCCCTGCAAATAGAAGATCAGTGGTGTCTAGTGGGATTCCTGCTCATGAGTCGGGGTGCACCTGTGATGCAGGAGCAAGGATCTGTTTGAAGGGGCGTTGATGTAAAGGAGAGACTCTCTACTTTTCAGTGCTGCCTGCCTCAAACGAGAGGTGGCGCCTGGAGTGGAGGATGATATCATGCTGGCAGCAGGTAGGACATCAATGAGTTATCCTTCACATAGATGTTTTGAAAAGGTCATTTTACAATGAAAAATAATTACAATGAAGTAGAAAAATTAGTTTAGAGAGGTATATTTTACATGACAAAGGTGTCTTAAGATAAAGGACAAAATAATTGTCATGGGGTATCAGAAATGACTCTAGGTATAAAATAGGCATTCGTAATGACCATTAGTAGTAACAGTGTAACAAATAGATTAGGGAGAGCAGAAAGCAGAAGCACACCACAATTGAACATCATCCTGTTATTACAGCACAATGCTGTGGAGCCAATGTTTTGTTAATCAGGTGTTTTTTAAAAGCAAAATGTTGAGCTCACTGTAAACAATGATGAAGGAAGGTGCATAGCACAGATCAGGGACAGAGGTTCTGATCTGTGTGTCAGTACCAAGAATACATTTCCTCTTGAAGTTGGGGATCTCAAGTTGCAGACTCTTTTGGGGTACATGGTTTATCAGCCTCCAAATCATACAGAGATATTTCAACAGCCACCCAGTCTTCAATTCCACTTTTTGCCTCCATTCCACCATCTAAACTCCAATGGTTTCCCTTCTTTGCATATCCCGCTCAAATATTGTAGCACTCGGGTTTAGAAGATAATTTGCAAAGTTAAGAAGGCTCAGTTGGGAATGCAAAAAGTGCTTTGGGAATATCTGGGTTGCAGCAGCTGTAGCAGTAAGTAATATTTCTAGATGGAACATGAGGTTATGTGGTAGGTTTAGGCTGTAGTGAGGTGGCTTGGAGAAAGAAAGGCTGCAGTTATATGTTCACATGCTACTTTCTTGACTGATATTCTTCAGAGATTAAGGTATGGAATAGGAAAAACATCTTATGAATGAAGTCTACACCTATCTAATGCATCCAGCCCACTCTAAATGTATTCCTGTACCTACCTGTCTAGTACTCATCAGTTATATTAAAGGTACAATTTTAATATTAGAACTGTTAATAAAGCCTCCCGCAAACACTTCTTTAAATGGTTGTGCACATGTTAACTGTTCTACTGGTATATTTTGTGCTTTGACACAAGATGTCTGCAAAGTTTGCCACTTCTCTTTAGGGCACGTCTCATACAGAATTTCACAACATTTGGCTATCTAAGCCATACGATGTTTCTAACAATTTTTGTATTTTCATTCTGTATTGCAGGCATGACTTCCTGTCAGTTTTTGGGTCTTCCGGTAGGTATGACACAAAGTACAAATACCCGTAATTTAATGTCAGATACAAAATGTCTAGGTCATTTCATTCATCTCATAGTGTTGTCCTATTCAAGAAACAATTTGTAAAAGTATGAGTGGAGGTTTTTACTCTAGCCTGAGCATACTTTAAAGTATGTTTCTATTTGCAAACATTCGCAAAAGTATGTCTGGAAAGGTGTATGTACCAAGTACAGGTTTCCACTAGTACTATTTGAGAGCGGAAATTTCATGTGGCTTTTGCAAGAAGGCATTTTTTGGCATTTCACAGTTCTCCATGGCAGAGCATTCTGCACCACATGAATGGAAACTCCAGTGCAATTATATTTTTAATTCTTTTTATTGATTTTGGTAACTTATACCACAGCACATCGAAACATCAGTTCGTTATCATGTACCGCAATGTCCGAGCAGCCCATCCATGTTGTAGACATATACAGTTACAGCACAGTATTGCATAAAGCATTTTTGGCAATTCTTTGTGACTGTAGGCCAGATGTATCATTATTACAATTTGCGAGAGTATAATAGCGAATTTTACCGATTCGCTATTATAGACTCGCAAAATGCAATGTATGTAGGAATCTGCTAAAATGTAGCCATTCCTACGCATTCCTTATTTGCGACTCGCAAATTGCGAGTCGCAAATAAGGAATGGCTTCCCATTCATTCCTACAGGCCAAGAGGCCCATAGGAATGAATGGGAATTGCGTACGCAATTTGCAAATACCCAATAGGTACTCGCAAATTGCGCACGCAATTTCAAGGCTGCAAGGTTTTCTAAAGGACACCCTGTTGCACCCCTGAAATAAGCATGTGTGCACATGTGGCGCGGCATGTATGTGTGCCACATTGCACTTGAAAAATGCATAAAATTGCATTTTTCATGGAAATCGCAATTTACCATCAATCTGAAGTTGGTGGTAATTTGAGATTCCTTACAGCAAAATCGCAATTTGCGATGTCTACCAGAATAACATTTAGGAAATGGCAAATTGCAATTCTCTAAATGCTTGCGCAAAATAGGGAATCGCAAAATGTTGGCGATTCTCTTTTTGCGATAATTTGCGATCGCAATTTATCTTGGTACATCTGGCCCATAGTACCTTCCAACATTTTACAATACCGCAGTGTGCGTTAATAAGTATGCTGTCAACAAACTCCAAATATCTCTGGTCTCGAGGTTCGTGGTAGCTTTTCTGCTTACAATTCTAATTGCTCTTGCAAGTAGTTTATATCTCTCAGCCATTTATCAAATTTAGGAACTGATCTCTTCCTGCAGTGTATCGCTACTCTTCTTTTTGACAGTAGCAGCCCCCCACGGCCGCAAGCTTCAGATTTGCTTGTTTCAGTGATCTCACCAATTTGAGTAGACACATTTTAGGTTTGCACTCCACCGGCCCCATTATCATTTCAGTGAGTGCCTCACGTACTTGACCCCAAAATTGACCCACCTTCTCATACTGTCATGGCTTGTGTAGAAAATCAACTTATTTTACTCTGCAACGTCTGCCCCTATCATCGTCCCTTAATCCAGATCTATACAACCTAGCAGGGGTATGGTACATTTGTTGCAGATACTTAAAGTGAATTATTTGTAAATTGCTGTTCGCTGTCAGGGCCCGGAAGATAACCCAAAGCGGACCTTGCAAAAAGAAATTCAGACCAGCCTCCAAAAAATCACTGGAGTTATCTGAACACTTTTATGCAAGGTTTCTAACTGCTGCACTTCTACAAAACCGGCACCCCAGTAACAAAACCGGCCATTCAGCCTCCCGGGGAAACACTTGATGCCCGGCATGGCCAGTCTGGCCATGTTCCCTGTGAGCATTCCCATCAATGTACAGCAAAATCTCCAGTCCTCAGGGCTCAGTGGTATGTCTAGTAAAGCATTCCATTTCAATGTGTTGTTTTGAGATTTTCCTGCTGTGTTTTTATGTATCAGCTTGGGATCAGTTTCTTTGGGGATGAGCTTGTTAGGAGTGTCTGTAATGGATTCAGTGTTGGAGGTGCATCTGGGGACCTCAATCTATGATAAGTAAATAATAGTAAGGGCCTATTTCTTCCAGTTCCACAAGTTTCTCCCCCAGGTACATATCCCAAAGCGTTGTCGCCTTGTGCTTCTTTAATATTTCTAATGCTCATTTCTCATGCATGAAAGATAATTTGGGATAGTATCCCAGTTGTAATGCTGGTGCATATAGTGGCAGCTTTTTTGCCCAGGATCCTAGGGCCCGCCAGGCCTCTGTGGTCAATCAATTGTATTTATTTCTTTTCAGGGTCTCGGCTTTCGTCTATGTGTAGCCATTTCTGACAGAGGTGTTGGGTGAGCGTCATCATTCTTATAGTTAAATGTAGCATGTGTGGAGGGGGTGAAGCCAGTAGTTTGCAAAATGCGCTTGAGCACAATAGTAATAAAGCTGTGAGTCTGGGGCTCTGAAGTCACCCATTTCATAAGGCAGGGTTAGAGTCTTCCACTTGATTCTAGGTTGTTTCACCCCTCAGTTCAGGGTAATCATGTGTGATGAGTGTTTTAAAAAAAATCACTGGTCAGTGTTACAGGTATATTGATCAACAGGTGCTGTTGCTGTTGTAGTTACTTTATTCGATATATTAAAAATATCATAAAAGTTTGGTACAGTAAATATAAAAACATTTTAAAACCCACTACAACTGTGTACTTCGATCGTTATACAATTAAAAGCGATAAAATACAAAACAGTAATATTATACATACAACATGATCAAAGACCCCCGTTTGTCGGTACATTAGGCAAGGATATTCATTGTGGGCCGGAGGTCTTAAGTTTATAGCTTAAAATTAGTGCACCTTAAGAAGCTTGCGTCTGATCCTCCAGGCCTAGCCCAAGTATTTGGCAGTCCCACAGATGGCACTAGGGGCTGATGTATCATGGGTCAGGATGCGCAGTGCCACCCTAGCAGACCTGGTCCCCAGATTTTTGCAGACCGGTATCAGCCATCTTGATCTTGGTTGCCGGTATGCTTGGCATGCAAACATAAAGTGACCGATAGACTCTAAGGGCGAGGCACAGCCTGGGCAACCTTTCAAGCTCGCGGGTGCCGTACTCCATCTAGATTGAAACTCGTGGAGTGGGAGAGTACCATATCTCATTTTGAGATAAAGGGACCTATCTTCAGGAGATTCAATCATGTCGAGAAAGAGTTCCATGCTAGGTGCAGGTTTCACATCCAGGAAAATCAGAGTTAGCTTACCTCCCTGATTTCTTAGGTTATTAGTCATGACCCATTCCCAATACATCTTTTTTATCAGTGGTTTGGGTGGGGGGAGCTGGGTTTCCCAGGCCTCTTCCAGACCTATCTTCTGGAGCTCCTTTTTCAAGATCGATACCCAAGGAATCTTGCGCTCAGCTCCAAGTTTTATTAACTCGTCCAGGGCAGAAGCATACTGGTGGAGTTCAGGGGTTCTTCGAAGCCTAGCCCAGTATAGTATAGGACGCGGCCTGGCCACATTGCTAATATTTTGTCTACCGAGATCGTTACGGAGAGGAACTAGCGGGGTAGACAGAGGGAGCGAGAGTAAGTCTCTGAAGAACTTATTCTCCGATCTAAGCAGCTCTGTTAAGTTTTCGAACCCCCACAGTTCCGCCCCGTAGAGGGCCGCTGGTATTGCCTTCCCCTCGTAGACCTTGACTGCCGCAGCAATGGGCCTGCTGTAAGAGAGTCTCTGATGTTTCGAGGCTCTCTTATGGGCAAGAAGCATTTTCGATAGGTGGGGGGCCCATTTTAGCTTGTTGTTTACCCTGACTCCAAGATAATCAAAAGCCTCAACTAGCTCAAGAGTAGTGTCATTAAGCTTGATGTTATTCCTAAAATTTTTAGAGGGTGATAGTGCCATTAGCTTAGTTTTTGAAGTGTTTATTTTCAAGCCCCTGATGTCACAGAAATGGGAAAAACGTGAGAGCAATCTTTGCAGGCCCATAGGGCTTTTAGATATCAACAGAGTGTCGTCAGCAAAGAGCAGGGTGGGTGTTTTTTCCCCGCACAGGGTTGGTGCGTCGACCGTGTCATCTCTCAAATGGTCTGCCACCCCATTTATAAAGAGAGAGAACAGGGTCGGGGCTAAAACACAGCCCTGGCGCACCCCTTTCTCGACGATTATCCTCTCTGTAAGCTGACTCTGATGCCCCCATCGGATTTTGGCAAAATTACCTTCATGGAGGCGTTTGAGGAGGTCCAGGATTAAGGGGGGGATGCCCAAATCATACAGGACCTGCCACAGCTGTAGTCGTGGGACCAGGTCAAAGGCCGTTTTTAAATCAATAAAAGCCAAATACAGGCTGCCTTTTTCAATGACCACAGATTTCCAATGTATGGTACAGAATCTAAAAACCTGGTCAATGGTGCCAACTCCCTCCCTGAAACCAGCTTGAAAATGGCTCAGGATGCCCTCCTCATCTATCCAGGCCTTGATTCTGGTAAGGAGGACTCTGCCAACCACTTTTTGTAAGACATCAATTAAACTAATCGGTCTGTAGTTGGCAGGGTCCCCCCTATCCCCTTTTTTATAAATGGCCACCACCTCCGCCCCCTTCCAAGAACCCGGAACCGGGCATCCCAAGGCTAAATTATTTAAAATACGGAGAATAAATTCTGCCCATAGATCTTTATCGTGTAACAAGAGATCGCCCGGGAGACCATCAGGTCCTGCTGCCTTTCCCGGAGCAATCATA
Source organism: Triturus cristatus (assembly GCF_964204655.1). Lineage (NCBI taxonomy): Eukaryota > Metazoa > Chordata > Amphibia > Caudata > Salamandridae > Triturus > Triturus cristatus. The sequence goes on along the minus strand of NC_140590.1, from coordinate 1,124,720,325 downwards.
TTGATTGCAGAGAGGACCTCCGATAGTCCAAACGCGGCCTCCATTTCCAGGGGTACCAAGTTCTCAATTACCGGGGTTAGGTTCTCTGGAGCCGTTCTTTCCCCAAATGAGTAAAGGTCAGAGAAGTGCTGGTGCCATTGACTCCCCGTTATATGATTTGGGATTGGGTCAGCCCCTCCCCTAGTGCTGACATTGATGAGGCTCCAAAAGGGAGCTGAGTCTTCTTGTAAAGCTGCGGCCTTTAGATCCTGCCAGTGATCAACAGGTGCAAACAAATTGGAAATACAATCATTTTTATTAGGGTGATTCTATCTGTCAGCGATAAAGGCAGTCGTATCCATCGCAACACTTAATGTTCAAGCTGGGATATAGTTATGTCAGACCACTAGGTCTGGATCTCTTTGGATCCATATCCCTAGATATTTAACCTGTTCTGTGCTCCATTCTAATGGAAAGTCTAGTTTACATGGCACTTTGATTTAACTTAAAAGGAATATAGTAGACTTTGTCAAGTTAATGCTTTATTCTGAGTACCTCCCATATTGAATGTGCTCTCACGCCACTGGTGCTAGATGCGCATATGGATCACAGACGTACAGTACCATGTCATCTGCATATAGTGATATGGCAAGTGGGCTTTGATGGAAGCACTCAGCTGCCATGGCATGCCTCTGTCTAATGATGCATGTCAATGGTTCTAGGGCTATCACAAATAAAATTGGAGAAAGGAGGCCTGCCTGTCACATGCCTCTTGTGATATAGTGGAGCTGATGTAACTCCATTAATTCGTACCATGGCCTGAAGGGCTGTGCATAGGAGTTGTACCCAATCAAGGTAGACCTGAGGCAATCCCATGTATTTCAAGACTGTAAACACATATGTCCATTCTATGGCCGCATCCAACAACACCGGCACCGCCTATATGGATGGGTCCAGCGGGTGTAATATTGCTAAAATAGTTCGTAAATTCTGAGCTGTGGATCGAGTGGGACTAAAACCAGATAGTTCTGGCAGTATAATTTTTTAGAGTAATGGTTGGAGCGTAGGAGCTAGGATTTTTGCATCTATATTAATGAGTGATAGAGGTCTGTAAGAATCACAATCACAATTCTTGAGTGCCTTATCCGGCTTAGGTAGGGCGATGATGAGGGCATCTTTTTAGCGTTTGCCTCTGGAAGTACATTAAATAGGTGTGGTGCTAATATATCCACAAATTCTTTATAGAACTCAACAGTGAGGCCATCTATTTCGGGGCTTTACCATTAAGTATGGTGCTAATGGCCTCCTTAACCTCCTCAACCGTAAGTGGTTTTACTAGGTATTCCCACTGTCCCAGCGAGAGCCATGTCAACGCTATGTCCTCTAAATAATTTGCAGTCTTGTTTAATGTGGCTGAGCTATGCTGTTGTTATTGGGAAGTGTAAGGGGTAGATTTACAAGCCCCTTGCATCATTTTTACGTAGCGGCGGTGTAAAAATGCGGCCTATTTACAACGTTATAAAACCCTGCATCACATTATAACTGCATCAGGTATAATGTATGCAGGATGGGCATTGCCACGGAAAAAAGCCTTGTAGAAGTGACGCAGTGAAATCTACAAGATTGCACTGCACCACTTCTAGGACGTCACTGCGTCAAAACCTTATGCCTGCTTGGAGCAGGTGTAAGGAGTGACACAGCACAATGAGGATAGGCCTCCCCATGCATTGCAGGAGTAGCGTCATGCTTGCGTCACGACTCCAGCAATGTGTGACTTTTGCGCCAACAGAGGCGTCAGAATTTCTGATGCATCTGTCAATCCTTGCGCCATGGTGCGTCATATTGTAAATACGGCTCATCCTTGGTGGCACAAGGGTTTTTCACCGTGGTGCAGAGAAAGTAATGCAACTCTACAGATAAGTCACTTTCTTGTAAATCTGCCCCTAATAGTTTTTAAATGTATCTAATATGGCCAGAGTGTCATATACATGATGTCCATCTTGTGTTTTAATGTGCGTTATGTGCAAAGGTGCCTGGGGGCTCCCTGATCTTAGTCGCTAGGGCACTACCCGGTTGTCCCCCCTCCCCATATGATATTGCTACATGTCTTTTAGGCAGGTGGTGGATTTCTTGTTCCACTACCTCTTTATATTCTGTGAGCTGTTCTCGTATCATGGTTAGAATATAGGGACTTGGCGTTCTCTCATATTGGGTTTCTAGCGTACAGAGGTTCTGTTCTAATTTTTTATGCTGGTTGCATAGTGCTCACAGTTCTCCCACTTGTGTGCTTATGCATTGACCCTAAAAGTCACCTTAAATGATTCCCAAAGAACGTCCGCTTCTTCCACTGACCCCACGTTAGGAGCAAAGTACTCTTGTATAGCAACTCGTAGACCATCTCTAAAGACAGGGTTGTGTAAGGCTGTCGGTTAAAATCTCCTGCAAATGGAGAAGGGGTATGAGTCGTTACCTTTATTACGAATCTGACCAGTGTGTGGTCGGAGAGTGTCCGGGGCATATGATGCAATGTAGTAACCCATGTGTTGACTTCTGTGGTCACTAACCAATAACCCTATCTGGACCATGTCCAATGAACAGATGAGACATATGCACCTTCCTTTCTATCAGAATTTCGTAGGCTGGATATGTATCCACTAACCCCCTGTCTTCCATTCCTTCATGCAGTACGCTAGCAGAGTGTTTGCCCTACCAGTCTCCTGTAGCTGCTCAACCCCTCAGTGGGTGCAAATATAAGTTGAGACCCCAACCCCAAATAATAAAGGTGAGTTGTTACTTATGTTGATGATGTCATGACCGCATGTAGAAATCGGGGTCATCTATATTCAGCACACAAGTAGCTATCAGGGTAATCATAGTACCATATATTCCACCCTGTAGTAACAAGAATCGTTCCTACCTTATCTGCTTCAGAGTGGGTTCGAATAAACTAAACACACACCTTTTTTAATATGAATACCCCTGGAGTATTAAGGGTAGGAGGAGGCCACTTGGACACCCGCCCAGGGAGTCCTCAAACTTCCTTCTGTGTGCTTAGTACGGTGCGTCTTCTGGAGAAGTGTGATTTGCACATCTTGCCTATCTAGATATCCCAATACCTATGTTGTTTTTCTCCGATTTTTTAACCATCGAACATTCCATGTTAAAAGTTTCAACTGGCTCTTATTTGCCAGTGTTACCCCACCAATATCATCTGACCATGAGGCTCTATCTTTATGCTGAACTTTTATAGTCAAGTAAATGCATGATGTCTCCTTCTGTGCTGTGATGCGAATATAAAAACAATACCCCCTATCCAAACCCACTAAAGACATATACATAGCCCCCCTCACCCCCAGTCACAGATCTGGGTTGAATCCATCATCATTCTTAAGCTCACTTCGTCCCCTCAGTTCAGACCCAGCTATATGCAAATCAGTCTTGACCCTGTGCCTCATGGGAACAGTCCAGTCGAGCTGTCAAGGCAGGTCTTACCTGAACCAGAAACAAGCATCCTTGAACCGGTTTCTGGGTAACACCCTTCATCAGCCAGGCTAGCTTGAATCCAGTGGCAAAGTGAGCAAGGAACCCACGTCAGGGCATACCCTGTCAACTTAGGGCGAACAAAGCAAACACAAGGAGATGATGGACAGAGCGATGAAACTTTTCAAACACTCACCCCCAGTCACAGAGCTGGGTTGAATCCATCATCATTCTTTAGCTCACTTCGCCACCTCAGTCAAGACCCACCTATATGCAAATCAGTCTTGACCCTGCGCCTCATGGGAACAGTCCAGCCCCAACTACCAAGCCAGGTCATCTCTGAACTGCAAACAAGCATCCTGGCACCAGTTTCTGGGTAACACCCTTCATCAGCCAGGCTAGCTTGAATCCTGTGGCAAAGTGACCAAGGGACTCACGGCTGGGCATACCCTGCCAACTTAGGGTGAACAAAGCAAACACAAGGAGATGATGGACGGAGCGCTGAAACCTTTCAGACACTCACCACCAGTCACAGATCTGGGTTGGATTCATCATCATTCTTTAGCTCACTTTGCCACCTCAGTTCAGACCCAGCTATATGCAAATCTGTCTTGACTCAGTGCCTCATTGGAACAGTCCAGCCCGAACTGACAAGCCAGCTCTTCCCTGAACCAGAAACAAGCATCCTGGGATCAGTTTCTGGGTAACACCCTTCATCAGTCTGGCTAGCTTGAATCAAGTGGCAAAGTAAGTAAGGGACCCACATCTGGGCATACCCTGCCAACTTAACTTCAGCAAATGTATTGCATGCCACTTGCACTGCCATTGTAAAGTCTGGAAAGAAGGCCACCATATTGCTTTGGTGTTGGATTTCGCCTTTCTCTCTTGCCATACGGAGTACCATGTCTCAGTCTCACTAATTTAGTAGACTGGCATAATAGGTCTCGATGACACTCCGAAGGGAGGTCTTTTCGACAGGGACCTGTGGGAGCCCTCGACAAACAGCATGGCAGTGAGGTTCTCTGCTCCAAAGAATGATCAAAGCATGTCCTCCACATATCTCTCTATCAGACATGTGTGTGTGGATTCAGGTGTTCCAATTATTCTCAAATTGTTGCGTGGGAGCATGCCTTGAGATCCTCATCCTTGGCCTGTATTACTGCCAACACGTTTTCCGTAGTTAGACATTTGCATATGACGGCCAGCAAGTCATCCTCCACATTGGATATGCGCTGTTCTGCTGCAGTAATCAGGGTGGTTTGCTTATCCAATTTGATTGCCATACAATCCATGCGTATATTAAGAGAGCCAATCTTCCTAGTTATAGGTTAGAGACTCTGCTGCATAGCCATTGATGTTGCCTCCAGAGTTGTTGCACTTGAAGGCTGTGCTTCCTCAGTCGATTACAGTATACGATCAAATTGAGACTTAGCGAAGCCTCGAGATTCAAAAGTTAGGCAAGATTGAGCTCTGTCTACCTTACCCAAGTTGCATGCAGTTGTACAGGCCACTATTAGTTGGCGTGTCTCTCACAGTGCCCCGTGCTCAGGCACTCCCTCTCAGGCAGCATTTAAGGAGCTTCTCAGCAAATCATCTCAGTTCTGCCTTATGGATACACCTCCATGCCACTCCCTACCTCATTACAGATGTCTCTTCTCCAATGTTGGCAAGTATTAGACTCTGACTTGTCTCTGCGATTCACTGTAATGGATCCTGTCCACTTTTCATGCCACTCTCAGGTCCCTACATTTCCATGCAGCTATTTACTACTTGGGTATGCTTCTATCCTTCACTCTGATGAGGTAGCATGCATAGTGTATGGTGCAGAGTGTGGTTCGAGTGCAGGTGCACAATATCCCTTCTCCAGCCAAGGGGGAGGATGAATTAGCAGATTAGCTTCTCTTGCACTGGTCAAATTTAGCAGAGCAGGTAGAATCCTCATTAAGGGTATGCAAGAGAAATTGCTGTTCCTAGTCAGCCAAATATCACATACCATCATGCTACTAGGCCTCCTGAGCTACATTATGCTGACTGTATAATTCAGGGCCCAGTTCAGCAGCAACTCCTATGGAGCTGTCTCGCAGCAAGAGGGGTTTCTAGGCCATGTTCAACTGCTGCGTTCGTGTGCTCCCCCCAGACCACAGTGTCAGCCCTCACATCGTACTGTTGCCACTTGCATCTCTACATTCCGCCGTTCTGTCACATTTGCTGAATCTCACCTGCCATGTGTTGCATGAGCGTCGCAGTCACAACCATATTTTCTTTTTCCCCACAGTCTGCCCCCTCACCACATGGCACAGACCACAGCAGTTCACACAGTTGTTTCTGCGTGCCCGTCAGCACTGTTATGTGCAGTCAGTGTGCCTAAGCATTCGCTGCTGTCGTTCTTCCGACCAGTCCGCACTGATTCAGCTCTGGGCTGCTGTGCATATCCTGCAGCCACTATCTCATGGGTACAAGGCGGCACATGCTGGGTCCCCATCTATTCACCGCTGACTTCCATAGAGTGCCCTTCTCTGTGTACCACGTCTTGGATATGGCCTGCACGTAGCCGGGGTTTTTCTAGGCTGCACTCAGTTTCTCACAATGGGTCACTGTTCATCAGTCCGTACCCTCACTGCCTCGCTGCCATCTGTTGCTCCTCAATTCATTGTCCCCCCCAAGGCCCCATATGCTGTCACTTAATTGCCATACACTGCATGGGCATCTGCAGCAGCCTTCGTAATCGATCTCTCCCTGTAGGATGCTATATTGGTGGATGGCCCCAACTGGAGCAGGCCGCACAATTGCTTCCCTGCATCCGGGGTCCACTCTTTTACAGTCCCGCTTTCATCAGTGTTGCAAAGTGCGACCAGTTCGGCCCCAGTGCCCTATATCGTAGCTTCTCCATCTCCTTGGCTCCATCCTGCCAGGTGCTGATCGGCTCCGCAGATCATGCAGCCACCATCTCGGGCCCACAGGACAGTTCACTTTGGGTCTTCCACTATGTTTGTCTTAGTCATCAACAGCCCAGTATTTTTCCATTCTTAGGGTCACTCAGGTGCATTGCAACTTTCTATATATCATGCCTATGGTTTTGAGCCTGGATGGTTGCCAATAAGCAGCCAATAATGAGTCCCAGCCGGCAAAGCTGCACTAGACTGGGGTCATCTTGCCCTGGGCTCCCTAGTGCCACCAGTGTAATTTTTAACTCCTTAGGAAAAACATTTTCCCCCTGGAGAATTCCTTTAGACTACCTCCAAATCTGGAGGTGACCCATTCCTATTCTGTCCTAGCAGTGAACTTTTTTTTTAGACTTTATTTGAAGTAAATCTCTGAACATCTACCGGGTACAAAGGGACAGAGTTGAGTTTGGGAATGGCCACAAAAGCAGACTTTTGGGGCATCTTCAATCTTCCTGGGCAACCACATCTTGAAATGATCACTTTGCACCCATTATGATGAATTTGCTATTTCAGATTTGTCTGCACATAAGGCAGAGAAATTCACAGTAGTAAATGCATTTCTGCCTGCAAGCAACATTATTAGAGATTACTGGCAGGCATAAAAAGCCAAATTCAGTTGTGAACATATCTTTAAGTTTAAAGTTTATGATTCATCTTGCAGAATAACAATTACGATTGTTTTTAATGTTAGTGTGTTAGTGGACCACTTTCAGTGTATTATATTGGTTGATTTATTTCTGATATGACTTATTACCTCAGAATTCCAAAGTGCCTAGAGTTCATATAGTTATCTAATTTTATATATATCCTTCGGTGCACACACACACGCACACACACACACACACACACATATATATATATATATATATATATATATATATATATATATATATATATATATATATATATATATATATATACTTAAAAAAACAAAGGTTACAGGAATGTTATAGTTAGGAAATGGAATTTATTAAACTGTAGAAATTTGCAATAAAAACTGAGGTAGGTTATAGAGACATTATAGTTAGGCTCAGGGTTCATCACCAGTGACTGTGAGTGTTTTTAAAAAGTGTATGAGTGTTAAATATGTATACAAAGTTGTATTGGTGAATCAGTGGGTGTATGAGTGCCTGTATGGATGATTCAGTGGGTACGTGACTGTATAAGTGAGTGATTTGGTGTCTCAGTAAATGTATGGGTGAGTGACAAGGTTGTGTGAATGTCTGTATCAGTCAGTCAGTTGGTGTCTAAGTGGCTGCATGGGTTGGTGAGTGGGTATGTGAGTGGCTGTATGAGTGATTAATTGGTGGTATGAGTACCTGTATGGGTGCATGAGTGCCTGTGTGGGTGGATGAGGGGGATGTGACTGCCATCATGCATGAGTGAAGGTGTGAGTCAGTAGCTGTATGGGTTAGTGAGAGCATCCATGAGGAGCTGTATGGGTGACTGAGTGTGTATATGGCTGGCTGTGTTGGTGAGTGAATGGATGTGCCAGTGGTATATGGGTTAGTAACAGCATATGTGAAAAGCAGTATATGTGAGTGTTGGAGCATATCAGTGACTGTATGTGTGGGTGACTGATTTTGCGAGTGGCTGTATGGGTGAGTGTGTGCTTGTGTTAGTTACTGTATAGGTGAGTATGTATTACTATCTGTATGAATAAGTGAGTGGGTGTGTGTATAACAGTTAAGGTGAGTAAGTGGCTGTGTGATTGACTCTATGGGTGAGTGAGTAGGTCTGTGAGTAGTTCTATGGGTGACTGACTGTGTGTGACTGGCTGTATGGGTATGTGAGTGGATATATCAGTGGTTGTATTAGTGAATGAGTTGGTATATGAGTAGCTGTATTGGTGACTGATTAGATGTGTGTGTAGGCATATGAATCAGTGAGTGGGTGTGTAAGTACTCTTAAGGGTCTAGCAATGGTTTCTAGAATGGTAGTGTGAAATTTGGAGTGGGTGTACGTAAGGAAATATTGGGGTGTGAGTGAGCGCATCAGACATTCTGCAGATGATGTCATTAGTGATGTCATTTCAAATGTCATCATTAATGTCATTTCAAATGTCATCATTAATGTCATGAGTGATGTCACTGACTATGTCATGAGTGATGTAATATGCAAGGTCATAAGCAGTGCATTGCGGGAGCGCGAGTTATAGTTAGCTCAGCTAAGTGAAACTGCTGAATTTCTGGCTTTGTACAAGTGAAACCTGAGCATAACTATAACATCTATGTAAACTTTGTTTTTTTCAGTGAATATCTATGGGGTTTTTTCATTCCATTTCCTAATTATAACGTCACTGTGACCTTTGTATTTTTCAGTTAATTTATAAAGTTATTTAAATGCAAATTCCTAACTAAAACGTCCCTGTAAACTTTGTTTTTTTCCCGTGAATTTCTATGGTTTTGTTTTAACTAGTAGTTGCATTTTAGAGTGGTGGAGAAAGAGGACCAGCTCTTAGGAATCCCAATGTGTAGGACTTACAGAAGGTACCAGGAGGGATTCTTGGCCTCCAAGGTCCCTCAAGAGTAAAGTGGACTTCATCCCCCAACCAGTGGTGCACCAAGAGCCGCGTTTGCAGAATGGTTAAGAAATGGGGCATGTCCTCCGAAGACCACTTATCAATTCTGCTGTGTGGTACTTATTGGAGATAACACGAGGGGTAGTTGTCCCCCAAGGATGTCAATGTGGGCCAACTACCCCTCCTATTACCTCCAGTAAGTCCCACACAGCAGAATTGCTGTGACCTGATAAGAGGCCACGCCCCCTTTCTACACCACTCTGCAAATGTGCTTCCTGGCATGCTACTAGTAGGGGGATGAAGTCCCCTTGGCTATTAAGGATCCTTGGGGCCAACAACCCTTCTTGTTACCTCCAGCAAGTCTCACACAGTGGGTTGGCTAAGACGTTTTCAGTGGTCACACCCCCTTTCTCCATCACTCTTCAAACCCCTCCTGGCACACTACTACTTGGGGGAGGAAGTCCCCTTGGCTCTTGAGGGTCTTTGGGGGCCAACTAGACCTCATGTTACCTCCAGTACGACCCACACAAGTAGATTGTTGAGAGGCCAATATGGGCCATGCAAACTCACCTCCTGGTGCACTACTTGTTGGGGAAAGAAGTCCAATTTAGCCCTGAGGCCTTAAGGAGGCAGAGGGACCTCATCCCTCACCAGGAGTGAGTTGAGAGGCACATTTGCAGAGTGGTGGAAACAGAGGATGTGGCCTCTCAGCAATCTCATTGTGTGGGGCTTACTGGAAGTAACAGGGGATCTTGTTGGGCCATCAGCAGCAGTAGCGGCTCACATAGGGTGTGCTGCCAGGTGGTGAGATGGGCAGGGGAGGGGAAGGGTGAGGGAGTAGCAAACACGGACATAGGACGGAATTTGAGGAAAGTAATTATTACGTTTCTCCGTTTGTTCGTATGTCCGTGTTTGCCACTCCCCAACTCTGCCCCTCCCCACCCCACCACCCCGCAGCTCGCCCCATGCAAGCCGCTACTGGTCAGCAGCCAAAGGAAATTCCTCCCTCAATCAGGAGCATGCCAGAGAGAAGAGAAGGGTTGCTATTGCTACCATTTGACTGTGATTCTTGCTGTTTTAATTGGATGCTTTAATGTGTTGTATTCTTTTTATAATTTTTTGCAATACTTTTATGGCTGTTGCTGAAATAAAGTAATATTTGACTTGATGAAACCTTAACATTTGTAAATTCATAGTCATTAACATAAATGAAGGTCAACAGTCTACTGAAAAAAAGGATACATTATCTTGGAATGGGCAAAAGAAACACTCATATTACTCAAAGTGGTTCATATAGAAAACCATCATATTGTACAGGTAATCAACAAATAAAGAAGTGTTTTGGACATTTTACCACACAATCATTGTAATCATAATTATATGACAGTCTACATGATCTCACCCTTTTTAACATCTCAAGTAGGATTAGACTAATGAAATAATAGACCACCATTAGAACACCAAATGGTGTTACAAATTCATTGATGCACCCAAATGCATTTTATCATCAGTGCAGTTGCCCCTCAAGAGGATCAAGTGAAAGGAGAGGACAGGAATGTGCCATGTAATGTTAAATATGGTGCATTTCTACCCTCACCCTGTCATGCACTGCAGCTCAATTACAAGTTGGGCGGTCAGACCACCATTTGACCTCTGCAACTGCCAGGGATCTTTAATCCCTGGCGGTTGCAGCGGTCCCCTTGCATTGTTGCTATGGTCTCGAGGCCTCAATATGCTTGGTGGTGTGCAGCGGCACCGCCAAGCATATTAATGAGTTTCCTCTCATCCACGGTTTTCAATGCTGTGAGCCCGCCATGAAATTTGTGGTGGAGAGGAAACTAAGGGGGCCATACTGGGCCAAGTCGTGCAGGAACAGGCTTCGGCATTCCCATTGCAGTGCCTTTCTAATAGGCTACATCGTGGGAACGCCAAAAGACCACCTGCCAGACCATGAGATTACATGTAATGTGGTGGGCGGCCGGTGGTCGAGTTTGGCAGTCCTGTAGATGGGCGCTGGTGTAACAGCCCACTCCAGGACCGCCAAACTCATAATCAAGCCCTAAGTCTTTTTTCAATAGCAAATAAATTATATTTGGTTTGTTATTATAGGGCCAGTGGAGCATAGTTTTCACTTCTTGTGTTGGAAGGTGTAGTATATAACTTCAACATTCAATCAGTTCGCTCACAATCTCTAGATATGTGAATCCTCAGTTAAGTGAGCAGCAAATACAACAATACAAGTATAAAAATCTTTTTTATATTTATTCTGCTGAGCAGTCTTGCTGAAATTTGGCCTCTGCCCACGGGGGAACTGCTATCACCAGTGTATTTGGTCTGATGCCTAATACATGACAGAAATACTAATTAGAATATTTAACTTTCTAGTACGGTGATAGTATATGAGGCAGGGAAATTTACCAATGGCATTGAAAGTTTAATGTCACCTGTGGACTGCAGCACATATTGTGACTTCTAATATGCTGACAAAAACAATAAATCTTCTTGCCTTACTTCTGTAGCCTTACTGGCATAACTTTTAAACCTGCAGGCATACTGTTTGACAGGAAAGAATCTTAATTTTAAGTATTAAACAAGGCACTCTCAAGTAAGCCATTTAAGCCACAAAGTCGGATATCTGTAAAACCGTAGTTAGTTCCAAGACGGGTCAACAGCTTAGTAGAGGAGACAAGGGGGGGGGGGTACAACTTGAGAAGGATGTCTCTTGTGAGATTGGTAACCCCACCACAGTAACTACCGGGACTATTGGAACTGCCTCAGGGGATTCGCAGCCGAGTGTGTCGGAAAAAGTGCCAAGTGAGTGCTTCTTTTCGGTCTCGGAGTGGTCAGATGATGATGATGAACATCGCTCTTCTACGGAAGGTAGTACTCATGGCATGGATAGCGATATAGAGCAGGAGCCTCCCGCTACTGTGGTAAGGTCAGAGGTAACTTCAAAAAGTCAGGCTGATTTTGAAAGCAACTGGGTTCGTCCACTGGCCATGTCATCGCAAGGGAGCCCCTCTGAGCTGGCCTTATTGGAATCTATACACCAGGAAATTATTTCTCATCGAGAGGAGACACGACAAGACAGTAAGAAGGTGCAAGCTGCAATGAGGAAAATGCAGGGGGCTGTGAGGAGGCTCTCAAAGGCTAGTGCCTCATTAGGTGACAGAGTATCAAATTTGGAGGAGAGGATAGTGTCATCAGAGTCTCAGGCTGCTGAGGCAGTAAACAGGGTTGACGTACAGTGCTCACAGGTGTCTGATATCCAATGGAAATTGGAGGATTTAGAAAATAGGCAAAGACGGAATAACTTAAGGGTTCTAGGGGTCCCGGAGGGGGCTGAAGGGTCAGATACTAAAGCCTTTATTCTGAAATTGTTCACTCAAGCATTCCCGGAGCTCTCCACCTGGAACTGGCAGTCCGAGATTCAGAGGGTTAATCGTACCCCTTTTAGAGCTCGTACAAATGTGAGAGAGGGGGATAAACCGAGGGCAATTTTGATCTTTTTTGGCAACTTTACAATAAGACAGCTAGTTGCAGAGAAGGCGAGACCTGATGCAAAGAGGACTGTTGAAGGAATATCTTTCTTTGTCCGTCCGGACTTCTGCCATACCACGGTGGAGAGGAGATGGAGACTTCGCCAGCTTATTAAACCCTTCCAGGAGAAGAAACTACAAGTGTTTCTGATAAACCCTGCTCAACTAAAAGTCATTAAGGAAGGGAAAGCTTTCTATTTTGCTTCAGAGATAAAGGCGAAGGAGTTCCTAGTTTCTCTGGAAAGTTAGGGGAGTTATCTGTCGGCATGGCTTTAGGTTCTCTTTCTTTAGGATTAATCCACATTGATCTCTAGGTGGTATTCTATGTTTTTATTTCTTTATTCCTTTTTCGCGACCACTGCTCTCATCATATGCACAGACTAGGTCTGGGCACCTCATTTAAGGGGGAAGGGGATGGTGTTGGGTGGCTCGGGGGAACAGGGTGGGGGGGTCATGGGGGGTGGCACGGGTTTGGGGGTGTAAAAATAAAAAGGAGCTGATCAGATGTTGTAGAAGGACTTATAGTTTTGAAATGTGTTTTATTGCTGATAAACTAATAGCATGCTTTGGAAATTTTGTTTCTCGCTGGGTATTGGTATGGCAGGGCTGTTCAGAAAAATCATATCAGTATGAGTATTAAAATATGTACGATTAATGTTTCGGGATTAAATGATTGGAAAAAACGCCAAAGGTTAGACTTCCTAATCAGACATAATAGGCTGGATTTAATTTGCGTACAAGAGACCCATCTTCCCTGGGCCAAACGTAATTTGTTGAATATGAGAGGTTATGAGTTGATTGTATGTTCTTCACAGACATCTATGAATAGGGGAGTAGCATTGCTGGCAAGAACCTCTTTAGGGGGAGCGAAGAGAGTTAAAAATGACAGGTTAGGTCGCTGGGTCATTGCAGAATTAAGTTTAGGTGTTACAATTTGTTCTATTTATGGGTCAAATTGCGATGATCCAGATATCTTTGATTATTTGGAAACTGAGTTGGCAGGGTGGCCAACTCCGCTGATAGTCTGTGGGGATCTAAATATATCTGCAGTCTGGCAGAATATGTCTAAATATCTTGGAAGGAAACCTAGGGTATACTGTGCTCTGACCTCCCTTATAAGATCGCATGGACTCAAAGATGTCTGGGGTGAAAAGGAACCACAGGATCCGGGGTTTACATACTTCTCGAATCCATATCAAAAATTCTCCAGATTAGATTACTTTTTTATCTCACAATCTGAAATTACTAAGGCTACTATTAAGAAACTCCCCAGATTAATTTCTGATCACAATCCTCTTATTTTATCGTATAGGGTTCATTGCTCAGAGAAGAAATATACTAATTGGACTTTTGAAAGAAAATTATTATTAGATTGGAGGTTTCTTGAACATATTAAAAACTGGACTGGGGAGTTTTTTGATGCAAATAGATATAGTGCCTCTAGGAATGGGGTTTGGGAAACCTTTAAAGCAGCCTTTAGGGGGGAAACTATAAGCTGTTCGGCCAGATTAAGGAAGGAGGATATGGCAACGGTTGATAAGTTTATGGAGGATCTTGCAATAGCGGAGAAGGTGCATAGTGAAAGAATAGGGAGGAGTTTGGATGGGCTGGAGAGTTTTAGAAGTATGGCGGTTATTAAAGCTAATTTGCAAAAACTGGTCACCCAGAAGGCGGTGGGGGAGTATCAGGTATCAAAGGAGAAGCGGTATGAGACCGGGGAACAGGCGGGCAGGATTTTGGCTTTACGCATCAGACAGGAAAGAACAAAAAATGTTATCATGAGTATACAGGATGAGGGGGAAACATACTCGGAGATTAAGGACATATTAAAAGTCTTCGAAAAGTTTTATCAAAATTTGTATGATGATGAGAGCCATCAGAACCAACAGCAAGAGTTGTATAATTTAGAGAGTGGCAATATAGGCCCCTTACTTGATGCAGCATTAAGAGAGGAGCTGGAAAGGGATGTAACGATTACCGAGATTAAAGATGCCTTGCGAGAATTGGCTGCTGGGAAAGCTGTGGGTCCCGACGGAATCCCTTTGGAGGTATATAAAAGTCTGGAAAACGAGCTACTTCCTATCCTGCTAGATCTTTTTAATGGCATTTTATGCTCAGGCATTATACCAGATTCCTGGAAGGAGACCAACATTATCATTTTTCATAAAAAGGGTAAACCCAAGGAGAAACCAGGATCTTATAGGCCAATTTCGCTTATTAACGCAGACACTAAGGTATACGCAAAAATCTGGGCTAAAAGGCTGGGGAGGGTCATTGGTAGCCTTGTCTCCCCTTGGCAGCATGGGTTTGTGCCCGGACGGGGCACCACGGACCATACTCGCCGGGCTATAGCTCTTTTTGATGCCCATGCTGCTGGGGGGAGGGAGATGGCCATGATCCTCCTCGACGCGGAGAAAGCTTTTGACCGCGTAGTCTGGAACTTTTTATGGCGTATTATAGTTGTAAAGGGTTTTGGCCCTAAGATCATTACAGCTCTGCGAGCTATGTACTTAGACCCGGTGGCCAGGGTGTCAGTAATGGGGGAGAAGTCGAAGAAGATATTGATTAAAAGAGGAACACGACAGGGATGTCCCTGCTCCCCGATATTGTTCGCACTATATATTGACCCCCTGATCCTGAAAATAATGGGATGCCATAGGATTAGCCCCGTTATTTTTAATGGGCACACAACTAAACTGCTAGCTTATGCAGATGATCTGGCGATCTTTACCAGTGATCCACATCAGGCAATGCCCGCATTAGTGGATCTGGCCAAGGAATTTGGTAGTAGCTCGGGGTATTTGCTTAATGAAGAGAAGACCCAGATCATCTGCACTAAGAATATTATTAGGTTAGACAGCAGATATTTGGACTCAGCAGTTTATTTAGGGATCAGAGTTAATTCGGATGTTGATAAGATCATTACGGAAAATTACAGCCCTCTTATGGCTGCGATGGAAGCAGAGTTAAAAAGGTTGGATGTTTTACACCTTTCCCTGGTCGGAAGGATAAACGTACTTAAGATGATTTTTTTTCCTAAGATTCTTTATTTGTTTCGAGCTATCCCTTTATTATTGGAGGAAAAAATTATAAAAAATATGGAAAGCCTTTTTAACAGGTTCATATGGCAATATGGGAAAACCAGACGATCGTTGAACCTTATGTCACTCCCGTTTGACAGGGGTGGTATGGCTCTCCCAAACCTTCGGTTATACCATCTCTCTTGTTTATTAGCACATATGTCAATTTTCTTCTATCGTGATTCCAGCCTGGTAGTGACCCAGGGAAGTATGCAGGCCCCCCCCCTCCATTTTTGAGCTCCTTCTTGGGAAAAATGCTATAGGGCTGCTCCTGAGGGAGGCTGATCGGAGATTTTACAAGAAGACTAGATTGAAGATACTGAATGGGATATGGGGGACTTGGAAAGCAGTCCAAAAGCTATTGGAAATTCCCAAGTATAATTCGTACCTCCTTCTCTGGAATTCTAATCTATTTCCTTTTTTAGGCAAAAATATGATTAATCCTCTCTGGAGTGAATATGGAATTAGATCTGTAGGCGATTTTCTTGAGGGGGAGGAATTTTTAAGCTTTGGAGCATTCCAGTCTAAATTTGGGATTTCTACCAATCACTGGTTTCTGTATGGACAGGTAGTAAAGACATTGAAGGCATTTAGACCAAGAATTCTGATATCCACAAGGCTTCCTGTGATAGACTATGTAGGGAATGGGGGTAGTAAAATAAAAATTATATATAGTCATCTGCTGGAGGGAATACAGGATGATTTGGAGAAAGTAGAGTCTTCACTAGCAGTCAAAACAGGTGATCCTGATGTGGACTTAGATCTTGCTTTAATGCTAGATAAGAAATTACTCCGATCATCTAATCTGAGGGCTCAACATTACAAAACACTTTTTAATTTATACTTTACGCCGGCAAAGCTGGCGGCTTGGGGTCTGGTGCCGAAGGATAATTGCCCTAGATGTGATAAAAGCCCAGCAGATCTAATACACATGTTTTATCAGTGTGAAAAACTGTCTATTATTTTGAAAGAAATCTCAGTCTTTTTGGAGGGGCTCTTAAAATGCAGAATTGATATTTCTTCTACATTGATGTTAATGGGAGTTGATAGGAACATGAAATTATGTAGCAATGCGGAAGCTTTGGTCTTTATTTGTACAGCGGTGCTTCGTATTATTATATCTGCGGGCTGGAAGGAACCTTCTCCTCCCACATTTCAAATGTGGCTGGCACGGTTGCTCGGGATTCATAATATAGAATCATGTTTATTTGAATCAAAAAGCATCACAGTAAGGGATATGGGGAGAGCCATTTGGGCTCCAATAACTAGCTGGAGAGATCTTTAGCAGCCATATACTGAATCATTATTATTTTTTTTTTTTTTTAAAGGTCCATTAAGGCATGTGAGGGACAAAGAAGCTTTACTGTTTTGTGGATTTCCTTTGTATAACATCTGTAAAACTCAATAAAAAAAATAAAATAAAAATAAAAATAAAAAAAAAAGCCACAAAGTATGGTATTGTGGGCTGCATTTATGAAAAGTGTCGCATTGCTGCATGAATTCAGGAACGCAACACTTCTCAGTGCGCCCTCCTTGTGACACCTTGGATGCGCCGTATTTGCGGCGTCCAGGTCGCAAGGAGTCAACAGATATGTCAGTATTCCTGATGTTAGAAATCATATTTGTTGCTGCAGTAATGACACATTGCTGCATTGCGTCGCAAAACAGACGGAACTCCAGCAATGTGTCCTTTCATATGGGGCAAGCCCCATGTGAAAGTGCCTGCATCAGTCTTACGCCTGCTGTGAGACAGGCGTAAGAATTTGGCACGGTGGTGTCCTAGAAGTGGTGTAGTGAAATCTTATAGATTTTACTGCCCCACTTCTATGACTTTTTTTGCGGGGGAACGCCCACCCTGTATACATTATACATGATGCAGGTATAATGTACCGAAGGAGTTTACAAAGTGACGCATATGCTTAGGTGTGTCACTTTGTAAATATGTAGCAGTGTGGCGCATATTTTACGCCCTTGGTGCGCCATAAAAGGTGATGCACCCATGGCGCAAGGGGCTCATAAATAGCCCCTAGTTTTTAACAAGTAGTGCTGGCATGTTCTAGTAGCTGGTCCTCAAATCCTATTTTTACTGTGAAAGCTGTAGCTGTCCTATGAGAGAAACTAATGTTCAGAATAAAGTTATAGCTCTGCTTTCCCTGGTTTAATGACTATTAAAGATCCAATTTAATGGCGAAGTCGGATTGTTAATACATTTATGAAAGTAACTTAGAGTTAGACTTTCTGTGCCTGAACCTCTAGTATGGTAATTAGCATTAGCCTGCCAGCAGATGACCCCTGTCAGTGTATCCCCTTAATGAGGTATGAAAATTGTTCCTCTCATAGAGCAGAAACAACAGTAACAACCCGTCCCCTGCCAAAGTGGTGGAGAGGGCCGAAAGAGGGAGCTGGGTAGGGGGGGTTCAGAGGAAAAGCAATAATAAAACATACTTGATCATCGCTGCCGCCGCTGCATCGCACTCCTCCAGGCTTCTTCTGGGCACAGGCTCCCAGAACGCACTGCAGCCAAATCTGATGATGAATGAAAGCAGCATCAGGATTGGCCCGAGCGCTAGGAATTTGCACTCCCAGGCAGACTGGGAGCCTGTGCCTGCTCTCTCCAGACCCAGCAACATAGCTGAGGCTGGAGAGAGCTTCACTGCGCATGTCGGTTTGGCCAGCCTTTGACTGCTGGTTAAACCGTCATGTGCACTGAAGGAAGTGCACTACCACTCCCCCACCACAGTGTCAGACTCCCGAAACAGCCACAAGACTCGTTAGAGTCCTGGGGCGAATCCAGGGGGATTAAAATAAAAACGATAATAAAATGAGTTTAAAACTCCTATTATCGTTTTATTTAAGGGTAGTGGCGGGGGCAGCGCTCCTCCACTCTAATAGACGGTCTGCCGCTGAGAAACAATGTTTTAGGGCTTTTGGCAGGAAGACCTAGATGTTAAATAAGTGACTCCTCTCAGCTCAGGAAGTGCAGCTGAGGAGGGTTCAGGAACTTCACCAACTTGAAAGAAAACAAGGCGAGTCCTGCCTGCATAAAGGAAAGCCTTGGGAAGTATAATTTACCTAGACACACCCCTGGCTGGATCACCTGCCACCTTCAAGGGAAGAAGGGTCATGTCATTGTTGTAAGATTTGCCCTTTGGGACATTTTTCTCATTGGAAATGGACTGTCCAGGAGTCACACCCACCCTTTGACTACTGAATCCAAAAGAAGTGGCTTTTAACCCCCAGATCAACAGAACACATTTGGACCCGTTGAATTAAAAACAGAAGAGGACATGGCCTTCTCTCCTGTGTAGAGACTTAAATGGCTACATCTTCTCCCATTGGTATCTACTACTGCGATGTAGACTCCATTGGTCTTTTGGCTGATTTGTCCAGCTACAGAGACACAAAAAGACACTAGAGGTACTTTTCTTGGAGATTGTAGCTTCCCTGTAGGAGCTGTACCTAGAATGGGCACTGCCAGGGGCCTCTGCTCAAGTGAGTCTTGGTACTTGAGTATTGGCCCTGAGATCCTGGAAGTCTTACAAAGGACCAGGAGGAACTGCACCCGAAAATCTGAAAATTGTAACTTTTTGACCTCTTAGATCTCCAATGTGTCAGCAGGACCTTGCAGGTGAGTTTTGAGCTCCAAAAAGGTGAGTGTCAGAAAGAAGCTCTTTGCTTAGTCACCCCCATTTTTGAGAACTAATGCTGCTGGTTTTTTGTGCACTGGCATACCGCTAACCAGACCCCAGTGCATGTGCTCTGCACTGCAAAACATGACAGATTTGGCTTACTCCTAACTGGCCTATTTGTTTTCCTTTTAGACCATTGTATACAATGTCCCAAAATGCACCCATAGCACTGAAAAGTAGGTGTCACCTGTGGACTACAGCACCATCCCCTAGTGCAACAAGAGAAACATGACTCCAGGTCTACTACTGTGACCTAGCTGCCTCAATTTTTAACCAGCAGCCTGGAAGGCCTGTCAAAGTGACCCTTTTTGAGAGGAGAAAATCTCTCTTTTTTATATTATCCAGAGGAGGCAAGCTGCAGGGACCGCAAGTCCCACATTTCTAAGGATCTGGAGGTGGGATAGCCTTCATCGCACCTGCTGCTCATCACTATGGCAATATAAGGAGCTTACCGAGGTCCCACAGCGCAGGCCGTGCACAGACCCCGCTGCAGCCAAGAGTGGGCCTGTCCTGCACCCGTCAGCAACAGGAGGGAATAGGGCAGGTCTACCCCCTTGATTCTGTTATCAAAAAGTGCCCCTTTGCCAGCTCCAACTATGAGAATGTATTCTCTTCCCTTAACATAGACAGTCTTTGGAATGGGTAAGAGAAAAATGCTGCAGATTGCAGCTGGGCATTGACTAACAGGGAAGACTGCCAAAAGACATGCTGCAGACACCTGCACTTTAGGTGCTATAGATGTGCTAATGAGGAGGTGGAAGGTATTTTGGGTGAAGTACAAATTTAGCTAGAAGAAAGTGGTGCTACGCCTAAAATCACTCATTACTTTAAAGGTAACAGCAAGAAAGCCACTTTCCAGAGGAAAAGACCATGCAGGCCTATTGTTAATGATCCTGGTCCGCTCTCGAATTCAATAGACCCCTGCCCCCCTCCAGCGACTTCAACAGCAACCTTGTCTTTTCCGGTTCCCCTAAGCAAGCACTAGCAGAAACAAGCCTCTCCCTAACATTGCTTGCTCTAACCGTTTTATCCCCCTTAATAACTTGGAGGAGGATATTACAGGCAAAAAGTTCTAAAGGTAGCCAAGACCAATAGAATGGCGCAGGAGTCTGCCTTAAGAGGGGTTGAAAACCTTAGGAAAGTACATGAAACTCTGAACGAGACTGTGCAATCCCGATGCTCTATGGTAAGAGTGCTCCAGAAATCCAATCTGGAAATGTCAGAGAAGGTAAAGTTTCTCTCAGTCGTACAGTGTGGAAGACAAATAAGCCGAACAAGCTGTCAGCTTTGTGGGTATCATCGTACAGGTGAAGGATTGTGGGGAAATTTCCTCTCAGGACATCCCATCCCCTTACATTCATTGAGGGACCTTTTAGTACCATTCAAACCCCCAAGGTGGATTCATCTATATGACAAAGGTCCCTAGCCTCGTGAAGGGCCAACAGGAATCAACGGTATCCTCAGTCAACAATTTGACACTTTGGATATGCCATAAAAGCAAAGGTTTGGATTTTGCATTATTTGGCAATGTGGGAGCAGGGTGGCATGCTACCACCCCACTCCCACACCACCAAATGGCATGCTACCACCCGCTCCCACACCACCAAGCTCCACCGCTGACCACTCGCCAGATTACAAGCTGTAATCCAGGTGGGCTGTCCTGCAGCAGGTGGCCCAAAGCCCTGCCTTTCAAAGGCTCATAGGAGAGCCTTTGAAAGGCAGTGCCATGGGACCACCACAACATGTTTCAGCACAGCATGGACTGTAAAGTCCATTCTATGCAGGAACTGGGCACGAGGTACCTGGGGGCCCTGTAGGGCTCCCTTAGTTTCCTCACTGCCACCCTTTTCTTGACGGGCTCAATGCCATGAAAAGGAGGGCAGTGAGGAAACTCATAAAATGCTTAGCAGTGCAGCAACAGCACCGCTAGCATATTGTTGTCTCAGACTGCTTCAAGACTGCCAGGGATCACAGATCCCTGGTGATAGCAGGGGTCCTATGGAGATCCGAGCTCCAAAGTCATAATTCCGTGGTCGGACCGCCGGAGCAGTTGGTGGTCCATCGGCTCTTGCTCTTTTGACAATATTAAGCTGGGTATAAGAAATAAGGACATAGTGGATAGACTCTTAGCTCTAGAAGCCCAGTCGCCCCCCCAGGATACACTTCTGCAGTTGGAATTGGACTTAGAGTTAGCGAGTGGCAATGGTAATTCGTGTGACACTAAAGGACACACCCCCTTCAAGGTCCTAAAGAACTAGGCTTATTTACAGATTCTGAGAGTGGTACCCTGAGGGTAATCCTGAGCAGTGCAACAATTTCGCACCAATGCCAGAGCAACAGGGCACCATGTCCTTCCGCAGGCCCCATTGGAGAAAAAAGATATGTTTCCATTACCTCAACCAACCACATGACTGCAGTGGGTCCCCTCTCATCTCTGCTCAAGGAAATAGATTGAACACTTGACAACTATCAGAGTACTGTGGCCATTGACAGAGCAAACAAGGTAGCTATGTCTGATCACTGCATGGATAAGGTCAGCGGAAATTCACCCCCAAGGACTCCTATCAAAGGACAGCTACATGGAGTGTCCTATCATGGAATTTGGCAGGACTAAAAGCCGAACTTATCAACCTCCCATGGGGATCCTTTATTGATAACTGTGAAGTTTGTGCCTTTCAGGAAACTTGGTGTAAATGGCCTTACGTTAGTATTTGACCTTCTTTTGCCCAGCTTTGGTTAAACCAAGAGGGCGAGCTGTGAGGGGTTTAATTATCTGGGTAAAAAACGTGTTAAATTATAAAATTACAAGGTTGCCCAGATCTTTTCCTGAACTTTTGGAGCTGTCTCTGTGCAAAGATAAAAGATGTGTCTACCTCTATAATGTTTACAGTAGGCCTAGAGTGTGTTCAGTAAATCACCTACTCTCGCAGTCCTAGACCATCAGTTGAGCCTTCTCCCCCTTAAAGCATTAACTTAACTGTAGTTGTAGGTGATTTCAATGTGACGCTTGAACTATTGGTTAATAGCTATTCAACTTTAACTGATGAGGAAGATGCACAGTGGCTCATCCCAGAAATGTGAATCCCCCAAGCAACTAGTAGTTTGACCCTTGCACTCCAATTATTGGGTATCACACTAAGGGCAGGAAAAAGAGCCTGCAATGGTAGATCTATGTTGGATCAAGATGGCGCCCTTACTTTTAATTGTTTTATCTGCACAAGCAGAATATACTATATATTTCTATCCCTGCATACGTGGTCATCTTTGAAAAACATGAGGCTCATAGAAATAAGGTATAGTGATCACAATGCTTTGAACTTAGAAATGATTTGTCTTAATACCCCTAGCCCAGAGATAATAAAGCCCAGTCTCCTTGGCAATGCAGTTCTATTGAACAACAAAAGACCCTAAAGTGGGAATATGTAGACGCACACCTGGTCCTTTTAATTAAAGTATACTCAAATGTGGGTGTTGACCTGGAAAAAATGAGCCATCGATTGGATGAAGGCTCAGCCTCTAACTTAATAATTAACATCCAGAAGGACCTATTTCAAAACTAGTTGGATTTCCTTTCCATAAACCAATGATAGAAATGAAGAGTGGATATAATCCACTCCCCTGGTATAACACACAATGCAAATCAACAAAATCTTCACTCTTAGGGCTCGATTCCGATCTCGCTAGTAAAGCCCTCCGTACGACTCGGATCCGTAGGGCTTTACGAGCGATTCGTGCAACTGGAGTCCGAAAGAGCAAGTAAGATGCATTCTCATGTTTACAGACTCGGTTCACTCGGACTCCCATTGAACTCTATGGAAGCCTGTATACTGGACGCGTGCACAGGCTCCCATAGCAAAAAGGGGTGAGTGGGGAATAGCATACACCCTGTGGCGGGCACCCCATGGTGCCCACCACACTGTGCATGCATGGGAAGGGGGGACCCACAGGTACCCCCACAGGTCAGAATCGGAGGGCTCCAGGTGATGGTGGGCCTGCGACATGCCCCAAAAGAATGATTACAACAGCTTTTCTGATCCGGACATACAGAATCGTGAAGGTTGTCCGAATCGTGTATTGTACTTGCTCGCTCGTAAACAGAGTCCATAGAGCTGTACGAAGCGTCTGCGTATGAGTCGTACACACTGGATCGGGTTGGGAGATGATTTGCTCGACACATACGTGAACTTTGCATTGTACTTGGTCGTATGGTCCAGTGTTCAAATTGTCAGTCGGGAAAAAGGGCTACGAATCGGATCCGTTAAAGCCAAATTCGATTCCTAGGCCTTCCGAGCGAGATCAGAATTGACCCTTAGATTTTCTCAAATTCAAACTCCAGAGTGGCCTCTCAGCGGCCCGCAGAAACTATAAAGAAGCATTATAGCAAGTAAACGCTTGCTGAGAGAAGAGGGGTTGGGCAGATCGGATGCAAGCAACTAAGTCTGGGGATGATAAGACATTTTGGAGTATTTTATCACACTGTAGCCATTTCTTAGCAAGCCCAGTTGCTTTTCACATACAGCTGCATAGGTTGGTAGTCCACTTTGGGAAACTGTACTCTTTACTCAATGTTGAGAAGAAAACAGAGAGCTTATTGGCCCTAGCTGCATCAATATCCTAACTCAAGTAGATAGCCTTGAAATATCTAGCTCAGATTAATTTACAGTGCTCAAATCATTAGTGGCCAATAAGGCCCATGGTCTGGGATGCAGTCTACAATTTCGAGACATACTTGGGGAGTTTATTTAAACATCCTAACAAGGCCAATCTTTGAATGATGTCTTATATCTAAGTCCTGGCTCGGAGCTGAGTTCGTCCCAGTCTACAAGAAAGGGCAACGCGACGATGAGGGGAATTATAGACCAATACGCTTAATTGATTGGCTACAGAAGTTCTTCTGCAGGCAAGTCCTAGGCAAACTGATTAGGTCCAAACTAATAATATACTCTTGGATTTGCAAGCTGGATTTAGACTGAAAACCAGCACCTTAGACCAAATCCTGAGGTTTAATATCATAAAGTGCAAGACAGTGGGAAAGGCCACCTCTATGTTGCCTTTGTAGATTTAAAATCTTCCTTTGATATGATTCCCCAAAGCAAGCTGTGGGACGTTTTGGGAAATATGGGAGTGCCAGTAAACATTTAAAAAAGAATTATTAGGCTCCATGAAAACAACCACACATGTCAGAGATGGGAAAAAAAGGGAGCCATATGACTCCTTTAGGATAGAGAGAAAAGTGTGGCAGGGCTGTGTTTTTAGCCTCTTATCTCTATTCATTAATGACCTGGCAGAAGTTTAAAAACTTCAGAAACAAGGATGCCCCTAAAATTGTTCCTATGAAAATTCCCACGCTGCTATTTGCAGAAGATACGCTCCTCATTCTGAAAACACCTAGGGGCCTTCAAACAATTTTAGATCACTTTATGTTGTTCTGTGAACATTGTGGGCTAGAGCTGAATGTCAGAAAAACTAAATGTATAGCGCTCAATTCTTATAGGTCTGTACAAACTAGTCCACAGGTCTACAACACTTTGCTTGAATTAGTAAAACATTTTGTCTAACCGGGACTGACACTGTCCCACAACTGAAAGTGCAGCAAGAGACAGGTAATTCTTAAGATGGCCAAAAACTAAAATCCGATCATTTAACACCAGCTATAGAACTCTATAAAGTAAAGACAAAAAGCGCCGCTCTCTATGGCACCGAAATTTGGGGCGACTCGGGTATTAACGAGTTGAGTGTGGTAGAGAATAGATTTCTCAGGCATCTTACTAACCTCCCATAGAGCAACCCTACCCTTCCCTTGCTTCAGGATATGAACTTAGGTCCGATCTCTTTCACAATTCAGTTGAACTACAAATAGAATCTTATAGGTAGCCAATGAGGGAGCTTTTAAAAGCAGCGGGCCACTTAAGAATCTCTTGGTTGTCCTACCTAAAGAAAATAGTCTACTCTTTAGCCCTGGAACCTCTCTGGGATAACCCAGGAGACACCTCCAGGGCCAGACTGGCTGCAGCGGGCACCAGGCGTTTCCCCGGTGGACCGCCAGGGTGGGGCCCGGTTTTTGGCCCCTGTGGGGCCATTTCTGTTACCGGGGTCGGCAGTATACAGTATCAAAACCCTAGCAAACAGCTCGGCCGCACCCCCCACCGTTCGAGCAGTTTGCCAGGGCCGGTTTCTGTTCCCAGTCCGGACCTGGACACCTCCTGATTCCTACGACAATTTATTAAGAACTATTTGGGATGAAAAGATCAAAAATTGCAAGTCTGGTAGTTTAACAGACCAGTTTCTTGATCATAAGATCATGCCATGTTATGAAGCCTCGCTTGAAGCCATTCAAGGCTTTCTACTAGGTAGTTTAGGTATGTCACGCTCCCATTAACACAGTTTACTTCTAGGTGGGAGAACATAAATAGATCTATCAAATCCTGTCCAGTATTCAACAATGCCTCCGAATCTATTCCACATCTTCAATTTTTCTGTGATGCTTGTCAAGCACCGTGCAAGAAATGGAGTATCCCACTGTGCTGACTATCCGCCCTTGAGACACCGGAGATGGCGCTTAGGATCCTGATGTCTGACACTACAGAAGTGATAATGGTTGGCTTGTCCAAATTCTTACAGGTCACTTGGCTTATCCATAAGCGATTGTGTGAATCAACTATGTCCTTGCTCAAGTCTTAGAAAACATGACTATATACTTGTGGACTGCACTTCCTTTCATTTCTCCTGCTTCTGGATGATCATATTATGTTACAATCTTAAATATTGGAAAAGTGATTGTCAAGAAATTGATTTGAAAATACTTGAATATAATAAGAAATGTATTGTATTGTTGATTTTATAGTCTGATTGTTTTCAAATAACCTAAGTCATTTGATTGGTTTTAAATGCTGGTATATGTTTTTTTGTTATTACTGCTACTATGGTCTAGCTCCCATATTATTTTTACTGTATGTTCTAGGGAATTGTAAGCCCAAATAAACAATTGATGAATATTAATGAGTCACCTCTATGTAGGCCCTATGGAAAAATGTAAAGGCAAATTTGTCTTATGGCAGCTAGCACACAAAAGCTATTTTCACTGTAGGAAGGTTGGCTGGCCCATTGAGAAACACTAGGCAGGAATATTGATTATTTCTACGGCTTGAAAAATTGTGAAACAACTATTTTTAATATTTATTAAAAGCTCAACTTAATATTGAATTCATATGTTTGATAAATATGAAGGGCAAGAAACTTTTAGAAAGTTACCCGTTCTCTGACTGAAGCTACTGGAGGCTAATATGCCCCCAACTGTCTCTAAGCTGGTGAAAAGCCCTGATGAAGTGTGAAAACTGCTCCAGGAGCAGAGACAATGGCCTTAGAATATTTTGGGGCTTCAAGATCCCCGGAGGACCAGGACAAACTGCCAAGCCAGTCTGCCCAATACCCAACCTTGCTGGGCTGAAGAAACGCATTTCCCCCACTTAGAGCTTTTCTGCGGCAACAAATGCATTTCTGAGGGACCCCAGGAAGAAGTTATCCAGTCTCAAGGATCCCTTGACCACCCTGCCCACAGCCTTGCCCCGCTAGAGGATTTTGGGCTCCGAAAGTAAACATTTTGACTAGCCAAAAGTGTCAAAAGAATTCACATCGCAAGAGGGCTTCCCTAGGTGCAAAATGTGAATTTTCCCACTCAGAACATTTCCCCCTATAGACATCATCTTCAGTGAGACCCCCTCCTACGCATATCTGATTTCATGGTGCCTTCTTCAGACACAGCCCTCTGCCTTGCCCTGCTGAAGGATTTGGGGTCCACAAAAAGACTAAAGGGCCGCATTTATTATTTACTGGATGGCTCGTCCTCCACCAGAGTGACTAAGAAAATTACTCAGTCATCCTGATGGAGTTTCTGCCAGCCACATTTTAAAATGTCAGCTGGCCTGGCAGACATTTCAAGAGTTGACAGGAACTGCTGTCATGGTGGTTCCAGCCAAAGCATTGTCCGTTTTTTTTATTTTAAACAATTTTACTTTGGGTAAAAGAGAACCAAAATGCATGTAAGCACCATGTACCACTCAGGATACTGGATTAGCAGTTCTGACCCTCAAACCTCCCCCTCACAGACAAGGATATACTACATCGATGGACTACAATACCAAAAATACAATTGCTCGATTTCACAAAATGACTGTAGATGAGGCCTCTATAGGTCCCTCACAATCACCAAAACTTCTCCTTCTCATGGGGACATCCCCTACCTTCATGGACCTGCCGCTCCGCTGCCCTTATGTATTGTAAGTTTGACAGATGGCACCATCTACATAGCGGAGTCATAGGTCGAACTCACATTTATTTATTTTCAAAAAGAGAATACTAAAGCAGGATTTTCTTTTTGAGGAAAAAAATGCCTCCCTAGCCATGGGAGTTTTCTCCCATGGTGAGGGCTGGCATTGAGCACTTTTTAGTGTCCCTTAGTGCAAGGTTTTTCCTAGTGGTAAACTGTATTGGAAAATGTCTGTCTGCCTACTCATCTAAGTTAGGTGGGCAAACATACAGCCAAACCTCATTGGGCCCTCAATCCGTCTGGCCTTTGGAGGAATTTGACTTTGGCAGAGATGGAGTAGTAACCCTCTGGCCTGAGTAGTAAATTTATAAAGGAAACAATGGTCCCTAAAGAGGGAAGTGTAAAACTCAACTTCTACTAAAACACTAGTAAATGACTAACTAAGGATCGGTTTTACTGGAACACATACAATCCTATTCAAATACAAATTATTTATAATCATAGGAATGCAAGCTCCTAGGTGCTGTTTCACAGAACTAACCTGAGATTAAATCCTAAACGTACTACTTTTGGTATTTAGTAGTAGTACTACTACTAAACTGAGACAAAATCCTAACTTTACGACTTTCGTTACTCACAAAAGGCATTTAGTAGTAGTAAAGTTAGGATTACTAACTTTACTACTACTAAATGCCTTTTGTGAATACCGAAAGCCGTAAAGTAAGAATTTTGTCTCAGTTTAGTAGTAGTAAAGTTAGGAGTCCTAACTTTACTACTACTAAATTCCTTCTGTGAATACCAAGAGTAGTAAGTTTAGAATTTTATCTCAGATTGATTCTGTGAATTGTCCCCCTAGAGCTTTGATAACATGTACAGTTTGCAATTAAAGCGGTCTTTCCCAAACAACGCAATGGCGCAGTGAGTGTGAAATGAGTGATTGAGGAGTTCACTAGTGCCATACAATATATATACATCAATAGTGACTGTGGAGGATACACATTTGTTTAATCTATACTCTAATATAGAGTTGCAGGCTCCTGAAGTACATATATACAGTACACTATTATAGTGTTAATGTTTCGACCCTCTAGTGCTGTTTCTACTGGGTCAACATTAGGACAGAGAAAGGGAAACACCTAATGGATGGTACCGTATATCAGTTGGTTTAATTGATAATGAAAAATAAACTTGTGTAGATTTAACATTAAATTGGATGGCCTATGTATTGGATAGTGTTCATGCCCAGCATTAGATTCAAGTATGGATCCACATGTCATAGGTCACGGAACAAACATCAGAACATGTAACTAGATCCACGGCACAGCTCTGTGTACCTGCTAGTGTTAGCCATAAAGGTCTCACTTGACAATAGGTAAGAGTCTCCTGTATAGGGGAAGGGCCTATTAATGGTCCACAACTGCGGAATAAAAGGCATGTAGTAGTAATAAAGTTAGGATTACTAACTTTACTACTACTAAATGCCTTTTGTGAATACCGAAAGCCGTAAAGTAAGAATTTTGTCTCAGTTTAGTAGTAGTAAAGTTAGGAGTCCTAACTTTACTACTACAAAATTCCTTCTGTGAATACCAAGAGTAGTAAGTTTAGAATTTTATCTCAGATTGATTCTGTGAATCGTCCCCCTAGAGCTTTGATAACATGTACAGTTTGTAATTAAAGCGTTCTTTCCCAAACAACGCAATGGCGCAGGGAGTGTGAAATGAATGATTGAGGAGTTCACTAGTGCCATACAATATATACATCAATAGTGACTGTGGAGGATACACATTTGTTTAATCTATACTCTAATATAGAGTTGCAGGCTCCTGAAGTACATATATACAGTACACTATTATAGTGTTAATGTTTCGACCCTCTAGTGCTGTTTCTACTGGGTCAACATTAGGACAGAGAAAGGGAAACACCTAATGGATGGTACCGTATATCAGTTGGTTTAATTGATAATGAAAAATAAACTTGTGTATATTTAACATTAAATTGGATGGCCTATGTATTGGATAGTGTTCATGCCCAGCATTAGATTCAAGTATGGATCCACATGTCATAGGTCACGGAACAAACATCAGAACATGTAACTAGATCCACGGCACAGCTCTGTGTACCTGCTAGTGTTAGCCATAAAGGTCTCACTTGACAATAGGTAAGAGTCTCCTGTATAGGGGAAGGGCCTATTAATGGTCCACAGCTGCGGAATAAGTGCAAGTATGTAGGTTGACTTCTAAGTGGTACTAAAAGGAGGAATTATGAGTCCCTATTCCATCCTATCTCCAGGGTGGTCTAAAGATGCTGGCTTATTGCGCAGGGAATAGCAAACATCCAGGGTTTGGTATGATTGCAGATTACAGTATTTGGTTTCTGAGGGGGTACCCTTTGACAAGGAGGAGAGAATTATGTAAGCCCAAAAACTATAAATAATGCGGATGAAATATGGTCACATTGTGAAAGCAATCTAACAGATTTTAGATAGGATCACCTTGGCATACTTGGTGCACTACAACTCAAGTCAATAGAACCTGTATGTGAGGGAGATCATCAAGTGAAATGTGTGAGGGTATCCAATGGATAGTAAATATTACCTAATTCACTTGAAGTTAAAAAAAATAGTTAAAGGCTCGGTGCTATTACAGTGAAAGGAAGATGTTGATAGGTGGTACTTACAATGTAAAACTGACTCAATGGAATGGACTTTAAGTATTGTTACACGGCCAGGCAAAGATCAGTTTTCTTGACTTATAGCCTACCCCTTTTAGAAGTGATATTTAGGTGCAGAATTCTATCATTAGTATTGGAATTTGTAATGGTGATGAGACCCATTACCTGTCTTGATTGCTCCTCCAATCAAGTGCGGAAAAGTCCACATCCTTTCAAATATTATTTCGAGATCTGCACAGACATGACTTAATTTGATTGTACGAATCTGTTTCATATTGAAGAATGATTGCATTATTATTTTTTTTTATTCATTAAATTAAAATAAACGTTACATTCCAATTTCATATTACATGTCCAACTGAAGTTGACACAAGTCGCTAAACTTATAGCAAATGAACTATTGCTTGTTAATACATAATTGTTAGAAAGTAAAACATGAAAATATTATGAAGGGAAACAGTTATAATATCTAAGATATAAGAATGTAGCTTTTTCTTGTTCTGAGGTATCTGCATTTCTTCCATGCCTGTAGTTGCATTTGATGAAACTGTGATAATGCTTTCAGCTTTAGGATACAGTGTCTTACGCTCTCTGGAAAAAAGTAAACATTACCTAAAATGTATCAATTCTGCTTCTCTTAATTTAGAGTTTTCCACTTACGGTAAGTCCAGCTTTTGATCTATGTGAAAAATGGATTCTAATCAATGAAAAAAAATGTCTAAATGAACTTTGCCGACTGCTTAAAACCGAGTATATTCTTACAGAGTAATAAAGAGACTTTATGAATGTGTTTGAGTAAATACATTGTGTAAGATATTTGGGGTGAATGTGATTCCCCCACAAAACACTAAGGCCACAAAATGTTCAGGGTAAAATATAGTTTCAATAATTTAAAACTGGGCTCAACCCTTGGTAGCTATGGCACAGAGCAGACAGGCTTAACTTAGGAAAATGTGTAAAGTATTGAGCAGAAACAAAACAGTTAAAATATATAAATATAACACAATCAAAATTCCACAGACAATTTCTAAAAATAGAGAAAAATTAAATGAGAAAAATGACATCAAAAAAATAAAGATCAAATAGGGAGACTGTAGATATGCATTTCTAAACATTCAAGCCAAAAAGGGCCAAGAAAAAGTAAAGTGCCAATCAGAAGGTATTATTAACAGATGGCTAGGACATAGATGCAATTTCAGACTGACTGTGATGAAGAGCAGATCACCCAGTCAAAGATTTTTCCTTCTAACTTAGTCCGTGAAATGGAAGTCGAAATCCTCCAACAGGGCAGGGCTGCAGGCTGTATCCTGTGAAGCCATCTCAAAGATGGGTAGCTGCTCCTCAATGTGGTTCCACTGCAGTTATTAGGATTGGAAAAAAAAGGTCCAAGCGAGAACATTCTAAATTCACTCCTGTCATTGTGTCTAATTGGCCAAGCTTTGAACTCTCACAATTGGACACTGTTGCAGCAAAATAAGAACAAAATAAAGTCTCAACTTTTCAGAGTTCCTGGAAAAGCTCCCCCACATCACTTCGAAGGCTCCCAGGACTACAGAACATTGCTTAGGGGACAGGAACCCCTTCAGACACCAGAGGGCTTTGTTCAAGGTCCAGTTGCTACTCGTTAGCTGGGCACATCACATCAGGGAAAAAGCATCTTGCAGCTTGTTGAGTCCTGATAGCCACACAGGAGGTTAGCCAACTGACCCTTAAGTTCACTTCCTAGGTCTGGGTACATTTTAGAGCCTATCCACCCATTCAGATTTTCTACACAGGTCTCAGACAGTAGGTACAGTCCTGTTTTGTTTTTCTGCAGCCCTGCAGTCTACAGGTAGCAATTAACTTTTCTATGTCATTGATGTCTTTTCTTTCACAATAGGTCCAATTCACAAAGCATCTTATGCCTTGTAAAGTTATGATTGTGTAGTCTCTGCACTCGGAGCAGAGTCTGCATTAGTGCTGGAATTTCCTCACTCTGGGAGGAATTTCCATATAGCGGACTCTCAGCAATGATCCTAACTGAGATCCCACAGCAAGCGCAGAATTTCTTCCATGAGTGCAGAGACTCCACCCGAATGCGAAGACTATAGACTCGTAATTTTATGAGTTGCAATTTCCATTGTGAATCAGGCCTACAGACATTTGGACCTGTCCTACTTTTGTGGTTCACCCTGAAAGACATTGTGGCTGTTGCTTGAACAGGGTTCACCCCCCACTCAGCAAACAACCCAATTTCCCACATTGGTGGCAGCGGTGGGATCCAGGACTAGTGTTTGTGCAGTCCCATTGAATGATTTGTCCAACACAAGTATCTTGTATAAATAATTTGACAGCAGAATGTACCTCTTTTTAAACTCTTCTTGGTGAATCATTGGCTTTATACCCCATTTTCAAATTTAAGTTGACCTACTTCCCTTTTATCTGTATTACCATGAATGTATGGATCTGATCAACTTTGACTCCCTTAGCAGGGCTGAGCTACTGAAGCTCTATAAGAATAAGGGCTGAAGGCAAGCATGAAGACTACAAAGTTGAATCTTATGGTAGCCCTCAGAGCATATGAGAAAGTACAGAAGTGGCAGTCCATCCCACATGGGGATGATGAGGAGGAAAGAGCCCACCTAGAAGATGATGATGTAGTGAAGGACTCAAACATGGATCTTGAGCTGCAAGGAGAGCACAACTCACCCCAGAATTCCCAAGATGCCCAGGATGGAGCAGGGAGCAGTGTGTCTGCCCGGGATGTGTCCCTAAAGAAGCTGGAGACAGGAAGTCGGAGAGCAAGCCCAAAAGCAACTGGCCAAACCAAAGTTGGAATCTGAGGAGAGAATGGCAAGGGAGAAACTGCCATGGAGGCAAGGAGCTCAGTCTCAAGGACCTGGACATCAGAGCAAAGCCAGCAGAGTCCAGCAGTATTGAGAACAGCATTACCGCAGTGCCCAGTGGAGAAAAGAGGGCCCCCATCCCAAAGGATCTGGTGCCTAACTTTGTTGTAGGGGATAACATAGACAACTTGTTTCAGGCCTATGAGATTGCCCTGGAGATGCATACAGTCCCTGAATAAGATTGAGGGCCAGCTTCTGGAGCCATATTTCCATTGAGAAGAGGGATGCCCAGTTAGCCCTACGGAAAGGGGACAGGATGAAGTATCCTCTCATGAAAGAGGCTCTGACAAGCAAATATGGGCTCGCTCCAGAGAAGTTTAGGTAAAGGTTTAGGGACAGTCAGATTCTGCCCACTACAGACCTGTGTGGATTGTTTGAATCATCACCAAGATCATCATCAGTAAACTTTATTCAGTTGTAAAATTGCAAACCATAAAAGTCAGACACAATAACATCAACCAGTATGCAATAATAAATAGCAAAGCACGATGTGAACAGAGTGGCAGATAAAAGGATTGCTTAGTAGCTGTAAACATTTTAAGGCAGTTCTGGCCTTTGCAAAGTTTCTTCCCACTAAAAGTGTCTTTAGGAAACAAGATCTAAAGTGCTTGTAAATAGGACAAAAGAAAATAAAGTGTGTGGTGTCTTGGGTAGATAAAGCGTCACAAATACATAGGGGTAGTCTGCATCATGATACCATCCTTTGAGAATACTACGTGAACAATGAACCATATTTAACCTACAGTGAGTTAACAAATATTGATGAGTGTTGGGCATGTCAAACAAAAGATAAGGTTCTATTGAGAAAGTGGACTACTCAAGACAGTATGACCTGACTGAAACCAAAGTAAGAGCAAGGGAGTCCCTCTTTTCAAACAATTGTCTGCAAAAGGCTTCTTTAATCTTAGTAACATCAGCCTTCTTAATGCTCTCAGGGGAGCTAATGAGGGAGGGATGTCCTAATTTAAACAGAGAATCACAAACATAAGTGACCCAGATGTACGAGAGACACGATCAAAGTTTAGGCAGTCCTGAAGCAGTTTCCTATTAAGTTCTAATTTCGGCTTGACCCAGACATTCAACCATATTATGAGAGGACTCAGTTGAATCGTGCCAGCCAGAAATCCCTGCCCCAGCTCTTCATGTATAATACAAGTAGATGAACTACTAGGAAGTGCAAGTAGCTTTCCGAGGAACATGTTCTCAGCACATTGTAAAGAGGTGATGTAAGCATGACCCCAAATATCACAATTATAAGGCGCTATAGGTATATATTTGGTGGCCTATTTATGAAAATGTCATGGAGTGCAGCACAGCAAGTCACCTTTCTCCCCTGCACTGCATGACAGGGAAAGGACAGGAATGTACCATGTTAAAGGCAATATGATGCATCCTGCCTTTTCCTGTGCACTGGCACCCTTTTGGCAGCCTAGCGCCAATGCAGGCTGTCAAAAGGGTGCCAGCGTTGCATGCATGATATTCTTGTGCAGGAAGGGACACCTTCCTGCACAAAAATAATCCTGAGAGGTATCTTCCTCTTTCTATGTGTGCTGCAGAATGCTGGAAAGAGACAGTAATAAGGAGAAATAAAGATATTTCTCCTAGTTATGCCTCCCCTAGGAAGGCATATCACATTTGGCTCATTCCCAGGTTTACCAGTTTTGGTGAATGTGGGTATGCATCAAAAAACATAGAAGTTGAATGATTTACCCCAAAACTGGTCTCTGGGTCCTTGATTCTAGTCCAGGGAAGACATAACTTGGCAGCTCGGGCTAGACTGTTCCCATGAGGAACAGCGTTAAGATTGAACTGGGGTGGCGAAGTGGGCTAAAGAATGATGATGGATTCAACCCAGATCTGTGACTGGGGGTAAGTGTCTAAAAAGTTTCAGTGCTCCGTCCATTATCTCCTTGTGTTTGCTTTGTACACCCTCACAATGCCCATGGAATGCCTTCCCAGGGCAGATTAAGACAACATAGCAATTCTTGCTGTTACTGCAGATTTATGGAGCCACTTAGGGCTACACAAAATAGCATTGAGTGACTTCATACATCTGACTTAAGGTTTGCATCACTCTGGCACGTTGTATGGTGCAAGAGTGAGGCCAACCAGCTTGTAAATAGGCCCCTTGGCCTTTTAAATCTCTAACATAGCCCCCACCTATTTATGACCTAATTTAGCAGCAAAGTAAAAAATGGCAGCAAAAAGATTTCTTCTTGACGTAACCAGAGAAGACCAACTGACAGAAAAGCTAAACATAATGCCCAGGTATGAAAAGGTTTTGACTCTAATACATGTGTCACTCTTGCAAAGGTGAACTCTGCGCTTGTTGTTTCTGGGACCTATAATCGTAGTGTGCATTTTGATCTAATTAATGCTAAGATCAAGTGAGTTCATATAATTGCTAAAAAGGTCCAATACAATTTAAAGACTTTGCGCAGACCTCAAGACTAAAATGTTATAATCTGCGTTTAGGAGAGCAGGAATAGGGCGGCCGTTCATTTTAGGATGGTCACGACTCCCAGACATGAGAATCTGCTGCAATTTGTTAACATAGAGAATAAATAAAAAGGAGCTCAAATACAAACTTTTCTGAACCCTCTGTTAAGTGTAAAGAGCTCAGCACATTTCCCATTTAAACCATACCTTATATATGCGCTCAAATTAGAGTGCAAATCACATAAAAACAAAACAATGCTATTGTCAATCCCCATATCTAGCATGAAGAGCCACAGCTTGTCTCTGTTGACCAGTGGCGCCCAGCACAGGTGAGAGCGGTGACCCTATCAAAAGCAGAAGTTAAGTCCATAAAAGTCAGGTGCACAACTCCGGGTTTGGCCACAGTGTATTTATTAATTAAAAGGTACAGGTTAAGGCACTGATCTACAATGATCTTGCCCGAACTAAAAACATTTTGTACATTTTTTAGTATATTCCATGGTGTTTGGCCAAAGTTGTTAGTCTAGATAGAAGCACTTTACAGATAACTTTGACCTCTAGTCTATCAAAGAAGTCAGGCGATAACACCGAGGATCATCCCTCAAACATTTTTTGTACACAAGGATGATAACAGACCAAAATCAAGTACAAAGGAGATTGTAGATAAAAACATAAGTTTTCCATTTGGGCCTGGGGCCTGTTGATTAGACATGATTAAAACTACATCTCTTACTTCCGTCCAGTCAAAAAAGAGAGAGAGGTTGTACATAATAGTCAATATTGAAGGGGACCCTATATGCTCTGCAACATAACATGGTCTGTCATAATTAGCTTTGAAACGTTCGACCCACATTGCAGCCATAATATGCTGCGACAAGGCGATGCCTTGTTTATCAGTAAAGAAAGGACCGTTTATGACCTCACAAAAATTACCGCTGGATCTAAATGCACATATAGAAACAAGATCATGCCAGGCATCTTGTTTCAGCACATGCTTTCGGCTCTGTAGGGTAGCTTTATATTGGGTTATAAGGGAAGCAACTTTACATCTATCCCTGGGCTTTCCCTTAAGAGCCATGAGTCCTTTCGCAGAAGCACCCAGACCATTTGACATCTGTAGATTGGCTTGGTCTGGATTAAGTAAGGAGGACTGCCACATGTCTGCCAATAATCTCTTACAAACAAAAAAAGGTCTCATTTGAACATTGAGGGTCAAGACACAACATAAAAGAATCAAACCAATGATTAAGCAATTTACAGTGGAAAAGCCCAGGGTCAATATCATGCCATCTAAGCCTTTGCCCCTGTTCAATGTTAGACAACCGACCATGGATTAGATTCTGGGAGAAATCCACCTGTTGCCTCCAAGACAGTGGTAAGAAGAGGATTGTGGTCACTTTTTGTGTCCCAAACCACATCATAGTGTGTCAACAGCTGCAGCAAGGTTGCAGAAACAAAAAATAAAATCTATAATAGTAGAGGCACCACTTTCCATAAAAGTAGGTTTAAGAGCACTGCCCCCAAACAGCGCTGCACCCTCACACAGCGCACATAGCTTAAACGGATCTCCTAGTGCACTTTGTACAAAGTGTGTATGTGAAAAGGACTGTAAGAACCTATCATACCATTTTCAGTCATCACAGCAATGTCGATTGAAGTCTCTCATTAGAATAACCAGGGTGAAAACATTGCAGATT
Source organism: Triturus cristatus (assembly GCF_964204655.1). Classification (NCBI taxonomy): domain Eukaryota; kingdom Metazoa; phylum Chordata; class Amphibia; order Caudata; family Salamandridae; genus Triturus; species Triturus cristatus. The sequence goes on along the minus strand of NC_140590.1, from coordinate 1,124,683,135 downwards.
GAGGGCAACTATAAAACACATATCTGATAATTCTACCTTGGTCAGCTGTAAGAAGACGGCAATTAGCATTCTACAAGTTAATAACAAGCAACCTGCATGAGCTAGAGAAGGACAACCTGGAAGGGTCATCCCTATAACCTGCAATGTCAGCAATGTTCCAGGAAAGGATGACCAATGCAAAAGGAGGTTTATTAATACAACTCTTTGGCTCTAAACGTGAAAGTTCCTGTAGCCCTGGGGGTACAGTCAATGATGTATGTCAGTTAGTAGTGTCCAAGGTACACAGGGGATCAAAATAATTTGAGAGGGGTAAACTGAACAAACCACTATGAAGATTACCAGGGTGTCCAGAAAAACAAGAAGCACCTTGAGTAAAGCCAGCTGTACAAAGAGTACTAGGGTGTGAGCTAGGTTATAAGTGAAGATGTTTGTTTTAATCCAATGGTACAGGAGTGTTACTTGTTTTGGGATTGCGCTGCAAAATGAGTGACCTTAGAATGTTTCTCACGCTAAACGTGTTGTTAAAGTTAATGGCGATGCAGTTACCAGGTAGAGTTTTAGAGCTCTTGCCAGCAATGCAACACACCTAACCATATTTATATGTTTAAATGGGTGCAGGCTGGAGGTCAGCTGACCATGAAGTGAACAACCTTATTTCTAAATTGGTGGCAATCTTCGATAGAGTAGGCCTTCAATTTAGGAACATTGGTCAGGATGACAACAAACAGAATGGCTGAAGGGGAAAGATCTAAGCATTCCTGGTCTCCATCGATCAGGGGGAACTTTTTTGCCTGAATTTGGCCACCCACTGGACAAGGTTATCCCTGAGCAGAGTTGTAAAGAAGCTTTGGGAGATTGCATCCAAGGACTGTCAAGCGATCTCCCACTTGAAGTGTCAGGGGCAGAAACACTGCTCGTAACATTTGATCGCACACTTTCCGTGTCAGGATAGGTTGAGTGAAGGGTGGCATGAGCATTGGTATGATTCCTGAGCAGGAGTACTTCACTCGACAGAGACAGTTGAGACAATAGTTGATAAATTATTGGCAAAAGAGGTGACTGCTGAAAGGACACCAAGCTGCTTTTCGACAGTAGTCTATCACAGCATTCCCTATATAATTCAGTGGTATCTTTTAATGTTTTTAACAAACTGCCCTATTGAAAATTACATAAAGTGTAAGAAGTGCTAGCAACTTTCAGATTGGATGATGAGGTCTTGCCCTGAAATGAGGCCTTTGCTCTGCCCTTTCTTCTAGGTGGAACACATAGGTGGAGCATTGCAGGGTCACATTGCTCGTGAACAGTTTAATTTGTAGTAATAGGCCTGGGGCTAGGAGATGGAGAAGTAGACAATACTGTAATATGATCTGATGCCAAACTGGTGGAGTTCTTAATGTGAGGATCTATAGATGTTAAAGAAGTAACAGAAAGGCCCGACACTGCAGGGCTAGTGACAAGGCCAAATTCCTTCTCCACTGTAGTGAGCCCTTCGTTAACAGCCCCCACCACCGAGTTCAGATATATTAATATATATTCGGTCCGTTATGAGGTCTCTTTGATATAGGTGTTTGTGAAAATTGAAGCCAAGAGTGGTGGCCTGGTATGGTCTTGTTGGGGAGGGGGCACAGGGGCGGCATTTTAAAGCGCCTGCCCGGAGCTGGCTGCTGACAGTCTCCGCTTTCCCTTCCTTGCTGGGGTTTCTGAGCCTAATGGTCCTCTGTCCCCACACACCACAAAAAGTGTCCAGTGGCGGGGAACAATGGTGGCTTTTTGAACCACCCACCTGGAGCTGGCTACTGACAATCTCCACCTCCCTTGCAGGGGCTTATGAGCTTTGTGGTGCTGGGCTCACAAAGACCACCGGAAAGCGTCCTGCAGCATGGGTAACAGAAGCACCTTTACAAAGCACCTGCATAGCACTGGCTGCTGACTGTCTCCGCCTCTTCTGCCTTGCAGGTATTTATGGGCCTCATGGTCCTAGGCCCCTGCACACCACCAGAGAGCGTCCAGCAGTGATGCAACAGCAAAGCCTTTTTAAAGCATCCACCCGTCATTAGCTGCTGACAATCTCCACTTCCCCTGCCTTGCAGGGGTTTCTGGGCCTTGTGGTTATGAGCCCCCACACCCCCCACCAGAGAGCATTCCCGCTGTGTGAATCATTTTTGCAAGGCACTGGATGGTTGGGTGAAGGGCAGTGATGTGAATGATTACAAAGGGCTATATAACTTGATTGCAGGGGGTATATGTTCAGTCTTTGGTTTATAGAGCTGTGCCAACACCTTGTGGATAGTAATCTCACTGACCCCAGGGAGGTTGCTAAGGAGACAGACCTCTGACTCATCGCCAGGGTCCATAAGAAGTACCTGGGAATGACCCCAAAAGGGTGGTTCAGGCTATTTGCAGTGTTAGGCAGAGGTCAAAGGAGACACAGACAGGACCCAGAGCAAGGTGGGGCAAAAGGGTTCCCATGCCCCTTCTGATGAGGGAGGGTTTGGTGGGCTGTGGTCAAGGGTGCCCCATTTCTAAGAGCTGGTAGGGGCAGCTGCCCAGGGTCCCCTAAGAGTACAGAGTTCAGAGGCCCATTGAAAGAGGCAGGGAAGGAAGGGCTCAACCCTTACCCTTACTCAGGTTTAGGGTATAGATTCGACCCATGGGCTATTAGGAAAGAGAGTAGAAGGATAGTGCCTGGAAGTGTTTCTCCCCACTCTGAGAAACTTCAGAGGTCACAGAACCCTGGATGTCCTGGGACCTGGCTCTTGACATTGGGAGCTGTCAGTAGCCTCTGTTAGTTGCTGTCCTTATAAGCAGATATTTTCTTGGGCTGGTGACCAAAGTCTGACCCGATGGGTGGCATAGGCCACATCACTTTGTTGGCCATGATGATACTGTCTGCCTAATGGGATGCATATGTGAGCAAATTAAAGTTAGGCCCTGCACAGATGGGGTGAGCAGAAGGGTTTCCAATAGGTCAGTTCAGAAGGGCATGGAAATGACTAATGCTGCTGCAGTAGAGGGGCCTTTTCTATGTTCTACCACCTAATCAAGGAAGCCCAACAAGTATTGCGTAGTCATTCCTGTCTTTTGGCTAGGGGGGGTTGTGTTGGACCTGGCCCTCTCTGCAGAGTGATCCTCAAACTGTTTGCTTTTACCCCTTCTATTTTTGCGGAATTCGTTTTGTAGGCTTTAGGGCTCTGTACACGTTACCACTGCTAACAAGTGCTAAAGTGCTTGTGCTCTCCCCCTAAAACATGGTAAAATTGGCTTACACCTGATTGGCATATTTAATTTACTTATAAGTAACTGGTAAAGTGGTATACCATATAGCCAGGGCTTGTAAATCAAATGCTACTGGTGGTCCTGCAGCACTTATGCGTATTCCACTACTGTGAGGCATGACTGTCCCATAGAATAACAGTGGGTTACCTATTGCATTTAACAAGTGTTAACTTGTGATTGTGAACAGGTATTCATTTCATGTTTGGTGTCTGGGAAATTGTAATTAAAAAGTCTTTTAATGGCAACGTTGGATTTTAAGTTAAAGTTTGAAAATGAGACTTTTAGAAAGTTGCCATTTTCTTGCCCTAAACTATTTGGTACCTGTAGAGTATCATGGGCCACATGGCTAGGTGTAGTCACTTTCTGGCCATGCGGAAGGACTCTCAGAGGACTGCCTGATGCTCTGTCTTGCTGTGTACTCCACAAGACTGCTTTGCTGCCTGGAGTCTGCTTGACCCCTCAGAAGCTTGCTCTACTGCTTGAGCCCTGCTTCATCGCCTGCAGCCAGGACTACCATAATGACTCCAAGGGCTCATTTGATGGCATCCTGTTCAGAGCCTCAGGGACAGAAAAGTCTCCCACCATCTTGAACCCACACCTTCAGCCAGCCTGAGTGAGTCCTAACCTTCCATGTGGTGTCCCTACACTACTAGACTTTTGGTGGTGGTGGTGCAAAAAGATGCCCAGATTGCTGAAATCCAAAACTTGGTACTTAGAAACTTTTTTGCTAAAACAGCTCCTAGAACTGAGAGTAGACTGGGGCAACCTGCTTGTCGATTTGCCTAAGGTGTATCACCGGTTAACCTTACTTTGCAGCAGCTCCACTGTGTTCTTCTCTGCAACAGCAAATCATGCTCAGCGGTCCTTTCCTAAAGGGGTATCAGGTTTCAGGGAACTCCTCTCTGCTACAGCATCTTGATTGTTCCACTGCAGATTTTGGACTTCTAAAGAGGAGACTTAGGATCTAATTATGATCTTGGCAGATGAGATTCTCTATCACTAATGTGATGGATATCCTGTCCACCATTTTATGAGTTCCGTAGGATATTATGGAATTGTAATTTGGCTGATGGGATATCCATCAAATTTGTGATTGAGTAACTGTCTGCCAAGCACGTTATCAGGTCTTAATTCTGAACGTAAAAATCTTCACCTCGACTTTGTCCAGTGGCTCCCCGACGACAACGTTCCCTCCATAGACACCGCCTTTAGCCTTGCCCTACTGAAATGCACCTTCTCAGAAGATTTTCTTCAAAACCCAGTCCTGCATGACAAGATGTCTGCGGTTTGCTTTTTGATCGTTTAGGCACTAGTGTTCACCTTGAACTTAAAAAAATCATAACTCCAGTTCAACTGACTGGAGTTTTTCATTTTAGTGTCAAACAAATGATTACAATGTGCTCATTTTTTCTAAATCGGTGTGGGAATGTTCTTGTGTTGCTTTTTCACTTTATTATTGTCTGTGCGCTGCATAAATACTTTGCACATTGCCTCTAAGTTAGGCCTGACTGCTTTTGTGCCAAACTACAAGTGGGTTAAGCACAGGTTAAGTTATTGATTTTTGTGGTTCATCCTGACAGAGATTATGGTTGCTAGTTTTCACCTGCCTCAGCCAGTAACCCAAGTTCTCACAGCAGCCTTAAAGTTATAATGAGTATGTCATGTTTTATCGTTTAGGGCTCATACAACTGGGGCTGGGCATCAGCACCCCGGTGCTAACAGTACAAAATCTAACAGCATGAGTGCATAGTAAATGGGCATAATTACACAAAAAGGTACTTTCTCACAAAGACATCAAATACAAACCCAGCTTCACTCTCCAAAGCAATACCTACAACAGCACAAACTATAAAGCAGATAGGTAAAATATTGCATAATGGTTAAACCTCAAAAAGGTTATACATTGAAGGAGTCCTAAAAAGGCAGATCACCTCACTGTGCAAGGCTTAGTCCAAATGGATGAGTAAATAGCAAACACATGAGTCTTCAACACTCTCAGATGTCCAAACAATTGTGACAACTGCCAATAAGAAACTAATGACATGGCAGTAGAGATTCACTTGTCTCTTTCAGACAGTTAGCTTGAAAAGGGTGTATTTTGTAAACAGGGAAATATGTATTGAAAACAGTGAAACTGAAATACTTGAACACACTAGTTGGTTGTCATTAGAAAAAAGAGAAGAAAATATGTTGCAAGTTGCGCACCAACTTTAATGACTATTTTGTTATTGCACACTGACCAATGTACTAATAGATTGGTTCGCAAAAACCCAATTCATAGTTGGTTTCTATTCAACCGGCCTCATGCACACTAATGTGCTAGGCCACAAATTGTTACCCATTATGAATCGCAGAAATTGGCTATTAGGCTCATTCATTGTTTAGACTGTTCATCCAAACAATGAGTGTAAAAGTCCACATCATTTCAAATAATATTTTGAGCTCTGCACAGACCTATGACATAATTCGATTAATAGAATCATACAATCTGCTTTATAATGAAGAATGAATGCATTTTTATTTTTTTGCATTCATGGAATAAAAATAAACTTTACAATTCAAATGTATATTACATGCCCACCTGGATTGGGCACAAGTCACTAAAGTTATAACAAATGCATATTGCCACAAAAGTAACACATACATATATAATGGAGGAAAGCAGTCATAAAATCTAAAATATAAGAACAGACCTTTTTCCCGTTTCTATAATGCCTGGATTTTGTCCATGACTGTAGTTGGTGGAGGTGTGATAATGCTTTCTGGCTTTGGTTTCTTAAGCTCTCTGCACAAAAGTAAACATCACTTAAAATGTATTTATTCTGCCTTTCCTAAATTAGGGCGATGTTCCATTTACGGTAAATACAATTTTGGATCTGTGTGAAAACAGTTCATAATCAATGTGACATCATGTATACATGACATTTGCTGATTAAAAACCAAGTATATTCTTAATGAGCACTAAAGTCACTTTATGAATGTATTTAAGTAAATACATAATCTAAGATATTGGGTTATTAATTGGGGTGAATGTGAGTCCACCATAAGAAATAAGGTCACAAGCTTGCCTGGGTAAAACATAGTTTGAATAATTTAAAACTGTACTTAACCCCTCGCACTTATAGTACAGAACAGACAGGCTTAACTTTGAAAAATGTGCACAACATTTGGCAGAAAAAAGCAGCTAAAATGTAAAATACATAATAAAAATCTGACAATCAATTTCTAAAAATAGAGAAAAACGTAATGAGCAAAGTGACATCAAAACAATAAAAATCAAGTAGGAGAATTGGAGGTATGAATTTCCAAATATTTAAAGCAAAAAGTGCCAATAAAAAGTAAAGTGCTAATCAGAGTGTATTATTCATGGTGGTCTAGGACCTAAATGTAATTTCAAACTGACAGTGATGCAGCGCAGTTGAGATACCCAAAGAAGGTTTGTCCCAGTCAAGTATTTTTTTTCTCACTTAGTCTGTCGTGAAGCAATCTGAAAATCTGATAGCTGTTTAGTGAGGTCCACTGAAGTCATTAAAATTGGCAAGAAAAGCTCCAAGAGGGAACATTCAAAATTCATGTATGCCATAGTGCTCTCATCAGTCTACTTTTGATGCCTTTTTATGGAGACCAAAATCCTACAGTAGGGCAAACCTGTAACTCCCTCAATCAGACACTGTTGCAGTGAGGTTCTACTAATGCTTGATGGTCCCAGACTCTACGAGGTAGATAGGTAAAGTAATGACTAATGGTTAAAGATAAAAACTGAATTCAGTGAGCTCAAACAAGAACATCAACTAACTGTGCTGGGCTCTATCCAAATGGCTATGTAAATAGTAGACACATCTATAAGACACATAAGTCTTTAACACCCTCAGATGCCCAAACAATGATACTAAAATTAAATAAAAAAACTAATCATTGTTGGGTTTGGAGGTTCTGCCTAATGCATAGCGTACTATGTCTATATACCATTACCTAGTTGAGGAAGTGGATGATTACTGGGTCAATATGAAGGGACATGATCATACTCCCAAGATTCCTTAATTTTCAACCACCACTGCAGCCTGTTCTTTTCTTTCCTGTTTTTTTTAAAATTTGTCTTTTGTTTTTCTTTGGTTCCTGTTATTAATATACAATAATGTTATTTTCCATATACATGCCATATTGTGTCCTGTTTCATATCCTTAAAATGGCTCTTCGAGCATGTTTTTGACAGTGAACATTTTTAAAAAATTGTTTATTAAAAAAAATAACGGAAACTAATCATATGGCAATAGAAATTCTCTTGTCTATTTCTGAAAGTTAGCTTGAAAATTGAGTTTTTTGTAAACAGAGAGATATTCAATGAAAACAGTGAAATTGAAATACATAAACACACTACTAGTTGGTTGTGATTATCAAAAAAGAAAAGAAAATATGTTGCAAATTGCGCACCAACTCCTACTGAATCTATTCTGTTTTTGCAAACCAACCTGTTTATTAATAGGTTGGTTCGCAAAAACCCAATTTATAGTGGGCTGCAATCAACCTACCTAATGAATACTAATGAGGTAGGTCTCAAATTGCAACCCAATATAAATCGCAGCCAATGGATATGAGGCTCACTAACTGTGTGGATAGCTCCTCTAATCAAGAGTGTAAAAATCCACATCATTTCAAATATAATTTTGAAATCCACACAGACCTAAAACATAATTGTATTCAGATAATCTGCATTACTGAAAAATGATTGCATTGATTATTTTTTGTATTCATCAAATAAAAATTAACTTTGCACTTCAAATCTATATTATATGTCCAAATGAATGCAACACAAACCACTAGAATTATTACAAATGAACTATTGGCCAAAAAAGTAACACATAAAAATATAATGAATGGAAGCAGTCATGAAATCTAAGATATAAGAAAAGAGATTTTGTTCTTGTTCTGTATTGCTTTTCATTTCTTCCATGTCTGTAGTTGTGTTTGGTGAAACTGTGATAATGTTTCAGCTTTAGAATACAGTGTGTAATGCTTTCTAGAGGAATATAAATATCACCTAAAATGTATTTATTTTGCCTTTGTTCATTTAGGGTGGTGTTCCACTTACGGTAAGTTCAGTTTTGGATCCATGTGCAAATTGGTTGCTAATCAATGAAAAATTATGTGTACATCAACTTTTCTGACTACTTAAAACCGAGTATATTCTTAGTGAGCACAAAAGACACTTCATGAATGCATTTAAGTAGATATATAGTGGAATATATGGTGGCCTTCTGAGATCTGCAAAACCACCATATCTGTGATTTCTTTTAAATAAAGCAATTTAAAAAAAATGCTACCTGTTATTCTTAAAGGAAAATGGGATGTTTTGAAAAAAAAACGTTGTACCTAACATTTTCAAGGGTAGGCAGTTGTGCATGGCTTCTCCTAAAAGATATTTATAGGAAAGTCATCTATTTTTCCCTGATCACGCTCATTTTTTGACTGATGCCCATGGTTACTGACTCTGAAAATGCCCTGGGCTCTGCTAACCAGGCCCTGTGCCAGTGGTCTGTTCTTTAAATGTATATGGTAATTGGTATAATTCTACTTGGCCAAGACTACCCACCTGTAAGATCCTAGTATATAGTAGGGCATGTAAGCTTAGTGACCCCAGTGGACTTAATGCACTTATGTGTGCACTGTTGTTATGTCCGTTGTCATTTTAAAGCCAGGCCTGCCTAGCGGGCTTGTATTAAATTACACCTATGTCATATTCGACTTTGGAATTAAAAGTATTTCCAAAGCCCAAAACTAACTTTAAAAAAAAATAAAAGATTACTAGTTACGCATAAGGCCTGCCCTAGGTGCCCCAAGGGTAGGGTGTCTTGTCATAATAAGCAGGGCCTGTTCCCAAATATCTTTTATATTTCCCAGTAGGGAAAAACAGCCAAGCACGTTTTTTCTCTATAGTATTGCTGTTAGCCCCCTAGGCTAACATGGGAAGGCTGTGCCCTGTAGCAGCCTCTTCCGATTGACCAGCCTTTGACAGCCTGAGTGAAGCTACTACCTGAGTAAGTGGGAAAAAGCCTGGGGCTGAAACAATACAGCTATTTCGTGGGAGGTGATTTGCTTCATGGAGAAGCCAGGGAAATGAAGGGGGCTTGGGAGAGAGGCTGGTCTTCGAAGGCTGGAGGACAGATGGCACAGGACCTAGGCAAGCCCCCACTTCTTTGGCCTCCAGCTACATGGGAGCCCCTCTAACTAGATTAGGAGAGGGGCCGGAAGGACAGTGTAATCAGATGTATATTTCAAAACATAAAGAATGAGCCCACTACTAACTCAACATTAACTGCTTTCAAAGTCCCTTAGTCCTTCTGAAATAAGGAACCCTTTGGTTCTTTTAAAATAACCCTCAATCAGCAACCTAGTTGGTGACATGCTTCATCATGGGTTTTGAGTGCCCCCAGGGTGTGCTTTGATACCATATTTACTGCAGAGCTGGGTTTTCTGAAAGTGCGTGAAGAGTATGAGATTTTAAAGTGTCTCAAAGTCTACCACTTGATTTGGAACATCATTTAATGGTTACCTTGGGAAAGTTTAAAAATGTGGGGGATATATTTTAGGACTTTAACAGTACTTTTATAACCCTTGTTGTGTGGTCATTATGTTTAGGCGAATATGACTCTTTACCACGTGAGTCATTACATCAGGTGCCTTCACAACGCAGTTGTTACAACAACTGCTTTTTTACCACGCAATGCCGTTACTACGCAAGTCAATAAATCAACTTGCAGTAGATGGCGCCGTAACATTAGGAATCTATAACTTACTATTCCAACTCCAGCCTACGCAACAGTAGGGAATGAGTTGGAATAGTAAGCTCTACTATTCCTTATGTTAGAGCATCATCTACTGCAAGTTGATGTAATGACTTGCGTAGTAATGGCATTACGTGGTAACAATGCAGTTGTTGTAACAACCGTGTTGTAAAGGCATCGCGGTCTAATGACTGCGATGTAAAGATTGTTTCAGCCATTACTATGGGCCCATCAGGGTCATTTTGGCGTTTATCAGGACCAAAATGTGTAATGCGTATGCACCCTAAGGCACGCGCTATAAGATACTGTTATTGAACTTACATATCAAGAATCGCCTCTTGTGACTTTACCTGTTGTGTGGCCTTTCCATACAACATGGTGGCTCTGAGTGGGTGGATCCCAATGTCACACTTTCATCAAAGCATTTCACTCTTTGACTCGTGCCTCTAGAGACTTATCTTCCCAAAGGAACCTATAAGGAACAAGCTCTGAAAGTTTGGGAACTTTCTACATAGTTTTCCTGAAAACTCCAGGAGGAGACTGGCTCATCATCGAGAGTCAAGTCACCACTGTCAAACCGTGAATCAGCCTGACTGCGCGGGTTTGGTCTGCTGAAACGTCCGGAGCTCCTTGGCATTGACACTGAGTACAAAGACTTCTAGAGGCTTACTGAGGCATTGCGCTGCTGCACGTTGCCATCGTCGAGGAAAACTCCAGATCTAAGGAACCCAAGGACCCTACATCAAAGACAGCTCCAAGAAAAGACTAAGGGGAGTTTTTATGGGAATTGTGGCTCAGGGCAGCGCAGCAAGTTACCTTGCTGTGCTGACCACCATCACAGGGAAAGGGCAGGAATGCACCGCATTTATCCAATATGGTGCATTTCTGTCCTTTACCCATGCACTGGTGCCATTTTGGCAACCTAGCACCAACTCAGGCACCCTTGCATCATGGTGCAAGATGGCCTGTGTTTGAGGCAGGATTGATTTTGAGCAGGAAGGAACACGTTCTTGCACAAAAACAATCCATAAAGGTGTTTTTCTCTTTCTATGTGTGCTGCAGAATGCAGCATACATACAAAGAGGAACAAACAAAGATAAATACAAATATTTCTCCTTGTTATGCCTCACCCAGAGAGGGGTATCTTTTAAGCACATTCCCAGTTTTATGAGATTTGGTAAATCTGGGATGCGTCAAAAACCATGGGTATTTCCCATGGAACACTTCCCTTTTGCAGAGTAATGCAGTGCCATGATTGGCGCTGCGTTGCATAACTCCATGTTTACAAAGCCATTCAAAGCTATGCAAAGTGTCTTGGATGGCTTCATAAATATGACTTGGAGATGTGTGTTATGCATGTACCTCATTACGTAGTGGAAGCATGATGCAAGGCCCTTGTAAATATGCCCCTAAATCCGAAGGTAAACTTTTTACCAGGAACTAGCGCTTAAACATTCAGGCCCGCGCTTTATCGCAGTCAGCCTAAAAGTTGGACTTTGTACCGGTCCAGCACTGCCAGATAGTGGGTGGTTTAAGCATTTTGGTGTTAGAATGCACAATTTTACAAATTCATATCTCAGGTTCCTTTAAATTGGATTTTTGTCAGAGGCAACACGCTCATGATGGTCACTGCTCCCACAGTGGCCAGAGCCCTACTTGGCATCTTCACCAGAGTAGACTTTCCAAAGAAGGAACTCTGATTCGAGGGAGTAAATTTATGTACACCTATATGACAGCAATGTGGGATGAATGTGGCGTCGCTTAAAAGTTCACCACCCCATATCATCCCAGATCAATGGTCAGGTGGAAAATTCATATACACCCTGAAGTGTATGACCATGGGTTTATCTGACAGGGTCAGGACATGAGATGTTCTACTTCCATACCTTCTGTTTGCTTAAAGGGAGGGGCCGCAGAAAGGAGTTAGGTTTAGCCTATTTGAGTTACTGTTTGGCCATCTGGTAAGAGGGCCATTGTGTTTGGTTAGAGAAGGTTGGGAGAAGCCTCTCAAAGAGCCCATACAAGATGTGCTTGACTATGTGCTAGGCCTTAATTCCTGTATGGTAGAGTACATGAGGAGAGCAAGCAAAAACCTGGAGGCCACCCAAGAGCTGATTAAGCTTTGGCATGACCAGATGGCTACTATGCCTGACAAGGAGCGTTTCGCTGCAGGAGCGTTACGGCGCTGCTGAGCAATTTTTAAAATCTTACCTGTTTATTTTCTTTTAGGTACCGGACTCGCGCTTCACTCCTCCCCTCACTTGCACTGTAATCGTGCCCCTCACCGCCGTTTGGCGGGCTGGTCCTGGGGAGGTCGGACATCTTGGATTGGGGTGGTGAGGATTGGGCTGACAGCGCTCATTGCGCATGCGCCAGCGGGGGAACGCGTAGTTAATGCTCCTCCCCTAGCGCAGCGGGATCGCGCAGCGGGCGTGTCCTCGCGTGGCCGGAGTCGTGCCAGAGTCCTGCCCGTCTGCGCCCGTCCGCGCTAAGGCCGTGCGGGACGTGGCGGGCTCTGGCTCGGGTTCGCGAGAGTTTAACAACGTGTCTGCTGCCATGCTGACATATTCCAGGGAGAGCATGATGTCCATCAACCAGGTGAGTCGCTGCTGTGCACGCCCGCCTGTTCATCCTCTCTGCGGTCCGTACCGCTGTCCATGCAATGGCCTGATACTTGACCCCCCAATGCCTCTCCCTCGGAAATCTCCCTCTGTTTTCCATCATAGCAGGGTCGCTTCTCCCTCTTTGCGGATAATGAACCTGAATGTGAGGTCAATTTTGAAACATCAGCAAAATCTGTATGATCTCATTGAGGATGAAGCCCCGGACATCCTGGCTTTAACTGAAACATGGCTTCAGGAAGCTGACACTGCCATTCTCAATCTGGCATGCCCCTCTGGCTATTCGATGTACACCTTGAATAGAGCATCTAGAGGGGGGGGAATAGCGCTGATAGTTAGGTCCTGTTTTCCCTGTGTGTGGAACAGCCTTAAGATCGCTGGCTGTGAAAGCGCCTCTTTCAAAGTCTCTGTCAATCCTGAGTTTACACTGTCTGGGATGGTGGTATATCGTCCGCCAGGCAGTGATGTGTTGTTTAGAAATGCGTTCTCGGATACTGTCGGTACTATGACCACTGACTGCGCCAACTTCTCTATACTGGGCGATTTAAATCTGCATTTCGACACACTCTCCAGTTTGACGGCTCGTGCCATCGCTTTGGACCTAAAGGCCTTCCAATTGTCCCAGCTAGTTTCACAGCCTACGCACATCGGGGGACATATTTTGGACCCTTTCTTTACTAACTTAACTGAGGCCAAAGTCACTGCAGTCACCCCAGTAGAATGGTCTGACCATTTCCTGGTGTCTAATCAGTGTCCCGTATCAGTGACTCTTCCCATTTCTTCAGCTAGACGGGTACTCAGGAGATCTTGGAACAAACTCAGGTTGGAAGACTTTCACCATCTTTTGTTGGTGGAGCCCTTGGGCCCATTGAACAATGTGGATGAAGGGTACGATCTCTTCTGCTCCTGGCTTACTAGGGCTCTGGATGCGTTGATACCTATTGTATCAACTAAGATCAACCCTCGCGAGTCTAGTCCCTGGTATGGCGGGGCCTTACGCGCCTTGAAGGGAGCCTGTAGACGAGCGGAGAGGGCCTGGCGGAAGACATATGGGGCTGATTTAAAAGCCGCATATGCTGCTTCGGTTAAGCTCTATCACCGGGCCATATGTCGTGCTCGTGCGGCCTTCTATGCTGAAGAATTCCGGAACAGCACCAACCCGTCGAAGGCTATCTTCAAAGCGGTGAAAGATCTTATGGCCAAACGGACTACCTCTTTAGCCGAGAGTTCTGTTTCCCATTGTGAATCCCTGGCTTCCTATTTTTTGGGAAAGGTCCAAGCCATCTATCGGACTTTCCCTAGCACTGGGGTTCCGCTGGGAAGTTCCAATGAGGCACTACGTCAGATCGCCCTGCCCTCATTTCCCCCTCTCACCTCGGACGGGTTTGACAAACTTGCTTTGCAAGTTAAATCAGGATCTCCATCTGATCCGGTAAAGCCTGCTCTCTTTCGAGACCAGACTTTTCTGGGGCGCCCTGTGGTGCGCTCCCTGGTCAACCTCTCTCTAGAGTCGGGGGTAGTTCCAACTAAATGGAAGCAGGCGGTAGTGTCTCCGATCATCAAAAAACCCTCCTTAGACCCGTCTAAACCTGAAAGTTTTCGCCCCATCTCGCTGTTACCTTGGCCGGCAAAGTTGACAGAGGCCCATGTCAATCTGGCCCTGTCGGAACATCTAGTCCGGACCAACGCCCTTGACCCTACACAGAACGGTTTCCGCGCTGGTCACAGCACGGAGACCGCTCTCCTCGCTATGGTGGAATATCTGCGTGCTAGGTTGGATGTGGGTCAGACGGCGGCGCTGATATTGTTAGATCTCAGCGCCGCCTTCGACACTGTATCTCATGGCATCCTCCTGCATCGGCTTGAGGAGATCGGTGTCAGTGGTCTGGCGCTGCAGTGGTTCCGCTCCTTCCTGGACAATCGTTCCTTCTGTGTGGCCATTCCTCCCTTTTCGTCCAGTCTCCAGCCTCTGGCCATGGGGGTTCCGCAAGGGTCTTCGCTAAGTCCCACGTTGTTCAATCTTTACGTGAGACCGCTGGCTGATGTCGCGAGGCAGTGGGGCCTTACTTTGGTCTCATATGCCGATGACACTCAGCTGGCGGTCACCCTTAGCGGAGATGTCCATCAAGACGCCCCCAGGTTTCAGTCCGGACTGAAGGCGGTTGCCTGCTGGTTGACAGAAAACTGTCTCCAGCTTAATGCCACAAAAACAGAGGTGATGGTTGTTGGGAAGGGAGTGGAGCTCTGGGGCGATCAGTGGTGGCCTTCTGAGCTGGGCCCCACTACGACCCCAGTGTTGGAGGTGAAAAATCTTGGGGTCTGGTTGGACGCTGGCCTTACCTTCATAGGACATACTAAAAAAATGGCAGCCTGTTGTTTTGGTCTATTAAGAGGTCTTAGACCAGTCCTGAAACACTTTGATGCCCCCACCAGACAGCTTGTAGTCCAGGCTACTATCATCTCTCGCCTGGACTACGCTAGCTCTCTTCTGGCTGGGGCTAATCAGGCTGAGTTAACTCGCCTACAGCGGGTTCAAAATGCTGCGGCCAGAGCCATTGTTGGCCTACCCAGATTTTGCCCGGTGGCGAATGTCCTTCGCTCTTTGCATTGGCTCCCTGTAAGGAAGCGTATTCTTTTCAAAGTCCTTTGCTTGACTTTTAAGATATTAAGAGGTATAGGCCCAAAAATCCTGTCCAATCCTATTTCTTTCTATGTCCCCACTCGTAGCCTCCGATCTCAGGGCCAGGCTCTTGCTGTGGTCCCTAGATTCAGACTCTGTCGGATGGGGGGTCGCTCCTTCAGCGTGAAAGCTGCATTAATTTGGAACACCCTCCCAGTTGAAATCCGTCAGTTAGACGATCTGCTTTCTTTCCGGAGAGCCATCAAGACTTTTTTGTTTTAGTTGTCTATCTTAGGCGTTCCCGTTTCTGTTATGTTGTGTTCCTCCTTGTCTTTGCGCCGGGACGCTCCTTGGCTGGAGTAGCTGTGCGCACAATAAATCAATTTAACATAACATAACATAACATAACAGATGAGTACCATGCAGGACAGTTGGTGTGGGTGTTGGAGCGTGTGGCTCCCAAGGCTTTCCAGGACTACTTGACTGAGCCCAGCCCCATTCAGGAGACACAGGGTGAGTTAACTACTTGGTGGAGCTTGGCACCCTCAGTAGTAACCACAGGGAACTCTATGTCAACAGATTGAAACATCACCAAGACAGGGCAGACATGACCATGCTGAGTGTCACAGATGAAGGAGGGGAGAAGGCGAGCGATAATCTGCCAGACCTCCTCTCCACCCAACACAATATGGGTCAGTGGAGGGAGTAGTACTCACTCCCAATTTGGAAGCCAGGCAGCAGAAAGCCTGCAGACAAGTTTTGGAGCAGTTCCCTGACCCCGGAACTCGCCACTTGATGTGTCCATGATATTGACACTGGCGACAGCCTAGCTGTCAAAAACAAATTCTACATGTTATCTGACGAGGTCAAAGCCAGCATTAATGCTGAGGTCGCCAAGATGCTTGATCTGGTGGTAATTGAACCCTCTGAAAGTCTATGGGCCAGTCCAGCGGTATTGATGCCCTAACCTAATACCCAAGGGGGAAGAAAGAATTAAGGTTGTGTGTGGACTACAGAGGTTTGAATGAAGTCACCAAGACTGGTGCTCACCCCATATCTAGAGCTGAGGAGCTCCTTGAAATGTTTGAGGCTGCAAGTACCTGTGTACATTTGACTTTACCTTAGGCTACCAGCAGCTTACTCTAAGTACAGGAGAGATCAGCATTTCCAACCCAGAGGGCCACTTTCAATTCAAGGTGATGTCCTGTGGTTTGAAAAATGCTCCTGCAAACTTCCAAAGGTTGGTGAATAGAGTGCTGTCTGATTTGGAAACTTCCATGCTTCATATCAAGATGAAATAGCTGTAGTCAGTTCCACCTAGGAGGAGCACCTTGTCCACCTTAAAGAAGTGATTAGGGCCCTGCAGAAGGCAGACATGACTATCAAGGCAAGCAAATGTCAGGTAGGAAAAGGTTCAGTGGTGTACCCTGGCCACCTGTTAGGTGGTGGCTTTGTATTACCTCTCCAGCCCAAAACATAGACAATCCTGGATTGGGAAGTTCCTAAGACCTGTAAACAAGCCAGGGCCTTTCCTGGTCCAATTGGGTACTACAGGAGGTTTGTAAAGGACTATGGGACCATTGTGGCTCTCCTGACAGAACTTACCTTAAAGAAGAAGCCCAAAAAGGTGATGTGGATCCCAGAGCAGGCCTTTGCCACACTGAAGGAGGCTATGTGTTCAGCACCAGTCCTACTGGCCCCTCGCACAGACTGTTGCTTCAGAGCAAGGAATTGAGGCAGTACTGGCACAAGTAAATAAAGAGGGCCAAGATCAAACAAGTGGCTTTATCAACAGGCAATTAATGCCCAGAGAGCAAGAATGGAGTGCCTTGAGAGGGAAGCATTTGTTGAGGTCTGATCCTTGAAAATACTGAGGCCATACTTGTTTGGAACTCATTTCCGTGTGGAAACTGACACACAGATCTCTCAGATGGCTCATGCAGATGAGGTGGGAGAAGCCAACATTTTTAAGTTGTCCATTTACCTACAGGTGATGGACTTTACAGTGGAACAGAGACCTAGGACTGCCCATGCCAATGCAGAAGGACTTTCCTGGATTTAACACTCAGATGTTGATGACTACCAGGGTGTAGGTTAGGTGCCAATCGCCTTTCTCAGGGGGGGCTCATAGGAGAATCATCCCATTTGCCCTGATCAGCCTCATGTTTTGACTGATGCTGGTGGTTACTGACTCTGAAAGTGCCCTGGACTCTGCTAACCAGACCCCAGGCCAGTGCTCTGACCTCTAAAGTTATATGGTAAATGGTATACATCGAATGGGCAAGATGACCTTTAAGTCCCTAGTATATGGTAAGGCATGTAGGTTTAGAGACCCCAGGGAACTTAATGTACTTACGTGTCCTGCTTTGCTGTCTGGTGTCATTTTAAATCCTGACCTGCCTTACAGGCTAGTTTTGAAATAAGACTATGTTCAATTTGACTTCCAAAGTCCAAAACAACTCTTTTATTTTTATAATTTACAAGTTACCCCTAAGGTCTGACCTAGTTGCCCCAAGTATAAGTTGCCTCATTATAAAAATCAGGGCCAATTAAAATATGTTCCATATGCCGTGGTGGGGAAAAACGTTTTTGCCTATAGTAGTGCTGCTAGCCGATTAGGCTAACATGGGAAGGCTTTATTAAACTTGGAGCTAACTAGCAATCTCATTCAAAGTACAAAAATAATCGTTACAATAAATCCAACAACTTGCCATGGCCGAATGCATTATAACTATTACAGGAAAGTGTTTTAGAACTTACTATTCTGAAGTTACCTAACACAGCCCTGTTTCATCTTCTTCTGATTGGCCATCCTTTGACAGCTTGAGCTAAGCTGTACCTAAAAGGTGTGAAGAGGCCTGGGGCTGAAACAATACACCCATTTGGTGTGTTGGATACTTGATTCTTGGTGAATCCAGAGAGAGGAAAGGGGCTGAGGAGATAGGCTGGATTTCAAAGGCTAGAGAAAAGATGTCACAGGACGCAGGCCAGCACCCACTTCCTTGATCTCCAGCAAGATGGGAGCCCACACTAATTAGATTAGGAGATAACTTTACCCCTATTGGTTGGGGTTTCCGCTCTCTTGCCTGTCCACAATGGAGTATAAATATAGCAGAACTGCAGGAGCTTCTCAGAACTCTGCCTGGGCCAAAGGAAGAAGTAGGACTGCACCACAGAAGGCTTACATTCACAATTCCTGCACCTGCTGCACTCTCAACAATCCACAAAGAAAAGACCATGCCTGACTCAAAGAATAACAGATGGACTCCCTGAGTTGTAACAGGTATAAAAGTGCTGAAAGAAGTCACTTTCATCAGACAAAGAGAGGACTACCCAGCTGATCAGTTACAACTGGATGTTTCTAGACTGCACAGGTGAATCGCGGGTGATTGCGTCCATGCCCCCAAGAGGCAATCCAGTGTCCCTGAACCCTTGGCTGGACACTTATCTCCTCAAAGGAACCAATAAGAAACAAGTTCTGAAAGTTTGGAAACGTTCTACAAAGTTTTATTGAAAAGCTCTAGGAAGAGACAGGCTCTTCCTCCATAGTCAAGCCGCTCACATTGAACTGTGAATCAGTCTGACTACACTGATTTGTTCCACTGAAAAGCTCTAGAGCTCCTAGCCATTGATGCAAAAGGGAAAGAGTTCCAATGGCTAATCGAGACATAGCTCTGCAGCAGGCCACCTTGTCGAAGTGAACGGCGGATCCGAGGAACCCGACGACTTGACATTGCAGAGAAAAGCTCCAAGAAAAAGAACTACAGGCAATATGACATTAGTGCTGCAGGGCGGCACCTCAAGTCACCTTGCGGTGCTGCCCTCCATCACAGGGAAAGGGCAGGAATGTACTGGTGCCGTTTTGGCTGCCTACCACAATGGTGCTAGCATGCCTGTGCTGTAGGCAGGATTGTTCTCGAGGAGGAAGGGGCACCTTACTGCACAAAAACAATACTGAAAGGCTTTTTCCTCTTACTATGTGTGCTGCAGAATGCAGCGCACATAGAAAGAGGAAAAACAAGGAAAAATAATAAAATTTCTCCTCATTACACCTCCCCTGTGGAGGTGTATATTTGTGGTGTTTTGTCAAGGTTGCCAGGTTTGTAATTCTGGCAATGTGTCAAAAACTATGACAATTGGGTGAGAATACCCACCACTACACCCATGGAATGCCTCCCTTGCACAGACTGATGCAATGCAGCGATTTCATAAATGTGCTCCTATGTCTGAAGGTGAACTTTTGACTGAGACATAGCACTCAATTGAGTCAGCCCGTGCTCCACCACAGTCAGCCTGAAACTTTGACTTTGTCCTGGTCCTGCACGACCAGATTGCCACGACTGACACTTTAAGCTTTTGGAGCTAGAATGCACAATTTTTGGTTTAATCTTTTGAAATTCATATCTTTGGTTCCTTACCTTGGATTTTTGTTGATTTAATTTAATTTCATAGATACACATATCCTATATTTATATAAATGGGTTTTGGATTTTCAATGTGTTGTGTCTTTGACTTATGTACTGTTTTGGTGCAATTCAATTCTATTCAATTCTTTTCTAAATATCTTTATTAAACTTTACGGATAAAATCATAAAAGAACATAAAATAATAAATACAATACACTGCATCTTGAGTCCATTAAACTATTTGAAACAATTTAGATAATGAATAATTTTATTACTAGTATTGCATTAATAGAAAACAGAGCTCTATAAGTGCAAAGCCACTAGAGGACCACTCCTCCATAGATTTCTGACCACAGAATCAGCAGCTAGCCGAGTAATACTTCTCAGCCATCCATTAATTTACTATTTCTAAGTGACAGTTTGAAAAACACAACACACACTGTCTCAAACAAACGTGCTGCCCATCAGCTGCAAACATAATAGGCCATTGTTACATTTCTAGAAGGCAAGAGGTTTCAGAATATGTTTAAGATAGCTTAGAAAGAAAGGTCAATAAAATGTACAGAAGAACATAAAATGTGTCAAAGACAGCTCAGCCAACCCATCAGAAGGGCAGGCCAGTAGTCCGCTCCTCCGAGGCTTCGAGTCATCAGGAAAACACAAAAAGTGCCAAACTGTACTGGCCCAAATGCAAATAAAATGCCATCTCCCCTGAAGCTAAAAGAATATAATGTGTGTGGCACTTTTTAAAGACACCCACTGTTCTTTGTATACTACAGAGCTCTGTGTGGTGGGACTTGACTGGCTACTTGTCAGATTTTTTAAGGTAGCTGAAGTGGTAAACTTTTCATGGAGACCAATATTAGCGAAAACCTTATTAGCATATTTCACCCAGGGTATAGCTAGGCCCTTGTCTAAACTGAGGCAGTCCAAAACAACCTCCCTGTTAAAATCTTTATTGTGGTCTGTACGATACCTTAATCCACAACAAAAGAGGTGCCAGCTTAACTACATATGAAATGTATTGTTCGTTATGCTCTGAATGCGAAATTTTGTTGGAACTAGTTGGTGGGAGATTCAGGAGTCACCTACATATTGGATTTTTATCCACCTGTATAGTAAAAGCAGTATAGGACCACTGCCCCATAAATTGCTGAAGGGACACTTTGCAAAGTATAAATTCTAATGTAAAGACAAATATAACCCCTGACTTCCTTACGAGTGATGTTAAATAAAGACCCAGAAGCCCTCCTTAACCTGACATGAATAGCATTAACCTGGGTCTGCCAAGAACCTGTGGAACTGAAAATGACACCAAGGTAACTAAAATTCTGAACGGAGCTCAAGAACTAATCTAAAACTCGCAGGGACCACAGCTTTCTCCTTTCTTGGCTGCATACCATTAAGTGAGATTTCCCATATTGAGTTGTCAGATCTAGGCTCCTCATAAATCTGATGAAGGATTCAAACAATATACAGAGGGAACTAGGGGTGCGGGCCATTAGGACAGCGTAATCAGCATATACTAGAGCCGGGACCAGGACGTTGGCTATTTTAGGTATGTCACTAGTAGCTGCCTTCAGGTGAACACCTAGCTCATTGATGTAAATATTAAGAATCAGAGGTGCCATGATGTACCCCCCACACACCCCTGCTTAAGGGAAAGATGCCTGTAGTTTCCCCTCACAACCGTATCTAACCCTAGCCCCTATGTTCTGATCAAGTGTATACAGAAAGTTCACCAAGGGGACTTTCACTCCCATATCTAAAAGGGTAAGCGATAATTTAGTCCTGTTTGCACAATCAAATGTGGTATATAGGTCCAGAAAAGCAAGGTACAGTGGGCAGAAACTAGAGGAGGTATACTCCCCCACAATCATGTGTAGGTTTAGACACTGTTCCACAGTGCCTAGCCCAGGGTGAAAACAATACTGACAAGGGGTTAGAATTTATTAAGATTTGCCCAGATTTGCAAACGATTCAAGATTACCCTCCCTACAGTTTTTACTGTACTATCAGTTAGTGAAATCAGACAATAGCACTTAAGAGACCCATGGGCTCCTATTTTTAAGATGAGTACTATAACTGAGTGGGCTCAAGAGCTTGGTATCCTAGTGCATAAAGCATTGTTAAACATATTTGTGAATAGAGGGTCGCACAGGTCAACATTGGATTTGAGGAGATCGATGTGTATTCCATCTGGCCCGGGAGATTTACCGCCTGAGCATTATCTGATAGTTAATCGATCTGCTAGTTAACTCTATTTCTTTGAGGGAAGCCTGGAGTGGAGGGGAGGTTATCAAATGGATGCATAACATGTAAATGCAGGTCTTGTCCTCATTTAGCTGGTAGACTGAGGGGAAATGCTTAATCCACTCTGCGAGATATTACAACCTAACCAATCACAGGGAAATGCATCCCTTTGACATAGTCTATTGACAGCATCTCAAAATGCTTTATGGTTTTTCTGTGAGACTGCCAACTCCAGCTAATCCTAGTACCTGTTATGTAGTCAATGGTAATTCCCTCTAGCCTCCTGCACCACCTCAATGTCTGTTGGAAGTTCAGAGTGAGCCTTTGTCAAACGATGGTTTGCCATGGAACACAGCCCATTGAACAAATATGGACCATCTTGAGCTGGCTGAATGGGTTTTAACTGGTAATTTCTAATACAAAGACATAATTACTGAAAGGCTGCAAATAAAGCTTCTCCTGTGTCTTCAGCTAGACACTCCATAAAAACTGATATATTCTTTTTGAGGAGGGAATTTAATGAGGACTTTGGGTCCTTAAGTGACAGACCCAATCTTAGCCTGTCACTTGAGTGTTGCACCAGCCAGTGACCGTTTGTCCCTCCCCATAGGGAAAACCCCTTCTAAGCAGAGTGGATTATGATTCCCCCATTGTGTCTTAGTATATTTAGTGAGCCGTTAACAAAATTCCTCTGGTAAATATTTATCGATAATAAATGATCACCCCACCCAACCCCACAGAGAGGTACACTTGGCCCAACATCAATACTCTGTCATTCTCAAAGGAAGTACTCTCCTAGGAGACCAAAACTTAAGACAAACTTAAGACAAAATCCTAACTTTACTACTCCTAAATGCCTTTTGTGAATACTGAAAGTCGTAAAGTTAGGATTTTGTCTTAGATTACTTTATTGAATTGGGCCCAATGATTTTAACTAATTAACCAGTTAAAATAATAATAAAGGTGCACCCTGTTGTTCTGTTAAAGCTGTCTATTGTTTATGAATGTAGATGTTTGGGGTAAACACATATTGATTTCAAATTTATGATAAGGTATCTTGTGCTTTGTAAAAAAGAAAATCTAGTTAAAGTGTTTAGACTCAACTAAATAGAAAACAGACACACAATCCATATCTGTAGCTGCCCGTATCAGGATACTATTCTGGAGTTATGCATAGCCGACCACCCTGCATGGGGAATAGAATCCTGTATGCAAATACATGTTTCCTTTTTTCCTACATTAGTAAATTATTTTCCCCCATGCCCTTGGAGGAAACCCTTTCTTATTTATGACCAACATCCCAGAAAAGGATCAATGTCAGCGCCAGGCTAGATTACAACTCTGACCATTTCCAAAGCAGAATGGGGCATCAGTTAAATGTGTGAAAGATCACAAAAGTTAAACAGACATCTTTGTGGGCATTCACAAACTTACAAGGCTACTCACACATTGGAACTCCTTGGTGGGATTTAGGAACTCCTTGGTGGAATTTTGACTACAGAGAACTTATCACTTGTGGTGGAATTCTCCAAACTCATAATTTGGCTTAACCGTACCAGGAATTGCATTTTGAACTCCTGGCCGGCATATGTAGGCTAAATCTGATTACAGATATAAGATACAGCCAAATTTTCCTTTGAGAATAAGAACTAATGTGCTTTAATACAGAGATTTAAAGAACAGCAATCATATTTATAAACCTACACTAGTCAGATTTCACAAAACATTAAAGTGCATGCTGTAAGAAAACTGTAGCCTAGTGTTGGACCTAGCCCTCTCTGCAGGGTCACTCTCAAACTGTTTGCCTTTTTCCTTCACTTTTTGCTGAATTCATTTTTGTTGGCTTTAGCACTCTGTGCTCTTTACCACTGCTAACCAGAGGTAAAGTGCTTGTGCTCTCTCCCTTAAACATAGTTTGATTAATTTACACCTGTTTGACATATTTGATTTACGTATAAGACCCTTGTAGAGTGGTATACCCTATACCCAGGGCCTGTAAATTAAATGCTCAATCAGACACTGTTGCAGTGAGGTTCTACTATTGCTTGATGGTCCCAGACTCTACAATGTAGATAGGTAAAGTAATGACTAATGGTTAAAGATAAAAACTGAATTCAGTGAGCTCAAACAAGAACATCAACTAACTGTGCTGGGCTCTATCCAAATGGCTATGTAAATAGTAAACACGTCTATAAGACACATGAGTCTTTAACACCCTCAGATGCCCAAACAATGATACTAAAATTAAATAAAAAAACTAATCATTGTTGGGTTTGGAGTTTCTGCCTCATGCATAGCGTACTATGTCTATATACCATTACCAAGTTGACGAAGTGGATGATTACTGGGTCAATATCAAGGGACATGATCATACTCCCAAGATTCCTTAATCTTCAACCACCACTGCAGCCTGTTCTTTTCTTTCCTGTTTTTTTTTTAATTTTTCTTTTTTTTTCTTTGGTTCCTGTTATTAATATACAATAATGTTATTTTCCATATATATGCCATATTGTGTCCTGTTTCATATCCTTAAAATGGCTCTTCGAGCATGTTTTTGACAGAGAACATTTTTAAAAAATTGTTTATTAAAAAAAAAAACGGAAACTAATCATATGGCAATAGAAATTCTCTTGTCTATTTCTGAAAGTTAGCTTGAAAATTGGATTTTTTGTAAACAGAGAGATATTCAATGAAAACAGTGAAATTGAAATACATAAACACACTACTAGTTGGTTGTGATTATCAAAAAAGAAAAGAAAATATGTTGCAAATTGCGCACCAACTCCTACTGAATCTATTCTGTTTTTGCAAACCAACCTGTTTATTAATAGGTTGGTTTGCAAAAACCCAATTTATAGTGGGCTGCAATCAACCTACCTCATGAATACTAATGAGGTAGGTCTCAAATTGCAACCCAATATAAATCGCAGCCAATGGATATGAGGCTCACTAACTGTGTGGATAGCTCCTCTAATCAAGAGTGTAAAAGTCCACATCATTTCAAATATAATTTTGAAATCCACACAGACCTAAAACATAATTGTATTCAGATAATCTGCATTACTGAAAAATGATTGCATTGATTATTTTTTGTATTCATCAAATAAAAATTAACTTTGCACTTCAAATCTATATTATATGTCCAAATGAAGGCAACACAAACCACTAGAATTAATGCAAATGAACTATTGGCCAAAAAAGTAACACATAAAAATATAATGAATGGAAGCAGTCATGAAATCTAAGATATAAGGAAAAAAAAAGAATTCTTGTTCTGTATTGCTTTTCATTTCTTCCATGTCTGTAGTTGTGTTTGGTGAAACTGTGATAATGTTTCAGCTTTAGAATACAGTGTGTAATGCTTTCTAGAGGAATATAAATATCACCTAAAATGTATTTATTTTGCCTTTGTTAATTTAGGGTGGTGTTCCACTTACGGTAAGTTCAGTTTTGGATCCATGTGCAAATTGCTTGCTAATCAATGAAACATGATGTGTACATCAACTTTTCTGACTACTTAAAACCGAGTATATTCTTAGCGAGCAAAAAAGACACTTCATGAATGCATTTAAGTAGATATATAGTGGAATATATGGTGGCCTTCTGAGATCTGCAGAACCACCGTATCTGTGATTGATTTTAAATAAAGCAATTTTTAAAAAATGCTACCTGTTATTCTTAAAGGAAAATGGGATGTTTTGAAAAAAGGTAGGCAGTTGTGCATGGCTTCTCCTAAAAGATATTTATAGGAAAGTCATCTATTTTTCCCTGATCACGCTCATTTTTTGACTGATGCCCATGGTTACTGACTCTGAAAATGCCCTGGGCTCTGCTAACCAGGCCCTGTGCCAGTGGTCTGTTCTATAAATGTATATGGTAATTGGTATAATTCTACTTGGCCAAGACTACCCACCTGTAAGATCCTAGTATATAGTAGGGCATGTAAGCTTAGTGACCCCAGTGGACTTAATGCACTTATGTGTGCACTGTTGTTATGTCCGTTGTCAGGCTTGTTTTAAATTACACCTATGTCATATTCGACTTTGGAGTTAAAAGTATTTCCAAAGCCCAAAACTAACTTTAAAAAAAAATAATAATTACTAGTTACGCATAAGGCCTGCCCTAGGTGCCCCAAGGTTAGGGTGTCTTGTCATAATAAGCAGGGCCTGTTCCCAAATATCTTTTATATTTCCCAGTAGGGAAAAACAGCCAAGCACGTTTTTTCTCTATAGTATTGCTGTTAGCCCCCTAGGCTAACATGGGAAGGCTGTGCCCTGTAGCAGCCTCTTCCGATTGACCAACCTTTGACAGCCTGAGTGGAGCTACTACCTGAGTAAGTGGGAAAAAGCCTGGGGCTGAAACAATACAGCTATTTGGTGGGAGGTGATTTGCTTCATGGAGAAGCCAGGGAGAATAAGGGGGCTTGGGAGAGAGGCTGGTCTTCGAAGGCTGGAGGACAGATGGCACATGACCTAGGCAAGCCCCCACTTCTTTGGCCTCCAGCTACATGGGAGCCCCTCTAACTAGATTAGGAGAGGGGCCAGAAGGACAGTGTAGTCAGATGTATGTTTCAAAACATAAAGAATGAGCACACTACTAACTCAACATTAGCTGCTTTCAAAGTCTCTTAGTCCTTCTGAAATAAGGAACCCTTTGGTTCTTTTAAAATAACCCTCAATCAGCAACCTAGTTGGTGACATGCTTCATCATGGGTCTTGAGTGCCCCCAGGGTGTGCTTTGATACCAGATTTACTGCAGTGCTGGGTTTTCTGAAAGTGCGTGAAGAGTATGAGATTTTAAAGTGTCTCAAAGTCTACCACTTGATTTGGAACATCATTTAATGGTTACCTTGGGAAAGTTTAAAAATGTGGGGGATATATTTTAGGACTTTAATAGTACTTTTATAACCCTTGTTGTGTGGTCATTATGTTTAGGCGAATATGACTCTTTACCACGTGAGTCATTACATGAGGTGCCTTCACAACGCAGTTGTTACAACAACTGCTTTTTTACCACGCAATGCCATTACTAACCAAGTCATTACATCAACTTGCAGTAGGTGGCGCCGTAACATTAGGAATCTATAACTTACTATTCCAACTCCAGCCTACGCAACAGTAGGGAATGTGTTGGAATAGTAAGCTCTACTATTCCTTATGTTAGAGCATCATCTACTGCAAGTTGATGTAATGACTTGCGTAGTAATGGCATTACGTGGTAACAATGCAGTTGTTGTAACAACCGTGTTGTAAAGGCATCGCGGTCTAATGACTGCGATGTAAAGATTGTTTCAGCCATTACTATGGGCCCATCAGGGTCATTTTGGCTTTTATCAGGACCAAAATGTGTAATGCATATGCACCCTAAGGCACGCGCTATAAGATACTGTTATTGAACTTACATATCAAGAATCGCCTCTTGTGACTTTACCTGTTGTGTGGCCTTTCCATACAACATGGTGGCTCTGAGTGGGTGGATCCCAATGTCACACTTTCATCAAAGCATTTCACTCTTTGACTCGTGCCTCTAGACACTTATCTTCCCAAAGGAACCTATAAGGAACAAGCTCTGAAAGTTTGGGAACTTTCTACAAAGTTTTCCTGAAAACTCCAGGAGGAGACTGGCTCATCATCGAGAGTCAAGTCACCACTGTCAAACCGTGAATCAGCCTGAATGCGCGGGTTTGATCTGCTGAAACGTCCGGACCTACTTGGCATTGACACTGAGTACAAAGACTTCTAGAGGCTTACTGAAGCATTGCGCTGCTGCACGTTGCCATCGTCGAGGAAAACTCCAGATCTAAGGAACCCAAGGACTCTACATCAAAGACAGCTCCAAGAAAAGACTAAGGGGAGTGTTTATGGGAATTGTGGCTCAGGGCAGCGCAGCAAGTTACCTTGCTGTGCTGACCACCATCACAGGGAAAGGGCAGGAATGCACTGCATTTATCCCATATGGTGCATTTCTGTCCTTTACCCATGCACTGGTGCCATTTTGGCAACCTAGCACCAACTCAGGCACCCTTGCACCATGGTGCAAGATGGCCTGTGTTTGAGGCAGGATTGATTTTGAGCAGGAAGGAACACGTTCTTGCACAAAAACAATCCATAAAGGAGTTTTTCTCTTTCTATGTGTGCTGCAGAATGCAGCACACATACAAAGAGGAACAAACAAAGATAAATACAAATATTTCTCCTTGTTATGCCTCACCCAGAGAGGGGTATCTTTTAAGCACATTCCCAGTTTTATGAGATTTGGTAAATCTGGGAATGCATCAAAAACCATGGGTATTTCCCATGGAACACCTCCCTTTTGCAGAGTAATACAAAGCCATTCAAAGCTATGCAAAGTGTCTTGGATGGCTTCATAAATATGACTTGGAGATGTGTGTCATGCATGTACCACATTACGTAGTGGAAGCATGATGCAAGGCCCTAGTAAATATGCCCCTAAATCCGAAGGTAAACTTTTTACCAGGAACTAGCGCTTAGACATTCAGGCCCGCGCCATATCACGGTCAGCCTAAAAGTTGGACTTTGTAACGGTCCAGCGCTGCCAGATAGCTGCGAATGGTGGGTGGTTTAAGCATTTTGGTGTTGGAATGCACAATTTTACAAATTCATATCTCAGGTTCCTTTAAATTGGATTTTTGTCAGATGCAACACGCTCATGATGGTCACTGCTCCCACAGTGGCCAGAGCCCTACTTGGCATCTTCACCAGAGTAGACTTTCCAAAGAAGGAACTCTGATTCGAGGGAGTAAATTTATGTACACCTATATGACAGCAATGTGGGATGAATGTGGCGTCGCTTAAAAGTTCACCACCCCATATCATCCCGGATCAATGGTGAGGTGGAAAATTCATATACACCCTGAAGTGTATGACCATGGGTTTATCTGACAGGGTCAGGACATGAGATGTTCTACTTCCATACCTTCTGTTTGCTTAAAGGGAGGGGCCGCAGAAAGGAGTTAGGTTTAGCCTATTTGAGTTACTGTTTGGCCATCTGGTAAGAGGGCCATTGTGTTTGGTTAGAGAAGGTTGGGAGAAGCCTCTCAAAGAGCCCATACAAGATGTGCTTGACTATGTGCTAGGCCTTCATTCCTGTATGGTAGAGTACATGAGGAGAGCAAGCAAAAACCTGGAGGCCACCCAAGAGCTTACTAAGCTTTGGCATGACCAGATGGCTACTATGCCTGAGATGAGTACCATGCAGGACAGTTGGTGTGGGTGTTGGAGCGTATGCGAAAAAAACCTGGTGGATATGCTGAAAGGATCTGCACATCATTTGGTGTACATAAGTAATGCCAAAAAACAGTAATAATTGCAAATGGTAATAATGGGTGCTGACATGAAGCCGAATACTCATCCACTAAGAGTATTGATTATCTTTGCGACTACAAGTAATCCAAAGATTTTACAAACAAATCGAAAGGCAACGTAGCACACCAGGATAGTATAATAATACCCTCATTTGATCAATTCCTTGGGGGTCTACTGATTCGTTTAACTCACTTCTCAATACAACGCACGGTATGCTCTTTCACTCTACTTTTTTGGTATCATACTTGGTCATCCTTTACTTTTCATTCTGTTTCTCCATTCCACCCAGCACGGGTTTGTCTTCGGTGGTGGTATTCCTTTGGATCTATGTATCTATATATTCACTTAAAAAACCATAGGTTTCACACATGTTATAGTTAGCTGTACATTTCACTCGTAAAAAACCAATGAAATTCCACGTTATAGTTAGATCTGGTAACTATAACTTGAGCGCCCACAATAAACTGCTCATGACGTCACATATTACATCACTCATGACATGGTCAGTGACATCACTCATGACATCAATGATGACATCTGAAATTACACATTGTGGATTGCGGTCGCGCAAGTTATAGTTACCTGATCTAACTATAACGTGGAATTTCATTGGTTTTTTACGAGTGAAATGTACAGCTAACTATAACATGTGTGAAACCTATGGTTTTTTAAGTGAATTTGCAAGGTTTTGTAAATGATAATTCCTAACTATAACGTGTGTGAAACCTATGGTTTTTTCAGTGAATTTGTACGGTTTTTTAAATGCTAAGTTCTGTATTTATTTTTTATTTTTTTTTCTGGTTTTTCACTATGCGCACACCCTGCACGCACGGTGGCCTTCGCGCACCGTGCGCGCGCTGTGGGCGCTCGGTGCGCTTCACGCACCGAGCGCCCACGTTGCGCAGTCCATGCCGTGCGCGCGTCGCCTTTTTTTACACAGTAACATTTGTTTTTTTCTCCCTTTTGGGTCCTTTAATTTATTTAATAAATTTGATTGTTACTTCTTTATTTATTTTTTTATTTTTTTTTGCCGTGCGCGTACGGTAAGCTTACCGTACGCGCACCCCGCGATTTTTTTTAAAAATTATTAAATGTATTTTTCGTACTTTTGGGTCCTTCTTGGACCCCCTGACAAACACTAGGGGGTCTGCAACTCTCTTCGTTGCCCCCTTTTCACGTTCCCCACCTTTGTTTCTCAGTGCGAGAGACAGAAAATGGCGGCCGACACTTCCTGATTTCGACCGATTCGAATGTTTACAGTCATGTAACCACCAATCAGAATTGAGCTCGCGCACGGCACCGTACGCGTACGGTAAGCTTACGGTAAGCGCACGGAGCGCGCTTACAGATATATATATTGATTTAAATGCTATTTTCTCAGGACCTACTGAACAGATTTACACCAGACCTACAAAAGGCACATCCTTGACCTGAGGACTACCTCTCTGCCAAATTTCAAGTAATTCTGTTCAGCCGTTCGGGCTGTAGCTCGGACTAAAGGTCCTATGGGAAAATGCATGGGGAAAACGCGTTTTGGGACCCCCTTTTTTCTCAGCCCCCGCTTGACGAATCCCCCCGAGACTTTCAGGGTAGGAGTGGAGCGTAGCGCCCCATTAGTTTTGAAAATTTCGCGAGGATTCGTCGACCGGCGCCAAAGTTATTCCAAATAGAATGTTGCGGATTTCCTATGGAAACACGGTCCTAACTATAACTATCTACTGGCGACCGCCAGTAGATAATATATACATAGTTGTATCAATCTTTCCTTTAGCACGGGTTTCAGTACAATCTACTCTCTCTTCCCTTATTATTCATGATTTGGTACAGTTTGCAATGTTCGTTTGCATATTCACGCACAATACCAAACAGACTTGATGTTTTATTGTCTTTTTTGTACATATGCAGCCTTGAGAAAGCCCTGTGGGCGAAACGCGCGTCGGCTGCGTTCTGAACATTGGACACCTACTTGCTTAATAATAAAACGAATTCAACAAAAACAACTTTATCAAGACTGGACAATGATGTGCATCTTTTTATGAACTTTTCATGGACAATACCCAAGGAATTGATCAAATTAGGGTATTATTATACCATCCTGGTGTGCTACATTGCCTTTCTATTTGGGTGTTGGAGCGTGTGGCTCCCAAGGCTTTCCAGGACTACTTGACTGAGCCCAGCCCCATTCAGGAGACACAGGGTGAGTTAACTACTTGGTGGAGCTTGGCACCCTCAGTAGTAACCACAGGGAACTCTATGTCAACAGATTGAAACATCACCAACACAGGGCAGACATGACCATGCTGCGTGTCACAGATGAAGGAGGGGAGGAGGCGAGCGATAATCTGCCAGACCTCCTCTCCACCCAACACAAGATGGGTCAGTGGAGGGAGTAGTACTGACTCCCAAGTTGGAAGCCAGGCAGCAGAAAGCCTGCAGACAAGTTTTGGAGCAGTTCCCTGACCCCGGAACTCGCCACTTGATGTGTCCATGATATTGACACTGGCGACAGCCTAGCGGTCAAAAACACATTCTACAGGTTATCTGACGAGGTCAAAGCCAGCATTAAGGCTGAAGTCGCTAAGATGCTTGATCTGGTGGTAATTGAACCCTCTGAAAGTCTATGGGCCAGTCCAGCGGTATTGGTGCCCTAACCTAATGCCCAAGGGGGAAGAAAGAATTAAGGTTGTGTGTGGACTACAGAGGTTTGAATGAAGTCACCAAGACTGGTGCTCACCCCATACCTAGAGCTGATGAGCTCCTTGAAATGTTTGAGGCTGCAAGTACCTGTGTACATTTGACTTTACCTTAGGCTACCAGCAGCTTACTCTAAGTGCAGGAGAGATCAGCATTTCCAAACCAGAGGGCCACTTTCAATTCAAGGTGGTGTCCTGTGGTTTGAAAAATGCTCCTGCAAACTTCCAAAGGTTGGTGAATAGAGTTCTGTCTGATTTGGAAACTTTCATGCTTCATATCAAGATGAAATAGCTGTAGTCAGTTCCACCTAGGGGGAGCACCTTAACCACCTTAAAGAAGTGATTAGGGCCCTGCAGAAGGCAGGCATGACTATCAAGGCAAGCAAATGTCCGGTAGGAAAAGGTTCAGTGGTGTACCCTGGCCACCTGTTAGGTGGTGGCTTTGTATAACCTCTCCGGCCCAAAACATAGACCATCCTGGATTGGGAAGTTCCTAAGACCTGTAAACAAGCCAGGGCCTTTCCTGGTCCAATTGGGTACTACAGGAGGTTTGTAAAGGACTATGGGACCATTGTAGCTCTCCTGACAGAACTTACCTTAAAGAAGAAGCCCAACAAGGTGATGTGGATCCCAGAGCAGGCCTTTGCAACTCTGAAGGAGGCTATGTGTTCAGCACCAGTCCTACTGGCCCCTCGCTCAGACTGTTGCTTCAGAGCAAGGAATTGAGGCAGTACTGGCAGAACCACAGCCAAGCTACAGAAAAGACTCCAACGCATCCAGAACGCCTCCGCCCGACTCATCCTGGACATCCCCCAACGCAGCCATATCTCCGGCTACCTGAGGGACCTGCACTGGCTCCCCGTCAACAAGAGGATCACGTTCAGGCTCCTCACCCACACACAGAAGTCTCTCCACGACCTAGGCCCCAAGTACCTCAACGACAGCCTGACCTTCTACACGCCCACCCGCCAGCTACGGTCTACCAGCCTCGCCCTCACCACCGTACCACGCATCGGAAGAGCCACCGCCGGAGGCAGATCCTTCTCCTACCTGGCAGCCAAGACATGGAACTCCCTCCCCATCCACCTTCGGCTGACCCAGGACCACCTCGCCTTCAGGAGACAACTCAAGACCTGGCTATTCGAGCAGTAGCGGACCCCTTCCCCCAAGCGCCTTGAGACCCTTCCGGGTGAGTAGTGCGCGATACAAGTGTTATGATTGATTGATTGACTGGCACAAGTAAATAAAGAGGGCCAAGATCAAACAGGTGGCTTTATCAACAGGCAATTAATGCCCAGAGAGCAAGAATGGAGTGCCATTGAGAGGGAAGCATTTTTAGAGGTCTGATCCCTGAAAATACTGAGTTCATACTTGTTTGGAACTCATTTCCGTGTG
The DNA here is from genome assembly GCF_964204655.1 of Triturus cristatus. Taxonomy (NCBI): domain Eukaryota; kingdom Metazoa; phylum Chordata; class Amphibia; order Caudata; family Salamandridae; genus Triturus; species Triturus cristatus. Next base: position 1,124,649,764 of record NC_140590.1, on the reverse strand, counting down.
GAAACTGACACACAGATCTCTTAGATGGCTCATGCAGATGAGGTGGGAGAAGCCAACATTTTTAAGTTGTCCATTTACCTACAGGTGATGGACTTTACAGTGGAACACAGACCTAGGACTGCCCATGCCAATGCAGAAGGACTTTCCTGGATTTAACACTCAGATGATGATGACTTCCAGGGTGTAGGTTAGGTGCCAATCGCCTTTCTCAGGGGGGACTCATAGGAGAATCATCCCATTTGCCCTGATCAGCCTCATGTTTTGACTGATGCTGGTGGTTACTGACTCTGAAAGTGCCCTGGACTCTGCTAACCAGACCCCAGGCCAGTGCTCTGACCTCTAAAGTTATATGGTAAATGGTATACATCGAATGGGCAAGATGACCTGTAAGTCCCTAGTATATGGTAAGGCATGTAGGTTTAGAGACCCCAGGGAACTTAATGCACTTATGTGTCCTGCTTTGCTGTCTGGTGTCATTTTAAATCCTGACCTGCCTTACAGGCTAGTTTTGAAATAAGACTATGTTCAATTTGACTTCCAAAGTCCAAAACAACTCTTTTATTTTTATAAATTACAAGTTACCCCTAAGGTCTGACCTAGTTGCACCAAGTATAAGTTGCCTCATTATAAAAATCAGGGCCAATTAAAATATGTTCCATATACCGTGGTGGGGAAAAACGTTTTTCCCTATAGTAGTGCTGCTAGCCGATTAGGCTAACATGGGAAGGCTTTATTAAACTTGGAGCTAACTAGCAATCTCATTCAAACTACAAAAATAATCGTTACAATAAATCCAACAACTTGCCATGGCCGAATGCATTATAACTATTACAGGAAAGTGTTTTAGAACTTACTATCCTGAAGTTACCTAACACAGCCCTGTTTCATCTTCTTCTGATTGGCCATCCTTTGACAGCTTGAGCTAAGCTGTACCTAAAAGGTGTGAAGAGGCCTGGGGCTGAAAAAATACACCCATTTGGTGTGATGGATACATGATTACTGGTGAATCCAGAGAGAGGAAAGGGGCTGAGGAGATAGGTTGGATTTCAAAGGCTAGAGAAAAGATGTCACAGGACGCAGGCCAGCACCCACTTCCTTGATCCCCAGCAAGATGGGAGCCCGCACTAATTAGATTAGGAGATAACTTTACCCCTATTGGTTGGGGTTTCCGCTCTCTTGCCTGTCCACAATGGGGTATAAATATGGCAGAACTGCAGGAGCTTCTCAGAACTCTGCCTGGGCCAAAGGAAGAAGTAGGACTGCACCACAGATGGCTTACATTCAAAATGACTGCACCTGCTGCACTCTCAACAATCCACAAAGAAAAGACCATGCCTGACTCAAAGAATAACAAATGGACTCCCTGAGTTGTAACAGGTATAAAAGTGCTGAAAGAAGTCACTTTCATCAGACAAAGAGAGGACTACCCAGCTGATCAGTTACAACTGGATGTTTCTAGACTGCACAGGTGAATCACGGGTGAATGCGTCCATGCCCCCAAGAGGCAATCCAGTGTCCCTGAACCCTTGGCTGGACACTTATCTCCACAAAGGAACCAACAAGAAACAAGTTCTGAAAGTTTGGAAACTTTCTACAAAGTTTTATTGAAAAGCTCTAGGAAGAGACAGGCTCTTCCTCCATAGTCAAGCCGCTCACATTGAACTGTGAATCAGCCTGACTACACTGCTTTGTTTCACTGAACAGCTCTAGAGCTCCTAGCCATTGATGCAAAAGGCAAAGAGTTCCAATGACTAATCGAGGCATAGCGCTGCAGCAGGCCACCTTGTCGAAGTGAACGGCGGATCCGAGGAAACCGACGACTTATTATTGCAGAGAAAAGCTCCAAGAAAATGAACTACAGGCATATTTATGACATTAGTGCTGCAGGGCGGCACCACAAGTCACCTTGCGGTGCTGCCCTCCATCACAGGGAAAGGGCAGGAATGTACTGGTGCCGTTTTGGCTGCCTACCACAATGGTGCTAGCATGCCTGTGCTGTAGGCAGGATTGTTCTCGAGGAGGAAGGGGCACCTTACTGCACAAAAACAATACTGAAAGGCTTTTTCCTCTTACTATGTGTGCTGCAGAATGATAGAAAGAGGAAAAACAAGGAAAAATAATAAAATCATTACACCTCCCCTGTGGAGGTGTATATTTGTGGTGTTTTGTCAAGGTTGCTAGGTTTGTAATTCTGGCAATGCGTCAAAAACTATGACAATTGGGTGAGAATACCCACCACTACACCCATGGAAGGCCTCCCTTGCACAGACTGATGCAATGCAGCGATTTCATAAATGTGCTCCTATGTCTGAATGTGAACTTTTGACTGAGACCTAGCACTCAATTGAGTCAGCCCTTGCTCCACCACAGTCAGCCTGAAACTTTGACTTTGTCCTGGTCCTGCACGACCAGATTGCCACGACTGACACTTTAAGCTTTTGGAGCTAGAATGCACAATTTTTGGTTTAATCTTTTGAAATTCATATCTTTGGTTCCTATCCTATATTTATATAAATGGGTTTTGGATTTTCAATGTGTGGTGTCTTTGACTTATGTACTGTTTTGGTGCAATTCAATTCTGTTCAAAATATCTTTATTAAACTTTACAGATAAAAGAACATAAAATAATAAATAAAATACACTGCATCTTGAGTCAATTAAACTATTTGAAACAATCTAGATAATGAATAATTTTATTACTAGTATTGCATTAATAGAAAACAGAGCTCTATAAGTGCAAAGCCACTAGAGGACCACTCCTCCATAGATTTCTGACCACAGAATCAGCAGCTAGCCGAGTAATACTTCTCAGCCATCCATTAATTTACTATTTCTAAGTGACAGTTTGAAAAACACAACACACACTGTCTCAAACAAACGTGCTGCCTATCAGCTGCAAACATAATAGGGCATTGTTACATTTCTAGAAGGCAAGAGGTTTCAGAATATGTTTAAGATAGCTTAGAAAGAAAGGTCAATAAAATTTACAGAAGAACATAAAATGTGTCAAAGACAGCTCAGCCAACCCATCAGAAGGGCAGGCCAGTAGTCCGCTCCTCCGAGGCTTCGAGTCATCAGGAAAACACAAAAAGTGCCAAACTGTACTGGCCCAAATGCAAATAAAATGCCATCTCCCCTGAAGCTACAAGAATATAATGTGTGTGGCACTTTTTAAAGACACCCACTGTTCTTTGTGAACTACAGAGCTCTGTGTGGTGGGACTTGACTGGCTACCTGTCAGATTTTTTAAGGTAGCTGAAGTGGTAAACTTTTCATGGAGACCAATATTAGCGAAAACCTTATTAGCATATTTCACCCAGGGTATAGCTAGGCCCTTGTCTAAACTGAGGCAGTCCAAAACAACCTCCCTGTTAAAATCTTTATTGTGGTCTGTACGATACCTTAATCCACAACAGAAGAGGTGCCAGCTTAACTACATATGAAATGTATTGTTCGTTAAGCTCTGAATGCGAAATTTTGTTGGAACTAGTTGGTGGGAGATTTAGGAGTCACCTACATATCTGATTTTTATCCACCTGTATAGTAAAAGCAGTATAGGACCACTGCCCCATAAATTGCTAAAGGGACACTTTGCAAAGTATAAATTCTAATGTAAGGACAAATATAACCCCTGACTTCCTTACGAGTGATGTTAAATAAAGACCCAGAAGCCCTCCTTAACCTGACATGAATAGCATTAACCTGGGTCTGCCAAGAACCTGTGGAATTGAAAACTACACCAAGGTAATTAAAATTCTGAACAGAGCTCAAGAACTAATCTAAAACTTGCAGGGACCTCAGCTTTCTCCTTCCTTGGCTGCATACCATTAAGTGAGATTTCCCATATTGAGTTGTCAGATCTAGGCTCCTCATAAATCTGATGAAGGATTCAAACAATATACAGAGGGAACTAGGGGTGCGGGCCATTAGGACAGCGTAATCAGCATATACTAGAGCCGGGACTAGGACGTTGGCTATTTTAGGTATGTCACTAGTAGCTGCCTTCAGGTGAACACCGAGCTCATTGCTGTAAATGATAAGAATCAGAGGTGCCATGATGTACCCCCCACACACCCCTGCTTAAGGGAAAGATGCCTGTAGTTTCCCCTCACAACCGTATCTAACCCTAGCCCCTATGTTCTCACCAAGTGTATACAGAAAGTTCACCAAGGGGACTTTCACTCCCATATCTAAAAGGGTAAGCGATAATTTAGTCCTGTTTGCGCAATCAAATATGGTAGATAGGTCCAAAAAAAGCAATGTACAGTGGGCAGAAACTAGAGGAGGTATACTCCCCCACAATCAAGTGTAGGTTTAGACACTGTTCCACAGTGCCTAGCCCAGGGTGAAAACAATACTGACAAGGGGTTAGAATTTATTAAGATTTGTCCAGATTAGCAAACGATTCAAGATTACCCTCCCTACAGTTTTTACTGTACTATCAATTAGTGAAATCAGACAATAGCACTTAAGAGACCCATGGTCTCCTATTTTTAAGATGAGTACTATAACTGAGTGGGCTCAAGAGCTTGGTATCCTAGTGCATAAAGCATTGTTAAACATATTTGTGAATAGAGGGCCGCACAGGTCAACATTGGATTTGAGGAGATCGATGGGTATTCCATCTGGCCCGGGAGATTTACCGCCTGAGCATTATCTGATAGTTAATCGATCTGCTAGTTAACTCTATTTCTTTGAGGGAAGCCTGGAGTGGAGGGGAGGTTATCAAATGGATGCATAACATGTACATTCAGGTCTTGTCCTCATTTAGCTGGTAGACTGAGGAGAAATGCTTAATCCACTCTGCGCCGGAGATATTACAACCTAACCGATCACAGGGAAACGCATCCCTTTGACATAGTCTATTGGCAGCATCTCAAAATGCTTTATGGTTTTTCTGTGAGACTGCCAACTCCAGCTAATCCTAGTACCTGTTATGTAGTCAATGGTAATTCCCTCTAGCCTCCTGCACCACCTCAATGTCTGTTGGAAGTTCAGAGTCAGCCTTTGTCAAACGATGGTTTGCCATGGAACACAGCCCATTGAACCAATATGGACCATCTTGAGGTGGCTGAATGGGTTTTAACTGGTAATTTCTAATACAAAGACATAATTACTGAAAGGCTGCAAATAAAGCTTCTCCTGTGTCTTCAGCTAGACACTCCATACAAACTGATATATTCTTTTTGAGGAAGGAATTTAATGAGGACTTAGGGTCCTTAAGAGACAGACCCAATCTTAGCCTGTCACTTGAGTGTTGCACCAGCCAGTGACCGTTTGTCCCTCCCCATAGGGAAAACCCCTTCTAAGCAGAGTGGATTATGATTCCCCATTGTGTCTTAGTATATTTAGTGAGCCGTTAACAAAATTCCTCGATAATAAATGATCACCCCACCCACCCCCACAGATAGGTACACTCGGCCCAACATCAATACTCTGTCATTCTCAAAGGAAGTACTCTCCTAGGAGACCAAAACTTAAGACAAACTTAAGACAAAATCCCAACTTTACTACTCCTAAATGCCTTTTGTGAATACTGAAAGTCGTAAAGTTAGGATTTTGTCTTAGATTACTTTATTGAATTGGGCCCAATGATTTTAACTATTTAACCAGTTAAAATAATAATAAAGGTGCACCCTGTTGTTCTGTCAAAGCTGTCTATTGTTTATGAATGTAGATGTTTGGGGTAAACACATATTGATTTCAAATTTATGATAAGGTATCTTGTGCTTTGTAAAAAAGAAAATCTATTTGAAGTGTTTAGACTCAACTAAATAGAAAACAGACACACAATCCATATCTGTAGCTGCCCGTATCAGGATACTATTCCGGAGTTATGCATAGCCGACCACCCTGCATGGGGAATAGAATCCTGTATGCAAATACATGTTTCCTTTTTTCCTATATTAGTAAATTATTTTCCCCCATGCCCTTGGAGGAAACCCTTTCTTATTTATGACCAACATCCCAGAAAAGGATCAATGTCAGCGCCAGGCTAGATTACAACTCTGACCATTTCCAAAGCAGAATGGGGCATTAGTTAAATGTGTGAAAGATCACAAAAGTTAAACAGGCATCTTTGTGGGCATTAACAAACTTTCGCGGCTACTCACACATTGGAACTCCTTGGAGGGATTTTGACTACAGAGAACTTATCACTTGTGGTGTGTTGGAGCCGGCCTCGTGGCGTGGTCCTGTTCCCCCTCTCTAAGCCGCACGAGTTCCCATGCACCTCGGGGCTCCTCCATTTTGGATTATACGTCACTCCACGTGACCACCTACGTGACCCTGCTCTACCCGGCCTCGGTCCCAGCGAGGCCCGACATCGAGGTGCCAACCCCTGGCCCGGGGGATACCACGTGAGCCCTCCCCACTCCCGGCGGAGGGCAGTATCGATGGGACCCCCAACCGTCCTTCCACACCTAGGTGCGATCGCACCACAGCTCTCTGGGGCCTGGCGCCTCTCCTGCTGGGCGTCTGGCCGCGCCCTACCCGGCCTCTCCGCCCTCCTGGGCGCAAGGGTCCGGACATCAAAGGGCTCCAGACCTATATCTGGGGCGACCCGGCAACAAGACGACAGTTGTATCCCGGAGTCAAGAGCCCTGCTGATCGGATCGCGGCTGACCCTACGGAGAAAGACTCTTCCTGGAACCACACCCTGAGCCCTGCTGACGACGTCGCGGCTCCATCGTGCTTACAAGACCTTCACGAACCTTTGGGGCCCTGCTGACGCTGTCGCGGCCCGACCTTGTTGAAACGTACCATCAGAGCCCAGCTGACCTCGTCGCGGCTCGACCGAAGCGGACCTACCACCGGAGCCCTGCTGACTGTGTCGCGGCTCGACCCAAGCGGAACTACCACCCGAGCCCTGCAGACGCCGTCGCGGCTCTCCACGTCCGAGCCACTCTGAGACCAGCAGCCAAGGTCTGGCGCAGAGCCTTCCCGTACCTGGCTGGTACTAAGACTGTCCCGCTACCCTATCCCTCCAAGAACAATGAGACTCTTACTGGATCACTCGATCCCACTGTAAATATTGAGCATGCTCCTTTTTATATAAAGAACCAAGATAAGCAACTGATACGGAGTCCTGTGTGGTGGTGTTACTGGGCCTAGTACGATCATAGGAGAAGGACCTCTCCTAGGAGGCTTCTCAGCGGCGCTCGGCTATAACTTTGCGGTAGGAAGGTGCCCCGGAGTAGTCCCCCCGACTCCCCGGTGGTCCTCCCTCCAACATTTGGTGGCCAGCGACGGGATCCGAGCCAGACGCAATCATACAGGCAAGTAACGCACCCACTACCTAACCAGACGGAAAAAGAAAAAGGGAACCATGGACGGCCAAGAAGCAACCGTGGCTGCAACCTTCCAGCTGGAAAAGCTGGAAGAATACACACACAAAGAACTAAAACAATTCTGCAAGGACAAAGGGATCCCAACCACAGGATTGGGCACCAAGGAAGAAATGCAGAAAGCCCTGAAAGCCTGGGCAGAAGCCGAGGCCACTCCACCCCGCACCGAAGGGACCGCGGCCCGGGACGAAAACCTGCCGACCACAACCCCGACAGATGGGGGGCGAGGCATCCCCGAAACCAGCCTATCCCACGAAGAAATGCGAGAACGGGAGAGGGTCCGGGCACACGAAATGGACCTCGCACGACTCCGGCTGGACGGCGAGCTCCAACTGGCGGAGAAGAAAATAGCCTTGGAGCAACTACGGCTGCAAGAGGAAATCGAAGAAAAGAAACGGCATCGGGAACTCGAAGAGAGACGGCTAACCCTCGAGCACGAGAGGAGCCTCAAAGAACTCGAACTGAAATCCAAAACTGGGGAGACCAGCACCCCCGGGACCCGGGACGCTCTGCCACTGACCGAGCCAAAGGTTCATATCCCCAAGGATGTCGTCAAGGAATACTACAAGAACGACGACATCCAGCAGTGGTTCCGAGCCTACGAGGTAGCCATGACCTCCCATCGGGTACCCCGGAAGGATTGGGGTGCCGGCCTATGGGGGAGGTTCCTCAGCGAGGGCCGTGATACCCTGCTGCAACTCCCCGACGCAGTGATGACCTCCTACGACCACATGAAAGAAGCCCTACTCACCCGCTACGGACTATCAGCCGAGATGTACCGGCAGCGCTTCCAGGACTGCAAGAAGCTCCCCGGTACCACATGGGTCGAGTACGTGGACTTCTTCAGCCGGGCCTTTGAAGGGTGGATAAAAGGGAGCAAGGTCACCTCGTACAATGAACTGTTCGACCTTATTGTCTGGGAGCACCTCGCCAACAACTGCTTTGTGGAACTAAGGCAACACCTCCTGGACAGTAAGCTGACCGAGCCCCGGAAGCTCGCCGCCGAAGCAGACCGATGGGTCAACACCCGGGTCCCCCGGAACCCCGTGGGGGACTACCAACGGAGTACCACGGGACCTCCTCGCCAGCGGGGCGGAGGAGGGGGGTCCCACCGCAGTCGGGAATTCCCGGCCGGACCGCCCAGAAGCCCGCCACGAGGCCAAGCCGCCAACCACACGTCCCCGACCCTGGGCCGAAGGGGGACCCCCATCGCCCAGCCTGGACCCCGACCACCAGTGACCTGCTTCGGCTGCCAGCAGACCGGCCACTATGCGAGCGACCCGGCCTGCCCCGTGAACCGACGGAACGGGACCGCTGGGCCCCCTCCCCGAAAAATAGCCGCCGCCGCCCTGGGGGAAGGAGAGGACGGGGAGGAAAACCGCGACGACGGATCCCCCGAGTGGGAACCAGCTGCCATGTCGCTCGTATGCCTGGGCTCCCGAGAAATGGTGCCCCGAGCGGCCATCCCCAGCAACACCCAGAACTACCAGCAGTGGGTCACCATCAATGGACGACGGGCCGAAGCCCTCCGGGACACTGGGGCCAGCGTGACCGCTGTCCACTGCCACCTAGTGACCCCCGAACAAATCCTGCCACATGTCCTATGCCCTGTCCGGACCGTGGACAACACCGAAAGCCTGTGCCGGATGGCCAGGATCCCCTTCGAGTGGGGAGGAGTGTCCGGCACCCTAAAAGTGACTGTCCGCGACGACGCCCCCGTGGACTGCCTCCTGGGGAATGACCTAGAGAGCTCCCCCTGGGCCCAGGTGGAGCGCCGAGAGCATCTGGGGATGCTAGGGCTGCCCGAGTGGGCCTGCGCCACCACCCGGTCCATGGCCGCCCAACCAGCCACTGCCGCGGCCTCCGACAAGCCTACGGGCCCAGAACTATCACCCTCCTCCGGCATGGAGGAACCCGACGATGAGGCCGGGCCATCCAAACTTTCTCCCGACGAGGCCGCCTCCCTCAGCGAGATCCCCGAGCTGGCCCAGTGGCGCCACGATGGGGGCCCCACCCGCGAACAATTCCAGCAAGAACAGAAGGCCTGCCCGTCCCTCGAGGGGGCCCGACAGCAAGCGGCCGCCCAGGCCTCGGGGGACCCCACGGGAACCCACTGGGTCTATTGGGACAATGACTTACTATATAGCGAGCAGAAAGTCGCCGAACTGGGAGCCGGCCGGGTGTTGGTGGTTCCCCTCCGGTTCCGGGAGTTCCTCCTGAACCTGGCGCATGACGTGCCCCTCGCTGGACACCTCGGGCGGGACAAGACTTACAGCCGCCTAGTGACCCATTTCTATTGGCCCCGAATGCGGAGAGACGTGGACCACCACTGCCGGTCCTGCCAGACCTGCCAGGCTAGCGGAAAGACTGGGGGTCGAGTTAAAGCCCCCCTCCAACCATTTCCAGCCGTCCACACCCCGTTCGAACGAGTGGGGATCGACATCGTGGGGCCCCTCGACCCCCGAACCGCCCTGGGACACCGCTTCATCCTGGTACTGGTCGACCACGCCACCCGATACCCCGAGGCCATCCCACTCCGCACTGTGACAGCTCCAGTGGTGGGCCGGGCCCTGATGGGCATCTTCTCCAGGGTGGGGTTCCCCCGAGAAGTGGTGAGCGACAGGGGTACGAACTTTATTTCAAAGTACATGAGATCCCTCTGGCAACAATGTGGGGTCACCTACAGATTCACCACCCCTTACCACCCCCAGGGGAACGGACTGGTCGAGCGGTTCAACAGAACCCTAAAAGGGATGATCAAGGGCGTGGAAGAGCCCCTGAGGAGGAGGTGGGATGTCCTGCTGCCCTGCCTCCTGTTCGCCTATCGAGAAGTACCAAGGAAATCCCTGGGCTTCAGCCCCTTCGAACTGTTGTATGGGCACCCCGTCCGAGGGCCCCTCAGCCTGGTCAAGGAGGGCTGGGAGGCGAACGTCCAAGATGCCCCCCCCGACGTCTACCGGTACCTCCTGACCCTGCGGAACCAGACTCGGAAGTTCCGGGCCCTGGCAGAAGCCAACCTCGAAGCCAGCCAAGAAGACATGAAGCGCTGGTATGACGCAAATGCCTCGACCATCGAGTTCGAGCCGGGCCAGCAAGTCTGGGTCATGTCACCCGTGGACCCCTGCGCCCTGCAGGACAAGTGGACCGGGCCCTTCAAGGTGGTTGAGAGGAAGAGCCCCGTCACCTACCTGGTCGACATGGAGTCCCCGAGGAACCCCCTCCGGGTCCTACACGCCAACCGGCTCAAGCCCCACTTTGCCCGAACTGAACTAAGCCTGCTGCTGGCTACTGACGATGGGGGCAAAAGCGACTCCGAGCCCCTACCAGACCTCCTGGGGTCCTCGGGCCAAGACGGCTCCTTGGAGGGCGTCCACCTCTCCGCCAAGCTGACCCCAGAACAGCGCCATGACTGCCGGAGGCTGCTGCAACCCTTCGCTGCCCTCTTCTCTCTCACGCCCGGGGTGACCCCCTGGTGCGTCCACGACGTGGATACCGGGGACAGCCCACCCTGTGCGACACCTCGCCTACAGAGTACCTGACCGAGTCCGAGCCTGCATACAGACCGAGGTCACCAAGATGCTCGCCCTCGGAGTCATCGAGCCCTCAGACAGCCCGTGGGCCAGCCCGGTGGTCTTGGTGCCGAAGGCCGCCGCCCCCGGCACTTCTCCGGAACTCAGATTTTGTGTAGACTACCGGGGCCTGAATGCAGTCACCAAGACCGATGCCCACCCCCTGCCACGGGCAGACGAGCTGATCGACCGCTTAGGGGCCGCCCGCTACCTAAGCACCTTTGATCTCACCGCTGGGTACTGGCAGATCAAGCTCACTCCCGGCGCCCAGGAACGATCCGCCTTTTCCACCCCCGATGGGCACTACCACTTTCGGGTGATGCCCTTCGGTATGAAGAACGCCCCAGCGACCTTTCAGAGGCTGGTGAACAAGGTCCTAGCCGGGCTAGAAGCCTTCAGCGCGGCCTACCTCGACGACATTGCAATCTTCAGCGACCATTGGGCCGCGCACCTAGGACACCTCGGAGAAGTCCTGGCCGCTCTCCAAAGGGCCGGGCTCACAATTAAGGCCAGCAAGTGCCAGATCGGTCAAGGATCTGTGACCTATCTGGGCCACCAGGTGGGGAGTGGCCAGGTAGCGCCCCTCCAGTTAAAGGTCGATGCCATCCAGGCGTGGGAGCCCCCCGCAACCCAAACCGCTGTCCGGGCCTTCTTAGGCCTCACAGGCTACTACCGGCGATTTATTAAAGATTATGGCAGCATTGTGGGCCCCCTTACGGAGCTCACTTCCAAGAAACAGCCCCAGGGTGGTGCACTGGACGCCCCGCTGTCAGACTGCTTTTGAAGCCCTCAAGGCGGCCATGTGTGCTGCCCCGGTGCTACAGGCCCCTGACTACAGCAAGGAATTTGTGGTGCAGACCGACGCATCAGAGTACGGGGTCGGGCGGTCCTCTCCCAGATGGACGCCGAGGGCCTCGACCGACCTGTGGCCTTTATCAGCCGCCGACTGCTGCCCCGAGAACAGAGGTGGAGCACCATCGAGCGGGAGGCCTTCGCTGTGGTATGGACTCTCAAGAAGCTCCGGCCCTACCTTTTCGGCACCCACTTCAGGGTCCAGACTGACCACCGGCCCTTGCGGTCGCTCATGCAAATGCGGGGCGAGAACCCCAAGTTGTTGCGATGGTCCATCTCGCTGCAAGGGATGGACTTCACCGTGGAACACCGGCCCGGCAACGACCACGCCAATGCTGACGGCCTGTCCAGGTTCTTCCGCCTCGGCGAGGAGAACCCCCAAGGAGATGGGTGACTCTCCCTGCCTTCAGCTGGGGGGGACGCGTGTTGGAGCCGGCCTCGTGGCGTGGTCCTGTTCCCCCTCGCTAAGCCGCACGAGGTCCCATGCACCTCGGGGCTCCTCCATTTTGGATTATACGTCACTCCACGTGACCACCTACGTGACCCTGCTCTACCCGGCCTCGGTCCCAGCGAGGCCCGACATCGAGGCACCAACCCCTGGCCCGGGGGATACCACGTGAGCCCTCCCCACTCCCGGCGGAGGGCAGTATCGATGGGACCCCCAACCGTCCTTCCACACCTAGGTGCGATCGCCCCACAGCTCTCTGGGGCCTGGCGCCTCTCCTGCTGGGCGTCTGGCCGCGCCCTACCCGGCCTCTCCGCCCTCCTGGGCGCAAGGGTCCGGACATCAAAGGGCTCCAGACCTATATCTGGGGCGACCCGGCAACAAGACGACAGTTGTATCCCGGAGTCAAGAGCCCTGCTGATCGGATCGCGGCTGACCCTACGGAGAAAGACTCTTCCTGGAACCACACCCTGAGCCCTGCTGACGACGTCGCGGCTCCATCGTGCTTACAAGACCTTCACGAACCTTTGGGGCCCTGCTGACGCTGTCGTGGCCCGACCTTGTTGAAACGTACCATCAGAGCCCAGCTGACCTCGTCGCGGCTCGACCGAAGCGGACCTACCACCGGAGCCCTGCTGACTGTGTCGCGGCTCGACCCAAGCGGAACTACCACCCGAGCCCTGCAGACGCCGTCGCGGCTCTCCACGTCCGAGCCGCTCTGAGACCAGCATCCAAGGTCTGGCGCAGAGCCTTCCCGTACCTGGCTGGTACTAAGACTGTCCCGCTACCCTATCCCTCCAAGAACATTGAGACTCTTACTGGATCACTCGATCCCACTGTAAATATTGAGCGTGCTCCTTTTTATATAAAGAACCAAGATAAGCAACTGATACGGAGTCCTGTGTGGTGGTGTTACTGGGCCTAGTACGATCATAGGAGAAGGACCTCTCCTAGGAGGCTTCTCAGCGGCGCTCGGCTATAACTTTGCGGTAGGAAGGTGCCCCGGAGTAGTCCCCCCGACTCCCCGGTGGTCCTCCCTCCAACATGGTGGAATTCTCCAAACTCATAATTTGGCTTAACCGTACCAGGAATTGCATTTTGAACTCCTGGCAGGCATATGTATGCTAAATCTGATTACAGATATAAGATACAGCCAATTTTTCCTTTGAGAATAAGAACTAATGTGCTTTAATATAGCGATTTAAAAGAACAGCAATCATATTTATAAACCTACACTAGTCAGATTTCACAAAACATTAAAGTGCATGCTGTAAGAAAACTGTAGCCTAGCGTTGGACCTAGCCCTCTCTGCAGGGTCACTCTCAAACTGTTTGCCTTTTTCCTTCACTTTTTGCTGAATTCATTTTTGTTGGCTTTAGAACTCTGTGCTCTTTACCACTGCTTACCTGTGGTAAAGTGCTTGTGCTCTCTCCCTTAAACATAGTTTGATTAATTTACACCTGTTTGACATATTTGATTTACGTATAAGACCCTTGTAGAGTGGTATACCCTATACCCAGGGCCTGTAAATGCTACTATTGGGCCTACAGCACTCCCTGTGATACTCACTTAAGTAGCCCTTTAAATCATGCCCTAGACATACCATTGCAGCCTGAATGCAATTTTAAACTGTGATGTCGACTTGGCAGTCCCTATACACCCCTTTTATTGCATATATGATACCCCAAAGGAAGGCACTAGGTAGCCCACAGAGCAGGGAGCAGGGTGCCTTGTAATTGAAAGGTTGGACATATACCTTTTAGTTTTGCATGCCCTGAGAATGAAAAACTCCTAAATGGGTTTTTCACTACTGGGAGGCCTACCCCTCACATAGGATAACATTGGAGATTCCTTATTACATTTTATAAATTGTAATTTCAAATTGGGAGCAGGCAGCTATGTCAAGTTAGAGTCTCTGGAGTTGAGCTGAAAAATCCTATTTAATGTTAAAGTCAGGTTTTTTATTACAATTTTTAAAATGCTACTTTTAAGAAAGTTGGCATTTTTTTTGCACTTTTGTACATGCAGCATTTTGTGTGTCAAATGACTGGGTATAACTGTAGTTAGACTTTGTGGTTTTCTCACAAACATTCACGGAATTGACGGATTAGGTGTACCTTAATGAGCGATCTGCTGGTAGGATGGGGCGGAGATGAGCACAGCCTCCCTGCAACTGAATCGTGGCTGCTCTGCCTTTACACAAAGGACCTATCACTCCCGCATTGCCACTGCATCCAGCTCGGAGCCAGGGCAAGGATGTCGGGAAATTCCATGCACTTCAATGCCACTGTCAAGAAGTTTCTCCTACATTCTAGAAGGAGGTTACCAGGGTATAACACTAGAACCTTAAACAATGACTCTTTTGTTCAGTCCTGGACCTGCGGAAGGACTCTCAGAGGACTGCTTGCTGGCGACCTTGTTGTGCTCTCTGCGATACTGCTTTGCTGTACCTGGAAGGACTTTTTTGCCCTGCTGTTGAGCTCTGCATCTTCCCCTGGACTAAGGACTGCCAGAATGACTCCAAGAGCTAGTGTACTGGCCTTTTGTTGTGAGTCACAGGGACACAAACGGCTTCAACCATTTTTGGACCCACACCTAGACTCAGAGTGAGTCCTAAACCCCCAAATGTTGTCCCAAGAGTCCAGAAACCTTGGTTGCGGTGCTAAAGGTGCCCAGATGCCCAAATCCCAAAACTGAGGATTTAGAATTATATGGTCCCAAGAAGTCTTTGCGAACCAGGAGGAGCCTGTTTTGAGCCCTAATGTACCTCAAAATAGGCCTAGGTAGCTACATGACCTTTTACCTACATTTGTTCTAACTTGCTCTGCATAACGGTTCTTGCACTGAACTTTTGCCTAGTTATAGGCTGAATAAATGTTGATCAGTTTTCTCTGAAACTGGCCTGATTTATTATGCATGAGGATACCTAGTTTCATATTGTAATCCCCTGCCCAGGACGTACACAGCAGGATAACTATGTTCTGTATAAACTGCTAACGTCATCCTTGGATGACAGGTCCACTGTACATAATGGCAAGCCATTACATATCTAGGTAGAACCCCTGCGGGTACTTTTTGGGTATAAAAGAACCACATCTTTGCTGGGTAACCAGAGGAGAAGCTTCCATGCTGACACAAGATGCTGAGGTCCTGGCCTGCAGAAGGTCCAGCATGAAGTGGTCTGACATCCCTTGCGGGGAGTCCAACTCGAACCAAGACAGGGTCCTTCATTCTCTCCCAGCAGGTAATTGGGTTCGCTCTTTCCAAGGGGATTCTTGGCTGTACACCCACATACATGCTAGGTACACTTAGATAGGGTTCACATCTTAGGAGTACGCTTGATTACTGCCATGTATTGATATGCCTGCATATATTTACTGTTTTAGTACCATGGTAGTATTCTACCTTTTATTTACTCTGCCGGTGCTTGTAATCATATATATCTGTTTCTGTCTAATGATTGTCTCAGCAAACATTTTTTATTCTAGAATTACACTGGTTCAATAAATGCTTATTGAAAATATCCCCATCGTTTATTCTGCATATCTCTCTGAGACTAAGTGAGCACAATTGACTCAGTGAAAAGTACTTTACTTTTTACGATCCCTGAAGGATGAAGGGTTGTCATGTTCAATAGTTGCCAGAAACTATTCACTCCTTTGTAAGGTTAGGCGGAGTATGGTGGCACTGTGAGCTAGCTGGTCTAATGGCTGACATATTTATTATGGTGTTTGGAATCAGTCTGAACACCAAAACCTTAGTTTATGTTGTCTAAACGCACAGATCGTATGTATTATTAGAAACTACACAACAAGACTTGGTCCAACCTGCCTGCTTACTGCACGAGGTTCATCTCCGATCAGATTGACGTCATGGCTTTTCCAATGACTTTGTTTCTCCGCAGCAGCAAATCTTGTTCAGTGGTTCTTCCTCGAAGGGGGATCCGGCCTTGTGAAACTGTCTTCAGCTACTGCCCTCTGCCTAATCCCGCTGGAGATTCCGGACTTCCAAAAAAGAGACCAAGTCCAAATGTTAAAATCTTCACATGGCATCGATCAAAGACTATCTGACCATGATGCTCCGTCCTTGAACACCCCACTGACTTTTACTTTCTCAGAAACTTTTTCTCAAAACTTTCTTCTAAGTCCGAAAGTAAGCCCAAACCAGCCCAATCCAGTTCTTGTATCCGAACCATGCTCCATCATGTCATCAAAGTCAGCCATATTTTTTTATTTTGACCAGATCTTGCATGACTAAATGTCAGCGGTTGGGTATTTGATCATTTAGGTGCTACTTTTTGCTAAAAAACATTAAACATTCATAATTCTGGTTCTACTGATTGGATTTTGCTGTCTTGGTGTCAAATAATGTATTAAAACCTACTCTATTTTCCTAAATTGTTGTGAGATTTTTGTGTTTTTGTGTTTTTACTCTATTACCATTAGTGAGCTGCATACATACCTTAGACATTAGCCCCAAGTTAAGCATGACTACATTTTGTTTTTTGTGCCAAGCTACCCAGGGTTAAGCACAGGTAAATGTAATGACAATTTATGGTTCACACTGCAAAGGACTGTGGATGTTGCTTGACCAGAGCTCACATCTCAGTCACACAACAACTCAGTTTCTCATATTGGTGTTCAATGGTGTGGAGCAGGACTTGTATTTGTGCAGTGCCATACAGTGATTTGTGTAACACAAAATCACAGTTAAATAGTTTCATACAAACTCTGGCCTTTTTAAATTATTTGCAGTCTCCCATTGGTTGTTTTTTTTCCAACTTAAGTACTCTACCCTCCTCTTTTTACCATGGAGATGGACCTGATTAATGTTGACAATCTCACTAGGCCTTGACTGCAAAGTAATTACTAGACAATAGTTATTGCATTCTTGAAATTCCTATCCATAGTACCAGATTTTAAAAGATACAATTCTTATCACCTTCCCAGCCAGGCCACTCTTAATGAGAATCCAAACTTTGCACCACTGGAGAAGCTCATTTAAAGCACACTGTTTAGTTTAAAGTTGTGATTCCAGCCATCCTCTAGGCCTTCCTCACTGGCAAGCTTGGCCAGGAGCAGCACATGCTGGAGCCTGACAAACTGTGGAGTGTCTCTCATGCCGGGTGAAATACAATGCAATTAGTGCAGTGTGTGTGGGACACTCTTGCATCATCAGTGCCATGACAAAGGGAATGGGATCAATTAAGATCACTCTGTCAGTATAGTAATATGGTATTTAATCTAAGATATTATAACCTAATCAATGATGTCCGCTATTTGGCAGGACAGCTGACAATCATTAGTAACAGTCATGGGAGCCAGATTCACAAAATATTTGGTAGAATTCCATATCCACATTTTGAACTTAAATTGTAAAGAATTACAGGTATGACAGGTGTGCAGCTGGTTTATCACTTGTCACTTGTGTAATGTAAACAAGTTTATACATTTTTAGACTAGACAGTGCTTTTAATTTAATTTCGAAACCTCTGCAACTGCCCTCCTTGAACAAACTCAGTCCCTTCAGCCCATATACTGTCCTTTCTGCTCCTCGCTACTTCTGCTCACGATTATTAGCGATTGATCTTAAAAAGTTGTGGATTGCAACACTAGCCGAAAGTTCCAGCGAGCAATGTAAGTGAACTATATTTCTACTAGCAGGGTTTGGGGTGAGGAGGGATAGGGCAGAGTGAGAGATTCTCCCACAGAGTAAATTTCGAACAACATTGGGCCAAGTAATGCATTTATTTTAAAAGACAATTTTCGCATACAATAATAAACTAGATCTGAAAGGGCACTCGTACCTAGCCAGTGCAAAAATATTGCCACATGCCCCATCACATGCTAAAAATGACCTCTGGTTTTCAAGGGCAACACTTTTGTCATTTTGCTATGGATGCCCTCATACTGTGGGTACCCTGTTTTACCAAGAAATAACTCCAATACATCATCACCAAAATGCTGCCCTTGTTCCCTTGCACCAGGAATGGCACACCATATGCTAGAATGTGCCTTAGATAAACCCCATAGACATGGGGCCACATATACCAAAAAGTGTACACAGAATGCAAGGGCAATCATTTTGCTAAAGGTGTTCCACGCTCTAGGTGCTCTTTTTTGTCAAGAATTATCACGAATATGTCCGCACCAACATTTTGCAGTGAATGCCCTCATATGACATGAATTATCTCCTGTGTGCCAGGGTTTGCATTTTCTCAAAACAACATCCTCCATCCAGAAGGGCATGTATGCTCTTCCAAGAAGCCAAGAATTATCCCCAATATGCTAGGGCCAGCAGTGCAGTTACAAGCATAAAACACCCACAGGTACACACACACTCTCTCACACACACAATCACACTGACACCCTCTCACCTTCTCTTATACACTCATAATCACAGACACAACACACACACGCACATAAATACACTCACAGACTCACTCTCTCTCTCACACTGTACCTCAAACTCTAATTTATGCAATCTGCATTTGAGTAAGAAGAAATTGAACTCAAGCTGCCCTATAATAATTTTCTTGGCTCACAAGTGAAACTTTGTAAAAACACGTTCTCTATACTCCATTAAAAAGTGGAAACAATCAGCATTTACAATGCTTGTTTACATACATGATGAGAATGATATAGTGCACTTCATAAAATGGGTGAAAAGTGTTTTTATCTGGTTATCCACGTGGATCATGATATAAGATCATTGCGTATGAACAAAACCACTTTATGAGAGGGATAGTACGTAATGTGCAAATCCATCAGGTAATCCTTCCTTTTAAGCCAGCAACATTTTAAAATTGGAAAATTCAGGCCTTCACAAGTTACAAAAAGTACCATTATATAACCACCAGATTATAATGTATGCACTTTTTTAGAATATTGAGATTGTTTCATTATAATTCAATGTCATGCCAATCCCTGTTTTATATGATTGAATTTACTATAAAGTTACACTTTTGTTTTAATCAAATTGTATTGTTTTATTTGACTTGATTTCATGTCATACCATCCTTTGTCTCATGTATGTTCTAGGATACGCTTACTGGAGTAAGTACAGATTGTTTATCAGATTGTTTATCATGCTATTGTTTGTACAAAAACATGTAAATTACGTATACTGTGCTTTTCAATGAAGACATTGAAGGTCCATGCTGTGAATAATTTGAGGGTGTGCAGTGGAATGGTCAGTCTAAATTAACCATTCGCACACTCAAAGCATTTTCTGCAAATAAAGATCTAGTTTCCACAACGTTAAATGTCCTATCAGCCAATCAGAATGTGAATTACAACCTACTCTGCTGCTTCTACCTAACTCATTTCAAGATACACAATATGATGTAATATTGCAATGTTTACCTACCAATGATTAGCAAAGGCATTCATCAACAGTAGAAAATGTGCATGATTTTTCCAATCACATTTGGTTACAGTGGATATGTTCTAATAGGCATTATAAATTCATCAGCTGTAAACTATAAAAAATGCAGCCCTGGTTGCAAAGTACCAGGGACTGAATCATTGGTGTTAGCACCCATTTTATGCCTGCAAGATGCCTAAATTTCAAACACATAACTTGGAATTACTCTGAGTTAATGCATGAACTTTGGGCAGAATAGGTTGAAAACAGGGAGAGGAACTCCCTGCACACTGTTCACCCCTTAATTAAGTGAAATGTTGAGTTATAGCCACTGGTGTCTCCAAAGGGGAGGCAGATGTGACCAGTCTCCAAGTCCTATTTATCCTGGCTCCCCTTTGTGGCCCACCACCACAGCTTCGGGATGTGCCAGGCAATGGCAAATAAAAAAATAGACACCACAATTTGCATGTCATATCAATTTGTCCAACAACTACCTAGCAATGTTGTTTGCTTAAAATGT
Organism: Triturus cristatus; assembly: GCF_964204655.1. NCBI lineage: Eukaryota > Metazoa > Chordata > Amphibia > Caudata > Salamandridae > Triturus > Triturus cristatus. Next base: position 1,124,629,667 of record NC_140590.1, on the reverse strand, counting down.
TCAAATCCAACATATGTATATATATATATACCAATTCAGCTGAGCTAGCTGAACTCACGGCATTGGGAGGGCCTTAGGAATATAAGGGAGGAAGTTGGACTCACCTCATTTTCAGCCACGGCATGTAAGGAAGGCTCATAGGAGCCGAAATGCATTATGCCACACAAGCTGCAGAATAAAGAACTCCTGCCAAGTTGCCCGCTGTGTCCTCTTGCTTCTTCGACAGAAAGGTAGTCTGTGTGTATATATATATATATATATATATATATATATATATATATATATATATATATATAATTCTCCAAGGTAAGCCTGATGCTTCAAGGACGCACTCCCAGTCACAGCTGATCACAAGGAACAATTTCAGAAGAAAAACCGGAAGCTGCATTCCAGGTAAAATTGCTTTTATTCCCAACGCGTTTCGAGGCGGCAGCCTCTTCATCATGGGTTACTGTTCGGATATGGCATGGAGGTTCCGATGTGCATGCTGCTTCGTTTTTAACCCTCAGTGGATCGCGCACAGCACGTGATATTCTGCACAGCATGCTGGGCTTGGTAGTCCTCATCGGCATTGTTTGTGCCTATAGTAGGCTCCTTGCCACATCCTATGATTAGTCAGTGTTCGTTACAAATTAATATACCTCTCGTAGGCCCCGGGATGATGTTCCGGTTTATATTTACTCTTGTGACTGGGCTGCTCGCAGCTGTGAGGAAATCCCAATGCCGCGCAGCCTTCTCCCTCTTCCAAGGTGTAATGGAAAGAAAAAATGGTGCAATCCTTCACGGCGAGGCAGCCGTGTAAAATGTGATTCTCCAAGGTAAGCCTGATGCTTCAAGGACGCACTCCCAGTCACAGCTGATCACAAGGAACAATTTCAGAAGAAAAACCGGAAGCTGGATCGCGCACAGCTGGGCTGCTCGCAGCTGTGAGGAAATCCCAATGCCGCGAACATCATCCCGGGGCCTACGAGGTATATTAATTTGTAACGAACACTGACTAATCATAGGATAAGCAATTTTACCTGGAATGCAGCTTCCGGTTTTTCTTCTGAAATTGTTCCTTGTGATCAGCTGTGACTGGGAGTGCGTCCTTGAAGCATCAGGCTTACCTTGGAGAATCACATTTTACACGGCTGCCTCGCCGTGAAGGATTGCACCATTTTTTCTTTCCATTACACCTTGGAAGAGGGAGAAGGCTGCGCGGCATTGGGATTTCCTCACAGCTGCGAGCAGCCCAGTCACAAGAGTAAATATAAACCGGAACATCATCCCGGGGCCTACGAGAGGTATATTAATTTGTAACGAACACTGACTAATCATAGGATGTGGCAAGGAGCCTACTATAGGCACAAACAATGCCGATGAGGACTACCAAGCCCAGCATGCTGTGCAGAATATCACGTGCTGTGCGCGATCCACTGAGGGTTAAAAACGAAGCAGCATGCACATCGGAACCTCCATGCCATATCCGAACAGTAACCCATGATGAAGAGGCTGCCGCCTCGAAACGCGTTGGGAATAAAAGCAATTTTACCTGGAATGCAGCTTCCGGTTTTTCTTCTGAAATTGTTCCTTGTGATCAGCTGTGACTGGGAGTGCGTCCTTGAAGCATCAGGCTTACCTTGGAGAATCATATATATATATATATATACATACATATATATATATATATATTATCTACCTGCGGTCGCCAGTAGATAGTTATAGTTACAACCTAGTTTCCATAGAAAATCTCAAAATTCTATTTTGAATAACTTTTGCACCGGTTGACGAATCCTCGCAAAATTTTCAAAACTAATGGGGCGCTCCGTTCAGCTCCTACCCTGAAAGTCTTGGGGTGATTCGTCAAGCGGGCGCCGAGAAAAAGGGGGGGTCCCAAAACGCATTTTCCCCATGCATTTTTCCATAGGACCGTTAGTCGCAGCTACAGCCCGAACGGCTGAACAGAATTACGTGGAATTTGGCAGAGAGGTAGCCATAAGGTCAAGGAAGTGCCTTTTGCAGGTCTGGTGTAAATCTGTTCAGTATTTCCTGAGAAAATAGCATTTAAAAGCATATCAATATCTATGCGCGCGCACCGTGCGCGCACTGTGCGCGCACCCTGCCGTGCGCGAGCGCAATTCTGATTGGTCGCTAGATGTCGGTAAACATTCGAATCGGTCAAAACCAGGAAGTGTCGGCCGCCATTTTGTCTCTCGCAGTCTGAGGGGGTGAAAAACAAAGGTGGAGAACGTGAAAAAGGGGCAGAGTGGACAGTTCCTGACCCCCTAGCCTTGGTCAGGGGGTCACAGAATGATCCCCAAGGGAGAAAAAAACAATTTTTTTTTTCTTATAAATCGCGAGGTGCGCGCACCCTGCGCGCACTGCGAACCGTGGGTGCTCGGTGTGCGAAGCGCTCCGAGTGCCCACAGAGCGCGCACAGTGTAAAACCTGGAAAAAAAAAAAAAAAACATAACTTAGCATTTAAAAAACCGTACAAATTCACTGAAAAAACCATAGGTTTCACACACGTTATAGTTACGAATTAGCATTTAAAAAACCTTGCAAATTCACTTAAAAAACCATAGGTTTCACACATGTTATAGTTAGCTGGACATTTCACGGATGACATATGTGTCTTTCTGAAAAATAAATATTTGTAATATATGTATAGCTAAAGATTAATGGAAGAAGACATGGGTAAATAAGTGTCTAAATACAGTGATGTAATATCTGAAGTCATCAGCAGTGGATTGCGGTTGCGTGAGTTATAGTTGCCTGCAGTAACTATAACGGGGGAATTTCATTGTTTTTTTACGAGTGAAATGTCCAGCTAACTATAACATGTGTGAAACCTATGGTTTTTTAAGTGAATATATATATATACATATATATGAATCCACCATCCCACTCCAATGAAGAAGAAGGCACGTACTCGAGGAAGTCAGGTATGGCTTTGTTTAATGTCTCGGATCTCGCTCGACCCCCTGGCAAGAGAGACGCGTTTCGCCTTCACAAAAGGCTTTCTCAATCTAAATGGCGCCAAACACATTTGAATATAAATAGCCCTTCCCCCCTTAAAGGCAATGGTAAACATAAAAGAAATACAGATATGTTTAAAGCATGCATTGAAAAAAGCTTTCTGCGATGTAAATATACACATTTCAGGCATCCTATATATATATTTTCACTGAAAAAAACATAGGTTTCAGGGACGTTATAGTTAGAAATTAGCAATTAAAAAGCCTTAGAAATTCACTGAAATAACCACAGGTTTCAGGGACGTTATAGTTAGTTGGACGTTTCACTCGTACAAAACCAGAAAAATTCAGCCGTTATAGTTAGTTCAGCTAAATATAACGGGCACCCCGCAATGCGCTGCTGATGATGTCACATATTACAACATTCATGACATAGTCAGTGACATCACTGATGACATCTCAAATTACATCACTGATGACATTACTGATGACATCGTCAGCAGTGCATTGCGGGGGCGCGAGTTATAGTTAGCTGAACTAACTATAACGGCTGAATTTCTCTGGTTTTGTACGAGTGAAATGTCCAACTAACTATAACGTCCCTGAAACCTGTGTTTTTTCAGTGAATTTCAAAGGTTTTTTAAATACTAATTTCAAACTATGACGTCCCTGAAACCTATGTTTTTTTTCAGTGAATTTCAAAGGTTTTTTAAATGCTAATTTCTAACTATAAAGTCCCTGAAACATATGGTTTTTTCAGTGAATTTCAATTTTAAATGCTAATTTCTAACTATGCCTACAAAGGTAGGACATGTGAAGAAAGAGGAAGAAAAGCGCAGAAAGAAGCAAGAGATGTGCAGAAAGAACCAACAGAGGAGCAGAACGTCCTCCTGTGCACCAACTTTTTGCTGACGGGTACTGGCGGTAACTGACTCTGACTAACCAGGCCTAGAGCCAGTGCTATGCTAAAAGACACTAAGAATACAGTGAAAACACCTACATACACTAGGGAACACTATGTGTTGGGGTACCCCTGTGATTAGCAGGACCTCCTCTGTATTTGCCATGAGTTAATGACTGGGTCATTGCATGAGTACATGAGTAGTGACTGGATGATTAGAGTTCTACAAGGAGAGAGCATGGTGATTTTATAAGTGCTTGGATTTTGGCAGAGTGATTGAATAAGTACATGGTGCTGGCTGGGTGATTGGAGGAGTGCATGGGTAGTGACAGGGCGATGGCTGGACTGCATAGGTACTACCTGGGTAATTGCAGGAGTGAATCAGTACTGTATAGGTGGTTAGAGGTCTGTATGGGTAGTGCACAGGGGATTGTAGCAGTGCCTGGGTCATTGCATAAGTACATGGGTACTGACTGGATGAAGAGAGTACTGAAAGGAGAGTGCTTGGTGAATGTATAAGTGCTTGGGTTTTGGCAGAGTGATTGGATAAGTACATCGTGCTGGCTTGGTGATTAGAAGACTGCATGGGCAGTGCACAGGTGATTGTACCACTGCACATGTTAGTGCCTGGGTCATTGCATGAGTACATGGGTAGTGACTGGATGATTAGAGTACTGCAAGGACAGTGCATGGTGATTTTATAACTGCTTGGGTTTTGGCGGAGTGATTGGATAAGTACATAGTGCTGGCTGGGTGATTGGAGGAGTGCAAGGGTAAAGACAGAGGGATTTTCTGGAGTGTATGGGTACTTCCTGGGTAATTAGAGGATTGAATCAGTAGTGTGTAGGTTGTTAGAGGTCTGCATGAGAAGTGCTCAGGGGATTGTAGCAGTGCTTGTGTTAGTGCCTGGGTCATTGCATGACTACATCGGTAGTGACTGGATGATTAGAGTACTGCAAGGACAGTGCATGGTGATTTTATAACTGCTTGGGTTTTGGCGGAGTGATTGGATAAGTACATAGTGCTGGCTGGGTGATTGGAGGAGTGCAAGGGTAAAGACAGAGGGATTTTCTGGAGTGTATGGGTACTTCCTGGGTAATTAGAGGAGTGAATCAGTAGTGTGTAGGTTGTTAGAGGTCTGCATGGGAAGTGCTCAGGGGATTGTAGCGGTGCTTGTGTTAGTGCCTGGGTCATTGCATGACTACATGGGTAGTGACTGGATGATTAGAGCACTGCAAGGAGAGTGCATGGTGAATTTATAAATGCTTGGGTTTTGGCGGACTGTTTGAATAAGGAAATGGTGCTGGCAGGGTGATTGGAAGAGTGCTCAGGGAGTGACAGGGGGATTTCTAGACTGCATGGGTGTGCTCTGGAGATTTTAGCACTGCATGAGTTAGTGCCTTGGCCATTGCATGAGTGCATGCGTAGTGACTGGATGATTAGAGTGCTGCAAGGAGACTGCATGGTGAATTTATAAGTGCTGGGGTTTTGGCAGAGCGATTAGATAAGTATATGGTGCTGGCAGAGTGATTGGAACAGTGCACAGGGAGTGACAGAGGGATTGCTGGACTGCATGGGTAATGCGCTGGGGATTTTAGCAGTGCATGTGTTAGTGCCTAGGCCATTGCATCAGTACATGGGTAGTGACTGGATGAATATAGTACTGTAAGGCGAGTCGATGGTGAATTATAAATGCTTGGGTTTTGGCGGACTGATTGGATACGTACATGGTGTTGGCTGGGTGATTGGAGAAGTGCATGGGTAGTGACAAGGAGATGGCTGGACTGCATCAGTAGTGCTCAGGGGATTGTAGCAGTGCATGTGTTAGTGCCCGGGTCATTGCATGAGTACATGGGTAGTAACTGGATGACTAGATTGCTGCAAGGACAGTACATGGTGATTTTATAACTGCTTGGGTTTTGGCGGAGTGATTGGATAAGTACATAGTGCTGGCTGGGTGATTGGAGGAGTGCAAGGGTAAAGACAGAGGGATTTTCTGGAGTGTATGGGTACTTCCTGGGTAATTAGAGGAGTGAATCAGTAGTGTGTAGGTTGTTAGAGGTCTGCATGGGAAGTGCTCAGGGGATTGTAGCAGTGCTTGTGTTAGTGCCTGGGTCATTGCATGACTACATGGGTAGTGACTGGATGATTAGAGTACTGCAAGGAGAGTGCATGGTGAATTTATGAATGCTTGGGTTTTGGCGGACTGTTTGCATAAGGAAATGGTGCTGGCAGGGTGATTGGAAGAGTGCTCAGGGAGTGACAGGGGGATTTCTGGATTGCATGGGTGTGTTCTGGAGATTTTAGTACTGCATGAGTTAGTGCCTTGGCCATTGCATGAGTACATGCGTAGTGACTGGATGATTAGAGTGCTGCAAAGAGACTGCATCATGAATTTATAAGTGCTGGGGTTTTGGCAGAGCGATTAGATAAGTATTTGGTACTGGCAGAGTGATTGGAACAGTGCTCAGGGAGTGACAGAGGGATTGCTGGACTGCATGGGTAGTGCGCTGGGGATTGTAGAAGTGCATGTGTTAGTGCCTGGGCCATTGCATCAGTACATGGGTAGTGACTGGATGAATATAGTACTGTAAGGAGAGTCGATGGTGAATTATAAGTGCTTGGGTTTTGGCGGACTGATTGGATAAGTACATTGTGCTGGCTGGGTGCTTGGTGGAGTGCATAGGTAGTGACAGGCAGATTACTGGACTGCATAGCTAGTCCTCAGGGGATTGTAGCACTACATCTGTTAGTGCCTGGGCCATTGCATAAACACATTGTTAGTGACTGGGTAATTAGAGTGCTGCAAAGATACTACATGGTGAATTTATAAGTGCTTGGGTATTGGCACAGTGATTGGATAAGTATACGGTGCTGACAGGGTGATTAGAAAAGTGCTCACGTAGTGACAAATGGAAAGCTGGAGTGCATAGGTACTGCTATGGAGATTGTAGCAGTAAATGTATTAGTGCCTAGGCCATTGCATGAAGAGTGCACAGGGAGTGACAGGGGGATTGCTGGACTGCATGGGTAGTACTCTTGGGATTGTAGCACTGCATGAGTTAGTGCCTGGGCCTTTGCATGAGTACATGGGTAGTAACTGGATGATTAGAGTGCTGCAGGGAGAGTGCATGGTGAATTTGTAAATACACATGCCCTCATGCAATGTCCCAGGCACGAATACATTCACTGCTTCAATCGCCACACCTTGTCAGCACTGTGTTCTTATCCAATAAGTGCTCCAATACACTAGCACTTATAAATTCACCATGTACTCTCTTTGCAGTACTCTAATCATCCAGTCACTAACCATGTACTTATGGAATGACCCAGGCACTAACAGATGTAGTGCTACAATCCCCAGAGGACTACCTTTGCACTCCAGCAATCTACCTGTCAGTCTTTGACCACTATAGATGTTATAGTTGTTTGGATTCGTACATGATAGTGACTGGGTCATTGGAGGAGTGCACAGGGAGTGACAGTGTGATTGCGGGACTGCATGGGTACTACTTGGGGAATTGAAGGAGCAAATAATAAGTGTGTAAGTGTTTAGAGGACTGTATGGGTAGTGCATAGGGGATTTCAGCAGTGGTCAGTTAGGGCCTGGATCATTGCATGAGTACATAGCTACTGACTGAAACATTAAAATACTGCAAAGAGAGTGCCTGAGTGAATTTATAAGTGCTTGGGTATTCGGCAGAGTGTTTGGATTAGTACATAGTAGTGGCTGAGTGACTGGAGGAGTGCACGGGGAGTGACAGGGTGATTGCTGGACTGCATGGGTACTACCAGGGGAATTGAAGGAGCGAATGAGAAGTGTGTAGTTGGTTAGCGGACTGCATGGGTAGTACACAGGGATTGTAGCAGTGCAGGTGTTAGTGCCTGGATCATTGCATGACTACATGGGTAGTGACTGAATGTTTAGAGTACTGCGAGGAGAGTGCATGGTGAATTTATAAGTGCTTGGGTTTTGGCGCAGTGATAGGATAAGGACATAGGACTGGCTGGGTGATTGGAGGACTTGATAAGTAGTACCAGGGAGATTACTGGACTGCATAGGTAGTCCTCAAGGGATTGCAGCAGTGCATGTGTTACTGACTGGGTCATTGCATGAGTACATGGGGATAGACTGGATGATTGGAGTGCTGCAAGGACAGTGCATGGTAATTGTATAACTGCTTGGGTTTTGGTGGAGTGATTGGATAAGTACATAGTGCTGGCTGGGTGATTGGAGGAGTGCATGGGTAGTGACAGAGGGATTTCTGGAGTGCATGGGTTCTACCTGGGTTATTGGAGGTGTGAATCAGTAGTGTGTAGGTGGTTATAGGTCTTCATGGGAAGTGCTCAGGGGATTGTAGAAGTGAATGTGTTAGTGCCTGGGGCATTGCATGACTACATGCGTAGTGACTGGAAGATTAGAGTACTGCAAGGAGAGTGCATGGTGAATGTATAAGTGCTTGGGTTTTGGCGGAGTGATTGGATAAGTACATGGTGCTCACTGGGTTATTGGAGAAGTGCATGGGTAGTGACAGGGTGATGGCTTGTCTGCATGGATAATTCTCAGGGTATTGTAGCAGTGCATGAGTTAGTGCATGGGTCATTGCATGAGTGCATGGGAGTGACTTGATGATTAGAGTGCTTCAAGGAGAGTGCATAGTGAATTTATAAGTGCTTTGTTTTGGCAGAGTGATTGGATAAGTACACCCATGTCACATCAGGCCCCACCCCAACCCTTCACCACTGTGCAAACGCACCCCCCTGGTGGGTTTTAAGTTGGGGGATTAATTCCCCTTGAATCCTGAGGGATTGAAGGGAAATTAATTCCCCAACTTAAAAAGTGCCACGGGGCGCGTTTGCAGAGAGTTGCTGGGAGGGGGCGGGGCTTCTGGTGCAAGCCCGTCTTTTCTTTTTTTTTTTAAAGGGGGGCTGTGTGGCCCCCCTTCCTTTCCTATTTTTTGGGCTCTGGGGACACTGTCCCCCAGGGCCTGACCCCTATTTTATTTTTTTAAATGGAAGGGGGCTGCGTGGCTCCTGTCCAGAGGCCATTTTCAGTCCCGGGGACCCCATCCCCAGGGCCAGCCTTCTCCTTTTCTTTATTTTTTCTGTTGTAGGGCAGGGGGGGGGCGTGTAGCCCCCCTTCCCTGGGCCACTATTGGCCCCGAGGACTCCATCCCATGGGGCCTGGCCATCCTTTTTTTTTGGGAGGGGGTCTGCGTGGCAAATTATTGCTCCGGGGACCCCATCCCCCGGGGCCGGTCTGCTTTTTATTTATTTATTTGAAAGGGGATGGGGGCCACGTGGCCACCCTATCGGGCCACTTCTGGCGCTGGGCACCCTGGGGGGAGCCCCAATTCCCCCACGTTCCCGCCAGCTCCCCACCTCCTCCGGAAGCCAGCATTGCTTTCCCACTCGGGAGCTGCTTATATGCAGCTCCCCTTGTGGAAAATCAATCTGGTTTGGATTTTGGAAGTGAGAGCAGGAAACCTGCACTCGCTTCCAAAATCCAAACCAGTGTTTGCTATGACAGGGTGGGAGCCACACGGCTCCCACCCTGTCATAGCAAACAGCAGTGTCCCGGGGGTGGGCAACCTGGGACACTGCAGGAGCCGGCCCTGGGGGGTGGCGGTCCCCAGGGCCAAGGAGGGCTCCTGGAGGGGGGCAGTGCTCCCCCCTCCCTTTATTTACATAACCCTGGGGAGGTGGTGGTCGCCATGGCTCGGGGGTCCGTAATAGACCCCCGCATTTGCATCATTAGTGCCCCGGGGAGGTGGTGGTCCCCGGGGCGTGTGGAGGGACTTGAGCCCCACACACAGGTCTTTTTTTTTTTTTAAAAAGCCCCGTGGGTGGTGGTCACCTGGGCAGCGGGGGTGCCTTGGAGGCCCCCCACAGATTAATTAAAAAGGCTGCGGGAGGGCTGCGTGCCCTCTCGCATATTATTAACTTAGCCCCGCGAAGGTGGCAGTCCCCGGGCCGCCGCCATTTTTTAATTATGAATTGGGCAATGCCCCCGGGACCTGGCCCACCCAGGGGCCTCATTTAAATGAAGCGCGGGAGCCTACACTTCATTTTTTTAAATAATTTCGGCGGGATTCGTGCCCAAGCAAGAATTCCGCCCAAATTATTTTTAAAAAAAGGCTTTTTCTGGGCCTGGGGGTCCTTGTGGGACCCGCTGAGCAGCCCTAGGGGGTCAGGGTGTTTCTACCATGCCCCCTTTTCTTGTTTTTTAATCTTTTTTCAACTGTTTTCTTGTGACTCGGTTCTACATTTCCTGATTTGGAGTGTTGGCAGGCAATTAGACTGAGGCTCGTGGTCGGGAGGGTTCACGAACACACCACTGCCCTAGATATCGATACTTTTTCCTTTTCTAATTTCTCAGGAACTACTGAACGGATTTAAACCATTTAACAAAAAGGACTCTTTCTGAACCAAGGGCTACCTTTTTGCTAAATTTGGTGTAATTCCGTTCAGGAGTTTGGGCTGTAGCTTTGTCTAAAGTTTCCTATAGAAAATTACATCTGGAAAACCCTCCTTTTTTCTCGACCCCCGCTTGACAAATCACCCCGAAACTTTCAAGACAGGAGCTGACCAGAGCGGGCAGCTAGTTTTTAAAATTTAGCGAAGATTCGTCAACTGGCGCTAAAGTTATTGGGAAAACAAAAAACGCTTTTCCGATGGAAACTAGGTCCTAACTACCTACTGGGGACCGCCAGCAGGTAATGTATGTTTATACACATATATATTACCTACTGGTGGTTGGCAGTAGATAGTTATAGTTAGGAGGTAGTTTCCATGGGAAAACATTTTTTGACTTGCCTACATCTTTGGCACCAGTTGACAAAGCTTCACAAAGTTTTCCCAGAAATGTTTGCCAACATTCTAGTTGAGCATTGGAAGTTTTAGGGCGATTTGTCAAGCGGGGCTGATCTGAATTCCTTGGTGGAGGTGAATTCATTCATGGTCTTTTGGAGTCTGTAGTGACTGTGACGAGTGGGTTCTCTCTTGGCCTCTTCTGGTGAGAGCAGAGTTCATGGTTCTTATTTAAAGGACTACAAGTATTAAAATGTGCAAAATCACCTAAAGTTCTGTCCATTTGGCCCTGCCCGCCAGTTCACTTTAGTAGTATGCAATGGTCTTCCTCCCTTTTGTCTGAATGATGGCCAGTTTACCAAAAGGCCCTTAAGTGCGTTTCCCCATGGTATTGGTCACTCATTCTTGATGCCAAAGAAAATGAGGACATCTCGACCACACAAAGCACCTATGTCATATAGTTAAGATGAAGTACCCTCGTTTGGTAGAGATTCACCTCTTTGTAGTCTCCTTTTCTTCTCTATAGGAGGATTAATGTTATCACATATTTCTGGATAAAGACGCATGAGGAACAATCACATTGCAGAAATACACACAAAGCCACTGGAGACATTTACTCCTGTTCCATTATGCAGCTTTAGTGTAGAATACACACTAAACATTCACCCAAATAGGTAGCACTTACTAAAATAGGTACTACTTACTAATTAACCAGTTAAAATGACTCCTGTTGGGTAGACTTTTTCTGCAATACTGTGAACCCGTGCTCAATAAAGGGGTAGGTGCGATTCTCTTCTGGCCCAGTCACTCACAGAGCTACTGACACACCCAAACCGACACTCACATACCTACTGAAAAACTAATCAGCCCTTCTCACATGCATTCACAGACCAACACAGCTACTTACACACCCATACAGCCACTAACAGACCCACTCACAGACCTAAACAGTCACTTACACAGCTACTCACATACCCATAGAACCACTTATGCACATACTCACAGACCTATAATCTACTCACACACCCACATAACCTCTCACACACCCACTCACATACCCATACAACCACTCACACAGCCACTCACAGCCAGAAAACTACTCACACATCCATACAGCCAGTCATACACCCACTTACATATCCATACACCCATTCACACACCCACTCACGGACCTATGCAGCCAATCACACACACATTCCAAAGGGTAGATGTAACAGGAAATACATTTTATAATACCTTTAAAATTCTCAAAAAAAGCAAAGTTTATAGGGATGCTGTAGTTAGAAAGTAACATTACAAAATATGGGAAATTCATTAAAAAAACAACGCTTAAAGGGACATTATAGTTAGGAAATAGAATTAATAAACCTTGTAAAAGTGAAATTTGAACTCAACTATAACGTCCCTGTAACCTTGGTTTTTTCATCGAATTTCTAAGGTTTTCAAATTCTATTTCCTAACTATAATGTCCCTGTAACCTTTAGATTTTTTTGTGAATTTCTATGTTTTTTAATGTTACTCCGTAACTGTTCATGGCACCCCTTGGCCGCATTGTATGAGCCCACTGCATCAACATTGCCTCCTACGCTGATGACAATGAGCTTATCATCTCCCTCACAGATGTAAGCAACACCAGAAGGACTAACTTTACCTGCTGCATAAGCAATGTGGCCAACTGGATGAGAGAGAACTGCATTAAACTCAACACAGACAAAACTGAGATCCTGAACTTCGGAAACAAGAGCTCCCCATGGAAATCCTCCTGGTAGCCATCTGAACTAGATTCCCGGCCCACCTGCTCAGACCACACCAGAAACCTCTGCATAATCTTAGACATCAAACTCATGATGAATCAACCAGTCAATGCCATAGACGCATCCTGCTACCTCATACTAAGAATGCTTCACAAGATTTTTAAATGGCTGCCCATTGGCACAAGATGCACGGTCACCCAGGCCCTCATAATTAGCCGACTCAACGATAGCAATGTGATCTACATCAGCATCTCCAACCAACTCTCGCAAAGACTCCAGACCACCCAAAACACCACCGCCAGACTCATCCTAGACATCTCCAGAAGCACTAACATCACTGCCTACCTCACTTGACTACATTGGCTACCCATCCAAAAATGCTGCCAATTCAAGCTGCTCATCCACAACACTAGCATACCTCAACAGCTCACTTCAACTCTATCAACGTTTCAGACACTACACTCTACTTCTTTCACCCTTCCATCAGTCCTCAAAATCTGCAGAAGCAAGTCAGAAGGGTGCACCTTCTTCTTTATCACTGCCAAGCCCTAGAATGAACTTCCTCAACACATCTGGACAGCTCCTTCACTTCTCAACTTCAGTTGGAAACTGAACATTCCACTCCACTAGCGGTTCACCTTGGAGCTCTGGGCTACGTTTCTGCAACATCTCCTGAATATGACATAACATAACATGACATAATAGATACCCTGGCTAAATAGTGTACAATCAATCAGTTACAAACCATGAAGTTGAACGTGTAGGCATCTCACAATCATAAAGAATATAACATGGAAAAATCAACCACTCTACGGATGGTAAAGCTCAAAAGTATTTTAAACAAAAAACTGTCTGCTCTTACTGGGCCTGGATCCGCTTTCTCCATGACCAAATCAATACCAGTGAGAATGTTATAATGGTTGTGTTTCGCTTTCTTCAAAAATTGTGCAGCAGAGTTTATTGTAATTTTTATCATGTACTATTAACATTTTTAAATTTGTAGGGATTCCTCAAGGATTCGTTATGTATACAGTGCAAGCACTGTGAGTAACAAGGTGGAATTCATATATCAGATGCCCATGGAGTGGTTTAATATTTTTGAACACTAGTGAAAAAAAATGTACAACCGTTGTGCAACCTACTAGACAACCTGAAGCATAACTTGATTTTAAAATGGTACAGGAGTAATGCTATTTTTTTTATTTTTTATTTTATCGTAATGTGTAAGGAATTTTATCTAGTCTGTTGTTTTAAGCTAAAGAGTAAACATGTAATGGAGAGATTGTTATCATCCAATCATTGAAATGAATGAAGCACCTTTGTTTAACATCTTCAAACCTATCTTCAAGGTTTGATTCAATGTACTAAACTGTTACTTCACAGAAATAAACTGTTCACAGCCATTGCATAAATGATCAAACGACACCCAGTATGCAAGAGGCCTTGACGAGAATACACCTATGGGTTGTGGTTGGGTCATGGCAGCCCTCTGACCGGCAGCCTATCACAGTAAGGGTAGAATGGCCAGTCCGGGTTTGCCATTCCACTAAGGTGGGCTCTGGAAGATGGTCCTGAGAGTTCCAAGCACTCTCATAGTGATGGCACTGAACAGCCAAAACAACAGTCAGCGTTTGGCATTGCTTCTGCTCCTCTAAGGGACAAATGTTTCTGCTTAAAATGTCAATAGGTATAATCCAGTGCTGTATAAATAATCTCTGGATTGTGTCATGCACTGATTATTGGTTCCCATCTAGAGGCACCACCCCCTCTCTGGGGAATACTAGAGCTAAATGTAGTTCCTGCAACATTTGTGTATAGCATTCCTCAGAAGAATCCTTAAGAGAGCTTAGAAGCTGCACACTTATTGGGACTTCTGTCTAGGGCTTCTCAGTACTAGAGTTTTCTGAAAAGGAACTTTCTTGAGAAAATGAGTGATTTAGTGCTCATTTTAAAGGGTTTTACTACTAAATATCGACAACAACAATATTGTGGTACATCAAGATCTAGGACAAAATATAGAAGGACAAATTTCATTTTTTTTGTTTTAAATTTTGTATTATCAGCTTGAAAACACAGGCAATTTGTATAATCTTGTTGAGTAGCATTAGAATCTGTTACATATATTACAGTCATGCATTCCCCTATGTTTAACAATTCTTAGAAAGCAAAAAGACAAACCATTGATTATTACATTAGCAATATTACTAAGAATAGAGCAAAGTCGGATTGGGTTTATATAAGCCAGTTATATACCACTTAGCTTTCCAACCATTGTGTAAATGGGGCCCATATTTGTGTGCCCCTTTCCCGTCTTCTCCTGCCCCCCCTTAAGAAAACGGCTGACTCCAACCTGTAGAGGGCTAAGATCCTTGCTCTCCAGATCATAAAGGTTGGGGCGGCAGAATTTATCCATTCTGATGTAATACATAATCTGATTTGCGACATTGCAATATATATTAGAGCAGTGACATGACTCGTTCTATTCATTGATATATCAGTTTCACAGCCCATTATAACTAATTCAGCTGATAAAACCAAGGGGATTTTGAGGCTGTCAGTAATAAATGTTTGAACATCTTGAAGGAATTGGGCCAATTTAGGACAGGAAAAAAACATGTGGACATCATCAGCCGCTATTATGCCGCATCTAGGACAGCTGTGGCCGCCCCTACCGCCCCATTTATATATTTTGGCTGGGGTGTAATAAAGGTCATACAGGGCCATATAACTTTGGGAGCGCAAACTCCCAGAAATTAGAGCCTTAGCAGAGAGTTCTAAGGCCTGAGCTATATCAATATCCAACTTACAGAATTTGGCTTCCAATTTAGCTTTAGATTTCAATATGTCATCAGGGAAAACTGAAAGTAGATTTCTATAAATTGGTCCAATTCGTGAGTTTTTAAAAATTAAATCCATAAGTGTATTCCTACAAAATAATGTTGGGGTATTAGATAGAAGTTTAGAGAGGCAACTGCGGACCTGCAGGTATTTAAAAAAGTGATGGGTATCTAGTGCAAACTTTTCTTTTAAAAAAAGAAAAGTAGCCATATTCCCTTCATATGCCAAATCCCCTACTATCTTAATACCTTGGACCTGCCAACTTATTGTGACGTTATCTTGGAAAATTGAAGGGAGCAATCTGGCTGCTGACAAGGGGGTATAGATGTTAATATTAGCAATCGGCCATCTACGTCGAACCTTCCTCCATATTGAGTACATGGAGATAATAACTTTAAACTTGGTCTTTTTATAGTAGCTGGGTTCGAGTATTGACGTTAGTGTCCCCTTGGCAGCATATCCTAGCCCGATCTCGAAGATAGATGGTGACCTGCATGGTGGAAGATTTGCTCTGTCCCCAAACAGTGGAACGGCAAGATATTGAATAAACGCTGACCAGCTGTATAGAAGCAGATTAGGAACAGACCACCCCCCTCTTTCCAATGGAAGCTGCATCCATTTTGCGGCCCTGCGTGACTGGCGATAACCCCATAAAAACCTGTTGCAGCATCTCTCTGCGCGAATAATGCTGGACTGAGCAAATTCCAAGGGAATAGTCCTAAATACATACAGAAATTTCGGGAGTATCAGCATCTTTAAGACATTGCGCCTGCCAAACAGGGACAGATGCAGCTTATCTAATCTACATAGCGTAAGATTAACTTTGTCAATAATGGGAGAGATATTCTTATCAGGCAGACTATCAATTGCGGCTGTTATTTCTATCCCTAAATAACGAGCACTGTGAACCACCGGTGCAGTAGAGGGGCCCACTGCCGCCGTTTGAACTACCTGGGTTTTCTGGGCGTTAAGTTTGTAGCCCGAGTACTGGCCGTAGTGTTTAGCTGCCGCTTTTATTGCTGAGAATGAGGTGGAAACATCTGAAGTAACCACTATAATGTCATCTGCATAAGCTAGAACTTTAAAATCGACTGTATGGTTTTTAACAAAAGCTATGTTTGGGCAAAGTTCAAGTTTACTCAGAAATGGATCTATATATAGGGCAAACAGGAGGGGGGAGCACGGACAACCTTGTCGAGTACCCCTACTGATTGCAAAAGAACTTGAACCCTTTCCAGATATAGATATAGTTGCACAAGGTGTTATATATAAAGACTGCAAAGCATGAATAAAATTGGCACAGACCCCCTTCCAATGTAGGACCCGCCAGAGAAACCCCCAGGCAACCCTGTCGAACGCCTTTTCGGCGTCCAACAGGATTGCCCCAAGAGGGGAGCCCGAGGCCTGGGCCCAGTCTAAGAGTGCAATAACACGGCGGACATGATCCGTCGTGTCCCTGCCAGGGATAAATCCATGTTGCCGGATGGAAACTAATGGAGTTATCACCCGTGCCAGCCTCGTTGCCAAAATTTTTGCAAATATTTTGTTGTCAGTGTTGATTAATGATATCGGACGAAACGAAGCGGGATCCAACTCTGGTTTGTCCTTCTTCTTAAAAAGAATTATAGTTGTGTTGCACCAAGAATCTGGTATATGACCTAGTTGTGCCTCTCTTAGTATTTTCAAGAAATCCTCGCGGATCTCCAGCCGGAATATTTTATAAAATTCCAGCGGAATCCCGTCCGGTCCTGCAGCTTTGCCATTTGCCAATGAATTCAGTGCAGTTTCCACCTCAACCCATTCTATAGGTGCCGCCAGAACAACGTTCTCTTGATCTGAAACTCTGAGAGTGTTGAGATCTGATAGAAAGGTGATGATGTCATGATCTATATCTCGGTCCCTGATTTCTTCCGTGTATAATGATTTATAAAACTCAAGAAAAACAGATAAGACAGATTCTGGATTATCCTGAATATTTCCGTGACTATCCTGTATCTTAGTAATGCGGTTAGCCGTAGCTCGTTGCTGTAGTCGTTTGGCCAGGACCTTACCTGACTGTTCACCAAACTCAAACATCATTGAGCGATACTGAAAGTATTTAGCTGCAAGGTCCTGTCCAAAGAAGGACAAATTTCAAAGTTATGTATATATATATATATATATATAGGGAAGTATAGATTTACTATTCCTAACTCTACGTAACTTGAAGATATGTGTACAGCGTAGGTATCTAGATGTGGAGTTAGGTATAGGAAATCTAGACCTACTGTCTCAATTTTTTTTCAATATTTTGTATTCGATAATCTGTCCCACCAATATGGTGGCTTTAATATTCTGGATGCATGCTAGCACATCACTTTGAAAACCTGTATACGACCACGCATTTTTTAGTATATTGGCCAAAGTCTTTGAAGAAAACTGAGCTATATCAATGACATCGTCTTGCAATATTCTAGGGATCCCCATGCAGCATTTCCTGCAATCTATTGAGGATCAAGTACACGTCTGCAAGAACCAGATAAGATTTCGTGGAGAGCTAGGGTTTATAGTTTCATGGCGACCACTTATAGTGAAATATGTTGTTAAATTTAGGTGACAGTGCGGTAAGGAAACCTTCTGTGAAATAATGATGCAAAGTGAGAAGTGTAGCTCACTGGTTAGAGGAGGCATACCCTGAAGCAGAGATCAGACCCGGGACCTGGGTTCGATTCCCGACGCGGCAGGGTCCAGAGCCCAATTGTCCACGGACTCGATAATTCTCGCTTCGGTGCCCACTCTAAGCACGAGTTCACACTATGCAGCTCTGGGCAACAAGCCTGCTTAATCTCCACAATGGCCCCCCGCGGCGGGATGCCTGGCTTTCACCTTGGGGATGCCCAGTACGGGTTATCTTACAGGGAAAAACCAGGACGGGTTCCCAATGCAAGCGCCAAGATGCCCGTAGGGTGATAGCTGCGCTCTATAAGTACATCAATCAATCAATCAAGCTACAATTTGAGAAAACTGAGATTTTTAAGGATACCCGTATGTCAGAAACTATGTTAGGGATAGGAAAAGGTTTTCTATATAAGTCACATATGATTAAATCTAACATTGAACTTTTGCCCTTAATGAGGCCAGGCAATAAAGTACTTTTCCTGGTGTGAAAGCACAATATTTAGGCCCCTTTTCTACCTTTCCCTGCAACTGAACTTTCTAGGTGCCTCAGGATTTAAAGGAGTTAGCATCATCGACAATTTAAAAATTAAAATGTAGCCCATTTGGCCACACAATGAGGACTCACAGTCGGTAGATGGGATTTAGTACAGGTTTATCACAAACTCAGAGCCAGACTGATATACTCTAGTTGTAAGAATACTTTGTAGAAATACAGAATCACTACAGGCAGAACAAATTGTCTCACAAAATTTAGTCTCAATAGCATGAAACAAACAAGAAATTCAGGAACGGCACTGCAGAAAAGCAAAAATAGTATCTGATGATCAGAATAAGATTTACATTCCCCTTGTCTAAGCATGAGTAGAGCAAGATTATCTCACTAAACCTAATCTAATTAGTAAATTCAGGGAAACCCAACATTGATCCAGTAAGGCAGAAAGGTGTCAGCATTGTAGAAGTCTTCTTTCTCTAATCAAAAGTATTGCACAGCATAAAGCAACACAACTAGAAATAGCATAGAGGTCTGTAACCCTCGGAGTCAGGAAAAGGATATAAGAAACACAAAGCGTGATCACCAACAAAACCCTTAAAGAACATTCAAGAATCTCATATCGCATGTCCACTTTCTCATGGTAAAACCTTGGGAACTGCACTTCAACTCCTCTCTTCTGATCCACACATTGAGGAGTACTTGCATTCCTTTGGTCTTCAGAAACAGCTTAGACCGCGGCTCTCCCTTAGCTCATTAATGCTTCTCATTCTTGTAAACGATGCTCCCTTGGAGCCTCACTATTTCTTTTGCACAATGAACCTTTCTCAAACCATGAGATCATGCTTATGCACCCGCAAAGGAGATAAAAACATTGCAGCCCAAGCAATGCTTAAGACCTTTGGCCAAGTTAACGTGGCAAACAATTCAGGACACATTTAAATGCATGATTATGGATACACACATAGTTACAATATAGATGCGGAGTACTATTCATATATGTGGAGAAGTGTGGCTCAATGATTAGAGCGGCATACCCTGATGCAGAGGTCTAGCCCGGGACCAGGGTTCAATTCCCCGCCTCAGCGGGTCTTGGGCTCAAAAAATTCCACGGACCTGATAATTCTCGCCTCGTGCCATTCCAATCATGGAGTCCCACTCTGCAACTCTGGGCAATAGCTTGCTTAATCTCCACAATGGCCCCCACAACGCTAAGGATGCCTGGCCTCTACCTTGGGGGTGCCCAGGAGTGGTCGCCTCACAGGGAAAGCCAGGATGGGTTCCACAGCGGTATTCGTACAAGCGCCTTGAGACCCTTACGGGTGAGTAGTGCGCTATACAAGTATCAATTTACAATTTACATATATTCAAAAGAATAAATGATTGTATAAGAGTTAACAACATTATTCAAGAAATGTAAATATATATATATATATATATATATATATATTACAGCAATTCCTTCTGAGTCCTTAGAAGGAAAAACGAAGCCGTGTGTGGTCCTTCAAAATTCTTTATTCAGCCACTCTGCCAAACGCGTTTCGAGTGCGAAGCACTCTTGTTCACTGACAAATAAAATCAAAGCGAGCGGCCATTTTTACATTGTTTACCACGTGATTAAGTTAAACTACAAAAAAAGTGTATTAGAAAACAGACTTGTAGTTTTTTGGTTTCTTGAATAGAAAGGTAGCACGCGATGGTTGACAAAACCGCATTTGTTAAAATTTCACTTGATATAAAGTAAAACATGCGTACAACCTAGTTGTATCAAATATACATACTAGTTTTTTTATATACACAAATATTTACAATAAGAATTGATTTATAAATATCTATAAAAATTAATAAATATTATAAAACTCAATTGTTGGCAATACAGCCCCAGTGGGCTCACGTAGCCAGGTTTTTGTCACTTTCGCTGCTATTCATTTCTGCCCCAGTGGGCCTATAACCACCATGGATACAATCTTTCTACTACATGTCATGAATTCATCTTAAAACCCATTAAACCCAACGTTTAAAACTGACAATGATAAAATAATACATTATTCAGACTAGATGAGTGTACAAATCTTCTTCTATGTTCAGTCCATCAGGTTGTTTGGAATTTAGTTCAACAATATACCTTGACTCTAATTTTCTCAAAGCTCTTTCCCGGTTCCCTCCTCTTATGTTTTTTGGTACCGCATCAATTACAAAGTAGGATAAACCTTTAACATCTTTTTTTTGAAATTTCTCAAAATGTCTGGCGACTGGGTATGCCCGATCGCCATTCTTAATAGCCCTAAGGTGCTGTAAAATCCTCTTGTGTACCTCTAGGATTGTGCTGCCCACGTACTTCAGGCCACAAGGGCACTGGAGCACATAGACAGCAAAATCTGTTTTACAGGAATATTTGCCTCTAATTTTCTTTGAATGTTTACTAAAGCCTGGTTTGTATCTTTCTGTATTTACGCCGTGCGTACAAGCTTTGCATTTGGGGCATTTAATAAATCCTTTGCGTCTTGTAAGCCAAGTGGTTTTTTTTTGTGGCTTACTTAGGGTATTTTTCACCAGGGCTTGTTTGAAAGATTTTGCTTTGCGGAATGTAATCTGGGGTCTCCGTGTAACAGTCTCACCTAAAATTGGGTCATTTTTTATTAAATGCCTGTGTTTATTGCAGATGTTCCTTAATTTATCATGCTGAATGCTATAGGTTGTTATAAATCTACATTCCTTGTTGGTTTCTTTTTCATCTTTTTGTTTAGCTTTCTTATTGCTAAACAGGATCTCTTCTCTTTTCTTTTCGTTAGTTCTACGCATTGCATCTTCAACCCAACTGTCAGGATACCCTCTATCTTTAAACCTTTTTTCTAAGGTTCTAAATTCTTTTTGCAATTCTTTCTCACTGCTACAATTCCGTCTGGTTCTTAAGCATTCCCCATAGGGGATGCTTCTCTTTAAATTTACCGGGTGGAAACTTGTAGCATGTAGGATTGTGTTACTGGATGTGGGTTTCCTGTAAAGTGTGGTTTGTATTCTGCCACTTTCTATAAACACTGTTACATCCAAAAAGTTGACACTAGTCCGGCTAATTTCACTTGTGAAACTTAAATTGAGGTCATTTTGTTGAAGCTTATTTATGAAGGATTTTGCTTGGTTCTCAGTACCCTTCCACACTACAAATAAGTCATCTATATATCTGCTCCAATGCATGATGTTTTCTTCCCATTCTTTGCTATGTTGTTCCCTGACCACCTGCTCCTCCCACCAGCCCATATGCAAATTCGCATAGCTGGGGGCGAAGCAGGTGCCCATTGCCGTACCACAGGTCTGTTGAAAGAGTTCTTCATTAAAGAGGAAATAATTGCTAGTCAAGCATTTTTCAACCATGCTAAGGATCATTTGGGTATGCGACCACAAAGTTATAGGTCGCATGCTCAAAAATTGCCTGATAGCCATCAAGCCGTCTTTGTGGCGAATACTGGTATACAGTGTTGCCACATCAATGGTTATAAGTAAATACTCGTCTTCCCAAGGTATGTCATAAATTCCTCTTAAAAAATCTCCAATATCCTGAATGTAGGAAGGCAAAGATTGCGCTAAAGGGTTGAGAAAAGTATCGACATATTTAGATGTATTTTCCAGTGGGCTCTCTATGGTTGAGATAATTGGGCACCCTGGGGGATCTACAATGTTTTTGTGGATTTTTGGGATTAGGTAGAAAACTGGTGTAATTGGATGTTCGATTAGAAGAAATTTGTATTCATCATGGCTAAGTAAACCTTGTTCAAACCAAATTTTCAACTTGTTATTGTAGCTGGTGTTACTATCTACTAGATCTCTTTCTACTACTTTTATATAACACTTTTTGTTGTTAAGTTGTTTGTAGGCTTCTATTAGATACTTTTGTTTGTCCCAGGGGACTATATTGCCCCCCTTGTCTGCATTCCTCACGATACAGTTATCATTTTCTGACAGTTTTTTAATTAGAGCCTCATAGTCTTTATGCTTAACAGTGTTGTATTTATTAATCCCTCCACTCGTGCTCACTTGTGTACTTAGTTTTTTCAATTCATTTACTACAATGTCACAAAACACATCTATCCCATCTCTAGCCATCATGGGAATGAAGCGTGAAGCTGGTCTGAATTTTGTAGGCTCTTCTTGTGTGATAGAAATACTTTCTTCCTGTGCAGTCTTCTCAGCTCTTACGTCGATTGTTTCTACGTTTTCCATATCCATATCTTTAAGTTCCAACATTAAATCAAAATCTCCCACCTGTAATCCTTTTTTGGGGGGGATATCTGTGTTACTAATAATTGATTTATGCATTGGATTGGATAAAAAATGTTTCCTCAATTTTAATAACCTGATGAATTTGTATAGATCAATTCGAGTCTGAACATAGTCTAGATTCGTTTCTGGGCAAAATGACAGTCCCAGTTTTAGTATGTCCTCTTCTTGATTGGTGAGAGTCACATTAGCTAAGTTAACAATTGTTACTTCGTTTGTTGCTATTAGTCCCAATTGTTCTTCTTCTTTTCCTGCCCCGGCTGCCCTCTTTCTGCGAGCTGCCCCCTTCCTCCTCTTCGTCCTCTGCCTCTTCCTCTTGGTGGTCTTGATATTTGTATTTGTGGCCTTGGTCGCAGATTGAACCTGCGTTCTTCGCGTAAAAAATCAAATTCATCGATTACTGTTGGTGTTTGGCCTTGTACTTGTTGTTCTTCATCTTGATCTGTATCCACCTCAGAGCTTTGTATGCTGCTTTGTTCTGAATGAGGCTCTTGCGTCACACTGCTAGCTTTGCTCATCTTATTTTTCCTTATGCTGTCGAACTTTTTCGCAAAAGATGTTAAAGGTTTATCCTACTTTGTAATTGATGCGGTACCAAAAAACATAAGAGGAGGGAACCGGGAAAGAGCTTTGAGAAAATTAGAGTCAAGGTATATTGTTGAACTAAATTCCAAACAACCTGATGGACTGGACATAGAAGAAGATTTGTACACTCATCTAGTCTGAATAATTTATTATTTTATCATTATCAGTTTTAAACGTTGGGTTTAATGGGTTTTAAGATGAATTCATGACATGTAGTAGAAAGATTGTATCCATGGTGGTTATAGGCCCACTGGGGCAGAAATGAATAGCAGCGAAAGTGACAAAAACCTGGCTACGTGAGCCGACTGGGGCTGTATTGCCAACAATTGAGTTTTATAATATTTATTAATTTTTATAGATATTTATAAATCAATTCTTATTGTACATATTTGTGTATATAAAAAAACTAGTATGTATATTTGATACAACTAGGTTGTACGCATGTTTTACTTTATATCAAGTGAAATTTTAACAAATGCGGTTTTGTCAACCATCGCGTGCTACCTTTCTATTCAAGAAACCAAAAAACTACAAGTCTGTTTTCTAATACACTTTTTTTGTAGTTTAACTTAATCACGTGGTAAACAATGTAAAAATGGCCGCTCGCTTTGATTTTATTTGTCAGTGAACAAGAGTGCTTCGCACTCGAAACGCGTTTGGCAGAGTGGCTGAATAAAGAATTTTGAAGGACCACACACGGCTTTGTTTTTCCTTCTAAGGACTCAGAAGGAATTGCTGTAATTTAACGGGACCCGCTTCTGTGGGGTCCTCCCGTAACGAAGCGACTTCCGTTGTGGTGGAGGCAGTTTATACACAGAGGACGCCTTCCTATATATATATATATATATATATATATATATATATATATATATATATATGCAAAAAAAAGCAGAGAACTCTGGGAAGTTCTCAAGTTTAGGTGGAAAGCAGCTCCTGCATAGAGCACTCAACACCAGCGACACACTATATATATATTTATGAACTGCAATTCTATGTTACCCTAAGGAAAACAATAATACACACATATAAATGTCAAGATTACACCAGTGGCATAACAATAGACCCGCAATCCCTGTGGTGCGAGAGGGGCCTGTGCTCCAGGGGCCCCCTCCAGCACTGTGCACGGGCAGCAGGTGAGCTCCTGACTGGGTCAGGAGTGTGTAGGCCCCCTCCATGTACTTTGCAGGGGGGGGCCTTTAAGTTTTATTATGTCACTGGATTGCACAGTCAATGCACTTTCTGAAGCTGTTCAGTGCATCACATCACATTAATGATATGAAGTCACACAAATACATGAGGCCATGTGTAAATATATGTGGCGTGGCCAAACATAAAAGAATGAAGACAAGATTACGCTGCTCCAGTGCCCCCACTGATAGCGAATCAAGCCATCGCAGATTACCATCAGTTTGTATCAGACGGACCAGCTAAATCCTTGTGGTAAGGGGCATCTTCTATGTAGATTCTTCCAGACGTTTCATGTCGTCATAATATCTACTCTGACTCTCCTCTAGCTCTACATCTGCCTTCTTCCTCTTCACTCCCGTTCTAACCTTCACATACTTATAACTCTTAAAGATCACAATTAGGAGTTCCACACACAGTGCAATTATCAAAACGGGTTTAAAAATGGCACCCAAAATCCCATTTCCCAAGCTTCCAAACCATTACATTTTTTAAGCAAATCCACTTCTTTTTTTTATTTTTTTATTTTTTTTATTTTTTCTCTATTCAGCAGCACAATTCATTATTTACAGGCCATTATTTATAGCAGAGAGTTACATAAAAAAAAAGAAGACATAGAAAGTCAGAATATACACATCTCTGATTTCTAGACATAAGAAGACAATCAAGGCAGTAGTACATTACTAAATATCATTGCTGTATCCAAGTTCTAATCGGCTCCCAGATAGCCGCCCCCAACTTTTTTTTTGCAGTCCCTTTCAGTTTATATAATGCCCATTCCGTGTTATATATAGCGATAAGTTTTGCCCTCCAACTTGTAAAGGCGGGAGGCTCAGAATCCAGCCACTGAGATGTTATACAAGACCTCAAGACTGACATACAGATAAACTTGAATCCTCTATTGGATGACGCCTGCCTACCCATATCTGTACTGAATTCTATTCCAAACAAAACCAAAGAGGCCGTTAATAAATGCCGATAATAAATTCTATTCGAAATGTCTGGCAATGAGATTGGGAGATGTGATCGGCCCCCTCGTCTCATTACAACAACATGGGTTCATTGCTGGGAGGATGCAAATCCACTTCTAATAGCTTTCCAAGCACCTGTCGCTTCCAACTCTTTTAAATCTCCATTGAGACTTGAAATATTCTTAATGCACTTCTGCAAGTCCTTGCTCTTGTTAGAAATGTAGGTATAACATTTGTGGAACGTTAATACCTGGCAGACTCCGCCATTCTTTGTGAGAAGGATGTCTAAAGCAAGAAAAGTTATTTTGCATAATCACATTGATCTGATCACACCCATGTCAGTATTTACAACTAATAAAGCTCCTGCTCTATTTGTGGACAACTTATCCACTATAGTAGACAACTTTCTATTCTTAACGTCATTCAAAATCACACCGAAAAATAAAATCACCGAACCAAACGTTTTTCCCATCACTTTTCCTGCACTTGCCCCTTGCTCAGCCCTAGAATTCTGTTCCCAAAGAGGATCTTTAAAATTTTCCTCGTAATAATTATTTGGAAAAACTAGACCTAAATAACACACACCATACCAACAGTCAACTAATTGAAAATAAGCATGTTTTCCACAAATATAATAAACTCTAAGAATAACAGGCTCTTGATCTCTCATAAACAATTTTCAGTTCTTTCCATATGCAAACATATGATCACATTCACTTTTTCCCATGAATTTAGTGTGTACTACAGATCTACCCCTAAGTATACAAATTTTCCATTTGTGCTTCCAATCTTAGGTCAGTGCAGCTTAGTTCCCCTCTACCTGATGCTCTATTTCTTCTTCAGCCCATTTATACTTTACATTAATTTTCAGATCTGATTTTGATCTAGGCTCTATGGGGCATGTCTGAGAGGGCATAGCGTCAAAGGAGTGTCACTTTTACAGCTGCTCCGGTGACGCTGTGCCCTGCTCCACATTTACAAGTTGGAGCTAAGCCACTTTGCATGGCTTGGCACTGCCTTGTAAATATGGGCTTCCTTGATATAGTTTTCTGCAACAAAGATGAGTGCAATGGGTGTTTATGTGGGCCTTCCTTTGCAACACCCAATCCTTTTTCCATTCTGCAGCACACATAGAACGAGCAAAATGCCACTAATGATTGTTCTTGTGCAGGAAAGTGTCCTTTTCTGCAAAACACAATCCTCCCTGCAACACAGACCTCCCTATACCATGCTGCAAGGATGCCTGCGCTGGTGCTAGGGAGCTTTTTTTGAGCCAGCGCAGGGGAGAGCACAGAGGTGTGCCGTATTCTTGTTAATATGGCGCTTCCCTGCATTTTTTAAATGATGCAGCTCAGCAGTTTAAAATAAGCATTTGAAGAAAAATCTCCCATTGATATGTTTATGTGTAACTCCTTGCCACCCAACACATGTGAACTACAGTTGTCAGGATTTGGGGTTGCAGGTACAAAGGTGGACTTGATCTATACTAATCTGAATATAGCTGGATATCACCTTCTAAGCAATATCACTAGTACTACAATTACAACTAATATTGTGCCTGCTATTATGTATCTACACCTATCAGTGTTAGGATTGGCCACCATTCTTTCCTTGGAACTAAGCCATTGGGCGGAACTTAGCAGCAGCAGAGTCTTCCCTGTCGGGTTCCACCTGTGCAAACAGCAAAAACACAGTTCAAATGATATGCAAGAAAGTATATACAAAGGTCTTCTTGATCCTTCCTTGGCTCTACTCCGTGTTCCTCTAAAAGACAACCTTGCACTGCTACAGCTGCCTCAAGCCTCGTTACTCTTCATTCTTCCCCTACAAAGTCTATTTACATTTCTCTGATAAGAAATGGTTCAAGTTCATTGATAATCAGTTTCAGAATAAAATGTTCCAGTTTTTCTACTAGCACAGGGAACTCACCTGCATCCAGGAAAGAAAATTCAGCCACATCCATGATCGGATGTCTCAAGGCACTTAATCACGTTAACAAATGATGCTCAAAGGTAAGATCAAACTGAAGATCAAGTTCCCGAAGTTTCAGCTGATTCTTTACAATTATCCTAGAAATCCCAGAATTCACTGTCCCTGTGATTGGCAACAATGTAAGTCCATTCAGGAGAAGAACATCTCCGACAGGGCACTGTAGCTCGCTTTGACCTTCTGGGTGCATCCTCTTCATCTCCCCTTTTACTCAGATCAGAATCATCAGAATCCTCCTGAAGAACATTGAGCCCACTTTCTCCTTGTGGAACCAGTCTCTCTCTTTCATGACTTCTTGGTCAGAGTTCTCCTGCTGCCACTCATAATTCTACAGCACCAGGCCCTTCAATGGGCTTCAAGTCTGGCTCAGTCACAACCACAGGACTAGACTCTCCTTCCTCAGCTTCCACAACTGACTCTCCAGGACACCCCTCAGACCAAACAAGCGCTGTTTCATATTCTTGCTGTTCCCTCACAGCTTGACTAACCTGCTCCCGTGATCTCTCGACCACAACCAACCCTTCTTGGAGAGGTGCTGTTTTATCATTAAGGGAACACAGAACTAGGCAAGTATGGGTAGCATGTACACAACTGGGGAGAACTCTGCACTTCACACCAGTCATGGTAACTAGAATCACTTGGAAGGGACCATGCCAGCGATGCTCCAGACAACTCTTCTGTACATGATTCTTTACCAGTACACAGTCGCCAGGACTAAGGTCATTGCACTGCTCCTGTTGAGGTGGGACATGGCAGCTTCAACCTGATGAGACACAGAATGCACCATGTCAGCCAGTCACTTGCAGTAATCAAGTATCAGATTATCAGTAACGTTCACAAGAGCTTTTGCACGTACAGCTGGCAAGCTCATTGCCCTGCCCATGATGATCTCATGGAGGGCACAACCCTGTCCTATGATCAGGTATGCTGTGTAGACTCATCATCACTAGTGGCAAATATGTAGAAGACACACTTTTGCAGTCCTGGATTTCAAAGTCCCATTGATCTGCTCCACCAGACCCGAAACCTCAGGTCTGTAGCAACAATGCCGTCTCAGTTCAACCTGCAAAGTAGCACACAACATCCTCAGTATTTTGTAGTTGAAGTGTGTGCCACAGTCCAATTCCAAAGAAGTTTGGAAGCCAAACTTAGGTATCAACTCCCTCAACAGCAACTTTGCTACTGTAGGACTGTCATTACTCCTGGTTGGGTATGCGCCCACCCATTATAAAGAAAAACAATACAGGCACCTCAATTAAATCAAACTGTATCCTTTTAAAAGGACCACCTGGTCTCCATATTTGGCTCAATTTCACTGCAGTCCTCTTCCCCATGTCTGTGGCACAATGCTCCCGCCATCAACTAAACCTTGGATTGAACCAGGTCTGCCGAAACAACGTGACCATTGGCATCCCTTCCTACATGAGTTGTACCATGATAATGGCCTGGCCATTGGTGGTAAAGGACTGTTAGGCAACACAGATCTCCCTTCTCCTGAAACACAAATCTCATTCTCATTCTCATCCTCATCCTTCTTGACACAACCTTCCTTTAGCTAACTCTGCATCTCGAATGTTGACACTTCTTCCTGTAACCTCTTGGCTTTCTTCCAAGTATCAGATGTTGTTAACAAAAGGATGCAGCTGGTCTTGTCTGTCCCTTCATTTGTATAGTTACTATTAAAAGTACAAGCATTATGAGCACTGTACTTTGTGACCTCATCGGCATATGTGTTACCAAAGTTCACATAATCATCTCCCATACAAAGAGCAGCACATTTGATGACTGCAATCTGAGCCGGCATCTGTAATGCTTCAAGGAGTTCTCAAACATGTTCTTTGTTCTGAATGGGCGACTCCAAGGTCAAAACCCCCCTCTAGGTTCATAACTGTCTGAAATATTAACAACACCAAAGCTATACTGACTATCAGTGAAAATAGTCACTCTCTGCTGGCCAGAGACACAGCATGCTCTGGTAAGAGCAATAAATTCAGCCACCTGTGCAGAAAACACTCCTTGGAACCACACAGCTTTTACTACTACTGAAACTGTACAAACTGCATATATAGCTCATAAATGTCCTTCATGATCTCAAAAACACAATCCATCCACAAACAGTGCAAAATCAGATTCAGGCAGTGGTTCATCCTGTTTATCTTGCCTTGGGTTGGTGCACAGTTCAGTGAGATCGAGACAGCCATGCTCCATTTCATTTTTATCATTGCCATTTTCAGGAAGGGGCAACAGGGTGGCAGGGTTCAGAACACAACATCTTTTAAGGGTTACATTCTCAGGTGCCAGTATGATCTGCTGATACCATGTCAGGTAGCTGTCCATTAGGAGGTGAGTATGAGTACACCTAAACAGTTTTTCCCCAGAGTGAGGCATGTACACCGTTAAAGGCTGACCCTTGACAATGCCTTCACATCTCTCAATGCTGACACCTGCAGCAGCCACAGATTTAAGACATACAGGTAATGCTGCATTTACTAGATCAATGGTAGCAGCGAAATAGGTTACAGGTCTACCAGCACTTCCATGAGTTTGTGTAAATACTGAGAGAGTGCCACCCTTCCTCTCACTGCAAAAAAGCAAAACTGCTTTGTGGTAATCAGGCATTCCCAGTGCCGAGGCACGGCAGAGACTTTCTCTCAGCTCTAGGAAGGCACCCAAACAATCAATTTCCCAGGACACCAGATCCAACACATCCTTGTGTGGCAGCTTCTGTAAAGGCTTGTCCACTAGGGAAAAGTTGGGTATCCACTGGCGACAGTAGCCCAAAATTCCCAAGAAATTTCTGACCTCTTTACCTGTTGTTGGCAGTTTCATTTGCAAAATCACCGAGATTCTTTCCTGCTACCCTTTCTGACTTCTTCCTCAATGGGGTGACCAAGAAAGATACAAAATATCCTACAAACAGTACTGTAACTTATTAGGATAGACCTTATGTCCGTACTCAGCCAGTAGTTCAACAAAGCAATAGTGTCAGCTTTACAAGCTTTCTGAGTATTTGATGCAACCAGCAGGTCGTCAATGTATTGTACCAGGACAGAGTTACATGGCATGACCAAAGAATGTGATGGGCTCTATGTATATCCTTGTGGGAATTAGCATCATGCCAAAACACAACTGCCGAACCGAAACATGAATAATAACTGACTGTCTTCATGCAAGGATGTGGATGAGAAGGCCTGACCCAACTCTATTAGAGAAAAACACTCAGCCTCACATTGAATCTGATACAAAATTACAGCAGGATTCAGTACCACAAGACAACAGGGAACCACAATATTGTTTATCTTTCACAGGTCCTGCTATATGCGGTACTTACCACTAGTCTTCTGCAAGGCCATAATGGGTGAGTTTCATGGACTCATCAAAAACTTCTTCAGAATGCCTTGTTGGATCATTGCCTCTATTACTGGAGTTATTCCACCAACCGTTTTGAGGGTCAAATTATATTGCGGGGTTCTGGGGTACTTAGCATTTGGCTTTATCTGTATGCAGACAGGCTCAACTCCTTTGATGAGCTCGATGGCCTGTCTGAAAAATCCCAAACCTCTGACATCACTGTATCTCTAAGATCCAGGGGTAATATTTTGTTGTCATCAGTACAGTACAAAAGCAACAGCTGGAAACTGATCAACCATTTTGTCATGGATCTGAATCTCCACACCTCTCGGTGTGCAGCAAATGGTGTAATTCAGCTTGCACAAAAAGTCACGTTCCAATAAACTCACAAGACTTGAACCCAAACCATAAATTGGTGATTTTCTTCAAAATTCCCTATTTTTACAGGCACATTCTCTATTCCATGATTGGATGGCGTGGATTCTTTATTCTGATAGATGTAGGTTTGGAACTTCCACCGTTCTCACAGTAGAAATGGTAGCATCAGCATCAACCGAAAATGATACGGTGTAGCCGTTTACCTCACTATCTACAAATGGGCCACTCTGCTCAATTTCCAAGACTGCGCCAAGCATGCGATCTTCCTCCCCTCTCAGGCACTGTTAGAAGAACTGATCAGAGCCAAAGTGATCAACTATTTCAAACAAAGGGTACTGCGAGAAAGGATTGTTATTCTGAAAAGGCTTCTGATTCATATTTGGGACTTGGTTTGAAGTGAATCTTGGACCATCAGTAGCTTGTTGTGGCATCGGGGGTTGTGGAACCTGCATCACTGGGGCTTGTGCATTGCATTTTGAAACCTTGTTCTCAGTACATTTTGCGACTTCACAGAATTAATGTTCTGAGATTGTGTAAACACTGGACTTTGATCTTGATTTGCAGGATTAAGACAACATTCCTGCATCCAATGCCCCAACCGGTTACAATAATGGCAGGTTTTGGACTTTTTTAAAGTGGCTACATCTGTCCCAATACTCTTAGAATGCCCCAACCTCTACCTTGTGATAGAAAGACACCTCTACCATGAGTCCCTGATGATACACTCCCTTCATAGGGGGAACATTCCCTACAAGGGGCTCTCCTTGATCCCACTCTTGTCAGCCTTCATTTGTGCTTCCATCAATTTCTCCTTCAATTTCTTCTGTCTTATGTCTATTTCGTCATTACACTACTTGGCGTGTCTCATAATCTCATCAAACAACGTATTCTGTCAACAAATCAAATGCTGTTGAATCTCCATTCTGATCTCAGGCCTCAGTCCCGTCACAAACTTGTCCCATATCTTTGGGCTCCAACGTTTCCACTGCACTGTACTATTTGAATGCCTGAAACATTCTTTCATAATATGCATGAATTTTCTCTTTTGGTTCCTGGGCTGTTCGATCAAACTTGACCCAGTCAATATCTAGGGGCGACACTTTAGATTTCAACTATGTCATCACCTGGTTATACTTTCTCATTACAATGGGTGATGGACCATTAATCAGTAGGTGCCTTACTGGCTTTATCCAAGGCCATACAGTGACTATTTTACATGCTTCCACAAATCACTTGCAACCACGGTATCAAATAAGGGTTTCAAATCAGTCCACAAAACCTTCAAAATTTTCACAAACTGTTTAACTTGTTTGTAAGGCTGGGCAGCAAACTCCGCTCCACCAGCAGGGTTTGTGGGCACTCTGCACTCTGCTTGGGAAACGTAGTTCTGCAAAAACTCCACGAACCACAGCATAGCGGCGCACCACCCCCAGGCTCTTAACACACAACCCAGACATGCGACATTCACCTATCAAAAAGGTAGCTTAAGAAGCAGGACTCAACTAATAAAATTGTTGGCATTTTGAACGAGGCTTGAAACGCAACCTCGTTCTGAATCCTGACAAATGTATTGTTTGAATCCTGCTTCTCAAGCCTCTTTTTAGATTTGCTTGAACGTAGCTTGTTTGCGAGTTTCAGGCCTCATTTTGAAAGAGCGAGTTCCTAAAAACCAAATGTGCAGACAGCTTGGGTTCAAGTTGTGCAGCACAGGAGTTTGTCAGCGGCACGCCACGTAGAGCAATGCATGAGCTGTAGAGCATTACCGCCACCTCCATCAGCCTCAGAGTGGCTCTGTCTGCTCTGCTCCACACAGCATTAGTGCTTTCTTCTAGCCTCAAGTGTAGCGCTACAGTGCAGCAGCCTGCAGGACTATAGCCCACAGCAATGTTTCTTCTCCTTTACCACCATCTGCTGCATGCAATGCAAATGGAGTCCAGTGGCCTGCCCCTTCATTCTCGGCTGCAGGGCTGCTAAAGAATCCATCTTCTTGTCCACCTACTCTCACGACAGCTGGATGGGATGCTGCTACTTCTACCAAATCTGCAGTGCCTCTTTAGGCACCTCTGATCAGCGACCTGTTAAGAATTAGGAAATTAGGAGACTTTGTGCTCCGTGAACCACTTGAATCCTCTTCTACATAAGGATAGCATCAATCTAGCCAGTGCCCTGTTATGAGCTGGGGGTCTTGGCATTCCCAAACTGAACACCGCTGTTTAAAATTGGGTAAGTTGATTTGAGTTTCTTTCCTTTAGCTTTTTGCAAAAGATGCAGGAGGTAAATTTACTTTAATAATTAATTCATGTGCTTGTAGAAGGTTACACGTTTCGTGGGCACCAACCTCAAATATAAATCTGAAATCATATGTATTTGATGCAACAGAGACCTCTAAGGTCCACTGTTATGAACTACAGATGGAATAGGAGTTTGTGAATTTCTTTATGGCGACATGAAATTGTTAATTAATATTAAAAAAATATACTCTGCCCGCTGGTGGAACTCAGTGGAATTTTGCGGAGTTTTTTGGCAACTCAGTTGGTTTCTGCGGAGTGAAACTCCATGAGCT
The DNA here is from genome assembly GCF_964204655.1 of Triturus cristatus. NCBI lineage: Eukaryota > Metazoa > Chordata > Amphibia > Caudata > Salamandridae > Triturus > Triturus cristatus. The sequence continues at coordinate 1,124,595,959 of NC_140590.1, read as the reverse complement.
CTGCCCAAGCCTACTTGTTTGTACCACTCTAAAGGCTTTTCTCTGAATCGTAGGAAGTCATTTGAGGATGGTTCAAGATCACTCCAACTCCAGGGTACATGAACATAATCTTCACTGGGCACTTCCTTTAAAAGGAAACTTGTAACACTCACTCCCCCTTCACCGAGAGGAGGTGATTTCCCCATAGATCTCTTGGGACCTTTCTTCTTTACCCATTTAACTTCTCACTTATCTAAGGCACTCCCAATCCAAACGTTATGACTCAAATCTCAAATCTGCAATTTTATTCCTGGAATTCTCATACACTAAATCTTTGTCATTTAAACAGAGTTGATGGGTTTTCTATTTGGCCACAGTTCGATCCAAGTCTAACCCATATTTCAGGACTTTTTCAGACAATTTATCATAGACTTGCCATGTTCATCTGGTAATATCCTTTCTCATAAACAAAAGTTTACTTTCCTCGTAAGTATCTAAATGGGCCAATTCAAGACTTCCTGTTATTATTTCATCCAAATAAAGTTTTAATTTACTTGCATCAACCCAGTTTACCCTAATGACGTCTTAATTGTTCCCTGACTCAATTCTGTGCTTCAGTTTTCCTTCAAAGTGGCACTCAAAGCCTTCAACCATTCTTCTAATCCCTGAGCTTTAAGAACATGTTGTGCCCCAGGAGCTTTAGGTTTGCCCCTCTCTTGGGGTGCTACTGTGTGCATGTAAGCATGACTCCAAAGTTAGTATACCTAAATTGGGCACTCCCTGGAATGACCTCAAAGGTCAAACCCTGTTTGCTTCACCATTTAATCCGTACTCGCATCGTAAAGGGAACTTGAATTGATTGGGACCAAGGGGATACATTTTCCCACATTTGAACTTGGGGGAGCCTTTTTTGGGTTCTCGGCTGGGATTACCAAATTATGACTTACATTCCCTGTGGAACCGAGATTTTATATAGGAACTACAGGGCCAATAGTAACCTGAACAGTGAGAGCATCTGGAATGTTAGGAGCTGCAGAGATGCTGTGGACACAAATCTGTGGATACCTCTTATCTGACTTGGATTCACATTCCTTGGGATTACCACATCGCACTAGGGTTCACACTTATTGGTGCGGTGGCCACTACCAAATTCTTATTTGTATTAGCACCCCCCACCCATGGATTGGGTCTCATTATACGGTGGTGAGTGTTCTAACAGCAACACATTAGAAGACTATCATGGAGTCACTGTCGCTATGTTTGTCTCTCTCACGTTTGTTTTCCCGTTTTCTTCGTTCGTCGATTGTGACGTCCCGCATTTTGAGGATTCCATGCTAGCCTTATACCGGTTGCAGTTTTGAATCTGGGCATGTAACTTATGAGGTTTTGAAGGTATACGGATGGGTTGACCGTTGAAATCACAGTGACCCATGATATTGCCCTTTATATTATAATTTGGACCATCGTTGACGAAAGTCTTTATATACATTTTTAAAGCCCTCTGTGAATCCTCATTGGACTATTTTTTAATACTCTATAAACTCACATCGTCTAGCTTCCCCATTATCAAGAGGAAGCCGGGGTGTACTATCGATATGAAATAAACCCCTCTTAAATGGGAATGACTTATGCAACATGGATCTGGTTATTGACTGGCTCCTTTCTTTACAAGAGTGACTTTCTCTCTAAATACTCAGCGCCCTGAAGAAGTCCGCTTCAAGGACGAAACGCGTCGGCTGTGTCGTTGTGAACAGTGATGCTCATGACTTTGTTTTAAAAAGTCATTGATTTTGGAATAAAAAGAAAATTTGGAAGAATATTAATGCTGGAAATGGACTGTATAATTGTTCTTCAGTGATATCATTGTGTGGTGCACCTGTGCTATAGTTTAAATTGTGTGGGTCTAATGTTGTTGTTTCAAATCATGTAATATTATCCTTAAATTCTCAATGATTTTCACCTTAAATATACCATAGCAGGGAAATGCTAGTGCATCTTCTTTCACAGTGATCTTATGTCATTGTTTAAGCCAAATGCAATTGTGGAGCCCTACATTGACCTGCAGTATTTTCGGGTGGTGACACTTCTCCCTCTCTTAGAGATATGTTTACATCTCCCCTAATCAAACTAGTATAATCTTATAACATTTTATGTTCAAGTAAAAATGTAAAAAACCACAATTATAATTTCATTTCTAAACAAGAAACAATAGTTTGCCCACAATTCTTGTTTAGAATTAACAACAAATACCAGCTCAACACTTCGTACCGTAGACTACCAATAACAGCGTGGCTATACACCAACCGACAAATCCCAGCTTGGAACTCTGATGTCATTCTCACTCCTCACAGCAGTTCACAGTCCTTTACAATTTAACGAACGCACTCTCCTCATCAATATGTATGCAAAAAAAAACAAGGCACTGACAACGAACAACCATGTCTGCTTTGTTAAAAAAATGAACAGTATTCAGTCATCCAAAAAGGGATTTAGTCCAATATCTCTGACGCACATTCAAATGAAACCTCGACCTGTGGAGAATCACTCTGATTAGTACATCTTTCCCTGTGCAAAAGGGTATGCTACACTAACCACACCTTAGTTTTATACACATAGAGAACATCCTTATCTAAATTGTGCTGTTGATGACATCTCACAACAAGCACCACAAAACCTTAGCAGACAATGACAATACAGTGTCTTATCCACTTTTTAATATCATCTTGGGATCTCAGGCCACGCTGAACCCGATAACAACTTCAACTTCTCCTCATCAAAACACTACATTCACACGACATTCACAGCACTTCCACCAAACATCACACAATGTTCACAAACACTGCAAGCTAAGCTAATGTCATAAAATATGCAACCCTATCAATACTCACCCCTCCGCTGTTACAGCTCCACCATGAACCACTGGAACTCCGCCGATCCTACAGATTGAAACATGGGCTTTAAGACTGAGACTGGGATCTATTCTAATATAAAGTCTCCCAACTCCCTTATCTCAAGACCATCCTCCGCTACCATGTGTTAAAGGAAAGCATTATCTACAATTTCAAAATTACACTGTAACTAATTTGACCACACAATGAGAACTCAAAGTCTGTAGATGAGATTTGTTATAGGTTTTTTACAAACATAGAGCCAGGCTGATATACACTAGTTGTAAAAGTACCATGTTGAAATACAGAATCACTACAGGCAGACCAAATCATCTGACAAAAGTTTGTCTAAACAACATGAAACAAAGAAGAAATTCAGTGATGGCAGTGTAGAAAATCAAAAATAGTAGCTCATGATCAGAGTAAGATTTAAGTTTCCTTTGCATGAGTAGAGCCAGATTACTACACTAAGACTAACATAATTAGTAGGGCTAGGCAAACCCTAAGTCCATCCAGTAAGGTAGAGAGCTGTTAGCATTGCTGAGAGTATCTGTAGAAGTCTTCTCAAATCAAAGGTATCGTAGCCCTCAGAATCATGAAAATAATCTAAGAAACCCAATGTGTGATCACCAATTAAGTCCACAAGAACATTCAAGAATCTTGTATCACCTGTCCACCTTCTCACTTAAATTGAATTCTTCTGATCCACACATTGATGCTTCCCTGCAATCCTTTGGTCTTCAGATACAGTATAGACCATGGTCTTCATTAAGGCTTCTCGTCCTTGCGAATGATACTCCTTTTGAGCCTCACTATCTCTCTTGCACAATGGGCCTTTCTCTAACCATGAAATCATGTGAATGCACCTGCATATGAAAGAAAAACATCCCAACCTAACCAAGCTTCATGTTCAAGGTTAAACTTTTGAAATCCAAATGATTAAGGCCTTTGGTCAAATTAACATGGCAAACAATTCAGTATACGTTTAAATGAATGATTATGGACACACACACAATTACAATATAGATGCGTGGTACTTTTCAAAAGAATAATTGATTGTATAAGAGTTAACATTATTCAAACCGCACGAATGAAGATATATATATGAGAGCTGCAATTCTATCTTACTGTAACTCATATAAATGTTTAAATTACACAGCAAATACACTTTCTGTAGCTGTTCAGTGCATGTTCAGCGCCAGGACACCTTCGGCTAACAGAGCGCTTTATAAACCCATATAACATAACATAACATAACATCACACCACGTTAACAATATTAAGTCATAGGGCGATGTGTAAATATATGTGGCCTAGTCAAACATAAAAGGGTGGAGCTAAAATTATGCTGGCCCACTATGTAGTCAACTCGGTCTTGATATCAATAAACATACTGGTAAATGAGATGTGCTGTTGCAATTCTGTATATTTGAAAAGAATTACGTTATATATAACATATGGACTGTACATAGGGATTGATCCTTCTCTCTGAGGAAAAAGTGGTCCATTCCCACCCCCGCACTGTCCCGGTTGCAATACAGGTTACAGATAGGAAGCTCTTTAAAAGTAGGGCTTTACAGCACACAAGGGGGAAAACACTAAAGGCACAAAAAACTTTAAATGAGATAGGTCATGATCGTAGAAGGGTTCTTGCAAGGTTGAGCTTTTGGTTTTGGGTAATACCAGGACTGGAGCTACCAGGCCTGCAGCAGACTTGGAGTGAAACCAGCACTGGACGAAGCTGCAACTAGCATGCTTGGATCAGAGCTGAACTAATACAATGATTAATGCAGCGCTGGAGTGAAAGACCAGGCAAGTAGTGAAGTTGGCAGGACAGAAGATAGGCTGGATTGAAACCAGGTCTGGGGAACAGCTGGAGCTAGACATGGCAGGCCTCTGGCACAGCTATAGTAATACCAGGACTTGAGTAAATCTTGAAATGGTAGGGCTGGAACAAATTTGAGCCAGGGCTGGAGTGGGAAATAAAATCAGCCCTGCCGTAAATGGTTGAACGTGATCCACAGTGCAGGAAAATGTGACTAGAATGGAACCATTGAAGCATTCTTAGGTCATATAAGCCATTCCTACTCTGAAAGCAGCCCCCTTGCCTGCAACCTACTGGGAATGTGCGAGAGTGATATCATGGGCAGCTCATCCATCTTTGTCTGGTGTCCGGGCTTGCAGAAATGGAGCTGAGCTGGAGCTGCAACATGTAGGGCAGGATCAGAGCTGTAAAAAGTGATTAGTTACAACTCGATCAAAGCAAGAACTGGAACAAGTCAGGAGATGGAGCTGAAAAAGAACTGAACTTGCAGCAGAAAATGAGCAAATAATCCAGCAGCAGGAGGTATTGTAACACATTGGTATTCTGTTCAGAGAGTCTTTATATACATCTGGGACAGGAACCTGACAGAAAGAGGGTGATGTCTGAACAGGAACACTTGACAGAAAGGGGTCAAACATCCTCTATGCAGATGACCTGCTTCTTCTCAACAACACCAGTGTGGGTCAACGAAAGCAAATCAACCGCTTAGCGGTGTATGCAGTTGACAGCCAGCTAAAGATCCACCTAAAGAAAACCAAGGTCATCCCTCCAAACCAGCGCATTTCCAAGCAGAGCAAATAACTCCTTAATGGATCTGCGATAGACAAGCCAGTCAGCTAAGTTTATCTAGGGGTGAAGATAGACTCGCTGGCCTCTTTTGCACCGCAAAAGGAAGCTATTCAAGGAAAACCTTTGGCCCTAAACCTCGCTTTTTTGACTCTAGTGAAATCTCTTTAGGCCATAAATTTAAACCATTGGTCACAGTAATCAAGGCAAAATTGATGCCAGCTCTCTCATATGGATGGGAAATAACGTAGGGTTCAGATGCTAGCTAACTGGAAAAAATCACAACAACATTCAAGCAAGTTTTCCAGCTACCAAGATCAGCATCGCCAGTGCAAATTAGGCTTGCGTTCTCGCTGGTAAGGCAGACTCTTGCCAAGCCTGGGGCATTCATAAAATGCTGTAAAAAGCTGAAAAATGCTGCCAAGGAGTCATTAGCTCATCACATCTGCTCCTAAATCAATCTCCAAAGAGGGCAGGGCAGCTACAAAAAGTATCTTGAGTTGAGTATAGCATTGAAAAACTCAGCTTGGGTGAGCTGTGGCAGCTAGACTCAAGAGAGCAAGTGTTCAAGAGAATGGTGAACAAATGTGTCAGGCTGCAGAGCCAGGCAGAGGATAAAGGAACAGTGGCCAAGCGAGCACATGGATGGCTGGTGTTAAGCACGTATGATGAACAAAAGGACCAGCCTTTTCTTGAGGCTGCTGAGTCTCTCAAAGTTGAGAAGAAAATACTGTCAATGAGACTGTGAGTGCTTCCCACCTTAGACTTGAAGCCAAAACAGCTGACAGAAGGGCAGCAGGAAGACATGAGGTGCTGCGTATGCCATGATTCAAAGGCACAGGGCAGAGGGCTATGTTACGAAGTGAGTTCAACTCCCTATGAATCAGCACGTGCACATCAGCAGCAATGGAATCACTAAACCCACGGAACATCATGCTTAATACTCGGCTGGTGCTGTTTAAGGGTATTTTTAGGGATCTGGTGAAGGCCAAAGACTCCACATAGGTCCCTGGGTTGCCTGAGGACGGAGCCTTTGGAGGGGGGTGGGGGGTCTACGGATGGTCTGAAAGGGATGTAGTAGGAATAATAATGCTCCAATCCCTTATCCTGCCCTGTTGGTTGAAGGAGGGCTGCTAGGTGGATATAGTAAGAACAAAAAGGCCAAATCCCCCATCCTGCTCAGTTGAGTGTTTGCTACTACAGGCTCCACTGTTTTTACTTCAGCGCTTACAGCCAGTGGCTGGCTGGCCCTGTTCAGGACAAAGGTGGGCTGCTAGGTGTTGTAGTAAGTTCAACAATACCCTAACCCCCATCCCGCCTTGTTGAGCACACTATTTATGCGCAGGCCTTTTATCTTCACCTCAGTACTTTACATATAGTGGTTATCCCGCCTTATTTACGTTAAGGGCATGTTGCTAGGGGTGCAGCAAGAATAACAATGCTTTAATCCCCTGTCTTGCCTTGTTGAGGTTTTGGTTATATGCAGGTTAGGTAGCATGCACCTGAGCACTTTATCTGTAGGGGCCCTCATCAGCCAGTAACCTGGTTAGCCCCATTCATAGTGATATCTTAGATCAGGCTGGGATGTAACACCTTGTGGTACTAGGTAAATAACCTCCTTTGTGGCAGGAACCAGGGCACATGCAGATTTGCACTATGCACTTTGCCAATTTATGTATCTGCCTCCAGCTGGAGCCATTGTGCCAATGAGACTGGCCGATTTAGTAACATGTACTTTACACTCCAGTTGGGGCTAATGAGGCTGCCCCCCCCGTAGCAATATACGTCTTGTAGGGGGAAAGTGCAGCAGCGCCAGGCTCCCCAGGTTCCACGCTTAGGGGAGGCTTTTAATGTGATGTCTACCTTTTTTTATATTTCCCCTTTTTTTTTAATTACTTGGAAAGTATGTTGAATGTATGTTCTGTAATGTTTATGCTTTTATTAACTAATGATCTAAATGTAAACTTTAGACAAAGGGTGGTCTCAGAATGGGAACATCTGTCAGTAAGGGATTGGCCTCAAAAAAGTACATTCTGGGTCAGTGTTAATTCTGGTGACCAATGCCTTCTACAGTTTCCTAAGTGGGCCCTGAATGCTGAAAGTCCAGATTGTCTGTGCAACTCAAATTGTGCTACTACTACAATGGCGCTAAAGACATGGAACTAGTTAGTATTTCTGTGGAAAAAATAAGAGCAGGCACCAATGTGTTCCACCTCCAGCACTGATCAATCAATCAGTATTTGTAGAATGCGCTAATCACCCCGAGGGATACCCAGGCTCTGCGTGTGGAGGGGTTACCAGAACAGCCCGGTCCTGAGGCCTAACTGTGATAAGTTTGCTGAATGCAAATGTTACCTTCTGCCTCTCTTCCAATATCTGACAATTGTTGTCTCATTATTCCTCTCTCTGAAGACTCTCATCCCTATTTTCTTATGTTGCAACTGTATTTCTATAATTCTCTTCCTCCTTCTTTCTCACTTTTCTGCATTTTCCATAAGGCCGAATCAAAATTTGAGAATCAGTTCCATTACCTAGGAATTATGGTTTACCCACACGGCCCAGAAGAGGTAATACTATAACATCGACTGGGTCACTGAGGGTCTAGCTAAGTCGGTCACTTTCTGGAATCCCTTCTGGGACGTGTGGCAGTGGCAAGAATGGTGTTTCTGCCACGCTGCCTTAATAATCTCTAGCCATCACTTGGACATGCTACCTAGGACAGTTTTTAAACGCCTTCATACCCTATTAATATATTTGGGGGGATTTTCTCAAGAATGTGTGATAACTACCGCAAAAGTAGCTTAACGCATCTCTCCACATCGCAATCTATCGCAGAAAAATAACACTGTGTTAACGTGGTATTCTCTACAAGGCAGCACCATGCGATAGACCCACCACAACGCATCAAATCACCGCGTTAAAACCAACGCGACGCCACAAAAATGTGAAACACGAATGCAAAAAAAGTTGCGATGAGGTCAATCGCAATACAAAAATCAGCGATAACCAGTGATATGCCTACAATTCCCACACATCATGCAGGAAATGGCACCATAAAAGCAGAGTACAAAAACAGTGAGATGACAATGTACGAGCACAACCCCACATCTGTGACGTAGAACAAATTACCATTGTCCCACATCACATAGGCATCTCCTCAGAGTCACAATGTACATTGACATGCAGTCTGCATGTAAACGGCGCCAATGCAGACAAATGCATGGAACACACAGTGAAACCACATCCCCCCTTCACATTGCAGAGGGACAAGCAAATCCCCGTCACACAGACGTGTCATTGCCATGATCAATCAATAATGACAGCTTGGACGAATGTAGGGGCAGTGACTCCTGCTTCCGTACATGTTGCCCATGTTGTGGGACTTCAGTCACAGGGGGCATCCCTGAATCATGGTGGTACATAACTGACCCCAAAAGGAGCCCTGTTGTCACCTGAAGGTCATAAATGGCAGCCAAAATGGAATGATCTTGGACACACGTGAAACGCCGAAGAGTGGGATACCCTACTAACTGTGACACACAGAACTGGCATTTTGAATACGTGATACCCCAAACAGCCCCTCTGCACAGAGGTGACACACCCACCATCCATGAACACATAATAAAATCGTCATCAACACATGCCGCACTCACACCTGTCTGAGTGATGTGCCCGAACAGATGAGTGACTGTTACTTTGGAATGCACTTATTTGCACATGCTGTGCCTGGGATTATCCTGTACTGTCCCATGATTGCCAAGGACTGTCACAATGTGACGTGTTCATCAGAAGAAAATTGCAATGATGGTGTCCCCGTGGGCTATTCCTGCTGCGGCTGAAGTGGGGTGTGCTCCACCTACCTCCTGTTCATCATCATCGTCCGGTGCCTCTGGGACTGGTATCCATGGTGCCTTGCTGCGTACACATATGTTGTGCAATACACAACATGCAACGATCATCTTGCACACGATGTCAGGGCTGTACAGGGGTCTTCCGCCTGTGACGTCCAGGCACCTGAAACATGACTTCAACATGCCAAATGTGCATTCCACGATGCCCCTGGTGCGTTTGTGGGCCACATTGTACTACCTCTGGGCCTGTGTGTTCAGGGCTCTGCGGGGCGTCATCATCCAAGCGCAGAGTGCATATCCTTTGTCAGCTGTGACAGTGCAGAGAGACATGAGTCAATAGTTGGTTCTGCATGATGTGTTGGCAGGCTCATTGGTTCATTGGTGTGTGATATGTGTGACCTTGTGATTCCTGTATGACATGTACTGCTTGTTGCAAATGAGCACCATCAATGTGTATTATGTAGCCTCACTGCTGCGCCTCCCTCCCCCGAGCCCATTCAGTAGTGTGCACAGCGGGGTTGCATCACTTGCACCCCTACGGCACACCATTGTCATGCCCATCTGCGCATGTCCACAAGCCTTACAACGATGCAGTGATGTGAGCTGAAGGTGGGCGGCCACGTGTTTGTAGACCTATAGTAAGGACAGGGCTGACACAGATGTAGAGTTCATGCCTGGCTAAACTTGCCCTGCGGTTGATGGTATACCTTTGGCTTATGCTTCGGAAATAGCAACACACACAACAGTTGGCATGTATGATCCCGGACCCCGGGCGAGCTTGCTCACCCTCATGTACCCCTCAGCCGAAGCTGCAATCTGTGGGCATGCTACATGGCAACATTGTACATTGCATGATAACTGGCGCAGACACTACACTAGAGACACACGCATCAGTTACCTCGTCAAGGCCAAAATTCAACCATGCCCAGAGCCACGTGCCAAATGACCACACCCCTACGCCGTACTGCCGTACACCGGTCCACTCCCATACGCTCACAGGGGGGTCCGGCACAGCTACATGTCCCAGGTCTACCCCACTGCCTGAGGTGACAAGGTTGTGCACGCTGTACACAGCACAATGTGATGTGGTAGCCCAGGGCCCTCATGCATATATAATGACCACACGGACACACTGAGAGAATTTGTGGAACTGGCTATGGGCACATGCGCCCGGCCCCTGTTATTGCCAGGGCCACACATCCAGTGGCGCCTTTGCTCGATGGGTGTTGGGTAGTGTAAGCAACCGTTCAGGGGTTGGTTGGTGCTGGCAACAACTACAACAGTGATCAGACAATCAGAGGTTCAAAGTACAACCAGCAAGGGTCCATGACGTGAGCTGCACAGAGTTAGTGGTCCCGGATGCCCTTGCGGCCGGCACAGGCACAACCGCAAGGTACGGTGACTTGTGGTGCACGAGTGCTGAGCGGGTCCTCGTTGATATCCAAGGAGAATTTCGCGGGGTGTTACTGGGGACAGTGGAAGGTGTCCATCAAGGGCATGATGCAGAGGGCAGAAGCGAGCAGAAACAGGCAAAATGAGGGGGTTGAATGCTACAGTCTCCTTTTTTCCCCACCATGTCAGTACCAGCTACATGATAAAGACCACCCCCATGCCATAGACTCAGATGCCAACAAAGTTGAACGGGAGAGTGTCCATGACACCCGTGGCACAGAGTCTGTGGCACCAGAACTGGGAGGGTATGCAGTCTGCGATAAGGCCTGTACAATGATATTAACTTTGCAATGAACAAATCAAGACTCAGCTCCAATTGTGTGCCCTACTTGACCATAGTGTGTGCCAGAGGCAGGGGTCAGTGTGGGGCAACCACTGTGCAGCCAGCTCCTCCTGGATGTCTAACACACGGCGGTGGAATGGCATGTGGAGAAGATTCCTGGTTGACGGAGGTGGGGGCACCAGAGCTGAGCGGGTGTGCACCCTGCAATGATGCCGTGTCTAGCCTGGGACGGACTGGATTGGATTTGCCTGAGGTCTGTTGGACCGGTGTGTAGGCAAAAGGCAGAAGTCCTCATGGGACGACAGACACGTGTTGTCGGACTGCTATGCACAGAGTTGCTGGCACCACATCGAAGGGAGTATAGGGATTTAAACGATGCCTTAAATATGTATTCTGCTATTGTGTGAACAAGACTCAGTTACAGAGTACTGTGGGCCTTGCTCGCGGAGGCCGTGATGGTCTGAGGATGCTCCCAAGGTCACGGGTCTCGGGCTTGGAGCTTGCACCAGGTGAGAGGCGCTGCCCTGGCAGACACGTTGGGCATTCTGGAAGAGAAGCACGCCCAGAGATACGGGCTTTTTATTCACACCCCTATGCTAGCCTGGCGTATGCTGGGCCAGCCCACTCCACACACGCTTACAGGGTGGAAGTAACAAGCTACATTTCCATGATCTTCCCCACTGGCTGGGGTGAAATGGTTGCGTCCACTGTCCACAACACTACCAACACCAGCATTATATGTCGACATGGATATGTCTGTGGTCTGCATACTGCAGTCTGTCCAGCACATCCACGCCACATTTGGCATTGTGTAGATTCTCATTCATGGGTCAGTTGACTCCTTCGCACATGCCAGTTCCCACCTCTGTCTGCATTCTGCTATTGTGTGGCTGAGGTGCCATGCCGTTGATGGCTCATGTACAAGTCTAGGCCAGGTTGCCACAGTAAGTTGTGCTGTTTTGTCTGGTGGTTGTTGTATGTTGTTTGGCATGTTGTATGTGGGTTTGTAACGTGTGTGTATTTCCAGAGTTGTGAGTTGCATGATTGTAGATTGGAGGTGTGTGGTGTGTTCATTTGGTACTTACCAACGAGCACTGCATTTCCGCAGGTGCCATCCTGGTATTGCCGGTTGATGATGGACTGTCGGAAGATGTATGAGTCATGCCCACTGCCTGGGTATTTGGCGACGACATTTGTGAATAGTCCCCGGTGGTTCACTATTGCCTGCACATTGATGGAATGCGTGTGCCCTCTGTTGCGGTAATTGTGTTTGTGTACAGTGTCGGCAGGGGGCACAAGTAGGACATGTGTGCAGTCAATTGCAACCAACATGTGCAGGAATGCAGCAATGGCTTAGAAGCCTTGCTTGGTCTCCAGCTGTTCCTGCGCAGTGTGGGGGAAGTATAGGTACTGGGGTAGCAAGCTGAGGATGGCATCCAGAACAGGTTTGAGGAGCTTGGATAGGGCAGGCTGTGAGACTCCTCCAACTCTGGCAATTGTTGGTTGGAAAGTCCCAGAGGCCAACAGGTGCTGCACAGCCAGCAGCTTTGTCTGCGGAATGATGTTGGTTATCCACTGTGTTGGTGCCGTCAGCCTGTGGGCAATGATGTTCAGGATGCGGAGGATGGTTGTCCTTTTGAGTCTGTAGTGGGCAATGACATCCTCTGGTGTTAAGTCTGTGAGACTGGTGGGTTTCCTGAAGGTCTGCTGTCTCTGTCTGCGCTGCCTCTGCGGGCCTGGGGGTGGTAGCGGTGGGTGTTGTGGCCCTGTTGGGACTCCGAGCTGCATGATGAGTAGCTCCATGGCCTCTGTTGTTCTTCAGGTGTGGCTCTGGGCTGGGGTCCCTTTTTTGGTGCCGGTTGCCGACCGACTTTGCACCAGGTCAGAGCAGGTGTTAATTTCCTTCTGCTAACGCGCCTTATCGCATGTTTTGTGGACTAGTCGTTGAGAATGTTGAGAATGTTGTGGAGTGGTGTTGTCACAACTTTTTGCCCGGGAACGCCTACTCTGCATCTCATTAGCGATAGTTGGCGGGGTCATCCGTGGCGATGTTTTTTGAGGATGCTATCGCCGGAAAAATTCTGATATCGGCTGTTTGGCCCAGCTTGTGAATGGGGCGATAGATTTATTGCGACTTTGGCTGTGCTAAAGTGTGAATAACTCGGCGATAGATCCTTGAGAATATGCCCCTTGGTGTGGGATGGCGATAGAAGCAGAGTGACCTTTGAGGTACTTCAACTACCTCTAGGGGACAGAGGGTTGGCGCTGCCCAATGTGGAAATACACTATTTAGCCTCTCAGTTAACAGCACACAGCACACTGGTTGACTGATGGGATTAATTGGGATAAGGATCTGCTTGTAGATGAAACAAGAGTCCTTGTCACCGTTGCTCCATGAGGGCGGAAGGGGTGAGGAGGTGGTCCCATATTTAATTAAACATACAGCCAAATTGTGGGAATGTGCGGTGAAAGTGGTGTTTGAAGCGTGCCCCCTTTGTAAGAGAGTTTTTGTTTTGGGAGCTCCCAGCGTTCCCCTGACTGATGTCTGAAGTGGATGTTACTAACTGGAGAGAAGGGGGTGTTTGACCCTGGGTGACCTTTATCCCAATGACACGTTTATCACATTTGAGGCAGCACAGGAGACCTTTGGTCTGGGGAGGGACCAATTCCTATTGTATGCGAACATTGTACACATAGTGCGGGTATCTGGCCCATTTGCCTCGAAGCTCCCGGCTCCTCCCACCTGTTTAAGACGTTCTTGGAATTTGGTGGAGGTAGGCATCTAGTCTCCCACTTATATAGAGCCATGATTACAGGTATACCTAAGCCAGTTTTTCAGGCTAGGGCGGCCTGGGAGGAAGAACTGGGTGCCCTATTTGAGGACACATGCTGGAAGAGGGCTTGCATGCTAGTTAAACAGGGAACATGAAATGCTCAGTTGACACAATTCCACTTCAATAACATGCATCGTACATACATCACCTCGGTGTTATTACATTGAATAGATCCTGCCAAAACAGACAGATGCCCCTGGTGCCAGGTTGGCCCAGCAACCGTTCTCCACCTGGCTTTGTAATGCCCTCTGGTGTTTGCCATTTGGGAGCTTGTGGTCCAAAGATTACAACCTATTCAGGGGATAACAGTAGAGCTGGGACCAACTACAGCGCAAGGTTCGAAAAATGCAGTGGAAGTTTATACAACTAGCCCTTTTGCTTGTGGAAAGACTGGTTGCTGTAACATGGATGAGCCCGGTAAGACCCAACGAACAAGGATGGATTAAAGATGTTAAGGAATGGGTGGTAGTGGAGGAAGCCTGGCTTTGCCGGTGTAGGACGGACAAACATGCAGAAGAGGACTTGGCCATCTTGGGGGGGGGAGTCTTGACAGGCTTTGAGGAGAAGGGCATAGAGCCGATGGCCAAAAATCTGAATGCTAGGGGTATACCAGCGTCCATGAAGAAACTGAGTTCAATTCAAGGCGGTCCCCTCGTTTGGAAAACAGAACAGAGGACTAGATGCTTGGCAGTGCTTGGAATTGTGACATGTGCTGGCAGAGCCTCACTTAATGTGGTCGAATAGATCCAGTGTTTTATAAGTAATGCACCGACACTAACTGCGTTCAACCCCTTGAAAAAAGCTGTAGCACAACATGTTCTTTGCTGTATGTACATTTAAATCCTAATAGTGCTTTGCAATTTTACCAATATTAAGAATGACATTTATTGTGAGCCATATGGTCAACTCCCCATTATTCCAGTGGTCTCTTTGAGGGATTTAGTGTTATGATTAGTGCCCACTATTGACGGCAGCTCATCTTGCAAAATAGGATCAGGATCTGGGGTACTAGGTACAGGGTCTGGTTTCCCTATTCCCAGTGCTTAGAGGATATGGCTGGAGGACTCTGGGTACATGGGTAGTGGGAACAGGACATAGCACAAGTCCCACCTTGCATGCCATTGCATAAAGCAAAGGCTAGTTGATTAGCAGTGTAGAAGACAAGGGCAAAGTCTGTCGTCAAACTTAATTTCCCAGTACCAATCAGCTGAAAACAGCCACAGACCATTCCCAGTGAAGGCACTGCCAATATTTCTGAGAGTGCCATTGAGGAAAAAGTACCGGCTTTAAATATTTTAACATTACCTCGATGGCTTCTAGATACAAGAGGGTGTTGACAAGGAGCACATCCTAAGGAAGAAGAAGTCAATGTGGGCATTTCAATTAAAATCAATTTGTCCTAAGGACATTAATAAGGAATCAAAAATGAACATGTATTCATGAGAGTTGCCTACAATACAATAAACTGGGAGATGCAACACATACAATGCAGTGAGGAGGAGGCCAGCAGCTAAGCCGCGGAGTCACGGAGAGAGATAGACAGAGGCAGTGGAGAAAGAATGCCGGGCACACCAGGCAATCATCAGGGTTTGGCAGCATTGATGTTGGTGGTGACCAGCATCCAGGTGGAGTCCTCTACCAAACCTGACCATCATCCACCTATTTGCCCACTTTTTGCGGAGGTTCTAGGGACTAGGGACAGATACCGAGCAGCAGCTCCATTAGCCTTGGCCAAAATGCTGCACAAGCACTATCGATGATGGCTCACAATACCAGGAACTCGGCCTCAGTTAGAGCTGAATGATGGGGGTATTTGTGGTGAGGTAGCAGTGGGTTTAGGCTCTACTGCATTGGTAGAACCTGCAGAAGTGGCCTAAATAGGTTTGGATGTGGATTGTGGAATGGGTGTGCTCCCCTGCCTCTTTCCAGCACTACCCTCCCAGGAGACCCACAGTGTGTCTGCCTCCCCTGTGTGCTTTTCGAACCCTGCAGCTAAAACCCAAGTATGTTTCTTTTTCACCCATCTTTATTTGGACTGATGACAGGGCATTTGGCTGTGTTGGGGACATACAGTGTACACCATACAGAAGGAGTAGGCATGATCTTCACTTAAAGGAAACACAAGGGCACACTTCAAGGGTACAACTTCAGGGGAAGAAAAGCGCAGAGGTAACAGGGCCATGAGGTTCCGTCATAAGGCGACAGAAGGAGCAACGGCGGGGGGATCTAGGCAGAGCGATTATTTCATGGAGAGACTGCCCATCCTGTTAACTTCATGCACACAAAATTGCTGCATTCAAGAGGAGAGTGACAATAGTTCTGGCAGAAACATAGAACACTTATCTAATAGTATTAAATATCAGCCCCAATCTAGTGGACCTTACCAAGACCCCCTACTAGCATCAATACATACGGCATTGGCCGCAGCAATTGACGCTCTTACATGGCATCCACACAAGCTGGAGCTACAGATGGACACAATGTAGACTATTGCCATAGTAATATATGAGATGGCTATTGAAATTGAAAAGTTAGATGCAAAACTCGGCTCTCAAGACGACAGTTGTCTATGTCTGCCAATCATGGAGAAATTCAGCACACTTCCAGAGGTGTTTGCATCACTAGTCACTGAGTTGAAGACCATGCAGGCACTTCCAAATTCCCCTAAGTCAAACCAGTTGGTCGCTTACGCCAGGTGCAAGAACAATTCGCAAGCCACCCCAGATGCGACATTGAGATAATTGTGGCAACACTGATAATCCGATCACCACTTTGCATCCAATCTTATTGGGAAAATGCAACCATATTCAAAATCAATACACATGCCATAGTCATTCAAGCTCTGTTACTATAGTTCCTATGGGTACCTCAGCTGAAATAAAAGTTATTTATAAACCATTTTCTAGAAGAGCAAAGATGTGTCTGAAAAAGCACTCCAAAAACTTCAAAAACCAGCATTGACCGCTTACTCTTTCAGCTCCATCTGACCAGGCACATGCATTATCAAAGGCAGAGACAGAGCCCATTTCTCACTCAGCCACGAACACCGCCCAGAAGTTGTTTCCAATTTTCCAGACCAAGAAGACTGTAAAAAATTGTACATTACTCATGAAGTATAAACTACAGCCTTGCACAAGCAATATGCAAGAACAAGAACCCTCGAAAGTGCAGAAGCAAAGGGTTCCGCCCCTCCATTATGTCAGAACAGGCTGTCCACAGGACTTGGTTCCCTCGAAAACATGGAGGCAAGAGCCTATGGCCCGCCATGAAGCCTGGTCAGGCAACGTGTCAGATTACTGCCTACATCTGACAACTCTCCCAGGGGGGAGATCTCCGATGTGCATACCAGCATACCCATCTTAAACAGAACATCTTTGGCAACAAATAAAAGTATAGCCCACAACGAAGACTCTACAGATTGCTACATAGACAACAATATCACAGTCTTTAAACCAGACTATACTTCACGAGGGAGCATTGACATCCTAAGAAGGTCAAATATCTTGCAAATCTCGCATCACATGCCACAGTTGGCAAATTACACATCAGATGACCTGACATGGGTACAATTCAAGTCCTTAAACTGCAATACATCAAAAGAATTGTATTAAAAGGCAGTATTCAGAGATAAGTCCAAGTTAGGCTTTATTCAGATACAACCATCGACATAAGCAGGTCTCAACTGCAGGTCCTCCAGAGTCAGAATGCCACAGAACAGACCATGAAGTAATGGGATCCTAATTTCATTACCAAGACATGCAAATGTTCTACAAGCTCTATGGTTAGGCATGCCAGTAAATTACAACAAATTGACAATCATTCACCTGGAAAATCTGTGTTCTAGCTCAAAAGCTACTAGTAGAAGTGGATAAATTTGCTAACTGAGGGCAGGTTCAGGCACCACTACAAGAAGGGTATCCGAATATGCTGATGGGAGGTTCCAGCACAAGGTTGGAGCAACATCAAGGGGGGTGTATAGTAAGAGAAATCTCTTCTGCACCTGCCAGCAATTCCTTTCCTAACATGAAAATACTGTGTGCTTTTTCCCCAAAAAGGTCAATGGCAGCACGCAGAATCATTGCACAGCCACTAGTTCCACTCCACACAAGTGACTGGGGTTGGCTAGCTGCCAACCTGTCAGGGTAGTACCGAACCCAATCCTAGCACTTAGGGAGCAAACTGGATGATACTTCAAAATAGACCAGTGGCAAAACCCCATAAATTGTATCTTGGAATGTATCCAGGTTCAAGAATACTATAAGCAACAGCGAAGCATTGGAAGTTCTGGAACGAGGTGATATGCTATGCCTACAAGAAACCTGGTCATTGTCCCCGCTACTTATTCCGGGTCCCCAGATGTCTAGCACCTTGCCAAAAAGACCAACTTATTCAGCAGACTCTCTTTAGAACTGTCTTGTATATCTATGTTAATTTAGTGTTGGTTATAACATTAAAAGTCAACGGATGTGGTACGGGCTGCATTACTTCTGGGTCTAAAGATGAAAGGACACACCACATCGATACTCCTAATAAACATGTACTTTAACTGTAAAGATAGCCCGAGGCTTGACAAAATGAGAGAACTTGTGGGCACCCTGGATGAGTTAATTCATGTCTACCCCACTAGTGAGATAATCATCCCTGGTGATTTCAATACCTGCAACATAGGGGCCAAGCACCAGGGCAGATTCCCTGTTGATCCTGCAGGCATCATTCTATGCACATTTCTTAAAATACATCAAGTGAAGTCTGCACAAGCGGACTCCCATGTGTTCATGAGTAATGTCCTCTCCAACCAACTTTTTGACTTCACAATGAAGCAGCAACGATGCAGTGATCATCTTCCATTGACTGCCTTCATATCTCTGCAGTCACTCAGCCCTCACATACTAAACACTCTGGGCTCCCCCACCGGGGAATAAATCCACAAACTACTAAGAAAAGTGAAATGGAATAAAATAGACATCTCATGCCTGACAGACTGGAAAAGCAACTGGCAGATGGGGAACACTAACTGTACTGGAGCAGATGTATTTTTGGGATGGCTGGTAACCAGTGCTTGAAATGGAAAAATAGAAGTGCAGGTACTCTGTAACAGAGTACCTGATTGTTTCTGAAAAGTTCCGGTACTCTCCAATCAAAAGTATTAGGTCACTCTTCAGAAATGCCGGTACAATACCTCTCAAAATAAAAAAGTGCCAGTAGTCCGTACCGGGCAGTACTAGCCCATTCAAAGCACCGCTGGTAACAGCAGCAGCCTTGTATACATTACTCCAAGCAAGAACAACCAGTATGTATCAAGTCATCAAGTAAAAGTAGTGCTACCTCCAGCAATGCTATAACCCAAAGATGAAAGAGAGTAAAATAACCTTGAGGCATGTCACTCGCCTATACAAACAAAACTGAACTGAGGTGCTACGTCACATATGTGCAATTGCTAAGAAAACTACATATTCGGGGTGTATGGCAGCAAACAAAACAACAGGCGCTGCAATGGCTACATTTTTACAGACTCTTGAAACAACACAGTCAGGCTGAATTCTGGCTGTATATTAATAACTTTTATGGTCACTCCCATGTCAGATGCAACAGAGTCCCTGCAGACATTTGGATTCCTCATGTTCAAGAACTTTAGTGTACATCTTCCACCAGGGCTAGAGGCGTTAATCTTCTGGTGCCACGGGATAGCCCAGCGATCAAGCATACGCAAGCTAAAACCAGGGGATGGTACACACACAACCCTCCTACAAGACCAACTCATGGGGACAGTAGCCATGTGACTAAAATCCTCAAGAACAGAAGGAAGAATGGAGACCTGAACTCACATAGGCTACCCGGCCCTTTATTCAAGGAGGACTATGTATTCTGGGCCTCTCTACTAGCTCCTCCTTAGCAGCACTGCAGTGTAACTGCCACAGTCCCTGACTCTTGGAAAGGATCGATCCTACGGTCTACAGACAAACAGGTAAACAATACAGACCTGACAAATTGCAGTATGATTGCGTGGCTGGAAATTGAATCCAAGGCTTTTGCAACCCTACCCTATTACTAAAAGACTTGGAAAACTGGGCAAGAGACGAAGGCATTCTGGCCATCTGTCAATCAGGCTTCAGGGAAGGGGCTTCTATGATGGATAACATCATCGCTTTAGAATACTTGGTGGAGCAGACTAATCAGCCGAATAACCATTCCCTTTTTGTGTTTTCCGTCAATTGTTCTGCATCTTTTGAATGTGTGGATAGAAAAATCCTCTGCAATGAATTAAATAGCTAGGGAATCACCAAAAATCTGCTAAATGTCATAATCGCACTCTATTCCCAAGGCTGTGTGCATATCAAGCTCACTCAAAACACAGCAACTGCCAAAGTATACACCGACTAAGGCCTATAACAAGGGTGTGCCCTCCCGTTGGTGCTCTTCAACCTGTGTACCAGGGATCTAGAAAATCTTTAAAAGCTGCAAATTTCTTAGCACCCAAAATTGGGCAGGGGTGTTAGTACTCAACGCCACATGCCAACGACGTGTTACTAATGGATCACATGAAAGTGGGAAGCCAGAGAACCCTAGATGCACTAAATGCTTCTAACATCAACACCAGACAGTGACAAACTGCAAAAAGACAAAGGTTGGCATATTTGGTCGCTACCCCAACAAAATTAAGTTGCAGTCGAGATTAGGAAGTCTGAAAAAAAGGAGTGCTCCCATCTATAACTACCTGGCTGTGTGGTTCGTAAGCAACGGCCCAACCACCAAAGTCATTCATAAGGCAATCAGAGCAAAACTACTACCCTCCACTTGCTATGGACAAATAGCCTTCATGATGGCCTTAGTGGATACCATGGAGCGGGTGCAATGCAGTGCCTATAAGATCTCCTTTCAAATCCCCTCATACACTTTGCAGTTGAGGTTGGTCTGAATAAACAATCTCTTGAGAACTGGGCAGCCATAGCCCGGTACTACTGTAGAGTCTGTGCATCACCCTCAGACACAATGAAAGAGACCATGAAGGGCATTTTTACAAACGGGAGGAACCCTTGGTCAGAGCACCTGACTGTAGCCTGCTCCAAATTGAATTTGGTCATAGAAAACTGGGAAAACCTAGCAAATCCCCCAATGGCTTTAAAAAGTGCACTGAAAAAACATGTAAGGCTTTTATCTAGGCAGAAAGACCATAAATCCATCAAAGAGTCCAACAGCCACATCCAGGTTATACTGAACTAGCATAAGGAAAAGCGCTGCCAGCTACACTTAACCTGTGCATTAAGAAAGCCAATACTCCAGCAGATTCTCTTCGTAAGACTCATGGCTCTTCCAGTCAAAGATATAAACGGCATCAGGAAGTCACTAGCGACTAGCGTAGACTATGTCACTTACACCAGAAATCCTTGGTCCACCTGATCTGCATATGTGCAGTCCTTCTAAATGCACCCCTCACTTTATTAAAGCCAATATTCATAAAAAATGGTGAACGTTCATGCAGTGAAGCAAAAGAGCTACTTTTCAACCTTGACACTCCTGCGAAGCTGGCAAGATTTGCTAAATGTACTCAAAATCTGCTAAACTGCCCAGAGACTCACAAACTTTGACAGTCCAGTTAATGCACATTTGAACTCAGATGGATTTAAAACACTGACATTCGGTAGTGTAAAGGTGCCTATTGCCTTACAACTGGCACTTGGCACTTTCATAAGATGGCACTCTAGCACTGTATTGTGTCTCTGTGTTACAGAGCAAAACTGTAACACTAATTCGGCATCGGAAATGTTTTTATCTCCCAGCTGAAAACAACTTGTTTTAAACTGGTGCAGTAATATATATATATTGTATGGCCACAAGGGGCATATGGGTAATGACTAAGCCACAAGCTATTTTGGCACTAATGTGGAACTTTAAGTATATTAATTAACTTAATTAATTTACCTTAACTTGTGAGCGGGAAGATTTCTTTCTCAGTTTGTGGTCAGGTTAGCCTCTGTCTAGTATTTCATAGACGAAGTGAAATGTTGTCATAGGATCCGTTAGTTAAGTAGGAAATGTTTATGTATGGACCAGTGAACCTCATTGGTGGCAGTAGAAATGCAAAAATTAACATAACAGAACATAACATACCATTACATAACTGTTAGAAATCGGTGGTCTCTAGTTGGCAGTGGTATACACACTGACCAAGTAGTTACCCTTCCTTCTGGTCAGGGTAAGGGGATAACATACCCATGATAACTCCTGCTCCCCCCTTGGTAGCTTGGCACGAGCAGTCAGCCTGTCTCAGAGGCAATGTCTAAAGCATTTGTATATAACACACACAGTAGCACAGTGAAAATCCTACAAATGGACACCCCACCAGTTTAGAAAAAAAATGAAGTATATTTATCTAAAAACAACAAGACAAAAAACGAAAAAAATGCAACACACAACTTAAAATATAATTTTGTGTGCTGTTGTTCTGCGGGTGCTGCCTGCTGCTTTTCGCTCTTCTCGGGGCCGGGCTTGGCTCCGCCCCCAACACTCTGCGCCTGCTTGCTACCGGGGGTTGTGTGACCTGTACGGCCGGCCGAGCTTGTCTCTGCCCGCCTGAACTACAATCCCCAGGAGGACCCGGGGCACGTCGCCTACCGCAGCGCGCCAGGAGGCGCTTAAGAGACAGCTGGGAGCAGAGTACCTTTGTGCGCTGTTGTTCTGCGGGTGCTGCCTGCTGCTTTTCGCTCTTCTCGGGCCGGGCTTGGCTCCGCCCCCAACACTCTGCGCCTCCTTGCTACCGGGGGTTGTGTGACCTGTACGGCCGGCCGGGCTTGTCTCTGCCGGCCTGAACTACAATCCCCAGGAGGACCCGGGGCACGTCGCCTACCGCAGCGCGCCAGGAGGCGCTTAAGAGACAGCTGGGACCTTCGTCCCGCGAGGACACGCACGGGACGCGCCGGGCTATGCCCGGGCAAAGGGCGGGCCGTCTGCAGCCGTCAGGGGCCGGAAGAGGATGGGACGGGCCACCCCCCTTCATCGGCGAACCTGGACGTATACCTTTGATGTGAGAAACTATCATTTCCCCTGAGATTATACTACGAAACTGTTATTAAGCTCGAGGCGCTTTGTTACGATACATTGTCTCCCACATGTGTATGTGACATTCCTTGCCATATATTGTGTGACTGTTGCTGTTGATATTGACATGGTTGTAGTTATTCCACATAATATACACGACACGTCTAAAATGGCAACTTCTTTAAGGTCTGGGAGAAAGATCGTACAGGATAGTATAGGGGGTACAGTATCTGGGACTTTAGATCACTTCATCTCCAGAGCAGTTAGTGTTCTTCAGCACGAAATTATCCTCACCGAAAAAAGATTGTCTCTGGACTTAACGGCAAAGAGATCCTCCTTGGGTAAAATAATGTCTGTTGCTTCCCCTGAGTGCTTGCTGATTCGTATCGAATCTGCCCTAGCGCTAAGTACCGAGATCGTGGGGTCGGATATAACTTACCACAGTACCCTGGATTCTACCCCCGATAGTATATCCATCTTAGAGAACAGACCTCCCATTGTGAAACATAGTACTATTCCCCCACTGCCCCTTATAAAAACACCACCGGATGTCACCTTGGAAAAGGGGAGCATGTCCCAGTCTAAAGTTGGAAAAAGGAAACGTGCGGGTGGGATTCACAAGGGTAGACGCGTTAAAGTGTCTAAACCCGACATTCCTCCCAAGTTAACCCCCCCAGTCCACTGTAATATACCCCCAGTCAACCCCAGCCCTATGTTTAACAAGACCATACCCTGCCAGTCCTGTGTAAACTTACCCCCCAATGGCTTTTTGGAAACTCTCGAACAATTGTTAAAATCACTTTTGTTACTAATACTTGAGAGAGTTAAGCAACTCAGTACAAACATAGGGAAACTGGAAAGTATTGTGCTTGCCAACATGGCCATTTTGGAAAAAACCCTAGAGCCCCATCTTGGCCTTGGGACTACATCACTTCCTGGTAATGTCGCAAAAGTAAAGATTGTTTCGAATGGCACTATCCACTCTATACTGTCTAGTAAACCCTCTAATTGCTCTATATCTTCCGAATCTAAAGAGCCTGCAAACACTTCTGCTTTGGACCCCGTTAAGGAAGATGCCCATACCCAAATCGGAGTTGGTAGGAAGAAGTTGGCTACAAATGACTCTAATTCTGAGCCCAGTATAAGAGGGATTACTGTCCCCCAGAGTGATGGTTCGCACTCCAAATTCCCATGTATTTACCTACCTCCCGAGTCATCACCTTATACGGTAATCCTGGCAGGCGTCCCAAGGATTCCACATGATAAGACAGAGTCCCATAGAGAGCTTAAGAATAAGGTTATACATTGGCTTAATGGTAACAGGCCTCTCCCTCCCAACCTGCACGCAGATATTTTGTTTATACGAAGGGTGAGCTGGCTAGGCACCAAACCCAAGGATGTGGAGGGTGATTGTATAATTATCAATTTTAGGGACCCTAGAGTAGTGAGGCACATATGTTGCCACCCTAATACCCAGAGTTCCAGAGGAATACTTACTCTTGACTTGTGGTATTTTTACTCTACCGCCCTCTGTGGCACACATCATGCCCAGCAAGTTGGGTGGGAAAGGGTTTATAGAGGCCAACAAGGTCCATCTAGACAGGACTTCCACCTCCCTCTGTATAATCGTTTCGGACCACTGAGCAGCATGGAAGGGGTGGATTGACTGGCTTACATTAATATAGGCCTTGCTTGTGTAAATAAAAATGGGTATGGAAGTATTACCAGGACGGGGAAAGTAACCTGTAGTTGTTTTACGGGGGGACTCATAGGAGCTCGTGGTGAGCGATTAAATACCGCACCTTCTATATCCCTCGTGCCCCGTAGTGAATCAGATTCTCCCTTGCTAGATCTCGTTTTCTCTGAGAGATCACAGGGTAGAAACTATCTCTGCCCTTTGCCCGCTGATCTAGTGGCAGCCCCCTACGTCAGTGAGACTCGACTAGACAAGGTAAATCATATGTGCTTAGAACCTAGCCTTGGTGAGTCAGAGTGTTCAGTTCCCGGCAAGACCGAAAATCATACTGCCCCTCAGGTTTTGTCCTCGGACCAATCGCTTGCTGACAGTGACCATCATTTTTTCACCTTGGTCTCATGGAATATAGCTGGCTTAAGGATTAAAACCTCAATAGATGAGTGGTCTACATGGGTGGACAAATATGATATTCTGGTTTTCCAGGAAACGTGGGCAGTGGACCCGGTTTATTCACCTGGCTTCATTAACTTTTATAAAGCAGCTACTAGAGGGGCAAAGGGCCGACCCTCGGGAGGCCTTAGTATTTGGGTCAGGCAAACCCTTAAGTGCAGACCCTCTGAATTGGTTGTAGACAGCCCAGATCTCCTAATATTACTGCTGCACCTCCATGATAGTCCAGATATTATGATTATCAATGTTTACAATAGAGGTCAACCAGGAGGGTGCGGCACTAATACTTTTTTACAACTAGATGGGTTTCTGGAAACAGTTAACCCCGGCATTAATGTAATAATTGTGGGGGATTTGAACTGTTGTTTTGAGCCTTTGAATACTACCGGGGATTCACTTACGATGGAAGTGGATGCTCTTTGGGACATCCCTCTTCTCGATCTTCCACCCATCAAGAAGTGGACCGAATCTGCCATCCAGTGGATGAGTCTGTGTTTGGGGCGTGGTTTTAGGGCGGCAAACGGACGGACCGACTCAGACAAAATGGGTAGCGACACTTTTGTTGACGGTCTTCGCCACAGCAGAATTGATTATGCTCTCATCAAAGTGGAGTTCTGGTCTACCCTAAGAGATACGGTGATTTTAGATCGCCCTGAGAGTGACCATAACCCCCTTGTTCTAAGTTTTTTGTTCTGTGCTGATCACTGAAGCAACGAACAAACTGAGATAGTCACCGCAGACGCCTTCCTCACTAATAATCAACGGAGAGTGCGCTGGGATAGGGTAGCTATTGACACTGAAGCACTAGCCGAAATCAGCACACAAGTCACTGGCGCTTTGGAAGCCTTGCACTCCCTCCCATCCCATGAAGCTGTTAATAGGGAGACTACCCAAATTCATGACACTCTATTCTTGGGCCTAAAAACCTATTTCTCCAAACCCAGTAAACCAAAGAAACAAACTCAACCAAAGCGCAATCACTGGTACAATAAATTGTGCCGAGAGACCTATGGCAAATTGAAATCCGCAATAAAATTCAAAAATATGGTCAATATCAGAACAGCTAGGTGTAATTACCGTAAGGCCAAAACTATGGCCCAACAAGAATGGGACAATGACCATTGGCAAGACCTTTTAGTCGCCAGCAAACTTAAAAATTTTACCAAGTTCTGGCATATTGTGAAGTGGGGTAATTCCCCGAACTTGCAGGTTCCCTCTAATCATGTTCTTCCTGAGATATGGGTGGAACATTTTGAGTCCCAGTTTTCTGGTACTAACTTGACTGATGAGACAATCCCCCAAATTTCTCGGGATATGTCTACCGCCCAAAACTTTTCATTTGACTGTAGAGCAGTTGAGACGGCTTTAAGAAAAATACCCAGTGGAAAGGCCCCGGGTATTGATTGTGTCCCGGCGGATCTTTTCAAACTTGATCAAAGCAACTGGGTACACTATATCGCTTTCTTGGCTACCGCCATAGCAAAGATGGCGGCTATCCCCGAATCATGGAAAGGTGCCGAGATATTGCCCATCTATAAGAAGGGTGATCGCTCGAGCCCAGGGAATTATCGCACGATCAGTCTAATCGACTCGATCCAAAAAACCATTGCCAGGATGATTCTGGCAAGAATTCAGTTATGGATTGAGCAAGAGGACAGGTCCTCAGGTTCCAATTGATCGTTTGGAAAACGGTCATTTAGGTGGCGGCACATTATATGCCTCCTTTGTCGACCATAGGTCAGCATTTGACCTAGTTCCTAGGACTAAACTATGGGGGGTCCTAGATGGGCTAGGGATGCCCGCTGATCTCTTGAATACTGTGATCAGGTTGCACGATGAAAACTTTGCCCAAGTCCGATGGGGGAACCAAGTGCAGGTCACAGACAGATTTAAAGTAACACGGGGTGTCAGGCAAGGGTGCGTCCTAGCGCCAACTCTTTTTTTGCTATTTATAAATAGGGTTGTGCAGTATTTTTCATCCATTTCAACTGACGCCCCTTCCCTGGGTGGTAACAAGCTCCCGCTGCTCATGTTTGCTGATGACACCCTTTTATTGTCTCAGACACAGATGGGGTTACAGGCGGCCTTGAACAAGTTTGACACTTTCTGTCTCGATCATGATCTGCAAGTAAATGTTTATAAAACCAAGTATATGGTTTTTAATAAAGGAAGACGTGTGGCAGGTCATGTTACGATGAATAATGAAAAGCTAGAATATACAAACGTTATGACCTATTTGGGGATTGTCCTAGAAAGCAAACTGAGCTGGAAGCCCCAAATTGACATTCTATCCCTCAAGTTTGCCCAGCTTTCAGGGTGTTTGGTGAAAGATCAGAGACTGTCAAAGACCACAAGGATAGGTCCAGCAATAAAGATTTATAACTCCAGGATTAGTTCGGCGATTCTTTATGGCGCGGTACTCTGGGGTTTTGCAGACCTATCTTCTTTGGTCAAGGTGCAAAACAAATTTTTGAAGAACCTTACGGGTCTCCCCAGTTCAAGCCCCGTGAAACCTTTATTATTGGATCTTGGTTGTCACTCAATTGATGATATTGCCCGGTTCAAACCATTGGCCCTATGGAGAAAATTGTGGACTACACCGGAATTAGCCCCTTATGCTAAGGCCTTCCTGGATGTTCGTTCTATCCTGGGTTCTGGAAATATAGCATGGTTTAAGCAAGTTAGATTGCTTCTGGAATCTATGGGCCTGGGAAACCTGTGGTCTGACCCTGCTGACAACCCCTTTCCTCCCAAAAAATTATTTAAAAGTTTATATTGGTCCCAGTTACACCAGAAACAGTCCAATCAAAGCTTGGCAACGTCACTGACCGGCAAGTTCCTTGAGTGTAAAAGTGACCCACTACTAGAAGATTACTGGGATATTATTAGCAGGTCCAGCGACAGGAAACTTTACCACCAGCTAAGGGTTGGTTCCTTACCCACCAGATTGTTTACCAAAAATTGGAAGGGGGAGATGACCGAATCCTGTTGTTGGTGTATTGATTGCAGGGAATAGGTTGGTCATATATTTTTTGAATGCCCGGCCTATGCAGCCCCTTGGGCGAAATGGCTCAAAACCATATGCCGCAACATGGGCACTAGGGTGGGGTTCATGGCCCTAAGAATTTTAAGATATGACACTAGCAAACCCATTGTAATTGCTGTGGCCAAATTTCTAGGATGGGTTTGGATTATTAGAAATAGGATTTAATGGTAACCATGTGATGTGTTTTTATCTAGTTATTATCCCGTTTTTATTCTTGTAATGATTTTATCCTTTTTGTATACTTATGGAACCCTTTTTTATATTGTACTGTCTTTTATGATGAATTTAATCGAAATAAAGACAAATTGAATTGAATTGAATTGAAATATAATTTTAAAAGGTTTTAGCAAATCTGTCCATAGAATTCTATAGAGGCAGTGATTTTACACAAAGTACCTTCAGATGCAACAAAATTCACAAGGTAAACCGCCGCAGAGGAGAGAAGCGTCGGATAACACAGCAATGTGTACGTTCTTGAGACCCTGGGGAAGCGGTGAGTCAGTTCTGCTGCATGCAGGATCAGTTTTACGTTGAATACCATCTATTAGGGAAGCTGTGCGTCAAAATCCAAGATGGTTCTGACCTGCTGGTGAGGCGTCAAAAAACTTGGCGCACAGGTGCGACACGTGGAAATCCGGGAAAGTCAGTGCGGTGGCGGCAAACTGGAGCTGCGTCGATTTCTTTAGCTGCGGTCCAACAATGCGCTGATTCTTTCAGCCAGACAGCAGGTCCTGCATTGCAGTCAGTGCGGTTGTCTTGGACCTTGGACATGGTGCACTGAACTCAGATTGCAGCGGTTTCTTTGGCAGCATGGCAGCGGTGTGTGATAAAGTTCTGCCATTTGGCAGTGCTGCGTCAGAAAAATAGACGCTGGAAGAGCAATGTGTCAATTTTGATGATTTTAAGCAGCAAAACAACCTCCAAGGGCCCAGAACTGGGATTGCACCACAAGGCAGGTAAGAACTGCCAGCAGTGGAGTTCAGGGATGCTGCATATGTAGTCTTTGACAGCCCTGAGACTTATTAACAAGAGGCAAGCACACACAAGCCCTTGGAGAAACTTCACAAGTAGGATACACAGCAAAGTCCAGTCCTTTTCCTCTCCAAAGCAGTAGCAGCAACTGCGGGCCAACCCAGCACAGCAACTCACAGCAAAGGGACAGTACTCCCCCTCACATATCTTCAGCTCTTCTCATTGGTAGAAATTCCTCTTGATCCAGAAGTGTTCTAAAAGTCTGGGGGTTTAGGTTTGATACTTATATCCCTTTTGGCCTTCTGAAGAAGGCATACTTCAAGGAGAAGTCTCTATTGTTTACAATTTCCTGCCCTGCTCTTCCTTGGCTTCAGACACACCCCAGGGGGGTGTTAACAGCATTGTGAGAACACAAGCACAGTCCTATTCAGGTGTCAGTGACAAGTCCTCCCACCACTCTAGCCCAAGAAGACCCATCAGCCTGGTGATGGGCCATCAGGATATGCAAGACACACCTCAGCTCCCTTTGTGTGACTGTCTAGAGTGAATGCACAAACAGACCCCTGTCAGTCTAAACCAGACGTTGATTCCATAAGTAGACAGATGCACAGGATGGTTAAATAAAAAATGCCCACTTTCTAAAAGTGGCACTATTAAACACACAATTTAAAAACGAATCTCACTAAAAGATGTACTTTTAAATTCTGAGCTCAGGGAGCCCAAACTCCAAATCTCCATCTCTTCCCAAATGAAAGTTACACTTGTAAGATGTTACAAGGCAGCTCCAAAGATGACCTATTAGAGAGATAGCTTTTCAATAGTAAAAAATGAAATTGGCAATATTTCCCTATCAGGACATATATAACTTACCAGCACATGTCCTACCTTTCACATACACTGCACCCTGCCAATGGGGGTACTCTGGCCCTACCTTAGGAGTGACTTAAATGTAGAGACAGGGATGGTTAGGGCCTCATAAATGGGTGCACTTGCCACGTTGACATGACAGTTTAAAACTGCACTCACAGACACTGCAATGGCAGGCCTGAGACAAGTTTAAAGGACTACTCATGTGGGTGGCACAAACAGTGTTGCAGGCTCACTAGTAGCATTTGACTTACAGGCTCTGGGCACACACAGTGCACTTTACTAAGGACTTAACAATAAAATATGTCGATCATGGATACCAATCAGAATCCTAATTTACACATGGAGCACTTGCACTTTAGCACTGATCAGCAGTAGTAAGTTGCCCAGAGTACATAAATCAGCAAAAAATTAAGTTCAGCACACAGTCAAAATATACAGGAGGTAGAGGCAAAAAGATAGGGAAAACCACGCCAAGGATGCCGGTCTAACAATAAAATAACGTAGCGTAATGTAAAGTAACGTAATCAAACAAAACAGCAATTGTCACTTTCCATGTTATGAGAGAAATTCTGAAACTGCAATGCTCATTGCAAACTTCACATCTCGATTATTGAACACATGAGAGCTAAAATGAGCTTGCAAAAACATGTGAAAATGTGTTGTACTCTCTGGCATAAGTTGTTTTCCAGCTTTGTTCCCAAATCACTGTATAGCAGCCATTTTCATATACTGTAAACACAGCAATTCCTCAATCTTATTTTCTCATTTTTCAATAATGCATTCTTACTTAGTCTTTACGCCTAGAATTCATTACTGTCTTTCTAAAAAACTGACTAACGTTTCATTTTTTTTTGTCTTACCTTCCAGGGTTCTGATGTAAGTCTGAATTTTTATCTCTCATAATGTCTCCTTAAGCCTATATAGCCCAATCATGATCTTAATAAAGATGAAACTAACATTTTGCCAGTGATTATTAATGGAAAAATTCCCTTGCGTTTAGTAGAAAATGAGTGAACCAATTAGATTCTGATTCTAATGCGGGAAAATTGATTTCAGTCAGTGAGGTGGGACTACACATACTTTAAAGCAATATTTGTCCTACTTGCACAATGAAACATCTACTTCTATATAATGAGTCCTTGATGCTAGCAAAAAAGCAAAACCTCTCTGTTTTGATAAAGGCCATATGAAATAAATGCCCGACACTAAAACTATTAATGCCCTCTCTGTTGCAGTACACCACCTGGCACAGAAGGAGGAAAAAATGTCCACTAAATAGGAATGAGGAGAAATTATAACTACGTACACATGTGTGTAATGTTTGGAGGGGCTTTTGGGTGGAGTTAGATATAACAATTTATAACGCTTTGTTATTCACCGCCTGAAAAACAATAGTTAGGGCCTAACGTATGTGGAGATATTGAATACGATGCAAATGTTTCACTGAATAAACTGCATGTAATGAATAGCTTTTTTGAACGTTGAAAGAGCAGCATTTGTAATACCACACTCAGAATTACAACACAGTGGGGCTAGCTGATTTCAGTGTATAATATTACCACAGTAGGCTGGGTTTTATACTCAGGAATGGAGATAAATACCTAAATTGGTGTTTGTGTACTGATTAATAAATATTTCTATCTCATTCATTTCCCCCCCCACACAATTTTCGCTAGGTTTTTCTTGGTAAAATGTGCTCAGGGAGAACAATTGTGTGCCGTGTGTATCCGTATAAATTGTTATCCGGAATCTAACAATTCATTTTGTAACTCCCATCAGGACTCTCATTGCAACACAAAATGACGCCCATACCTTTATTTAAAACGTTTTATTTTTTTATTGTACATAAACTGCATTAAAAAAAAATTGTTTGTGAACAATTTACATTTGTGCAACTAATGATACGTGATTTGCTCTTGGGCAGCTCTCAATAAGACTTGACATAAAATAAAATTAATTACATGGCTGTAAATGAATGGGCACATACTTATTGGGAGACAGTAGCAGCTCCTGGAGGGAGTGCTGCCGGGCGGTGATGCAGGGCGGGGGAAGGGCGGGGTGGGGGTAGTAAACTCTGGATTATGGCCGAACGGAGGTAAGTATAAAAATAAATAAATAAACCGAATTTCATTGATCGTGCTGCATCGGCAAATGCCATGCAGCGGGCACAATAAAATTTGTTTTATTTATTTATTTGTATACTTACCTCCATTGAGCCATAATCCGGAGGTTACTACCCCCCACCCTGCCCCTCCGCCAGGGACCACTCCCTCCAGGAGCCGCTACTGTTGGGAGAACACGTAAAACGGATGCAAGAAACAACCAGCGTGCGAGCTATCAGCAGGAAACACCTGAAAGACAAAAACAGAACAGAACTGAAACAGGAAGGAGACTAAGGGCCTGATTACGGCTTTGACTGTCCTCCTCTGACACTACCGCGCTGGCAGGAGAACCGCCAAAGCTGTGGTCAGACTGCCTGTCGGATTACAATTGTAATCCAGGTCGGGTGGACGGAGTGGTGGTGGTCTGCCGTAGGCGGTCTCACAGCAGCAGTCTCTTAGGCTCAGAAGAGAGCCTAACATGTAGACCGCCTCCATTAGAGCACAGACTGCACATTCCTGCACTGCGTGGCATGCACCATGTCATGCATGTCACTCTGTGCTGTAAAGGGGGTGTAATTTCAGGGGGTCGCAGCATGTGCTCTCTGCATGCACACCCAGGCCCAAAGGTGGCAGGGGGCCTGCTTCTCCACCACCCTTTTCATTGCGGGCTCACTGCTATGAAAAGGAAGGTGGAAAGGCAACTTGGAATATGTTTGGCAGTTCTGCTGCGGCACCACCTGCATATTAGTGCTCCTGACTGCTGCACAACCGCCTCAGGATCCTGGATCACCAGCAGACGCAGCTGTCCTGTGGCGGTCAAACCACCACAGTGAGTACAGTGGTCCTATGGAACGCCATACTCGTAAAAAGGCCCTAACACTAAAGGTAAAAGATACAGCGGACTGACTGCGAAAAGGGGTGAGAAGACAGAGTAACAACAGGAAAGGAGAGGGAAATAAGAAAAAATGCAGGAATGGTCAAGGACTTGGGAGGTGCATGAACACAGGAGAGGACTTTTTGGGCAGCAGGAGGATGCCACAGATGAGTTGGAATGACAGGAAGTCAAGACACAGGGACAGAATCGAAAGATGCTGGATGTGTTTGGGACACCTGAAGGTGAGGTATGAGAGATCCTGCCCACAAAAGACACTGATGAGGCAGGAAAGGAAACGAGGAACAAACAGACACAGGGTAGAGGGAAAAACCAACAGCGCTTCTGTGAAAAAAATGTGACAAGGCGTTTGAGGAGGAAAATTTGTGTCACCATGACTACACGAGAAGTGGGCTACATGCTACAACACAAGTATAAATCGTGGACAGGCAAGTGACCCAGGGGAGGGACTGGGCCGGGTTAGAAATGTCAAGTGAAACAACAGAAAATCAATTCTAGCTATATGTAAAGAAATGTTGATATCAGCTGAGTACCTGAGTGGATAGGGCCCAGAAACCACCATCCAATCATTTTACCCCCTCAAGAGAATGGAAACACTAGTCAAAATTGTGCAGCGATATGTGCAAAGAAAGAGTAAACATCAGTGTCAAAATGTGCAATAAACATTTTACACGATGGTGATTTCAATAGTGGGCCTCATATCTAACAGTAGCCCAGGTGACAAACTGCATAATGACCTGTAAACCAAGTTCAAATATTCCAGAATATGGAAAGAATCTTTATGTCAGAAGGTTTAGTTATTTTTTAAATAATATTTCGAAGTAACCAGGATAATGATTTCGCACCATCCATTAAACATAAAGAAAGACTCACTTTTAGGCAGAAAAAATCATGACATATAACCCTACATTTTTATTTGTAAATTCTGCTTTCCCCCACAGAGCAAAGCTTTCCATAATTCGCATAGCTGTTCTTTTTTGTAGGATATTATTCCCAAACCTTGTGAGGTTGTGTTTTTCTAATCAATCAAGATAATTCACCATTAAATAGTTGTGAACTGAGTTAAAATTATACGACTTTATGCTTAATTATCCATATAAAACAGTGTGTCTTGTATTTTTTCTAGAAAGCTCTTTTGGTAAGTACAATTTATGACATTTCAAATCCTTGTATAAACCTACCTCCATCAGTTTTTATACATACAAAAAAACCTCTCTTTTACAGTGTTTGTGTAAAGGAGTTGTCAGCATCATCTATTTATGCATACACACCCACACATATCTGTATTTAAATCTAATCTATATCTATATTCACTGAAAAAACCATAGGTTTCAGGGGCATTATAGTTAGGAATTGGCATTTAAAAAACCTTTGAAATTCACGGAAGAAACCATAGGTTTCAGGGGCGTTATAGTTAGGAATTGGCATTTAAAAAACCTTAGAAATTCACTGAAAAAACCATAGGTTTCAGGGGCGTTATAGTTAGCTGGACATTTCCCTCGTACAAAACCCTAGAAATTCCCCTGTTATAGTTAGTTCAGCTAACTATAACTCGCGCCCCCGCAATGCACTGCTGATGACGTCACATATTACATCACTCATGACATGGCCAGTGACATCACTGATGACATCACTGATGACATCTCAAATGACATCACTGATGACATCACTGATGACGTCATCCATGTGATAAATTACCGCATCTTCTCACACCCTAATATAACCTTTGATACACCGACTCAAAATTTCAGACTTCCATTCTCAAAACCATAGATACTCCAAAACCAATATCTACATACCCACTCATTAACTCTTAGGTCTACATACACCCCCACTCATTCACCTGTACAGTCACTCATACTTACAGTCACTCCGTACAAGACTATCATATGCATTTATACACCTACATAGACACTCACACACCACCAATCATCCATAGAGGTACTCTCACACCTAGTCAGTCATGCAAATAATTTATTACACTCCCATTTACTCACCTATGCAGTTATACACACTCAAGTTCACTTACTCATAAAAATAGTACCACATTCTTACACTCTTATACAATCATTGATAGAAGCACACACTTATCCATACAGCCACTCTCACAATCACACACTCTTAGATATACCCACTTATATACTCTTACATGCATATATACTGCCTTTAACATATGTACTTAGTCACAAATGACATCACTGATGACATCACTGATGACGTCATCCAGTGAGTCTGTGTTTCTGTAAAGTTTTAATATGTTTAATATATATATTGAAAGGCCTGTTGAAGAATGAGTGGGTGTACAAGTGTGTGAATGGATGATTTTCTAGGTGCGTAACTGACTCTATAA
The DNA here is from genome assembly GCF_964204655.1 of Triturus cristatus. Taxonomy (NCBI): domain Eukaryota; kingdom Metazoa; phylum Chordata; class Amphibia; order Caudata; family Salamandridae; genus Triturus; species Triturus cristatus. Next base: position 1,124,560,648 of record NC_140590.1, on the reverse strand, counting down.
GTGAGTCATTAAATGTATCTTACTGCAGACTAGTGACTAAACTGTGTGAATGTCTGTATGTGTCTGTGTGTTGGTGTATAAGTGGCTGCATGGTTTTGTGAATAGCTATATGAGTGTCTACATGGGTTATTGATTGGTTGTCTGAGTAGCTGTATGGGTGCCTGAGTGTTTGTGTGCGTAGGCTGTGTGTGACTCTGTGCATAGATGTGTGAGTGGGTGATTCTATGGGTGCATGGTTTTAAGAGTGCATCTGTGATGAACTGTATAGTTGAGTGAGTGTATGTATGGGTGTGTTAGGGATTGAATGTATATCTCAGTGGTACATTTGTGACTAAGTACATATGTTAAAGGCAGTATATATGCATGTAAGAGTATATAAGTGGGTATATGTAAGAGTGTGTGATTGTGAGAGTGGCTGTATGGATAAGTGTGTGCTTCTATCAATGATTGTATAAGAGCATAAGAATGTGGTACTATTTTTATGAGTAAGTGAACTTGAGTGTGTATAACTGCATAGGTGAGTAAATGGAAGTGTAATTAATTATTTGCATGACTGTCTAGGTGTGAGAGTACCTCTTTGGATGATTGGTGGTGTGTGAGTGTCTATGTAGGTGTATAAATGCATATGATAGTCTTGTACGGAGTGACTGTAAGTATGAGTGACTGTACAGGTGAATGAGTGGGGGTGTATGTAGACCTAAGAGTTAATGAGTGGGTATGTAGATATTGGTTTTGGAGTATCTATGGTTTTGAGAATGGAAGTCTGAAATTTTGAGTCGTTGTATCAAAGGTTATATTAGGGTGTGAGAAGATGCGGTAATTTATCACATGGATGACGTCATCAGTGATGTCATCAGTGATGTCATTTGAGATGTCATCAGTGATGTCATCAGTGATGTCACTGACCATGTCATGAGTGATGTAATATGTGACGTCATCAGCAGTGCATTGTGGGGGCGCGAGTTATAGTTAGCTGAACTAACTATAACAGGGGAATTTCTAGGGTTTTGTACGAGGGAAATGTCCAGATAACTATAACGCCCCTGAAACCTATGGTTTTTTCAGTGAATTTCTAAGGTTTTTTAAATGCCAATTCCTGACTATAACGCCCCTGAAACCTATGGTTTTTTCAGTGAAATTCAAAGGTTTTTTAAATGCCAATTCCTAACTATAACGCCCCTGAAACCTATGGTTTTTTCAGTGAATTTCAAAGGTTTTTTAAATGCTAATTCCTATCTATAACTTATCTCTAAAGATATCATGAAAAGCATTCTTTTTTAAAAGTAGGGTGCACATTAGTTTTGTGGAAAAGCATCTTTGTGATTGGTTAAGAAAAAGCAGTTTCAACGTGGAGTACATATCATAGGATAAAATTTGCTCAGATCAACCACACCTGCTACTTGCATTTGGAAGGCACTGTTGGAACTTAAAACAATCATCAACTTTTAACCTGCACTTGTCGTTAAATATTCAAGAAAATGTTACAAAAAAATATAGTTAAGTTTTAAAAAATTGATGAACTTTTAACCTGCACGTGTTGTAGAATGTTCTAGAAAGTGTGTTGATAGAATACGTTGCACTTCTGACTTCTATGTGTTGTTGAATATTAAAAAAACGGTTCATATAGAAAATTAAAAAGAAACCAATAGAGAAGTTTTCAAAACTAAAAGAATCAAGGAACTATTCTAATTTATTGTTTACATGTATTTATGTGTACAGCAACAAAATTATAGGCACAACAGCACTAGGAAGAGGAAGAAGCAGGGAGTGGGGGGAGGGGGGGAGATGGGCAGAATGGCACACATGCACAATTAAGTACAACACACATATAGACTAATAATGTCCAAAATGAAACACACCAACAAGGAGCACAAGTCACACAACCCGCCAACATCACACCACTGAACGAGCATAGAAGTGAAAACCACGCTGCATTCATACATGATGTGTACAAAGGCCAGTCGTTGGTGTTGTGGGAAGTCTGCGACCGTGGTCATCATGGATGAGATGCCCAGCATGTGGCATATGGCCGAGTTCACTGTGCGTTATGTTGCCAAACGGCTGCTCCTCCCTCCCATGAGCCCCCACACTTTTGTACGGTGAGCTGTTGTATCTCGTGCACTCGTACGGCACGCCATTGTAATGCCTATTTGCGCATGTCCTGCTACATTCCAACTACAACATCACAGTGCCGTTTGGCGGTGGTGCATGCCACTTTACAACATCGACTGCTGCAGCTCTTGCAACAGGCCACACCAGAACACAGAGACACACTTACCGCACTTCCTGTACACAGACATGTCCGAGACACCCCGTTCCCCTTGCCGGATAGGCACACTTCTGCACTGACCTGTGAACCCCAGACCAGCACACGCCAGTTGTGCATGCAGGAGGATGCGTACGTAGCTACACATCCAGGCTCACTGCCAATGCTGAGGTGACAGCACACTGTGATGTTGCAGGGCTCGTGCCTATCATGCTAAGACAATGACCACAGGGACACACTTACTAAGATATGGGTTTGGGGGGCATTGGTGGTCCTGGAGTTGTTGTGATGAGACTTTTGGCCCTCATGGGTATCCCTGTATCATGCTCATTGACTCTATGGCACCTGTGGGTGTTCTGGTGTGGCTCTTGGCTGTGTTCCCTTTCATGGTGCAGGTAGTTGTCCTGCTTAACACCAGCAGAAAGCAGGTGTAAAATCCCTGGTGCTAACGTGTCTTATCGCCGGAATTTGTTTCGCATTGCAATTGCTGTGAAAGTTGTGATGTGATTTTTTTCGTGTGCAGAACAATATACGAACTGAGCAGTGTATCTCGTCAAGATCCAGCACCTGAAGCACTATTCCCAATCAATATAAATACAATGAGATTTCTTAATAGATTTCGTGTGTACACTGTAAGTGCAGCCAGTACCTCAGTGCAATACAATACAGGATTTTAGTATTTAGAATAAATCGCAAACCTGCACCTCATGTCTTTTTGCGCGGGAACGGCTACTCTCTATTTCATTATCAGCACTTTAACGGAAGTAAAGTTCAGAAAAATCTAACACACTATTCAGAAGTTGGTGCAAACTGCAGATATCACTAGTATTCCAGCGATAAGTGCCCCAAAATGTAACACCATGGTGGACTCCATTAAATAACAGTAATAAGAACAAGAAAGAGTCACACAGCACTTAAGAGAACAACCAAAAACATTATAATTTTTTTTTCAAACTTTATTTTTTATCAAAATAAATATATAAACGTTAAACTATTTTCAAACTTTATATTTTTATTAACATAAATATAAACAATAAACTAATAAACAAAATGTAACAACCATAATACAAAACAACAAAGCGGAACACTCCTGTGGGAACCACGGATGTCGATGACAGACCTGCAAAATCAAAAAGATTGTTAAAAAAACAACAACATGGTATTCTTAACAAAATACCACAAGAAACAAATCACAGATATATAAAATGTATACAGCTAACAAAATTGTATAAGTTTAACTTACAAAAACTATAATTGTTGCCGCTTTAAAATATTTAACGAATCTGAGGAATTTTTTTTGCAGAAGGCACCACACCCCAAAACGTTTTCCTTCAGTGGTGTGGAAATTTTTTACTTTTCCTAAGGGGCAAACAAAGATCAATGCCACCTTGGTCACGTGCAAGATTTGCAAAAGATTTCTGTTGCGAGGGGATCCTAACAAGAAATACTCGTACGGCACGGCAAGTATGATGAAATACCGAAGGACCCTTCATCCAAACAATCTTGCACGAGAAGAGTGCAAACAGATGAGAAACACTCCTATTCTGTATCTGTAAAAAAGAATCTCATATAAATGTATATTAATAACTTTCACATTTATACTATTCCATTACTGTACAAACACATTTTATATAAAAACTGACTAAGAAACTATAGCCCTGAACCACAAGTGTGACGATCGTTAAAACACTACATGCATAGTGCATACTACTTTGAAGCAGTTCATGCCCTAAAGCCTACCTCACTAAAAGACTACATGCTAACTGACTAAATGATTACAGTACTATAAGGAGACACACTGGGTGAGTGACAGGGTGTTTGCTAGAAGAGTATGAATACTAAGTAGGGAATTCAAGGTGTGAAACACAACTGTGTAGGTGATTAGAGGACTGCATCAATACTGCATAGGCATTTAAAGCAGTCCATGTGCTAAGGCCTGGCTCACTGCATGACTACTTGGGTACTGACTGAATGATTAGACTACAACAAAGAGAGTGCCTAGGTGAATTTATTAGTGCTAGGCTTTTCGCACAGGGAATGGATTAGTACTTGGTACTGAATGACTCACTAGAGGAGTGCAAAGGCAGTCACAAGTGCTGGACTGTATGGATACTGACTAGGAAATTGAAAGTGTGAAAGACAAGTATCTAGGTGGTTAGAAGACTGCATGCATAGTGCATAGGGGTTTGAAGCAGTCCATGTGCTAAGGCCTGGCTCAGTGTATGAATACTTAGGCACTGACTGAATGATTAGAGTACTGCAAAGATAGTATCTTGGTGAATTTATAAGTGTTTGGGTTTTAGCACAGTGAATGGATTAGTACATGATGCTGAATGGGTCAGCAGAGGACTGCAAAGGGAGTGACAGGGTATTTCCTGAAAGTGTATGGATACTGACTAGGGAATTGAAGGTGAGAAAGACAATTGTGTAGGTGGTTAGAGGACTGCATGTATAGTGGAAAACGGTTTGAAGCAGTCCATATACTAAGGCCTGGGTCACTGAATGAGTACTGGGGTACTGACTGAATGATTAGAGTACTGCAAGGAGAGTGCCTGGGTGAATTTATTAGGGTTTGGCGCAGTGAATGGATTAGTACATTATGCTGAATGGGTCACTAGAGGAGTGCAAATGGAGTGACAGGGTGTTTGCTGGAAGTGAACGGATACTGACTGGGGAATTGAAGGAGTGAAAGACAAGTGTGTAGGTGCTTAGAGGACTGCATGCATAGTGGATAGGGGTTTGAAGAAGTCCATATGCAAAGACCTGGCTCTGTGCATGAATACTTAGGCAGTGAATGAATCATTAGAGTACTGGAAAGAGAGTGTCTGGGTGAATTTATAAGTGTTTGGGTTTTGGCACAGTGAATGGATTAGTACATGCTGTTGAATGGGTCTCTAGAGGACTGCAAAGGAAGTGACAGGATGTTTCCTGGAAGTGTATGGATACTGACTAGGGAATTGAAGGTGTAAAAGACAAGTGTATAGTATGTTAGAACACTACATGCATACTGCATAGACATTTGAAGCAGTATATTTGGTACTTAGATTCTGACTAAATAATCAGACTACTTCTAGGACAGTGCTTAGGTAAAACTTTTAAATTTTCAGTTCTGCCACAGTGAACAGAATAGTACATGGTACTACACCTTAGTGTCAAACCCTGACTCATTGTATCAATGCATAAGCAAAGACTAGCTTCTAATGCTACTAAAACTTGACAACATAACAGGTTTTAAATTAGTTATCTGTCAGCAAATACACAATGTTACCAAATGCCTCTCTCACAGTGGTTCTCAAATGCACACAGACTCACAGTGCGATTCTACACAACAACCACTATACCTAGAAGTTTACCAAAAATCATTCACTACTGTGGAAGTGGTAAGCGAACTGCACACAATCTTCATATTTCAGGACTGCACTTTTATGTCAAAGCCTGACTCATATAATCAAAGCATAAGCAAAGACTGGCTTATAATTCTACTAAAACTTCACAACATGACCGGTTTTAAAACAGGTATATGTCAGCAAATACACAATGTTACCAAATGCTTCTCTCACAATCCTTACCCAAATGCACACAGACTCACAGTGTGAGTTTAGACAAGCAACACTATCCTAGGAGCTTACCAAAACTTATTCACTACTCTGGAAGAGTTAATGGTACTGCACACAATCTACATATTTAAGTACACCACATCAGTGTCAAAGCATGACTCATTTAATCAACGCATAAGCAAAGACTGGATTCTAATCCTACTAAAACTTAAAAAACAAGACAGGTTTTAAAACAGTTATCTGTCAGCAAATACATGATGTTACCAAATGCTTCTCTCACAGTGATCCCAAATACACACTAACTCACAGTGTGATTCTAGGCAAGCACCACTATCCCTATGAGTTTACCAAAACTCATTCACTACAATGCAAGTGGTAAGCGAACTGCACACAATCTACATATTTCACAACTGCAATTTACTGTCAATGCCTGACTCATATAATGAAAGCATAAGCCATAACTGTCTTCTAATGCTACTAAAACTTGACAACATGACATGTTTTATAACACTTATCTGTCAGCAAATACACGATGTTACCAAACACTTCTCTCACAGTGGTTCCCAAATGCACACAGACTCACAGTGTGATTCTATGCAAACAACACTATCTCTAGGAGTTTACCAAAACTCATTCACTACAGTGGAAGTGGTAAAGGAACTGCATACAATCTACATATTTCACGACTACACTTTAATGTCAATGCCTGACTAATTTAATCAAGGCATAAGCAAAGACTGGCTTCTAATGCTACTAAAACTTCACAACAATACAGGTTTTAAAAGAGTTATCTGTCAGCAAATACACCATGTTACCAAATGCTTCTCTCACAAGTCTTACCCAAATGCACACAGACTCACAGTGTTATTTTAGACAAGCAGCACTATCCTAGCACTTTACCAAAACTCATTCACTACTGTGGAAGGGGTAAGGGGACTGCACACGAGCTACATATTTAAGTACAGCACATCAGTGTCAATGCATGAATCATTTAATCAACATATAAGCAAAGAGTGGATTCTAATGCTACTAAAACTTCACAACATGACAGATTTTAAAACAGTTATCTGTCAACAAATACATGATGTTACCAAATGATTCTCTCTCAGTGGTTCCCGAATGCACACAGACTCACAGTGTGATTCTAGACAAGCACCACTATCCCTATGAGTTTACCAAAACTCATTCACTACTCTGGAAGAGTTAATGGTACTGCACACAATCTACATATTTAAGTACACCACATCAGTGTCAAAGCATGACTCATTTAATCAACGCATAAGCAAAGACTGGATTCTAATCCTACTAAAACTTCACAACATGACAGGTTTTAAAACAGGTATATGTCAGCAAATACACGATGTTACCAAATGCTGCTCTTACAATCCTTACCCAAATGCACACAGACTCACAGTGTGATTTTAGACAAGCAACACTATCCTAGGAGTTTACCAAAACTCATTCACTACTCTGGAAGAGTTAATGGTACTGCACACAATCTACATCTTCAAGTACACCACATCAATGTCAAAGCATGACTCATTTAATCAACGCATAAGCAAAGGCTGGATTCTAATCCTACTAAAACTTCACAACATGACAGGTTTTAAAACAGTTATCTGTCAGCAAATACATGATGTTACCAAATGCTTCTCTCACAGTGATCCCAAATACACACTAACTCACAGTGTGATTCTAGACAAGCACCACTATCCCTATGAGTTTACCAAAACTCATTCACTACAATGCAAGTGGTAAGCGAACTGCACACAATCTACATATTTCACAACTGCAATTTACTGTCAATGCCTGACTCATATAATGAAAGCATAAGCCATAACTGTCTTCTAATGCTACTAAAACTTGACAACATGACATGTTTTATAACACTTATCTGTCAGCAAATACACGATCTTACCAAACACTTCTCTCACAGTGGTTCCCAAATGCACACAGACTCACAGTGTGATTTTAGACAAACAACACTATCCCTAGGAGTTTACCAAAACTCATTACTATGTCAGTAAATACACGATGTTACCAAATGCTTCTCTCACAATCCTTACCCAAATGCACACAGACTCACAGTGTGATTTTAGACAATCAACACTATCCTATCAGTTTACCAAAACTCATCCACTACAGTGCAAGTGGTAAGGGAACTGCACACAATCTACATATTTCAGGACTGCACTTTTATGTCAAAGCCTGACTCATTTAATGAAAGCATAAGCCATAAATGTCTTCTAATGCTACTAAAACCTCACAACATAACATGTTTTAAAACTGTTATCTGTCAGTAAATACACGATGTTACCAAATGCTTCTCTCACAGTGGTTCCCAAATGCACACAGACTCACTGTGTGATTCTAGACAAACAAAACTATCCCTTGCACTATATCAAAACACATTTCTTCATCCAGAAGTAGTACTAGTAGTATAGAAATATAACATAACTCATTTCACAAATTCATAAACAATGACTGGTTTCTAATTCTACCAAAATATAAAAACTGCACAGTTATCTGTCTACAAACACATGAAAAACACAAATGCCTATCACAGAATGGTTTCTACATGCACACGCATTGTAGAGAGAAAAAGTACTCCCTACACTTTAGCAGGAAAAATACATTAGTCTGATTAAAGATAGTCTACATACATCCCCTCACAATTATATAACTCATCTTTCAAGTTATTTTGTAGATTAAGGAGTATATCAATCACTCACCATATTTTCTTGTACAGAATCTCTGCACTGTGCACCTCTCAGCAAAAGCAAAGAATGAAAAAGTTTCCCTTTCATTTTCCACACATATACATGTAAACATCAAATCACAATCCTTCGCACATAAACTCAAAAGCAAACACACATTTCTATTGGTTAAACATTTCAACCCTTTCCAACTGAAATACATTTCAACCCTTCCCCCAATCTGCCTTCTGCCTGTTACCATAGAAACAGGTCATGGAACACTGCACTGAGCTCACAGGTCACAAGTTCAGCACACAATGTTCCTACACAAGACAGGAAGTGTGCTTGACTTTTCAACATATCAGCTTATCATATATAATGTTCCTTACAATCTGTTTTTGTTAACCAATAACAATCATACTTTTAAAAAACAAAAATATACACCCTACCTTTCAGTGTAGAAAGTTGTTATACAACCAATGATTTCTTGTAGTTTTTCAAAAAACGTTGCCGTGGATCCGTGCACCCACCGCAAGAGAATCCGTGCATCCAACGCGATAGGATGCGCGCACCGTGCGCGCACTTCGCCGCTTTTTAAAAAAAGGGGGGCCCCAGGGGGTCCTTCTGGGACCCCCTAAGCACCTCTAGAGGGTCAGAGTATTTCCACTCTGCCCCCTTTATATGTTTTACGCACTTATTCCCCTTGCTTCTTCAGCCTCGCTTCTAACGAGGCAGAAAATGGCCGCCAACAGTTCCTGGTTTCGAATGTAGAGAGACGCTCGACAGCCAATTAGCATTCAGCGCACGATCAGGAGGGTGCGTGCTCCGTTCGGGGAGGGTTCGCTTACGGTGCGGGTGAGGTCCGCGGATCCTCCGCGGCCATATATATCACTAACTTTTTTACCCTAATTTTCTCAGGAACTACTGAACAGATTCACACCAAATATGTAAAAGGCACGAGTCCGAACTGAGGACTAGCTCTTTGCCAAATTTGGTGTCATTCCATTCAGCGGTTCGGGCTGTAGCTGCGACAACAGATCCTATGGGAAATTGCATGGGGAAAACGCATTTTGGGACCCCCCTTTTTTCTTGGCCCCCGCTTGACGAATCACCACGGAGCTTTCAGGGTAGGAGCGGAGCGGAGCTGGCCAAAAGTTTGGAGAATTTCGCAAAGATTCGTCAATCGGCGCCAAAGAATTTCCCAATAGAAGGTTGCGGATTTCCTATGGAAAATAGGTCCTAACTACAACTATCTACTGGCGACCGCCAGTAGATAATTTATATTTATATCTATTTCTATATGTCTCTATATCGATGTCTAAATAACCATATCTATAGTAATATCTTTATCTATGTTCTATGTCTTGACTTTTTCTATGTCTATGTCTAGATCTATGTCTAGAACTCAATCTATGCCATTCGGACGAAAATATATGCGGCCTAAAAAAACCCTATTTAGAACAATTATCATAATTAATACACATTCATACGTTTACTACTATATGCAATGGTCTTTTTTTTTAACGAAAATAAGCAAAACTGACATAAGAAAACACTTTTTGCTACCTAACAGATTTCATGTAACAATTACCTTACACATGGAAACATCTCTCACTCTAATATTTGCAATATCTCTTGAGTGTAATTATATCTCACTGCAGCAATCTAACCCCTCATATCTGGTTTTGGTTAAATACATTTTTTTAAACTAATGCACATGAAAAAATGCCACAGCATAGACGATAATTTCAGATGCACAGAATATATAATGCTATTTATTCCCATTGCTAAGGCAGCGCAGGGGCATCGTGACTCATTCGAGGTATAGAGTCTTCCGAGTCATGGACTCTCCCCACAGACAATGATGAATTTGAAATGTAACACTACAGGTGCGAGGTTCAAGTTGCATTTAGCAAATCCCTAGTCTCCAAAAATAAAAACGATTTTGTTTCATACGAAATCCAATGTTCAAAACGTTTCAGGGTTCAGGTATGCACAACAGAGAAGGCCTGCAGGGCCGGACCTGAATTCAGGACCTGCGCAGACCCCCTCTCTGCACAGCTTTCTGTTGTACACAAGAGGGGTTGGCAGCAGAGCGCGGCCTCGAGCCAGCCCCTCACCTCCACCCTCCACAAGCACCCAACCCCGGCTGGGCATTGCCTTCAGCCATGGCAACGGGAGTGGTCTACAGGGCATGGCCTCCAGCCCACCGTGTTCTGCTGACCCCCACTGTGTCTTCACTCAGGCCATCTGCAGAGGGTTGGGCACAAGTCCTGGCCAGAGGCCTGGCCCTGACAAAATAAAACTTGCTGATCACAACCAAAGGCCGTGCTCTTCTAAGGTTGGCTTCCCACTGAAGGTGCGGAGCTGGGTTTGAGAATATTCCATCTAGGATTAGTCATTGCAACAGATTGACATCCTTTTGTTTAATGTGACAGTTAACATTATATAAAACACTCTTCTGGGATCAATGAACATACTGAGGAACTAACCAAAATACCTGGCCAATGACCAGGCCTTATGTAGAACCCACCGAGAGAGAGAGAGATCAGTGGTAAATATCTCCTTTGGTCATGCACACTGAGCATCCCCATTAAAGCACACACCATGAGCTTGAAACTCTGGCCTGCAGCTTGGCCTTGCACCTAAGATGCTGGAAAAGAGAATGAATGCACTACAAAAATGTCCTGGCCCATGACTATGTCTAACACCCAACCAACCACAAGGGGCAGTTAGCGTTATGCACTGTCAAAACCCAGAACATAAGCTTAGAAGCCTGGCCTGTGGACAGATATTGCACATAACAAACTGTAGGAGACAGTATATGGTTTATGGAATAAACCAAAGGGCTTCGCTTTACTCACCACCATAAATCAGGCAGTCAGTTGTGAGCACTGAGTATCAGTATTAAAGCACCCCCTATGAGTCTGAAAGTTAGCTGTGGCTAGGCCTTGAATCTAACACACTGCAGAGAACAATTATTGCATTTAGAAGTCAGCCAAAGAGCCTGGCCTTAGGGCAGGCGTTGTACCTAACCCACTGCAAAGGATAAATCAATGGTATAGAGGGCCTTGAACTGTGCAACCAGAATCATTGTTAAAAGCATCACTGTGAGCATGAAAGCCTGGCCTGTATCCAGACCTTTTAGCTAACACACTGTTGGAGAAAATGTATGCACTGATGTACTGTGGAATAAATCAAATGACCTGTCAGCTGTCCTGTCCTTGCACTACATGGTATCAACCAGAGGTATTCATGACCTTTGACGGTGCATACAGAACATCACCGATTGGTGTGTCAGTCATAAGCCTGAAAGTCTGTCCTGTGCCCAAGCCTTGCTCCCAATATACTGCCGTAGAGGATGCATGCGATGTGAAATAAAGCCAATGATCTGGTCTTGCCCATTTCACCACAAGGAATTAATCAGCTGTGCATTTCAAGCATCACCGTCAAAGCACCAACCATGACCGTATAATGCTAGACTTTGGCCAGATTTTGCCCATAGCACACTGCAGAGAACAATGGTTCAGATGTGCTAAAGTATGTTGTCATCACAAACACTTGATTAAAAAATTAGATGGGTTTTAAACCATCAAATAACATTTTAGTCTTTGCTAAACTGGACTTGTGGTTCAGAAAAGCCTTTCCAAATTACAAAAGGGCATTTGTGACTGAATTCCAATAACGGAGTTGGGAGTGAAATGGGTGTTACCTCTCTTTTGCAAATTGCAATGGGATGTATAATTGATTTTTAACTACAGTTACAAACCACTGCAATGTTCCCAACTACTCAAAGGGGCTGGTAAAAGATTTGCAAAAGGTAAGTTGTCCCCATTGAACTTGGGAATCATGTTGGTTGGCATTGAATGGAGCAGTAGTTGTTCAGTGGATCCTGCTTGGTCCTCTGATGTCTTCCCAAAATTGGAATCAATTTTTAAAGCATCATCAGTTCCTTCAAGGAACACAGGCTACTTTAAAGAAACATAGTTTATCAGGGAATGAGGTGCAGGTCTGCTGATCATTGCAGGCCTATAAACCTGTATGTAACCCAGTGGTGCCTCCTCTGCTAAGATGGAGGAGCGTTGCCACACTGTTTTTTGCAGTGTAAAGAAAGTAAAAATAAAATGAAAACTCGACGTTATTATCTTTTTATTAGTTCCTGTTGTTGCGTCTTGTAGGGGAATGCTGGATCTGTTTTGCTCTCAGAGCAGGTGGGAGGAGTGGTGAGAACTCTGAGTGCGCAACGATTGAATGGCTGGCTCTCCGGGTCAGCCAAACAGTCATGTGTACTTTGCATGATCTCCACCCAGGCTGCATTACAAACTCGGTAGAGCACATGCCCAAGCTCCCATTCCCTGGCTGAGAGCCAAACTACGGTGCTCAGACCAATCACAATGCTTCATGAAGTGGTGTGATTGTGTATGTGGGGCATGGGAGCTCTGGTGCTTCCTCCTTCCTGTTTGCACAGAAGAAGCCAAGATCTGACGGAGGTGATATAGCAGCTGACCTGCTGGGCAGCAGTTAAGTGAATTTTTTTTAACCGCCCCCCCTCCTTCCCCCTCTCCGCCCCACTGCTTCTTCCAGGGAGCAGACGCCACAGTTGTAACCAATCACTGTATGTCGGAAATAGGTAGTTTTATTACGTGGCGCCTTTGAACTGGATTTTCTGATGCAACTTATTGCTGCATAGGTCATATCTCAAAATATAAGACACATCACAAATGTTCTGGTGCACAATGTGCGACCACTGTTTGGGACATTTCTCTGTGCACATCTAGTCAACAATATAATGCACTAGAACCAGGACTAAAGGCCATCACTTCAACACACTAATAAAACATTTTCTGAGGGTCTCCAACTGGCAGACTACACATGCAGTCCATAAACTGATAGAAGTACAAATCAAAGGCCAATCAGGCCTCTTATTCCAGCGGGCCTTTCCTCAGTGGGCTGGAGCCCTTGGAGGCCGGTTTTGAAAGCCAAGGATCTTTCCTGGTGTCTCTGTCTCTTTCCTCAGCTCTTCAAAGTTAATTGCACCGGGCATGGGGAGGCTTCCAGAGAGAAAGAAAGAGGAGGGGGCAGATAGAAAGCGATCAGAGAGGGAGAAGAGAGAAGGAGAGAAAGAGTGGAAAAGAGAGATAGAGTTAGGATACAAAGGAAGCAGGCTGGGTTGAGCAATTTTGCTCAGGCTGCTTTTGGTTCTCCAGTCCGGCCGTGTACGGTGGACCACATTTATCCAAACTACAAACTGCAAGCAATGGCAATGTGCCAGAAAACCAGATCTCCATACTCACAACAGGTTCTTACCTCGCTAATCTCTATTATCAAAATTGAGGTAAATGGACAGAAGGAGTCCAAAACAACACTGCCACTCTAAATGAAAGGTACAGGCCATTAAATCAGAAGCACTCTAAAATGAAAAGTGAAGGCCTGGCTGGCAATATGGTTGAGAGTACAAGCCAGAACTACACTGTTGTTAACTCTATACCGAAAAGAGACCAATATAATTTGAATAGTGCAGAACACCAATGTAACTAAGATGGATGGTTATAGAGACAAGCTAGAATTCTACTGTCATCAAAAGAGAGAACAAAAAACTAGCAGTGGATCTGAACCAGGCTGAAATTAAATCAATGGGAACCAAATAAAGATGAAAGACTATAAAGCCACTGTCATTAAATGTGCGCACTATAGGCACTGGCAGCAGGACAGCGCACCACCACCCTTAAAGCTGACGACAACAAATGCACAGCAGGTCAGAAACCACAGTCTTTAAAAATGAGATCCACCTCGTTAGTAAAAAGATAAATTCAGACACTGACAAAATTACTGAACACTAATGTTATTCAAATAGAGTAACTCAGACCCTGACTGCAGGCTAAAATACAACTTTCATTAAAACAGAGGTCACAAGATTGACAACAGGCCATACTATGATTAAAGCGGGAGACTCTGGACACATGTGACAAACTACAGTTTAATTCCTATTAAAACGGACAACCTCAGGAATAGAAAGCTTTAGCTATTTAAAACTGAGATCCCACTGTTCTTAAAGCACGGAATGTTGTGGGATCATGATCCAGCGGTAATTTCACGGTAATTTCTCAATGCAAATCCTCATTTACCTCTAGTGTACCGATGTAAAGGTGATGGACCTTTGCCACCGTGTATCACTTCCAGGAGACTTTACATAAACATGAAAAATCAAAATATAATTAATATTTAAGCCAATAAAGAGAATTGTGAGTATTTTTAAAGGGTTTTATTTTCTAGTTATAAGTTAAATTTCTCTGACCCTTTCTTCATTAGTCAAATATCAATCAGGTTACAGAATTGAAAATAGGAAAATAGAATTAACACTGAACATATTACAGACTGAATACAAGGCATTCTATAAAGGAAGGGAATGTGGCATCAAATGTATGTCAGAATTCTTTAAAGAGTTCAGGAAAATATAATTCAAGGGTGAGTTTTGTAAGGCTAATCAATAATTAATAATTGGCAAAATCTTCCATAAAGAGAAATAAATGCATAAGACAAATAAATATTTTCAAAACTAGTTAGTCAAAGCATAAACTTAGAGTTTTAGCATCTAAATCTAAACCTTTTCTATCAGCTGCACTCTCTGCCCTGGTCTGTTCATCTGAGATAGGCTGCCCTCCCTCCACAAGACCACAGAGGAATGTGATCTGCCTTGCCAAAAATATGACGTGCAAGAACACTCTGAAAATAATATGAGCAAAACCCCCACCTCCCTCTGAATCTTCTCGGACGCAATCTCCTCCCTGGCTGAACCCGCGATGTTCACGTACCTAACCCATATGATGTCTGGCCTCATCTGCTCCCTCTCCTCTCTCCTCCTAGCTCTTCTAGTCTTTTACGCCCCCTAAGGGGTCAATATTTATACTCTAATTCTTGACTGACTACACTAATAATGTTGCAGTTTCATTAGACACTTGCACTGTGATTTGTTAGCATAGATGACATGAGGGTCTCACCATCCTGTTCTCATTGCAAATCCAACCCATACCACTTCTGACAATAGGGGTTTAATGCTAAGAACAAAATACATAACATGTATCAGTAAGAACATTTCTTGCAACTAAATGTATCACTCAATTTCCTGTCTCGCTTTCACATAGCACACAGGAATGACACTTTCCCACAAACACTAGTACATTGGCGCGATGACAAGAATGTACAGTTCACTGTGGCCTTGACCCATGTGTCTTCACTTGAGGCACTTGGCAGTTCATGTAGCTGGTTCTGCGCATGCGTCTCTCATTTAGCACAATTCTCAGCCATGCTTGATTCCCAGGCAGCCATTTTATGGTAGGCCAAAAACCAAACAAACACAAAAGAGTAAATAAAACCCATTATGTTTACCTCCCCATACTAGTACCCTGCATTGGTTATTACCCAGCAAAAGCTATTAGTTTAAAGCAGCTTTTCTATTATTTGTGCACATCATGCAAAAGTGCAATGTACAACATAGCATAAATATGCACCAGTGCAAATTTTCAAAGTGCTAGCAGTTAATACATATTCATAGCCACATGCTCTAATGTTTTAGAAGCTTTTCATGCAAAATGCTGTTGCCCCACGTGTAGTGTTGGTGCATGTTTGATTAATTAATACACATTATAAAAAGATGTGTTATGAACTGAATATGTATTTTTTAAATATGCAACAAAGCCAAAGTCTCTTGAGACAGGAACAGGGAGTGTAATTTACAGGGAAAAGAAGCTGGGAGGAGAGAACACATTCCATGCTTATCTTCAAAGCTAAAAAGTAAACTACAATCATGAGTTTCTCTACACTGCAAAAACACATGTTAATTCAGCACAAGCATTTCAGACTGTAAGCATTTTGACCAGGCCTCATTTCATGTTTCATGTGCCATGTGTTTTCACTTGCACCAAAATCTGTGTGCCATTTGAAATGCAGTCTGTCTGAAACACAAAACAGAGCGATGCTTAACCCCTTCGCTGCCAGGCCTTTTCCCCTCCTGTGCCACGCCCTTTTTTGGCTATTTGGGGTAGTGCGCGCTGAGGCCCCTGTAACTTTTTGACCACATAAGGTATCCACGCCAAATTTGCGTCCTTTTCTTCCAACATCATGGGGATTCTGAAGTTACTCAGGGTTTGTGGATTTGCCTGGAGGGGTCACAGAAATGAGCAAAAATACAGCAAAATTTAGTTTTTTGGGGGGAAAATGGGAAAAACGGGCTGCAAATGAAAGCATCTGGGTTTTTCCCTGCAAATGTTATCAAAAAAGGGTTTGTGAGGCTGAAATCACCATTTTCCCAGCTTTTAGGGGATACCAGACTTTTGTCAGAAACCCAAAATTCTTTACACAGTTTTGGCATTTTTCTGGGACATAGCCTATTTTTGTTATTTTTTGTGCATTCAACCTCCTTCCAGTTAATGGTAGAAGTGGGTACAAAACCAATAATGGATCCTAGAAAACTATACATTTTAAAGAAGTAGACAAAATTCTTAATTCAGCAATGGGTCATTTGTGTAGATCCATCAAAGTTTCTTTATAGAAACTAACAGTTAAATATAGGATAAATTGAAAATTTGTTGAAAAAAAGCGCCTTTTGTGTCAACGTTTTCACCTGTAACTTCTTCTAATTTTGACAGCTCTTTGAAAGCAATATACCGTTACATCTGCTGGACATTACTGGTTGTGGGGATATATAGGACTTGTAGGTTCACCAAGAACATGATGAACCCAGAGCCAAAAACTGAGCAGCAACTTGCAATGGTTTTTTATTATGTACCGGGTATATAGTAATTATTCTGTAAAAATGTGTACATGGAAAAATCGGTATGAAAGACACCTATGTATTTCTGAAATGGGAACAAAATATAAAGTTTTGAAACAGTAGATATTTGCACATTTCCGAAATTGGGATACTCATACTAGCATGAGAATTATCAGTCATTTTTTAGAATTACTTCTTTTTTACACAATGTCTTTCATTTGGAAGGCAGAAATGCATTGAAAGTCAATAGGTAATAACAGTTCCTTTACAAATCTGAATTACCCTAAGTCTCCTGATAAAAATGGTACCTCACTTGTAGGGGTAGGCATAGTGCCCACGACAGGAAATGGCTCAAAACCCAACGTGAACACACCACATTTTCACATTGCAAAATTACCCTTTTTTAGCAAAGTGCCTAGCTGTAGTTTTGTAACCCTAGCTCTGCCGGCACCTAGGGAAACCTAGCAAACCTATACATTTTTGAAAACTAGACACCAAGGGTAATCAAGGATGGGGTGACTTGGCTGCCTCCCACCAGGTTCTGTTACCCAGAATCCCTTGCAAACCTAAAAAATTGCCAAAAAAACACCTTTTCCCCACATTTCTCTGGTGGAAAGTTCTGGAATCTGCGTGGATCCACAAATTTTCACCCACCCCGCGTTCCCCAAAGTCTTCCGAGAAAAATGGTACCTCACTTATGTGGGTCAGCCTAGTGCCCGCGAGAGGAAACGGCACAAAACGTAAGGTGGACACACCTCAATTTCGTAGCGAAAAATGACCCTTTTTTGGCAAAGTGCCTAGCTGTAGTTTTTGAACCATAGCTCTGCCGGCACCTAGGGAAACCTAGCAAACCTATACATTTTTGAAAACTAGACACCCAGGGGAATCCAGGATGGGGTGACTTGACTGCCTCCCACCAGGTTTTGTTACCCAGAATCCCTTGCAAACCTAAAACATTGCCAAAAAAAACACATTTTCCCCACATTTCTCTGGTGGAAAGTTCTGGAATCTGCGTGGATCCACAAATTTCCACCCACCCCGCATTCCCCAAAGTCTTCCGAGAAAAATGGTACCTCACTTGTGTGGGTCGGCCTAGTGCCCGCGACAGGATACGGCCCAAAACGTAACGTGGACACACCTCAATTTCACAGCGAAAAATGACCCTTTTTTGGCAAAGTGCCTAGCTCTAGTTTTTGAACCATAGCTCTGCCGTCACCTAGGGAAACCTAGCAAACCTATACATTTTTGAAAACTAGACACCCAGGGGAATCCAGGATGGGGTGACTTGACTGCCTCCCACCAGGTTCTGTTACCCAGAATCCCTTGTAAACCTAAAAAATTGCCAAAAAAACACATTTTCTCCACATTTCTCTGGTGGAAAGTTCTGGAATCTGCGTGGATCCACAAATTTCCACCCACCCCGCATTCCCCAAAGTCTCCCGAGAAAAATGGTACCTCACTTGTGTGGGTCGGCCTAGTGCCCACGACAGGAAACGGCGCAAAACACAACGTGGACACACCTCAATTTCGCTGTGAAAAATGACCCTTTTTTGGCAAAGTGCCTAGCTGTAGTTTTTGAACCATAGCTCTGCCGGCACCTAGGGAAACCTAGCAAACCTATACATTTTTGAAAACTAGTCACCCATGGGAATCCAGTATGGGGTGACTTGACTGCCTCACACCAGGTTCTGCTACCCAGAATCCCTTGCAAACCTAAAAAATTGCCAAAAAAAACACATTTTCCCCACATTTCTGTGGTGGAAAGTTCTGGAATCTGCGTGGATCCACAAATTTCCACCCACCCCGTGTTCCCCAAAGTCTTCCGATAAAAATGGTACCTCACTTGTGTGGGTCGGCCTAGTGCCCGCGACAGGAAACGGCGCAAAACGCATCGTGGACACACCTCAATTTCGCAGTGAAAAATGAACCTTTTTTGGCAAAGTGCCTAGCTGTAGTTTTTTAACCCTGGCTCTGCCGGCACCTAGGGAAACCTACCAAACCCACACATTTCTGAAAACTAGACACCTGGGGGATTCCCGGGAGGTATGGCTTGTGTGGATCCCCCAACATTTCCTTACCCAGAATTCCCTGCAAACCTCAAATTTAGCTGAAAAAACACATTTTTCACACATTTGTGTGTGGGAAAGTTGTGGCATCACCGGCCTGACACAAATTTCCTACCACCCAGCATTCCCCCGGGTCTCCCGATAAAAACGGTGCCTCACTCGTGTGGGAGGCCCAAGTACCCGTGACAGGCAAGGGCCCACAACGTAGTGAGGCGACATGAAAATTGCCTACCTCAAAACGACCTGGTTTTGCAAGGGGGTCACCTGGGTTTTTGGCCCGGTGCTCGGCGGCCACCTAGGGGAACCTACCAAACCCACACATTTCTGAAAACTAGACACCCGGGGGATTCCAGGGAGGTGTGGCTTGTGTGGATCCCCCAACGTTTCCTTACCCAGAATGCCCTGCAAACCTCAAATTTAGCTGAAAAAAACACCTTTTTCACACATTTTTGTGTGGGAAAGTTGTGGCATCACCGGGCTGACACAAATTTCCTACCACCCAGCGTTCCCCCGGGTCTCCCGATAAAAACAGTGCCTCACTCGTGTGGGAGGCCCAAGTACCCGCGACAGGCAAGGGCCCAAAACGTATTGAGGCGACATGAAAATTGCCTACCTCAAAACGATCTGGTTTTGCAAGGGGGGTCACTTGGGTTTTTGGCCCGGTGCTCGGCGGCCACCTAGGGGAACCTACCAAACCCACACATTTCTGAAAACTAGATACCCAGGGGATTCCAGGGAGGTATGGCTTGCGTGGATCCCCCAACGTTTCCTTACCCAGAATGCCCTGCAAACCTCAAATTTAGCTGAAAAATCACCTTTTTCACACATTTTTGTGTGGGAAAGTTGTGGCATCACCGGGCTGACACAAATTTCCTATCACCCAGCGTTCCCCGGGGGGGGCAGAAAGGCTGTAATGGTGGTGGGTGGGTGGGGGCATTGGTGTGCCCGTTTCGGGCAGCCCCCACCCTAAAAAAAACGGACGAGAAATCCATGGTGTATAGTGGGCTTTCTGCCCCCCCGAAGAGGCAGATTAGGGGCCAATGCCCCATCTGCCCCCCTGGGGGGCAGAAAGACTGTGGTATTTGGGGGGTGGGGTGGGGGCATGGGCCTGCCCGTTTTGGGCAGCCCCCACCCATATTATTTTTTTTTTTTTTAATTGCCTGGTGTCTAGTGGGCTTTTTGCCCCACCGGGGGGGCAGATTGGGGGCTACTGCCCCCATCTGCCCCCCAGGGGGGGCAAAAAGACTAAATGAAGCCAAAATATTTGGGGGGAGCAAAGGCCCTTGCCCAAGGGGCCGCTCCCCCCTCCCTGGTGTCTAGTGGGTGGATCCCTGCTTGGGGATCGCCCTCCTGTGGTGATCCCCAAGCAGGGATCCACTGGGGAGGGGCACCATTGGAAAGGGGAGATTCTCCCCTTTCCAACGATACCTCTCCCATCTTTCTACGTGCTCAGGGGGCTGAGATAGCCCCCTGAGCACGTACAAAGTGAAACTGAAACAGTTTCATTTCCAGTATAATGACGTCGGCGCGACGTGCGCGCCGATCGTCATTACTCTGAAAGCGGGGGGGGGGGGGGGGGGGGGGCTCGGGAGCTGGGGAAGCTCTTCCCCAGCTCCCGA
Organism: Triturus cristatus; assembly: GCF_964204655.1. Lineage (NCBI taxonomy): Eukaryota > Metazoa > Chordata > Amphibia > Caudata > Salamandridae > Triturus > Triturus cristatus. Next base: position 1,124,539,674 of record NC_140590.1, on the reverse strand, counting down.
GGCGTTTTTGGTTAAAAGGGAATCCCTCTGGTGACCGCACCAGAGGGATTTCCCGGGGAATGCCTCATGACGAGCTGGACTTGTCATGGGCACAGCACCATAAATTATTTGCACTTTTTTTCAATCCAAGCCTTTCACTTTTATTTTCACTTTGATCAGATTCAGATGTTTCAGTTATTGATGCAAATGATTTTTCAAGGGGCCACTGCTTTTTTTTAGATACCCTTTCAGCCAGCTTTTTCCTACCTCCACTTGTAGGCCCACAGCACTAATTTCTTCTTCAGAGGCTGCATTTGACTCTTTTACCCTTTGGACACTGCTTTCATCTGAGTCAGTTTCCACTTTTTGCTTTTCCAGTGCCTCTTCAGTTTTCTCTAGTGCTGCTTCAGACTCTGTGTGTTCCCGTACAGCTTGAACGACCCTCTTCTGTTGACTTTTAACCACTGCTGGCTTCTCTTCTTGAACAGGAGCTGGTTTATCAGGGGTACATAGGACCATACGTGTGTGAGAGGCATGCACCCAATTTGGAAGGCCACCACATTTCACAACAGTCTTTGCCAGGATCATTTGGAACAGGCCTTTCGATTTCACAGCATCTCTCAGATCAACGTTTTGGCACAATCCATTATGTAGGTCTTGTGTAGCAGCTGCAATCTGGTGAGAAACTGCATGCTCTACATCAGTCAGACCTTCACAGCAATGGCTAGTCTTTTCATCAGTTGTTTTCACAAGTGCATTTGCATGGACATTTTCAAGCCAATTCAGTGATGCTGAATCACAATCTTTTGCAAAAAGAAAATCTGCACTGTCTTTGTGTTGCTTTATTATGCTTGAAATATATGGGAGATAGCTACAATCCAATCCTTGTCTAATCTGTGGTTCTGCACACATCATCTTTGAAACCTCATTATGATCTGATTTCAGAGAAACTGGCAATCCATACCTGGGCATCCGTTTTTGCAATAACATATTCGGTACTATGCAGTTGTCACTTTTCTCAAAAACAGTTCTGATACAACCCTGTTAATCTGCTTCTGTAACAATTTCTTGAGCCTCTATTAATTCACCTGTGAAGATTCCATTGAATGTATATGCTAACAGAACACAATTTTGTGCAACTGAATTAGCATTTCTCTCTCCCTTGAAAAAAGTGACTCCCATATGAGCAGCTAAACTGCATGTTATGGTAAGGGCAATCAATTTAGAATTTTAGGCTGAGGTAACTACTGAAAGCCGTGAAGCTTTGACAACATAATGTATAGGAAGCACAGCATGTGCTGCTCTTAATGTGTCATTATTACCTTTCAAACATGGGCCATCTACAGAATGGACATTGTTGGGCTGAATCAGATGTTCATCCTTAAAGTCTGATATTGGCTTTATACATATTTTCATGACATCTAGACACTCATATTCAGTTTCATTGATATTGGGGGTGAAAGGTCATTGGGAAATAAATCACAGACCCTTGAACACATTCATGGTTTTGAACAGGCACTGAGAGAGCGCAGCTCTCCCTCTCACTGCAAATTGGTGTATTTTCCATTAAACAAACTTTCATTCCTAGTGTCGGGGCGCAACACTTTTTCTCTTTCAACTCTAGGAATGAGTTGCCCAATGGAAGCGGATCAGACACATCCTTGTGTGTCAGTGTTAGATTTGGGGGTCTCTAGTTGGCATAGGTAGGTACCTGTGACAAATAGGCACCCTTGAGTCTAGTCAGGGTAAAGGGCTACACTCCTAAAATAACCCCTGCTCACCCCCTTGGTAGCTTGGCACAAGCAGGCAGGCTTATCTCAGAGGCAGTGAGTAAAGCATTTGTGAACACATCCAGTAATACAGTGACAACACTAGAAATGGACACCACACAGGGTGTATTATAAAAATAAGTATTGTTATATAGACTTAACACAAGACCAAACGACAAAAATCCACATTACTGTACTCAAAAATAATCTCTCAAATTTATAAAATAGCTCAGTTCTCTCAAGTTGTAAATGCGACACTTTACTCTCAATGTACCTTAAATGCATAACGCAAAGAAAACAAAAGGGTCACAGGGAAGGTGATGCGTTGGTTCCTTACATGCAGAGGAGTGGATGCGTCGGTTCCTTACTGCTGCGCAGGGGAGTTGATGCTTGCTTCCTTACTGTGTGGGGAGTTGATGCATCGGTTTATTACTGCTCTCCGGTGCGATGCGATACGCTGCACCTCAATGCGATACTCTTCTCTGGTGTGATGTGACAAAATGGCATCCTGATGGCGATGCGACAACGTTGGTGTGATGCGTGCATGCCCGATGGCCATGCGGCGACTCGATGATCTTTGGAGCCGCGACCGGCCCTGCGACGCACTTCTCCAGTGATGCGACAATGACCTCTGTGGCAGTGTCCTGCTTCTCCGGCAATGCGCCGCGCTTCGGCGATGCGATGATGACAGTGGCAGCGACAGCTCGCTTCCTCGGTGATGCGATGACAGCGGCTGCGGCAGCGACGCGCTTCTTGTTGTTGCGTCGTGCTTCCAGCTCCCAGTGACACACAGTCTCTCAGAAGGCCCAGCACAAGAGCAGGCACTTCAATTCCTTGCAAGGAAATTAAGGGGGGAGCTGGTTGGTGAAGTCTTGTAATCCTGAGACTTCAGGCAGGAGGCAAGCTCTAGTTCGAGCCCTTGGAGATTCTTCTTCAAGTTGATAGAAAGCACACTCAGTCCTTTCCTCTTCTCTTTGGTAATGAAGCAACCACTGCAGGTCAACTCCCAAACACACAGCACAGGGGTAGTCTCCTCCTTCAGCTTCCTGGTTCTTCTCCTCAGCAAAGGTTTGTCTTGATTCCCAGAAGTGATCTAAAGTTCTTGAGTCTGGGTCCCAATATTTATACTACTTTTCTCTTTGTTCTCTGCAGGCAGAGAGGCCTTTGCCTAGTCAAAACCAGTTCTGGTCAGTCCTGCAGCACTTTGTTGACATGTGTCCAGCTTTCCTTTCACAGTGCAGGGCAGGGACATCAGACACACCACAGGAGGTGTAGCCAGCAATGCGAAGGGAAGGCCCAGCCCTATTCAGGTCCCAGGTGCAACTCCTCCCACCCATCTAGATGCAGATCTCTCTATTCAGCCTTGTGCTGACTCACCTGGTCTCCTGGAATCCCCCAGCCCCTGTCACTCAAACTCCAGACAAGGAATACACAGCCTAGCAGAGGCAGGTTTGGATGGTTAGAAAAGAAAATACCTACTTTCTAAAAGTGGTATTTTCAAACACAGAGGGGCCAATTCCGATGGACGTTCGGACAGCTGTCCGTAGCCTTACCCTGCGACCGACATCCTGTATAGGAAGTACGATGCGCATAACTGCCAAAAACACGACCGACACGTAGGCTGTGAATCAAGACCCATTCTCCGTCCGAGCTGTAACTCCCAAAGAGGAACAGTGTCGCCCTTAAGCAGTATCCATAGCAGTTTCCGGCATGACAAGTAAGATGCATACTTTCTACGCGGCGAATGGGTCGTCACGTACGGCACATCACAGCATCCGGAAAACAAGCATATCAGCTACGATTCACGCCACAAATCAATACACGGCTACGAGACGGAATAGCTTGCAGCGGGTACGAGACAGAGCAACAAGCAGCGTGTACGTCACCGACACATCATGAATCCCATCGCGCAGGTCATACCAGTACTCTACATCTATGACCAGATCAGGGACCGACGCCGACGGCGCAGATGGTAAGTCAGACACCTACCACATAAACAAATGACACGTACCCGCAAAATGGCACACACACAGGGGATACATATCCTGGCCACTAACAACAGCCCACCATAGGGGTTGCATGGCCAGCACCACTAACACCCACACCCATAGGGGGCCTGTTGCCCATCACCGCTGCCACCCCCACTCACAGGGGACCTGTTGCCTATCACCCCTGCCACCCCCACTCACAGGGGACCTGTTGCCCATCACCCCTGCCACCCCCACTCACAGGGGACATGTTGCCCATCACCCCTGCCAACCCCACTCACAGGGCTTATGTTTCCCATCACCCCTGCCACCCCCACTCACAGGGCTTATGTTGCCCATCACCCCTGCCACCCCCACTCACAGGGGACATGTTGCCCATCACCCCTGCCACCCACACCCATGGGGGCCTGTTGCCCATCACCCCTGCCACCCCCACTCACAGGACATATGTTTCCCATCACCCCTGCCACCCCCACTCACAGGGCTTATGTTGTCCATCACCCCTGCCACCCCCACTCACAGGGCTTATGTTGCCCATCACCCCTGCCACCCACACCCATAGGGGGCCTGTTGCCCATCACCCCTGCCACCCCCACTCACAGGGAACCTGTTGCCCATCACCCCTGCCACCCCCACTCACAAGGCTTATGTTTCCCATCACCCCTGTCACCCCCACTCACAGGGCTTATGTTTCCCATCACCCCTGCGGCCCCCACTCACAGGGCTTATGTTTCCGATCACCCCTGCCACCCCCACTCACAGGGGACCTGTTGCCCATCACCCCTGCCACCCCCACTCACAGGGCTTATGATGCCCATCACCCCTGCCACCCCCACTCACAGGGCTTATGTTTCCCATCACCCCTGCCACCCCCACTCACAGGGGACCTGTTGCCCATCACCCCTGCCAACCCCACTCACAGGGCTTATGTTTCCCATCACCCCTGCCACCCCCACTCACAGGGCGTATGTTTCCCATCACCCCTGCCACCCCCACTCACAGGGGACCTGTTGCCCATCACCCCTGCCACCCCCACTCACAGAGCTTATGTTGCCCATCACCCCTGCCACCCCCACTCACAGGGCTTATGTTTCCCATCACCCCTGCCAACCCCACTCACAGGGGACCTGTTGGCCATTACCCCTGCCACCCCCAGCCATAGGATGGGTGATGCGCAACACATCCAGCATACACAAACATCAGGTATGTCTGCAAAATACATCCCCCACGACATCATGACAACAGTGTGTAGTCTGTGACAAATGCCCACAACAGTGAATATGGCTACGAGCATACAATGTAAGTAACAGCACATGTGTGACCAACACTTGAGTGTGACATACACTAGGCAAGCCTCACCATAGCACTGTGGCAATGTAAAAAGAACACCCCCTCACTGTGCAGAACAGAAGTCAAGTGGGGGCTCACAAAATGCAGCAGATGTGGACCATTGTGGTGATGGGGACCAAACCCCCCTCAACACAGTGACCAAAAGGTAAGTGTCATCATGGTCAAAGCTGCAAGTAACAAACAGCATGTTCGATCCCTGCTCCCAACACATCAAACACTTCTGGGGGAAAATGGTGGTTGTGTCCCATACACACAGAGATGTGTTGAGGCAAACAGTGCTGTGAAAACATAGCACTCTCGGCCATGTGCAGACAAGCACCACACATGGGGGCTGACAATGCACACAGCGTACAATGACACAACAGCAGAAGTGACCATCACCGAAAATAGACACACCAACCAAAACAACATGTGTATACTGTAGGTGTCAGCTCACTAACTCACATTCCATGCCAGCAATGGCACCCAACAACCAGGATGAATGTGCACAATGATGTGAAATGACTCACAGGGACAGCATGCAAAATCACAGAAACAGCATCCAGACAAAGGCCCACAACAGCAATACCAATGTACTGGTGCAGATGCACAAACACAAACAGGCAAACTCACACTGCACATCGGACACAACATGTGTGTGTGTGTGTCACAGTATCCACAGGCAACTACACAACACATGAGAGGGGCTGAACCACAGTGATACATATGTGGACACAGTGCCATACAAGAGTAAACCATCATTGGGACACCCTCAGTGGGCAATCAGGCGTTAGGAGATGAGGGGGAGCACAACAGACACATGTGACATTAGCTGGAGTGAACACCAACTAACACAGCAAGAGACTGACACACAACAGCACAATCTCCAGGGACAAGACATTGGGGTGACACAAGCATGCATGACACCTCCACTGTGATGACAAAGGCAGATGTCATACAAACTGGGAAACCCAGACATGTGTCCTGTGCCACAAACGTACATCACACATACACAAACACAAATCACTCAGCATGGCCCCTCATCCATGGACAAACGGGAGCTAAGGGACCATCCATGCAAACATTCACATCAGTCCACCCTTAACACCACACACCTGAACTGCAACAATGTGTATCTGTGAAGCCCACATGGACAGGTGACATTGCACATGCCCACATGACAAACACAGGAATGTTGGCAGGAACTAAGGTGCACACACAAATCACACAAGGACTGTTTACAACCCTGGGGAATGACAGACACACTGCGCAGTATGCGGTACATGGCCATGACCTCAAAGCTCATGTGACCTTCACAATCCCTGCCACTGTCCCAGGACTATGCAGATGCCAAGGAGGAACACAAGGCACTCATGCTGACACCTGCCAGCATCGCTGCCGTGAACCCGATAAGTGGGAGCAGTCACACACACATACAAATGTCTCAATCACTGAAAACTACCACCTAGGGACAACTACATGATATTGCGAACAAACAAGTGCCTTGAGGAACCCTCACTGTGTCCCATCTGTGTCTGACAACAACATCAACACTCAGAACTGACAAATCACAATGATGATACACCAATAAACAGTAGTGAGTCATGCACCCACCCATTGGAAAGTAGTGGGATTAACCCAGAACCACCCAGCAAGCATCAACAACACGAACATATCAAGGGAACACTGTCTGTGTATGAACAGGGATGTGGACACACACACATGCACATACAATACGCACCATGGGCCCAGGCCATGTCACTGGACAACACACTAACTTGAGGGGACCCAACTCCTGTGGGAGCCCAGCTGTGCCAAACATATTCACCGCAAGTCCCACTCATGTCTGCAGAACACTTGGTCAGTCAGCCATCAGTTACTGCACAATGAAGGCTCTGGTCACAACAGCCTGGGTATGTGAGTCTCCCTTAAGTCATCTGCACATTCTCAATACATATGTACAGCAAGTTGCACAGAGGACCCAGTTGCTCCTATACCAATGATTCCCACACCTGTAGGGGCAGTAGTGATGAGCACAAAGTATGTGGAAGTGACAATTTGGACAATGGGAAGCACATCATATGTGCAGGGGTGCAAGCCACAGATGTGACCATGGCAATTAAATGCTCACAGAGAGATGTACACAAATGGTTGATCCAGACACATCAGTATGCAACATTGTAAACCAAGTATTACAGGTGCAAGGGCATCTAAAACAACCTCAACATGATGTACAGCTAAATCAAGTTCACAGGGACAAAGTAAAAAGTTTTACTCAGCATATGAAAAGTGAAACATCTGTTCCAACAACAGGCCAATGGCCAGTCCATGTCCAAAGGGCAAGGAGTGAACTAGAGTCACAAATTCAGTATATGAAATTCGAAATGTCTGTGCAACCAGAAGGCCAATGGCCAGTCCATGTCAAATGGGCAAGGAGTGAACTAGAGTGACAACTGTCACACCTTGCTTGCCTGGACTGCTACGGACCGGGGTCATCCCCTCGGAGGGGCATACATGGGGGCAGGCCAGGCACTGCAGGGACAGGATCAGGGCGCAGCAGAAGGAGGCAGTGAAGAGGTGGGGGATGCATGCAAGACACTTGCAACTGCAGTGGAGATGACTGAAGTGGTGGGTGCTGTCACGACTGTGTGGCACAAGTCAGATGGGGTGGGTGCCGGCACAACTCCAGTGGGCAGGTCATATGGAGTGGATTGGTTCACCACTGCAGTGCCCAAGTCAGACGGGATGGGCGTGGACTCCAAAGCAGTGCCTACATCCATGGGAGCGGAATGGGGGACAGGTGAGGTCTGGAGGGCACGGGGTGGTGACACGGTCCCCACATCAGTGGCAGCAACTGTCTGACCAGGTGTGGAGGAGCAAGTGCTAGGGGGGATGGCCTTAGCATTTTGGGGATGGTGTATCTGTGTGTGGGGGAACCCGGGGCAGGGAGTGGCGGGGAACCTCTGGAGTGTTAGCCTGGGGGATGGAGGACGGAGACTTTGCCTTGGAGCTGCGTGCTGGCGGGGGGTCTTGCTCTTCTTGCGCCGGGGGATTTGCGGGTGGGCGTCTTGGTATGAGTGCGCCTGGGGGAGGGTGTCCGGATATGAGGGGCACTCCCTTCTGTGTGTGGGATCTTCCTCTTCCCCTTGTAATCAGGATCTGCTGGGTCGGTGGGGAAGAGGCCAAGGTCACAGAGGAAGAGCTTCTGGGGGGATGGGGTTGCAGGTGAGGCAAGGGAAGGAGGCTGGGAGGGAGAGGTCCAGGAGGACTGTGGAGTGGTTGTGGATGACTGTGTGTGTGTCAGCAAACCAGCCCCTGTGAGTGTGGAATCAGTCCCCTGCACTTGCTTGTGTGCACGTCTAGCCCTTGGTTTGGGGGTTTCTGTGCTTTGGACAGGTAGTGTGCTAGGAATTGTGTGTGCTGCAGGGGTAGGAGGGGTGTGGAACTGTTGGAGGAGGGACACTGCTGCCGTCAGGGAGGAGACCACGGACTGGTTGGTCCTCTGTAGGGCAGACATGCCAAAGGAAATGCCCTCCATGAATGACGCCAGTTGTGTCAACAGCCCTGTGTGTGCCTGGAGTACCTTCAGCATCGATGTCTGCCCCACATGCATCTGTCTAAGTAAGTCCACAGACTCCTCACTCAGGGCAGCAGGGGACACAGGGGCAGGGGGTGTGGTGCGTAGCACAAAGGAGACATGCTCATGAACACAGGATCCCACAGGGACCTCTGGGATGGGAGCCGATGGGAGGGGGGTGGTGATGGTGGTGGCGGTGGCGGAGACAGCCTCACTAGCTGGGGCTTGGTGGCTGCTGACACCCGCCTCCACAGGGGAGTCATCCTCAGAGCTGCTGTGGCATTCAGCTGGGGGGATGGTGCTGACGACTCCTCTGTGTGGCTGAAATCGCCCTCCGTGCCACTGGGTCCACCTGACTCCTCTCCTTCTGTCCCTGTAAGGCTCTGTGGCTCATCCTGTTCCATGGAGCTGTCCCCTCCTGTGGCCATGGATGTATCTGGATAGGAACAGGAAGTAACAGAACAACATCAGTCACCTGCACGGACTGCACACACCACAGTGAGTACATCACATCACAGGGCAAGCCCTGGCATCATCAGCTGAACACAACTCAAAGTGCCAACACTGTTTAGAATAAGACAATTGTCATTTCCAACATCAACCACGGCACACATATCCCTCCTTGATTTGCACACATATGTCTGTTGCATGTTGGATGCTAATACCCCAATGTGCGCCAACATGCACCACCCACACATTAGTTGTACATGCAAGTGAACATGTAGGAGTATGTCACTAGACCCACAGCACATCTCTTGCGACTGAATTAGCGCAGGTGTCCGAATGAAGGGATGAGCAGAGACTCATTTCACATGCTTGTGATGCATGCCAGCAACACACACTATGATGTACTCATGTCCTGATGGTGCACACTTGAACACAACGCAGGCTCACTCATAGCAAGCTCAATGCCATGGCACTGGGATGCCCTGTAAGTCAGTCAACACTGTCTCCTGTCACAGGGGCAGGGCATCCAGACAACAACAATATGCACTGACTCACAATCCTAGCTCAGGGGCAAATGTGACTCTGCAGATGGCCGGCGCACTTGCCCATCCCATGCAAACAACATATCCAGGACCCAGAAGACCCCACATCATGAAAATCAGACATATGAGTCTCAGCAAACACGAATCCATGTACATTAACACATCACAGTCTGCCATGCATATAACCCAGCTGCATGAGGGACAGAGTTGCATACACCATTGTGCGCTGTCAGATGCTCACACACCTATATGTCACACAGGTCTTGTCTCCCACAGTCACATGGCAGATGTCATGCTGACCCTCGGAATCGTGGACACCCCAGTTGTACGTAGCAACAAGCCACACCCTAATGACACAGAGGCACACACCTGAGGGCACATGTCACGAAGCACAACCTGCAATTTCACACACAGGAGTGGGATTACAGAGTGTTTCTGAATGCCCTTGAGGGGGCAGGACTGGGCAGGACTAAGTGAAACAGTGTTTTGCCCCGGACAGTAGTCAGGTGGCTAAGCAATTGTGGCATACTTGCCATACCTACTCCTGATGCCCAAAAATTGGAGTACCCTGCTGCATGGTTTTGTATTGAATACCTTAGAAACATGTTGCGAGTCAGACCAGCAATTGGTACACATCTCAAGGGCACACACAGTTCACATGTCAGATCTCAGGCATTTTGTAAACAATTGACCCACCCATGACACACACAACAGAGTCACGGGAACTGATGCGGACTGGTACCTGATACATAGCTGAATGCAGGAACACAGTGCCCTAGTGACACAATCCAAAGACTGTAGGGGCAACACCTGTGGAACAGATGAGGAGGGTGCATCACACAGATGAGGGACCTGATTTGGGGACTACAAGACCTACGTAATTTGGAAGTGTGACCCGGACAAAAGACTGCTATTTGCATGTCAGACATAGTACACAGATCAGGCATGGACTTACCCCCTTCCTGCTGCTGTCTGGCCTTCAGCTGCCTATCCAGGTCCGGGAAGACCACCGCCAGTATCCGGAGCATGTGGGGAGTCAGGTTCTGGTGTCCGCCCCTCCTGCGTGGAGGTGACAGCTTCAGCTGGATTCTAGCTATCCTCCGGGTCCAGCCCCGAAGGTCCTGCCACCTCTTCTGGCAGTTGAGGATCCGATGCTTGTAGACGCCCACAGAACGAACAGACCGGGCGATGGTCAGCCAGATCTCCTGCTTCTGGTGGGCATCAACCTGTGAGGAGGACAAAGTGAAAAGTACATTAACACATATGCCCCAGATTTGTGCAGCACACAATTAGATATACATGTCATCATCACAAAGGGAAAATAATTACACAGGTAGTGCATCCCTGGGGAATGAAAATTCACATACATGTCTGACATGTTAACAATGCATGGATAGTTTAAGCTGGCAAAAATGCACTTTAGCAGCAGGAAAAATATTCAGTACATGTCCCTACACACTTTGGGGGATGAAAGTAGTCAGTGATAATGCTTGCCACTGGTGTACACACTGCTAGTACTGCTAGTCAGACAACATGCTTAATTAGGAAGGCAGTGGACAGCACACTCACCTGCTCCCCTGGTGTCCCATAGAGCTTGCTGTACTCTGGAAGGAGCCCGTCCAGCAGGGCCTGGTTCTCCTCCTCAGTGAAGGCTGGGGCCCTCTCCAGTGTACGTGCCATAGCAGGAGCCAGAGGATGCATAGACAGCAGCAGTGGTAGCAGGGAGGTGGTCCAGTAGCATGTAGTGCAGGCAAGTGAGCTCCCTGGGGTCCAGCCAGCCTTATATCTGTGCTGCAGAGGCAGACTCTGTGCCATGTGTCCAAAGTGATAGGTCCAACACGGTTGCATTCTATGAATCTGGCCAATCCATTTAAAAGTACGACTCGTACACGCCTTCCACATCGTTCAAATCTTCACCTTCATGGAACACTTGAAATTGCAACATTGTTGTAGGCATCCAACTGAATTTCGAGTGCACAACTCGTACAAGTTTTGAATCCGCATCCGTCTCCATGACAGTCCTGAGCCAATGGGTGCGCCCGGCTCGTTCAACTGATTGTACAACGCGTATTTTGAATGTACACATGCACCCGTCTCCATACGATTCAATGGCCAAGGTGTACGCACGGCTCGGACATGACCCGTGCAATGCGTACGCATTGTCACCCGCGTCGGACCTCATTGCATTCAATGACAATGCGTGCGCACGGCTCGGACATGACCCGTGCAATGCGTACGCATTGTCACCCGCGTCGGACCTCATTGCATTCAATGACAATGCGTACGCACTGCTCGGACATGACCCGTGCAATGTGTATGCATCGTCACCCGCGTCGGACCTCATTGCATTCAATGACAAGGCGTACGCACGGCTCGGACATGACCCGTGCAATGCGTACGCATTGTCACCCGCGTCAGACCTCATTGCATTTTATGACAAGGCGTGCGCACGGCTCGGACATGACCCGTGCAATGCGTACGCATTGTCACCCGCGTCGGACCTCATTGCATTCAATGACAATGCGTACGCACGGCTCGGACATGACCCGTGCAATGCGTACGCATTGTCACCCGCGTCGGACCTCATTGCATTCAATGACAAGGCGTACGCACGGCTCGGACATGACCCGTGCAATGCGTATGCATTGTCACCCGCGTCGGACCTCATTGCATTCAATTACAATGCGTACGCACGGCTCGGACATGACCCGTGCAATGCGTACGCATTGTCACCCGCGTCGGACCTCATTGCATTCAATGACAATGCGTACGCATGGCTCGGACATGACCCGTGCAATGCGTATGCATTGTCACCCGCGTTGGACCTCATTGCATTCAATGACAAGGTGTACGCACGGCTCGGACATGACCCGTGCAATGCGTATGCATTGTCAGCTGCGTCAGACCGCATTAGTGTGACTATTAGACGGATGCAACACACATGTACTGGCCATGGACACCTGCACACACCTGCCACACTATAGCATTGGCCACACAGTGTCCCATGGCATGTGAGGCTGCATTCCCTGGGTGTTTGAGGGGGCCACAGCAGTTATTTTGTCTGGCACTTTGTGCAGCCACTCCCAGGCTGTTATCTTGTACATGGGGGGGAGAGTCCTTTGTGTGTTGTGCACATTAGCACTGTGATGTGCAATTGGACAGTAATTGGCATGAGTGAAGGCCACAGTGTCAGGTTGGATATGTTTGGGGAATGTCACATACACCCTGAGTCCTGGGGTGATGGCATGTACGTCACAGTGAGACCTGTAGCCCCAATACTGATGTGCACCCAGAGTCTGTGTGCATGTTGTGTCTCAGATGTGTCTGATCACATGTTACCAATGACTGACAGTCTCCACATCCATGTGGTATATGCATCAACCTTGATGGGGTGTGTGTCTAAGAGACGTACATGTAGGGCCGGCATGGACAACAGTGGCCACTACCTGTGGGACTTAACGCTTTCCTTGTGGTGTGTACGTGCTACGCCATGTCCATTGCTGTGTTGATGTAGCAATACAGGGAGCCTGGGTTTCTGCATGACAAAGATCTGTGATGCCTGGGAGACATGAGTCCTCATTAGTCACTGGGGTGGGTTTTTTGAACGTTGCAGCAGCACATAGGTTGGGTGACACAGCCAGATGATTAGCCCATTGCACTACATGGGACTCATGTGGACATGTGGAATTGAGATGTGAGGTGGTGGTCTTGTAAGTGACATATGTGAGAGTGATCGTGGTCATGGCCACATGGGGGGATGTACTGACAATCTTCCTTTGTGCATCTCTGTACTGCAGGGCACCAGCTGTGCATCATCCGTTCCCAGACCTTGCAACCATGCAGGAAAGCGACAACATCAGACTGTACCGCTTCACCAGGCCACTGTTTGAGGAGTTGGCGGAGCAGTTGGCGCCACATCTGCTACCCTACAGCACTGACCCCAGAGGTGAAGGGGATGGCAGCCCTGCTACTGGTACCTTCCAGTACACTGTGGCTACTGCTGTTGGTATGTCACAAACGATATTTAGTCGGGTGCTACGCGATGTCTTGGAGGGGATGTTGCAATTCCTCGACCTGTATATCAAGTTCCCGAGCCAAGATGAACTCCCTGAAATTAAGGATGTCTTTTATACACTGGGGAGGATGCCAAACGTCATTTGATCCATTGACAGGACACATGTTGCCCTGATACCACCACAGGCACATGAGCAGGCATACCGTAACAGGAAGCACTACCATTCGATCAATGCTCTGGTGGTCTGTCTTGCTGACATGTTGATCACACATGTGTGTGCACGGTTCCCTGGTTCGGCGCACGATGCCTACATAATTAAGAGTAGTCACATTGCAACGCTGATGTCACAGATGCCAGCTCAGCGTGCCTGGCTTATCGGTGTGTACTGACTGTTTCTCATTGTGTGTGTTTGTCATTGTTGTATTCCACACTCCTACCAAACTCATCTACTTGTTCATTTTTGTGTGTGTAGGTGACTCCGGATACCCCAACATGCTGTGGTTGCTGACACCCCTCAGGAACCCTGTGACACCAGCCGAGCTGCACTACAATGAGGCACATGGTCGGAGCAGGAGGGTGATTGAGCGGACATTCGGGCTCCTGAAAAGCCGCTTTCGCTGCCTGGACAAGACCGGAGGGGCCCTCCCATATGAGCCTGCAAAGGAGTGCAAAATAATACTGGTCTGCTGCATGCTACACAACATGGCGGTGTGGAAGGAGGTGCCTCTCATCCTGGATGAAGATGACGACGACCAACGTCCGGCACCTGTGGAGGATCCAGGCCTGGGCCAGGATGCCAGTGATGATGAAGATGATGGTGACGTCCGCTCCCAGCTCATCAACAACTTCTTCACCTGAAAGTGAGTTTCCAGAAATGTGTTGAGCCAGCTCTGTTGCTGTCTGAGTGTGTCTGTGTGCCACTTGACTGGATGAGTGCTGTGATGTGTCCACTCAGGTGGTGTGTACTCCACAAATAGGGTAGTACTGCTAACTAGTGTTTGTGTGGGTGTTTTGCAACATGTTTTGTGCATGTGTATTGCATTTCTCTCCTGTTCGTCTGTGCTTTTGACTGTATCTTGTCTGTCCTACCCAGGGTCCTTTACCTGTTGTGTGGTCAACACTGACCCCCAACACCCAGAAGCCAACACCAGTGTGGAAGTTGAGAATTCCCATCAACTGATATACCATACATCCCTGGACTTCCATTCTCCAAAACATTGTGGCGTGTGTTCACTGTTACGTAGAATTACCGTGCAACTATTGTGGAATAAACGTGTTGCTGGTGTGTAATGAACCTGTGCTACGCTTTGTTATGTGCGTTGTCTGTCTTCCCACATCTGAGTGATATCTGCTTACCTCACCTGTGGACTTGTTACCACTGACTGTGCTTGGTGTTGTGTCTGTGCATGCCAATGTGTTTCAGGTCTACATCATTGTGTGTGATGAGTCACATGGCCATGGTGAGTATGTTTTGTGTTGCCATAGTGGTGTGTCTCCCTCACATGTGTCACATCCCCATGACTGACCTTACGTTTGTCACATTGTTGCAGTATTTGGCATGCACTGTGTTGTGTAGCAGATCGACTTCGCCCTGAACATGACAAGTTTGAATCACAACAGAGGCAAGTATGGTGTACTGGTGAGTTTATTTACAAACATGCGTGAGTGAGGTGCACAGGATGTTGGGTGCTGTACAGTGGTTTGGGAATCCAAAGTTCACATTTGAGTTGGACGTGCTGGTAGATGAAATGTCCAGAGTAAAGTCCACAGTCATCTGATACATTGGCCCAACATGAACCCTCCATGTCATGTGGGCGAGTTGTGTGCGATTGGACAAGGTGAACGGGTTGCGCGCAAAGAACATTGTCCAGAACAGGTTTAGAGGCCCTGGGGGATGTGCTGGGACATCTGCCTCTCACATGTCCTTCTTCGGACGACCCCTCTTCTTCCGGGGGGGGGATCCTCATGTACAGGCCTCTGCGGTGCAGGGGACTCTCTGCCAGAGTCCTCCTCCCTCCCTGTGGCGCTGGCAGATGGTGTTGCGACAGATGTTGTGGGTACACAGGGGGATGGGGACAGGTTGGTGTTGATCTGGCGGAGGCATTGTAGTATGTCCCGATGCTCCGCAGTAAGGGCATCCCACTTTGCCTCCATGCGGGCATGGTGGGCGACCTGCTCCTGTTGCATGTCCTTGAGGATCCCCACTACCTGGCCAAATCATCCGGTGCTATCCTGGTACGCATCTATGATGCGTGCCAGTTGGGGGTCATCATGCAGTCCAGACCCCTCTGCAAGGCGTGCCCCGTGGCTCCCACCCCTCCCAGCACCCCTCTCCACACGGGCAGGACCAGCGGTGGTATGCACAGGTGACCCTGGGACCCCTTGGGTGGTGTTGCAGGTGGTGTTGGCTGTAGCTTCCGGGGGTCCTGTGTCCCTGTGCTGTGGGTGTTGATTGTCCTTGGTCTGTCTGTGTTGGCGGGGGTGCCCTGTCGGTGTCCAGATGGTGGAGGCGTGGGTACAGGGGGGGCAGATGTTGTTGCTGCTGGTGCTGCATGATGGCTCACACCGAAGGGGCCAGGTTGGTCGTTGTCATCCGAAGAGGACAGTGAGAGAGTCAGACCAGAGAGCTCAGTGTCCAACAGAGTCTGGGACTGGGTATCCTCATCATTTGTCAGTGGGTGCCCAGCACGACCTGTGTTTGGAAGAGACACACAATGTGATTTATGTTTCTACATGCATCGTTGGTTCACAAACATGACATATTCTACTTTTATAACAGATGCCTGCCTGTATCCTGCTTTTTCCCAGCTTGTCACGGACAGAGTTTGATCTTGTTGTTGGCCATTTGCCAGCATGGCCTTGTGCTCTCCACAACAGACCCCAGTGTCAGACATCTTGTCAGTCCCTTCCCACTCCCTGTGAGGCAAGTATGGTTCCGTTTGATCTTGCTGGGCCATGTGGGTGGGTGTAGGTTGTCTGTGACTGCGAGTCCCATCATACTCTTGGCTACACCCCCTTCCCAGCATGCCAATACTTCCTCCCTCTTGACTCTGCTTCCCTGTGAGGGGGTGTGACAGCAATGGCAAGATGGCTGACTGTGACATCCTGGTGTTTGTTCGGCTACAAGTCCAAAGAGAGCCCCTTTGCTTCAGACAGCAGCACCCAGTACAGGGTATCTTTTGCTGATATTTCAATGAGGTGTATGTCAATGCATTGTACCAGGTTAGTTGTGTGCAGTTTGTGTTGAGGGGTGTCTCCCCATGCTGATTAGTATGGTCAGGGCTGTCAGTCCTCCTTCCCATCATGAAACGTGCTTCCATTGTAGGGCGTGCAAGTTGTCTTTCAGGATGTCGGTTAGTGGTGTCCTGCTTCTGATTTGCACACAAGCCCTAGCAGGGCCTTGTGCTCCCCACAGCAGGAGCCAGTGTCAGCCATCTTGTCAGTAATTTTCCACTCCCTGTGGTGTGGGCATGTTTCTGAGAGAGGTCTTGATGGGCCAATCAGGAGGGGGAGCATTATCTGTGACTACAGGACCCATTGTGCTTTTGGCTACACTCACTTCACCTGCATCCCCACTATTCCTTCCTGACAGTCAGCTGCACTGTGAGGGGGTGTGTTTGTGGTGTCAAAGTGTCTGGCAGGGTCTATTTGACTTAGTGCCACTGGCTTGCTCTATTTGTTTGTAGGTTGGTGCATGTCATGACACAGTCCCTAGTCACTATGAGATGGCAGGTATTGTGTTTGTGTGACTGGCATACACATCTTGGGCTGATTATCTATTGGTTAGTGTAGCATTGCTTGCGGTGCATGGTTTCACTGTCCCCTTGCCATACAATCTTGGGTATGTTGTTTGTGTACTCACCAGGCTCTGGGATGTCTGTTAGGCCATGGATGCTCTCTGGTGGTAGGATGTCCCGCACCTTCTCCTCCCAGGTCCTGAAGTAGACTGGTTTGGCAGGAGGGCCACCGCTGGTGCGCTGACTCAAGGCGTGATCTTTCTCGATGAGTTTCTTGACCCTCCTGCGCACGTCATACCACCTGTTCTGGATATCGTCCTTTGTGGGCAACGTTGGTGCTTGTGCGTTCACCTTGTCCACAATCCTCGCCCACATCTTGGTTTTCTGTAAGATGGGGGTCCTTTGAACCAATGTACCAAACAAATGTGGCTCTACTCTGATGATCTCGTCTACCAGCACTTCTAACTCACTATCTGTGAACTTTGGATTCTTCTTTGGGGGCATGGTGATGGGTGGTGGTAGTGAGGGATGTGTGTGTGAGGGTGTAAGTGATGTTGGTTTGGTGTTGGTTTTGCTGTGTGTATGTGTGTGTGCTTTTGTATGGTGTGTGAGTTGTGTGATGGGTGAGTTGTGGGTGTGTCTGTGGTTGCTGTGTACTGGTGTTTGCTGTTGGCTGTGTCTCCTTTTTGCAAGGGATGATGGTAGTGATTGTAGTCCTTTGTATAGTTGTAGTTGTGGGTGTTTCTTTGTCCAATTATTTGTGTTGGGTATCTATTGGCTTAGTCATTGCTTGTTTGGTCCTTTTTTTGTGTTTTTTCCTTTGTGTTTTGTAGGCATGTAGGAGACGTTCATGTGACGGAAACGGACGCTGCTGTTGTCTCGTGCGGGCTTCTCCGCCTCGTTCACGCTGCCTGTCTTCTGTGTTTGGTAGGCGGCGTTTGCGCCGGTCTCTATTGCTTGTGTGCCGGGTTGTCTGTGCGTGTCGGTCGTGCGGCTTGGTCTCCGTGCGAGTCGGTCTAGTTTTACACTCATTGCATCGTACTGCGCTAATCGTACATCGTGGGTACGGGTCGGTTGGGTTGATTCCGGGTTCGTGTCGGTCGGTGAAAATCGCGTCGGTTTTCCGTCCGGATCACTATTTTCCCTCCGGCTCAGTCGTACGGCTTGTATTCCGTACGTGTCGGTTGTGATTCACTCGCATTGCATCGTACTGCATGGGTCGTACGGCGCTGGTCCGTGTCGGTCGGTACTCGGTCCGGGTCCGTGTCGGTCGGTTCGTTTTGCGGCTGGAATCGGAATCGGTCCCAGAATGTTAAAACCAAATTCACTAAAAGATGTATTTTATCATTCTGAGTTCAGGCATACTAAACTTGAATTTCTACCATGTTCCCTGAGTCAGTTAGGATTATAAAATGTAATAATCAAACTGCCCATTCTGGCCTATGGGGAATAGGAAGCCTTGCAATAGTGAAAAACGAAAATGGTTGTAATTCACTATCAGGACATGCCACGCACATCAGGCCATGTCCTACATTTTACCTACAATGCACCCTGCCCTGGGGCCTGCCATAGGGTTGACTGATATGTATAAAAGGGAAGTTTTTTTTTTTTTTTTTTTAAATTCTTTTTATTTGCAGTTTTCAAAAACAGACTTAAAACAACATCACTCACTATTGTGTACATATGACAAGCGATGACGATACGCCTCCACATCGAGCAGCTCATCACAATTTGGGTACCATCACACGAACTCAGTGCTACATTATCAAGTGCGTGGCATACAGGAGCCGATCGTCCCATCCCGCCCGCATGCGGCACCGCAAACCAGTTCAGCACCCAAAATAGTCCCCCTGAGAAGTACGGTCATCCCCATCTTGCGTCCGCCTTAGGGAATAGTATTGAGTCACAGCGCCTGCAGTGTAGCTTGCTCCAACCATTGTGTGAAAGGCCCCCAAATGTCCTTAGGTCGTGAACGCAGCGGCATAAGCTCCCAGTACAGGGCAAGTTGTGTCTGACAATAGACTGCGTTCGTGACCCACGCTCGAATGCTAGGTGACGTAGCAACTCCCCAGTGCATCGCAACTTGTCTTCTAGCTAGTAACAATAGCATCGCTGGCAGCTTACGGTGTTTGGGCTTAATCATGTGCAAAATACCAAGCAGCGCAGCCTGCGGGGTGCACGGGATCTGTAGGCCAGTGAGTTCACATATAATCTCTACTACCCTTTCCCAGAATGACGACAATGTAGGGCAGTTCCATGCCATATGCAGAAAGGTGGCGCCATGAGTGTAGCAGCGCCAACATTCATCCGTGTCTCTTAAACCCATTCGGTGCAGTCGACTAGGGGTACGGTAGGTCATGTGTATATATTTGAAGTGGATCAGGCGTAGCCTGTAGTTGGGGGACAAAATCTCAAGATTCTTACAGCACAAGTCCCAATGTTGTTCCGAAATATCCGTACCCAGCTCCGCCTCCCACATGCCCCGCGCCGCAGGAAGAACCACGGGGTGGCAAGTCTGCATTTGCACATACAAGCGTGATATAAGTTTGCGCCCGGACTCCACAGCTAGTACATTTTCCAAGGCAAGCAGGGCCGGCGGCGGCGCCGGGAACGCAGGAGACAACCTCCGGCACGAGTGACGGAGCTGATAGTAAAGAAGCGTGTCCAGCATCGTCGGAGCCTCTGCATTACACATCTGCTCCGGAGTTAGGAAGGTGTCTCCCGGAAACAAATCGCCCCCAGTGCGGAGACCCAGCTCTTCAGCGCGCTCCCCGGTCTGCATGCTGCGCAGCGGCGGCCACATCGGATTCCCGCGCAGGGGCACAGAAGGTGAATAAAGAAGGTCAAGCCCGGCCCTCCGCCGCAGCCCATCCCATGCCCACCTGAGTGCGTGTACCGGGTCTATGTCCGCGCATCTCCGGGTGTGTGGCATGTAAAGTGCCACATTCAGCGGCAGCGGTGCTACTCTGTCCGTCTCTATCGCCACATGTGGTTGAAACGGTGTGGGATGCGCCCAGTAATGCAGGAATTGTGCCTGTGCACAGTAAGCATATAAGGAGAAGTCCGGCGCTGCCAGGCCTCCCTGTCGCTGTGGGAGAGTCAGGGTCTCCCATGCCACCCTCGGTTGCTTACCCCCCCAGGCAAGCTCCACCATCTGCGAGCGTAGCCGCCGCAAAAAATGTGCAGTCAGGGGTAGAGGAATATTCCCAAACAGGTAGAGGAGTTTGGGCAGGATCACCATTTTGGCCACCGCAATTCTGCCAGCCAGCGAAAGGGGCAAGTGCTTCCAGCGGTCGACCCTCTCCTCCACCCAATTCATCACCCGTCCATAATTCTCCGTCCATATTTGCTGTTTATCCGTGCTAATCCAAATCCCCAAGTATCGTACCGGGCCAGTGGCCCATTTCAGCGGGCAATCCGGAGTAAAGCGGGGAGTCCCGGACATCAGTGGCATAATCACCGACTTCTCCCAGTTTATATTCACCCCCGATAATTGACCATAATGCATCAGTTCTCCCGTCAGAGGGGAGAGGTTCGTCTGAGGATCAGTGACATATAACGTGATATCATCAGCATATAGTGATATCGTCAATGCCCTCGACGAGAATCCAATGCCTCTTGCCGCGTGATGCTGCCTGATGCGAGCAGCCAGAGGCTCTGTGGCGATAGCAAAGAGCAGAGGCGATAGGGGACATCCCTGCCCGGTACCCCTCTGAATCGCAAAGGGTGCCGAGACGAGCCCGTTAACTCTCACCCTAGCAGTGATGCCAGTATAAAGCAGTCTAATGTAGCTAATGAAGGCTGCACTCACACCCATGCGCTGCAGCAGCGGAAACAGGAACCCCCATTCCAGGGAGTCGAACGCTTTGGTGGCGTCCAATAGCACCGCCGCAGCCTTAACATGTGGGGCCAAATAGTGTAGTACCCCAAAGAGGGTACGGAGGTTGTGAGAGGTCGATCTGCCCGGCACAAAGCCAGACTGGTCCGGACGGATCATGATGGGCAGCACCGGCTGTAGCCGAGTGGCCAGCATTTTTGCAAAAATCTTTGCGTCAGTGTTAATTAATGACAGTGGCCGGTAGGAGTCGCATTGTTGGCTATCCTTGTCCGGTTTCAGGAGGGTGATGATGACAGCCTCTCTAAGCGACCCAGGGAGCATACCCGACTCGAACGCCTCCGCATACATCGCCAACAGCCGGGGGACCAGGAGATCTGCGTACTCCTTGTAGAACTGCGCCGGCAGTCCATCCGGGCCCGGCGCCTTTCCGGCCGCCAATGAGCCTATGGCCTCCCGCACATCATCAGCCTCAAAAGGCCGATCGAAATAGCCTTGTTGGTGCGCATTGAACCAGATAAGCTGTACAGTATCCAAATATTCAGCAAGCTCCACCGGCGTGCGGGCCACCCGCGACCTGTAGAGGTCTTTGTAGAAGGTCCGAAATGTATCCAGGATTTCAGGGGGAGTGCATACGGTGTCCCCTCCCTGTGTCATCACTGAGGATATGAAGGGAGATGGTCTCTGAGCGCGCAGGAGCAGGGCGAGCGTTCTACCCGGGCGGTCCCCCTCACCATATCTACGGGCCACAGCATGCTTAGTCAGGAACTTAAGTTCCCTGTCAGCCTCCTCCTGATATTCAGTGAGCGTTGTGCGAGTTGCGGCCAAAGTGGCCGTCGAGGGGTCCGAGCAGTATTGCACCTCTAAGGAATGCAGGCGATCCTCTAGTTTGCCTAGCGAACACCTGATAGTCTTTAGGACCCTGGCCTGCCCCGCTATGCAGTGGCCTCTTATCACCACTTTAAAGGCGTCCCACAGCGTGCCTAGAGAAGCGACAGATCCCTCATTCAGCTCAAAATAGTCAAGGATTTGCTGATGAATCTCTTCCCGAAACACCTGATCTGTCAGGGCATGTGGTGGTAGCCGCCACGTGAAGGGCGTGATGTATGGTTTGGGGACATTCAGAGTTAGTTCGACAGGAGAATGATCAGAGAGGGTACGTGCCCCGTGAGTGACTGCAGAGACCCATGCATGCACCTGCGGGGTTAAGAGCCAGTAGTCCAAGCGGGACCAGGCACCTCTGTGCGGGGTGAAGCAGGTGCCTTCCCGAACCGCGGGGTGCAGCATGCGCCATGTGTCTAATAGAGTGTAATCTGTCATTAGGCCACGGATGAGGCCAGCCGCTAGCGGATGATGTGTGCGGGCTACCCCCTCCCTATCCAGCTCCAGTGAAAGTACAGCATTGAAATCTCCCCCCCACAAGCAAGCATCCCCACCCAGGGATTGCGCCAGGTGCCAGACATTCCGGAAAAAAACAGGGTCATCAGAGTTGGGGCCATACACATTAATCAAAGTGATCGGCATATGAAAGAGCTGTCCGAGTAGTATGATGTATCGCCCATCCGAATCAGCTTGCACCTTGAACGTCTGCCAGGGAAGGCCCTTACGGATAAGAATGGCCACTCCACGGGAGTAGTTGGAGCAACCCGATGTGTGTACCTCTCCCCACCGTGCATGTCTGAGCTTGTCCCCGGCGGCGCGAGTCAAGTGGGTTTCCTGTAGGAAACATATATCGATTTGGTGTCGCGTCAAATGTGCATGGGTCAAGCGTATTTTTCGGTGATCGTTAAGACCACGGATATTCCAGGTAAGGCAGCGCAATGCGGTCAGGGTGGCCTGTGCGTGCATTTCTCATGGAAGCGTGTGGTCACCGAGGGACCCAGAAGAAGGGCCCACCCGCAGGTACCCCGCCCTCCCGTCTTGTGAGTCTGCAACCACAGTAAACCTGCCCGTGTCTGGACCGCATCGTCATGTAGTGGTGTAGCCAGAAAGTGTAGTGATGTAGAACCAACCAACAATAACCCCAACCCCCCCCCACCCACTCCAACCCCCCAATCAGGTTGAGATAGCATCCCCCCCCACCACCCCCCCCAACTGGAATTGTCTTTCAATAGTATCTCGGGAATCATCCCACAGGGGCGTGGGGTCACCGGCTCACTCCCCAGTCTATCAACGACCGGGTGGCCGGACATTTCCGCCTAGCATTTAAATCAGTATCTCAAGGTACAGCCTGGAAGTCCCTGCATGCTTCTCATCACAGGTTTCCGCACGGTACTAGTAGCGTTAATCGTGCATGAACAGCCCAGTCTCAGGGGCGGACCCATCACCCTTTGCAGGTCTCAGGAACACTCAGTGTTGGGCAGAGGGCGCGCGTGTCTTTGTGTCATGTTATTCAATGTCACTTAGCTGTCCCATCGGCGGATTCTCATGGTCATCTCCCTTCTCACGTTGCGAACGTTCCGTCTGTCTCGCAAACTTGATCGCGTCTGTCGCCGTAGTGAATACCATGGGCTTCCCTTTATGATGGATCCGCAGCTTGGCCGGGTACAGCATTGCATACTTAGTCCCCACCTTATGGAAGATTTTCTTGGCCGGTATGAATTCGCGCCGGGCGGCCTGCACAGCCTGCGTAAAATCCAGAAACAAGGAGATAGCCATGTTTTGAAAAGTTAGCTCCCCCTTTTCACGTGCCAACCGCAGGATGGTATCTCTGTCCCGGTAGTTAAGAACCCGGGCCAGGATTGGCCGCGGCGGAGCCCCCGGCACGGGTCGTGGCCCCAGCGTGCGATGTGCGCGTTCAACCAAGAACATGGCCGACAGTCCCTCTCCAAAAAGTTCACGGAACAGTCCTTCCACAAATAGTTCCATATTGCCAATGTTAGTGGATTCGGCAACCCCAATAATTCGTACATTATTTCGGCGGGAGCGAGCTTCCAAATCTTCGTTGCGCCCACGTATCACCTCCAGGACCCTGTCCATACGGAGCAACTTCTCCTGGGTGTCTCCGTGGCCCTCCTCGCAGTCCGCGATTCTCGCTTCCATCGCCGTGATACGCTCTTCATGTTTGTCGACCCTGTGCGACATGCCATCCAGCCGCTGGGCCATGGAGTCGAGTTTTCCGTCAATTTCCTTTAGGCAGCCCTTAAGGTCACAGAACATACTTTTGACATCATCGTCCGGTGTTGGGTCCAACTGTGTTTCAGGGACCACCGTCCGTGACTCCGACACCGCATCGGTGCCGCGGGAGGTCTGTTTCTCGAAGGGGAGCTTCCTCTGCTTGGCGTCCGATTTCCCCATGGTTCCCCCCCGAGTGTCCCCCACCTAGTAACAATGGCGGTGAGGGGTATCAAGCAGGCCACCGAGCGCACGGTGGAGTGGTAACCACACAGGCACCCCCTCCGCACGAGGAACACCGCCAAGTAGGGAAGACCAGGCCAGCATTCGTCCCATTCAGGGCGCGGATCTGCGTTAGTCGGGTAACAATGGCGGCCTAACCGTCCTCTCGCCCAGTAGGCCTCTCCAGCGCAGTGTCTCCCCGGCCCGCAGGCACACGATGGCTAGAGCAGGTCGTCGGCAGGTACCGGCAGCCGGATATCACCTTCTGCGGGCGGGGATCGGGCCCACCCAGCGGGCGCCATGGCTTACTTCTCCCAACTCCTCACTCCAGCAGGCCCATCGGCCCAGTCACCGGATCAGGGCGCAGCCACGCCGGGTAGGCCCAGTCATTCAGTCCGGCAGCTCGGCCTCCCCCAGCCACCAGTTCTCCCACAGGGGCCAGGTCTCAGCACGTCCGGAAGTCACCGCAGCCGCTCGGGCGCCAGTCGCTGGGCTCACCACGCCTCAGTTGGGTCCACGATATCCGCCTCGTATCTGCCCGATCTCGGCCTTCGACCAGGGCCTCGCGTAGGAGAAGACTCCGCCCAGCTCGGCGCCCAAAAGCCGCTCGGCCAGCCCGGCCGAGTAGCTCCGGATCTCCGAGGCCGATTTCAACCGCAGTGGCACCGCTAGGATCCCCTGCATCAGGGCACTTCCCGCCGTGTATTTTGATGGTCAAAGAGCAAGGCAAAGGTCGGATTGTCTGACGGATTAGGTGTCCGGCCGGCAGAGCCCCGTTACACGGCGGCCATCTTGCAGCTCGGCTCGGCCACGCCCCCCCATAAAAGGGAAGGTTTAGGGACTGGCAAGTGGGTGCACTTGCCAGTCAACATGGCAGTACCAGACTGCACACAGGTTCTGCAATGGCATACCTGAGACACACTTTATAAGCTGCTCCGGTGGGTGGTACAATCAGTGCTGCAAGCCCACCAGCAGCATTGGTTACAAGCCCTGGGCACACGCAGTGCACTGTACAAGGGTCTGACAAGTAAACCAATCAAGCCAATCATGGAGTCACTAATCCATACATCAATTTACCATAGGGAGCACTTGCACTGTGGCACTGAACAGCAGTGCTACAGTGCCCAAAGCATCTATAACCAGCAAAAACACATGAGGCAACAGCAAAAAATGGAAGGGAGACCCACGCCAATGGTGCCAAGTCTAACAGTCAGCTTCAGTAAAGGCTTAGCCACTAGGGAAAGGTTTAGTAACCACTCTCTACAGCAGCTAACCATTCCCAAAAACGTCCTGACTTCTTTCTGAAATTGAGGTGGATTCATCTGGTGAATTATTTCCACTCTCTCTGGTGACACCTTTCTACCTCCCTTTCCAATTTTGTGTCCCAGACATTCATTTTTCTTTTGACAGTACTCCTGACTATCTTCATTGAATGGCTCTGTGACATGAACTAGACCAAAATCAACAACAATAAGCCATTCTTCAGCACATGGAATGTGAAAAAATATATTGTCTGGAATCGGTACCACAGGACAGCATGGAAAAGTTATGCTATTAACCTCCTGCACTAATCTCTTGTTTTCATTTAGTTTCTGCGAACCTTTGTTCAGACAGTTACATAAACTTCCTATCAATTCCATTAAAAACTATTTTACTCAGTTTATCTCCAATTATGGTTAAACTTTCTGCAACTGATGGTGTTCTTGAAAACATGTCATCTGATTCTAATTTGACTAAGACATGTTCTGCACATTTTATTAATCTGACATCTTTCTCTGTGAACTCCCTTACTTCTGTGTTTATTATTTCTTTCAAATTAGAAGGTAATTTTTCAACTGTCTTTTCTGAAAACAATGCTACAGCTGTCTCTTGTTGGGCCTCATCAGGAATCTGAAAATTAACATTATCTGGTGTACAGTAATCTGTGCTGTTTAATTTGCAAACAATTGTTTTCCTGCCAGGCCTGAGTCACAAACAACAAATTGGTAACTTTCCTCAAATGGGCCTATTTTTGGTGCAAATTCTTCTAAAACTGGGTTTTTAATTTCTTTATTTAGTACTCCTACAACTAAGTCTGGACCTTCCACTGCTTTCACAATTGAGTTGGTAAATTCAGAATTGTTCGGGTTAAAACTCTCATTTTCAAATACAGCAACCTGTTGAATTGGGTTCTGATTTTGTTTCTGGAGATAATTCCCATTTACTCTGGACAACTTATTTAAATTCATTTTAGCATTTTCGATATTTTGTGGGACCATTTGGGCTTGTAGTCCAAAGGAAGGGACAAGGGGCTTTATTTAAGGAGGTCCAACGTACTAGCCCCAGAAGCCTATTTTCAAAACGGGGTACAGAGTTCCTCAGGTACAGGAAGAAGAGAGATGTGGACCAGGCGGAGACCCAGTCGGTCGCCAATTGGTTGTGGAAAGAGGTATACAGGGAGGGCCAGGGAAGTGCCCTTTGCGGAACTAGAGCTCTCACACACCCAGCAAGCTAGGTGTCATGCTTCATCATATGAGCACTGCCCCTCGTCAAGTCGGCGCTGCAATCCTTGACGGGCTCCCGGAACCGGGGCTCTTTAACGGGGATCTTTTGTTCCTGCCGATTGTGCTTGGGGGTGAGGGGCCTAGTGGAATAGATGTAGCAGAAAATGGAGATATTTAAAAAGGGTTAGTCAGTCCTAATCATGTATTTATTCTAAAGGTAGACTTCCCTGTTAAAATAAGTGTAGAGTGGCTAAGTCGTAGAATTTAAGGTGTCCAGACGTATAGCTCTACTCTAAAAGATCGACATGTTTCTTGCCATAAAATGTCTGGAGGATCAAGGCAATTCTTCAGGATCATAACACTGTCTACATAAAAGTGGTAATGTGGACTCTACATACCACGTCCTAGGTTGCTGCCCTGTGGAGATAAAGTGACAACATGAAGACGGGAAATAAATTTATAAACATCATCTCTTTATCTAGTACATTATTGGTCAAGGGTGGTGTTGTATAAATCACCAAGCAAACGTGTACAGTAAAACATGGTAAAAAGTGTATTATGGTTAAAACCAGTGAGGGGGGGGGGGATGGGTGTGTTGTGAAGTAGATCACTAGCTACTAACGTTGTGGCTAGTGGAACTCTCAAGGACAAGCAGGGGTACACTCACCTAGTAATTTGACTAGAAGTGCTAGCAACGGTACTGGCGGTTACAAAGGACACCTGTTGGGTCCTACATTAAGAACGGTATACAAGAAAAAATGAAACTTAAGAAGAAGGTAAAATCACTTGGTCAAAATGACGTAAACTGTCAAGATTACACGGAGCATATCGATGCGTAATAGCATAGCCATAAAACAAAATGCCCATCATGACCACAGCATTAGTATGGACTCAGTGAGCCCGGAGATCAAAAAGCTAAAGTCTGTAATGACTCGTCGTTCCCAGCGAGAACGAGGGAGAACGATGTAGCGTGGCATACCGATAGATGAAAGATTGCACTCACCAGACGTCAGTAGACGTAATTCCGTCGACCTACCCAAAACCGCCAGGGACCGGGGTGGTGAAGTGCTTCTGCCGCTACACGTAATTATAGTGTAACTGATAATGACGTATCAGTAGTGCGCCGTTGTATGGCGCGATGACGTCAACCGTTGCTAGGCGATGGCCTGGGACGCTCTAGGTAACGGAGACGTGGGGGCGTGACAGGGTGTAACAACGCCGTCAATAGAGGCGTGGTGTGTTACTTAGCAACATGAACGTGTGTGTCACGCCGCAGATAGGTGGAGGGAGGAGACCGTCTCTGGAACGTGGATGGTGTCAGGGGGAGACGCGCAAAATCCAGAGCGCCAATTTACACATGGTTAGTGTAAATTTCACCCAATACAGTCTACGTAGTGGAGACATGTGTTCACCAACGATGTATATGTTGGGTCTGCCGTGGGGGTGAACCTAGTGCATGTTCACGGGACAACTGACTAATTTCAATCCATATACCCAGTATGGTGGTTAAGTCAGGTATGGCAGTTATGTTATAACATAGAGGTAGAACAGTTATAACAAATTGGTGAATTCGTATTCAGTGGTAATTCAAAGGCCTGTGTGTCATGATGTTGAAATAGCTGTACCCCATGAGCGTAATATGTAATCATGGTATAGAGCTCCAAGGGATGTCATCATTAAGGCCTAAAGTGTCACAAGAGAGTCTATGCACCCACCTCTGTTCAATCCTGAATAGAGAAGCTTTGGAAATCTGTGTGTGGGATTCTAGTATAATCCAATGTAATGACTCAGGGGAGTGATGTGACTCTAAGAAATGTCTGTAAAGTTTGGTCGTGGTACGTTGACAACGTATACTGCTTCTGTGTTCTATTATGCGGGTTTTAACTGGTCGCATTGTCATGCCGATGTATTGTAACCCACATGGGCACGTGATCAAATAGACACATTGTTTGGTGTTGCAGTTAGTGTGTTTCTTGATTATCCATTTAAAATTGGCATGTAAAGTGACTTCTTTGGTGGTACTGGTGAAGTCACAGACAGTACAGGTACCACAGGGGAAATGACCTCTAACAGGTGGAAGGCCCCAAAGTGTAGTCTGTAAAGGGGTAACTTTTCTCTTGGGTCTAGTGTGAACCAACATATCCCGTAGGTTACTGGTCCTCTTGTAGGCAAATCTCGGCCTTGGTATCTGTAATTCTCCTGTATTAAGGATATCCCAATGTTTCAAGATGGTTTTCTTGATCAGGGTTGAGTTAGGTGTAAAGGAAGTCACACATGTCAGGGTCTCTCCAGATGGTTTAGGGTGTATCTCTAGAAGTGATTCTCTAGGGTTATTGAGGGCCCTTTTCATGGAGTCTTTAATCACCTTGTGTGGGTATCCCCTTGTCATCAGGTTGGTAGCTAGAGACTTAGCTTCCATTTTGTAGTCCTTGGTTGAGGTGCAATTACGTCTAATACGTAAGAATTGGCCCACTGGAAGGTTATCTCGAAGGGCTCGCGGGTGGTAACTTTGGTATAGCAGAAGGCTATTGCGATCTGTTGGCTTTTTGAATAAGCTAGTCGAAAGTAGGCCCCCCGATAGTTTAATATTTAGATCCAGAAATGCAACAGTTGTATCTGAAATCGTGTGGGAGAATTTAAGAAAAGGGTTCTGTATGTTGATCCACTGCACAAAGGTGTTACAGATGTCAGTGGGCCCCTGCCAGAAGATGAGAATATCATCAATAAATCTTTTCCAAAGAACTAGATATTGTTGGAAAGGATTGTGGTCAGTATTGATGATCTGTTCCTCAAAAGATGCCATATAGAGGCAGGCCAGACTGGGAGCAAATGTGCTCCCCATCGAAGTTCCCTGGCACTGATGGTATAGTTGCCCCTGATACTCAAAGAAATTCTCAGTCAGTGCTATGGAGGCTAAGTCCATTATAAACGTGATAGGAGTGGGGGAAGACCATTCCAATGAGTTTAGGGCTGTCTCTACTACTGCCAGGGTATCACCCTGAGGGATGTTTGTGTAGAGGGACTCTACGTCAAGGGTTATGAGCAAATCAATACAAGTAGTGTCTTCTATTGAGTCGATTGTTTTGAGAATATCTGTGGTGTCTCTGATGAAGGACGGGATGTTCCTCACCAGTGGTTGTAGGAAATGGTCGACAAACTGAGATAAGGGCTCAAGGATAGAGCCGATCCCTGAGACTATGGGTCTCCCTGGTACCGGACTTATACCTTTATGTATTTTTGGCAAGGTATAAAAATATGGGGTTCTTGGTTCTGTGGCAATCAGGAAAGCTGCTTCTTTCTTGCTAATCCAACCATTGGTCAGACCCTCGTGTACCAATACTGAAATGGTGTTGGCGAGGCGTGGAGTGGGATCAGTGGAGATGGGTGCATAGTACCTGTCGTTGTTAAGCTGTCGTTTACATTCTACGTCATAGTCATCTCTGGATTGAATCACTGTTGCCCCACCCTTATCCGCCTGCTTGATGATTATGGATTCGTCATTGGCGAGAGTTTGGGCCGTAAGTGTCTCATTCTTGGATAGATTATAGAATGGGGTAGGGGAAGGACTTAGGGCTAGATCCTTTAGCACAGCCTTCTCAAAAGTTAGAACCTCAATGGGGGTCATGGCATTATGTGGTGTAAAGGTGGAAGGGTTACTCAATCCTGAGTCTGCCACCTGATTGATTGGTTTATCCAGGAAATAAGAACGTAGTCTGATCTTGCGGAACAATTTCTGAACCTCACATATATCTCTAAATTTGTCAGTTTTAGGAGTGGGAACAAAGCCTAGCCCTTTCTGTAGTAGAGATGTCTCCATGTCTGTCAGAATACGTTCCGACAAATTGACCACTAGTTCTTTTTGTTCTGGGTCTTGCTCCTGGTGTCCATC
The DNA here is from genome assembly GCF_964204655.1 of Triturus cristatus. NCBI lineage: Eukaryota > Metazoa > Chordata > Amphibia > Caudata > Salamandridae > Triturus > Triturus cristatus. The sequence goes on along the minus strand of NC_140590.1, from coordinate 1,124,508,748 downwards.
CCTCCCATGGGGGGGTCCTGCCAGTGAACCTGTTTTGGAGGCCCTCTTCTGTTGCGCCCTCTTCCTCTGCCCCAGCCTCTGTCTAAAAAAGGGGGGCCATTATTGAAGAATTGGGGAGGTCCTTGTTGGAATGGCTGGTATTGCCAATAGGGAGGTGGTGGAAGGGGACCTGGAAACACCGGCGGTCCCTGGAACGTGGGGATATTGTATTGGTAGTTGGCACGTTGATTGCGACGGCCAGAGTTGGTGCCCCAGCTACCCGTACTGGAATTGCTATCAGAAGAACTTCTCCTATCCGAGTTGTCATCAGACGAATAGCTATTCTTAGCTGATGTATAGTCCGGCCTAAGGTATGGATACACTTTTTCTTTATCAAACTTTTGGATATCCTTTTGCAATTTAGCTATCTTCTGTTTCATAAGGTAATCTTTGTTTTCAGATATTTCAGCATTGATCTCCGCAAGTTTATTCTTATATGAAGAGATCTGGATGGTGGTTTTAAGTGCCCCTTCCGCAATTTGTATTCTCACCAGGAGAGCATCTGCCAAACGTCTCGCAGTGTTAATGATGAGAACTAGGAGGTCCCTAGTGCACTTCCATGCAATCAGGGACCACTCCCTTTTGAAGGTGGCGTCATCAAGAAAAAGTCTAGGGAAATTATTAACAATCAACCCTGTTGGAGCGATGTTGGCACGTAGATACTCGGTCATTAGAGCGCCATGTAAAGTTATTTTAAGCCACTCTCTTTTTAACGTTGTCAAGGAGTTCCAGTCATCAGACTGAGACCCAGAAGCAGCATTCCCATCTGTTCCCAAGAGGGAAGGAGTTCTATCAAGAATGTCCGAGACCGCTTCATCTCCGAAGCTGAGGCCTTGGTTGTCCATAGAGAGGGAGGGGAAGGGGAAAAAACAAGTAATTGGTCCAAGGTGGCTAGAATTACTAGACCATTGGTAACCCTATCTAATGTCCCACGGGGGTCACCCGCGCAAAACCAGTAGTCCAAAGGAAGGGACAAGGGGCTTTATTTAAGGAGGTCCAACGTACTAGCCCCAGAAGCCTATTTTCAAAACGGGGTACAGAGTTCCTCAGGTACAGGAAGAAGAGAGATGTGGACCAGGCGGAGACCCAGTCGGTCGCCAATTGGTTGTGGAAAGAGGTATACAGGGAGGGCCAGGGAAGTGCCCTTTGCGGAACTAGAGCTCTCACACACCCAGCAAGCTAGGTGTCATGCTTCATCATATGAGCACTGCCCCTCGTCAAGTCGGCGCTGCAATCCTTGACGGGCTCCCGGAACCGGGGCTCTTTAACGGGGATCTTTTGTTCCTGCCGATTGTGCTTGGGGGTGAGGGGCCTAGTGGAATAGATGTAGCAGAAAATGGAGATATTTAAAAAGGGTTAGTCAGTCCTAATCATGTATTTATTCTAAAGGTAGACTTCCCTGTTAAAATAAGTGTAGAGTGGCTAAGTCGTAGAATTTAAGGTGTCCAGACGTATAGCTCTACTCTAAAAGATCGACATGTTTCTTGCCATAAAATGTCTGGAGGATCAAGGCAATTCTTCAGGATCATAACACTGTCTACATAAAAGTGGTAATGTGGACTCTACATACCACGTCCTAGGTTGCTGCCCTGTGGAGATAAAGTGACAACATGAAGACGGGAAATAAATTTATAAACATCATCTCTTTATCTAGTACATTATTGGTCAAGGGTGGTGTTGTATAAATCACCAAGCAAACGTGTACAGTAAAACATGGTAAAAAGTGTATTATGGTTAAAACCAGTGAGGGGGGGGGGGATGGGTGTGTTGTGAAGTAGATCACTAGCTACTAACGTTGTGGCTAGTGGAACTCTCAAGGACAAGCAGGGGTACACTCACCTAGTAATTTGACTAGAAGTGCTAGCAACGGTACTGGCGGTTACAAAGGACACCTGTTGGGTCCTACATTAAGAACGGTATACAAGAAAAAATGAAACTTAAGAAGAAGGTAAAATCACTTGGTCAAAATGACGTAAACTGTCAAGATTACACGGAGCATATCGATGCGTAATAGCATAGCCATAAAACAAAATGCCCATCATGACCACAGCATTAGTATGGACTCAGTGAGCCCGGAGATCAAAAAGCTAAAGTCTGTAATGACTCGTCGTTCCCAGCGAGAACGAGGGAGAACGATGTAGCGTGGCATACCGATAGATGAAAGATTGCACTCACCAGACGTCAGTAGACGTAATTCCGTCGACCTACCCAAAACCGCCAGGGACCGGGGTGGTGAAGTGCTTCTGCCGCTACACGTAATTATAGTGTAACTGATAATGACGTATCAGTAGTGCGCCGTTGTATGGCGCGATGACGTCAACCGTTGCTAGGCGATGGCCTGGGACGCTCTAGGTAACGGAGACGTGGGGGCGTGACAGGGTGTAACAACGCCGTCAATAGAGGCGTGGTGTGTTACTTAGCAACATGAACGTGTGTGTCACGCCGCAGATAGGTGGAGGGAGGAGACCGTCTCTGGAACGTGGATGGTGTCAGGGGGAGACGCGCAAAATCCAGAGCGCCAATTTACACATGGTTAGTGTAAATTTCACCCAATACAGTCTACGTAGTGGAGACATGTGTTCACCAACGATGTATATGTTGGGTCTGCCGTGGGGGTGAACCTAGTGCATGTTCACGGGACAACTGACTAATTTCAATCCATATACCCAGTATGGTGGTTAAGTCAGGTATGGCAGTTATGTTATAACATAGAGGTAGAACAGTTATAACAAATTGGTGAATTCGTATTCAGTGGTAATTCAAAGGCCTGTGTGTCATGATGTTGAAATAGCTGTACCCCATGAGCGTAATATGTAATCATGGTATAGAGCTCCAAGGGATGTCATCATTAAGGCCTAAAGTGTCACAAGAGAGTCTATGCACCCACCTCTGTTCAATCCTGAATAGAGAAGCTTTGGAAATCTGTGTGTGGGATTCTAGTATAATCCAATGTAATGACTCAGGGGAGTGATGTGACTCTAAGAAATGTCTGTAAAGTTTGGTCGTGGTACGTTGACAACGTATACTGCTTCTGTGTTCTATTATGCGGGTTTTAACTGGTCGCATTGTCATGCCGATGTATTGTAACCCACATGGGCACGTGATCAAATAGACACATTGTTTGGTGTTGCAGTTAGTGTGTTTCTTGATTATCCATTTAAAATTGGCATGTAAAGTGACTTCTTTGGTGGTACTGGTGAAGTCACAGACAGTACAGGTACCACAGGGGAAATGACCTCTAACAGGTGGAAGGCCCCAAAGTGTAGTCTGTAAAGGGGTAACTTTTCTCTTGGGTCTAGTGTGAACCAACATATCCCGTAGGTTACTGGTCCTCTTGTAGGCAAATCTCGGCCTTGGTATCTGTAATTCTCCTGTATTAAGGATATCCCAATGTTTCAAGATGGTTTTCTTGATCAGGGTTGAGTTAGGTGTAAAGGAAGTCACACATGTCAGGGTCTCTCCAGATGGTTTAGGGTGTATCTCTAGAAGTGATTCTCTAGGGTTATTGAGGGCCCTTTTCATGGAGTCTTTAATCACCTTGTGTGGGTATCCCCTTGTCATCAGGTTGGTAGCTAGAGACTTAGCTTCCATTTTGTAGTCCTTGGTTGAGGTGCAATTACGTCTAATACGTAAGAATTGGCCCACTGGAAGGTTATCTCGAAGGGCTCGCGGGTGGTAACTTTGGTATAGCAGAAGGCTATTGCGATCTGTTGGCTTTTTGAATAAGCTAGTCGAAAGTAGGCCCCCCGATAGTTTAATATTTAGATCCAGAAATGCAACAGTTGTATCTGAAATCGTGTGGGAGAATTTAAGAAAAGGGTTCTGTATGTTGATCCACTGCACAAAGGTGTTACAGATGTCAGTGGGCCCCTGCCAGAAGATGAGAATATCATCAATAAATCTTTTCCAAAGAACTAGATATTGTTGGAAAGGATTGTGGTCAGTATTGATGATCTGTTCCTCAAAAGATGCCATATAGAGGCAGGCCAGACTGGGAGCAAATGTGCTCCCCATCGAAGTTCCCTGGCACTGATGGTATAGTTGCCCCTGATACTCAAAGAAATTCTCAGTCAGTGCTATGGAGGCTAAGTCCATTATAAACGTGATAGGAGTGGGGGAAGACCATTCCAATGAGTTTAGGGCTGTCTCTACTACTGCCAGGGTATCACCCTGAGGGATGTTTGTGTAGAGGGACTCTACGTCAAGGGTTATGAGCAAATCAATACAAGTAGTGTCTTCTATTGAGTCGATTGTTTTGAGAATATCTGTGGTGTCTCTGATGAAGGACGGGATGTTCCTCACCAGTGGTTGTAGGAAATGGTCGACAAACTGAGATAAGGGCTCAAGGATAGAGCCGATCCCTGAGACTATGGGTCTCCCTGGTACCGGACTTATACCTTTATGTATTTTTGGCAAGGTATAAAAATATGGGGTTCTTGGTTCTGTGGCAATCAGGAAAGCTGCTTCTTTCTTGCTAATCCAACCATTGGTCAGACCCTCGTGTACCAATACTGAAATGGTGTTGGCGAGGCGTGGAGTGGGATCAGTGGAGATGGGTGCATAGTACCTGTCGTTGTTAAGCTGTCGTTTACATTCTACGTCATAGTCATCTCTGGATTGAATCACTGTTGCCCCACCCTTATCCGCCTGCTTGATGATTATGGATTCGTCATTGGCGAGAGTTTGGGCCGTAAGTGTCTCATTCTTGGATAGATTATAGAATGGGGTAGGGGAAGGACTTAGGGCTAGATCCTTTAGCACAGCCTTCTCAAAAGTTAGAACCTCAATGGGGGTCATGGCATTATGTGGTGTAAAGGTGGAAGGGTTACTCAATCCTGAGTCTGCCACCTGATTGATTGGTTTATCCAGGAAATAAGAACGTAGTCTGATCTTGCGGAACAATTTCTGAACCTCACATATATCTCTAAATTTGTCAGTTTTAGGAGTGGGAACAAAGCCTAGCCCTTTCTGTAGTAGAGATGTCTCCATGTCTGTCAGAATACGTTCCGACAAATTGACCACTAGTTCTTTTTGTTCTGGGTCTTGCTCCTGGTGTCCATCCCTCCCATGGGGGGGTCCTGCCAGTGAACCTGTTTTGGAGGCCCTCTTCTGTTGCGCCCTCTTCCTCTGCCCCAGCCTCTGTCTAAAAAAGGGGGGCCATTATTGAAGAATTGGGGAGGTCCTTGTTGGAATGGCTGGTATTGCCAATAGGGAGGTGGTGGAAGGGGACCTGGAAACACCGGCGGTCCCTGGAACGTGGGGATATTGTATTGGTAGTTGGCACGTTGATTGCGACGGCCAGAGTTGGTGCCCCAGCTACCCGTACTGGAATTGCTATCAGAAGAACTTCTCCTATCCGAGTTGTCATCAGACGAATAGCTATTCTTAGCTGATGTATAGTCCGGCCTAAGGTATGGATACACTTTTTCTTTATCAAACTTTTGGATATCCTTTTGCAATTTAGCTATCTTCTGTTTCATAAGGTAATCTTTGTTTTCAGATATTTCAGCATTGATCTCCGCAAGTTTATTCTTATATGAAGAGATCTGGATGGTGGTTTTAAGTGCCCCTTCCGCAATTTGTATTCTCACCAGGAGAGCATCTGCCAAACGTCTCGCAGTGTTAATGATGAGAACTAGGAGGTCCCTAGTGCACTTCCATGCAATCAGGGACCACTCCCTTTTGAAGGTGGCGTCATCAAGAAAAAGTCTAGGGAAATTATTAACAATCAACCCTGTTGGAGCGATGTTGGCACGTAGATACTCGGTCATTAGAGCGCCATGTAAAGTTATTTTAAGCCACTCTCTTTTTAACGTTGTCAAAGGTGATTAAAGACTCCATGAAAAGGGCCCTCAATAACCCTAGAGAATCACTTCTAGAGATACACCCTAAACCATCTGGAGAGACCCTGACATGTGTGACTTCCTTTACACCTAACTCAACCCTGATCAAGAAAACCATCTTGAAACATTGGGATATCCTTAATACAGGAGAATTACAGATACCAAGGCCGAGATTTGCCTACAAGAGGACCAGTAACCTACGGGATATGTTGGTTCACACTAGACCCAAGAGAAAAGTTACCCCTTTACAGACTACACTTTGGGGCCTTCCACCTGTTAGAGGTCATTTCCCCTGTGGTACCTGTACTGTCTGTGACTTCACCAGTACCACCAAAGAAGTCACTTTACATGCCAATTTTAAATGGATAATCAAGAAACACACTAACTGCAACACCAAACAATGTGTCTATTTGATCACGTGCCCATGTGGGTTACAATACATCGGCATGACAATGCGACCAGTTAAAACCCGCATAATAGAACACAGAAGCAGTATACGTTGTCAACGTACCACGACCAAACTTTACAGACATTTCTTAGAGTCACATCACTCCCCTGAGTCATTACATTGGATTATACTAGAATCCCACACACAGATTTCCAAAGCTTCTCTATTCAGGATTGAACAGAGGTGGGTGCATAGACTCTCTTGTGACACTTTAGGCCTTAATGATGACATCCCTTGGAGCTCTATACCATGATTACATATTACGCTCATGGGGTACAGCTATTTCAACATCATGACACACAGGCCTTTGAATTACCACTGAATACGAATTCACCAATTTGTTATAACTGTTCTACCTCTATGTTATAACATAACTGCCATACCTGACTTAACCACCATACTGGGTATATGGATTGAAATTAGTCAGTTGTCCCGTGAACATGCACTAGGTTCACCCCCACGGCAGACCCAACATATACATCGTTGGTGAACACATGTCTCCACTACGTAGACTGTATTGGGTGAAATTTACACTAACCATGTGTAAATTGGCGCTCTGGATTTTGCGCGTCTCCCCCTGACACCATCCACGTTCCAGAGACGGTCTCCTCCCTCCACCTATCTGCGGCGTGACACACACGTTCATGTTGCTAAGTAACACACCACGCCTCTATTGACGGCGTTGTTACACCCTGTCACGCCCCCACGTCTCCGTTACCTAGAGCGTCCCAGGCCATCGCCTAGCAACGGTTGACGTCATCGCGCCATACAACGGCGCACTACTGATACGTCATTATCAGTTACACTATAATTACGTGTAGCGGCAGAAGCACTTCACCACCCCGGTCCCTGGCGGTTTTGGGTAGGTCGACGGAATTACGTCTACTGACGTCTGGTGAGTGCAATCTTTCATCTATCGGTATGCCACGCTACATCGTTCTCCCTCGTTCTCGCTGGGAACGACGAGTCATTACAGACTTTAGCTTTTTGATCTCCGGGCTCACTGAGTCCATACTAATGCTGTGGTCATGATGGGCATTTTGTTTTATGGCTATGCTATTACGCATCGATATGCTCCGTGTAATCTTGACAGTTTACGTCATTTTGACCAAGTGATTTTACCTTCTTCTTAAGTTTCATTTTTTCTTGTATACCGTTCTTAATGTAGGACCCAACAGGTGTCCTTTGTAACCGCCAGTACCGTTGCTAGCACTTCTAGTCAAATTACTAGGTGAGTGTACCCCTGCTTGTCCTTGAGAGTTCCACTAGCCACAACGTTAGTAGCTAGTGATCTACTTCACAACACACCCATCCCCCCCCCCCTCACTGGTTTTAACCATAATACACTTTTTACCATGTTTTACTGTACACGTTTGCTTGGTGATTTATACAACACCACCCTTGACCAATAATGTACTAGATAAAGAGATGATGTTTATAAATTTATTTCCCGTCTTCATGTTGTCACTTTATCTCCACAGGGCAGCAACCTAGGACGTGGTATGTAGAGTCCACATTACCACTTTTATGTAGACAGTGTTATGATCCTGAAGAATTGCCTTGATCCTCCAGACATTTTATGGCAAGAAACATGTCGATCTTTTAGAGTAGAGCTATACGTCTGGACACCTTAAATTCTACGACTTAGCCACTCTACACTTATTTTAACAGGGAAGTCTACCTTTAGAATAAATACATGATTAGGACTGACTAACCCTTTTTAAATATCTCCATTTTCTGCTACATCTATTCCACTAGGCCCCTCACCCCCAAGCACAATCGGCAGGAACAAAAGATCCCCGTTAAAGAGCCCCGGTTCCGGGAGCCCGTCAAGGATTGCAGCGCCGACTTGACGAGGGGCAGTGCTCATATGATGAAGCATGACACCTAGCTTGCTGGGTGTGTGAGAGCTCTAGTTCCGCAAAGGGCACTTCCCTGGCCCTCCCTGTATACCTCTTTCCACAACCAATTGGCGACCGACTGGGTCTCCGCCTGGTCCACATCTCTCTTCTTCCTGTACCTGAGGAACTCTGTACCCCGTTTTGAAAATAACCATTTGGGCTTGAACAACTCCTGCCATTGGTACCTGTTTCTGAACTGACATTTGCATTTGCTTGGCTGGCATATCTTATACCTGCATTTCTCTCTGTTCTTGCACATTTCCAACTGCTGAATCATGTTTAAATGTAAATGTTTTCTTCTAATGCTCAAATCTGTTATAAAGATGGCAAAAGAATACTTTTTCCAGCACAACATCCATACCTGAATTTGCACAAACCAAAACACCTTTACTTCCATCCTGTGTTCTTTTAATCTGTATCCAATCAACCTCCTTTGCTGGCACTCTGCCCTTCAGGAAAGTAATCACTGCTACATTTTTCTCCATAACAACAGAAAATGATGGTGCATTCATGCAAACTCTTGTCATTGCCTCCTCCCAGAGCCTTTGCTCAACAACTTTTGATTCAATACAATTCAGTCTGCACAGCAATGTCAAAGAACATTTCCAAATTAATGCATGACTCCTTTAAAATTTCAACAAATCGATCAATATGTGGGTACCACAGCATAAGTTTGTCTCTCAATTTTGGGAATGTGTTCAGCAATGCTGCAAGTTCACCTTTGTTCCGTGGCACAAGAACATGCACTTCTCCCCCCTTTTCTCTCAATGAGTAAGCAAAAGCTTCTACCTCATCCTGTTTATTATTTTCCCTAACAAGGTCTGGTGGTTTCTTTTTTTATCCAGTTTCCTTGCTAGGTCTGGTGGTTTTTTTCTCTTCTCTTGTTTTCTTTCCCACTTGTCTCCTAATTTCTCAAACCCATTGCATTTGAAAATATATTTTAAATATTTTTTCAATGTGAAATTGTATTCCTGAAGAATGCACGGTCTTATTTGCTTCATCATCCATATCTACCCTGAAACTTTTCTGAAATGGAAAACTTCCTGAAACATCAATTTCATATTTTTGAGCCAAATCAGTCAGTCCATCATGTGTAGTTACTGCACACGTCGCTGTTTCCTTACTCAAGGAAATTAATTATTTTTCTTGACACTGGTTCACATTTTCATGATTTAAATAACAAGGACTGTTAATTTCTTCATGTTCAAATGTTGAATTAAAACACTAAGCTGTCTCTCTTTTTCAGGGTCTAGGTTAATTTGTCCCCCCATGCTCTCTATCTTTTTAAGCACTGCTGCTTCTTCAAAGCAGGTTTGAAAAATCCCATCTCCAAATATATTCATTTTATCCTGGGCTGCAGATGTTGTAACAACCATTTCCCCCCACCTTTCAGTGCTTGGACTGTCTAGGGTAATTTCTGTTCAATAATCTGTGAATTCTGAGTTTCTGAAATAAACCCCGACAAAATCACTCCTTCTGCAGCTCTTTGAACCTTTTGAGTAGGTATCATATTAATTGGGACAGTCACAATTTTTGTGGGCATTGCCTGTGGATCTGCAGTTTGGAATTTTTGGACTGAATTGGTCATATTTGAAGCAGTAACACCTGGATATATCACTGTCAGTGCTGAATCAACACATAGTGGGTAAATCTGGAATGTCTGCACAGTTCTCTCAATCTGTGTTTCTCTCTGTTTAACAGAAGCAGTAGCCACTGTAGTATTTTCTGGTACACTATTTTCAGTATTTTTAATGGGAACCACAAAAAGTGGTGGACACTATTTGATCCCCTGAGTCATTATTTATTTGAAGCTTTTTATCATCATTAATTACCTTCTCCTGCATCTGGAGCTTCACCTTTTTATCCTCACTTGCTTTGTCTCTTGCTGCATTTTCCCACATGCTTAAAGCCTCAAATTGTACAGCTCTAGATGGTGTCTTTATGTCACATAACACTTCCCTTCAATAATTTGCAATTCAAAAGTACCATCTTTTGGAAACCTCAAAGGACCCTCTTTTTCAGTAATCTTGCACCATTGGTGAAACCACATACATGAATTCTGTGCCAAATTGGTAAACATAAAAGGCACAGGTGTTCCTTCAGGAGCATCACCAATTAAATACAAAACTTTCACTTTACCTTTAAACCTTCAAACATTTTCATTTCTGCAACATTTCAATGCAATTTCTTTTCTGCAATACTGTCAGTTTAAATTTCAGTCAGTTTAACTCCTACTACTGACCCTCTCAAACAAAATCTTACTGCAATGTGTTTCTGAGTTTTCTTAATCAAACTTCTGTTGGTAACAACATAAAAACATTCGCTACTCTGTCTGTTCCACTAAACAAAGCATAGATTTCTTTTCACTGCGAGAAACACATTCCGCTTACTCTTCACAAAGTAAGAACTTCCGTTTACTCTTCAAACACTGCGAGTAAATCCCTTCCGCTTACGCTTCACTCATTCTCAGAAGAACCTGCTGTAGAAAGGTGGAATCTGACTACATGGTTGCCCCACTTTTTTCCTGGTGTTTTGCTGGCTTTCGACTTAGTTTGGCTGGGATCCTGCTATTTAGGACCCCAGCCTGTCTGCTTACTCCCTTAAATTGATTACCAGTACTTTAAGGTACACTCCAGATTGGATTCTGTGGTACTCGTATAAGTCCCTAGTATATGGTATACTATGTACCCAGGGCATATGTACCCCAGAGACCTTCCAGGGGCTGCAACATGTATTATGCCACCCCTGGAAAGCCTTCCAAAATGACACCACAGGACTGCTACTGCAGCCTGAGTGAGGTAGTGCATACACCCCTTACTGAGATATAGGTTCACTATATCTCACCCTATCACTGCACATATAAACCTAGCAGTCACCCCTATGGCAGGCCTTATCAATCCTGAAGAAGGAAGGGTGCTTGGTTTTATGTGAGAGGGTGCCCATGCATGAGCAGAGTGCCTCTGCAGTCTTCGGAATCTATTCTCTGGGGTTGTCTGTGATGCAGCCTGACCATATACTCTTAAGTGCATTATAACCTTGTGGTAAATGCTAACTTTAGAATGGCTGCACGGAAACATGTCGTGTTTGGTGTCAAACACCTTGGAATCATATGATCCCACCCTTCTAGAGGGAGAGACATGACAGCACCGGTATACCCGGTACCAGCTAACAGAGCCCTGGCATCACAAAATGGATGCTGCAGCCACAGACACAAGTCTGGCCTCCTGCTGCTAACCGAAACTCCAGCAGGGCATGCCTGGACAATAGGTTTCCTGTCACAGGGAGGTGTTATCACCTCCCAGACAAGCTTTAGTGGATTGGGGCTGGGTGGGTGCACTCCAAGAGTTCTTTGAAGTCTGCACTGGGGCCACATTTGGAGTCCCTGTGCATAGTCCAGCTCAAACCGGTTGCAGGGGCTACCAGCCCCTGCTCTGGCACAAAACTGGAGAAAGGAAATAGGTGTAGCCACCCCTCTTTCCAAACCCTCTCATAGTTGGGTCCCCTGAGTTAGTTCAACCCTTTCCTTGGGTATAAAGAAGGAACCCCTGACTACAGAACTTTAGATATCCCTGGAGGAAACTATGAAACTGAATCCTGGAACTTTGACGATCTACACGACGCTAGATGACTGAAGAATCTCCCTTGGAGTAAAGGAGTTACTCCTCTGCTTGGCAGGCACCAAAGACGCAATAGTCTGGTTTGCATCTCCGAAGCTCCTGAGGACTCCGAAGAATTTTGCAACACAGGAGGTGGGTTCCCCTGGTCTCTGAGGTTGATCTGTGTGCTCAGCAACTCTGAGGCCAGTATCCCACGTGGAGACCGTGCAACCCGAACCCCTGGACACTGCAACGATTTGCAGAAGCATCAGCTTTGCGGCGACCTCTGCAGCTGGGCTTTGGGTTACTTTTAGCCCTGATCCCGAGCAGCATTTGCAATGAAGATTGCCCGCTTACACTCCATGTGTGTTCCGTGAGCTGGCCCTTTGTGTTTTCTTTCGAGGTCCCGTCGCGATACCTGGTTCGTTGACTGGTGGGTGCCTGTGAAGGCAACTCTAACTTTAATTGCTTGGGGAGTCCCCATGACCTTGCTGGTCTGCACCAAAGCTTCTTTCCTCTTCCTGCGTGGGTTGCTGTTGTGTTCAATCTGGGCACCGACACTGCAGCACTCGACATCCTTTGTAGGACAGCTCGAATCCAGTTCCTGGTCATCGTCGACGCCTCCTGGTACTCGTGGCTAAAGAGTCAAGCTTCCCCTCTTCGCACCAGTAGCACCCAACATTGTGGGCATTCGTCTATCATGCCCCTGGTCACAGTCCCCTCTGCTTTCAGGTTCTTCACATCTTCGATCCAGGCTTGGATCTCTTCGGACACTTCTCCTCTTCCCGGCAGCAGCACTTTTCAGCATCTTGCCATTGAAATCGACGAAGACGCCCAACACCATGTGACACCTATGCACCCGGCTTCCCTGGGTGAGGTAACACGAGTACTCCGGTGCTCCAGTGGGTGTTGGTCCTAGAACCATCTAAGTCCAAAAGGGTTTGTTCCTTGTCCACCTCTAAGTGTCCTTAACCTTTAAAATTCCAACCGCAACTTTACCTATAGAAGCTAATGGAGCTCTCGGCTGGGTTCTCACACTGCACACATCCCCCATGGGTCTCCTGTGTCACTACCTTGGGTGGTTTATTAGGGTCCCAGTGATTCTACAGGCTCTAGGCCTTGTGTCTAGTCAATTCGTGATTCTTATACCACTTTCTTAATATATGGGTTGGTTCGCCCCTAGGGCCTATCGTATATTGTGCTAATTTACTGTGATATTTTGTTTGTAACGTATGTGCTTTGACCTCTAGCATCATAAAGAGACTAGCAGGGTGTGTTTAGTAATAAATACATATATTTTATATATATACCTGGTGTGGTTCTCCTTTAATTTGGTCATGCAAGAGATTAAAGACTGGTAAAACAAGCTGCTTTACATTCCTCCAAGACTTAACCTGAAGGCTGCTCTCCATAGCTACCACTTGGATAGCGTTTAAATAAGGTTGTCTTTAACCTATGATCACTAAGGGGTTGTTTGGACTGGTGCAAGGTGTCCACTATAACTAGTGGACAGCATATACCAGGCCAACTTCTCACATTGGTGTGCAGCGGTTGGGATTCAAGCTTGCCATTGTTTTACCAGATAATCTCAAGTGAGTGACTAACTGAAAACCACTAAAGGTACTTAAGGTACATATAATTCAAGCTTAAATTACAGTAAGTTCTACTGAACTTCAAGTTGTGTGTCTGGGCTTAGCACATTCTTCCTACAACTCAAGAGAGTTTAGTAGGCCACACTAGAGTAGGTAGGTACATACACCACACCACACTAGTGATGTCTTCAAGATAAGGAGCCAGTGGGCTTCTGCCATCTATGTATGACAAACTCCCATTCTTGGAATTGAGAGCATTGTGTAGTACTAGGAAATTGAAGATAGGGAAAAGTGCAAACACCCAACGCCTCATAGAGGTACTGCTCTTAGATGATCTCGGAAAGACCTCAGGGTCTGAAGGGGTAGGCATAGTGGGTGGGACAGCAGATGAGGAAAGGCCAAGAGGTGAGGATACCCATGACCTGACCTCTGAAGCTGGCCACGAAGATGAAAATGATCTTAACCTGGAAGATACAACTCCTCCTGAAGTTGAGGAAGAAGGCCATAATGGCCCTCTCTTTTTAACCCTACCTGGGAGAGTTGGCAGTGTGCCTAGAAGGTCAAGATCTCCTTCTCTGGAGTCTAACCATTCTAGTACATCTATAGGGACCTACGTTTCTTCTCATAGGAGAAAAACCTCCCATGAGAGGAAAGAGAGACTGCTCAAGTATGAGGAAGCTCAGTTTAGAATCAGAAGAGAGCAGTTAGCATTAGAAAGGGAGTCCCTAGAGCTTCAGAAAGCTAGAATAAAGTTGGGGCTAGAGCCCCATGGTGGCTGCAACATCCCCAGTGGTAGAGAGAAGTCTCATGACCATAGGAACCTAAGCAAGATTGTTCCTCCCTACCAGAGTGGGGATGACATCCACAAATGAATTACTGCACTGGAAAGGGCATGTAAAGTTCAGAGGGTACCCCAGGAGCAGTGGGCAGCAATCTTGTGGCTCTCCTTTGCAGACAAAGGTAGAGATAAGCTCCTCACTGTTAGAGAAGAGGATGCTGACAATTACAAAGTCATGAAGAGTGCTCTGATTGATGGGTTTGGCCTAACCACTGAACAGTAAAGGTTGAAGTTCAGAGATACCCAAAAGGCTCAGACTCAAGACTGGGTTGACTTTGTAGATTGTGCTCCTAAGGCTCTGGAAGGTTGGATACATGGCATCAAGGTGCATGACTTTGTAGGATTGTACAATTTAATTATGAGGGAGCAGATCATTAATAATTGTCAAAACCAGCTTTTACACCAGTACCTGTGGACTCTGATCTGACCTCTCCCCAAGAATTGGGAAAGAAGGCAGACAAATGGGTCAGAACCAGGGTAAGTCCTAAGAATCAGGGTGGTGACCAGAAGAAAGATTCTACCAAGTCCCAAGAGAAAGGTGGGGATAAATCTAAAGACAAGTCCTCTACAGGGCCCCAAAAGTCCTCTTCTGGGGGCGGGTCTCAAACTCCTTCCTCTCCTGTAAAGAAACCATATTGCCATGTTTGTGAAAAGCCTGGCCACTGGAAAACTGATCCCAGTTGCCCCATGATTGGCAATAAAGAAAATGATCCTCCAACTAATACTACCACCCCTCCTGGTACTACTAGTAGTAATCCCCCAGGCGGTAGTGTTGAACCCAAAACGTTAGGTACATTCTCACGGGGAAAAGAGGTGGGCCCTAGGTTTGACAGGTCCCCCTCACAAGCCTCCTTAGTCTGTGATGGTGGCATGGGATTTGCCATTTTTATCATGGGTCCCAATGCATTGGGCAGGTACAGACTGGAACCACTGATTAATGGTCAGAAAGCTGTGGCATTCAGGGACACGGGCTAGTGTTACCATGGTGACAGGGAAACTAGACCCCCCTCACCAGCCTTTACCTGAGTTTAAATACCAGGTGACCAACATTGATGGTGTCAGAACAGATCACCTCATGGCCATGGTCAATCTCAGCTGGGAAGGGGTCACAGGCCCAAACAGTGTGTCACTGTTCCCAAACTTGCCTGTAGATTGCCTGATGGGCAATGATCTGAAAATTTCAGCCAGGGCTGATGTTGAACACAAAGCCCATCTGAGAATGCTGGGCATCCCTGAAAGAGTTGGTGGGGCTGTGATGGCCGCAGCCCACCCCCAAGAAAATTTTGGTGTGATGGAGCCTGAAAGAATGGCCCACTCTCCTCCACAAGAGAGCACAAGGGAGGAAGAACAGTATTCTTTCACCCAGACTATAGGCAGGGTCAGCCTCCTCAGGGAACTGATCCTACCCCTAGTGAAGGAACTGCCCCAGAGGTAGTCAGGCCTGTCCTGGCAACACCTCTGATGGCAGGGGACCCTTCCAAGGTGGTACCCAGTCTGGAGCAAGTAACCTGCCCCTCTCTACCCTGCCTCAGTCAGCCCAGGACTGCAGAGGTCGGGGAGGTCAGTGGACCCCACAGGGACCCCTGTCCAGAGGAACCCCTCTATCAGCAGATTAGGGGCACCCAGTCTAGTAGCCCTAGCCAGGTGAAAATTCCTCAACAGACTGAGAGATCCCCCTTACCCTTGTGTTGGTACCCCCCCCCCCCCCAGATGGACTCTGTTGGGCAAAGGCAAACCTGGGACCAAAAGGTTCCAAACCTACCATGTCCCCCCAGTGTTCCAAATAAAGGGACCCAACCCCCAGCTGAAACAGCCAAAGGTTGACACTTAGGGCCAGATAGAACTCAGTCATGGAAAGAAAGGCCTCCATTGTGACCAGTGATCTGAGGAAGCTGAGACCAACTTTATTAGGGCCTCACTTCTCTACTCAGCCACCCCACCAGCCTTTTACTTTACCAAAACACACTGCAGGTAGTGACTCCAAATGGTGGAGATCCTCCCATACCCTTGGAGTTAGGGATTGCTTAGTGGACCATAAGACAGGGGGTAACCATGCTAGTGCAAGTACTTCCTTATATGGCCACTTTGTCAATAAAGGCTCAACTGGCCAAGGTTAGCCTTATCTCCTTGCGTTTGGGGGGTTATGTAGGAAGGTGCAATCTTACTACCTGGTTGCCCCCGCTTTTTCCTAGTGTTGTGCTGGTTTTCGACTTACCGAAACTCCGGCAGGGGAGGCCTGGACAATGGGTTTCCTGTCACAGTGAGGTGTTATCACCTCCCAGACAGACTTTATTGGATTGGGGCTGGGTGGGTGCACTCCAAGAGTTCTTTGAAGTCTGCACTGGGGCCACATTTGGAGTCCCTGTGCATAGTCCAGCTCAAACCGGTTGCAGGGGCTACCAGCCCCTGCTCTGGCACAAAACTGGAGAAAGGAAATAGGTGTAGCCACCCCTCTTTCCAAACCCTCTCATAGTTGGGTCCCCTGAGTTAGTTCAACCCTTTCCTTGGGTATAAAGAAGGAACCCCTGACTACAGAACTTTAGATATCCCTGGAAGAAACTCTGAAACTGAATCCTAGAACTTTGACGATCTACACGATGCTAGATGACTAAAGAATCTCCCTTGGAGTAAAGGAGTTACTCCCCTGCTTGGCTGGCACCAAAGACGTAACTGTCCAGTTTGCATCTCCGAAGCTCCAGAGGACTCCAAAGAATTTTGCAACACAGGAGGTGGATTCCCGTGATCTCTGAGGTCGATCTGTGCGCTCAGCAACTCTGAGGCCTGTATCCCCCCTGGAGACCGTGCAACCCGAATCCCTGGACACCGCAACGATTTGCAGAAGCTTCAGCTTTGAGGCAACCTCTGCAGCTGAGCTTTGGGTTACTTGTAGCCCTGACCCATGCAGCATTTGCACTGAAGATTGCACACCTACACTCCACAAGTGTTCCCTGAGCTGGCCCTTTGTGTTTTCTCTCAAGGTCCCTTCTCAATCCCTTGTCCGTTGACTGGTGGGTCCCTGTGAAGTCAATTCTAACTTTAATTGGGCTTCCCTGATTGCTCCAGGTGTGCCCTGACTCTCCGTCATTTGGGGAGTCCCCAGGACCTTGCTGGTCTGCACTGAAGCATCTTTCCTCTTCCTGCGTGGGTTGCTGTTGCCAAGGCTTGTTGTGTCCAATCAGGGCACCGACACTGCAGCACTCGACATCCTTCATGGGACAGCTCGAATCCAGCTCCTGCTTGTCGTCGACACCTCCTGGTCCTGGTGGCTGAAGAGTCAAGCTTCCCCTCTTCGCACCTGAAGCACCCGACATTGGTGGGTATTCGTCTATCGTGCCCGTGGTCACTGGCTAGTGACCCAGACTCTGTCCCCTCTGCTTTCAGGTTCTTCACATCTTCAATCCAGGCTTGGACCTCTTTGGACACTTCTCCTCTTCCCGGCAGCAACACTTTTCAGCATCATGCAATTGAACTCGACGAAGATGCCCAACACCATTTGACACCTATGCACCCGGCTTCCCTGGGTGAGGTAACACGAGTACTCCAGTGCTCCCGTGGGTTTTGGCCCTAGAACCATCTAACTCGAAAAGGGTTTGTTCCTAGTCCACCTCTAAGTGTCCTTTACCTTTAAAATTCCAACCGCGACTTTCCCAATAGAAGCTAACGAAGCTCGAGGCTGTGTTCTCACACTGCACACGTCCCCCGTGGGTCCCCTGTGTCACTACCATGGGTTGTTCCTTGGGGTCCTAGTGATTCTACAGGCTCTAGGCCTTGTGTGTAGTCAAGTCGTGGTTCTTATACCACTTTCTTAATATATGGTTTGGTTCGCCCCTAGGGCCTATCGTATATTGTGCTAATTTACTGTGATATTTTAATTGTAACAGATGTGCTTTGACCTCTTGCCTCATAAACAGACTAGCAGGGTGTGTTTAGTAATAAATACATATATTTTATATATATACCTGGTTTGGATCTCCTTTCATTTGGTCATTCAAGAGATTAAAGACTGGTAAAACAAGCTGCTTTACATTCCTCCAAGACTTGGCCTGAAGGCTGCTCTCCATAGCTACCACTAGGATAGCTTTCAAATAAGGTTGTCTTTAACCTATTATCAATAAGGGGTTGTTTGGACTGGTGCAAGGTGCCCACTATAAGTAGTGGACAGCATATACCAGGCAAACTTCTCACACCTGCTACTCCTTCAGTGTTACCCTTTCTAGGTGATATAACACCAAAGTGTAACCAGCAAACTCTTTGCTATCAATCACTCTCACTTTTACACAAAAAATAATCCCTAAATTAACACTGCCTGCCCTGCATAGCTTCTCAGTGTTTCTCTATCAGACAAGTAACCTCATTGCAGTGTGGCTTCCATATACCACCCGCTATTCGCTTCCCGGGAATTTCCAGGTATCACTGTACCTGTGCTTCCAGACAACATAAAACAAGACACTAACTTTTCATGTTAAGATTATATAATTAATAATCAAAAATTCTGTCCTTTGAAATTACTAATATAATCAATAAAACCATAAAGTAAAAAATGAGCAAAGTTTCACCAACAGTCAAAACCCTTACTATTTTCAACACTTCAAAAATACATCCTAGCACATTAACACGATTTCACAACCCTATTGATACTCACACAACTCCAGCAATCGCCTTCTTGCATCACCTTCCAGTACTGCTTTGCCAATCTTCAGGTTCTGAGTATTGGAGTCAGGAATCAGGACTTGGGCATTTATCTAACTTGGGCAATTATTTTCTAGCGCTATTTAGGCTTTTAAACTAAACTATGCTCCTTTTGGTGATGGTGTTAACCCTACTTCTGCTACCAGAAACTGATCCAGCAGTAATTTCACGGTAATTTCTCAATGCAAAACTCATTTACCTCTAGTATACCGCTGTAAAGGTGATGGACCTTTGCCACCGTGTATCACTTCCAGAACACTTTGCATGAACATGAGAAATCAAAATGTAATTAATATTTAAGCCAATAAGGTGAATTGTGAGTATTTTTAAAGGGTTTTATTTTCTAGTTAAAAGTTAAAGTTCTCTGACCCTTTATTCATTAGACAAATATCAAACAATACAGAATTGAATAGGAAAATAAAATTAATACTGAACATACTGCAGACTGAATATGTCAGAATTCTTTAAAGAGTTCAGGAAAATATAATTCAAGAGTGAGTTTTGCAAGGCTAATCAATAATTAATAATCGGCAAAAATCTCCCATAAATACATCTTTTAAAAACTAGTTCGTTAGTCAAAGCATAAACTTAGAGTTTTATCAACTAAATCTAAACCTTTTCTATCAGCTGCACTCTCTGCCCTGGTCTGCTCATCTGAGAGAGGCTGCCCTCCCTTCACAAGTCCACAGAGGAATGTGATCTGCCTTGCCAAAAATATGACGTGCAAGGACTCTCTGAAAAAAATATGAGCAAGACCCCCACCTCCCTCTGAATCTTCTTGGACGTAATCTCCTTCCAGGCTGTACCCGCTACGTTCACGTACCTAACCCATATGATGTCTGGTCTCATCTGCTCCCTCTTCTCTCTCCTCCTATCTCTTCTATTCTGACACGCCTCCTAAGAGGTCATTATTTATACTCTAATTCTTGGCTGACTACACTAATAATGTTTCAGTTTCAGTAGAAACTCGCACTGTGATTGGTTAGCATAGATGACATGTGGGTCTCACCATCCTGTTCTCATTGCAAATCCAACCCATACCAGTTCTTACAATAGGGACTTAATGCTAAGAACAAAATACATAACATGAATCAGTAAGAACATTTCTTGCAACTAAATGTATCACTCAATTTCCTGTCTCTCTTTCACATAGCACACAGCAATGACAGTTTCCCACAAACACTGGTACATTGGCGCGATGACAAGAATGTACAGTTCACTGTGGCCTTGACCCACATGTCTTCACTTGAGTCTCTTGGCAGTTCATGTAGCTGGTGCTGCGCATGCATCTCTCATTCAGCACAATTCTCTGCCATGCTGAATTCCCAGGCAGCCATTTTATGGTAGGCCCAAAAGCAAAACAAACACAAAAGAGTAAATAAAACCCATTATGTTTACCTCCCCCATACTAGTACCCAGTATTAGTTATTACCTAGCAAAAGCTATTAGTTTAAAGCAGCTTTTCTATTATTTGTGCACATCATGAAAAAATGTGCAATGTACAACATAGGATAAACATGCACCTGTGCAAATTTTCAAAGCGCAAGCAGTTAATACATTTTCATAGCAACATGCACTAATGTTTTAGAAGCTTTCCATGCAAAATGCTTCTGCCCCACGTGTAGTGTTGGTGCATGGTTGATTAATTAATACACATTATAAAAAGATGTGTTATGAACTGAATATGTATTGTCTAAATATGCAACAAAGCCAAAGTCTCTTGAGACGGGAACAGGGAGTGTAGATTACAAGGAAAAGGAGCTGGGAGGAGAGAACACATTCCATGCTTATCTTCAAAGCTAAAAAGGAAACTGCAATCACAAGTTTCTCTACACTGCAAAAACACATGTTAATTCAGCACAAGCATTTCAGAATGTAAGCATTTTGACCAGGCCTCATTTCATGTTTCATGTGCCATGTGTTTTCACTTGAACTAAAATCTGAGTGCCATTTGAAATGCAGTGTGTCTGAAACACAAAACAGAGCGATGCTTAATCTTGATGA
Organism: Triturus cristatus; assembly: GCF_964204655.1. Lineage (NCBI taxonomy): Eukaryota > Metazoa > Chordata > Amphibia > Caudata > Salamandridae > Triturus > Triturus cristatus. Next base: position 1,124,487,798 of record NC_140590.1, on the reverse strand, counting down.
AATCTAGCTCTATCCATCAGAGTCTTGTGATGCATTCCTTAACCATCTCTGCCCGAGGCACCCACTGCTGATCCCTGTGCCCAGCCTGCTTGAGATGCCTGCGGGTCTCTGTGAACTCTCTGATACAGAGAGCAGCGAGGAAACCAGCCCCACACATGCTGGTACTGTCTCATGTTTCTCTTGGAAGAGTGACGGGGAGATGCTCCTACTGCTCAGAGGTCAGCTCTATATCACGAGCACTGAATGGAGGGCATACTTGGAGTTGGGGAGCAGCGAATAAGAGGGGTGCACTATGGGTCAGTGTCCCCTGGCTATTGACTGAGGGTAATGTAAACATTTCACTCATCAACGTTTTGTTTTCCTTACTTTGATATAGCATTGTTTGTAATTGATGTATGTGTTGTGTTAGATTTTTCTTCTGTTTTGTTTTTTTTGTTTTTTTGTTATGTTGATTTGCACATTGCAAAATCTTTGTCATCCTGTTCTTGGCTCGTTTGAAGCACACACGTTTAGACTAGAATTTCTATTTGTTAGATAGATCAATTTCCTTCTAAGTGCCTAATGACATCTCAAAGCCATCGACATTCAGTGTATCATTTGAGAACATCTGGATCCCCCAGAAACAGGCATATAAATGTTTTGTATGAATATATGAAATTGAATGTTACAGGTGCTTCCCTGTTGGTAATGGGGTGCTGTAACAAATTGGTAAATTAAGTATTTCCTTTTTTGTGGTGGTCTGCTGTTCATTGTATGATGGTATGTGATTACTTTAGAAGGAGAATATAATGTAGTGGAAGTTACAGGAGGATATGAACGAGTGATGGCTACTTTTTTCATCACTCAAATGGACATTTTTACAAGTTGTTTTTGGTTTACGTTTGGATAGTTCCTCCTATGTACAAATTATTGTCTCTAAAATCCTCAGCAGAAAGTGTTTTAAACATTTATTTAAACAGCCTTAATTCAGAAATGTAGACATTTGAAATGAAGATCGCACAATCTTGTAATTGAACAGGTTAAATCCAATAAATTCATGAAGAAAGGAAAAACGTTCCAATTCACTCTAGGGTGTCTCATGTACACAGAATTCTCCAGACTCTTTATTACTTTAGACTCTAGAATCCTAAATTGTCAAGCACCTCTATTAAAGTAGAGATTTCAGTTCACACAATGCATAAAAAAATAACAATAATAAAAAAAAATGTGTTCTGATAGATAGTGGAGGCTGGTTTATTGATACATTGACCTTATCATGTGCTAAAGATCTAACCAGTATAACTTGCTTGAGAACTGACATTAATTCATTCTCTTCCTTGCGAACAAACTCAATGATCTCCTGGTCTTTCACAGTAGTTAGGTATGCTTTACCTCTTTCTTTTCCCTGTTACTCTATGTTGAAGTGACATGCAACAGAGGTGTCATCAAATTACCTTCACTTGTATTTTGTGTCCAAATATCATTTTATCTCATCTCACCGATGGATTTTTTGTCTCGCCCTGGTCCAAGATTTTGCCTTCAGGCTTAATCACGTTTTTAGTTTTTGAAATCATCTTGTAGGCAAGGCTGGAAGCTGTCACTGGGCAGGTCTCAATTAGTCTGGATACACTCATAAGGAGGTCCTGCTGAAGCTTTATTTTTGCAGTGGGAAAAGGCTCTGGGTAAGGTGAAGCTTGATATCTTCCTTACTGTTGCCACCCTATATTGGCAAATCTAAGCACCTTAAAGCTCAAACAGTAGTGGGGAGTCGGACGATATGCATAAAATCATAGTACAACAAGAATGATTTTGAAATATCATGGTTGTATTAGAAAACATTAACAAACAGTTCATAAGTCCAATATAGTTGTAATCACAGTGGTTTGCATACTATAATATGTTGTTGATAAAGACTATAAAGCATCATACAGACACTGTAGATGCCAACACGTGTTTCGTGGAATAGAAGACCGCTTCTTCTCGGTGCAGAAACAAAACAATTTATATGACTGGGGTAAATGTGATTATTTAACATCCACTAGAAAAAATTGTGTTAACAAAAGTCTAGGGGGCTCATTCACAAGGCCCCTGCCCCACTGGAACGTCACGTTTAATGACTGTCCAGCAGGCACATTGCAGTGCCATAGCTACAAGGCCATGTAAAGCCACCCTGCATGGCTTTTCATGGCCTTGTAGATATGGTGTGAGGCTACGCAGCGCAAGTCGCTAAGTTGCCTCACACTGTGATGGGGAGGTGTGCTATGAGCATTACATTGGGTGTTCCCATGTAACACCCATGGCATTTGACATACCTGGGAATGCATCAAAAGCCTACGCCACTCCAGTGGAGGCGTAGGAGAGGAGCAATAAATGTATTTCTCCTTGTTTTTGTTCCTCTTTTTATGTGTCCTGCATTAATCAGCATATACAAGAAGAGGACATCGCCTCCATTGATTGTTTTTGTGCAGGCAGGTGTCCTTCTAGCTCAAAAACAATCATCCCTACGATGCAGACAACCTTGCACCATGGTGCAAGGGTGCCTGCGTTGGCACATGGCAGCCAATTGAGCATCAGCACGGGAATAGAGGACAAGAATGTGCCGTATCTGATAGAAACAGCTCATTCCTGCCCTTTTCTTTTGCCATAGGGCAGCTCAGCAGGAAGGCTTGCGGTGCTGCCCTACGGCAAAATATATTAAATGAGTCCCTTAGTACTTAAATACTGATTAAATAATGCAATAGTGCATGAGACCATTATGACAGAGAGACAATGAAAAAGTAATAGAAACATAGTCACATTTTAGTGTTGCCTATTCGTACATGCTTGAACTTCTATGAGGACAGGATTAATTCAGTCTTGATTAAATACTCTGAAATCTTTGAGCATAGTGGTGTGTATAACAACACCGTGCCAGATAAAAAGGCACAAAAAAATGACAAGAGAAAATTACAGACAAAGATAAAGAATTAGTAAGATAAGGGAGAACAAAAGAAGTACAGCAAGGGAATGATATCTAAAGTTTCATCTATGTGTAATCAAATCCAAAATAGATTATAAGAAACTCAACAATGCAGAACTTTGTAACCAATGAAAATGAAACATGAAACTACGACTTACCAAGAAAATCTACGGAGAGAATATTGAACAGTAATAACATATGATATTCAAAATCATACAATATTAAGTATAGACTCATGTCAATCGTTGAATGTCTCAAACCTAGGAACCCGTAAAACCAAAAGGAGTTCATGTGTCTGAAACAAAGAAATAGAAAAAAAACATTACAAGACTACTGCATCGCAATAAAAAACTAGATAGCTTACCAACTGTTGGACCTGGCCCTTTTTTCAGGGTCATCCCAGAACTTTTTGCCTTCCTCCTGTATTTTTTCTGACCTTTATTTGTTGGTTGTCTGACTCTTGGCACTTTACTACTGCTTATCAGTGCCAAAGTGCACATGTTCTCCCTGCCTTGTAAACTAAGTAAGATTGGTCCACACTTGTTTGGCATATTTCATTTACCTGCAAGTCCCTTGTACAGTGGATTCCCATTTTACCCAGGGCCTGTAAATTAAATGCTACTAGTGGGCCTGCAGCGCTGTTTGCGCCACTCACTGAAGTAGCCTTTCAAACAGAGGCCTGTGTGCGCAGTTTACTGCCACAGTGCCGCAACATTTAAAGTGTTTGCCACGTCTCAAACTCCCCTCTGTCTAAATATAGGTCACCCCTAAAGTAGGCCCTTGGTAGGCCTATGGGCAGGGTGCTGTGTAGGTAAATGGTAGGTCATTTGCCTTTGTTGTGTGCCATGTCCTGGTAGTGACAAACAGCCTATTTGTTTTCACACTGCTGTGAGGCTGCTCCTCTCATAGGTTCGTTGGGAATTCCTTGATATGTGTTTCAGTGGTAGTTTCTGATATGAACGGGGTAGAGTGGCCATGCTTGGCATGTTTGGAATAGTAGTAATAAATCCTGTTTATTGGTGAAAGCGGAGTTGTTATTACTGTTTTAAAAAAAATGCTTCTTTTAGAAGTGGGCATTTTTGTGTGCTTATGACTCTTTGTGCCCTGCCTGGTTGTGTATTCACCATCTGTTTTGGACTAACAGGAGCTGGGGATGTGCATTCACTGTAGAGAGTCAGAAGGGGGTTGAGGTGTGTCCTGTCTTTCCTGTGTGACTCTTAGTGGGGCTAAATAGGCCTGGTCTACATTTACAGTGGTAGGAGGAGTTGCACATACGCCTGAATAGGGCTGTCCTTGCCTTTCACAATGCTGTCTCTACTCCCTTGCAGTGTGTCAGGAGCCAGGGCTAATGATTGAATGGGGCTGTTGAGCACTTCTACATTTTTTTAGTAGTATTCCCCCAGAACAAAGATAAGCCGCAGCATGGAAGGAGCCTATGCGATTCTAGGCTGGTTGGTGGGTGACCTGCCGCAATTGTTGTCCCGGCCTGAGGAGGCCATTATGGAGTCACTAACTCTCACCACAGTTGTTTGGCAGATACACTGCGTGTACGTGGGCTGCTGCCTCTGCAATTTTCCCATGTGGGCGACCGAGGTAGTTCTCCCTGCTTACTTGGAAATTGTATTTGCCCTCTCCCACTTCTTGTGACCTACCTTTGGGGGGGGGCACTTGATCTTTGGTAGTCATTGGTGGGTGAGGTGTGACGGGCCCCCGTTTAGGAATTGGCAGCAAGTAAGGGAAATGGCCATGTTCACTGTATCTATCCTAGTAGAAGCGTGGCTGCTTCTGCACTCTACTGGGACTAATGAATTTACTGTAATTTCTGAGGCAGGTGTACAGGTGTCCCTGTCACCTACGTGTCATCAAAAGAACCTACAAAGGAACCAGGCACTTCATGTGTTTTACAATACATGCCATATGTCATGAGACCTGCCATCGTGATTCTGGTCGTGGTGATAATTCGAGGAGTTATGGTGATGTGGTGATTCATATGTTGGTGCATTACCCAACGGCTACATATTATCCCCTGATGTTGTGATGAGTGTTGTGTTTCCTCACATTTCCAGAACTGGCATAGTATGCTCAGCAGCCATGATTTATGTATGACCTAACCTGCATTTTAGGCCCTGATGCTATGATTTATGTTGTTTTGCCGTGCATTTGTCTGGATAACAAGCATTATTCCAGTATTTGCCTTATATGTGCAGTGATGGTGGTTTTATAACGTGAGCAACCTATAAGTATTCAATTGATTGCATTAACTTGTGATGTTATGACAAAGTGATTTTATGATCTATGTGACGTCATGACAATTGCCTAGTTGGTGAAGTGATTTATGTGATTGTGATCTAATGTGTTTTTATGTATAATGCAAAGGATATTTTTATATAACCTTGTGTGGAGTTTCTTTTCTGTGTTGTGCCTATTGTGTCACTGATGTGTTTGTGTGTTGCTCAAACACTTTACACATTGCCTCTGGGATAAGCCTAACCTACTCTGCCAAGCTACCTAGGTGGTGAGCAGGGGTTATTTTGGGTGTGTAACTCCCTTACCCTGACTAGAGTGGTGGATTCTGCCTGGCTTAGGTGCAAATCCTAGCCAACCAGATGACTAATTTCTAACACCTACATATAGGTTAGCTATACCTACTTAGGGCTCATGATAAAAGCACACCATTCCAAATGCCAAGGTCCACCGTGGAGTAAATCCTACATAGCAAAATAAAAAAAAGATTTTCAGAGTCTTCGAAGCAGATAAAAAGCGTGATATACTATAATACAGCATTGATTCACAATTCACGTGTAGAATGAAGTTGTAAGATCCCATCCAGCATGACGACTAAACTCACAGATGCACATAGTATGGTGACATGGATGCGTGTCACAATATTAGGGAAAATGCTCAGATTAAAATGACCAGCCCGAAGGCTCACTTATTAAAAAAAGTATGAAAAAATCAATAGAAGGCACAAATCGCTGAAGCAAAATTACATCAATCAACTTGAGTTTTATGTTCAGACCGCATAGCTAGAACTAACGAAAAGAAATAGAAAACTGCATCTACGGCTTAAACACCCATGTCATGCCATGGACAAGGCAGCTGTCACTGGACAGGTCTCAATTACTCTGGATACTCTCCCAAGGAGGTCTTGTGGGAGCCTTACCTTTTCAGCGCAAAAAGGCTCTGAGAAACATTAAGCTGGTTATCTTCCTAAATTGGCAAGCCTCAGCACCTTGTCCTGGTCCTTGGGAGGAAAAGAAAATTATCTTAATCAGTTTTTCCAATCTAGGAAAAGCAACCCTGGTAACTGTCCCCTGGGGACCCCTTTCTGTTTACGAGTGGCTTGCCATCTTTTTTAAATGGGTGGTAAACTGCCAGTGTTTTACGCCTGCAATTGGAACCGCAAAACAATTGCACATTGAAGTATGACTCGCTATTAGGAAGCGATGCCCTTGGCATGCCCCTTCCTAAAAGCGAGTCAGAAACCCTATTTTGTGAGTCGGTAATAGGTTACCAACTTGCAAAATAGGGTTTGTACATAGGACAGACTTATTTTTCGGTCGCAGACGGGCCGAATTCCCGTTTGTAACCACAAAAAACGGTTGTACATCTGCCCCATAGTGTAGAGATTCATACTATCAGCAAAAGTAAAGTCCATAAAATGTTTCATGTAGACGATATCTTTACTAGCTCATATATTGTGGCATGAAGATTCAATTGGTTATTTTCCACCAATTTCATTGATGTTTCGTTCCCTTTACTAGCAATAGTGTGCTCCCGCTAAACTTTTTTGATTACATTTTAACTGTTGGAAATTTGGTTACTGGTTGAGGCAGTGAAACCCTATTCAAGCTGCACCCACAGTTCTTGTCATGCTGAAACACAAGCAAACCCCAAATTAATCTCTGCTTCACCCTCTGGTAAAGTGAAAACACAAGAATAGAAAAATTCCATTCCCATTTTTGAAAGATAGTGTGAAATGTAATAAATGATTTGAGAGTAAAACAACAAAAATCAAAGCAGTAGAACTAGAGATATTCAATGTTAACATTTTAAGAAAAAATAGTGCCTAAAATACAAAGCTCTAACTGTGTTTATTTGGTGTTCGGCACACCGGGAAAAAGTCAGAAGTTCAGTTCGTCCACGATGGAGTACAGGCCAAATACAGGGACAAAAATAGTCCTGCTGAACAAGAGTATCTTAAATGCTGGTTGCAGAGTGTTGCAAGATCCCCCTTCTAGGGTGTGTTGAGCAGCAGAGGTTCTGCAAGCTCATTGCATGGAGATGTGTTGCGCAGTGATGGTACTAAGGTAGGTGCAGTGACGATAAGAGGTCCGTGTGTGGAGGTGCACCACACAGCCAGCAGCAGTCCCGAGGAGCTGTGGTGGCGATGTGATATCCTGCGTGGAGATGCATTGCACATGGCGGTTCCCAGGGCTGCGCGATGCAATGCAAAGTCCTACACCGGGGATGTGTTGTGTAGCAGTTCTGATGCAGAGTCTTGCGGGGTGATGCAATGCACTCTGTTGGTTCTGCTGAGAACACAGATGGGCTGACAGAGCACCGTCAGTCCACTTCCATGAGTACAAGAGTGAGGTGGCCCCACTTGGGGAAACAGGACTCACAGCAAGCAGAGTCCAGGTGCTAGGTTGAAGGTTGTTGAGCCTGTTATGTCCCTAAGACTCCAATCAGGAGGCCCGCCAACTGGCCCCTGGAGTTATTCTGGTGGCCATGAGTTGAAGATGCAGGACCAGGCCTTCTTTGAGGTATCATGGCAGCATAGCAGCAGGGCAAGAGAGTAGCTGTCCTTCTTGCAAACCAGCACAGCAGACCTTCTGAGTCTTTCACAGGTCCAGAAGTGTATAGAAGAGTTGGATCTGAGGATCCAATATTTATACCTGGTGTCCACTTTGAAGTAGGAGAAGGTTTTGGAGGCTCTCACCCTCAGAGGTGCTTGGAATTCTTAGCCTCATGCCCTGGCCACAAATCGTCTGGGGTCACAATAGGCTAGTGTTAAACCCTTTATGAGTGTACTCAGGCAGAGCCTTTGTGATGTACAAAAGTGTAAGGTGACAGCTCTTCTCTCTAATCAAGCCAGAGATATCCCATCTTTCCAACACCTATCTTCCCTTTGTCTCATTGTCTAGGAGCAATGCATAAAGACCAACTGCCAGCAACAGCTAGTCATGTGACCACAGAAACTGGCAGCAGACACCAAATGGTTGGGACAAGAAAATGTAAACTTTCTGAACGTGGATGTTCAGAATTGTGACTTTGTCAGTCAGTCAATATTCTTTATTCTGCTTGAAACACCATGAAATCATCATCAGGTTTCCTTGAAGGACCAGTATGCTTCATATTTATGTTCCATGAAGCAACAATAGGGTTGTAACCACTGAAACAATTGCACTGAGAATATGAAAACAATTAACAAGAGTACAATGGCCAGTTGAAACCAGGATAAAAACAAATTCACTTCCTTGCGAGTTCCTACAAAATGTGGGAATTTGTATTTTCTAAGTATGAACCATTTCATTTAAAATAATTGATAACAATGATAAGTCTTGTTGGTGTTTGAAGTGCATTACTTCATTATTTCCCTGATCCTCAAAACCACAAACTCACAAATAGAGATATTGCAATCTCCTAACCACTTTAAAAAAGTGGCGCAAGAATTTGTTATACAAAATCTCTCTATAAAAACATCCAATTCATCATTTACTTGGCCTGAACTATGATTAAAAATATTGTTATCAAAATTAATTAGTAACATATCAAAAGACCCTGGAAGAAAGAGGAGAATAGCCAAAAAATGTGGTGAAGACTGTCAGAGATTGGGTCTCTAGTTGACAGAGGTATTAACCTGTGCTCACCATGTGGTAGCTTGGAACAGAGCAGGCAGGCTTAACTTAGAATGTAATGTGTAAAGTACTTGTGCAACACTTAATAAAGTAAAACAGCGTAAACACCACAAAAAGCTCATTCACATCAGGTTAGAAAAATAGAGCTTAATTTAGTTAACAAAACAAGACCAAAATGATAAATATCCAATAAGTAAAAACAAAGTTAAGAATTCTGAAAGAATATCTGCAAAAATAGTGCTTAAAAGCAAAAAGCGCAAACCAGGGCTATTTGGTTATGCTTGACCAGGGGTAAACCCAAATGTTCAGGCTGACTGCGGGAGAGCATGGGTGGGATACAGGGACCAACCTTGTCCTGCTGAAAAAGTACCTTAATTGGAGGATGCATCTAGGGCGAGAGGCAAGGAGCAAGGAGGCGATCAGTCGGTTCTGATCCCTAGGATTTATAGGGGATGCTCCATCACCGAGCCTCGCACTTGGAGATGCGTCGTTTTTGAGCAGCACTAGATGTACCCGATGCATTGTTATCAAGCCACGCAGTCTGCAACATTTTGTCCTCGAAACAGGAGACGCATCAGCGCCAAAGGAGATTTGGAGCTGCCCAACAACAGAGATGCGTGGATTTTGAAGATGCAACACAGAAAAAAACACCTTCAAATGACCCAGGACTGGACCGGCACATCTTAGCAGGGTGGAACTCACAAATGGCATGGTCCAGGTTCTGTCGAAGGGTTACTGGAAGTCTTTGGTGTCCCTGAGACTTCAGAACAGGAGGGAAGCAGACACACCCTTGGAGTCACTCTGAGTTCAAGGGGTGTAGGTCCAGTCCTTCCCACCCAGGGAAAGAGGGGAGCAGGCAGGTCACCAAAACAGAAAAGCAATTCTTCTAGGGCAGCAGAGTGGCAGTCCTTCATTAGAATAGCAGCCTTTCCCCCTAGCAAAGTATCCACAAGTCCAGAACTATACCAAGTTGTTAGGGTCAGAAGTCCAGTTCTTATACCCAGTGGTGCCTCTGAAAGTGGGGGAGCCTTCGAAGAGAGGCTTTGAAGTGGACAGGGATTCTCCCTTCCTGCCCTGGCTCCAGACTTCCCCTTACAGTGAGTTAAGCAGTCCTTTGTGTGGGAGCAAGACATAGCCCATTCATGTGTAAGTGTCAGCTCCTCCCTTCCATCCTGCCCAGGATCATCCATCAGGATGTGAATGGCCCATCAGACACACCTAAGCTTCCTTTCTGTGTGGCTGTCTAAAGGAATACACAAGGCCCACCTGTCACCCACCTCAGACATGTATTGGAGACAGACAGCAGGGACATGGAGCTTAAGAGCAGAAAACTGACATCTTTCTAAAAGTGAAATTATTAAAGTTGTAATATTAAATCCAACTTTACCATTAAAGAGGGTTGATCATTACAAGTTCATATGTATCAACCACAAAAGCTCTACTCCTTCCTAATCAAAAATTACGCTTAATAAATGTAATAAGTAATTCCCAACGTGAACCTATGAGAGGGGTAGGCCTCACAGTAGTGACAAACAAATGTGGGAGTTTTTCACTACAAGTACATGGAAAACTAAAATGTATATGTCCTGCCTTTCACTTATACAGCACCCTGCCCTATTGGTTACCTAGGGTCTAACTAAGTGGGGGTGTAAGCATTATAAAAGTAGAGTTTAATGCTTTGCAAAGGATTTTAAATGCAGAGTCGACATGACAGTGTAAACTGCACACACAGGCCCTCCAGTTGCAGTCCTCAGACATGTCTAAATGACTAATTAAGTGGGTGACACAATCAGTGCTGCAGGCCCACTAGTAGCATTTAATTTACAGGCCCTGGGCACATGTAATCCACTTTACTAGGCGCTTATAAGTAAATTAAATAGGCCAATTGTGGTTAAGCTGATGCTACAATGTTTTAGGGAGTGAGCACTTGCACTTTAGCACTGGTTAGCAGTGGTAAAATGCCCAGAGTCCTAAAGCCAACAAAAAACGAGGTGAACAAATGGGAGGAGGAAGGCAAATGTTTTCTAACAAAGACCAAATCTTTTTAGTTTGAATCAGAGCGCATGTAACCGAGACAAAGTTGACCAAACCTCCCTTTGCTCTGCCAAGTGTTGAGGGGAAGGCATGCTGGGAAAAAAGCATAAGCTCCATAGATGCAAACTGATCCTGAAACCTTGTTTACTTTCCTTGTACGCATACCTGAGTACGGTTTTGGAGATGCCAGGTTCCCACAGAGCATTAGCAGTGCCATCTTTTAAGTGCTGTAAACCCCGTTTGCCTGTTTTTTAAAGTTTATGGGCCCGATTCACAGAACTAACTTAAGACAAAATCCTAAACTTACTACCATTTTGGTATTCACAGAAGGCACTTACTCATTTTGGTATTCACAGAAGGCACTTACTCATTTCGGTATTCACAGAAGTTAGGAGTCCTAACTTTAGGACTCCTAAATGCCTTCTGTGAATACCGAAAGTCTTAAAATTAGGATTTTTCGCAGTTTAGTAGTAGTATAGTTAGGACTCCTAACTTTAGGACTCCTAAATGCCTTCTGTGAATACCGAAAGTCTTAAAATTAGGATTTTTCTCAATTTAGTAGTCCTAAGTTTAGACTTAGGACTGCTAAATTGAGAAAAATCCTAATTTTAAGACTTTCGGTATTCACAGAAGGCATTTAGGAGTCCTAAAGTTAGGAGTCCTAACTATACTACTACTAAACTGAGAAAAATCCTAATTTTAAGGCTTTCGGTAGTCACAGAAGGCATTTAGGAGTCCTAAAGTTAGGAGTCCTAAATTTAGGACTACTAAATTGAGAAAAATCCTAATTTTAAGAATTTCGGTATTCACAGAAGGCATTTAGGAGTCCTAAAGTTAGGAGTCCTAACTATAGTACTACTAAACTGAGAAAAATCCTAACTTTAAGACTTTCGGTATTCACAGAAGGCATTTAGGAGTCCTAAAGTTAGGACTCCTAACTTCTGTGAATACCGAAATGAGTAAGTGCCTTCTGTGAATACCAAAATGAGTAAGTGCCTTCTGTGAATACCAAAATGGTAGTAAGTTTAGGATTTTGTCTTAAGTTAGTTCTGTGAATCGGGCCCTATGTGTTCTCTTTAACCCAGTTTATTTAGTTCATTTTACTTGTGCCAGTAAGTGGCTTTCTGCAAGGGAGCTTAGGACAGATCACTTGGGGTTTCTGGATCCCAGTTTTGAAATTGAGTCAGTGCGTCCATGTCACAGGCATACCGAAGGCAAGTCATCTACGTAAGTCCATGCTCAGACCACCCTCAGCGCCAGCCACTATGCCAGTGCTCCCTGTAGCCGAGTCCTCCGCTGCTTTATACCAACGATCAGCTACTTAGCCTGAACTCCTGAGGTAAGTGCTGCCATAGCCCTATTCTATGCCCAGTTAATAACCCTTCCCTGGCCCGAATTGCAAATTCTCCCTTTCTAATCTGCCCATCAGAGCTTTGTCTACCACGAAACCTGTCGCTTTTACACCTGTCCACCCATCTGAGATTTTCCACTGCATCTTGATTAACGTCCACACCCTTATAAAACATTCGCTGGAATTCGCTGATTTCGTACAAACACAAGTTTTAGACATTGCATTCATAACAGAATTTTGGGGGGCAGATGTAACATCTGCCCCCTAATTAATCACTGCAGTTACCACAGGGTTCTTGCTCTTTAGGCATGACCGCACAGAGAAAAGAAACGGTGGTCGTGCTATTTTCCAATTCATCCAGTTCAAATGCTCATTTGTAGGCCTAAATCACTCTTGGGAAATAAACGCACTATCTTTCAAAATTTGCCATTCCTTCAATGGCCTTTTATCTATTGACCCCCTCCCACCCCCGGATCCAGGGGCACTTTTGTCCACATTTTTTGCCAACTTCTTGTGACACAAAAGCCAGCTCCTCCGATTTTACTCTCTTAGGAGATTTCAATGTCCACCTTAAAAATGCTTTGAACAATAACGCCACCGAACTCATAGACACACTGGATAGTATGGGCCTAGTTCAATTAGTTAAAGGAATCACTCATTCTGCTGGCCATTGGCTAGATGGAATTTTCTCAGATAATCCTTTTCTTCAAACACTTCCTTCTCTCCTTCTTTTATAGTTCGATCACTCTGCTATGTTCCCTCTTACATTCAACAGGAACGCTTCCACCCCGTTCAGCCTAAGCTTAGCAAATCCTCCCAACTTCGGTACACCATCTCAGCTGTTTCCTTCAAACCATCACTAGCACTTAACCCTCCACAACACCATCAGGATACTGACGGAGCAGAAAATTCCTACCACCATTGGATTGACTCATCCCTTAGTCTAGCTCCAGTCAAAAAGCAAAAAAATTCCAGAACTTCACATTCTGAACCATGGTTCTCAGAAAGCCTTAAACTTTAGAATCAGGCTTACCACAGTCTGGACAGAAAATAGAGGCTTAATTATGGCTCCACAAAGAGGGAATTATATAAGTGTTCCCTGGCTACCTGCAAAGATCTTATCAACAAAGAAAAAATAACCTTCTTCACCCACAAAATGTAAGCTCCTAAAAATCCTTCCAAAGAAATATTTGACACAATAAAAATACTCTCTAAACCACCAGAAAACAAAAATACCAACATCAACCAGGCCTTTTATAATCATTTAGCTTTCTTTTTTCCAGGAGACGGTAAAGGCAGTGTATAATTACTTTGCTGTTAGTCACTCGGCCACTCACAATGTGGGCGTAGATGGCCCTTCAGGGCTCCTTTGCCTGGACCCTGCAACAGCTTCTTCTGAGCCTACTACTTCTGGAATCTTACACCTGGACTCCCCAACAGCTTCTTCTGAGCCTACTACTGACCCCACAGAAAATACAATCACTTCTACCGATAAGGATCCTATTTCGCTCTCCTCATTTGCGCCCCTTTCCACAGAGCAAATTCATGTTTTACTCAACTGACCAAAATCAGGTGTCTCCCTTGAACCTTGCCCTTCAAAAATAGTACATCTTGTGCCTGAAACTACCTCAGAGCATCTGACCACCATCATTAATCAGATGTTCTGTACAGGCCATTTCCATGCTAAAGGGAAGCTTGCTTCTGTTCTCCCCTTCTTAAAAAATCAAACCTGGACAGTGCAGAGCCCAATAACTATAGGCCAATCTTGCAACTTCTGTTTCGCGCAAAAATTGTGGAAAAAGCCATGAGCACAGAGCTTAGCTCTTATATTGAGAAACATGGACATCTGGAATCCACCCAGTTTGGTTTTAGAAGCCACCATCACACTGAATTTGCTCTTATCACAGCATCAGAGCAAATTAGACAGACTGGAGATGCCGGTGGCAGAGCAGCAGTAATTTTATTAGACCTCTTGGTGGCCTTCGACACAGTCAAACATAACAGTCTCTTAGACCGCCTCACATTCTTTAGGTTTAAGGACCTAGTGCTCACCCTTCTTAAATCTTTTCTCTTGAACTGAGTACAGTTCGTAGCTCTTGATGTTTTAGCTCACATACCGTTTTACTTCTTGCAGTGTTCCTCAGTGCTCTTCTTTGGGCACTACCATTTTTAATGCCTATGTCACTCCCCTAGCCAATATCATCAAGTCTTTCGGGTTCTCTGTAGTGTCTTAGGCCAACAACACTCAGATGATTAAAACTGTGGCCAGTGATCCTGATGAAACAGCTACCCGGTTCCATGACTGTCTAATTCAAGTTGAAAAATGAATGTCGCTGAACTATTTAAAATGTAAATCTAGCAAAACAGAAGTCTCACTCTTTGGCAAGGATATTTCCTTTTGGTCCCCAATCTGGTGGCTACAGGAAGTTGGCTCCTTACTGTCACCTGTCTTCAAAGTAGAAAATCTGGGTATGACCTTTGACAGTAAACTTACCATTGAGTACCACATCAACACCACTACTTCAGCTTCCTTTTACATTCTGAAGCTCCTTATAAAAGTATTTTCCTTCATATCCTCAGGCCTTCAAAAAAACTGTTACTGTTGCACATCTAATGTGCAAAGTCGACTACCGAAACCCCCTTTTTCTTAACATCCCCCAAAAAATCGCTCAACAAATTTCAGATTTTACAGAACGCTGCGGCCCGCTTACTTTTGGGCATTCCTAAATATGAGTCTATCTCTCATGCGCTTGGTCTTCTCCACTGGCTTCCATTGAAGAAGCAGATTGACGTTAAGGCTTTATGCATCGCCTTTAAGGCACTCCCATTTCCATTCTCTCTGATCAGCAGTTCCTCTAAACTCTAAACTCAAGGCAGCACCATGGCAGCACCATGACACCTCAGGGTAATTGTCGCTATGCAAATCCTATTTTCATTTCATTTTATTTCATAAAAGCCATCACTAAAAAAGTCCTCCTTTATACAAATCTCTTGACATTAAATAATATAATCATCATCATTATTTAGCTTTATTTCAGTTAAAAACCATAAAAGCATTGTTACTGATACCAGCACATATGAAGACCCAAAGTAATTTTAATGCAATAAAAATGTGATCTAACTGACAGAAGCAGCAAACATTATTGAGTCATAAGACAATAAAGTGCCCTGTGCGATTTTGCTCCTATGTTACAGATTAATAAAATTAAGATAGAACAGAAGATACACAGCAAGCTAGAATTATATAAGGTACAATTATTCCATACATTAACAATTAGGAATAGCTAATACAATCATATTTCCAGCAATAGACCCCAGGGTGCACGCTTACATTATTATTCACATGCTGGACAACCCTCAAACTGGTTCAGCCTGAACGGCAGCACATCTGGGAGGCAGAAACTTCTGACAGGCTCGGCTGCATGGCCTAAAGGCCAACTCATACCTAAACATGTTCATCATAAGGGTACTGTACAGCAGATGCATTAGGTTAATTTAAAAACAGTTAAAGTGGATAGTAGTCAGTCTCCTCCTCTGTTCAGCAACTTCCTCCTTATGCCCCACGTATGGCCTAAAAACTTGGTAGCTGAACAGACTATATCTTGACAGGTATCAGATCTAAGTATGCAAAAAAGCATCAGCATGATCACACGTCTTCAGCTGCTTGCATAAAGGTGTAAGCCACTTTGCTAAAGGACAAGAACAGGCAGGGCAAGCGAATAGAACATGTGCTGGGGGTTCTGGTATAGTTGTGTATATAGAGGGCACAACCGTGAAGTTGCCGTGGGATTGAAACATGAACTAATGAGTGCATTAAGGGGAAGCGTGCCAAACCTGAACTGCATACAAAATTTCCTATCTGGGGAAGCTGGACTATAATCCTTTGAAATGTATTCCCAGCTCTGACGAGATAGTCCATCCTTTCAAAACCCCACAGCTCTGCATCATAAAGGGTGTAGTAATCAAGTCCACTCAGTTGAGATGATTTATGTAGGTTTATTAGAAGATGGTACAAGATCACAGGTAGATAAGAACAGGACCAGATGAGGATCAGTTCAGGTCCAGAGGGAGACCCCACCAGGAGCAACCAGCAGGCAGCTCAGCCCAGTCAACTGACATCACTCACTGCCAATTCCCAACATTCTGACAACATCATCACCTTAACATTCCACTGGTGGTAGAATGGCATAGCATTAGCATTTGCAGGATATAACATATCCCCCTTCCTTTTACGGAAAAACATAAAGCTAGAAACATAAGAGAAAATCCTGAGAAAGTGAAAGCAAAGTGATTAAACAAAAACAAGGAGAACAACGATCATAAGAAAATCAGTGTGAGAACAACCATAGAGAAAAACAACCAGAGAGAAAATAAGAAACAGAGAAGAATCAAGCATAGAAACCATCCTCCCTTCTTACACAACAGCGAAGAAGAAAAAAAACAACAACGTAAGAGAAAAGGATAAAAGAAAACGCAAAAAACTGCCCCAAAACATACCCACTGGCCAGAACAGGAATGAAATGGAGGCTGAAATTGGAAAACGAAAAAAAAACACAGGGCAACAGATAGCGACAAACGCAGAGAAAGATAACACGACAGAAAAACAAAAGAAAGTCCAGAATCCACAAGAGACACGAGAAGAAGACCTCAGAAGGAAACAGAAAAGAAGAAAGAAACAAGAAAAATGAGGAAAAAATATAAGGGTAATTCCCCATCTAAACACCACTATCTTAAAGCAATGACAAAATTGTAATGCAAAGATAACAGTGCAAAAATAGCAATAAAATATAATATCAACAGAACATACTTAGCAATGAAAATATGAAAAGCATTCAAATAAGGTATAAACCTAAGCTAAATATGTGAACTAAACTGCATGGGTGAGAACCCACGACTGATCTCTTGGGAAAGAGATGACTTGTGCACCAAACTGGGAATGCTCCTCATACACATATAAGTGTAAGAACAAACTTTGTGTGAAAAACCCACACCGTGCACTGAAATAATGTAGCACATATGAGTAGGTACTCATGACATATTCCAACCAATGAAAGGAATATTTGGGTAAGAACCCCTGGTAATGCAAAAGGACTGAAACCTTTGCATGAAATCCCTGTAAAAGGGTCGAACAGACAGTGTTTGGGTCGGAACCCACTCTTATGCAATAGGACTGAAACCTTGCATGAGAATTGACAGTGCTTGGGTAGGAACCCTTGTACTTAATGCAAACGGGCTACACCCTTGCATAGCTCCCAGGAGGGAGAATCGAGTTGTGCACAAAAAAAATACACCCTATGTAGAGTAAAAAGACAAGCGAACTAAACACATGAGAATTATGCGTACAGAGAGCAAATGGGACTTAAACCCATTGCTGGCAAATGGGACTAAAACCCATTGCGATCCCAATGTTGGGAGACAAATGGCATGCAAACAGTGAACAATGGACAAAATATGACGTGTACCCTGACGGTATGTACCTACGGGATGAATACCTAGAGTCCATGAACAATATTGAGACATAAGCAATCATGCGAAGCAATAGTATTTGAAACAAAACATAATGCCATAGAACTGTGACACATGCCGGTGAGCGATCTCTCACCCGAGTCGTTTTAGAAAAAAAAAACACCCTTGTGTAAGGGAACCAATAGCATGCACAGAAAACAAAAGTAACGAGGAAGTAGGAATACACGACTCGCTAAAATCATTAGTACAGGTAGATGAAAAATACCATGTTGAAATTACCCATTCCCCAAAAAGGCAGAAACACTTATGATAAACAAAACAGGCTGACTTATAAATTGGTGTGCCTATCTACGTAAAAAAAAAACATGCATCAGCATACCGGTGACCGGAATGTCACCCGAATATCAGAAGTCTGTGCTGGCATACACTTGACTTCAAAAATAGTGCGTAACATGTGCCAGATGAAAGTACCTTTGATCCAAGAGCCAAGGAATCCCTCGACGAAAAAACACACTTCAGGTACTCACTGCCAAGGAAAAACTGCCCAGTGAAAGATATCCACACTCCTAGCAGTCTGTTGGAACCGTTGAGGCAAACGTGAGGAAACATCAAGAATAGAGTGCCAGAGCCAACCCCAAGATGGTGGCACGCTGTAAGCGTCGCGCCGGGTGGCTCCAGGCATGTTGAAGCACTTATGCGTCAATGAGCAGGAGCGAATGGACTGATGCACGACAACGGCTTCGCTGTGGGGAAAGACGTCACAGAAGGAGCGATGAAGGCATCGTGGCAGCGCTGAATGCAGGTGAGGATGCACGCGCTGCACATGTATTTTAAAAACAAACAGTAGCGGTTCTACTGTTGCAGTGACGATCACCAAAATGACAATGCCCAACATATTGAATGAAATCCAAACTCACAGTCACGGTCCATAAAATCAAGAAAATATGAGGTTGCATGCGCTCTGTGAAGGGAAGAACACTCACCATAAACAAGAGATGTCTGATCCACATGAAAGCGCATGAGTAATTCAACGCGCTGTGTGCTGCACTCTTGAATAGTACACAAAACAGATAAACTGGCGCTAGTTCAAAAGAGGTTAAGACACCTTTTCTGCATTGTAGTTAGTTTGAAATGCTTGGGCAATATCTAAAAAAAAAACTTGCCTCACCAAAATGAAACACCGCAAAGCTTCACACAGATGCAGTTGAAAACAAATGGAAAGATGAAAATCCTCATGGGGCACATGTCACATGTTTGTTGAAACGCTTGCTTGTAAATATGCTTGAGCTGCATTTGATGAATAACTGTAAATCCTTGTTCCTTGCATGTGAGACGGTGTAGAGAAATCAGTTCTTGAGGTGCCATGTTGAAGGCACAGCAGTTTCCCAGACGTAGGAAAGCTTGAAGTAGGCTTACCCTCACATGAAGGCACAGCAAAAGACATGTAGCAATAGCTCTGGAGAGTAGACGCCCAAGACTGAATGGGCAGCTGCAGATGTAGAACTCCCAGACGCTTTTCCTCACAGGAACAACTGGCAGAATAGTAGTGGGCGATCGATGGGAGGTCACTGGTGGGGTCGGGATGCCAGTTGAGATAACTAGAGTTGAGTTGCTGGAGGTTGATGTATTTTTGAAGTTGCTTGAAGATCTTGTAGAGGTGACAGAAGTAGGATCTTTAAGTTCAAAATAGTCGCCAAAAAATTGTAGTAATCAAGTCCACTCAGTGGAGATGATTTATGTAGGTTTATTAGAAGATGGTACAAGATCACAGGTAGATAAGAACAGGACCAGATGAGGATCAGTTCAGGTCCAGAGGGAGACCCCACCAGGAGCAGCCAGCAGGCAGCTCAGCCCAGTCAACTGACATCACTCACTGCCAATTTCCAACATTCTGACAACATCATCACCTTAACATTCCCCTGATGGTGGAATGGCATAGCATTAGCATTTGCAGGATATAACAAAGTGCCACACTCACTGCTTTAGATTTGTATTTCTGGAGAGGCCCCGCCACTGGTTTACTATAGAAAGATCCCTGTTCTTTACTCAGTGCCCCAGCTATTTGGGAAAACCTCAAAGTAGATTTAGTTACCTGGGGCTTCCAAGACATACTATCAGCTATAGTAAATCACAGGTAATCAAAGGTGTTGACTGTCTTTTACAGGGTGCCACCCAGAGCAGGTCTACCCTTATATGACTTGTGGGGATTAATCGTCAGAATTTTATTTTAGAGATATTGAGCTCTAGGCTACGCATACTACAGAAAGCATTAAATCGCATGAGCGATTTCTGTAGCCTCGAGGGGTTCTGACACCAGCAGGGTGTCATCCGCAAACAGGAGTAAATAATATCATAATCACTGACAAAGGATAGCCAGTCAGGGTTTAAAATCTTAGAGCGAGCACCAGCAATTTTCCAAGCGATAAGGGACAAACCTTGGCTGAGTGGAGGAACAGGTTGGGACAATAAGGGGTTAACTGAACAAGAGATTTCCACAATATTACCAGGCCAGAGGAATAAAGGATTGGTCAGAATGGGGAACAACCTTTACAACGTAACTTTTACAACGCACTACCATTACAACGAAACTGTTACAACGCAAGTGGATTTACAACGCATGCCATTACAACGCAAGTCTTTACATCGTCTTGCGCTAGATGGCGTGCTAACATTACAAATAGTGTAGTTTACTATCCCAACACCTTCCCTACTGTTAAGTAGACTGGAGTTGGAATAGTAAATTACACTTTTCTAATGTTTGCATGCCATCTAGTGCAAGTCGTTGTAAAGACTTGCGTTGTAATGGCATGCGTTGTAAATCCACTTGCGTTGTAACAGTTTCGTTGTAACAGCACGCGTTGTAACGTCATACATCCGGTCAGAATTTGGCGAACATAACAGTCAATTATTATTACTATTGAAACCATCCAGTGTCTCTAAACTATTGGCTCTGGTTACATTAAAACAACTTTGCAGTCTCACACAAGCATCTTGCCTCTGATGAGAAAATGGAGAATTGGTGAGATTCAATGGGATTAGCCGATACAAATTCCCAGATGGATGGACATGAATCGCATTTGGATTTGTAGTCAAGGTGTCATGTAGTTCCAAGAAATCCCCCAGGACCTGCATGTTCTGGATGACCTACACTAAGGGCTTGGTATCCCAACTGCTTCCGGACACCCCACAGGATATGTCAGCCATTAGACCAGCTAGCTCTACAGTGCCACTACCACCCCCCAGTATTCTACAGGGGTGTAGGTAGTCTATGCCGACCTTTAAACATGACAACCCTGATTCCTCAGGGATCGTGGAAAACAGTACAGTGTGTTTTGCTCAGACACTCGTGCTCGCTTACTCTTAGAAAATACACAGGTTGGTGATTAGAACGTTTTTTCATAAATATTTATTGGTCCGGCTACCAAAAAATAACAGGAATGGATTAAACCATAACAGGAATGGATCAAACCAATAACAGGAATGGATCAACCCAAGGTCAATGGGTACAGACTCGCATTGACCTTAGTTTGATTTGTTCCTGTCACGGTCACCAGCCTGGAGTCCCATGGTTGGCTAGTTTAAAGAAATGTCTATGGACTTAGGTTTCCATGGGTGGGGGCTGACCATAGTCCCAAATCCTGCAGCTAACTCTATTAATGATCTATCCAACTAGCACTTCAGGGTCTTTTGCGTCAAGGTCTCTTGGCCTACTCACACAAGTGAAGTACCATTGTTATTGAAAGACTTAAGGCAATGCTGGGTGGTAGGAAATCTGTGGGTCCCTGCAGATTACAGTAGTTTTCTTCATAGACATGTGAGAAAAATGTATGTTTTAAGTCAAAGTTTGCAGTTTGTAGGTGAGGAAATGTGGAATCCATGTGAAGCACACCACCCTGAACTCCCATTGGTGTCTAGTGGAATAATATTAAGAGTTAACCACACTCTCCTGGCCCATGTGTAAAAACAACACCCAAAGGAGTCAAATGTCCTATTGTTTGCTGTTAGGATGAGATTTCTCAGTCTGTAGGAGAGCATAAAGACTGTTGAGGCTTTAGGAGTAAGTGTGGGGTAGATTTTAGGATGGGCTAGACACACCCCATTATTTAAAAACTGTATATATTCCTGCCATAGAGTGGGCTTTCTGGCACCCAGGTGAAAGCCTCCTGACAGCCTCCAGGCTGCCCCGAGGGTGGAAAGACTGGTTTGTCCCTTTTTTGGAGTTTGGGGTGTGCCACACCATCATCTATTTCTTTTGCCATAATGGCAAAATCCCTGGTGTCAGGTGGACTTTCTACTCCACTGTATGCACATTTGTGGCAATCCTCCTACCTGCCCCCAGGGTGGCAAAATTATGCTATTGACCTTCTGAGGAGGGGGTATGGCTTGATGATAAAAAAAAGGCTGTATTCTCCCTTTGTTTGTTTTGGCTCCTTTTTTAAATACCTGGTGTTTATTGGACTTTCTGGCCACTGGGAGGCAGATTGGGTTGAATACCCATATCCACACTTGGGGGGGGGGGGGCAGAAATGTTCTTGGGCCGCCGGGTGGGGAAGAGCATGGACCCAGGCCCAGGGTGGGTTATTCCTCCCAAAATGTACTGCTTAGATATAATCCCTGGTATCTAGTGGCCATTCTACCCCCCCAGGAAGCAAACTGGGGTAATTGCCCAAATCCACCCTTGGGGGGCAGAAATACTGTTAGGCTTCTTGTTGGGGTGGAGGCATGGTCACCACCATGGTGGGACACCCTCACCCCTATATTAAAAAAAAAATCCTGGTGTCTAGTGTATTTCTTACAACTCCCGGGGGGACTGTCACCACAGCTTTCTGTTGGTTGGGGGCATGGCCATGCCCATTGTAGGCAGCCCTCACCCCAATTTGTATTTTACAAATACACCCTGCTGTCTAATGGGCTATCTGTCCCCTGGGGGGCACATTGGGGGTGATTACCTCATCCGGACCCAGGGAAGAAAGACTTTCTCTATTCTTGTTGTGGCAGGGGCATGGCCATGCCCATAGTGGGCTGTCCCATCCCTATATTGTAAAAAAGAAATGCATTTTCTGGTGTCTTGTGGGCTTTCTGCCACCCGGGAAGCAGATTGGGGGTAATCCCCCAGCTGCTCTCCACGGGGAGGGGGCAGAAAGACTTTACCCATCATTTTTGGGAAAGTCGAGGCATGGCCATATCCATAATGGACAGCGCATGGACTCCCATCTGTCCGTGGAGGGGCAGAAATATTGTACCGATAGTTTATTGGGGTGGAACCATAGTGGGCAGTCCCTTCCACTATATATATTTTTTCAAACATTCCCTGGTGTCTAGTGGGCTTTCTATCTCCATGGGGGGCCGATTGGGGGGTCATTATTTTATCTATATATAAATGTCTATTTTTAAGTTTACATATACATGTTCAAAATACATCAAATTAACTTTAAAAATATACAAAAATTAAAAAGATGCTACATCTTTATATTACAAAATTATTTACAAATATATACCTAGCAATTCTTTATTATAATTCTTAAACACCAGCACACATATACCACAAGCTATTTCTGCTACATACAAATACAATTTAAGCAAAGGATTTTACACAAGAATAAAATTAAAAAATCACACTGCAACATAAACCATTTTTAAGAAAACATTTGACACTAATGGAATGACATTTACTTTGCCTACTCCAATCTAAATCAATTTGGGGAAGGTGTTGGGCATTAAAGGCGTAACATTTTTTATTCCCACTTCAATCTATATCAATTTTTGGAAGATGTTGGGCATTAAAAGGGTGATCTTTGCAATTCCTATCTATACCAATTTGGAGGAGGTATGGGATAGCAAAAGTGTTACATTTATTATCCCTACTCCAATATATACCAATATATACCAATTTGAGGAAGGTGTTGGGTGACATTTACTATACCCTTTCAAATCTATATCAATTTGGAGAAGGTGCAGTAAACAAAAGGGCTCACATTTACTATTCCCACTCCAATCTAAACCAATTTACAGAAAGAGTTGGACACTAAAGGGGTGACATTTACTATTTTCACTCCAAAGTAAACTAATTTAAAGAAACTGTTGGACACTAAAGGGTTGATGTTTACTATTCACACTCCAGTCTATGCCAATTTGGGGAAGGTGTTGAACACTAAAATTGTGACATTTACTGTTCCCACTCCTTTTTCAACCAATGTGGGGAAGGTGTTGGATACTAAAGGGGCAAATTTCACTATTTTCACTACAATCTAAAACATTGTAAGTAAGTACAGACTAAAATTTTAAAAAACGCAATCATTACTCCAAAGTCACACATAATTTTTGATCTATAAAATAAACTACATTTTGGATTTTGATTTTATTTTTAATCTATGGTTCAAAGTTTTTAAAAATACATTAATTATTAATAGTGATAAAAATATTCATTTATATGTGAATGTTTAAATATGAATATATAGGTTTGTAGATTTATTTTGTGTGCTTTTTTAGTACTACCCTAAGCTATTGCCAGTGGTTAGACTTAGTGCAAGCAGCCTTCCATCACTTTTTGTGTGTTTCATGTACCACCCTAAGTGGCATGGATATGCGCAGATGTGGGTCCTGTGTCACTGGAACCAAGCTGTACCCAGATGATGAGCCCATAACTAGGGCGAAACTGGTGCAGGTTTGCTTGTGTTCCAGTTCAGGGAAGACTTTGCTTGGCAGTTCGGGCTGGACTGTTTCGATTGGAGCAGGGTCAAGACTACTTTACATATAGCTGGGTCCAAACTGAGGTGACATGGTGTGCAAAATAACAATGGATTGGGATGCAGTGTCTGAGATTAATTCAAGCCTTCCACCCCTAACCTTTTTGTATACTTTAAAACAAAAATGTTATTTAGAGATAGTTCATCCATACTTAATACATTAATACCACATCCCACTTATCCACATGAATTGAAACGTTATTAAAACCATATACAGTAAAAAAAAGAACGCTATTTATAAAGTGCAATATTTTGAAGCAGCAATCGTAAATTCAGATTTATAAACATTGATATTATATGAATAGATATAAATAGAAAATAAATAAATCTAATCCAGTAGCGTAGCAACCCATTACTGCAATTTAACTCAAATTCTCCCATAAGATCTTAAACTTCTTGTAGGAGCCTGATCTTAAAGCATATTTTCTCTCGTACTCCTTGATCCTATCTAATTTACTGAGTAGCTGTGAAAAAGTTGGAATATCCTACGACTTCCACCTTTGAAGGATGAGCGACCGAGCTGCTAGGACCAATATGTATATCTGCTTTTTTTTTTGAAGGATGGTTGCTGTTAAATCAGGGGAGTACCTTAAAACAATTGTCTGAGTATCCATCATCTCTGTACTTTCAATATATTGTGACGGTATCTATTATCATATCCGAAAACCTTATGCACCCGCAAATGATATGAGTCCAGTTCCCCCCTCCCTCCATGTTGCATCTAAAACAGTTTGATGAGATTTGGGGGTTTATTTTATGCAGAAAGTCCGGTGTATGATACAGCAACCATTTAGAGTAGTATTGCATTTGTTTAGAATTGACCGCATTCAGCAAGGAGCTATTGAACTTATTTATCTGGCTCCAAGCTGAAGTAGATATTTGGAGCCCTTCCTGCTTCTCCCTTTTTCTTTGCACTTTCTGATATAATTTGCCTGCCCCTCGGGCTCGGAAAAGAGAGGCCCAGCTGCCTATTTAAGTACGTTGTGTAGGGTCCAATAGGTGCGCTACTAGCTCACTGGCGTCAGTGATATGTAAAGGGTTAAGCTACAAAAAAAGCCTCTAACCCTGGCAAATGACCATTGTAAAATAATTTTGCTATGTGTAAATCATGGTTCTACTTCAGACCAGGTTTTCCAATCTTCCAATAGAAAATATCCTATTTGAAAAAAGCCCTGACTTCTCCAGTTAGCTATAATCACTGGGTCTAGAAATGAGAGGAAAGTTTCTCCATTTATATTGGGATCATATAATACTCAAAATGCAGCTTTTTCTGCTTGATGTTCCATTGTAGGGTATCTGACTTTTGTAGGTGTTTTTTATTAAACATAGTCTTGGATTAGATATGCTTTATGAATTAAAATCTAAAAAAAATATTATATCTGTTAATATTTAAAACCTTTGTTGTCCTATAAATGGTGTGTGCAAAGTTAGCATAGGAGTACTCTTTTAGGTCGGGAAGAGCTAGTCCCCCTTCGGACACCAGTCCACAAAGTGCGTCTATTGAAAGTCTAGACACCTTATTGGCCGATATAAATGTAGAAAACAGACCTTGAACCTCCTTAAATTTTTTTATTTTGACCGCATTTGGAATGGCTAAAAAAAGAAAGTTACATAGAGGGAGAATTATCATGTGTATTAGGGCCACGCAACCTATTATTAATATTGGGAAATCTTTCCATTTTATTTATTTATCTTTTATTTTATTGTGAAGAGTAATATAATTTAAGGCGTATAGATCATATATGTTTTTGGAGACATACACACCTAAATACCTCTTAAGCTGAATGTTAACCAGTGGGATCAGTTCTGCCAATAATGAATCTGATGTGCAATTGCATATCATAATCTCAGTCTTAGATGTATTAATTTTATAGCCCACAATGGATTGGAATTCCCGAAACAAATAACATTTTTGACTTTACACTTCAATCTTTTGTTTTAAAAAGAGGGCAATATCGTTGGCATAAAGTTTGATGTTGTTCATATCGGGCATTGGTGATGTTGAGCTACTAATAGAGCGTATAGCTAGGGCAAGGGGCTCTATAAAACATGCAACAAGCAGAGGAGAAAGGGGACAGCCCTGTCTTGTCCCTCTACAGACACCCACCTTTTTAGAATTTCCAATTATTTGGGCCGTAGCTCCCTAATAGAGTTTAGAAATTACTGTAATCAACTCTGGGGGAAAACAAAATCTAGCAAGTGAATAATACAGGCTTTCCCAACATACCAGGTCAAAAGTCTTTTCGGCATCAAATAGCATAATTTGAGTTGGGATTTAGTTGTGAGTAAAACAATTCAGGGCTTCAACTAAACAGGTGGAGTTGAAAGATAGTTATCATCCTACAACAAATCCACATTGATCTTTATGAATGATAGACCCTGTGCAGTTGTTTATTCTATTTGCTAGTAGTTTAGCTATGATTGTGTAGTCTGTGTTCAATAGATTAATGGGTCTATAAGGAATTTAGGTTCTCCTTATCTTTATTCTTTTTAAATAAACTGACTACCACAGACGTTCGAAAGGAGGAAGGTATCCCCCCTGTAGAATATGATTAGCTAGCAAAACAAGTTCATCTTTTAGGCTTGCACTAAATAAAATAAAACATTCTATCCGAATTCCATCTTCCCCACATGCTTTAACATTAGCCATGGATTGAACTGCCCCTTCAATTTCTTGTATTGAAACATTAGCGTATGGTAGCAATTTGTTTCAATAATATGACTCTGCAAAATGTGGCTGTAAAGGCCTCCCAGACATTCTCTACTGAGGCCATGTCCATATTTATTTGGAAGAAATCCTTTTGAATTTCCTTACATCAATCTACATCCTCCAGCATAATTCTGTTAAATGTCCATTGTGGGGTGTTTTTATCTCTGTCAATTCCAGAAAGCTCAAGCTTTAGTAATGCATGGTCTGAGAAGCTATTTTGTTTGTAAGTGCAATTGGCCAGGTTTAATCCCCTGGAGATTACAAAATAGTCAAGTCTGGTGGCAGAGTTGTATTTAGCTGAATAGCATGAATACTCTTTTTTATTTGGACATCTGTACCGCCAGCCGTCTATTAAGTTTAGTTTTTCCTTACATTCATTTAGAGCTGCGCCTACCCGTGCTTTTTGGACATGTACTTTAAAGATTTCTATGTCCTGGTAGTCAAAAACTCCTAAATTTGTGTTAACTACTATGAGGACTACATGTTCAATAGGATATCATTAGGTTACCGTATTACATTTTATAAGTGCACTTTTGGACCTGTGGAAGGACGCTCAGAGGACTGCCTGCTGCTGCGCCCAGCTGTGTACTCCACAAGACTGCTTTGCCGCACCTGGAAGGACTGCTTTGTGGCCTGGAGGCTACATTGAACCCTCCGGGCCTGTCCCACTGCTTGAGTCCTGCTTCTTCATCGGAACCGAGGACAGCCAGAGTGACTCCAAGGGCCAATTTGCTGGCCTCTTGTTTAGAGCCAAAGGGACAAAATTGGCTCCCACCATTTTGAACACGTCCCTCGACCCAGCCTGAGTGCCCTCAAGTGATTCCCCTCCAGTCCAGGACCCTTGGTGGTAGTGCTAAAGGTGCCCAAGTAGCCAACATCTAAGACTTGGCCATGCCGACCTGTTAGGGTCACTGAATGCTGCTGGCAACAGTCAAGCTTTGAAACTCCTTGAAGGAATACCGCAATGTGGTCCCATAAGCAAAGCCAGCCAAAAATCCAGCAAATAGCAAGCTAAGCATAAGGCAATCTCCCTACACAGGAGGCTGTAGTCAATTTGTAACCAGGTAGCTTGACTTCACCAGTTCATTGTCCTGAGGAGACCATGTACATGGAGTGGGTCGAAACACATTGACACTGTTTAACTAGAGAACTAGGGCTTAAAGGAAATAGAAGAGAAGCCTGAACATAAAAAGGACATAATCATAAAAGGCTTTGCTTCTCCCCTGCAAAGGACTATGCCATTGCCCCTGGTACTTTTTCAGGAATATGGTACGGTTCGTATGACAACTGACTACAGATAATCACCGTACTCAGGCCTTCCGTACTCAGGACTTTTATTTAAAAAAATGAAGTGGAACAAAATGTTTTTAATATCAATGTTGAGATTTTTGGAGAAGGATTCATACAAACATTGATGCTTTGAACAATTACTCACACAATCATTGGTGTGGTGTTAGAAACAGCTAAGCAGACAGTTGTTTTGAATTCACATAAGGTACTAATTCCTTTGGTTCATTAGTGAGTCACCCTTAAAGGGATTGTGGCTGTTACTTCACCACAGTTAACACCCTAGTCAACCAACAACCCCATTTCTTACACATATCAAGATGACTGTTGTTTTGCAAGATGAAAAAGGAACATTATTTGCTTTTGGATATATGTTGAGTCTACAGGAATTTATTTTTTAATTATTTTACATTTCAGGTGCATGGAACTGTAGCACAGGTTATTTGACAACTAGTACACTAGAAAAATATGTTAAATTGTTAAATCAATTTATAGTTGGCCTTTAAGAATATAAATGATTAGAATGAAGATCCAAGAAGTGAAGAAGTGTGACTCCTAGCTATGATGAGTGCAGGGACTATATCAAGGGCAAAATTAGGAAAGGTTGGCTGGAAGAAAATGTATTTCTTGAGGAATGTTGAGTGTGGCGCAAAATCAATGATGTTATGAGTGTTGAGGTAAATATGTTGTTGAATGGTGACAAGGTTGTAATTCTGAGGGGTTTAAGAAAAAGGGTAGAGTGGTTGGCAAATACTGGACATCTAGGGTTGGCATCCGTGAAACAATGTAAGTTGTTTGCTTAGTGGCCTGGTTGAGATGCTTATGTTGGCTTATTGTTTACTCATGCTGACCATGTCAGAATGCAGTCCAGCATTTTGGATTGAGAAGTACACTATTGGCTCCTAATGAGTTTCCAGCCTTACCTTGGGAAATGTTTGCAGTTGAATTTATGGGTCCAATTTTTGCATTGCCAGAGCGCATAAAGTATCTGATTGTGCTATTGATTGACACTGAAAATGCATTTTCCATAAGTTTGTGGATTGTGTGGGAACTACGGCCTGTCTCACATATACAGCACACTTTCCCTGTTTGCCCCACAGCACACCTTTAAATAGGTGTGCCATGTGCAAGGAGTGAAAGTTGTGTCACATTACAATGAGTGCCTGCCCCCAGTGTAGCACATTCAAGTGAAATTACCATGAGTGTGCTGTCCCCAGGGCAGCCGCAAACTTGCACTGCTCCCAGGGCAGCAAATTCAAGTGTAATACAAAATCCACTCAGTGTTTCACAGTGCAGGCAGCAACCCACTTTCAATTTAAAGAGAGTAGAGAGTTCACCATGCAGGCAGGCAGTGATGGTATCTGCATGGAAGGGGATGTCTGGGGGTCCATAGGACCCCCTTTCTTCCCTCCAGAGGGCTAACTTTAGTAGGTGCACTGAATGTGTGCCACCTTTTTGTGGTGTACTTTCAGTGCGCATCCTAATGGCATATTTGCCTTGCGCTCAAGTCCATAATACGGCACGGGCAAAGAGCCAAAGTGGTTCCCTCATTAGTATGGGGCCACGGTCCCATGAAAATGAGAGAATGCCATCTAATAATAGCGCTGCAGCAATATGTGTGCCAGCGCTATCTATATTACAGAAGGGGTTGCGCAAGCGTCTGTGGCCCCTTCTGTAATACCAAAGTGCCCTGGGCGCACATGTCCGTTGCACCTCCAGGGCACTCTGTGCAATAGTCTTTGAATTATTATTTTTCCATGTTTTTAGTACTGGTGGGTATCCCAAGTAATTAGCGTCTGACAGTGGTATGCAATTTTTGTCACTAGAAGGGGAAATTTGTGGAACTGTGTGAAATTTTGCACATCACAGTGATACTTTACAGTCCGCAATCAAATGGATTGGTTGAAAGAACAAATACAATGGTCAAATTGTTTTTGCAGCTAGCTGTATAATCCGGGTTAGACGTTGAAGAAACAATTTCTATGAGAGTACTTCGAGATATTATTTAAAGCTATATTCAACACCTATTGATGAGAGGGAGAGATGAACAATATTTGATTAAGCCAGGGTGGATGCATGACAAGTTAGCTTGTAAAGAGTTGATGGTAAAACATATTATGACTCAAAATATTGTGTTAAGAAATTGGAGTTTGAACCTAATGATTTTGTGAACATAAAATCGTGAGGAAATAATTAGCTGGGTTTTGCTCATCATGAATAGCAGCTAAGATTTCTGAAAGGATCTGTACAAACACATGTTGGCCATAGGTGGAGTAAAAGGAGTGTGATATTGGGAAAAAAAGGTTTTCAGGCCAATGTTAGTGGTAGTGGTGAATGTTCCTCATATGATATGATGGGGTATGCTGAAGCAATGGGTGGTGTTGTTATTCCTACTCAAGGTGACCCTTATCCGGTCTCTGGCAGAATGAGTTTAAATGACATATGGTCTGTGGATAGTTCACAATCTACAAGTGGATTTCCTTTGACAGTCATAAAACTGGTTCAAGTTCATCCCTACAGTGGCCTTTTGGTGTTGATTTGAATGAGGCACCTAACTTCAGTCACAATACTGCATTTCGAATAAGTACAGGTAGACCTGGTGATGGGGAGACAAACTAGTTATGAGGAGCTCCATGTAATTGATATGTTTTGTGTGCTAATAATTCATTCTTGTGTTAAGTTGCTTGGAGGCAGAAGGTATGTAGTATTGGGTTTGATTTGTAATTGTTCTTATAAGTTATATTGTCCTGATATGTTCATATTGTCCCAGACACAGCGTGTGAGTGACTTCATGCGAAGTAGTCGACTACATGTTTCAACCTAGGGTTCTCATTCTACACGGGACCTTTGTCAGTTTGAAGTCAGTGCTTCATCACTGAGACACATCCAGGGCTTTACACTACTTAAATTTGAATAAAAGAGAAATACATATATCTGCCAGTGTCCGGATCATTTCATCACAACAAGGGTATAACATGCACCAGCTCCTCACTGTGTCCTCATGTTCTTCTTTGTGTGTCAAGCTGACATCAAATGCATCTGGCTTTTAACCAGGAATGTAGGATTTGGGGCACACCCCTAATACTCAGCTGAAGCCGAGAGATGGATCTGGCTAAAAAGGCAATTTGTAAAATGTATTTTAAAATGCATATAAAGGCTTTACTGACATTCTCCTTAATGTAAAATTAATCACGATTCTATTTTCCTCATGAGTGACACATGGTTAATGACAGTATGTTGGATTTTATAATGGATCCCCAGGGCAAGTACTTATGCGCAGTGGATGGAATGTTGATACATGAAATCTTACATTGTTTCAGTTATACATCTTGTATATATTTTTAACTTCCTATTTGTTTTAACTTTTTATAGCAAGACCTTACGGTAAGTAAACATTTATTTCAAAATGTGTGTTTCATTCACAAAAACTATGCCACTATGTAAGCCTTGAGGAGACTGCTTATTATTCTTCATAATGTGGACCTGATTAAAATATTAAATTTGCATTTCAAAGTGGGATTGCTTTTTTTTATTTGAAAACAGTTATTGAATTTATTCATCAAATAAAACTGAATAAAATAACATAAATGACAGTCATTGTAGTGAATAGGATGCACAGCTGTATAGTGTTTAAGGTAACACCAGTAATTCAACATGTTTTTAGTGTCACAATTTCATGATCTTTGAACACCCACATGCTCTATTTGAGTTTGCAGTCAAACTAACAATTATTCTCCTATATTGACACTACTCCTCCCCCCTAGATCTCATAGGATTTCTTAGTGAATTATCTTGCTTTATAGACCAGCATTTCTAAAGTCATTCATTTGTTCATCTTTTTTTTCCTGACCTCCACTGTGAGGGGCTCTACGGAATGCCAATTTCTTTCACGATCTCTTTTGGGAATCAGAAGGTCAAAGTACAAAAAGGTCAGCTTGCAATGATTTTGTATCTAGATCAACTAATATATATCTTAGAACATTGGAACGTTGGGAGCTCCACTGAAAACAATGGAGTAGCTCCGGGATTATAAACGCTGGTATAAGCCCGGAGCCCCAACATTCCAATGTTTCTTTGTTCACAGCTGTGAACAAAAGCTTCAGGGAGCCTGAGGGGATTTTGTTCCCCACGGGCTACCTGAAGCCTTTGTTTTATTTATTAGAACATTCTGCCCATTTGCATTCTGCAGCATGTTTTAATAGCCTTATAGTCCTTCGTACCTGGGCTATACCGGCTATTAAAGTCCTGCTCCCTTGTTAAAGGCCTGAGCTTAACGGGCCTTTTATAGCCGGTATAGTCGGCCACGGTGGGCTATAAGGCTATATTAAGCAGAGTTAGCACGGGGGTTAGACAAGACACTCTATTCTACCAGCCACCTCTGTAAGTGTATTTTAAACTTCCCCCCAAAAGGCTCAATGAGTCAGATTGACTAATTTTTTGCTTTGGTTTTCATCACAAAAGTGACACAAACTTTTGTAAAATATTTCTTTTGAATTGGTTTACCAGCACAAAACTAAAGGTTAATATGACGTTATAGTTAGGAAGTGTAAGAATATCTAACTTTACATTAAGAAAACCTTAAAAATTCACTGAAAAAAACATAGGTTAAAAGGTTGTTATAGCTAGGTGAAAATGTCACGTAAAACATACCATGTGAAACTAACAAAACCACTAGAATTCACCACTTATAGTTATATGCTATTCCATTGTACACCACTCCACGCCACTCCAGTGTACTCTCCACCACTCCATTTAACTCTACTCTACAAAACTCTACAACACTCTATGCCACTCTTCTAGACTGTACTCTATTCTATCCCGGTGCACTTCACTGTCCAAATTTGTACTCAACTCTATGCCCTTACACTCTATTGTACAATACTCTGCTCCATTTTAGGACAGTTTCCTCAACTTTACACTATGCCACTTCAATGTATGTCACCCGACTTTATGCTAATCCACTGTACCCTACTGCACTCTACACCCCCCACTGTATGCCATTGCACTCTAAATTATTCCACTCTATGCCACTCTACGCTACTGCATGCCACTGTACAGTATTCCAATATATGCTAATCCTCAGTATGCTACTCCTATTTACAGTAATCTACTTTAAGTCACTACAGTGTACAACACTCCACTCTACATCGCTTCACTGTATGACATCCTTCTCCACTCTGTATAACTCCTTGCTAAAAAAGATTACCACACTGTATAACACTCTATGACATATTACTCCACTCTATCCCTGTACCCTCCACTGTCTAACTCTATGCCTGTACACTCCATTGTACAACACTCTATTCCACTACACAACACTTTTATATATGACACAGCACTCCACTCTACTGTACGAAATGCCACTCCAATTTATAGCAGTTTACTACCTACGCTACGCCTCTACACAGCACTCGATGCCACTCTACATTGCGATACACTAATGCAATATACTACTTTGCAGCACTCCACTCGACTCTAGTCACTGTATGAGACTTTATCTCACTCTACTCTACTATACAACAATCCATTCTATGCAGCTCCACTGTTTGACACACTGCTGCGCTCTATGCAGCTCCACTCTACAAATACTCTACTACACTGCATACCACTCTATGACACTTTACTCCTCTCTGTACCCTTACACTCCACTGTATAGCACTGTACTATACTGTATGCTACTGTAAAAGACTCATCTCCACTCAATGCCACTCTATAATACTGTAGTCCACTACACGACACTGTACGCAACTCTTTGTATGCCACTGCATCTCACTTTACTACGCTCTATCTCTAACACAGTACTCCACTCTACTCCACTTCTCCACTGTACGCCATTCCACTCTACGCCACTCTATGCCATTGTACTCTATAACACTGTATGCAAATCCACTCTGCCACACTCTACAACACTGTACAGTATTGTGCACTACTCCACTCTACAAAACCCAACTAGACTGTATGCCACTCTACTCTATTGTAGTCTTCACCACTTTCCAAAACTGTACAACATGCCACTACACTCTACTGTACAACATGATACTCTAGTTTATGGCTCTTTACTTGACTATGACACTCTCCTCCACTGTACTCTACGGCACTCCACTTGCAGATCCTCCACTCTATGACACTCTAATACATCCAATTGCACTCTAAAATACTTTATTCCACTCTATGACAGTCTGGAACACTCTACTATACTGTTCAACATGCAATTCCACTGTACAGCTCACTGCTCTAGTCTAAGATACTTTGCATATATGAGACACCATGCCATTACCCTATATGACACTTTACTACACTGTATGATATGCTTCTACATTCTGCTCTACTCCACTCTATTCCAATCTACAATAGTCCACTCCGTGGCAATAAACTTAACAACACTCTCCTCCACTGTACAACACTCCACATAACTCTCCACTTGCAACACTGGACTCTACGATTTGAAACACATTTTTATTAAAGAAAATAAAAAAACGATGGAAAGTCAATGGAATGAATCGAAGGTTAAAGCTTAGTTGTAGTTAGGAAAATGTATATTTCCTATACAAAGAAAGTTTAAACCACACACATTTAATAAATTCAAAAGTTATAGTTATAACTTTCATTTGCAATTTATCCACCATATTATAACTAGTTGACCTTGTTACACACTCTTTTCAGGTCACTAACCAGGCACTTGCTGTTGGGAGTGGGAGACACCAATGTGGTGACACATGGAGCGCTTCTCTCTCCCCCACGGTAGTCAGCACTCTTACAGGCAGTATCCCTTGCCAGACATGCTGCATGGTGCCTTCATGAAGAGGGTGGGGGTTGTGTTGCACTAAAAAATAGGCATGTGATGCCACCTCTGTCTCAAAAAAATAATGCAGGATGTCATCCTCTCATGCTGCTATCACCCACAGGGTGTGCGGGGCACCACAAGGTCACTGCCTGCCTCTGTCATAGCTGGTTGAGTGGCAGAACTAAAAGGAAAATAAAAATAGACACAACTGGGTGAAAAAAAGTCAAATAGACACACAGGGGAATGGGAAATTAATAAATACGTGAAAATGTAATGAAAAAGGTGAGCGGTGGATCGGAATGGGGTGGATTGAGATAAATAGGGCCTAGGGAGTGGAAAACATGAAATGATGGCTAGGCAGGAGGAGTCTACAAC
The DNA here is from genome assembly GCF_964204655.1 of Triturus cristatus. Taxonomy (NCBI): domain Eukaryota; kingdom Metazoa; phylum Chordata; class Amphibia; order Caudata; family Salamandridae; genus Triturus; species Triturus cristatus. Next base: position 1,124,452,246 of record NC_140590.1, on the reverse strand, counting down.
AAAGAAATTGACGGCTTGCTTGAGCACTGTAAGGTGGCATTTGCGCTGTTTTTAAGCATGAAAAGTGTCACAGTTGTCATTCTTTCAACGCGATAAGCGCACAACGTAACTTGTATAACTTCACATAATGTTGGTCAGTTTCTATGGCCATGGACTCAAACAAAGTATCCTCCAGTACCTGCTTGAGAGAGGCAGGGCCAACATGCAAAGTGGACCAGGAGTGATGTCTATTTCTGCAGGTGGCATGCTGGAAATAAGGTTGAAAGTTGGACCTAGCTGCTGGGGAGCCCGTGTGATACCATGGGTCACTGGTCAGTTGTCAATTCAGTCTTTCTTCAATCCATTTCCAAACCACCTCTGGTGAGTCAAAGAATACAGTCTGTGACTGAAAATTTCTTTTTAGTTGTTCTGTCCAGAGCACTGTAGCGCTGTATGTCCATTGCACATACCTTTCTATTCTCTGTTTTTAAATGGAATGTTATTGCCTTTGGTATAATCGGAGAAGAGCATGATGCTAGATGACTCATGTTTAAGAATTTTATCTGGATTCCTATATCTGCGAACATGGGCAATTAAGGCTTTCGGTCTAGTCCCCGGAGGCACTGTCCCCCATAAAGTGTGGAGAGCATGTTACATAATTAAATAGGGAGATTAAGTGGTCTTTAGGGATCAATAATCTGAGCCATTCTTGTAGGAAATGTTCTGTGTGGGTCCCTTTCTGGAAATCCTACAAAGCGTTGATGATTCTAACATGCCCACCCTTCGGCACCCCCACCTATTCTTCCAGTGCGTTAATTGATTTATTAACGCTTGTTACTGTTAGCAGCAGGAAATTCACTGTGCCTTTCCATTCTCACCCCTGCACCGCTACCTCAATAATTCTGTCACCAGCTGTAAGCAGGTAGGTAGGGGAAACATCAAGGCCCACCTGGCTTATCTTAAATTTTTGTGTTTCTCTAGCAAATTGCCTAGTCTGTAGAATTATTGTATATTCTTGTGTGTTATTAGAGACCTTCTCTACAGGTGCAGCTGCTTCAGGGATATATTTTGAAAGGTGAAGCTGTTCTTTGGCACTCATCTTGATATATTTGTTCATGGTACCATGCTTGACCATCTCAGTCTTTTTGTCCTTCAATTTTTTTCCACTCCATTCTCCCTCTGCATCACCTTTGTAGAGGCATATTTATGCTGTTGGTCTTTTAGTGCTTTCCACAAGAGTTATGACCCACCAGCCCTCAATCTACAAGTCTTTTTGAGGTGACTGAGGAGGTGTCTATCCTAGTCCCTTAATCCCTTCCCACCACAAGGAACATGTCTTCATTTGTGGAAAGGCAAAGGAGGAGGGAGGGTGAGGAGCAATTAGCCAAGGATTTGTCCCATTTATCAACTACACCACCACCAGGGGCCTATCTCTCTTCACAATACCAGTCCAAGTTACCAGCCAGACCCAATTACAGCAGGCCCAGAAACGACATCAGCTGGGTAGCAAACTGGCGCAGTATAGTAATGAAGCAGTGTAAATCCTGCACCAGCACTTTTAAGACTGGCAGATAACCTGTGAGGTGGAAAGAGGCTTAAGCTAGGTCTGGAACTATTAAGGCCAGCCTTCTTGTGCATGTCCCTGTGCCCTGGGACTCCACTTCTCCATCTCCTGCTCCGACTACAATGACAGTCACGCACAAAACTGGTTGCATGACCATTAGTGTGCAGGCGGTAGGAGAGAGAGAGGAAATAGATGGGAGAGTCCAACATGCACATTCAATGTCTGGGTAATTGCCACCACTCCTCCGTTAGGTGCCCACCTCGGGTGGTAGAGGTCTCAACACCTGTCTCAGTGCTGTGTCTTGGCTTTTCACATATTCACTGGTGCCCACTCATCATTCTCCAGCCTGAGAGGCCCGCAGCAGCATGTCCCCTTCACTGGCTGTTCTTTCCCCAGTCTTGAGCTGACACTCCACTCATCAGGTCTCTGATTTGTGAGTCACATTGGCTGCCTCTGGTTTCTAACTGCCAGACTAGGAGCAGTGTTACTCGTGTCACCCCATTTTCAGATGAAGCAATGATGTGAATGAATTAGTATGCAGAATCGCCTAACTAACAAAAGTCAGCCTTAAGTCAGGAAGGCTTATCTTAGGAAGTGGATGTCACAGTATTATTAAGAGCTACCTTGTGCAGCTCAGTCAGACTACACAGCAAACTACGCCTGTGACATTGTTAAGATGCAGCTGCTGGTAATATGCATCTAAATACCCAAAACATCACCATCTGGACTGCTAGAATATCATTCTCTAGATGAGTTGTTTTCTTTTCCTCTCTCCCTAGTCTAATCCCTCATTCCTGTAACAAGCCCTATCCAGGAGGAATACATGCATGGGGGGGCCTTCATAATTTCCAATGTACCTTAGAGATACAGGTCAGCGTGTTTGAGAGTGCTTACAGAAACCCTCCCAGGTCCCCGCTCCCCAGTAGGCAGCTCGGTGATTCACCTAGGCAGTGCTCTTCCTCTGCAGCCCTTCACACCACGGCTCCAGCCCTGTGTCTGCCTATTTCCTTTTTGCCTTATTTTCATTTGCCAGGGTTAGCTCCTTGTCTGCCATTAGCTATTTCCTCTTGCCTTATTTTCTCTTGACAGGTTTAGCCCCGCGTCTGCCGTCAGTTTTGCCAGGTGATTCCGCTATTAGTAGTTTTCAGAGGGTTTAGTGGGACAGCAACCTTTTATCTTATTTTTTTATTTATTCCTACTCTGTCTTCAGCCCCAGCCTTCCTCCGTTTCCTGCCAATGCTGCCCCCGCAGCCCCCCTGCGCCCTCTCATCACGCTTCCTGCCTCCCAGCTGCCTTGCCCTCCCCCAACCTCTACTCCTCTACTTAATGGAGGCCGCTGCATGCTGAAGTCGAGCACAACCCTCCCTGGTCCCTGCTCTCCAGCACGCAGCTCCGTGGTTCACCTGGGCAGTGCTCTGCCTCTGCAGCCCTTCAGACCACGGCTCTAGCCTAGCATCTGCCTATTTCCTTTTTGCCTTATTTTCTTTTGCCAGGTTTAGCTCTGCATCTGCCGTCAGCTATTTCCTTTTGCCTTATTTTCTCTTGCCAGGTTTAGCCCCGCGTCTTCCATCAGTTTTGCCAGGTGACTCCGCTATTAGTCGTTCTCAGTGGGTTTAGTGGGACAGGTACCTTTTATTTTATTTATTCATTTGTTCCTTCTCTGTCTTCAGTCCCAGCCTTCCTCCATTTCCCACCGCTGCTGCCACTGCAGCCTCTCCCGCGCTCCCTCTCCCGATCACGCTTCCTGCCTCCCAGCTGCCCCCCCTCCCCTGACCTCTACTTAATGGAGGCCGCTGCACGACCACTGCGCGGTGCACCGCCGGCACATGAAAGGCAGACCAAAGGCGCACCTGTCTGCGCCCATCTGCGCCAGAGCCAGGGACCCTGGATCCCCGACCTCCTACCGCTACAACGCAGCTGCCCTCCTCGCACTCAACCCTGGAGGGAACAACTTCCAGCTGTCCACACTGGACATCACCCATGGCCAATTCTCCTGCTGCAAATGCCACCAGGCATTCACCACCGACCCCACTGCCAACACCACTGATGTCCTGAGGTGCATCCTCCTCATCGTGCGATCCCTTCAGAGACACACCATAGAGATCTGCAACCTCCTTGACAGCCTCTCACCAGATGTTGCCTTCTTTACAGGAACTTGGACCATTGCCTCCTCCACCGCTGACATCGCCATCGCGGATGAATACAAGAACCAAAGGAAGGCCTGCCCCAACCACCCTGGGGAAGGACTCGCCATCGTACAAAAAAGCTCCCTCCGCCTCTCCAACTTGAGCGACTTCTTCCCTGTCACCTGGTTCACGACCGACCTCCAAGAAGCCAGATGCCTATGCAGACGTCTCGAGAAGAACTGGAGCTACAGCAAAATGCCTGAAGACCACACCACCTACAGGACCTCCATAACAGAATACCACCAACGCAGAGGAACCACCAAACAAACTTTCATCCAAAACAGAATCCTCGCCAATTCCAGCAACTCCAAGGAGCTCTTCAACATCATCCAGGAATTCACGAAGCCCCCTAGCGAAACCACGGACATCACCCCATCCCAGGACCTCTGCGACAAGCTCCGATATTACCTCCATCTGAAAATCCAGAGTCTCTACAACAACTTCAACCATCAGACACCGGACTCCGCGACCACCCCCTCCACCGGCAACACCAGCCACCCCACCATTGCCACCTGGACACTGGTCACGACCGAAGAGACTTCCTCAGCCATGAAAGGCATATACTCGGGGGCCCTTACTGACCCCTGCCCACCCCACATTTACCACAGACCCGCCACCACTATCGGGCCAAAACTACGATACACCATCAACACCACCTTCAAGACAGGCTCCTTCCTCAACGACTGCAAACACGCTGAAGTCAGACCCCACCTCAAGAAGCCCTCAACAGATCCAACGGACCTGAAGAACTACAGGCCCATCTCACTCCTACCTTTAGCAGCAAAAGTCGCTGAGAAGACCGTCAATGCACAACTAACAAGGTTCATCGAAGACAACTCTGTCCTCTACCCCTCACAATCCAGATTCCGCATCAACCACAGCACCGAGACCGCCTTACTTGCCGCTACAGACGACATCTGCTCCCTCCTCAACCAAGGACACACTGCGGCCCTGATCCTACTCGACCTCTCAGCAGCATTCGACACAGTCTACCACCGCACACTCGCCGCTAGACTCCACGACGCTGGCATTCAAGGAACCACCCTCGACTGGATCCACTCGCCCCTCACTGGCACAACCCAAAGAATCAGACTGCCACCCTTCCTCTCCAAACCCAAGAAAATCCACTGCGGAGTACCGCAAGGATCATCACTTAGCCCAACCCTCTTCAACATCTATATGGGCACCCTTGCCGCTATCATCAGACAGCACGGCCTCAGCTTAGTATCCTACGCAGAGGACACCCAGCTCATCCTCTCCCTCCCGAAAGACCCTACCACCACCACCAGATTTAACTTCCAGTAAGGAATGCAGGATGTCCCATCCTGGATGATAAACAGATGCCTCAAGCTCAACTCAGAGAAGACAGAAGTCCCCATCCTCGGAACAACACCTGGTGGCCCACCTCCCTCGGCAGCCCCGACCCCCACGGACCACACTCAAACCTCAGCATCGTACTCGAGTCCTCCCTCTCCATGAACGGACAGGTCAACGTTGTCACCTCCCGCTGTTTCAACACCCTCTGCATCCTCCGCAAGACTTTCAAATGGATCCCTCCCAAATCAAGGAAGACCATCACCCACGCACTCATAACCAGCAGACTGGACTACGGAAACACCCTCTACGCCAGGATCAACAAATCACTACGCTGCAAGCTCCAGTCAATAAAAAACACTGCAGCCAGACCCCTCTTTGGCATCCCACAACAGGAACATATCACCCAACACCTACGGGACCTCCACTGGCACCCTGTCGAGAAGAGAGTCACTTTCAAGATACTCACCCAAGCCTACAAATGCCTCCACAACACCAGACCCCAATACCTCAACAAGAGAATCTCCTTCCACTTACCCAAAAGAAACCTCCGATCCACCAACCTCACCCTCACCAAAACCCCACCCATCCACAGAGCCAGAACAGGAGGAAGAGCTTTCTCCTACCTGGGCATCTACTGATAGACACTCAAAACCTGGCTTTTCTTCTGAACGGAGTCGCTCAAACCCAGCCCCCCCTCCAGCACCTTGAGACCCTTGTGGGTGAGAAGTGCGCTTAGAATACCCTGATTGATTGATTGAGCTTTTCCCCATGTGTGGTGACTGCTCTCATGCAGAAGTTGGACGACAAGAATGCTAGAAGCTGCCCTGGGTCTACAGAAATTAAATCTGGCTGCTGAGGAGAAAAAGGCAGCCATTGCTCTGACTGCTGGGAACAATAAGGCAGTATCAGCAATTGCTGTGGAAGAAGGAAAATTAGCTGTTGAGGTGAGAATGACGGCAGTAGCTTTTGTGCTTGAGGAGAAAAGGTTACCTGTAAAGGAAACAAATGCCATTCTCACTCAGAAAGATGTACTTGGGAGTAAGCGGGCATCAACATTCAGTCTATCTTTGTTGTTGGACATAAAATAGAAAGGCGGTTTAGGGGGTGTGGCTGTGCCAACTACTCAAATAGATGCCCCCTTACCAAGCTACGGGCTCCAGGTGATTTGCTATGGGTAAAGCGCAAGCTAAATCAGTGACCGCTATTTGGCAAAGCGAGGAAGCTATGGAGAAGCACTGCACCACTCTCTGATTAAATAAAGAGATAGGTGGAAAATGCCCATCACAGACTAATCTGGTGCTCTCCGCATCACAGATCTAGAGTGCAAAGTCAAGGCTGATGCTGCTTCTATCCAATGAGCTGATTATGAGCTGCCTGGCATAGAGACACGGTCCTAAATGACAGACAATAAAGCATAGTGAGTGATGTAGGTTTTCTCTTCTGACGAGACAAAAGGACTTCACAGTTGACATTGGCAGAAGTAGAAGGGATGCTTCAGAAATGTCCAATAAGTTACTACTACTGGCGGCTATAGGTAGGGATGTCCCTACTACAATGAAGCACTGCTTATTGGGCCTTACACCTGAAAAGAAAACAAACAGACAAAGCATCACATTTTTAATGCTGGGCTTTGTCCTCGCTAAAAGGATAGATATTAGATAGCTAAATAGAAAGCCTACTATCGTCAACAGTTGGCTTAAGGATATGGTGGAGTGGCCAGTTGCTTTTTTTTCAAGACTTATTCCCGGGCTGACAGATCCACCAAACACCATGCCCCTTTAAAGGGTAGCACCGAATGATAACTACTAGTTAAGATAGCCATTGACATAAAGGAATATTGTTTTGTTGTTGCTTGTTGATTTCCTGAATTTGAATATTTAAGATGGGAAGGGTCACTGCTGGACTCATATATCACCAAGTATGCTGGAAGTGCATGAACTGGAATCATCTAATCAGAGACTCACAGAATGGGGATGGATTAAGAACATGGAAACTGAAACGAATACAGCAGTGTTTAAAGTAAAATTTGGAATGCACTGTCCTTTATTTGATAACATAAAAATGATAAAAAGTTGGAACTGGGGATCAGAATGCACGAGAATGTTTGCAACATGCATACTTTACATATGTCACCTGCATGTTTTTTTTCCCCTCAGAAAATTTAATAAAAATTGTTTCAAAACGTTACTACTACTGGTCATGCAATATATTTGGATTCTATTTCTATCTAAATTCCCATGGAGTTAATCTTCGAAACCCAGTATTTTTGTCTCTCAGAACCTGGCACTGTTTTCTTAACCAATGCTGCTTTTCTTTGAAATATCCTAAGCATTAAAGTTGTGATAACCTTTGTGTCTCTTCTAGAAAAAGTTGCCAATTTTGGTAAGTCTAACTTCTCGTTTTAATCAAGAGATTATCAATAAAACTCGATGAAAAAATATATGCCTTCTTGCTAACAAAAAATGTAACTAATAACTCCCATATGGTGAATGCAGAGTTGAAACTATTTGTAATGATGAATACATGAGCTTTACTCACTGATATTTAGGAACACGCCAAAACTGAATCAAATTCTGTTTAAAAACAGAATGTTTTAAGCCAAAGACCAAAAAGTGATTTAAAAAAAATATATTTTTATTTGGTTTTATATAGCAAATTGCTAAAATCTGTCAATGAGGAGGGTGCATATATGAAACACCAAGGGCCAGATTTATTAAGCCCTTGAGTTGCCCTTAAGTCATGCAAGGCAATGCAAGGGCCTAACTGTGATCTACTAAGTCATTTAAAGCAATCTTGTGTGACTTGGTAAATCCAGGGGAATACAAGATAGCGCAAATCACTGCCTAATGTTACTCTGGATTGGGAAGGCCTTTCCCATGCATCCACCCATAGATTTTGGCTCACCCCGAGATTTTCAGAGACTTGTAAACCTGGGAATGCACCAAAATGGTACACTTCCCCAACAGAGACGTAACAAGAAGAAATATCTTTATATTTCTTCCTTATTTTCCGTCTTTCTACGTGTGCTACATTCTGCAGCACATACAGAAATAGGAAAATAATTCAAAGGATTGTTTTTGTGCAGGAAACTGTCCCTTCTTGCACAAAAACAATCCTGCCTGTGACGCAGGTACCCTTGCACCATGGCGTAAGGGTCCATGCATGGCCGCTAGGCAGCATTCAGTGAGCCAACGCAGCGAGAAAACTGGAATGCATCATATCTTAGTAGATATAGCACATTCCTGCTCTCTTCCTATCATAAAGTGCAGCAGAAGTAAGTTGTCTTGCTGCGTTGCATCTCATGACATTTGGATAAATCTGGTTTCAAGTGTCTAATAAAGTCAGTCCCATGTAAAATAAAACCCCAGTGCTTAGCCCCTACTAAGGCCCTGATTATGAGTCTGGCAATCCGAGGACCGCCAAACTCGCGGGGTGTGGCGGTGGTGGTTCAGCCAGCGTCACACTGGTGGTCCAACCACCCAATTAGGACTTTGTGGAACGACCGCCATTGCCCCGCTACATTCAACAGGGAACCGTGTTTCCAGGCAGTCCTGCAGTGGTCTGAGGCCTGCGATATGCTTGTTGTTGCCCTGATGCACAGTCAAGCATATTACAACTTTCCTCACCACCAGCGATGTCATGGAGGTTCTTCCTCCATGTAATTGCTGGCGGTGAGGAAAGAAAGGGGGTCTTTAAAGGCCCCCTCTTGCCCCTGTGGATGGGGGTGCATGCAGCGGGGGCATATGTTTTGCCCCCCTGTAGATTTGCACCCCCAGTTCCTGCACTGAAACGGAATGCACAACATGGTGTATTCCTTCCCATGCAGGAACGTGCACTTGCGGTCCTGTGGCGGTGCTGTTTAAGGCTCACAATGAGCCTTTACACAGCACCGCTGTGGGACAGCCATGCCGCCAGCCCAACAGCCAGACCACAAAATTACTTGTAATCAAGCGGGCAGTGTTTCCTGGCAGCACGGGCAGCATGACAGGGTGCAGGAGAAGCTCTGTTATAAAAGCAAGCTTTCCTGCATTTTCAGTATGGAATGATCACACCAAACTGATTAGTTATCAAGGCCCTGGTGATCTAAGGCAGTTTTACCTGTATTTGCAAAGTGGTGGGTGTGACATGTGCATATACTAACTGTGCTTTTAGTGCACGCATTGTAATGTTTTGCCTAATAACCGGGGGCCAAATGAGTTGTACCCTGTGCTACTTATGAGTAAACACTCATATGTTATGTTTATGACCATTGCTTTTGGCAAATTGATTTATATGATTTACCTGTATTATGACAGGTGCCTAGTGGCACAGTGATTTATATGATCCTGGGTCTAATGTGTTTGGTGTATGGTACAAAGGATTTTTTATAATACCTTGTGCAGTCTCTTTTGTGGTGTGCCTAGTATGTCACTGGTGTGTGTTGCACCAAGTCTTTACACATTGCCTCCCTTACCCTGACCAGAGTGGTGGGTTCTGCCTGACTTAGATGCATACTCTAGCCAACCAGAAACCCCATTTCTAACAAGTGCTAACCAATGCGCAAATGGGAAGGGGTCCACTGGGGACCCTTTCCACTTTGTGACTGCACGCAAAAGTGTTTTTTTAAAAGCAGGAAGTGGTCCTACGACCCACTGCCTACTCTTAAAAAATGACACTGAAATGTTTCCTTTTTCTTTTTTCAACACATTTAGTTTTCCTGGGCTGCTTTAAAAAAAAAAGAAAATGCTACTTTATTTTAAAGTACACACAGACATGGTGGCCTGCTGCCTCCAGCAGGCCACCATCTCTGTGTTTTTAGGAATTCCCAATGGGTCACCAAATGCATCCTACTTCATGAATTTTCATGAGGAAGGTCAATTGTGACCCATTGGGAATTGCAAACAGTGTAAAACACACTATGGTAGATAGCTGTTTGCGATTTATTGTAGATAGCTGTCTGTGATTTCCTAATAGCAAATTGCAAACATTTGCTATTAGGAAATCGCCAACGGAGGTAAATGGACATTTATCCCCTGATGTCTTGCAGATTAGCAACACATTGACCTACATACTTCCTGTGCAAATGGAGTCTTATGATATGCCTCAGGGAGCCATCTTCTGATTTTAGAAGACATGCCCAATAATTGAGGATCTTCTGTTTATATTCAAATAAAATATTGGTGAGGCCCAACTCTAGCCTCAAGGCACTATTCACTGAGCCTCTAGGTAACCCAAGCCATCTTTTCCAAATATTATTCTTAATAGTTTGCAAACATTTTACATAGTTAGCAAACATAACCTCACATCAATATGGTGATAAATTTACAATTTTTGCTTTGTACGCCTCTCTTAAGACTTCAACTGAGTAAATCAAATCTTTGCAAAGCACCAGCTAAGCATCAGCGATTCGTGGAGATCAATATGAGCTTTAAATTTGAGTTACGACTGAAAACGAGGGCCAAATATCTATATTTGTTTACAATCATAATTTGAACACCTGCCAGCCACCACTTCAACCTTATGGGTTGCAACCTTCATTTACAAAAAAACATAGCCTTTGTTTTATCCATGTTAATCTTTAAATCATTCACCGTACAATATTGTGGGAAAGCATCCATTTACCTCTGCAGGCTAACCGGCGTCAGGTCTAATAACACCGCATAGATTTGTGGGAAAGACTGAACCTGATTAAGGCCATTTGCAGTTCCAATCTGTTTGGATAAGGCCCAATTTCCCCCAAGTTCCACTCTAGTTCATGAGCCCTCATGCAATTCAACTTTTAAAAAAACCCATAGGGCAATCCCAGCAAGACATCTTTTCCCAGAATAAGGGCCTAACGCTTTCGAGAAATTGATTTAAGACACATAAGAGGGCTATTTTCTTTTTAGGGCGTATTCTTCAGTCAGAAGATTTAGTATATTTGGACCTCACTTGACCACTCTTCTAATAAGTCCAGCAGATGCCCTGCATGAATCTTTCTAGGAATGTCCAACAGGGTGATCATACGATAATTTAATGGCAGGGCCTATTCACCCTTTTTAAGCAAAGGCACCGTGGCACTAGATTTCCAGGATTACAGCATTTCCTGGCCGCTTATTATTGCTCCAAACAACAGTGCCAAAATCTGGGTCCACAGACCGAGATTTAATTTGCTGGTGTTTGAAGAAAGACCATTTTGCCCTTGGGCCCTTAAGACATGTATCAATTGAGGAGGGCTCTGTTTTCTTCCAATAAAAACAATTGCAAGTTTTGCTATCCCAAACAATGCCAAAAAAAGACTTATGGGTAGGCCAGAACATTTCTTATCTCATTGAGTACCTCCTTCCAAAACAAGGTACTTTGGTACACCTTCAACGGATTTGAAGTGTGTCCCCAATTTTATTACATACACCCCAAATATTGGGGTAAGTCAAGTAGAAGCAGTGACACTGCTTAGAAGGAGTTTAGCACGTCACACAATATCAATAATTTCTATCCAATGCCTTCTCTATTTGATATGTATTAACCAGGGACTAGCAGATTAGAGGATCACATAGAACCTGGAGATGTATGTCTTTATAGTATGCATGGATGTGTTACATTTGTCAAAGATGGCTTTATCATTCTCAACACAGGATGCATTACCAACTGTGCATAGTAACGCTGCTGAGCATTTTCCCCAAGAAACATATCAGGTATCATCCTACAATCCACCTTCCCTCCATCTGTCGAAAGTCTGCATATTGTTGGTGCAAAAAACACATTAAAGTGGATCACTGTCTATGGGGAGGACAATGACTTTAGAACCTATTGGGTGCAATCATCTCAAATTTACAAGGTGGTACACATAGGGGGAATAATGTTTGGGCCAATATAAGAGAAAGGCATAAAGTGTTTATACCACCATGCCCTCCCCTCCACTGCCACAATTTCATTAGTATCCTCAAAATGAGGCCTTGTACTAGGCCCTAATGAAAGCCTGCTTATACCCATATCAGAACTGCCTGAAAAAGATAGAGGAAACAGGAATCCTTTTTATTTCTTGTTGTTTAATTCATCCTTTCTAAGAGATAAATAGTGGGGTCATTTACATAAGGTGCCTGCGCGCTTATTACTAATAAGGTGGGAGGATCAGTTAATGTAGATCTCATGCTTTAGAGGTTTCTGACTCCCAGACAAGTGATACATTTGGAAGTTAACCTGAAACAAAGTTTCTCACTTGCTTACTTTTCCTCCTCCTGCACCAATGAAACATTGTAAACTTCAGGTAGCTTATTCTATAATACTCATCATTTTTCCTCTCTTTCATGTTAGATCTCAAATTGGACACTCCAAGATAGTTCAGATGCTTTTACATAGACTCAGTTACAAATGTCACCATTGAGAATACCAAGGGCTCCAGAGAGGTCAATAGACCTTTTCCACCATTGGCGAATTAGAGCTTCCTAAAGAAAGTAATTAAAACATAATAGACATTTGGAATTTGTGCTGAGTCGATGATGAGAGGTTGGAAAAACTTTAAAACCGTTATTTTATCTTAAGGTTAGAGTTTCTAATTATTTTTATTCAGTTTAGTAGATTCCAGGAATAAAAAGATGGTCAAAAGTAATAATTTAAAGGACACAGTGTTCCGTAAAGAAACATGATAATCTAGCTAAAGCTAATTTTCTAACAAAGAACCCATGAAGAGTTTTGTTTGGAAAAGAGTGAGTAAAGGAGTTGAACTCCTCATAAAGATTAGTTCTGGAAACTCAGCCGAGTTCCCCACAGTTGCAATACCAACTGTATTTCAGAACTGCAATCTGTGCATTAGCATTGATCCACAAATTATTGAAAGCAAATCACCTCAAAACTATCTAAATTGAATCAACTCTCCATAAAGAAGTCTCGGAACAAGAGGAAAATCCAGCCGCAGGACCAGCAGACAGGCAAAGGAATAAAGAGGTGTGTCTACTAACTAGCTAGAAGCTCTCATTAACATAGTTTTCTCACACAGGTAACAACATTTAAAGGCATCTTCTCTCGATTTTCAATAAGAACAGGTGGTGTTGTCTGTCATGCAGTTCATCTTCTTCTGATTTCCACAGTCTGCACTCTCATCGTCAAGTTTGATACATTTTCTAGCACAACTCTTACGTGAGGGAAGGTTCCCATGAGAATCCTCCTACCTAACCTAAAGGATGAACTGTAAGCCATATTTCAAGACAAAAGGATATGGATGTTATGTCGGCAAGCGATTTAAACAACTGTAGTCAATGGAAATGAATGAACAAATCTGATAATTACACAGAGGGGCCACATTTGCAAATCAGCCTTGAGCTGCATTAATAAGAACATCCCAGCCTGAATTGCCAGACTACATTCCCTCCAAATAAGAACAGAGGCAACCCCAGAAAATTCCTGACAATTTGGTGTTTATCAGGGAGGTGTAGCATCACAGCGATCATCAAACCCTTGCCTGGCCTATTCATTGCACTTAAGGCTTATTAAAACAAGTATTACATAATAGTACGACATGTGGGGTCCTGTAATCAAAGTAATTTAACTCGGGCTGTCAATAACGTTAAAATGAACTAGTATTTAAAGGCAACTTTGGGTCCAATCTAACTGTCAAAATTGAATTGAAGGAACGTTTAAGGTTCATTCTAAGAAGGGGGAAAATTAGTGCAAAGTCTTCTCTGTTCTCTATTTAGGTATGGAAATGAGCAACGGGTCCTCCCTAGCAGAAATTGCTCATGCAGAAGTATTCTGTAGGGGTCATTACATGTGCTAAACATGGCACAAGACAACCTGTTTTCCCATTTTTTAACACACACGCAGCATCTGGGTGCACAAACACAACTATGCTTGACATTAATTTTGTTTGTGTTGGGGTGCTTTTGCATCTAATATTACTTCTCTCCTCACAATGAGCTATAAACAGTTAAAACAGGGTGTTATTAAAATAAAGAATTTTAGGCCTGCAGCAATGGTGTATGTTGGAAAGAGCCTAAAACATCTTTGCACAGATGTAGTTTCTGCAAAAAAGTTAATTTAAAAATGAATTGGTGATAAAGAAACATAATCACCATTAAGAATTCAAAAACCCTTAAAACGCATGATTCAAACAAAAATTAGATTGCATTGAAATGTGCAGTGTAAATTTGATTGCTTTACCTGTACAGGTCAGTATAGTTCTTCAGCCACAGAAGCTACAAAAGTGTTATTTCCAACTGGCAACTCACTTCATACAAAACTTTCAACAATAGAAAATGTGTTATTGAGGCTGTAACAACACATCCATTCCTCTGTCATTTCCCTTGTTGGCTGTGAGAATTTAGGCTATGCGTTGACTGGGAAGTAAACCCTGCTGAAGCAGCAGCCAAAATCTCCGTCTGGGTGAACCACAAAAGTTACCAAATTAGCCTGTGCTTCATCCTCTGGTAGCTCGGATCAAAAGCAGTAAGGCTTCACTTAGAAACAAAGTGAAAAGCATTTATGAGGTACACAAATAGTAATAAAGTGAAAATACTACTAAAGAAAAATCCCACACCAATTCAGATGTACAATGTAATAAACTATTTGACCTTAAAACTACAAAAGTCCAACAAGTAGAACCGGAGATATGGATTGTTTTAAGTTTGAGATAAAAACTAGTGTCTAAAAGATCAACGTGCCAACTGCAGACATCGAGCCTCACCAGTCCAGGTCAAAGTTGAAAAATGTAGCCAACAGTGATGGAGCGTGAGTTAGATACAAGAAGTGAATTTGGCCAGGAATGCACTTACTTTCATACTTAGAAAACATTTTGTGGAAAAAAAATTGAGAACATAAAGTTCAGTAGGGCAAGGCTGGAAGTAGTCCGAGGAGGAGATGTCATAGTCGGGGAGTTGCTTTGCGATGTCACGGTAAAGATTTCTACGTTCAGACTTAGTCTCTTTTTTGAAAGTCAAAAATCTCCCGTGGAACGAGGTTGCAAGCTGTAGCCGAAGAGAGTTCCATGAATCCAGATACCCCTTCTGAGAAGGACCACTGAACAGGATTTGTTGCTGTGGAGAAGAATGTAGTGGAAGCTGCCGCAAAGTCAGACCAAATTGTGATGCACCTTGAGCGATCGACCACTTTTTCTAAGTCCCAAGTTTTGGATACTGACTATCTTGGTACCTCTTCCAATGGTCCAGGACAGTAGAGGCATCACTTGGGGGTTTAGGACTCACTTGGGCTGGGTCCAGGATGACCTCATGATGTCTTTTCAGTCCCTGAGGCTCTGATCAGGGGTAAGCCGATTAGCCCTTGAAGTCCAAGTAGTGAAATAGGGTCCAAGCATCAGGGCAGGCCTCTGAGGGTTCAAGGCAGGCTTCAGGCAGAAAAGCAGTCCTTTCAGGGGCAGCAAGGCAGTCTTCTGAAGTACACTGCAGTACACAACACCAAGCAGTCCTCTGAGAGCCCTTCTGCAGGTTCAGAAAGTGAACTGAAGAGTTGGTCTGAGTGCCTTATATTTATAGCTGGTGCTTTTTTTGAAGTAGAAGTTTCTCAAGAGTTTCATTTGAAGTACTTGGAGTTTAATGCTTTCCCTGCACTCTGCCCTGGCTCCCGCCTGATTACAGTAACAATAAGGTAGTGCGAAGCCCTTTGTGTGAAGGAAGGGCCTAACTTATTGATTTGTAAAAGGGGCTGTGCCTAGTTCCACCCCCCCATCCTGCCATTGATGGCCCATCTGGGCACACCTAATCAATCTATTGTGCAGCTGTCTGGGACGAATATACAAAGTTCAACAGCTAACTACACACAGTCATGTGACCCAGTAATAGGCTGTAGGCAAAAAATAGCTAGGGCAGAAAAATGCCAATTTTCTATAAGTGACATTTTCAAAATTATGACTTTAAATCAGACTTTACTATTAAAGAGGATTTTAATTTACAATTTCTTAGACACCAGACATAAACTTTCTACCTGCTCCAAAACATTAGTTAGCACTGATTAACAATAATAACGCAGCCCCATTTCATCTTATCTTATGGGAGAGTTAGGCCATACTGTAATGAAAATTAATTTAGGAGTTTTTCACTTCCAGGACATGGAAATTGTAAATTTTTGTTAAATCTTTTAATTACAATACACTCTACCCTATGGGCTGTCTAGGGCCTACCTTTTGGGTGACCTATATGTAATAAAAATGTAGTTTAAGACTGGCAAGGGAATTATATTAAGGTAATTGGCAATTTAAAACTCCAGGCTTCAATGGCAGGCTTGGGACATCTTTTAGGAGGATCCTTCAGTGGGGGGCACAATAAGTGCTGCATGCCCAGTAGAAGAATATAATTTATGGGCTCTGGCTATATGATACACCACTAGGAGGGTGAGGGCAAAAGGTTTGGGAGAAGACCACCCTAACACTGACAGGTCTAACAATGGCTTATTGTTTAAAGGTCACTCTTATGACTTGCTTATACTTTCCTAATAGCTGGTACATAATTTCATTCTTTTTGTCCCCAATGTGCATATAAGTTTATAGGCAGAACATGCGTAAAATGTCTCAAATAATTAAGCAAACAGCAGCAAACATTGTTTATGCAAGCACACCATAAGGATCTACCTATTGTTGATATATTTTATGTGTATTATATTAAAATAATCCCTTGTGTCTAACACTGTACTCTTCTGCATCTATTCTAGGGTCCATTGGTAAGATCAATATTTTTTTTCAATACTTTTCCATTAGTGGAGTTCTAGCATAACTGATACAAATGCATGTATTCAATGTTCTTACAATGTATTATAGAAGAATTTTGGTATTGCAATGGTATTCTGCCAAAATATTGTGTTTTATATTGACCTGTACTTAAATCAACTCCACAATGTCATCTACCAACATATTTTCAAGGTAAGTAGATGTGGACTAAGCAACAGTTAACCTATACTTCCCTATGTCTGCTTAACTTGATGATATATTTAGTGTTATCTTCTCAAAGAAATGGATTTCCCTCTCACACTATGATTTCTATATTTCTCCCAGATGCAGATAGCTGTAAGTATATAATGTATCACCTACTCAACATCTGTTTAAACAGCTACTGTTTACAACGCTTAAAATGCATGACATGATATAAAGCTCTTTATAGAAATAAATATATTATTATACCTTCAAATCTTGCATAATGCACACTCACTTATGTGCCTGTACAGTCATATTTCCAATCGGAGACCACTGTAAACATGTTTATGGTTTGAATTATGGTTAAACAATAATCCAGTTTCTTAGTTATGCATATTTGTCCTTCAACGTGCCATATTACAAAGAATCGGGGTATCAGGCTTACTTTTTTGGGCAAATGTGAACCCAACTACAGTTTCTTTGGAGATTAAGGACTGCTAAATGTTGTGGAGGGTAATTGCCAACCCGATTTAGTCCTCGGCGACCTTTACCAGACATGACATTCCGGCACAGGTAAATCAAACATTGACCACAACGTGGGGGAGTTTGATTCTTGAAAATACTGTTGCTGGGAGGGCTCAAGAAACGTGGAACCCTCTTGCCAACGTTCTGTGCTTTCTGTGAAACCTCTAGATTTGGCGAGTCAAGCTAGGCAGGGAGTGGAGGCAATTACCTCTGCTTGCCTAGCGAGGTTGCGGTCTGGGCACCTGTGTCTAAATGGCCATGCCCAGAGCAATATGTCACACCATATTCTACTGGTTAGATGCTTTTCAGATACTTTTCTGTTTCTTTCCTTGCGAAGCATCTTCTCGCTCTCACCTTTCTGAGGGGCATATTATCAACAGGGCATTAAAATTATCTCCGCTTTAGTGGCAGAAAACTGCCGTTAAAGCGGCGATAATGGGCTTGATAATATGCCGCAGAGAATTCCCATAGAAGCCCATGTTGACACCAGAACATGGGCTTCTATTGGAATTCTCAAAGGCATATTATCAAGCCCATTATCGCCGCTTTAGCGGCAGTTTTCTGCGATACTTTTATTGCCGTTTCTTGATAATATGCCCCTGAATACTTCTGCCATTCTATCGAATCCCCTCTCACTTGCCTCTTGTTAAGTCCTCTAAGCCGTGGCCCATGCAGGTAAGATCGGAGGGGCCTGGTGGGGGATGATTTCGACAGACGATGACAAGGGGAAACATTTTTATTTATTTAATTTTCCCATGTCATCATCCTTGAAATTCCACGTCACCCTGCCCCACTGCTTTTACCTGTACGGGCCATGGCTGACACCTGTATTAAGTAAGTGGCAATTTGTCCTTCCTCTGCCATATTCCCTTTCCTCTAACATTTCCTCCTGAATCCTTTTAAATATTTAAATATTTAACAATTTACAGCATCTTCTGCAACTTTTCGTATTCAATCCATTCTTTTTAGGCCCCGTGTTACTGCCTCTGTTTTTTAGACTGACACCTCATGTACTATATTCCTTTAAATCTATTAAAATGCAGCAGTTTCTTTTTGTGACCCATATTTCTTTGACTGCTCTTTCGTACGAGTTCTGCCTCTCTCTATAGGAATAAATCATCTCTGTGAGGATGCCAGCACCATTTTAACTCTGTAACCGGCCACAGCCCATGCAGCTAAGACTGGTGGGGCCAGGTGTTGGGGGATTTCGATGGACAATTATGATTGAAAATTAAATAAATAATTGATATTCCCTCGTCATTGTCTATCGAAATACCCCCCACCCGGCCCCACCACCCAACCGCTCTTACCTGCAAAGGCGGCTGCTGTCTGTAACATAAATGACCTTCACAAAATAGAATGTTCAGTGATTTTAACATATTTATTTAGACCATATACAGTTTACTATTCTTCTTTTTAATAAACCTATCCTCATTGTTTTAAATGTATGTGGGTTTATCCATCACACAGCATCACTTCGACAAAGAAAAAATATCAAATAAAAAAATACCTATCAATATTTAGACACAGGGAGTGCTTTTCATGTGTGAATCACCAATATTACAACTAGGTAATGCATATATGCAACTACCCAACAAATAACAGGAACCCGGGGCAATAAATGTAAACAATTCCAGTAATTCATTTCCATGCAGGACATTTAAAAGTGACCCTTCACATGAACTGTGAAGTAGAGATTCCCTCATTATTTATTAAACTGTGCTTGAACAAGCCCAACTGATTATGATGGAAAGATTGGAGCCTGTGGTAACCGTTGTTCTCACTTGGTTGAGTTGTTTGGTGGTGGGCCTGGTTGCTTAGGGCATATTGTTAGAGGGTGGTGTTTTATCCATTTGCTTCATATGAATATTTTGATTTGTGACATGTTTATTTAGCTGTGGTTAGAGATCATCCTTCATTTGAACACTGGAGCCATTGTCCATTTAAGTTGGAGTTAAAGTCAGATGGGTTTTCACATTTAAATATGATTAATGTATTATCTGCATAACAGTATTAGTTGAGATTGAAAAACAAGCTTAGGGTCGTTGGAGAGGGAAGGCAAGTGTTATAAAGGAAGTAGAACTGTTAGTTATGTTAATTGTGAATTGAATGGACCTGAAGGGAAAAAGTGAGATAATCTGTCTGGTAGAAAAGATGCAATCTGCATCATTTCGCTCCGTTTGTTTTCAAGTTTCTATAGAAGATTGGGTTGATGAACAGTATCAAAGGCAAGGAAGAGTTCCAGTAATATGCATGTTGGTACTTCAATTCAGATATTTGTTGTAAAGCAGATCTTTCTATCTTTTTGACAAAAACAGTTGGTTATTGGCCAGAAGAAGGATCTCTTGTTTCAAGGCATGTTTGTTTTAGGGCAACTTTGTGTAAGACATTTTTGGCCTGATTTAGATCTTGGCTTACACTCCATCACAATGGTGGTGGATATACCATCTGATGAAATAAAAATCCCATTATATTTTATGGGATTTATATTTCGTAGGACACAATGTCCGTCATCCGTTGTGATGGAGTAACACATCCGCCAAAATCTAATTCAGGCTCTTAATGTTCTTCTGGGGAGATACCTGTATTCAAGGAGTTGTTGACAGTTTTAACTGAATTGGTTACATCGCTATTCAAGAGGACATTGGTTGGCTGGTGATTCTGCTGGTCAGGAGGTTCAAGGTGATAAACTGTAGTTGTTTTCGTGTTTTGTTATCTGGTGAACTGAGATATGCTGCTAGAATAATGGTTGACCACTAAGTATGTAAGGAAAGAGAATAACACTGGTGGGAAGGAAGTAATTCAGGTGGGACTTGCCATCAGCATGGGTCAGTGATGAAGAGGCCTGTTTTCCAAAGAACCAAGATGTCTTAAGGTACTATCACTTCAGGCATTGCAGTTGAATGACACTTTTTCCTCTGATGTCTTCTAGAGGGGTTGTTGTTTGGGACCTTTAGGCTCCTCATCAGGTCTACAGGCCGCTCATCAGCTGTTCCTAATCAGATCTCCTTTCCTGTGGCACAGGCTCTTGACCACTGGCAACTCTCTGGGATATAGGGCAGATCTACCTAAGGCCAGGCAGACATCCGATATTGTTATTTGTTAACTTTACTTGCTCCAGTCAGCTTTCCTCACTACCCACGCCAGGAGAAAAGAAAAGGAAACATCCACATTGCTCATTATACAGGCTATGGAGTGACTATTACTGCATGTGTGCATGGAAATAATGTGTAGTTGGACTAAACACTGAGAGGCATATATGCACTTGTTTAGTAACCACAATACATCTGATTTACAGGAGTTACTTAAACATCTACAGCGTGAAACAACCATAAAAGAAGCCATTTTAAGTTAGGAAACCATAATGTTGCCTGAACATGCTGTTGGGACTGAAATGTCCTCTGTGAGGTATAGAGTCATGTTGCCCTATCCTGAATGCAAAACTGTAAGTATCTGGTTTCCCAGAGTTTGATTTTGGCTCTAGCCTCATGCTAATCTAGTGAATGGAAGCTTATGCTATCCCTGACTTGGCGGAGGTCCTGGACCTGTCCTGTGACCTGGAGGGGCATGCCAAGCATGCCCTCATGTTGCTGACAGTGGATTACTGGCTTGTAGATCAATGGCTCAGTATTCCATGCTTTTGTGAATCCATAGTCATGGACAGAACTCTTTATGTGTGTCACTGGATTGGAGGCTCCACTTGTGTATAGTTCTACTTCAATGTGCTAATCCTAATCTTTGTGCTAACTTGTCCAAACATATGTTATGCACATTTATGAATGTGGCTGGTGTGGTACCTGTAATATGCGCACATGTGTGCCAGCATAACGGAGGTCTGCGGGTTCCATTTTGGAAACTCTTAACCTGCTCCTGTGCACAAGATGGAGGTGAGGTTATTTTCCCAGATGGTGGAAGTGTTTTGCTGACATTCCTGAAACTGGAGGGAGGATACCTAGACAATCAAATTGAGACAGAGAAGACTAGACTCCTTTAGAAATTCATGGAGGCCCTTATGTGAGAGGAGTTGCTGATTAGTGTTTTCTGCAGCTTTGCCATATGGATGAAAATGGGGGTGAGGTTTGGAACTGAAGTCTCTTGTTCAGTGTGAGAGGATCTTTTAGGTGAGCCAGACTTTTGTATTTCCTGACCACTGTACAGTGTGGCTGCTGATAAGCAAGGTATGTATAGTTCATGCCGCTTTGTGCCTCTCTTGTGGGTACTCCAGGCTGGAAACTACACTGCTATGAAGATCATTACTTTACCCTTCAGTAGACTGTGATGGCTACTGCACAGCTAGAGATGGTTTCTGGCTGACATCAAGCTTCTCAGATGAGAGGGGTTATCCCCTCCTGGAGTCTTGCTTAACCAGAAGAGCTGTATCTCTGAACTTAAGTTCCTCAAAGGCAGCCTGCCTACTGAGAGAGAGAGAGATGCAATCAGAACCTGGCACTGAGGGCTACCCAGGGTAAGGTAGATTGCACAGAGTGATTTATGTCTATGATACCCATATCTCCACTATGGTTATGTCTATCTTTAAGTCTATGGCTTTGGAAGATTTCAATATCCATGCTGGTGTAAATTTTTCTCCAGCCTCCATAGATTTTCTTTCTTCATGTGTGTGACTTGAGTTATTCAGTTAATTATAAAGCTTACTCACATGGCAAAAAATGATATAGCTAACTTTTACATTCGACAATAATATGTCTGACCTAAACCACTGGTCTATCACTCAATTTCACAGTGAGGTCATTTAGCCAGATTTTTTGTTAAACATTGTCACAGACGATCGCAAGCTAGTCATCTCGAGTAATCACACTTTAACAATGTGTGAGCTAGCTCTAGTTAATGCAATAACCTTGGCTCAGCTTAGATGACTGCATCATTCAAGATAGTGTTTCGGAAATTAACAATAAGTTTAATGGTGGAATCCGGAGGAAAACAATGGAAAAAGTGTGATCTACAGTAACACATACAAGCCCTCATCCAGCTCAGTCCTGCATGATCCCCTAGAAGGACCAAAACCACTGCCTTTGACAGAGGGCTTGCTGCAAATCACCACAAGTAAGGCAGGCGGTCCATGCCAGAGTGTGCTATTAAATGGCAAAATACTCAAGACTGGACCTGGCTCTTCCAGGCTATAGGGCGAAGCACCTAGCACTCCGGTTAAAAACAAAACCAATAAGGACACCGCTTACTTCTTAAAAGTCTGTTCATAGAACATCCGAGGGTTAACTAAAGATGAGGCCAAAAAGATGACAATCTGCCACCTAACGAACTATGACATTGTCACCCTACAAGAAGTTTGGACCTTGAAAACAATCCCATGGCAGAACCACACTGTTTACGAATAATATGCAACAGCATCCCAAGCAGGAGGCTATGTCTCGGGAAGCGTGTCAATCAATATAAGGAACAACTTGGCCCTCCAGGCTTCTATACTGTGCAACGGGCAGGGAGATTATATTTTTCTTAAGACTCAGATCCAGCAAGCAGCAGATCGTAGTTCGGAACAACAATTAATGAACCTCAGCTGCATCCACTTACATCCATCCAGAATCAAACGGGAGGCAACCCTGAGTAAAATGCTCCCCGCCATGAGGGACCTTCTCTATCACTTTCCAAATTACATGTGGCTAATAATGGGAGATTTTATTGCCAACCTTATGGACACAAGCTTGGATACTTCTTCCTTAACTTCACTGGATGACCAAATGTGGGCCATACCGGATATAAGACAGCAGTACCAACGGAAA
Organism: Triturus cristatus; assembly: GCF_964204655.1. Classification (NCBI taxonomy): domain Eukaryota; kingdom Metazoa; phylum Chordata; class Amphibia; order Caudata; family Salamandridae; genus Triturus; species Triturus cristatus. Next base: position 1,124,429,110 of record NC_140590.1, on the reverse strand, counting down.
GATGGATGTGGCATAAAGGTAGCAGCTTACCTAAATCAACTATGCCTCTGCACTTTAAATGGAAGATCTGAATCAGACTTGCCAGCCGCTTACATACAGGTATTGTGCTTTAGAATGGCCACACTGGCCTACATCTGAGTTTCGATCACTTCCATTTAGTGTAGGAATTCGCAGTAACTCCTTCGTCGGCAAGCGATCACGCCATTCTTACATGTAAGGTGCCACTCTCGCAGTGCCTCTGACCAGTCACCCAGTTGATCAAGAAAGAAAACAACCTAGAACCAGTAAGAAAAATACAGTGGACCGCGGACCACCAGGATGTGATCGATGAGAGGGTTGTAAAAAAGATGTTAATATATTAACCCCTGTGGTGTGTCGGGCGGTCGGGAGCCGTCAAAGCACCAGTGCTCATTTGTATCGGACGGCCATCCGCGCACATAGCACTGAAAATCCCTCTGGTGCAGGCACCAGAGATATTTATTTTTCTCCCCAACAGCCTCTGGAGCTGGGGAAGAGCTTCCTCAGCTCTCGAGGCTGTATCTTTAGTTTCTCTGCAATGACGATCAGCGCACCCGTCGCGCAGACTTAATTTAAAAACAAACAAAACTGAAATGAGCCGATAGGCTCAGGGGGCCTTCTCAGCCCCCTGAGTGCGTAGAAAGACAGGAGAGGTATCATTCCCTATCATTTCTAGTGGATCCCTGATTGGGGAAGTAGGGATCCACCCACTGGAAACCAAGGAGGGGGGGAGCGGCCCTTTGGGAAAGGGCCTTTGCTCCCCCTCAAAATAATGTGGGGAAAATAAGTCTTTTTGTCCCCACCGAGGGCAGAAAGCCCACTAGATGCCTGCGAGTATTTTTCATATTTTATCTAGGGGTGGGGGCTGCCTTAGATGGGCATGCCAATGCCACCTTCCGTTGCAAAATTCCAGTCTTTCTGCCCCCCTGGAAGGCGCCCTGATGTTCTTCAAACAAGTGCCAAGCATTTCGATTTTCGAAACATAAACGTGCACAAAGCAGCGATGCATAATGGAAATAAGCTGCGCGGTTTGGATGCTACGGTAATATGTATTTGCGGTTAACCAACGCCGCACTCTAAAGCTTACTGGGGTTCTGAAATATATATTGATGCAAAAATGATATACTGTATTCGTGAAGGCGAAAGGTGATCTAGGAGCATATGGTATATTTTCTTCATTTTGATTTCACAAAGTAATTTCCTCTTACATTTTCGAATTGCTTTAGAAACAGTTGGGCAGCGCAAAATATAAATTATTTTGAATGGTGTTTAATCATCTGCGTTGTGTCTGACAGTGTCAACACTAGGAAGCACAGTGAGACGTTTCAGAAATGACGTGTTCGAAATGACAGACGCCAGTCGCTGGCCTATACATTATACACATTCTAAGCAGGTTTCTTTCTAATGGTATTTGTCATGAACTGTTCCTGTCAGTGTTCCTTTATACAGTGGTGCGCAAGTTTGTATCATTTCATTCCAAAGTAAACTGTAAAAATGCACACAATGCAAGGAATAACCTTTGTCAGTATATGACCTGCGCGCTTTAAGCAATTCTACAGTTGCAGATTTTAAATTCATGTGGTTTAATTCTAAAAGGATCATTGTAAATCAGTAGTTCACTCGAGGACAGTGTAAAGTCAGATACAGCCTACTTATTGTGGGCTTACAGAGTATGTTTAAGGACATTCTGATAACTTTAAGTTGTCCTCTCTGGAGCTGTTCCAACAAATGAGACATCCATGTGTGTCACTGGGTGCACTGTACTTACTACTGTAGCTGTGAAGAAATGAAAGTAAGCTGGTAATAAAATGCGGTAGATTTGTGGGGAAAGCACACCTGCCCAGCTTCTACTGAGCTCACAATTTTTTGGGGGTGTATAATGCGTTACTGAATTTGAGCTTCTACTCGGGCTCCTGCAAGTGCTTCCTGGTGAGGTTTAAAAATACCTCATGCCTCCCGAATTTGGTTCCGCAGCGGATCGCGGAAGTTTAGACATTTTCGCTTTCCGCGCGGAACGTGGTAATGCCGAAATTTAGCAAGTTCCGCGAGCGGAACGGAATTTGCCGCCCACCCCTACAGAAAGCCCACTAGATGCCAAGAATTATATGTTTATTGGATTTAGAGATAGGGCTGCTAAGATGGGCATTGCAATGCCCCCACCCCTGCAAAATCACACAGTCTTTCTGCCCCCCCGGTTGGCAGATAGGGGAAATAGGCCCTGATCGTCCCCAGGGGGGGGGCAGAAAGCACACTGGGCACCAGGGATTTTTTTTTTAAGGATATAGGGCTGGGGGCTACCCAAAATGGGCATGCCAATGCCACACCCCTGAAAAATTCACAGTCTTTCTGTCCCCCATGGAGGCAGAGAGGGGCTATAGCCCCTGATCTGCCCACGGGGGGCAGAAAGCACACTAGGCACCAGGTAATTTTTATCTATAGAGGGGTGGGGGCTGTCCATAATGGGCATGCTAATGCCCCCACCTCCCCCAAATACCCCAAGTCTTTCCGCCCCCCCAGGAGGCAGGTGGGGCAATAGCCTCTGATCTGCCCCCTGTAGAGGAGAGCCGTAGAGGTCGGGGCTGCCCAAAATGGACATGCCAATGCCACCACCCCCCAAAAAAATTGCCACTGCTTTTCTGCATCCCCTGGAAGGCAGATAGGAGCAATAGTCGCTAATATGCCCGGTGGGGGGGGGACAGAAACCCCACTAGGCACCAGGGATTATTTTTTTACAAGTAGGGGTGGGTGCTGCCAAGAATTTGCATGCTAATGCCCCCACCGCCAAAAAAGGCTTTCTGCCCCCCCCCGGAAGGCAGCTCGGGGCAATAGCCCCTTTTCCGCGGGAGCAGAAAGCCCACTAGGCAACAGGGATATCTTTATGGGCATGTCAGTGAGATGCCCCATAGGCAAGGGTTGCTCCCTTTTTTTAGGCACACATTTTTCCTATTTCAGTGATATTTTTATTGTCATCAGCACCCAAGCGGGGGCAGAAAACCACTAGAAACCAGGAAGAGATTGTGTGTGTGTGTAAACTGGAGTTTGTCTGACGATCTGACTGTACTGACTTTTGGCTGGCATTTTGCTGGTTGTGTGTGTAGATCTGCACATGGCTAATGGTGTGGGTGGACTTGCGCTTGATGACGGTGTGTGAAGATTGGTGCTTGCATGGTGGTATGCTTGGAGTGGCGCTTGGCTGGCGGTGTACGTGAACTGTTGCTTGGCTGGCTGTGCGCATGGATGGTGCTTGGCTGCAGGGCAGGACAGGCCGTAGTGGGCATTGGGTGTTTCCCCAGTGGGCCAGAGAAGAGGGGGCCGGTTTTCTGGCTGTGGGGGGGGTGGTTTTGTCAATAGGGGCCGGTTTTGCAGCAGTGCTGCAATATCGGGCCCCAGTAACAAAAGCGGCAGCAGTGCTTTTTACTAGCACCGCCCCTCCTGGGGCTGGTCGAACTGCAATCTGCCAAGGCTGTTTGCTGTTCCCAAACCGGCCCTGCTTGGCTAGTGGTGTGTGTGAATATTGCTTGGCATTGATTGCATTTGGCTGACGGTGTACATGGATGATGCTTGGCTGGCGGTGTGAATGGATGGTGCTTGGCTTGTGGTGTGTGTGGATGGCGATTGTCTGGCATGTGGGTGGATGGCGTTTGGCTGGTGGTGTTACGAGGATGGTGGTGTGTGTGTACTGACTCTTGGCTGGCGGTGTGGCTTGCATGGATCATCCAGTGTTTTCTTACCCAGAATCCCTGCAAACCTCAAATTTACTTACAAAGTTACATTTTCCTCATATTTCTGTGTGGGTAAGCTGTAGGATCACCGCGCAGGCACAAATTTCCTCCCACCCAGCATTCCCCTTGGTCTCCTGAGAAAAATGGTTCCTCACTTGTGTGGGTGCTTAAAGTAGTGTCAGGCTAAAATCATATAAACAAGCTGCCCTTTTGAACCTGCTTTCAGCCCCCCTCACACTCTACAAGTTTTTGACCCATCCATGTCATAGGCACTTGGCCCATCCAAACAAGTAAGGCATAATTTTTATTGAAAGACTAAAGGAAACATTGAGTGGTAGAAAATGTGTGCCTTCCGGTGAACCCACAACTTTCCCATACAGAAATTAGAGGAAAATGGGACTTTTTAGCTAATTTGAGTTTTGCAGCGGATTCTTGAAAGGGAAATGTTGAGGGATTAATGCAAGTCACACCTCCCTGGACTCCCATGGGTGTCTAGTTTTTAGAAATGCCTGTTTTTTTTTTAGGTTCCCCTAGATGTCTGTAAACCCGGGACCAAAAACATAGATAGGTGCCCACCTAGATGGCCACCGAGCCCGGGGCCAAAATCCCATGACCCCCTTACAAAACCAGGTAGTTTTGTGATAGGTAATTTTGATGTCTCCACAATACATTTTGGGCCCTTGCCTGTTGCGGGTACTTGGCCCACCAACACGAGTGAGGTACCATTTTTATGAGGAGACATGGAGGATCACTGGGTGGTAGGAAATTTGTGTTAGCCCGGTGATTCCATGACTTTCACACACAGAAATGTGAGAAAAATTTGATTTTTCAGCTAAATTTGAGATTTGCAGGGGATTCTGGGTAGAAAAATGTTAGGGGCCAAGCCATGCCTCCCTGCACTCCACCGGGTGTCTAGCTTTCAGAAATGTGTGGGTTTTGTAGGTTTCCCTAGATGGCCTGCGAGCGCTGGGCCAAAAACTCCGGTGCCCCCCTTGCAAAACCAGGTTGTTTGTGATAGGTAATTTTGATGCCTCCACAATACATTTTGGGCCGTTCCCTGCCGAGGGCACTTGGCCCCCCCACAAAAGTGAGGAACAATTTTTATTGGGAGACTTTGGAGAATGCAGGGTGGGTGGAAGTTTGTGGAGCCACGGAGATTCTAGAACTTTCTATCACAGAAATGTGAGGAAAATTGTTTTTTTTTTTACAAAGTTTGAGATTTGCAAGGGAGTCTGGGCAACAGAACCTGGTGAGATCCACACAAGTAACCCCATCTTGGATTCCTCTGGGGTCTAGTTTTTAAAAATGTATAAGTTTGCTAGGTTTCCCTGGGTGCTGCCAGAGCTAGGGTTCAAAATACATAGCTAGGCACTTTGCAAAAAAGGGTCAGTTTTCACTGGAAAAATGTGGTGTGTCCACGTTGCATTTTGGCACGTTTCCTGTCGCAGGAACTAGGCCTACCCACAAAAGCGAGGTACCATTTTTATCAGGAGACTTAGGGAAATGCGGGGTAGGTAGAAGTTTGTGGATCCATGGAGAGTCCAGACCTTTCCATCAAAATAATATGAGGAAATTGTATTTCTTTTTAGAAAGTTTGAGGTTTGCAAGGGATTCTAGGTAACAGAATCTGGTGGGAACCACACAAGTCACCCCATCATGGATTTTCCTGGGTGTCTAAATTAAAATAATGTATAGCTTTGCTAGGTTTCCTTAGGTGCCAGCTGTGCTTGGGATCAAATCCATAGCTAGACAGTACGCAAAGAAAAGGTCAGTTTTCACTGGAAAAATATGATGTTTCCATGAATCGTTGTGGGCTGTTCCTGTCACGGGCACTAGACCTACCCACACAACTGAGGTAGCAGCTTTATTCGGAAACTTCCGGGAATAAAGGGTGGGTCGAAGTTTGTGGATCCACACAGATTCCAGAATTTTCTATCACAGAAATGTGAGGAAAATATGTTTTTTTAGAAAGTTTGAGGTTTGCAAGGGATTCTGGGTAACGGAACCTGGTGAGTCATAGAAGTCACCCCATACTGGATTACCCTGGGTGCTTGTTTTCAAAAATGTATAGCATTTGCTAGGTTTGCCTATGTGCCGACTGAGCTATGGTTTATAATCCAAAGCTTGACACTTTGCAAAAAAAGGGTCAGTTTTCACTGTAAAAATGTGGTGTGTCCATGTTGCGTTTTGGCATGTTTCCTGTTGAGGGCACAAGGCTCACCCACTCAAGTGAGGCACCATTTTTTTGAGAGGGCAATGCAGGGGTGGTTGGAAGTTTGTGGATCCACACATATTTCAGAACTTTCCATCACAGAAATGTGAGGATTTTATTTTTTTTACCATGTTTGAGGTTTGCAAGTTATTCTGCGTAACAGAAGCTGGTGAGAGCCATACACGTCACCCCATCCTGAATTCCCCTGGGTGCTAGTCTTCAAAAATATATAGGTTTGCTAGGTTTCCCTGGGTGCTGGCAGAGTAGGGTTAGAAATCCACAGCTAAGCACTTTGCAAAAAAAAGGGTCAGTTTTCACTATAAAAATATGGTGTGTCCACGTTGCGTTTTGACCCATGACAAAGGAGGTACCACTTTTATCGAAAGACTTTGGGAAATGCGAGGTGGGTGGAATTGTATGGATTCACACAGATTCCGGAACTTTCCATCACAGAAATGTGAGGATTTTTTTTTTTTACAAAGTTTGAGGTTTGCAAGGGACTATGGGTAACAGAACCTGGTGAAAGCCACAGAATTCACCCCATCCTGGATTTTCCAGGGTGTCTAGTTTTAATGTATAGGTTTGCTATCTTTCCCTAGGTGCCGGCTGAGCTAGGGTTCGAAATTCGCAGCTAGGCTCTTTGCAAAAAAAGGGTAAATTTTCAGTATAAAAATGTGGTGTGTCCACGTTGCATTTTGGCCCGTTACCTGTCGCGGGCACTAGGCCTACCCACACAAGTGACGTACAATTTTTATCGAGAGACTTTGGGGAATGCAGGGTGGAATGAATTTTGTGGATCCAGACAGATTCCAGAACTTTCCATCACAAAAATGTGAGGAAGATATATGTTTTTAGAATGTTTGAGGTTGTGAGAGCCACACAAGTCACCCATCCTGGATTCCCCTGGGTGTCTAGGTTTTAAAAATGTATAGGTTTTGTAGGTGTCCCTAGGTGTCGGTTGAGATAGGGTTCAATATCCACAGCTAGGCATTTTGCAAAAAAGGGTTAGTTTTCACTGTAAAAATGTGGTGTGTCCAAGTTAGGTTTTGGGTTGTTTCCTGTTGCGGGCACTACGCCTACCCACGCATGTGAGGTATAATTTTTATCGGGAGACTTACGGAAACATTGAATTGTAAGGCAACTGTTACCTACTGACTTTCTATGCATTTCTGCCTTCCAAATGTAAGACAATGTATAAAAAATGAAGTAATTTCTCCTCACATGCCCATATGAGTGCCCACAATTTCGGAGATGTGCAAATAACTACTGCTTCTAAACTCTATACTTTGTTCCCATTTTGGAAATACATAGGTGTCCTTGATACCTATTTTTCACTCTTTAGATTTTATCAAATGAATTGCTATATACCCGGTGCACAATGAAAAACCACTGCAAGACACAGCTCAATTATTGACTCTGGATTCCTTGAGTTCTTGGTGAATCTACAAGTCCTATATATCCCCACAAACAAAATCATTCAGCTGATGTAACTGTATATTGATTTAAAAAAAAAACTGGCATACTTAAAAGAAGTTACAGGTGAAAAATTGGCACAAATGTCAGTTTTTTTCAGAAGATTTTTAATATTTCTTAATTTCAACTGTTAGTTTCTATAAAAAACCTTGAAGGATCTACACAAATGACCCATTGATAAATTCAGACTTTTGTCTAGTTTTCAGACATGTATAGCTTTCCAGGATCCATTATTGCTGTTATACCAATTTCTACCACTAACTGAAAGGAGGTTGAAAGCACAAAAAGTATCAAAAATAGGCTTTGTCCCAGTAACATGCCAAAACTGTGTAGAAAATGTTGATTTTCTGGCAAAGGTTTATCTCCCCCTGGAAGCTGGGAAGATGGTAATTTCATCACCACAAACCCTTTCTTGATACCATTTGCAGGGAAAATACCATTCGCTTTCATTTGCAGCACTTTTTCCCCATTTTTCAAACAACAAACCAAACTTTAGCTGTATTTTGGCAAATATCTGGGTCCCCTCCAGGGGAATCCACAAACCCTGGGTATCTTCAACATTTACATGATGTTGGAAGAAAAGGACGCAAATTTGTCAAGGATATTGTATGTGGACAAAAAGTTACAGGGCCCTAATCGTGAACTAACCCAAATAGCAAAAAAAAGGCTTAGTACGGGAGGGAGGCCTAGCAGCGAAAGGGTTAATATAATTTGTTTTAAAAATAGTATGTTGTATATTTTCACTAAGTTTTAAAACTATAATATTCATAATTATGAATATAATTTTAATTACAAAATATTTAATTTGGAATACATATGTATTTTTTATTACATGGTTAAATAGGTGTTTGTTCACTTGATATTGTGGTGGTAATAGTAAATGGTATCTTTATAGTTTGCCATATTTTGGGTTTCTTCCTAAGCAGTGTGGAGTATTGTAATTTATGTCTATTTAGAGTCCAACACCTTTAATGTTATGTTATATTGGAGTGACAATAGTGAAGGTTGCCTCTTTAGTGTCCCTCACCTTCCCTGAGTTAAGTTAGATTGGAGTGGGAATAGTAAATGTTTCCCCATTAGTGTCCAACAACTTACCTGACCTATTCTATCTTGGAGTGGGAATAATATAATTCAACGCCTTCTCTGAGATAAATTCTATTGCAGTGGGAATGGTTCATGTTGCTTCTTTGAAGTACAGCACCTTCTTTGATGTAAGCTGTATTGTAGTGGGAATAAAGAATTGTATTTATTTAGTGCTATAGCTACGTGTTTACTTTGTCTGTAGTGAAGAGGGACTAGTATGTGTTTTGTTTATGGCATAAAACATTTCTAAAAGTAGTTTTTGCATTGGTATGGTAAAAAAACATAACTTTTGCAATTCATTATTATTTTAACATTAATAAGTATTAGAAGAACAAAATACACATAGGGGCTTATTACAATGTTGGGGGCGGAAAGCCTCCTCGTGACAGTCGGAATCTTTGTGACCGCATTAAAAACCCTTCCGACTGACTCTGTCAGTTTCCATTCCGACCGCCTGATTACGTTGTTCACGGTCAGATCATAAACCGCACGACCATTCTAAATCGGTTCCGACCGACTTCGGAGTATTCCTGTCAGTCAGAACCCCATCGTACCCCCTTATGGGCAGCGTTTCAGCCCTCGCGATCATGATGGTGATTTCCAACAGCCTCTCCGCTTTGGCCTGTCCAACATGGAAAGGCTGCTGGGAAAGTGACTTTGGGCGCCCCTGGCAGGGCCCCCTCGTCCCCGAAGCAAACAGTTGATGGCTGATGGGGTACATATGGAACCCCCCAGTAAAACCCTACACAGTGTGGCAGGCACCATGGGGGGCCTGCAACAGGTTGCAGGGTTTGCCGCACACACCTCATTTCACCATGGGGGCCTGTGTTATGGCCTTTTTTTGGACGTAACAAGAGCTCCCATAGGAAACAATAGGAATCCGACCCAACAGCGTTCGGTTGCATTGTAATCCGGCAGTTGAGACCATCGACCGCAAGCCGGTCGGTCGGAATCCGAGTCGGTGTCGGGCAGTGGCAATCTGCCTAAGTTCATAATGAGCCCCTTAATATTTAATCATTTTTATTTTACAAAAAAACACTTATTGCAACTTTTTTCATATTTTTGATATACATTTAATAGAAACAAAAAATGACAATTTTGTATTTAATGCATATCACATGTTTTAATAGTTGGTAAATAAATACAGAACAATGAATACATTTTCAATAATAAACATTTTCAAATTTCCAAAACATAGTACATTTTTAAAAATATTTTTCAGAAACATATTTTACTTTCATTTTCACACTGTTATTTAACATAAGCATTTAACATATATATTACATAATGTTATATATGTTAGAATATTATTCAATATATACTTTACAATTTTTTTATTTATTTTTGGAAGATTCTTGTACATGTGCTTCTGTTATTTTTCTCATTGATTCCTATGAGGAGATAGTGTGTTATTTACTTTTATTAGGCAGACATTTTTTTCTAGCACTAAATAAATTTAGTAGTCTTGGTGATAGTTTTGGATCGTTTGTGGACGAAAGAAGTCACCGTTGGGTGCTGCTCTTCATAGGTAAATGTAAGGTAATATTTGCAGATTTGTAAGGTGTTTGTGTGGTGGTGGGAGGTAGGAAGGTTGTGCATATGATGCGTGTGGTGTAATTGCTAAATTTATTTTGTGTTTTATTGTTTTTCTGGATGCTATTTGCTATTGTGCCGTTTTATCATGTGTTCGAGGAAGTATAGTGTTTTTTAATGTAAGTAATGTGTGGTGCATGTATTGCAGACTAGTTTTAAGTAGATTAATATTATGGGCCTGTTTATGAGTTTGGCTGTCCATAGGACACCAAACTCGCGTGGCGGTGCAGTGGCAGTCGGGGACCACTGTACCAGTGGTCTGACCACTGTATTACAACTGCTGCAGTTGAACCATCAGGGGACCACCACAACTGCCAGAGATCTGCGATCCCTGGTGGTCTTGTAGTGGTCTGGGAAAGCAATATGCTTGGAGATGCTGCTGCAGCACCACCAAGCACATTATGAGTTTCCCCACCCCCAGCCTTTTCATGGTGGTGAGCCCTCCATTTAAAGGCTGCCGGTTGGATAGGGCACCCCTGTCGCCCCTGTACATGTTGTGCCCCCCTGTCTGCATGCACCCCTTTCCTGCACGCCATGGACTGCTCAGTCCTTGCCGTGCAGGAACAGCCTTAGTTGCTCCCATTGCGGTGCCTTCTTGTAGCCAGGTCAGAAGAAATGCACAAAAGGCTACGTCGGGGCAAAGAAGGTTTTATTTTAAGGTAGTCACGTCAACTGTGAGTTGCCAGTTTGAACAACGAAACAAAAGAAAAAGAGGCTTGGAGAAGAAACAAAGGAACCAAAAACAGGTAAACGATGAAGAGTCCTCCTTTTCTTCCAGGCTGGAAGCTGTCCTCTAGGATGGGTCGACTGTCCTCCCTTAATCATCAGGCAGAGGTAGAGAAAGGTGCTCCAGAGTTCCCAAAAGAAAACAAAAGCAGAAAGGTAGGGGTCAATATCACGTCCCGATGGTCTAATCTCACGAAGGGTAGGGGGTGAGGAAAACACTCTAGTGCACAAGTGATTGAAGCGAGAAGAAACGGGAGGTGGTGAGGAGTGGCAGTAAGGGGAAGGGGTATTTACACTATACAATGAGGAGGCAGTGAGCGACAACGTTGTTAACCCTCAGGCTTCTCCCGCCTCTCGACCCAGCCAGAGAATCTTTCCCGTACCTGAGTCAGCCACGCTCCTCTGGGGGCGTGGCTCGGCAAAGCGTGTTCCCGGTGGCCTCCTGGCTTCGCCTTCCAGTCTCCGCACTCATTCTCTCCCTCCGGGCTGGATGTCTTCTCCGGGCGTCTGGGTTGGTCTTCAGGGTCTCGGTTCCTCGATCCTTCACTCTCCTTTCACTCGAGCCTCTCTCCTTGTCCATGCACACCTGGTTCCGATTTCCGAGGCTTCTTATTGGGCGCCATTCAACGACGTCATCAGAGGAGGCGGGGCCTTCCCTTAGCGTGTCCCAGTTAAAGGGACCTACATCGGAATCAGACAGGTCCGTTTTGCGATGTCTGCCACGAGTCCTCCTGGCGAGTAGAAAGCATAGGCGCTGTAATTTCACAGGCTTCCCACCAGTCACCCCATTGTCCTGCGGCTTCCCAGCTGACCTTGTGACACTTCTCAATATGCACCGCAATGGGACCACAATAGGCAATGCAATGGGACTGCCATGCTGCCGCCCGCCAGACAACGAGGAAACTTGTAATATGGCGGGTGGACGGCAGCTGACTTTGGCGGTCCGGGTGTGGGGTGCTGGCTTGGCGCGCAACTCCCAAACCACTAAAGCTGTAATCAGGCCCTAAGCATGCATATGTTTGGGAATGTAGTGTTTTGTGTGGAAGGGTGTTTCATTTGTTTGTTGCAGGTTTCAGTTTCCTGGATGTTTCTATGGGAAGTCACATGTCCCATTTTTTTTTTAAAGGAAATCTGAATTACTTTTTTATTAACAAATTTTTATAAATAGAGTTCATTGTGCTTCACGTTTCCTGGAGTGGTTCTTTTTTTGAAGCAATTTTTCAGTTTTTCTATGGAACATGCAGACTGTGGATTGCCTCGAGGGATTGTTTTTTCATTTTAGGGGGCTGCTTTTTACTATTGTTTAAACTACAATTTGGTGGATTCATTTTTTAAACTATGCATATTTGGAGCGAAATCTGCAGCAACAAAATTTTATTAATTTATTGTGGGTGGCAATTGTTATATAGTTAGTATTATATTATGTTGACATATGTAATATATTGTTTTGTTGAAAGTGTGTGATATACTTTTAAAATTATATGTAGTTACTTTGTTAGTTATTACTATTAATATTCTTATTATCTCAGCGAGTAATGCAAAATTTAGGATAATTTTTTCACTGATATTTTATTATTTAGAAAAATATGTCTAAAATATTTTGGTGTATTTTGCTGTATTTTCTTGTATAAATGGGAGATTTTATTTGTGGTTTAGAGGATAGATTTGGCTATTACATCTAAGTAGTCTAGTCCTTTGTTGTTTATAAATATTCTTACTTTGGACTTTAGAATTTCATACATTTTTCTTGTTTGTTTGGTTAGTTTAGGACAGATTTCAGTCACAGATTGTTCTATTCCAATTTCTTGGTAGCATTGCTCTTTTTGTAAGGCCTCTAGTAAATTGTATAGTGTAGGTTGAGTTCTGCCTAGTGTGGATTGAAAGGCATTATGGCATCCTTCCACTGCGTTGTTTGTTTTTGCCTCCTGTGTCAAGGTGCTGTCGTAGATATTCCATCATGGTATCTGAAATTTTGCTTGGCGTCTTTGTCCTGACCTAAGCAATTTGCTTACCCATGTGTCCTCAAAGTAGTCCAGTAGGGGAGTAAGTTTGCCTTCATCATTTTGGTAATAAGGACTTTCTATTAAGATGTTGTAATAGTTGGCTACTTCTGTCACAGGGGCATAGGCTAGTGCAATCACTTTCTTTACTGCAAAAGCAAATTGACTGTTGGTGGTGTATTCCACACTTAGTGCCTTATTCCGAGTATGTCTTGGGACTGCCATACCAACAGTGGCAGTCTGACTCCTTTCTCCACAGCAGTCCCACCGCCCAATTATCATGCGGGTGGTCAGACCACCAAAGTAATGCCTCAACTGCCAGGATCTAGGATCCCATGGCGGTCATGAAAGTTGGCCACAATGGCGGCAGTACTGATGCCGTCACTGCTGTGTATATTGCGGGTTGCCTTTCCGACAGCCTTTTCATGATGTGGATTTCATCATGAAGAGGTTGGCAGAAAGACAATGAGAGGGTCCCACCAACAGTGCCCTTATGCGTTTTCGCCAATTGGGCTTTATGACTGGGGGCACATGTTGTGGACCCTATGCCTGCACTGCTGTCCCATGCACAACATGTTCATGGTAATGGTGCACTTATGGCACTTATGGCAGTGCAGGCACTGCAGTGCAGCATCATTGCCTTCAGACTTACTCTGGGTGCAGATGCATGTCTCCACCGCAAGACCGCTGTCGGCACACTGCCGGCAGTCAACTCGGAATACAGCAGTTGGCAAGCCACAGGTTTGGCAGCATTCTCCCGACCACCACAACAGCTGTCTGGTAGTTGGACCACCAGTGTCATAATTGGCCGCTTAGTGCAGATTTCTGTAGGTGTTGCCATAGGCTTTGATTAGAATGATAGTAACATGTGTGGGGGTATAGTTTAAGGATAGATTGGATTACAGCTTACTCAAAGTCAATAATCATGATTTTGACATTTGTGACACAAGGCCCAATTACGATGTCAGGCGGAAAGCCTCCCACCAGCTGTTGGAGGCTTTCCACCCTACATTGTAGGTTTCAGTCCAACCACCATATTACGATGACAGCAGTCAGATTAAAACCTGCGGGGGATTCTGATGCACTTCATATGGGTTCCAGGAGCCCGCCGGAATGACAGAAGCCACCATAATCCCCTAATGATGGCAGAATCAGGCTCATCCCAATTCATCGGGATTATGATGGCACTTTCCGACAGCCTTTTCATGTTGCAATTTCCAACATGGAAAGGCTGTTGGCAAGTGTCTTTGGAGGCAGGGCCCCTTTCTACCCTGGCCCTCTGCTATAGGGCCTGGAGGCACTAAACATTCCTGTACCGTGTGCACGGATGTTTAAAAACATCCATTTTATAATTTCAGCTTGTGCTGCGGGCGTTTTCCGCACGCCGCACAAGCTGCCATTATAATATTTATGTTTCCCACTGCCCATAGGGTGGTTGAATCCTAATACTGAGGTCAGAACTGACGACCTAAGATCGGACAGTTCCAGACTGCTACGGTGTCCTTCCTCCCAACATCATAATGAGCCCCAAAGTCTATGGTTAGTTATTATTTTTGATTCCAATATTTTTGTTTAGTTTTTCAAATTATGTTTTTGTTAATTATACATTTAATTGATAAATAATTGTATAGATTATATAAGTGATTATATGTTAGGCAGATAAGGTGTTGCATTGGTAATTCAATCATAAGTGTACTAAAATTAAACTATGTAAAATATATTTTACATTAATTATTGTTTTAAATTGTACTTGTTTTATTTAATTAGTATTTCAATGTCTTTGTAGTTTTATTTATAATTTAAATTGTTGTTGGTTTGTGGTTTTTCTTGGGAAGTAGGGAGGGAAGTTTATTATTTTTTTTATTCATATTATTTTTGTTAAATTACTTTTTGTATTAGTATTAGTTTTTACCTTTAATTTTATTTGTTTCTATAGTATGTATATTGTATTTTTAATATGATTTAATAATTTTAGTTTGTTAGGTATTTCTTTTTTTAATGATTAGGAGTGGAATCCTATATGTAACCTTTCTGATGTGCAACAGAGATGGCTGTGTTCAATAAATTTCAGTCTGGATTTTCGTTGCCTGGGCTTTATTACTAAGACTAGATTGGTGGCTGCATCAAACAACATCCGGATGATCCTAGATAATGGAGGCCCAGTAGCCTTCACCCTTCTAGGAATACAGGTGAAGGTTTAAAGCTAGTTAGCAACAATTTTGTCTAAGAGGATCTAAACAGGGCACCCTTGTTCTTTTCAATCTGCTTCCTGATATCTACTATGTGGCATCCTACAGAGCTCGACTTTAAACCCCACCTTGTTCAACGTATATGTGATGCTTCTGCACAAACTCATCAACTCCTTTGGGCTCTAATTTTAGTCACAAGCCGATGACACCCAGAATATTCTGTTGTTTGAGATTGGTTAACTGTTTACAACCAGTTTGATATCTGTTGTATTTGCCGTTGCCCTTGTGTGCTCTGACCCTACCTGCTGGCCCTGATTTTCCGCAACTCTCCAGCTTCTGCATAGTCCCCCACCCCCCTCCCGCCGCCGCGTTTCGGATCTCGCGGCCGCAGCGCGGAGGGAGGGCGAGTGTGGACTACATCACCCAGACTCCTCGGGGGCCTTCACCGGACACAGCGTCATCCACCTAGCGCCCGGAGGCGCATTAAAGGCAGCGTCACTCCCGGTGGAGCGGGTGTTGTATTTGCCGTTGCCCTTGTGTGCTCTGACCCTACCTGCTGGCCCTGATTTTCCGCAACTCTCCAGCTTCTGCATAGTCCCCCCCCCCCCTCCCGCCGCCGCGTTTCGGATCTCGCGGCCGCAGCGCGGAGGGAGGGCGAGTGTGGACTACATCACCCAGACTCCTCGGGGGCCTTCACCGGACACAGCGTCATCCACCTAGCGCCCGGAGGCGCATTAAAGGCAGCGTCACTCCCGGTGGAGCGGGTGTTGTATTTGCCGTTGCCCTTGTGTGCTCTGACCCTACCTGCTGGCCCTGATTTTCCGCAACTCTCCAGCTTCTGCATAGTCCCCCCCCCCCCCTCCCGCCGCCGCATTTCGGATCTCGCGGCCGCAGCGCGGAGGGAGGGCGAGTGTGGACTACATCACCCAGACTCCTCGGGGGCCTTCACCGGACACAGCGTCATCCACCTAGCGCCCGGAGGCGCATTAAAGGCAGCGTCACTCCCGGTGGAGCGGGTGTTGTATTTGCCGTTGCCCTTGTGTGCTCTGACCCTACCTGCTGGCCCTGATTTTCCGCAACTCTCCAGCTTCTGCATAGTCCCCCCCCCCCCTCCCGCCGCCGCGTTTCGGATCTCGCGGCCGCAGCGCGGAGGGAGGGCGAGTGTGGACTACATCACCCAGACTCCTCGGGGGCCTTCACCGGACACAGCGTCATCCACCTAGCGCCCGGAGGCGCATTAAAGGCAGCGTCACTCCCGGTGGAGCGGGTGTTGTATTTGCCGTTGCCCTTGTGTGCTCTGACCCTACCTGCTGGCCCTGATTTTCCGCAACTCTCCAGCTTCTGCATAGTCCCCCCCCCCCTCCCGCCGCCGCGTTTCGGATCTCGCGGCCGCAGCGCGGAGGGAGGGCGAGTGTGGACTACATCACCCAGACTCCTCGGGGGCCTTCACCGGACACAGCGTCATCCACCTAGCGCCCGGAGGCGCATTAAAGGCAGCGTCACTCCCGGTGGAGCGGGTGTTGTATTTGCCGTTGCCCTTGTGTGCTCTGACCCTACCTGCTGGCCCTGATTTTCCGCAACTCTCCAGCTTCTGCATAGTCCCCCCCCCCCTCCCGCCGCCGCGTTTCGGATCTCGCGCCCGCAGCGCGGAGGGAGGGCGAGTGTGGACTACATCACCCAGACTCCTCGGGGGCCTTCACCGGACACAGCGTCATCCACCTAGCGCCCGGAGGCGCGTTAAAGGCAGCGTCACTCCCGGTGGAGCGGGTGTTGTATTTGCCGTTGCCCTTGTGTGCTCTGACCCTACCTGCTGGCCCTGATTTTCCGCAACTCTCCAGCTTCTGCATAGTCCCCCCCCCCCCTCCCGCCGCCGCGTTTCGGATCTCGCGACCGCAGCGCGGAGGGAGGGCGAGTGTGGACTACATCACCCAGACTCCTCGGGGGCCTTCACCGGACACAGCGTCATCCACCTAGCGCCCGGAGGCGCATTAAAGGCAGCGTCACTCCCCGCGTCGCGGGACGCGAGCGGGACGCCGGGCGAAGCCCGGGCCAAGGGCGGGCCCGTTTTAGCCCGTTCTAGACTGTGAGAGACTGGACTGGGCCACCCCTCTTTCCCCTAACCTCAATTTCACCTGTGGTAAGACGATATATATTCATATTGAAAGTGAAATTGACTTATTACATTTACCATCAGGGCATTTCTGCACAGGTTTGACTGATTATAATGTCGAGACAAAAAACACCTGTCACCCGGGCAAACACAATGGATAATTATTTGGTCCAGGTAGTGGCAAAGATTAATAATGATCGGAGGTCTTCCCTGGGACTTATGGATTCCCCACCTTGTGCCCAAATTAACCAACCAGGGATATTTCAGTCTGCTAGAGATGAAATCACTACCAACGACCCGATTGAGGACCCCTATGATTCCTCCACAACAAATGTATCCACGCCTTCTATTGTCCAACATCTTGATCCTTTTGCTGATCTACTTATCCTAGAAGAGCAAAATAAATCTGACACAATTGTGGAGCTAGATCCAGAGAGCAACACTCCTTCCACTCCTGTCCCTGCACCAAGAGCTAAAAAAGGGATTACTAAGGAACCTCCTAGAAGAGGTGGCCTACGTTCCTGTAAAACTAAATCTGTAACCCCACCAAGAAGAGTAAAGAAAAGGGTGGAAGAAGGGTTAAGGAAGGAAGAGAACGAAAGTGTAGATTGGGAGGATACCTTTTTAAATAAGCTCATGGGAGCATTGGAGTCCAAATTATCAGGGTTAATGAAACCTCTTATATCAAAAGTAGACCAATTAGCTAATAAAGTTAATAAACTAGAGATCCTCCTAAGAAAAACCAATGAGGGGGTGGGGGAAATATCAAACCTAATAATAACCAAATTAGAGCACATAGAGGCTGCAGGGAAAACACTTGGGGGAACTATAAATACAGGCCTACAAATTCCACCCGACCATATTCATCAAGCCTGCTCTGGACATGGTGAGACTCCTAATACCGCTCCAACGGAAGAAACAGTACAACCAGTAGGCAATACTACCTCTGAGACTCTTAATCCAGAAACTGGCCCAGTTGAATTAATCGTTGAAGCTTCCCCCTTGATTCTAGTACTCGCAAACGCACCAACGTTGAAAATAGGGCAGATCGAGTCCTCGGACTCCTTACGAAATAAGGCTTTGCAGTGGCTTAGCAATATTATGCACATATCCCCTTGGGGTAAGGAAAAACTATCTGATGATCTGCTCACAGCAAGAAGGGTTAAGTGGATAGGCACTAAGGCAAAGAAATTTCAAGGGGATTGTGTGGTTTTGAATCTCAGGGGTCCTGAAGTTTTATCTGATGTCCTACGGAACATCTTCCCTCCACAACTTAGAACAGCAGAAATAATACCACTGACACTGGATTTCTTCTATAGTAGAAGAGGACTAGTAGCTAAACCTAGCACATTGAGAACAAAGTGGACAGTTGTGGGAAATAGAAGGGCCAGGACTGATCCATCATGCGAGTGGGGGTTAAGGTTGGATAACCACTACTCCGCGCTATCTGACCTAAACGAGTGTGATTGACTCGCATGTGTTCTTTCTGTTGCCCCTGAACTCCAGCTGCACCAGGTACATGATAGGCCTTTTATTTTTAATGAGCCTGTATTAGATAAATTGATCCCGGTCTCTAAGGCATCCCCCACTCCCTCTCCAGAGGATCTAAGTAGAGTTTGGATGGGGCAAAAAAGAACACTAGAGGTAATTGAGAATTCACCAATATTGAATGGTGACTTAGTGCCAGGTATAGAACTTGAACATCGAATACATACTCCTGTTATTGATCAGATTCAGCACCAACTGGACATATTGCCATTATCTATTATTTCTTGGAACATAGCTGGCATTACAAACAAGCTAAACATCCCAGATTGGGTCGATTTCATCGACCTTTACGATATAATAATGTTGCAAGAAACTTGGGTGCTCACCCCAATTTTCCGACAAGGGTATCTGAACTTTTATGTCCCAGCCATAAGAAACCGAGTGGGTCGACACTCTGGGGGCCTGTTAATTTGGGTACGTCAAACATTGAATTGCTCAGTTAAACAAAGGTCTATACCCTCTAATGATATTATAGCTCTTGACATTAGTTGGCAAAATGGTCAACAACTAGCCCTGTTCAATCTTTACTCCAGGGGAGTTGGTAGGGGTAAACCATCAGAGACCCTTACGACCCTCGAGCACTACATTGAAATGCTACCAGTGCTACCCCATGTAATAATAGGCGGGGATTTTAACACCACCTTCGAACCTTTGGGCGAAGAGGATAGGACACTGGCCGAAGACGAGGATACCAAGTGGAGAATTCCCCAACTGGATATCCCAGCAATTAGAAAATGGAGCACAGTAGCAATCCAACTGAAGAGTCTTTGTCTATCAAGAGGGCTCAGAGCAGTAAATGGACGGGCATCCTCTGACTTAATGGGGAAAAATACATTCGATAACGGTCGAGCAGCCAGTAGAATAGATTATATACTACTGGATGTAAGGGCTTGGGATAAATTGGTGGATATGGAAGTGAAAGACAAAATAGAAAGTGATCACAATCCACTGTGCCTGACACTCCATCCCTACCACGAAATGCCCGATCTCCCAAGAGGGAACCAAATGGTGACGCAAGATCTTGTAAGCTCAAACAATTTTCGCCACCTGAAGTGGAGTATGCTCTTGGAAGATGTTGCCAACTTAGAGACTCTAAAGGAATTAGTGGCGACCGAGGTATCCAAGATTAAGTGCCATTATGGGAGGACTGATTTTACAGACTACATGATGGCTGCTCACGAGAAACTATTCTTAAAAATTCAAAGTTTCTTTGTCAAAACAGTAGTCCCAAATAAAAAGAAAAAAGTCCAAGAGAGTAAAGGGTGGTATGACAGGAGTTGCAGGATAACACGAGATAACCTTAGCGTGGAACTGAGAACAGGAAATGCAGCAGCAGTAAGGTTGGCGAGAAACCAGTATAGACAGGCCCAAAAACTGGCAAAGAAGCGTTGGGATGAGGAATGTTGGCGCGAACTTAAGGAGGCGTGTGCCTCCAAGGATTCTAAGCGCTTCTGGTCCACAGTAAAAAGGGAAAAGGGTGGCACAGCACTCCATCCTACGAACCATGTTCCAAAAAGCAATTGGGTGGAATACTTCCAACCACAGTATGCTTGTAATCCCATATTTACCATTGGTTGTCCGCCTCCACAAGTCTTCTACAAATCTCCAATATTTGATGAAAAGGATGTGAGTATTGTACTGGATTGTGTGGCTGGGGGCAAAGCTCCAGGCATGGATGGAATTCCGGCTGATATATTTTTATCGGATCGTAATTCCTGGTGTACCTATTTTGCAATGCTGGCTAATGCGGTGGCAATGGGAGGGAAAGTGCCTGCCTCATGGAAGGGAGCCGAAATTATTCCCATATTTAAGAAAGGTGATAGAACCCTGGCCAAAAATTATAGACCCATCAGTCTGATTGATACAGCACAAAAACTGATGGGCCGATTAGTCCAAAATAAACTGCAGCAATGGATCAATGAAAATAATATTTTGTCATCCTATCAAGCTGGATTTCGCCCTCTAACTAGCAGCGTTGATCAAGTCCTCCACTTTTTAACCATCTATTGGAGAAATGTTACCCTAAAGAAGGGGACATTGTATGCAGTTTTTGTGGACCTAAAAGCCGCTTTCGACTTGGTCCCCAGAGAAAAACTTTGGCAGACCTTGGCGGACGTGGGCTTAAGCCAGGAATTGCTCACACTCCTTGTCCGTCTCCACGAAAATAATTTTGCAAGAATAAGGTGGGGCAAGCAAGGAGAAGTAACTGATCCCTTTCCGGTAGAACGTGGGGTGAGGCAAGGGTGTGTCCTAGCACCGACTCTCTTCTCAATTTATATAAATGGCATCGTTGAGCATCTAGAGAAGATTGCTAGTGACGCCCCAGTAATCGCAGGCTCGCGTGTACCTGTCCTCATGTTCGCGGATGACACGCTCCTACTTTCCCGCACACCCAGTGGGCTCCAAAAAGTGGTTGATGCATTTGGTATATTTTGTGACGAAAGGGGCCTTGAATTGAACACCTCCAAAACAAAATTCATGTGCCTCAACCAGCAGTCCACCTTCAAAGGTGTAATAAAATATAAAGGTACACCCTTAGAAAGGGTGGACTCTTTCTCTTACCTAGGTATCACTCTGCAAGGAAAAATGAGTTGGAAGCCACACATAACCACAACTTTACTAAAGTTTAGGCAGCTAGCAGGCGCAATTACCCTAAAACATCGCTCCTCGCTGACAAAGCCAGTAAATTGTGTGTTGGAAATATATTCTATGAAAGTATTAGGGGCTTGCTTATATGGCTCTGAATTATGGGGGTTTTCTAATTTGAGAGAACTGGGCCGAGCAGAAAACAGGTTTTTACGAAGTATTGTGATGGTCCCCCAAAGCACACCCATAATCCCACTAAAATTGGATATGGGAAGAAAAGGAATAGAGGACATAGCGAGGCTACGCCCTCTTCTATATTGGAGACGGATTATGGTGACCCCAGAATTAAGCCATTATGCGGCGGCACTGACGGACGTTATTAAATTCGACCGTTTCCATATTATCCCATGGCTAAGGGAGCTCCGGGGTCTCCTTATAAAAATGAATTTGAATCATCTATGGGATACCAAAGACGTAACTTGCTTTCCTACGAAGGCAAAGCTGAAAGATCTATATTGGGAAATGGTATATCTTACAATGTCTAGTGACGGCACAAGCACAAGCTTAACATCTCGCTTCTTAGACATAAAAGTGTACCCTTCTTGCGAAATTTTTTGGGATATTATTGAAAAACCCCATGATAGAAAACTTTATTTTCAATTTCGCATAGGTACACTCCCGGTGAATGCGTTTAAGAAGCACTGGTCCCCAGCATGGGATGAACATTGCCACCACTGTAATGAACAAATTGAGCACATTTCCCATCTTTTGTTTTGTTGCCCATTGTACTCGTCCCCCAGACGTAAATGGTTAAAACCTGTGTGCTCTAGTTTGGGAACCCGCAGCCAATCCGTAGCCCTAAGGATACTTGAAACAGATTGTTCCATATTACTTGTGGTTGGGGTAGCAAAATTTCTGGCTTGGTCATGGCTAATTCGTACTCGTTCACTTATGGCAATTGCATCGTAATGAAATTATGTATATTCCCAATCTTGCACTCTCCCTTATGGATTATTGTATTTTATTTATAGAAAAATCTATATTTTAAGAAATTTGACAAATTGAAGTATTTGTATTCTTATTATGTATTTATTCGACATTCCATGTTTAATATGTATTTTTTATATGTAGTATTTATTGTATTAGGGATAGGGGAATGCTTTTATGACAAATGTCGAATAAAGCTTTAAAAACGAGAAACGATATCTGTTTAACTTGGGATGCCAATTGGATGGATGCTAATTTTTTTAGGCTCAGTACATATAAGACAGATGTCCTTGTGGTTGGCAATTTATCTATCTGGTCTACCGTTTGGTTGCTGCAATGCCTGGGACAAGTGGAACACCCGGAGAAATTACACAGAACTTGGGTGTCATTTTGATGCAATTTTAACCTTCAAGCCCCACAACACCAAATGTAATTCAGCATGTTTTGTCCTACTGGAAATGCTGAGGGAGATTGTTCCTTTTGTGCCCAGTGCCTTTCTGAGAACATTGATGTAGGCACTTATTACTAGTTGTCCAGACTATTGCAATACTCTTTTTTGGACCTTCCCACCAACCTGCTGCCTTCAATTGATTAAGAACACAGCAGCTAGGCTCATCATGTGGTTACTAAGGTCACACAGAATGAATCAACATCTTACAGAGATACACTGGCTCCCTGTGGCTAAATGTTGCATCTTTAAGTGCCCTTTATTATTGCCATAATGCAGTCCACAACATAGGTACCACAAACTTGCTTCCAGAGCTATTCACCAAATAGTCTCCTAATCTCTCTCCCTGCTCTTCTAAGGCCCTGTTAGTTGTTGTTAAAATATATCGAGACAATGGACAGAAGGTCCTGCCTTTTTGGTTGTATTGGGCCAAAACTGGAGCTCTCTTCCGCTTTTTCTCCACGCAGAGACACTCTACTTACACTTACACAAAGCATTAAAAACTCTTTCATTTCAGTCCTCCTAGGCACCCTTTTCTCTTTCTGCTTCCACTGTTTCTAGTATAGTGTCAGGATACCGCTAGTAATCCCACTCTTTATAAGAATAAAACTAAACTAAACACTTTGCAAGTTCTTGTGTATGTCTAAATGGGAATATTAAATCTAAATCTTGTTTCTAATATCAGAATGAGAATAGTAAATCGAATCCGTCCAAAATTCAAACTTTTCCCTACTGTTGCCTCTCACAAACAACTACCATACATGAGGATGTTCAAGCACTCCAACTGAGGCGGAGCAGAATCCATACAATTGGGTGAAGCCAATCTGCCCGCTAACCCAGGGGATGAGGTGCTCTTGAGGGCTACTCAGCTAATAGCCATAATACCAGAAACAATGCCCTTAGCCTCACTGATCACCTCAAATAGTGACACAATCATCGTGGACCACTCAAATCTGCTAACTCTGCAATACAGCAGCATGCCGGTCAACTAAAAAACGTTCTGTACGGAAGAGCCAGACACCAGCGTTATAGTCTTTCTATGGAACGCAAATCTCAAGGGCGACAAGATATATTAAATAGGGGGGACATACTATGCCTTTTAGCAGTGATCAGAGGCATGGAGCTTCTAAAGTCGTCAGACCAGGTGGTCATCAAATTTTTTCAAACAGGCAGCACACTGGGAAATGAGGCTAACAAAGCCACATGGGCAATGGTAGAGATAGCCAATAAGATTCTGAGCAAACAGGCACTCTTCAATAACTGGGAAATTATACTGACATTTTACTATACCCCCAGCTAAACTCCCCCCCTGTTAGTCACGAACATGCCAAAAATAGGCTCACAAAATCCAAAGGCCACTTTTTTTTATACTAAAGGGGGTGAGGAGCACCTTCCCCATCAGAAGAGCCAAGGAAAATGTCCAGCACAGCTTAAATGTACGAACAAATGATATATCAGCCAGAAACTGGAGCTGGATATCCCACACAATAGCACTCCATGACAAAGCCCACAAGTCACCCAAAATCTACTGTCAAAATCGAGCCATTGACCTGTATCCAGCAGACACTAGCCTCACCGTCTCACCGCCATTGCCAAGAGACCAGGGGGTTCATACTCCTCACCGCCAGCACCAGGAAAGCTTCACTCTTCGCGTCACCGCCCCGGGACTGCAATCCCCGGCAGCCCAAGCGGCGGGGCGCTGTCCTGACGACGCAACAGCGCCGGGAGGCGCATACAAAGCGGAAAGAGGCCCGCTTCGCGGGACGCGCCGGGCGAAGCCCGGGCCAAGGGCGGGCCCGTTTGTGCCCGTTCGAGGCCGGGCCGGGCCCCCCCCCTTACACCTCCATTGTGCCAGAGACACCAACTGTAAGCCAAGGGAGCAAGAACTACATTGCGGTAAGAATTTTAAAGCTCATTGTACCCCCCACAGCCCTCTACCCGGCACAACGGTCCTGACCTGATTTCCAGGCATCGATTTGCACATGGCGATGAGCAAAGGTGGTAGCGTGGCCGAGTCTTTGGAGAATATTATAACTCGCGCGAGTAATGTCTTGGCATATGAAATAGCCGCCACTGAACGCCGACTATCGCTAGAGCCACTGCCAGGGAAACGCTCTTCCTTAGGCAACATTACCACTGCTCGCTCCCCTGCTACCAGGTTGCCTGAACCTCTCGGAGTCCTTCACACTGTGACATCTCCCGCTGCAGCAGCACCGCATCGGCCCTCAGAGGCACTAAAGCTAACTGGTCCAGGGCTAAACGAGCCAGATGCGCATAGGAATGAGACTCTGCCGCCAGCTCCAATTTTTACGAACATTGTTACCACCAGGTCCAAATCGGAGCAGTCCGTGAGGAGTAAAGTCCCAAGATCTAATGCTCCGAAGGGGAAGAAGCGCGAGGGAGGTCCGATGAAATCTAACAACAACAAGAAACCTAAAAACCTCCCTAGCTTGAACGCTGGCCACAGCGATGTATCTACGGAGGGAAGGTTACTTACTACACCGGGATTGGACACAATAGTACCTACAGCACCTATGTCTCTTGAATCTATTTTTAAAGAGACTCCTCATGGCTCTAAATGTGTAATTGATGATGCATATTGGGAAAAGATGGAGCTTTTAATCTCGGGGAGCCTATTATCTTTAGCCAACCGACTAGCTGTTGTTGAAGAAAAATTAAGGGTGCTTCTTACTGCTGTGGACCCTAACCACAGCGACCCGGCTTCCCAGCCCAAGAAGGCCCTTTGTCAATCTATACCCTCACAACATGCCCCCTTGTCGGCCCCCCGCGAGAGAGAGCCATTACAACCTAGCACCATAATAGTATCTGATGGGGCCCATTTGAGAACCAATGGGAGAACCGTCGTCCCCACCCACCCCTCCCAAATTCCCCAGGTCCCCTCTGATACCAGGACGGTTGGGAACTCCCCTCGTACACATAAAGCAGCTCATATCTCTAACAGTAGTAACCTCCAACATTTAGGTGCTAAAATAAAACTCCCAAGACCCGATCTCCCCCCCGAGTGTAGCTCGTATGTAGTGGTTCTATCTGGCGTCCCCGAACTCCATGACGAAAAAACTGAACCATATACGGCTCTGAAGAATAAAGTCATGCACTGGTTACGTGTCAATAGACCCCTGCCACCCTACCTTGATGGGGAAATTATGATGGTCCGTAGAGTGGAGTGGGTGGGTAGGAGCGTGAAAACCATAAGGGGTGATTGCATCCTTGTAACCTTTTTAGGGACAAAAGGGTGTCCAAGTTTCTGGGGGATGGTGGCTGGGTGAGCTCTTCGGATGGAATTCAATCTCTCCCCCTCTCTTTTTTTTACCCTATTAAAACATCCTATTCTGAATTAGGATTTGTCGATCAAACTGGGGCCTTGAGGGAAAGGTGCAGGGATCACCTTGGGAGCAGAGCAGCCCCTCACTACAACCCACGCTCCCCCATTCAATGCTACAATAGGTTCAGCACCCTTGACCTCGTTGATTGACTGCAACTAGCAGATGAGGCCACTAAAAACAGTCAATCCCACGGGCAGACTTCCAACCAGGCAGGAAGTGAGCAAATTTTCCCTGAACAAAGCAAGGCACATAACACCCATGAATCCCCAAGGGCAGCACCCCCCGCGTTACAGGAGCCATTGCAGCATATAGTCTCGCTCATGGAACACATCCAAGACCCCAATATAAACGTGCCCACTACAAACGCTGTTTCAAACCAATTAATGATTGACAGCTCTCCCTTAATATTAGAACCACCAGAAAACGGGGTGGTCTCTATCAGCCAACTCCCACGGCCTCATATGAGCCCACACACAAGGGATAATATCACCCAAAAACCAAAGCATGGAGTGTCTCTTAAAATCTTATCTTGGAACTTGGCAGGTATTAGTAATTTGCTGAATTGCCCGGATTGGGGGGAGTTCATAGACGGCCATGATATATGCCTCCTCCAAGAAACTTGGGCTATGCAAGCATGCCATCGTCTTGGGTTCGCTACGTACTGGACCCCGGCTGTAAGGGCCACAAGAGGGAGGCCATCAGGTGGACTGTGTGTGTGGGTGAAAACACATTTGGACTGTGGCATTAGAGTAATTGATACCGGTTCACTGGATTTTATGTGTCTAGCCCTAACATTTCGGGATCATCGCGAGCTCAATCTGATTAATATTTATTCTAGGCCTGGGCGGTAAATTCCGTTCCGCTCGCGGAATTTGCGGAATTTGCGTAATTTCGCGTTCCGCGGAGAACGCGAAATTGCTAAAAAGTCTGCTTTCCGCGATTTCGCTAAATTTTTGCTTGTTCGCGATCTCAAAATGCGTGTTCGCGAGATATTTCTCCCCGAGCACGCAAACAGCAATTGTGAACACGAAAAAAGCATCGCGAACAAGCAATTCCGCGTGTTCGCGGAACTTCTGCGTGTTCGCGGAGATTTTTTACTGTTTCGCGGAGATTTGCGTAACGCAATTCCGCAAATTCCGCCCACCCCTAATTTATTCCCGCCCCGTAAAGAACGGTCAAAAAGCCAGCACTTTGTCTAAATTAGAAGATTTCCTGTGTTCCTTACCCAAGCAGGAACATTTGCTCATAGGTGGCGACTTTAATTGCCACTTTGAGCCTTTGAATGATGTCCCTACCTCAGTCACCCAAGAAGAGGATGAAGTATGGGCAATTCCACCTAGTAATACATATCCCACGAAAGGATGGTCACCTCTGGTTTTGCAACTTACTACAATAACCCTTACTCACTCTCTGAGGGCATGTAATGGAAGGCTCCCAGCGGACAATCCTGGTAAACCCACATTCCAGCGGAACAGTTACACCTCCCTTATAGACTATATACTGATCAAACTGGACATGTGGCCTAGGGCTGTGGATTTACAGGTGGTAAATCGCAGCGAAAGCGACCATAATCCACTTGTACTCACTCTCGATGGCTACGTTAATCTCCCCAATCAACCTAGGGGCATTATTCCTCTCCCCCCCCTGGTTACATCTTGTGGAGGACGGAGAGTGAGATGGGAAAAGATCGCCAAATCCCAAACGGAGCTTGGTGACATGTACAGGGAGATCTATCCGCTTCTAAAGCAAGTATTAGATCCTGCTTCCGTGGGAAAAGGCCCCCTTGACATGGATACTATAGGCTCCACTCACGTAGAGCTATGTGCATCCCTAGAGGGACACTTCCACCAGGGAACAAGGAGGCAACTACAAAAGCCTAGAGAGAGATTCCCCTGGTTCACTAAATCCTGCAGAGTGGCAAAGTTGTCACTCCTAGAAAATTTAAAAGGGGGGAATAAGACCTTGATTAAGGAGGCGAGGGGCCACTATAAGAAAATGACCACAGATGCCAAAAAAGAATGGGAGTACAAGAGATGGGAGGAAATTTCTACTTCATTAAGGAAAAGGGACTTCAGGGCTTTCTGGAACTTGGTTAAATCCGGGTCTTCTGCTTCCCAAGTAGCCGTCCAACCTAATCTAGGGGAAGATGTATGGCGCCGGCATTTTCAAGCCCTTTACGCCAGTAACCCTATAGCCCCGGAAAACTATGAACACCCACCTAGGCAAGCCTTTTCCTTGACCACGGGTGATAACGATTTATGTTCACTAGGAGAGGTTGAATTGGCGCTGAATAAAGTCCTTCCAAATAAGGCCCCCGGTCTAGATAGAATACCGGGCGACCTGTACAAGAGCGAACAGGTTGTATGGGTTCCCTACTTACAGAATCTTTTTAATGCTATTTTTTTAGGAATGCCACCGCCTCATACCTGGGCTGGGGCTGAGATCATCCCGATACACAAAAAGGGCTCGCCCCTAGACCCGGCAAACTACAGGCCGATCAGCCTAATAGACGTGGCACAGAAGATTTTTGCACGCGTTCTATTGGGGAGGCTCCAAGCATGGATGGAAGAGTCTAACATTCTGACTCCTCTACAAGTGGGCTTTAGAGCTAAAATGTCAACCATAGATCAACTCTTCAGATTCCAGATGATATATTGGAAAACGATCAAACTGGAAGGAGGTAGTCTCTACCTTTCTTTTGTTGACCTAAAGTCCGCCTTTGACATGGTAGATCGATGTCAGCTATGGGACCTTTTGAAGGGGATGGGTGTCCCTCCACACCTATGCCACCTCATGGAAATCCTACATAAAAACACCTATGCCAGGGTAAGGTTTGGCCAAAATGGTGAATTAACATCTCCTTTCCCCGTTGAAAGAGGTGTGAGGCAGGGCTGCGTACTGGCACCGACCCTCTTCTCCCTTTTTCTAAACGGCCTTGTGGAAGAACTGCTTGCCCTAACAGATATTGATGCACCTAGGCTATCAGGTAGGAAAATACCAGCATTAATGTTTGCAGACGATACTCTGCTCTTGTCTAAGACAGCAATGGGTATGGAAAGAGTTTTGGAGGGTTTTGCAACATTCTGTAGAAATAGGAACCTGGTTATTAATGTCAACAAGACCAAATACATGGTTCTGCATGCGGATACCACAAACTGTCCCATCCCAAAGCTGGACGATTTACCGTTGGAGCGTGTATCGGTCTTTGACTATTTGGGGCTTACACTAAGTAATAATATGGACTGGGGACCCCAGATCCTGAAGGCCAATTTGAAATTGGCCCAAATCTCTGGGGGAATCTTGAAGATGTACCGGGACAGCCCGATAAAATTAATTGGCCCCCTTGTAGAGGTTTATAGGGTACAGGCAAGAGGAGCGGCGACCTATGGCGCTGAGCTTTGGGGCCATAGTGCAGTCCAGTCCTTAGCTAGGTCAGAAAATCATTTTATGAGACAACTTTTAGCTTTACCTAAGAGCACCCCCCTACAACCTCTTAGGATGGACCTGGGAATCCAGCCAATAGTTGATCTGGTTGCTTCCCGAATGGTTATGTATTGGCGCCGTTTGTGGAGCACACCAGAACTCAATATCTTCAGGGAGGAATTAAAATCAATTATGATACTCCCAGGGGCTGGTTCCATCCCATGGCTTGCATACATTAAAAAGTTTTTAGGTGAAATCGGTAGGGAGGACCTATGGCATAACCCAGAGGTGGCTTGTGTCTCCCTACCAAAAAAACAGTTGGCAAAAGCGATAGAGGATCATAAATTGACCCAAATATTACGTTTTGATCCGGGTACTAACATGACCTCTGTATTCCTTGAAATCAAACTAAGCTACAGCTTCGAGCCCGCACTTGATATGATCCAACCTTTGCTTGCCAAGAAACTTTATATACAATTCAGGCATGGATCCCTACCCTTATTTTCTAGGACGAATAAATGGGTAGGCTCAATAAACCGTGCTTGCCCAGGGTGTAGTTCGAACGAGGAATCAGAGGCCCACGTGTTATTCTTTAGCAAGGCCTACACAAACCCACGTAAAAAATGGATTATTCAATTAGCGAAAAACATTGGGGTAAGCAACTACAGAGACCTACATAGGGTAATGAAATCTGACACCTCCCCCCTATTTGTCACAGTTACTGCGAAATACCTCTTTTCCATGTGGGTAACAAGAAAACATTTAGTACTGTAACGCCTTCTTCTTTTTATATTTCAAGCCGTGTTCATTTTTTGTGCTAAACATCTTATATTTTTTATGAATACATAACGAATTAAATTATTGTTTTATGAGAGGTTTTAAAGATTATTGAGTGTATATGTAGAATCTTTTTAAATGTGATGTCTGCACTTTTATGGTATTTTTTACCGAAATAAAGTTTTCTGACTGACTGTACTGTCAAAATCGAAATCTCTATGCATATTCTCCTGGAACATCAATGGCCTGGGTAACAAAGCAACAGATAGCCATATACTGCTTTTCTTACAAGCATTCAATATCATCCTAATACAGAAAATTTGGCTTGAAGACATATTCCACATGCAGGGCTTTGCGGGTTATCATACTCCGGCCTGCCAAGGAGCCAGGTTTTCTCACCCCAAGGGATGCTTTTCAATCTACACCTCAAGAACAAACATCAGCGCTATCAGGGAACTGCAGGTGAGGTCAACGGAGAAAATAGAAATAAAAGTAATTCAAGCAACGGTCCGCGAGGGAAAATAACTATGAGCTGTGATCATTAATACATACCTGCACCCTAAATGTAGGGCAAAAGGCTCAGAGTTATTGATCAGCGAAACCAAAAGGCTCCTAGGAGAAGAACAAACTCTTACATTTATTTTATCAGGGGACATTAACCTACACCTACTTGACATTCTGGCGGATGAATAACGTATAGCCACCCAATGGGATATCCCAATACAGGGAGAAAACATAAAGGGAAAGCAAAGTAAAATAGGCAAGCAATTCCTGAGAGAGCTAGAGCATCTCAACTACCGGGCACTAAATGGATGCTTTCCGGAGGATAACCCGCCTGCAGCAACCTTTTATTCCAAGACGGCCACTTCAACATCATACAACACATTTGTTACTCTACCACCGTACCATAAAGTCTGCTTAGTCACCTCAGACCAACTCACTGAGGAAGATTCCAGTGATCATCTTCTGCAGGTGGTCATGCTCAAAGTGAGCCCCGAAGATGCCTGCTACCCTACAGAAGTAGCATGCTCTGGACACACCATGAACAACAAAAGGATTAAATGTAACATCGATTCCATTAATCGACTCTTTAGGTTCACCCAGGACATATGACAAGGACAACAAGGAAGATCCACAAACTGTGCAACCAGATGAGAGGGCTTCATGAAAGTGCAAGGGGATACATTCAGCACCTCAACTAAGAGAAGGAATACATCACAGCAAGGGTCCGCCAGGTCCATCTCACTTTCACTCACTCTCAACTACAGCAAGTAAAGGCACTTAAGAGAACCATAAAATCAACACTTAGAAAACTTCACTGGAACCCATGTGATGAAGACCTGCATTGAGAACTGAGACGGAACAAAGTAACACTGAGAAACTAATATGGACAATAAAAAGGAAGGAGAGGAAGCGCTCTGGGAAAGGCTCCTGTTCAACTTAAAAAGTAATGATCACGCAGGGTTCTGTCGCAAAGTAAACATGCTACAACGTCCCACTTCTCAAGGGATTTGCACTCATCTGACCAAAGAAGACTGGGCACAGTTCCTATATGAGCATTTTAACCACCTTTACGAGGGGCAACATTAAGCAAGTGTGCTAGCAGAAATCTCAATCTATTCTTCCAACAACACAACTAAAAAGGAATCTGAGATGGTAGACTTTGCCTAATACTTTCCATAAGGCTCCATCACAGAGTCTTTTGTATCAACTAGTCAGCAAATAAAGAGACAAATAGCCAAAGGGAGACGGAAGGGGGCCACAGGCCCAACTGCGATTCCACCTGCATTATTCAAGCAGAATCCCAGCTACTGATCAGCAGAATTAGAGCCGATATTCGATCAGACATCAGTGGATGCCATAATCTTGGCCTCATGGAGAGGGTCCATAATTTCACTGATCCATAAACACAGTGATAAGAGCACTGCAAAAATCTATCAGCTTGTGGTGCTTATCGACAATAAGGTCATGTACTTTTCCAGCACCATTCTGGAGGAGCCTACATCTTGAGCCTAGGAAGATCATGTAATCCCGCTAAACCAAAATGGCTTCTGCAAACTTATGGGAACTAGAACCAATATCATGGCTCTTTCCTTATTAATAAATGGGTCCAAACATGCTCACCTACTATTATACATCTGCTTCAGAGATTTTCACACCGCTTTTAATCATATTGATCGAGGCAAAGGTATTGATTCTGTTACATACAGACACATGGACACAGTTTAAGTAAGTGGCAGGAACGCATCTTTCAAAATGTATTACAACCACGAAAGGCCTGAAGCAGGGCTGCATCCTTGCCCCTACTCTGTTCAATCTCTTCTTAGCTGACCTAACAACAAAACTGGACTGTTGTAACTTTCACGCCCTGAAGGTGGGTGGATTATCCCTTTCCAACTGCCTTTATGCAGACGACCTGGTTCTAATAAGTTGCACCTCGGTCAGCCTGTAGCATCGCTTTAAGGCCACTCATGCATATTCAAAAGAAAATGGCTTAAAAATCAACTTAAAAATCCCCAAAATAATGGTAGTGAACAGCACAAATAGAAAAGCATTAAATTGGCACATCGCCTCCCAGCGTCTGGAGTCATGTTGGAATATATATATTTAGGTATTATCATTGATAAAAAAAGGCTCATACAAACCACAGAAAGAGGCTTTGAAACAGAAGGGAAATGCCCTAGAACTGGCCCTAAGAAACTGAAGAAAAATTAACACAAGTAAATTGATCTCAACAATAACCTATGAGAGTGAGCCATTATGCTGGAGGGACGCATCAACTCTGGATGGGATCATGGTTGGATCCTACAGAATGAGCTTCAGCCTGCCCAAATAGACCTCCCCAGCTCATCTAAGATTGGAGTTCAGTCTACAGAAACAATCTCTCACCAGGAGAGGCCCGCATATAAAGTGCTGTGTTTTCAAGGACAAGGGAACCCGAAGGTATATAAGGGACCATGGGTAAGGAATTCTTATCGAGGAACAGCTGGCCCCTAAGTTTAAGAATGTATCTAAAAGTACACACAGAAAATTATTATGTTCTATGTCACAAACCCACAAGAAATAATATCTGCATATTTATTAAACCACATAATAGAAAGGAACGTAATAAAAGTGGGAAACAAAAAACAACCTATATGGGAAAAACTACAAGGGAAAAACCATAAAAAACTCCGACATTTTACGGAGAGTGACAATTAACAATGTAATGAAGGCCATGTCACGATGTTTGGTACCAACGCTATGGTATTTAGAAATAAATAATGTGCAAAAGCTGTGTCAATGACGTTTTGATCCCATTACATGATATAGGGATCATCATCAGGTCTTAGATTATTTACTGTCTAGTAATGGATGCAGTGGTATGTGCAAGTGGTTTCCTGGGGGGAAGAGAGCTACACGTGATAGAGTTTGGGAGCAGTGTTAGCCAGCTGGCAATTTAGGTCCTAAGCGGAGCTTTATGTTCAAGGCAGTACTAACATGGTGATCCATTTAGGAAAGGTAACCGTTCCCTATAAAAACGGCAGAAGAAAAGAAGGTTAAGGTTAGACTGGGCAGAGGAGTCATCGCAAAGGCAAGAAGTCAGATCGCTGAGAACATACTTCTTCAAAGGGAAGCCCAACATCAGAGGGATCAGATTTACACAGAACCTTAAAAGGATGAACCTATGATGCAGGTTCCTTACCACCTCCACATGTGAATATTCACCCTCTGTCATGGGTGGAATCAAATAATACAATTTTACAGTTGATTTTGCCATCTGAATTTCTTTCCTTTCTTAAGCTAGTTTTACTCTTTAAAAACCCATTCTCTATCTTCTGTAGGGGGTCGGTTGATCCTATGCCCTGTATGTTGTTGCTGTGATTGTTTTGGCAATGTAAATCTTTTTTATTTTTTCTAGGAGCTTTGAGACCAGTTTCTTAATAAAACTAGAAACTCTGCAAAAGTACACTCCATTGTTTGTGCCCTGCTACCCACCATGTGTGACCAAGATTGTTTAGTGTAAAAAACAACTGCTAAATATGAGAAGGTATCCACAGCTAGTTTGCGAGTCCCAATATAAAACGGTGAAATGTTTTTAAGGAAAGGTGAAACTAAGATAAAGGTTTTTGACTCGTTTACTTTAAGATCCATAGATGACATAAAGCTCACATAGGTGTCAATTAGGTGTTGGATTTCAACACCTGTCCTTGATTCAGGACGGCGTCATCCACATAGGCCAGGATTGGCAATGCACCTGAGAAGAAAGATGGCATGACATTTTTGAGGGCGGCTTCCACCCCATTGGTATAGAGTGAAAATAAGAATGGGGCGAGAACGCAGCCTTGCCTGACTCCTCTCATGATCTTAAAAGGTCTGGTGCATTCCCCATCCCTTCCATAGTGGACTGACCCCATCGCCTGTGAGCAAATTTGGCGTATAGGAATAATCAACCTGGGGTCTATGCCCATCTCAGCCATGGTTGCCCACAGTTTTGGGTGGGCTACGCCATCTACAGCCCCTGAGAGGCCCATAAAGGCCATATATATATATATATATTACCTACTGGCGGTCGCCAGTAGGTAGTTATAGTTAGGACCCCTTTTCCATAGGAAAACCTCAACATTCTATTTTGAATAACTTTGGCGCCGGTCGATGAATCCTCGCGAATTTCTCAAAATAGGTGGGGCGCTACGCTCCGCTCCTACCCTGAAAGTCTCGGGGGGATTCGTCAAGCGGGGGCTGAGATAAAAGGGGGGTCCCAAAACGCGTTTTTCCCATGCATTTTTCCATAGGACCTTTAGAACGAGCTACAGCCCGAACGGCTGAACAGAATTACTAGTAATTTGGCAGAGAGGTAGTCCCTAGGTCAAGGAAGTGCCTTTTGTAGGTTTGGTGTAAATCTGTTCAGTAGATTCTGAGAAAATAGCCTTTAAATCAATATATATATCTGAGCCCGCTTACGGTACGCTTACCGTACGCTTACCGTAAGCGTACGGTGGCGTGCGCGAGCGCGATTCTGATTGGCTCTTAGATCTTAGTAAACATTCGAATCGGCCGAAACCAGGAAGCGGCGTCCGCCATTTTGTCTCTCGCACTGATCAAACATGATGGCCAAAAACATGTTACGGGGCTGTGTTGACAACTCCCTCCCACATAGTCATGTTGAGGGAGTCCCCAAACATCCCCCAAGAGCAAAAACGTATTTTTTTTTTTTTCGGCAATTTCGCCGAGTACGCTTACGGTACGTTTACCGTAAGCGTACGGTAAAAAAATAAAAATAAAAAAAACACTATCCACACTTACCCCACCCCCTGTGCTTTTGGGGGCCGTAGGCCACCCAATGTACGGTGCTTATTAATACGTAAAAAAAACTAAATTTTGGCAACATGAAATGATAAAATCGAAATAAAAAAAACACTATCCACACTTACCCCACCCCCTGTGCTTTTGGTGGCCGTAGGACACCAAATGTACAGGGCTTATTAATAGGTAAAAAAAACTAAATTTTGGCAACATGAAATTATAAAATCGAAATAAAAAAAACACTATCCACATTGACCCCACCCCCTGTGCTTTTGGTGGGCGAAGGCCACCAAATGTACAGGGCTTATTAAAGTTGATAAAAACCGTGCACGGAACGAACTGCGTTAAGTGGGCGCGCACGCCTCGAATGGCGTAAAGTAACTTAGCATTTAAAAAACCGTACAAATTCACTGAAAAAACCATAGGTTTCACACACGTTATAGTTAGGAATTAGCATTTAAAAAACCTTGCAAATTCACTGAAAAAACCATAGGTTTCACACATGTTATAGTTAGCGGAAATTTTACTGATAAAAAACCAGTGAAATTCCCCCGTTATAGTTAGTGCAGGCAACTATAACTCACGCGACCGCAATCTTCTGCTGATGACATATGTGTCTTTATGAAAAAAAAATATTTGTAATATATGTATAGCTAAAAATGTATGGAAGAAGACATGGGCAAATAAGTGTCTAAATACAGTATTAGCATCAGCAGAGGATTGCGGTCGCGTGAGTTATAGTTGCCTGCACTAACTATAACGGGGGAATTTCACTGGTTTTTTATCAGTAAAATTTCCGCTAACTATAACATGTGTGAAACCTATGGTTTTTTCAGTGAATATATATATATATATATTCCCTCTCTTTGCTCTGGTGTATTTAGAGATGATCAGAGTTAGGTTTAGGCATTGGTCAATCGTCCCTCTCCCCTTCTGGACTCCACATTGAGATGGCATCAAGATGTTATTTTTTCTTGCCCAGTTTTCTAGCCTGTTCAATAAAACCCGCCCCAAGAGTTTAGCAGTGGAGTCGAGAAGGGAAATAGGGCAGTAGTTCTGAGGGCTGGATTTATCCCCTTTTTTATAAATTGGGACTATAATACTTCTTATCCATGACGGTGGTGGGCCTCTCTTGGAGATTTATTAAATACATTAGTTAACAGAGGAGCCATAAGTCTTGATATTCTAAAAATAAATCAATAGGGGCCCCATCGGGCCCTGGTGCTTTTGAACGACTACATTTGGCCAGGGCAGAACTTATTTCCTCCTGATTAAATGTCAGTGGCTTAAGTGAGACCTCCAAATGATTAGGCAATTCAGTCCCAGATAGAGTCTCAGATCTAAAGATAGTTTTGAAATCCGCTATCCATGTATCTTTGTCCACATTGCTGAAAATATTCATTTTCTATGTGTATTGTTTGATGCATTCTTAAACCTAGGGACCACGTGTTCCGCATATTAACTGCTGGCATAAAGTCAAGTGCACAGATCTAAACACACTAAGCACAAATTGATGGCTGGAAGTGAACAATCAGGAGCAGCTCTCTTGCCAAGGCTTACCTTAATGTATCAGTTGCACAACTCGGCCTACAGGATGTTTGGGAATCATCGGCAACCCACGCCAGCTTCAAGAAGTTGGTAAACAAAACCATCAAAACAGTTTTGTTAACCCCTTCCCCGCTCATGACGGAACCACTCCGTCATGAGCCACGGGTGCGCTGTGCTCATGACGGAGTGGTTCCGTCATGCTGTGGCCGTTGGCGGCCGCTCCGCCCACGCGGCGCTAATTCCCCGCCTGTGCAGGCGATTAGCGCAGTGGGCGGAGACGTGACGGAACCACTCCGTCATGAGCACAGCTCACCCGTGACTCGTGACGGAGTGGTTCCGTCACAAGCACAGCGCCACCGCAACTGCCCCCACACCCCCCCAGCGCCGCGGCGGAATTCCTGCCGTGGCGAAGGGGTTAATGGAAGACAAGGCAGCAGTGGCAGGCGGAGCCCACAGTTGTCATGTGCTGAACAGTTCCGATACAACAATACCCCAACCTTATTTTCACACAGGGTACTCCAACTCAGTAAAAGAACAATTTCTGAGATACCGATTGGAAATACTACCTTCTCTCCTAGATCAACCACCCTGGAAACGTAACATCATCACAACCGATTTTCAGTTGCTCAAAAAAGAGAAAGAAGATATGGTGCACTCGCAAGGAGGTGGTGGCTTAGCAAAGAGTCATGCAACAACCACTTTTTAACAGAAGAGGAATTCGAACATGCAGACAAGCGGTATTGGCCTGCTTTCTACCTTTTGACATGCAGCTGAATTGTGCTTTGTGAAATTCCTCAAGTCAGATAAGAAATTTCCTCCCGAACTGATCACACGCATCCAGCTGGAATGACCGTTTTGCACATAGGACACCTTAGAACACGTTTTAGAAAAAATGGCTATTTTGTACACAGGACACCTTAAACATTATAATGTATTCTGTTTTTTAATCTTGCTTACTTGCTTGCTCCAATCATTGTACCATGGAAAAGCTTTTAATGGTTGATGTAAAATAATTCTTTAATCCATCGGTGGGGTAAATGCCCCTTGTTCGACCAACCTCCTATCTTTGCACATAGGTCCCATTAAAAGGAACCACACCCCTTTTAAAAATGTCACAAAAACATACTGTCGCACTGTAGACTGGCTAGATCGCATTTTAAGATTTTATACTTCTTTTCACGCTATGGTCGGCATTTTTAAAGGCAGCTAACCATTAGGGACAGTTTAGCAAGCACCTTATGAACGAAGGCACTTTTAACACTCACGTTAGATTTAATACGCACCTTAATAAACCTACAGTACATCTACAAAAAACAAGCATCCAGCATGCACCATCTGAATTGACATGTATTTCATATATGTTAGCTGTCGTTTCAATTTTACAATAACCTACTGATTGTAAACATGAAAAAGACCTATAGAATATGAATATGTTC
Source organism: Triturus cristatus (assembly GCF_964204655.1). Taxonomy (NCBI): domain Eukaryota; kingdom Metazoa; phylum Chordata; class Amphibia; order Caudata; family Salamandridae; genus Triturus; species Triturus cristatus. The sequence continues at coordinate 1,124,390,601 of NC_140590.1, read as the reverse complement.
CTTAAGAACCATATGCACTTTAAATATATGTCGGGCAATAGAGCACTTTTAGCTAAATTGAAAACTTGCTGATTCACTCTGTAATTGACGTATGGTGTTGCTGTTATTACAATTGTTTTAACCATATAGTATAATTTTTTAATTTTGCAAAGGTTTTAATTAACTCAGCAATACTAAATAAACTTGAAACTTGAACAATCATACCACTACTCATTTGTGTGAGCAACCTGAATTGGGGCAATCCAAACCGAAAATCAGGGTTTCTTTCAGACTTTTCAATTCATTGAAAATAATTAGAATCTAGCAACACAGGGAATTCTTAATGTCATACTTTAGCAGGATGTTGAGATGCAAGTGTCTCAATTGGGAATATTTGTTTGTAGAGAATTGATTGCTGAACAAAATTAAAAAGTAAAATCCATTGATATATTTATAAGCTATGAGTATAAACATTTTTGGTGGCCTTTCCAATTGTGACATATTGTGGTGCTTGACTCCAGAAACTAAAATGCTTAAAATAACAACTTGGATATGAAAACATGCCAAGTGTTATGTTTTTACCTAAAAATGCACAATGTAGACATATCTTGTGATAATGAATTTCAACTGTCTTCGTGCATCTCTGTAATTGTTTTTCCAAATGTACATTAGTATACAAATAGTGAATATCAGTTTCATCCTTCATTAAGGTAAATTGAAAGACGTCCCGCATTTTAGTTTAGTAAATTATATATTTAATGTACCTTTGAAATTTATCTTTTGTCATGTACTTTTTCAGAGCTAGCAGGAGAGTTGTGAGAATTTTGTAGAGAACATAACATGTGTTACCTTATCATTCTTCCATGCACTCTCATGTGAGTCAATTGCAGTAACACACTGGTGCTATGCATGAGACCTGTGTTACTTATTTTCAGTTTTGGCTAAGGCATCCATTATGTTTCAGTCAATTACCAGTGTTTCTTAGTAAATATGTCCACTACTTATATGATACTTTCACATATGTTCAATAAATGTGATTCCATCATTTAGAAATTGTTTGTTTCTTGTAATGATTTGAGCCAGCCGCAGTTCGTGCAGGTAACAGCAGTGGGGCCTTTTAAGGGGGGATTTCGAGGAACGATGCTGAGGGAAAATGAATGATTTATTTAATATTCCCTCTGCATCGTCCTTCAAAATCCCCCTTTACCCGGCCCCACTGCCCCACCGCCCCACAGCTGTTACCTACATGGACTGCGGCTGATTTGAGCAGATGAATTTCCAATTAGAGGCAGACTGGTTAGCTGGGAGCTTCATAGGGGGTACTGACCCATTGTTCTTCTTTGATTGATGCTATCTGCCCTTTTCTTTGTTCTAATAGTGTGTTGTCCTGAACTCATGAAGTGACCCTTTGAGTATCACAACTTCTTGTTTGTCTTGTGAAGGGGTGGGGCTGAGTCAATAATAAAATTAAGTAGCAGATTAGTGTTCAATATATGTCATATGTTGATACCATTGTCACCATACATTTTGTTGCTACTAGTCTGCGACTCCAACTTTTCAGTATATGACGCTTGTGTTTTTCTGGTGGAGGAGAAATCAGTGTAATTTCTATGTGTTACTGATCTATCAAAAAGCCTTTTCTCTAACAGCTTTTCTCTTCTGAATCTCTTTTAGGATAACATGGTAAGTAACATATCACTAAAACTCTATGCACACGAGCTAATGTATGTTTGTAGATTATCCTCACAAAATGAGTTCATATCTCAGAAGTACACACATTGGAAACTGCTAACATAAATTATACCAGGCAGAGGAACATGGTAATTGAAGCCCAATTTTAGAGACAATAGAGACCAGTATTGATAAGACTTTCAGGATTTAGTAAGGCAGGATTTTCTTAGTTCAATAACTTTATTTGAAAACCAAAGGTATCCTTAAAAGTGCAAGACGTACAATAAAATACATATAGCACATAATTAAAAGACAATTCGATAAAGACAGTGAGCTAAAATTCAAATCACAAAGCAAAAATGTGCAGAGCGGTGCAGCAGTCATCTCTGGTTCCATGAGCTCGTACTGCTCATACTGCTACTCTCAAAAAAGCGCCTAGGGGGCCAATTACCTCCTCATCTATAAGTTGAAAGAAAATGCTGAGGGCTACCCTAAAGTTGATCATTTTTACAAGGGGAAGCACGAAAAGCCTTCAATACAAGAATAATAACCACAAAAAGAATGTAAAATGCAGCATTGATTGTCCAGACTTCCCATCACAAAGCAGGGCAAAGAATCAAGATTAGCATTAAAACACTACAAATATTTATGGACTAAATAACAGAACAATGAACTTTGCTCCCAATGACCCATTGGTCTTGGCAGATACTATGCGGCCAGGCTGTCTGTTGTGGAATTTAAATATCTAAATGAGTAAGCGTCACCTATGTAGGGGACGTCCCCCTGAGCACAGCTAAGAGCCCACTAAAGTGTGGGTTAAAAATGATAAACACCAAACTGAATCCAAGTAATTAAATCCAAAATGTTGGTGTGAAGCTTGAAGTTTTTAATGTGCATAGATCATTGTATTAAATTGTTCATATCAATCCATGATGCATCCATGACATATAATTCACAAGGAAATCAAAACATGCATTTCAGAGTCCCAATGCATTTTGGGCTGTCCAAGCCCTTCTTCAGGGGTCACTCATACGGGTCTGAGTGCGTCCACATCTACAGGAGATCTGCAGAGTTCAACTATCTAGCCACACTCATCTTCCCCCTCTCTATGGTCCTTCTTTCAGTATCAGCCAGATTGTACTGAGCTTGCCATAACTTTTCTTTATTAATGCTAAGGTTTCCCTCAGGGTCAGTGAAAACATGTTGAAAACCACTCTTGTTCAGGCTCGATTCCATGCTCCCTATCCAGGCAATCTCAGAGCCTTTGTCACAGTTGAGGCAATTCCTAATGATATCTCTTGTAAGACCTGCTTCCTTGTTTTTCCATACTGCTAACCATAGCAAAGGTGGGTGGGCTCTAATTTAATTTTCTATATATGGGATGCCTTTCTACAGAGCCTATTTTCTTGTGGATGCCCAATATCTGTGCTTGATATGTTTCTGTTGAAATGCACTGTGATTTATAGATTTGCAAGAGGGAATAGGTGCGCCCCTACCCTTGCGTTGTGGTAGGCTAAATAAAGTGCCAGTAGCCTTTGTTAATGTGGTCCAGCGGTGAGTAACATGTGGAGCCCAAGATCCAGTAGCAACAAAAGTTAAACCTAAACATTAATAAGTGTTAGTGCATTTTAGGCTATTATTGCCAACTGTAAGGGTGGACAACTGATATTTCTTTGGGCCGCAGGACCTAACATAAGATTTTGTAAAATTGGTCTGCAAACCTAATGCACCCATAAAATCCACAGAACCATAGACTAGGAGGTTCAGGGCTCATGATGTCTGTGCCATTAGCACAGCAGTTTCCTCATACGGGAGTGAGAGTAGCACAGAGCCTTTTATTTTTGGGACATCTGATGTGCTATTCGTTAAAATAGGATGTAGGTTTTGATATATAAAATTGATAAAAGTGGGACTGAAAGACCTCCTTGTCTCACTCCAAGAAAAACTCCAATGTCTTTTGCGTCCTCTCCATCGAAGTTTATTCTATATCTGGCCTTCAAATCTGTGTGCAAACACACAAAAAATTGCACAAGTGTTTCATCTTTTGACCTCAGCTTTGAGGGGTAATGCGGTCAAATGTTAAGGTCAAATCCATGAAGGCCAATTATAAGGGAGATTGTTAAGACATGGTGTATTTCCCAATAATCAAGCACAAGTTTAAACATTGGTCAGTAATACCAACTCAATTCCTGAATCCATATTGGCAAGAGGGCAAAATAGCCTTCTCCTCTGCCCACTCCCTAATCCTGATGTACATGACCCTTCCAAGAATATTTATCATGGTGTCGATTAAACAAGGGGGGCTGTAACAGCCCAGCTGTGAACGAACAACCTTTTAAAAAATGGGTACTATGATGGAGGTTTTCCATAAGCTGGGCAGTGGGAAAACCATTAAAGACATCCACCAGTAAAGGTGCCCAGAACTATGGGCTGTCCTTTAAACAATCAATTGGTACTCCATCCTGGCAAGGGGCCTTATCACAGATACCATGGCCTATGGCATTGTATACCTCGGTCAGGGTTATCAAGACTTCCCTAATATTGAGCCCTGGATGGAGATCACTTGCAGCTTGCGTGGCAGCATAAATACTTGAGAAATGTGTTTCCCATGTCTCACTGGTGATGTGACAATTAATCAGGGTTGCTACTTGACTCATACGCTTCATGTCTGATACAGTCTGGATTTCACCAATGTGTCCCATTGGTATTGAGGCATTTCTCTCTTCCTCCAGGAAATGACCCCTTTGTATTCCTTTCATTGGTGTGCCACATCCAGAGGGTCCCTTTGATTAGCTGTGAGCGCCTTACATAATTGACGATTAGCATCTGAGCATTCATGATTCAAACACATAAACTTGGTGACAAATGTACATGATGGTCGTAATACTCTTTTCCTTAAATTCAAACAAATTTGACTGAAATCACCTTCCAATTCAAGTTCTGTATCTTTGTCAGCTCGGCAAACCTCAACCAGGTTTGGGTTCTCCGTGATCATTTTATGAAAGAGTTGGTCATGTTTGTCTGCTCTCCATATTAATCGTAAGCCATCAGTAGACTATTTGAGGTTTCTAGCTCCACACTCCATTCTAGGTTTAGGCTTAGGGGACAATAAAAGTGCCACCTCTATGGGGATATGATCAACCTAGTTTGACCAGACTATTTTTTGATGCAGCAATAAGTCCACTAAATTAGATGATAAAATGAAATAATCCCATGTAGAAGAACAGTCTCTACCATAAATGTAGGTATCAAATGGTTGTTACAGCCAGCTATGTCCATTATATTGTTTAAATGCTGGGAGGCCAGATAACCCTTCAGCTCCACACCTCTTGAATCATCGCCATTTGAGGGATTTACTGGATTATTTGCTGTGGCTATGGTTGGGGTATTGAAGGAATTAACATGTGTAACACGCCTTGCGTTAAACTCTCCTGCTAGGCAAAAACCTGCCAATTGCCCTTTAATTCCAACATTACTTTGCAATGAGGAAATGTAATCAAATAAAATTGGAAATTTGGTATTCATAACATTGCTAAAATCTTTATTATAAAAGTTGATTAGATACAACATTGGCTCCTCTTGTATCTCACAACATGAACATTGTCATTTTGAGTCTTGATTCCCTTTACACTACCCCCAACAGAGAGATTCACCCACATGGCCAGGCAACCTGATGATCACTCTGACTGGAAAGAAATTGCTGGGATACTATGACATTCAAAAACATTGGATAATAATTTCTGTGTGGCCCAAGTTTCTTGGAACATGAAAAAGCATACTGTTTTATTAAAGCTAGCCATTTGGGTATCATTATCTTAGAATGAAGGCCTGCAGTTTTCCAGCTCCGTATCCTCAATACAGAATCCCCAAAGCCCAAAATGTTGCCAGAAGGAGGAGGGATATCAGGTTGGAGTGATTTATCTAATTGGTTAGATGTTGGTGCTTTCCTATCTACAGGTCTAGTCCCCAGTACGTCTAAAATCTCAAGGTTACCTATGTCAGAGAACCTATTACAGAGTGCAAAATGTAGAGTGGGTACATAGCGGTTTAGGGTTCTCAATGTGGCTTTCAGTGCTTTGGGTTTGTAAAAGTATCCTAATGGGAGCAAACATATATTGGCATCATTACAACTAGTGATCTCAACATGTTTCCTACACATTGTGGTCTGCTCAAATTCACCACAATACAATCCCCAACGACGGGGGTCATTATGATGGCGGAAGGGCCGCCAACGCGGGCCGGTGGTCCTTCCGCCATCACCAAGAGTATTACCCACTGCCAAATTAGGATGGCGATAGTTATCGCGGCAGATGCAAAGTCTGTCTGCCGCTTCACCGCCAAAGGCAATCGCACTGATTGCCTGGCGGATGGTGCAGGGCCCCTAAAATGGTGGCGGTGCCTAGCAGGCACCATCCACCAAATTAGGATGTGGGTAAAGGAAAGGCGTTTCCATGGCGGCGATGCTGCCATAGAAAGGCTGGCGGGGGTTGGGGGCCCATTGCAGGCCCCCCTTGTTTGGGGGGTGTCACTGCACTGGGGGTACCCATGGTACCCCCCTGCATTTCCATGCACCAAGTGGCAGGCACCGCGTGGTGCCTGCCACGTAGTGCAGGGAAATGCAGTGCAAGCACTTTTAACATTGCGTACGGTGCTGCAGCCAGCAGCACCTCCCGCAATGTTAAAATCCCTGGATGCCTCCGCAAGTATGGCAGGCGCATCCTAATCACAGTGGTGAGACCGCCGCATGTCTGGCGGGTGGTCCCAAACAGCACTACGAGGACCGCCCACCATCGTAATCAGCCCCTATATCTTTCTTCAACCAACCCACCCATCCATTCCTTTGTACCATTATTATCTCATTTATGCTCATTGGATTAAAATTTTCATACTTAATGAGCTAGTCAACACTTTTATTACATAGCTCCACCCATGATTATGATTGTGATTCCCTCAGACCAGAGGGGGGACTCCTGCCACCAACAAAACATAGGGCGAGGATGCCGGAAGCAAGTCCCGTAGGTCTTTACTTGGGTTAGGGCGAGTTCCAGTTTGGATTTATTTAACAGTTCTTGCCCCTGATGATCCAAAATTCTGTGTGTCTTTATGACCCAAATGCAAAGGACCGGCAACTAACTCAGATGACCCTGGTTTGATGAATTCCTTGGGCAACTCCTGTGTGCCTTCAGAATCTATAACTCAATTACTTGTAACAATTTGGTTTTTAGTGTCCGTCCTGTTGCTAATAGCAATGTTGATTGTGGCCGAAGGTGTGGTCAGGGCGCTCTTAAGGTCAGATGTATTAATGATAGTATCCAGCAAACTGCTTTCGATACATCTTAGCTGGTCCTTAATCAGTTTCAGTTTTTCCTCTAAAATGGCACAAATACTTCCACACAAATAATTAGACATATCCATATTCTCTGGTTCACATTCTGTTTTGACTTAGTTTGAGACTGTTTGAGGGGCCAGGAAGAAAGTTGGCCCAGTTATTTAGCATAGCATTATGTCTCTTAACCCACGTTGGTAATTTCTAACCAAACTTTTTATTTTTAACAACAGGCTCAGGATCTGATAGAAGACTAATGGGACTTGAGGAAGTTGGGGCCTTTTCCACACCATCCTTATTCAAATCCTGGGTGATGAGTGGAGTCTTTAACTGGTCCAGTCCTCGCTTGGGCATGCGCCTGGTCGCTGAACCAGGTAAACCTGGCAAAACTACTCAGCAGGAATACCTCCTGGAGCCCTGAGCACTGTGGTCAGTGTAGTATTTAGCCAAAACTGAGTTCAAAGCTGCCTGTGTTGCAGAAGCGGGAGATGCATTTATTAGCTCTAGGCCAGGAAAACCAGGTTCGCTTCCTGGGGTCCTGAGCACTGTGATCAGCAAAGTAGGTGGCCAAAGCAGAGTCCAGAGCAGCCCGCAATGCGAAAAACGGGAGACATGATTAATAGCGCTGGACCAAGTTAACCAGGTGAAGCGACTCAGCAGGACTGCCTCCTGGGGTCCTGAGCTCTGTGGTCAGCGTAGTATTCAGCCATAACAGAGTCTAGAGCAGCTTGCGCTGCAAAAGCGGGAGACACCCTTAACAGCACGGGTCAATATGAACCAGATGAAACCACTTGGCTGGGATGCCTCCAGGGGCCCTGAGCACTGTGGTCAGTGTAGTATGCAGCCACAACAGACCTCGTTGCATTAGTGGGAGACGCGCTTAATTGCACTGGACCAGGTAAACCAGATGAAACCACTCAGCAGGACTGCCTCGTGGGGCCCTGAGCACTGTGGTCAGTGTAGTATGCAGCCACAACAGCCCTCGTTGCATTAGTGGGAGACGCGCTTAATTGCACTGGATCAGGTAAACCAGATGAAACCACTCAGCAAGACTGCCTCGTGGGGCCCTGAGCACTGTGGTCAGTGTAGTATGCAGCCACAACAGCCCTCGTTGCATTAGTGGGAGACGCGCTTAATTGCACTGGATCAGGTAAACCAGATGAAACCACTCAGCAGGACTGCCTCGTGGGGCCCTGAGCACTGTGGTCAGTGTAGTATGTGGCCAAAACAGAGTCCAAAGCAGCAGAATTTTCTTCAGCAAGTTTGAATAGGCAGAAACTGTCAGAAGAAAATCAAGCTAGCTTATCTCATAAACTGTTGAGGTTTGAACTAATTCCATGGTCTCTAAGAAATATGTTTCTGTTAAGTGACTTTACAATAAACCTTTTAACAGTAGTGAGGTGATCTGAGCCTGTGGATTGTATTTTTTCCATTTCCCGCTTTTTTAATGTTAATCAGAACAGAGTAAAAGACAAATCAAGGCTCCACTGCTGAGACATTTCAATAAAATGCATATAAATTTGTCTTATTTGTGGAATATGCATTACTATAGCATGACTTCATTTATTCAAATACTGCCATTCATTTAATAATTTTCCTTCAGTGGGAGCCATGCCTGACAACAGGGGATCTGGATAGAGCTGTCATCCAGCTCATATTCAGCTGGATGACAGCTCTTATTATCCAACTGGTTTGAGCTGGATGATATAAATAAAATACATGAATATTGCCAACACATTAATATTTAATGCACACTTTCAAAATTAAATCCCAGAGTTCTCCAGAGACTACTTTTGCTCATTTACAACAGGTGTTTTCAAATATATTTTTTCACTGTATCCAAAAATACAATCTTCTATTCACAATGATGATTTCAACAAATCGAACACAAAGTGTTTTCCAGAATACCCACAGGCTCACAGTACTGAGGCATGTAGAATACACATGTGTTAAGTGTTGCATTTGAATTGAAAAGTCTCTAATGCGCGTATTCTTTTTATCTCTTCCAGAAAGACGTTGCTGTAAGTGAATTGCTTTATCTTTCTCATAATTTTGGAGCAAACTAAAATGGCGGTAGGTGCTTCTGTGAATTCACGGTGCTGAGTGGAAATACTCATGAACAGTGGCAGAACCAGAGCCTAAGCAACTGAGTCCAATGGTCTGAATGTTACCTATGTTCAGCAACAACCTTGTATAGTAATACGAGGGCAGTTCTCAATTCGGACAAGTTAAATCATTGGTGTCTGTTTAGAGATTGCCTTAGAGGGGGCCAAATAATGGTAACTGAATTCTTGTTTTAATGAACTACATACAACCCGGTCTTTAAAAATGGTTTTAAACTTTGGAATTAGTTAATTTAGCTGAGCATTCGTTTTCTGTAGAGGCAGTTTTATTTCTGGCAGTCTCTTATCACTGTATGTTGTTTATGCTTGTGGTGGCCATTATGGGATTGTGCTTTTGTTATTTGAATAAGAGTGCTCTAATGTCAGATGGTGTCTCATTGGCATGGGTTTTCTATGGCCACAAAGAGAGCTCCTCTGGGTTTGATTACTTATTCGCCTAATTATTGTCTCTGTCATTATTTTAAACATTTTGCCACCTCCCTTTATCAGTGGGGTCTTCCGGTGAAATGTGTTCTTGCTTTTTCTAATGTTTCCAGAATGAGTGTCTTCTAGTAAAAACAAATATTCTTGGCACTACAGCTTGTGTAAGGTGAACGTACTTTGATTTAGTGCCAACATTGTCTGTTGGCAAATGTGCTTCTCAAATTACTCAAAGTTCATAACGTTCTTCCTGAATTCTGAACTGTGCTTTTACATGTAGATCTGGACTTTTTCCAGTATTTAATGTGCAAGTGTAATGTGTGTGGAGTCACTTGTTTGAAAAGAAAGTAAGTAATATGCTTGTGCGAGATGTTATGGAGCACTCGGGAGAAAATCTTTAAATATGGTATGCCCTAGAAAACAAAATGCTTGGAAGTGACTGGCACCAGTTAACACTTTCAAGAGAAAACTGCAAAGGTGCACTGGCATAGATAAACTCCATAGATTACAAGAGGGCCAGAACTATGCAAGAGTATGATTCTACAAACAAATGTGTCACGTCTCGGATCTTGATGTAGTGCCTTAGGTGGCAAATTATAATGGAACGTTCACTGAATTTTCTTAGTCCTCCCAAAGTTATACATTCTACTGTCTATTGTCAATTGCTCTTATGCTTCATTTCTGATATTTATTTCTGGGTCTTGATGTGAATTTTAATAGTATTTGGGCTTGAAATTACTGTATCAGATGCCCTTACCATTAAATGCTACTTTCTCCTATTGACATCACAGAGATAATGACACTTCCAGAGATTAGAGATCGAAAATAAAATATTTATTTTGTGCACTTTTAATGCAAGCTCTCTTCAGTCCTGTTTGCCTTTTTCTGTTCAAATAGCTCTTAAGGATAGAATTAAATTGGAAAATGGCTATTTGTTTGTGACCTAAATGTGTCTGTTTTATGTGTTATGTGTTTTTGTTTCCATATGTATACATGTATATACAGAATGTGTATGAAAAATCAGGACCTGTTTGTAGTGTCCCCCCAATGTTCACACCTCAATTTCACTTCTAGGTGCTGTTTTTCTGACTCTGACTGCACCCTCGGCTCTGCTATCAGACCCAGGGCCTGTGCTCTGATTAAAAGTATATGGTAATTAGAAATAATTACAATTGGCAATGACAGACCCCTGTAAGTCCCTAGTATACAAGGCAAAGGGGATTCAAACTACCTATACGTCCCTTTTATATATTAGGGCAGGGAGCTTCGGAGGCTCAGCAGATTTCCGGCACTTGGGTGTGCACTCCTGTGGTGCCTGCTGTCAGCAGGCTGCTTTTAAATTTTAATTATATGCAAACTCGACTTTGGGTTTAAAGGCATGTCTAAAGTAATTATCTAACTCATTTGTACATATAAGCCACCTGTAAGGTCTCCCCTTGGTGCCCCAGGGGTAGGGTGCCATGTAAATATAAGCAGGGACAATATAAAAGTTGTCTAATATGCCCTGGTGAGAGAAAAGCTCCCCATGTTTTTACCCACTGTAGATGATTAGCTCGATAGGCTAACATTGGAATATTTTATTCAAGTATAATTATTGATAGGAAGGGGCTGACAATGTCATAATTCAAGTTCTTAAATTGATAGTTATGATAAGTACAACAACCTGCCACTGTTAGATTTATAATAACTATCACAGAAAAGACACTATTAAACTTTCTTTTCTGTAAGCCAATATCTAGCCTTCCAGCTATCCACTCCTGATTTTCTGTCTTAATGAGATGTGAAGTGGCCTGCTAGAGAGATAATATGATTTCATGTGGAAGGAGAATTTAAACTGCAGAGAGAAAAGGCAGTATGGGGTGGAGTAGCCAAACTGGTCTTCAAAGAAAGAATGACACTTTAGGACAGCACAGACTCACCCATTCATCCTGCACCCCCAGCCACACAGGAGCTCCTGTAATTAGATTAGTGAGAGGGGTAGAAGGGTAGAAGGGAGGAGTTAGGGAATCTTAGCCACACCAGTAGATTGGCTTAATCTGATCATACCTCCAAGGAGAGAGTTTCTCCATGTTGGATTTTGGAAGAATTGTGCTTTCTGGGGCAAACATATGTCACACTTTGGAGGTGGTCATGTACCTGTGTGACATCCTGCATCCAATTGGTCGGGGTGCCCTCCTCTGCTTGATGCCCAGGAACACTGCATAAGTATGGAAGAGCTGCATGACAAATCAGATCTGCTGCCTGAAACTAAAAGCAGAAGAAGAACTGCCCTGACCTGCACCCCAAAGGGTTACACTCTGAAGGACCTCACCTGCTGTACACTTGGAACTACAACTCTAAGGACTTCACCTTGCATCAAGAAGGATTAAGGAGTGGACTCCCTGCAAGCTACAGGTCAACTGAGCTCACCTCCATCATCTCCACAAAGAAGTCCCCATCCTGGAAAGGGCCATTGGACTTTTAAGGATTTGGTCAGGTGCATTGTGGGAACTGTAGTCCCAACATCCCAGGACCATCTCAGAGGTTCTAGACACCTGGATTGGTGTTGTGGACACTTTTTACCCTCAAAGAGACCTTCTGGAAGAGGTTCCAGATGTTTGGAGCAATTTTTGCAAAAAGCTTCACAAATTGACCAGGTACATTGTTGGAGTTGTAGTCCCAGACCCCGGGAGGCAAACCAGAGCACCTGAAACCTTGGCTGGTGCTATGGACCACTATTCTGCCTCAAGAAACACCTCTGGAAGTAAGTGCAAAGAACTCATGACTTTGTCTCGGTCCAGCATGACCTTTTTGTTCAACTCTTTTAGTGCTATTTACTTCTAAGCATCAGTTTTACTTTTATTCTTTAAAAAATCTTATCTCTGATTCCCTATATTAGATTGTTGTCGTTTTCGTGTCTATTTGTTGATAAAAATATAATCTCATTTTATAAGGTGGTGTTGGATTTTTACTGTGTTTTGTGTTTTACTTACTTAATGCATTGATATTTTTAAATGCTCTACACACCTTTCTCCTAAGTTACGCCTGCCTGCTCATTGCAAGCTACCAAGAGTTGAGCAAGGGAATCATTTATTGAGAGCTTGACTGATCCTTTTATTGTATTTGTGGCCTTATTACTAGTAAGTCACCACTTATCACTACTAATAAACCACTTTCCAACAATGTATATTCATAATCATCAAAATTCTTTATTCGATCAAAACGACCATAGAAGATACATAAAAGATACATTCTCACATTCGCTCAAATATTACGAAACATATTCAGCCATGTTAAGAGCATTAAATACAGAGCCTCAAAAGGTTTAAACATTTCAAGGCTAAACATAATTCATACTGGGTCAACATTTTTGCCCTGCCCTCTGGTGTATGGCATATTGCGTAAAGCATACACTGAGAAACACAAGCTGGGTGTTGAATTAAATTGTAAAAAAAAACATGGCAGCCCTGCATTGTCTAAAATTTGCTTGTCTTAAGAATGGTAATAAATAAAACTTTCCCAGTGCAGAAAAAGTTACAAAATAGCATGAAGTGCATTGTATTTTGTGCAGAGGAGCAGTTACGTGGACAGAAATGCAAGGTCTTAAAATAGGTACCCTATACTGGAAAAGCCATCAAAAAGTGTCCAATGGTCAGCTTCAACCTGTTTAGCAGAAATCTGTGGTTATTGTTTGTAACCCAAATAAGATATGGTTAAATACCAGGAGTGGTGCAAATCAATTCGTAAGTTAATACTATTGATTCCTCTGATATATTGTGCAATCTTGCAGTAATACAATTTGACATAAACGTAGCCTTCAGGGATTTGGAGCAACTAGGGGAAAAGGTTTCCAGTTTGTCAAAAAGCTCTAAAACACTCAGGCTTCTGCAAGCATTATAAATATACAAACGCCAAATGATCTTTAAACCTTTATTCTCTCTACGGCGGCGGGAAATACAAAGTGTGTCGGGCCACAGCTCACCTTGATGAAAGTGTGACTATAGGGAGCTGTCCTCACTCCACCGCCAGTTCAAGTCTAGATTTTAAATGAACTTGGCTCCTCTTGGAGAGCAAGGGGCTCTACCACATTTTAACTGAGCAGTGACTCGGTAGGGTGACTTTTACCTTTACTCCTGGATCTCAAGGAGGTAGGGTTAGTACCTAGGGATCATATTGTTAAGAGTCCTGATGAAAGCCGGGGTAGTACATTTTGCCGGCTGAAACATGTCGACGGTTTTGCAGAGTGGAGGGGTCAGTGTCTCATTATAAGCTCCCCAACCCAGCATCTACCAGTCCATTTTTAATCTGGACAGCGTACCCAGTATTAAAATTGTAATAGGGACTCCCTGATACCAGTTTTAAACCACTATTTATGCACATTGTTACTTGTGATCCCTCCGATTTATGTTGTATTGTCTTCCCCCTCCCTATTGCTCCACCTTCAGCGTTGGTCTGCGCGAAGGTGTGTTAGCAGCCCTATGATGAAGCATGACACAGCTTGCTGTGTGTGAGGGCAGTTTTAATCACTCACTCCCCCATACTCACTCTCTATCATTAAGAATTATTGTCCCTACGCTATTTTGTGATTAAGATATTGCCCGGGAGGTCGCGAAAGGTCGTTTTACTCTCACCCTTATTCTTGTGTGAATCTGGTAAACACAGGCTGACAACTCAAAATATATTCAGCAGCAGTAATAAATGATTGTCGAGTCAAATGCTTGCTTTTTGGAAAAAATGATTATTTATATATGGACATTGAAATATGACATACACAAATAATACTCACAGATCTCCTGAGTTCAGTATCTAGTGTTAGAGAGGAAGGTCAGAGAGTCTCACTTCCCTCTCTATTGGTAGTGGTTATTCCCATACATGATAGGTGAAATTCAGTTTAGGCCCCACTGGTACTCTGAGTCTTGAGAGTCCTAGTCTGCCTCTTTCAAAGTTAAAAGTGTTACTGCACCTATAGCACTATGTGGCAGAAGATGTTCCTCTGGGCCCTTTGACCCTGCAATAAATCTTACCCACTTCTGTCAGGGTTGGTCAACTGGAGTACCCAGGAGCATTCCACATTTGAACAACGCAGAGGTCTGTAGTAGCTGCCGGGTGTGAGTTGCACTCTCGATTTTGCAGGGGCTGTGGCTCGTCATCTGCTGTGTTCCCTCGGGTGCCACAGTAAGTTCCTCTGATCCCGTTTGCAGGGAAGGGGCTATCAAATGAGTTCAAATGCTTCAGTCAGGGTACGGGCCCTTGCAGGTCTCTCTCAACACCAGCAAAACCTGGTCACAATCATTGATCTTCCCAGCAGCACCTCTCTTGCATTCGGGGTGATCGACTTTAACTTGCACATGGGCTATGGTCCAATAAGCACTGCAGTATTGCATTCTTCATAGTGGCCCCCTCTAGCATATCGGGTCTCTGATATTTCACCACATATCGACTATGGCCCGATCATCACAACAGTAATGCACTTCTCATGGCAGCCCCCTCTGTGATATGGGGTCGCAATGTTTACCTGCACACAGGCAGCAGCACAATTGGTGCAGCCACAGCTGTCATGGTGCCCCCTCTGTCATAGTGGATCTCTGGCTTCAATCTGCACATGAGGACAGACCCATCATTGTACAAGCCATTTCTTCACACCTTATTACAAGGTATCCACTCGCCAGGATCTCCCACTGAACATTCATTCCTCCAAATGCTCTCCTCTTCGTCACATGTCACATGAGTCTTGGCAAGCAGGCAGCTAGTAAAGTAGCCGACCTTAGCCCACAGTCCTGGCCATAGGTAGAAGTTTTGCAGAGAGTCATCTTCTTAACTTATAGCCTGACTGACTGTTTCACAATTGACATATTTGGGGAACTCGGGCTTCCCTTCTTACAGACCATTTCCATGGAACAAATGTGATTTATGACCCGAGTCTTTGACGTTTAATCTGGTGGTCTGCTTCCTTTTGAAATGCCCACTCCTCTCTTCTTCCCATCCACCAGAAAGCAGTCTGTCACAGTAAGCGGCTCAAAGTCTGATAGCCTCACAACACCGATCATGGGTGAGACTAAAGTTTGACACCTGGATGCCAGCCGCAGTGCTATGCGCATCAAATAGTTACTCTAGTGTGCCAGTGTTACTCTTTACAATTCTGATGTTAGTCCATATCTTTCCTAAGATGTGCACAGGCTCCTTCCCAGTGACCTCTCTCGGAATCAGAGAGCACATTTTGAATTGTAGAAGAGCCTGGCTCTTCCTTCCACTAATGTGTGTCCAACCAAGCTCTCATGCCTGCAGCAATCCAAACATCTGGCAGGGGGAATCCTCTAAACCCCCATGCTCCTCCAGTCAGCTCTAATTCTCCCAAAATGGAACCCAAAGTCTTCCATGTATTATACCACTCACAGACATACATACACAGCACACATATGAAACCACTTGTGAGCTGCACTGCATACTAACTTGATGAAGGCCAAGAGTGAGTTAAGCACATAGCAGCAGAACTTTACATGAGTGGGTCTGTATGCCTCACTCCAGTGACACAGGTAAAAGGACTGTTCACGCCTATTGATCACTAACAGTATGCTGCCACCACCACACTCATGGTCCTTGACTCCCGTTAATGGCAGTAGCATTTCACCACTATGAGTGTAGCGCTTTGGGTGCACCTCTTGGTCCAAAAAGTACAAAATCCATGAGACAGGCCAATGTCAGCGAGCACACGCATGAACCTTGTTTGTCCATGGCTTCAGAAATTCACACCTGGATACAGCTGTCTCTGCAGTTGGGGGGCACTCAGGTCAGGAGTGCACCTCATCACCATGCAAGGGATTTTCCTGTCTCAACAGGTATATTTTAGTTCAACACCCTCAGTGGGATGGGTATGCCCTGACGTGGGTTTATTGAACACTCTGACAAATGGTACCAATTTATACCCAATTGATGAGTCCTAATAAGGACAAAACCAGTCTTTGGTTGCTTGTTACTGGTTCAGGGAGGACCTGTTCTGGTTGGAGCAAGGTCAAGAATGATTTGCTTATGGCTGGGTTTAAAGTGAGGTGAAAGGGTATGCAACATATTGCTGGACTGGGATAGAAACCCTAGTAATTACCAGCAGCTGAGATTCATTCTAGCATTTCGGACATCACTTTTTGTATACTTTGGTGTGACGCCGTAAGTGGGATGAGCCTGCCCAAAGGTGGGTTCTGTGCACACTGCGCCACTGGAACCAATCTATACCCAAATGAGTTGCTTCATTCCAGTTTAGGGAAAACATGGCTTGACAAGTAGGTCTGGACTGTTTTGATGGGAGCAGGGTCAAAACTGATTTGCAAATGGGTGGGTCTAAATAGAGGTGGCACGGGGTCCAAAATAACGATAGACTGGGATGAGGCCCGAGTAATTACCAGTGACTAAGATGAGATCAAGCATTCCATCCATCACTTTTTTGTAACTTTCTAAAAGTGTTATTTTCAAGGTAGCAATATTAAATCCATCTTTTTCCTTAAGTTGGATTTGAAATTACTATTACAATAAGTCCTTGAATCATTTTCCTAGCTGCTCCTAACACAAAATTAATCATTAGAAGTTGCTATAATATATAGCCCAGTGTTTCCCTACAGAAGATTCAGCCTTGCCATAGTGATAAGCAACTTTGGAGGTTTTTTCATTGCCTAAATATGCATGTCCTACTTGTAAAATACCATGCACCCTGCCCTAAGGGCATTTTGGCCCTACCTTAGGGGTTACTTATGAGTATTCAAAAGGAAGGTTGAGGTTCGGCAAAGGGTTATTTTCACTGATTGAAAAAGCAAATTAAAGCTGCTCGCTGAGGCTGTAATAGCATTCCCATACACATGTTTTATAGTGCTACTTTACTAGGGGAGGCACAACGAGTGCTGCAGTCCACTAGTAGCATTTAATTTACAGGCCCTTCATAAATGTTATACCATATACTGGGGACTTACAAATAAATTAAAGGTTCCAATTAGGTATATGTCAATGTTATCACGTTTAAAAAGAAAAGTACAAACACTTTACCACTCGATAGCAGGAGTAGTGTGCAGAGTTCTATGGCCAACAAAATCGGGTTAAGTTAAATTGGGGAAAAAATCTGGGGAATATCATTCAAAGCATGGTCATTTCCAACAAACCTCATGATAAAAGACGCACATATAGAAGATGCGGATTTGGGACCAGAAATTTGTGATACATGGACTCCCTAGAGAAGGTATATAAAAGTTCACTGATCGCATGATAGACATAGGGGGAACAACCTTTACAACGAAACTTTTACAACGCAATGCTGTTACATCGTGGTCGTTACAACGAACGCGATGTAACCACGCGATGCCATTACAACGCAAGTCTTTACATCGACTTGCGCTAGATGGTGTGCTAACATTACAAATAGTGTAGTTTACTATCCCAACACCTTCCCTACTGTTAAGTGGACTGGAGTTGGAATAGTAAATTACGCTTTTCTAATGTTAGCACGCCATCTAGCGCAAGTCGATGTAAAGACTTGCGTTGTAATGGCATTGCGTGGTTACATCGGTTCATTGTAAAAACCGCGATGTAACTGCACGCGTTGTTACATCATACATCCAGACATAGTGCTCACCTTTGGACAAAATCAGACCAACTACTATAAACCAAATGTGTCACAAAATACAGAGACAAACACAGAATTAATTGTTCAGAAAACGTGGCACACACCTTGGAATCGGGAATAACTTGCCAGTCCCAGAAATTCCTGTTCACTCAGTGCAGGTTTTTCCCGATTCCATAACATTGAACACATATATTTACTACCTCCTTTGAACTAAAATGTACTACATTTCAATATACGGTTAGGGTTTGTTCATATAGTTAACCTATTTATCTTGAAATGAAGTTTAGGAATTTTCTGTGCCATAAATCTTAGTAATGATTTGCTGCCTGTCTTAAAAAAGCACCGTCATTTGAGTGTTTAGTGTTGCATTTCCAGCAAAGTCCCAGAGGCACTGTTTTAACCTTTAAAGATCAAATGTTTTTAGTGTGTGTGGTAAATGGTGTTTGTTAAGTAATTTTTGGCTTTGAATTTGATTATGTGAATTTCATAAATTATTGTCACTTTAGAAACCTGTTAGTTACTTTAATGAAGAACCCCAACTTTACTTGTCGAATTCACTGGTGCTAGTCATCGCACTGAGAAGGATCACTTATCCTGCAGCAGCATTGCATTAGTTTCAATAGGTCTTTCACAATGACGGACCCCACTGAACAAATTACTTCAGAACTTGTGAGTGGCGATGAATATGGATCCAGTGCTCCCTTGCAAACATCAATATGTACCTGGAGCTCCTTTTTTAGGTTGAGCCTAGCTGCAGCGAGCATGCGCTGCTCGCTCTGCAAGATTGCTGTAGTAGATTATGGGAGAGAAGCCCACTCTCTTCCCATATTTTTCATTGGCTTGTCTTAATTTCTTTGGTAAATACTGTCTTCGGCTTCGTTATTAGGGGTGTTAGTCCCTCCTTATTACGGCCTTGTCTTCATTTGTACCCTCCCATTGTGACTGGCCCTTTTACTTCAGTTGTTACACAGGACCTGTTATTTAGTCTGTAAGCACTATTTACTTTATTGAGTTTTTTTCTTGCTGCAATTTGGACACGCGTTGCTTCAGCTGAAACCGCTTTAACCCTGCATCATCTGGTGTCTGTTTCAAGCCCCCAAGTAAAATGGATTTAGAAATGATTATAAAATTAAGTCATGTTAATTCCACGTAGCACATATTCCTGTGCTACTGGGCTGAAGCTGATAACAGCACATCTGTGTTACATGTCGTCTGTACTAAAGCCACCTGACGGGTTGTTTTCAAAAGCCTGTTTTATTAACAACAATACCACCAAACCCAATACCACCACCACCAATACCACTACCACCACCAATGCCACCACCACCAATACCACCATCAACACCACCAATACCACTACCAGTACCACCACCACCACTACCACAACCACCAATACCACCACCAAGACCTCCACCACCACCAATACCACCACCTCCACCACCATCAGTACCACCAACACAACCACCACCAATACCACCACCACCAGTACCACCACCAATACCACTACCACCACCAATACCACCACCAACAATACCCACATCACCAATACCACCACCACCAATGCCACTACCACCACCAATACCAGCACCAACAATACCACCACCCCCAATACCACCAATACCAATACCACCACCACTACCAATACCACCACCTCAGCGCCTCTGCTCACTAGTAATAATAGGGGCACTGCACAAGGCCAGAGCTGCAGCCAAGACCATCCCTCTATCCCTCCATGCCTGCCATAAAGCACAGCCCACCCTGCCCCAGGAGAAGAAGCCAGGGCCCTACTACAGCTGGAGTGTTTTTTATTAGGCCGAAGATAGCAATGACCTTACACAATGCCACACTGCACATTCAAATCACGAAGAGGGCAGGAAACAGCCTCCCCCTCTTCCTCCTGAGCCGTGACAGTGTAATCACAGTGCAAAAGGTGTTGGAGTGCTTTATTTGTGTTTATAGCTTGGATCATATGTAACTCTCACTTCACACTTTGTGTAATTTACAACACTTACACATCTTCTTCACTGCACTATTTATCACTACTTTGAAGATATGAGACCTATTGCATTGCAAATGCTCGTTTGATGTATCCCTGGTTGGATAGGGAGGTCCACAACTCTGTTCACAGCATGTGCAAATATTGAAATTTGGAGGAATGCTTTCAATGTAGGCGGTGATCGGGTAAGGTATGGTAATGTGCCTAAATATCATTTGACTCAATATGTATACTCCACCACACGCAATCACAGCATGGAAAGAATATTTATTTTTATTCCAGTGGGAGAAGTTTCCATACGCCTAGAGGTGGTCGGGTTGGATTTGCCCAGGCACTCCACATTTTGGAGAACAAGATGGTGCTAAACCTGATGAATGGTTAGAGTGGATTAACATATATCAGACGCTATACAGCAAATTCACTTACAAATCACTTACAAATCACTTACTTTATGTTGTCCATCACTACATTTTGTACTTTTCATTGTGTGATATTCATACAACGTGACAGGTTACATAATATGTGGTAACTGTATTGTTTGCCCAATGGCAATAATATATTCTTTCCCAGGTTGACCTGAAAATCTCTAACTGCCTCGCACACTGTTAGTGTCTTGTTTTATTCAGGCTATTGTTCTAGGGAACGCATTGTATAACAATATGTGTTGTGTCAATGTCTGTCATCTGATGTTATTGTTGAATTAATGTAATCTGGAACCTAGCCACTGAATTAGTGTAATGTGAATGATATGTCAATGCAACCTGGATGAATGCAGATTTGAGTGACTAACTTCCAGCAATATATGCATAGTTTCCAAAGACAAGACCAGAGTGAGCTTTTGAGCATGTGTAAGTTGTGGAGTAATCATGCAGTGGTGGTTGCTAGGGAACAGTGGTGGGGGGCAGTTAAAAAAAAGGAAAAAAAAGAAAAGCCGACTTACCTGCTGGTCACCGGCTGCCGCCTCTCCTCTATTCTCCCTCTGTTCCCGGCTCTCTCCAGCACCCAGGCTCCCAGACTCCCCTAACCAGATCATGATGGTACTGTCATTGCATGACAGCAGAGTTGTGATTGGTCTGAGCGGCTTGTTTGGCCACTCAGGCAGTGTCTGAGAGTCTGGGACAGTTCTCCACGCAGTTGTGCATTCAAGCCTGGTAGAGAAATGCTAAGTGAACATGACAGTTAATCGGTCGCAGACTGCTGGCCAAACCGTCATGCGCATTTAGAGAGTGCCCGTCTCTCCTCCTCCCCACTGTGGCGAGAGCTCAGGTTCGCCCCGCCATAACCTGGCTCCATACAAAAAATTTAATGAGAATAACTTCTTTTTATCATTTTATTTTTCGTTTGCACTGCTCAGAGAGCAGTGGAGCGACGCTCCTCCGCCTTAGTGGAGGAGCCACCTGTGGAACCATATGGGAGTCAGAAACGCAACTGACATAGAAAATGGAATAAACACACAGTCATGGATTGGAAATAATGGGTTAGTCACATAAGTACAGCATAGCTGAAAGGGCTAACAATGTACTTTAGCTAGTCAATGAAGCACAATAAGGAAGAATTGGGTAGTACCAACAGCATAGATCATAAGATTGGGTTTTCCACAAAAAAGCATTGCAGACTAAACGGATAGTCATAAAAGTAAAGTATAGGCCAATAATTTACCCACTCAAACCTACAGTCATGATTTGGTAGCGGGGCATGTCAAACAAGTACACTATAGATGAAAGGGGGAATTGTATAAATGAGTTAGTTAATTAAGGAAAGCATATGAAATTGGGCTGCGTATGCTCTCTATTTGCAATCATATGGTGGAATGAACTTGTCACAAATTGACAGTATAGTAGAATGGGTCAGTAACACACAGACAGAGTTGAACCATAGATTAGTTACAAGAGGGCAGTGTAAAAATCAGGTGATCCCAGGAGGTCAGAGTAGAAAAGTGGCTGAATGAAGCAAGCACAAAAAAGAAGTGCTAAAAATCGAAAAACCTACTGCACTATCATCAACTATTTCCACATTTGTATTGCTCAGTTCTCAGTAAGTTATCATTAAATTCAATGTCATTATAACTAAAAGTGTTTTTCTTCTGATCTTCTTTCAGCATGAAGTGGTAAGTATAAGTTATTCAATTATGGCAAGTAAATGTCATTCTAGGCACTGTGCGGCATATTTATGAAATTAGTGGCGCAGGGCAGCTCAGCAAGTCTCCTTTCTGCACTGCTCTGTGTCACTGTGAAAGGGCAGGAATGTGCCGTATTTTTCAACTACAACACATTACTGTCCTTTCCCTTGCGCTGGTGCAGTTTTTTTTTTTTTTTAAATAATTTTTATTGTTTTCATGATAGGCAAGAACAGCAAGACACTTGAATAAACAATGTGCACAGATGATTTGACATACCAGCACCCCAACAAACAGTATAGGAGTAAACCCCATTTCAGGTATGCTAACACAGCCGGTATCAACCCACCGACCCTCGACCCTGCAGTCCACCTCAATCGTCCGAGTCCGAGGAGCCCTCATGGGACAATGGCGGGAGGACGCATATTCCTCCTCTGAATCTGTTCCAGGGCCCCCATACCTTGTCCCATTTGCGAGGGCAGCCCCGCCTAATAAATGCTGATCGCTCAGCGAACATGGCTACATCCATATCTCCTCTCCATTCGGTCAGCAAGGGCACCCCCACCGCTCCCCATTTTTGGGCTATATTCCGTTTGGCCGTCATTATCCCCATCGTTACCCAGCCCTGCGCCTGGCGGCTGAGTTCATTGGGCTCCCACACATTCAACAGACACCGTCGAGGCTCCGGCACCAGCGACACCCCACACGCCTGCGACATTGTCCGCATCACTCGCTTCCAGAAGTCTTGGATGACAGGGCACTCCCAGATAGTGTGATAAAAGGTTCCTTCCTCCCCACAACCCCGCAAGCAGAAGGGGTGTATTGCTCTGCCCATTTCATGTAGTAAGCACCTGGTGTAATATGAGCGATGCAAAATGCGAAGCTGCACCAGCCGCGAAGGTATACCCGCCTCGCGCAGCGAGGCCAGTGCCTCACGCCATTCAGGGTCATCGAAGTCGCCGATTTCAACGGCTCACTTCTCCCGCAAGGGCCCCATGGGGTCCGGCATGTTGTTGATAAGTTTGCGGTACGTGAAGGACGTAGCCTTCTGTGGCATGTACTCCGTCAACAGCCTGTCCTCCTATGGGGACGCCTCCGGAACCTCCGCCCCAGGGGCCAGCTGCGCGACCAGGTCATGTTTAATCTGAAGTTATCTGAACCACTCTGAGGGAGCAAGCTCATATTGCTGTTGCAAGAGTGCAAACTGGACGACCGCCCCCTTTTGCCACATATCTCCTAGCACCGAGATCCCGATATAGTCCCAAGCGTCGAAACCCTTGCTATCTCTCAATCGTCCCAGCTGCTTGGCATCCCAGAGAGGTGTAAGTCGCGTCAGGACCCCCCGCCACCCCAGCCAAGCCTGCGCCGCATGCCAGACAGACACAGTCTGCTGCAGAGGGCCGATCAACTTCAGGGCTAGTCTAGCATCATATAAGGGCGACAGCATACCCCTCTCGCCCAGTATATCTCTGTCCGCTTTGAATGCAGGGTCAGACTGTGGAGCATGGAGCCACTGGTTAACCACCTTCAGCTGCGCCGCCCAATAGTAGAGCTGGATAACCGGGGGTGCAATTCCCCCATCGTACCACCCGCGAACTAATTTAGATTGCGCAATTCGCGCCAGTTTGCTGCCCCAGAGTAGGCTGGAGACCTGCGCCGCTATCGCGCAAAAATAGGCCGGAGGCACCGGGTATGGTGTGTTTTCCAGCACGTATAGGAATCTCGGCAGCGCCATCATCTTGAAGAGCGCTGCTCTCCCCAACAGGGTCAGTGGCAGCGCTCCCCAATGATGCACATCACGCCTGAGGCGGTCCATCAAGGGGCACAGATTGCACCTGAAAAATTCCACCTGATCCAACGTAATGTGCACCCCTAGATACTTGAACGACTCCCCCGCCACCTGAAGTGGACATCCTGCCGGCAGCCGTGGAGGAGGGCCACGGAGCACGAAGAGGACCGACTTCGACCAATTAATCTTATAGCCGGACGCTCTGCCAAAGATCTCGCAGATGTTAAGTAACGTCAAGATAGAACGCCTAGGGGAAGACAGATACAGCAACACGTCGTCTGCGTACAGGGAGATGCGATCCTCCCAGTCGGCAGACCATTGCAGACCCTGCATCATGGGCTCCCATCGGACCCAAGCCGCCAGCGGCTCAAGCACCAGGGCGAAGAGCAGTGGCGGTAAAGGACAGCCCTGACGTGTGCCACGCGTCAGGGGGAAGTCCTCCGACATATGTCCGTTGGCCGTGACATGGGCCAGTGGCTTAGTGTATAGGAGTCGGACCCAGGCACAGAATTTGGGCCCGAAGCCCAGATGCAGCAATACCGCAAAGAGAAAGGGCCATTCAACCATGTCGAATGCCATTCTTGCGTCAAGAGAGAGAAGCACAGCCGGTTCCTGAAAGCGCTCCACCCGGGCCAGCACACCGTGCAGGCGCCTCAGGTTGTGGGAAGTACTTCTGCCAGGCATAAAGCCCGACTGATCCGGATGCACAATGTCAGATAAGTGTGGCATCAGCCTGGTGGCCAGTAGCTTCGCAAGGATTTTGGCCTCCGCTTTAAGCAGCGATATGGGACGGTAGGAGGTACACTGATCTGCCGGCTTACCCGGTTTTGGAATCACCACGATGGTGGCCGTACGCTGATCCACAGGGAGCTCTCCCTCTTGCAGGCTATGCGCAAACATTTTTAATAAGTGTGGGGCAAGCATCTCGGATAGCCTCTGATATAGCTCAATGCCGTTGGGACCCAGAGCCTTACCGGGCCGCAACGCGCCTATAGCCGCCTGGAGCTCCTCCACCGTGAGCCCAGCCTCAAGGGTCTCCCATGCCTCAGGGGAAAGTTGGGGCATCCGCAGGTCCCTGACGTACGTTAGTGCCTCCTCCACCATCATGGAGGAAGCGGAGGAGTAGAGCCCCCGAAAGTGTTCCGCCAGGGTGCTCACTATTACGCGCGGGTCTGACATCCTCTGCCCCTCCTCAGTGCAAAGTTGCGCAATCCACCTGGCACCACTGTCCCGCCTGTCCAGCCACGCCAGCAGCCTACCCGTTTTATCGCCCACATCATAAACTGTGTGCCTTGAGGCCTCCAGGCGTTGTCTCGCACGCTCCGCTAGATGCTCCTTATATTTCGTCTGTACCAAGCGCAGGGCGCGTGCGGCCGCAAAGGATGGATCATGGGCCTGGCGAACCTCCGCCGCCTGGAGCTCGAGCTCAAGCGACTGCAGCTCAGAAAGTTGTTCGCGCTTATGCTCTGCAACGGAGGCCATCGCCTGCCCCCGCATGACCATTTTGTATGCCTCCCAGAGGACAGTGGGGGAGTTGACTGAGGCGGTGTTTTCCTGGAAGTACAGGGTCGTCGCCTTCGCTATAGATTTGCGAACCTGGGGGAGCCGTATGCACCTGGGACGCATCGGGTAGATGCGGCGACGCGTCTGGAGATAGCTATTGTAGTGCAATAGTATCGGGGAATGGTCAGATATTCCTCTAGGTCTTATTTCTACACTTTCGATATTTTGGAGACAACTGGACGAACCCAGAAAGTAGTCAATGCGGGTGAGACTGTTGTGCACCCCGGAGTGGTATGTGAAGTGTTGCGCCGCCGGATGATGCAACCGCCAAAGGTCTGTTAATCCGATAGCCTCTGTAAAACTCGCAAGGCGCGTCACTCCCCCTCCCCTCGCCCGTGGTGGACACCGGTCGGTGAGGTCATTCATAACAGCGTTAAAGTCGCCACCCAATAACACCTCCCCCTCCAGTAGTGTAAGCAGAAATTCACTAAGCGCCTGGAATGCCGTAACATGTAGCGCAGGTGGAACGTAGACAGACACAATGTTTATGGGCCGCCCCTCCCATTGAGTGTGTGCGGCAGCAAAGCTCCCTGACCCCTCAGTGTGTACGCTAACTACTATCAAATGGGACTGCCGGCGCAGCATTATGCCCACCGCCCGAGACCCGGAGGTGAATTCAGAATGCGCCACCATCTTGTACCCCCATCTGTCCATCGCCTTACTAGCGGTGCCAGTAAGGTGAGTCTCCTGGAGTAAGACTAACGCCGGGGCGCACCTCTTAATGCTCTGCAGGACCAGCCCCCATTTGATTTTGTCCCCTAGTCCCCGCACATTTCACGTGAGTATGGAGAGGGGCCGCACCTGGGTCAAAGCGGTCTCAGGTGGTAGTTCGTGCAGCAAGTCGGACATTACAGTGGTTGAGACAAAAGGCAATGAGTAGTGCGGATCAATCGGTGAGGGACATGTGCACTGTAAGGAAAGCGTGCTGTGTCAAACTCAGGTGCCCGTGCCATCCAGAACCCAACCATTAACAGAAAACAGAAAAACATTCCCCATCCCCCCCACCCCCCTCCCTGCCTCCCTGCCACACGGACTCAAAACTGCCCGCCACCCCAACTCAGCAGAGTGCTCAATTCCCGTAACCCCAAACAGTACTTGCACGTCAAGGAGCGTGGGGTCCGAGGAAGACCAGGACATCCCCCATCCCCAGGTCCCAGCGTTAATGCCCTAAGGCAACATGAAGTAGGCCATTCCAGCGTCGACAGGACCCCGAGGGCGTTACTCAGCTCCATGGCAGAAGAAGCCGCCGTCAGGGCGTCATCCGGGGGACTCCCCCTCCACCTCCCCTGATCGCCAGCTGCGAGAATCAGGATCTTCAGGGCCTCCAGGCTGTCTCCCCCTCCGGTCCGAGCGGCCAGCACCCGCAACCCGCCGCCAACCCTCCAGCCAGTCATGAGCCTCGAGCGTGTCGAAAAATCTTGTCTTCCCATCTGCTACCACACGTAGCCGTGCCGGGAAGAGCATAGCATAGGGAAGTTGAACAGGCGAGCCAGGACAGGCCTCGGAGGCGCACCCACCTTCGGCCGGCCACCAGGTACTTAATGGGCACGTTCCACCGAGAAAAAGGCTGATAGACCCTTGGGCTGCAGTTTGGACTTTATCAGGTCTTCAACATATAAATCCATGGCAGGGTGCCCCTCACTTTCGGGAATCCCAGTAATGCGCACAGTGTTGCGACGGGAGCGCCCCTCCTGATCATCCAACCTGGCTGCCATACGTTTGTTCTCCGCCTCCAACTGCGACACCTTTTGTAGAAGGTAGCTCGTGTCCTTCGTTAAGGTAGCCGTCACCTGCTCCACATCCGTGACCCTGGCTGACATTTTCTGGAAGTCCGCACGGAGGAGGGACACGTCCGTGGAAATTGATCCCACGGTGGATTGTACTTGCGTCACGAAAGCCATGATGTCCTCCAGCGTCACCTTAGGCGCCTCCGAGTCCGCCGCTACCTTCTCAGTGCAGCTGCCGCGGTCTGGCGCCTAGGACGAGTCTTTGATGTACGCAAACTTGTCCAGCTTGCCTTGCTGGTTCGCTCGGGCTCCCTTCCCGCTCATGGTCATATCGGGTGATGTCGCCAGACTCGCCTCCCGTCCACCGTCCACGACGCGACGAAGCTGGAAGCCCCGATCGGGCGCTGAAACTCCCGGGCAGCCCAGGAATCATCCACCACCACAGGTCACACCCGCGGGCTCAGCACTGACAGTCAAATGTGGCGCTCAAATCGCCGCCAGGCCCGGCACTCGTCAAATCTGCAGCCCTCAGCCCTCCTCACCAATCACATAACGGGGAGCCCTGCCAGTGAGCTCCACCAGCGCCAGGCAGCACCACCTTCAGCCACTCCTGGGGTGCCCCTCGCTGAGGCCGAGGCACGCCGGTCCTCAGATCTCTCGCCTCATCTCCAATTCGTCTGGATGGTCCCCCGGCATGGGCCCGCCACGGCCTTCTGGCCCGGCCACGAGTCTCCCGCGGGGCTGCCCGCCCCCGCGCCACCCGGGCCTCGCCCGCCCTTGGCTCTGCCGGTAGTTTGTGCAGGGAGCAGGACGCGTACTGCAATCACCGCCGCCTGGGCCCGTCACAAGACGGCAATCGTCCCGGGATGTCCCGGAGGCGGCCCGGCTCGCCCACGCCCCACCCGGGGCCCTCCGGTCACTCGAGGCCCCGGTCTCCGGCTCAAGGATAGGCTGCAATCTTCCAAGCCTCGTCACAGATGCTCCCGGCCTCGAGCAATCAGGGTCGCTTCGTCTACGCTTCACACACAGGGACCCTGGGGTTGAAATGAGACACGGATCAGCGACGGATGCACGGGGGAGTCGATCTCACCCTCGGAGCCCAACTAGGCTGCGGCCATCTTGCTTGGCAGCAAGCCACGCCCCGCGCTGGTGCAGTTTTGACAGCCTAGCACCAATGCAGCACCCTTGCACCATGGTGCAAGGGTGCCTACGTTACATGCAGGATTGATTTTGAGCAGGAAGCTGCATCTTTCTGTGCAAAAAAAAACAACCCCTGAGACACTTCTTCATCTTTAAATGTGTGCTGCAGAAATGTGGCACATGTAGAAAGAAAAAAGAACAAGGTGAAAAACGATATTTCTTCTAGTTACGCCTCACCTGGAGAGGCGTGAGATTTTGCGGCATTCCCAGGATTACAAGTCCTTGTAAATCTGGGAATTCTTCTAAAATCATGGGATTTGTGTGGGAACACCCAGCAGCAAATTTTTATAGAATACCACCCTTGCACAAAGTAAGTCAACACATCAATTTGCGCTGAGTTGCCTTACTCCATATTTTTGATGCCATTCAAATTCAGCAAAGTGGCTTAGCGGGTCTTCGTAAGTTATGAGTTAGAGGCTTCCATCACGTATGTACAACTTTGTGTGGTGCAAACATAACGCAAGCCTCTCCTTCTTGCTCTGCCCATCTCTCAACATTTCCATGTCAATGCCACCCCCAATTCTCTTGTGGCTCTTTCCTAGCTTTCCTACTTTCCATGTCTACATGTTTATTATGCACCTAAAGTATCATAAAATATTTTACTGTTTTTGTGTTCCTTCCAAACTCATTCCCATGTACCGAGTACATTTGACTTCTATTGTTGCATCCAGAGAGCTCTGATATTCATAAACGGGGCATCTTTTATGAGAAAGTATAAATAAGTAATTTTTCATATGGTCATTTCCGAGTGCACCGAGCGTCGAAGTGTAGTCCCAGAAAGGACAATCAGTAAATATGGCATTTTCTAAAGAGGGAATTCAGCTATTAATGTGGCCTGATGGAGAATGATCCGCCAGGTCCAAGGTTTATACTGGTGGAGTTTCACAGGTAGAAACTATGTTTCCCTATCTCTAAATGGAGGAGGAGCACCACCAATTGATGGTGGTGCTCCCATCCTGCTTAATACTACATGAACACATTATACGCACAGCTTAGAAAGAGTCAGAAAAATGTCTTTAAATACAAATATAGGTGGCAAAGAGAAGTTATGGGTACTTATGAAATGAAAGCTGCTTACCCTAGAGAATGTGAATATTTGTGGCTGACCACTTCAAATTAGGATAACGAAGGAATATTTGTGGGACACTTCTTGCCTTGAGTATTGAAGGCCTGGTCACAACATCATAGAATTTCCCATCTCCCATTTATTAAATGCCCTCAGTTGACCATAGGTCCACAATGGGTCATGCACTACTCCTCTGTCCTGTCCCACTCTGCAGCAATTGTGTGCAATGCTAGCAACTGATCCTCGTGAAATGGTGCTGTGGAGTGCAGACGTGGCAAACGTTTTTGTCTCTGCTGGGTCCACTGAGGACCTGACTTCTGCTGCAGGTAATATAAAATCTTTTTTCTTAAATGCCCTGTGAAATAATCAGCGGTCCCCAAACACTTGAAAATGTAAATGATCTGGAATCGGATAAAGAATGTTACACAGGTCGACTGAACATATATAAGTGATGAATGCTATAGTTGCTTATTGAACCTTTCCAGTGAGATAATATGATGGTTCCTAATTTAAGGATTACAGGTCAATACCTTACAAAAAAATTAAATAAATACATTTGTCCGTTCATTTCAATATGCAATCTGTTATTGCATTTCCATTTCAATTAACACAATTAATAACTTGGTGGGTAGGAGTAATACATTGATAGTACCTGTTTCAATTAGTGCACGTGTTTATTTGCACATTCCTACATTTATTCTGTCTAACAGTCTATCATTTTCTAATCTCTTCTAGGAAAAACTTAAGGTAAATTTATCAAACATTTCCAGTTGGTCTTTCTCTTTTTTATTGTTTGAAAGCAAGTTTGTAGTTCATTGAGTACCAACAATTACAACATGTTTCAGCAGAAAAAGTCCCCTGACTGTTCGTGTAGCACAAGATTCATTGTAAAGAGTTACCCAGATGTAATAGTTTATTAAGATTGTCCTAAATTGTCACACATTCCTAAATTCAGGTGTTGGGGGCTACAGAGAGTTGGCTCATTAATCATGGAAAAAACAACTTGTATTACATTACATTGATATAGTAGAGCATTTATAGGTTCAGGTAATATACCAGCATACTCATAATCATGGCCGGACTGGAAACAGAAACCAGCCCTGGCAATTCTGCTCAATCGGCCCGGGGTGGTGGTGGTGCTACTGAGAAGCGCCGGCGTTGGGAGGGCGGCTGCAGCAGCTTTTGTTACAGGGTGCCGATATTACAGTACTGCTGCAAAACTGGCCCCCATGGTTCAAAAACCGGCCCCCACCCTTCCGACCCACTGTGAAAACACCCGATGCCCGCTAAGGCCAGTCCGGTCCTGCTCACACTCTTGGAAACAGAAGTAAAGAATTCAGAACAGACTTGGATCTACACTTCCACATATTCTAAGGTTTAGAAACTGGGATTTTAAGCGGTGATGTTTAGTTATTAAGAATACTCTACCCCAACGCTTCCCAAAAAAAGTACAAAAGTTCCACCATTGGGGGCTTGTGAGGAGCAGTCCAGCTGTCAAGAATGTGGTCATATTAAAAACATTATCATGTTCCAGTAGTAGGATTTTGTAATATCCATCAATCAGTAATTTATAAAGTGTGGCAAATCACTTGTGAAAAGCTCAAGGCGCTGGAGTAACTAGCTGCTTCATGATGATGTGTTCATTCGAACAACCAGGTCTTGAATCCTTTCCTGAATTGCTGGAGCGATGGGACGGTCCTGAAATGCAGGGGTCAGTCGTTCCAAGCTTTGGCTGCAAGCTGCGAGAAGGAGCTCCCTCTGCTGTTGCCTCAGTGGATCCAGGGGTATTTGTGAGAAGGAGGGATGTGGATCGTGGGTCTCTGGTCAGTTGGTGGAAGGTCATGCGTTTGTTGATGTATGCTGGTCCTTGGTTGCGCAGGGCTTTGTATGCATGGGTCTGCATCTTGAACTGGCATCTTTTCTGGACTGGGAGCCAGTGTAGCTTCTTCAGGTGAGGTGTGATGTGGGTCTGTATGGAGAGGTCGAAGATGAGTCTTGCTGTTGAGTTTTGTATTGTCTGTAGTCTCTTCAGGAGGCTTGCTGTGATTCCTACATTAGAGTGTGTTCCCGTTGTCCAACCTGCTGGTGACGTGGGCCTGCGTGATGACCCTTCTGGTGCTGACTGGAAGCCACCTGAAGATCTTGCGGAACATGAATCGGGTGTTTAAGAAGGCAGATGATACTGCTTTTACCTGTTTCCTCATTGACAGCTTACTGTCCAAGATGATGCCGAGGTTATGGGTGTGGTCTGTCGGGGTAGGGAATTAGTGAAGTTCAGTAAGACACCAGGCGACGTACTATGGCAAGGTGTTGTTCCCAATGATGAGGTCTTCCATCTTGTCCGTGTTGAGCTTGGCAATGTTCATCATACATCTGTGGAAGTTGACTGTAGTGATGGAGGGGAACTTCTGATAGCTGCAGGATGAGCTGGGTGTCGTTGGCATAGGAGATGATGTTGAGTCATCGGGATCTGATGGTGTTGGCCAGTGTTGTCATGTACGTGTTGAAGAGGGTTGGTTTGAGGGACAATCCTTGGGGGACTGCACAGATGGTCTTCTTGGGTTCCGAGATGAACAGTGGGAGACACATCCTCTGTGCTCTTCAGGTGAGGTATTAGGTGATCCATTTGAGGGCATCTCCCTGGATTCTGATGTGGTGGAGTCTGTTGATCCAGATGTGATGGGAGACTGTTCCAAAGGTGGTTGATAGGTCCAGGAGAATGAGGGCTGCTGTTTCACCGCTGTCCTCGAGGGCCCTGAAGTCATTAGTGGCTGTGATCAGGGCTGTCTCGGCGCTGTGGTTGGTTTGGAATCCGGATTGAGAGGGGGGCGAAGGTTGTTATGTTCCATGTGTTGGGTGAGTTTGCTTGTTGATAGCCTTCTTGAGAACCTTTGCTGGAAAGGAGAACAGGGAGATGGGTGTCACTACCTTGAAGATCTTCCTATTGAACACGTTTGCCTCTCATTAGCAGGTACCGCGTAATTCCAGTGAAGTCTGTTGCAGTAGCTACCGATCTCATCAGAATTATGAGAATCATTATGAAGGCACAGTCCTGTATATTTTGACACAAAGATTTATATTGTTGAAAGCAACCAAAATCTTAATGTGAACATTCAGGAGAAAATTAAGAATTATTGGGGAATTGGCCCCAGTATTACTGACTGTCTCATTAATTCCTCATTTCTGAGAGAGCCCTCATCATCCAACTTGTAATGGCCCAGATTATGCCCACCCTGGAGTTACTAATACCCACAGTATCAAAAAGAGGACATTTCTCTGAATTTCAGAGTCACATTTTAAGCCATGCACCAATTTTTCATGAATCCTTAAGATTAATTTATTACCTTTGCTTTGAAGAGGCACTTCCACTTATGCACATATTTAATTTAAATATCAGGACTACCAGAAGAATTTCCAGTTATTAAGAAATGTATACCCGTACACACTTTCCTAGTCTGTGGCATTAGATGCTTCAGAAATGGGCTCCAAATTGAGAGAACACTTACTCTGCCAAATATCCCAATTATTAAACACTGGGAATTCCATAGGTGAAGTTGTTCATCAAATAAGATACATGTATATTCACGTTTCAGATATTGAGAGTTTCAGCATAATAACAAATGATCTAGATAGTAATACATAAATGAACATTACTTAGTTTATATGTTGAGTGTGCCTTATATGAGGTGGAACTATAGGTAACAGATTAAATTCATACACATCCTTTTATATGTTTAGATTTTCTGGGTGAAGATAGTTGGATTTACCCCCATTATAGTCTCCCAAGGGGGGGCAGAAAGTGCACTAGACACTAGGCATTGTTTAAATAAAGTGCCCTATTGACCTTTGTACCTGCTCCTCCCCCTCAGGCACTGGGAACTGTAAAAGGGGCTGTAGATACTTGTGTGGCCCCTTCTAAATTATTCATGACACTGGTGCAAATCTTATACCAGTGTGACCTGAGGCTGCATTCCCACATTTGCATGGGGTGTGGCTCCATGCAAATGAGGGAACATTTTGTCTTTTCAATTACACTGTATTACAGATGTCGACACAGAGACAACATTTTTGATGAGATGAGTACTGACTGTGCACCAAATAAAATTGAGACGTCTCTACGACACCCAAGGAAAGGAGGCACAGAGGTCCACTCAGGCATGCTCGTCTTTAGAGGGAGGCAAATCTACCTTCATTGAAAGATGAAGTTGCGGTTTCAACCCAAGGCCATGTTTTCGCTAAAATCCTCTCCCCCTCGGCCATACTTTGAGCATGTGTTGATGACAGTTGATTTTTTTTGTGTTCATGGTGTACACAGCTTATTAAGGGTGCACCATGGCATAAGCATAGTCAATGGGTCCAATGTATAATTTGGGCACAGAATTTAATTATTTTTTTAAAGATGTGAATGGGCTGCCAGCCCATATGTCAAAAAACGTCCAAAGAAATCCCAAGTTCCGCCCACTTCCCATGGGGAATGCCTGCAGGGATCGAGCTCTGAGTCAACCAGCATGCAGTGAAACTTAGCAAATCAGGGCTTTTCTGAACCTACAGACCAAGGAGAATTCAAAGTGGTGAGGCTTGTGTGCATCTCAGTATGGTTCCTTGCACAGAATGCTCTGCAAATGTTAAAGTTTGGATCAAAAACACTATTGTTCCCATATTTACATTACAGAAATCTCAGGCTCTTCCAGCCAATGGCCAAAGTCTTACCACCCAGTGTTCCAACACTTCTCTTGATAAAAATGCTGACCTGATGTGTCGGTCAATCTGACACACATAAAAACCTGAACAATAAAGACTACATTGACAATGTACATACTTCACTCA
This sequence comes from Triturus cristatus, assembly GCF_964204655.1. Classification (NCBI taxonomy): domain Eukaryota; kingdom Metazoa; phylum Chordata; class Amphibia; order Caudata; family Salamandridae; genus Triturus; species Triturus cristatus. Next base: position 1,124,356,217 of record NC_140590.1, on the reverse strand, counting down.
GTCCAAGTTATGACTGGATCCTGTAGAGGGCAACAGGCCCAGTCAGATAACTGGGATACTGTTTTATTAAGAGTAGTGTGTAACCATCTATGTTAAGACTTTTGTCAAACCCCACAGATTCAAGAACTCTGTCTCCTAGAAATGTCAGAAAGTTCTACAAGTTTGCCCAAAGTTAAAAGTTAGCAGGGAATTCTGGAAAATAAAAAGTAGTGGGATCCACACAAGCTACATCAGTGTAGACTCCCCAAGGTGTCTTGCATTTAAAAATGTCTGTGGTTGGTATGTTCCTTGGGTTCTGACCTACTCTGGGGCCTGTCTATCTGTAGGTAATAGGCCCACCTTTACAAGTGGCGTTCCACTTTTATCAAGGGAAGTGTGGGAACACATAACTGTAGAACAATTGTTATTATTTTTTGAATTTCTCTCTATTTTTGGCTTCCAATTGAAAGTAAGTATGCAAAGCATTTAGGAGTAACAAAACAGTTGAAAGTCAAAAACACAACACAATAAAAATCTTACTCCAATTTATAAAAATAGAGTATCATTTAATAAACAAAATGACACCAACATTACAAAAATCCAATAGGTGACCTAGAGATATGCATTTTTCTTTATGAAACAAATATAGCACCAAAAAGCACTGGGCTCAATGATAGTCATTGGAAGTGGTAGACAGGGAACTAGGAGCGATTTCAGGTGGACAGCGATGGAGCATGGCTCGTATACAGCAAGGGATTTGTTTTGGGCAAAGATTTTACTTTCTGACTTAATATGGAGCTCAAATGCTCCATCGGGCAAGTCTGAAGCTGTTTATGACCAAGCTGCATTGAAAGAGAACACCTTAGAAACGAGGTCCCACTAATGACTCCAGAGGTCATAACACTTTTTATTAACTGTTTAGAATTTCTGGAGCAGATCCACTACATTATGTCTAATGCTCCTACCACCTCAGGGACAGTACTTAAGGGCCAACACTTATTACAGTACTTATTATGTGCTGTTTTAGAGTTTAATTTGTTTTTTTTTACCTTGTCTTCATTGCTGCTGATTTTATGTTTTTAGACTGTTGTGTTGGTACTTGCACTGATTCCTACCTGTGCCTTTGCCGCTGCTCTTAATTCAGTAATGATCACCCCCTGTTCCACCATGGCTGAGTGCCATTTGCGCGGAGGGCATTGTGATCTCTATTCCGTTCCGGTAGTTCTTACAGATGATCCTGCTGCTTCTGGTTGTGAGCAGTCTAGCCTTTTACCACCACCACTCTACTTAAACCAGATGATGCAGACAGGCAGCGGGCGCCCCAACGGCACGCCGAAGGCACGCTAAAGGCAAGCACGTCTGTGCTCGTCCGTGCCGGGACTCTGGTCCACTGAAGCCAGAACTAGTGAAATACACAGGCAAATAATTTTTAGACATTTCCCATATATGTTCGAGCTTTGGCTGCAACAGATTTACTCTGGACAATGTTTCATAGCAAAAAAGTTATATATGTGCATGTGGTTTTTCCCTCCAGGCACAACAGATGGTCAGAGCAGGTCAAATATCAGACATTAAGTTGAACGCGAAGCACCCAGGATCCCTGATTCGGGCAGAGATACATTGTGGTCTAATTAATGTCAGGTCAATTGCCAAACATAAGTACGAAATAGCGGTCTTCATATCTCAATACAACTTGGATGTGCTATTTCTTATTGAGACATGGGCGGAGGCAGTGTCTGACCCCGATTTCATGGTCGCAGTCCCCCATGGATTTTTATCATCTAGAGTGGATAGACCCATCAAGAGGGGAGGTGGGCTAGCGGTAATATATCGTGGGCATTTTGGAGCCACTTTTTCCCCAGTTCCCACTCCCCATTGTGAAGGGCTTTACTTTGTCTTCGAATTGAATTAAAAAAAAACCTTTCGGGTATTTTCTTCTACGGATCCCCCAGCTCCAGAGGCAGCTTCATGGTTACTTATACTCCCTGCTGGAACACTTCTTTTCTACAAATGAGTTCACAACCTGGGAGATTTTAATGTATACCTTGAGGATATGACTGATAAAGATACAGTCACGCTCATGGATACTTTTGGCATGCTTGGACTGGCACAGATGGTACACAAACATACTCAGGAGGCGGACATACACTTGATGGTATATTTCCCTCTGTATCAGGCCTGTAAATATATCTATCTTCTTATTTGGTCAGATCATTCCATAATTGTATTTGAATATACAGTGCCAAAAGCACCATATGCAGGGGCTGCTAAAATACAGCAAAGCACTAATAATGCCTGAAATAAGATGGACAAGGACATGTTGCAGCTCCAATTGCAGTTGAACCGGCCTGCTCTAAGCACACATGCAGATCAGGCAGCCAATGAATACACAGATTGGCTAAATGACGCCTTTAGGGTTACAGTGCCGATATGCAAAAACTCAGGCATCGGCAATCTACCCTCGGCCCCTTGGTTTACAGACACCCTGCGACAAGAAAAAGAAAAATGCCTTAGACTGGAAAGACACTGGAGAATGAAATATGAGATACTAGATAAAATTTATAACAAATCTGCATTGGCTAAATATAAATCTCTGCTGATTACTAAAAAAGTGGCCTTTTTCACCAAGAAGATTGAGAGAGCTAAAAACTGAACCAAAGAACTCTTCGGGTGGTAGAGAAGATTACCTCCATACCTAGCAATAAAACCATGAAGAGTAGTCAACATTTCTGTGATAACATCGCCAGCGCCTTTAGGACTAAAGTCAATGACATCTATGACTCCTTTGAAGCTGCTTTTACACATGAGCCAGCCAAGAAGTCCTCGAGTACTGAAACCAGAATGAATATCTTTCCGAATTTATCACAGGTGTCTAGTGAGCTTGTGGAAAAACTTATCAAGGAAATTAAATCTGGATCCCCTATGGACCCTTGCTCTCCCGCAGTTTTGAGAGATATAGCAAAGGAGGTGAGTCCCATCTTCTCTAAAATATTTAACAATATGTTCACCTCTGGTATTTTCCCTGCCCTTTGGAAAGATGCAGCTATCCTTCCATTAATAAAAAAATCGAATCTGGATGTTTGAAACACAAGCAATTATTGTCCTATTGCCAGGCTGCCACTTCCAGTGAAGTCAGTAGAGAAAAAAATGAATAACAAGTTAACTCAATTCATTCAAGAAAATGAACTACTTGATTCCTCTCAAATTTGGCTTCCGCCCAGGGCATAGTACGGAGACGGCATTGATCAAGGCCACCGGGGAGATTAGGACAGTGATGAATAAAGGAGGAGCTGAGGACCTGATCCTCCTTGATCTGTCTGCGGCTTTTGATACCGTTGACCATGACATACTGCTACTGCGTCTGGAAAAACTAGGGGTTAAGGGTCTGGCTCTGCCTCTACTATCGTCTTTTATGAAGTAAAGAACACAAACAGTGACCCTGGACCAGTTTAAATCAACTCTATATGTGCTCCCTTGTGGTGTCCCTCAGGGTTCGTCGCTTAGCCCATCCCTGTTTAACATCTATGTGTTGGAATTGGCTCCTCTAATCCAACATTTCGGTTTCAATTTAACATCATTTGCCGATGACACACAGATTGTGATGGCTGCACATAAAGATCAAGTTCCCCCGCAATGCAGTTTCAAAACTGCATGAGGGAAATTAGCAGTAGGATGGGCAAGCACTGTCTCAAACTTAACTCAGACAAAATCAAAGTGGTAATCTTTGGTAAACTCTAACCAAGATTGGACGGATTTTGAGGTCCTGTCAAGATTGGATAGTTGTCAAAACCCATAGAAAAGGCAAAACATCTGAGGGTCCTGATTGACAATATATTAACTTTCTCTCAGCAAACTAATGCTACTGTTTCGGCCGCCTTCTATCGGATTAGGAAACTGAAGAAGGTTCTTCCCTATATTCCCTTCGATTCCAGGAGGACGGTTGTAACTGCATTGGTGTTATCAAAGTTAGACTATTGTAATGGTCTCTATCTGAATATGCAGAAGCAACATCAGAAAAAAACTACAGCTGGTGCAAAATGCAGCTGCTAAGCTTCTGTTAAACCTGCCAAAGCACAAATCAGTTTCAAAAGACATCCAGAAACTTGTCTGGCTTCCTGTGGAACAATGAATCAAGATCAAAACACTATGTCTAGCCTACAGGGCCTTGAATAACAAAGGGCCGGTATTCCTGAAAAGCATCTTCTCCTGGTACCATCCTGGCAGACAATTACGGTCTACTAGCACCAGGCTTATTATGGTTCCAAGGAATCGTACCTCTAGTTGGGGAGGCCGAAGCATAGGCCATGGTACGGCGAAACTATGGAATATGCTTCCTATGGACATTAGAGCTGCCAACACTCATGCCTCATTTAGAAAAGGCTTTAAAACATGGCTATTTCAAAACTAGCTTTTTTCTCATACCTCAGGGTTTACGTTCAGGTTTAGCGCCAAGACACCTCCGAGTATTCATGCGCTTAATAAGTTATATTAACATAACATAACAGCAGAGGTAACCAGCAAATTCCAGTCCAGGTGGTACGAGTCAAAAGGTCACTTCAGAAAAAAGGCCGCTTGTGGTTTGTTGTGTTCCTGTGGCCACAAAGGAGGTCAACCAACTAGCCTTTGGAGTCTACATTGGTCTGGGTACAAGAGGGAACAGATCCAATCCTTCAGAGATCTTCTCAGGTCAAAGACAGCAGATTATGTGCTTTTTGATCTTCTGCATGTCAAAAATGTGTTCTGAGGAGGGTGTCTTGGGATGCCACATTTATGGTTCACACTAGCTAGTGGGTGGGGGTGACTCCTGCTTCCCCCTAACCAATTGGGTAAAAGTTAAATGCCCACCCCCCTTTTTAGTAGTTCTAAAGTATTCCCTTCTATAAACAATCCCAAATTGCTCTTCACTCCCAAGATCCAGACGGAGAAACCCTTTATCCCTTGTGCAGAACCTGCGTGCCCGTCAGAGGTGTGTCCAAGGAAATGACTATCCCCTTCTTTGAGGTCACTCACAACAGGAGCCACTCAGGCTAGTAGAATGTAAGTTGCACTTATCCAGGTTTATTTTAACAATTAAAAGTGAAAGGGCAGTCTCTTTACACGTTAATAAAGTTTCTGGTTCCATTGTGACTGGTTTTCCAGCAAGAGGAAGAAAAACACCTCCCCACACGTAGGCTATTGTTCTTTGATCCGTTTTCACATCTCATTAAGGTCAGTCTCTAGGCAAGCAGCAAATTAGCCTCTAGGTGTTTCAGGGAGGTGAAAGGAAACTTTCTAAAAGTTCATTTTTCTAAATATTAATTAAAAATCTGACATCTTCAGTGATTTGGACTTTTAATACCTATGAAAAATAGTCTTTGGGTGACCATTTTAAATTGTTTGTGTCAAAAGTTACATATTAAGTGTAAAGATCCAGGGCCCCCTTTTCCTAATGAGAAGCTCCTCTAGGCAGGGAAATAATACATGCTGTATATTCCAAGGGCAACTTCAAATACTGTTATATCCTAAACCATCAAATAAACATCAGGAGAGATAAAAGTGATAAGAAAATACAAAAATAATATGTATTGATAATCATATACATTTGTTTCACAATTTAAAACATAGACTAACTTCATACACACCACATTCATCTATTCATACATTCTCATCATTCATATGTATCCACATGCACAGGCATCTTCAATATATGAAGCCTTGTTCATCAAACTCTTATGTACATAGTCCTATACATTTGGTTACTTGAAAACACTCATTTATTTGAAACATTTTTACAAAATTAGGCCTTATTCATAGGCTTTTGATGTACAGCGTGTATCTGTGACTTGAATCAAATGCAAATCCCAGGTGGTTTCTACGCGTGTTTTGGCCTACCGAAAGGCCTTCTTCAGGAAAAGCCACCTCAGATACAGGTACTATCTGACAGAATTAAATATACAGCAGTGTATACCGTCTCTCCTACTTGATGGAAAACATGTTCAATGTTCAAATATACAGTTATGACAAGAATACAAGCGAAAGCAAACTCCGTATCTAAAGTCCCTCACCTTGATATAAGGTTGTGCCGAATGAAAGAGCAAACGTGAAATAGAAACATTTTGAAGACGTATTAGTTGTTTAGAAATGAAAAGCATAAACCAAATCACATATATGGAGAGTAGAGAAAATAAGGATTGAAGAAGAGAATAGAACCATGTGATGCCAAAGTGGTACCATCAGCCAATCATGCTGTTAGCATGTTGATTTGAAAGAAAAAGAAAAAGAATATACCCAGTGCATCCTAAAAGTGATCCAACTCTGGTGCCGATTACGATCCGGTAAAAACCGGGTACGAACCGTCGGTCGGAGAGTTTTCTCCGTCCGACTCGTACCCGGTCGGAAAACTTTACAAACATGGAATTACGATTCGCACGGAAACACCATTTCCGTACGAATCGTAAAAAACACCGACCGACGAAAATATACGTACGAATGTGATCCGTGAATGCTGCGACGTGACGTCGGGACGCTTTCAGGCAGCGTTTCACGACCCAGGAAGTACGAATCGAACCGACAGCAGTCCGGACGGCGATATTTTCACGGCACCCAAAAAGTGCCGGAAAAGCGAAGTACGGCGCGAAACAACCAGAGTAGGGGGCCCGGTACGCGCCGTACCCCCCCCCAGCCCCTGTATGTACGCACCGACCCCCCCAGCCCCCGTATGTACGCACCGACCCCCCCCAGCCCCCGTATGTACGCGCCGACCCCCCCCAGCCCCCGTACGTACGCGCCGACCCCCCCCCAGCCCCCATACGTACGGGGGCTGGGGGGGGTCAGCGCGTATGCAGGCACATGTCTCCATGGTTGCTATGGGAGTTCGGTGCGGATGGTGTTTTTTCCATACGGTTGTAACATCGGACGCACGGGATGGATCGTGATTCCGCGGTCGGACTTCACTTTTCACATTTGTACGGTAAATCGTCCGAGGACGTGTCGGACACAATTTCCGACCCGGGGACGTGTGGGGAATAATTCCCAATGCGATTCGTATGGACTTTTTCCCATGCGAATCGTAGTTGGCAGTTTGTACGGCACTTGTACGATTCGTACGGTAAAAAGACCGGATACGAGTCGTACGGGGAATTTTTTTACCGGATCGTAATCGGCACCTCTGATGAATACAGGCCCCAGCTAGGCCCGCAGGACACAAGGGTTCGCTCTCCTGCAAATGGAATCTACAAGGAAGTTGGCACGGAAACTGCAAAGTACAAAGACAAAGTTTATTAACCCTTAAGGGTGGTCCTACAATCCATACAACACCCTTCAGTATTGCATAGAGTAGCACACAGAACTTGCCTACACGGTCCCCTTTTATACACAATAGGGGGGCTCATAAGTGGGTGGATACAACATGAGGCAACATTCATTACCTTTTATGGTCATTTTCGATACAGAATCAATATATGGGCGGAGCTAACACACTCCTTGAGCCCGCGAAAACATGGTCAAGCAAGGACTAACTGATAACAGATGTGGTCAAGTCTGGGCATGCGCCAGACGGACAAAGGAGCTATTTATAGACTGTTACTAGGCAGATTACAAGAGCAACTAACACGAAGATAGGACTCTTCTCGTGCTACGCACGTGGAGGCATGACAATACAAAATGGAGTCCAGACTTTAGTCAACATAACGGAAGAAACTCGGTCCTAAGGGGAATTCATGTCTTTAGTGAATGCTTAATCACATCGTTGTTTCAATTTTCAACAGACGACCCTTTCAGCATTTACTGAAGACATCCGGTTTATTGGAATAATCATCGTATATGTCAATTTTCATCATTTCTTCTATTTCTTTAGTCAAATGTTTCTGGTAAGTGACATTGGCAATAGCTTTCTTATCAGGAATACAGAGTGACACACATAGGGAACAGAGTAAAGGACCACATTGGATACAAATGCAACAGGAAAACAAAATCGCTACAATGATACAGAGACCAGTTAAAACCTTCCATCCCCATGTGGTGATCAATGCCCAAAACCATCCAGAAAAGGTCCAAGTGCCATTTTCTGTATGGATTTCAGCTGCAATTTTATGTAGTTTATTAATAGCATTATAGACTGATGGCGTGTGGTCAGGAATAAACACACAACAACTACTTCCGATAATTTTACATGCTCCACCTCGGTCAGCTAACATAACATCTAACACCATGCGATTCTGCAATGCAACAATTCTAGTAATTTGCAATTCTTCCGTAGGATTCCCAAGAGCAGCAGCGGTTTGATTTGTCACAGCCTCTACAACTCTTGTTAACCTTCGAACTTTCCTACTATTTAGGGATTTAGGGCAGCTCCAACAAAGAAGAACAATCCCAAATTAAAATCAATATACTGCTGCAGGCTAGTATCGGTCTGGTCCACGTCATCAATCGATAGAGTACGTTTATACCTATTTACAGTCACATTATTCAACAACTTCAAATCTTTATGATAAGATGCAGGTGCCAAGAATACAGGAGGTAATAGGAATGCTACATAACATACTCCAGACCAACCGGCTGGCAAGCGGTAATAACCTTTATTTCCACATACGAAGTATGTATTATGGGATGCTAAGAAGGTACTGTTATTCAACCCGTCGATGTTTAAGATAGTGATGCAATCACTAACACCAACAGGAATATAACCCACACTCTGGACACACAAGTCTGCTTGAGCTTGTGCCACTTGAATCACAAATCGGTCTTTCCCCACAGTGTCTCTGGTGTTCGTAAAAATATAGGGAATCGATTCATTGTCCGGTCGATACTCTTCCCATTCCCAAATCGTCCCATTCACTTGTGGATAACCATCTTTATCTTGATGACATTCCCTATTAAGTCTGAAGAGTAACCGTCCCACTGTAGGTTTCCGGGTGGCAAAAAGCAAAGTGTACCATGCTCTACAAGAGCCATTATGAGAAAAAGGAAGAGGTATGAACGGAGTTCCTCCTTTCTTCTGGTGAGCTGGCATCATGCCACATATCCAACAGTTCGTAGCATTGGTGGCAACATGCGTATGATGCAACATCTGGATGAAAGTGTTATTCAAATAAGACTGGCGATGCTTCAACTCTTGATACGGAAGGGTATAAAAGTAGTGCTCCTCAGGCACTGGAGTAGTCAAAACAAGCAACTCTCGAGCAGGAGTCACATCCTCCACAAACCATGTGGTTATCCCAACAATAGCTACTGTAAGCATAAAACCTGTTGCACAAAGGATTTTCTTTTTCTCCATGTCAGAATGAAAAGTCAATATCTTCCTGAAACTAAAAGGTTGTCAGAACTCTTCCCCTTAGGCAGTGGTTGATTTCTTCACCAGCGGGCCAAGACGGGTTTCGCTACACTAATGCAGGGCTGATCCCCCCCCCTTGCCACATCGGCTCTCCGTTTCACTAACCCAAGGGCCGTTCTGACAACTAGTCCTGATACTGAAGAGTTCACTTCCTTGGTCTAAGATGATATCGTCTTCCTCCATGAGTCACGTGGTCCGGAAAGAGCTCCTCAGTGTCGTTCGGTTCCACAGCATGGCCTTTCTCTGCAGTCAGAATTTCTCGATGGTCGGTCAGTACAGCAGGCTCCACCAACCCAGACGGCACTTTGCGACAGTGCAGGGAATGGATCCAATTCTTTCGGTTGGAAACCCGCACAGCCGTCCTCGTTGCAAGTAGGACTTGCTCAGGACCAACCCATCTCGGCTCCAAGCTGTTCGTCCTTTCAAAAATCTTCAGCATAACATAGTCTCCAGGTCGGAGACTGTGACCTTCGCCTGTGGACCGATCAGGGAGCGCCTCTCGGACCTGTTGATGAATAGAAACCAAGTTATCCGTTAACTGTGCCAGATAATCATTCATCATTACACAAGGTACATCATACACAGCCTTAGGTCGTGGCGGACCCCAAATATTCATTGGGCGTCCAAAAACAATCTCGTACGGCGTAAGACCGGTTCGAGAATGCGGTATCGATCTAATTGACAATAATGCCAGCAGCAAAGCATCTGGCCAAGTCAAAGAAGTCGAAGCTTGGATCTTAGCGATCTTGAGTTTCAGTGTACCATTAAACTTCTCGACCAGTCCTGCAGACTGAGGGTGAAACACTGCGTGGAACTTCTGGGTGATGCCCAGACCCTTCAGGACATACTTTATAACATCCGCTATAAAGTGGGGTCCGTTATCACTCCACAGCAGTCTACAAACGCCATATCGAGGGAAGAACTCCTTCAATAGCATCTTGGCTGTAGTCATTGCAGTATTATCTTTCGTAGGGTATGCCTCAACCCATTTACTAAAGGCACACACCACTACTAGAACATTCTTCAAATTGTTACAGCGCTCAAGCTGGATGTAATCCATCTGCAAAACCTCAAAGGGTGCAGTAGGTGTCGCAAATCCTCCAGCTGGAGTTCGAGTACCCTTTCCTGGGTTGTACCTCAGGCAAATCATACAGGTCTGCACTACCCTCTTTGCCGTGCTAGCAATCTCTGGATGCTCCCAGACTTGAGTAAGCAATTTTACAATTGCGGAAGCTCCAACATGTGCTAGCCCATGTGCCATCTGAACCATAGGTTGTACAAAAGCTGTGGGTAACTTCCACCTATCCATCTGCTTATTTCTCCAACAACCCTCATCATCCAATTCTCCATCATTGGACCATTGCTCCCGTTCTTTGTCAGAAGCGGTCCTCTGTATTTCCAGCACTTCTCTTTTCGCATCGTGCCATCTTTCTACCTACGACTTCACCACGTACATGGCAGTAGCACCAGGCTGCATTGCAGTCTCCCGTGCCACCCGGTCTGCCAAAGCATTCCCTTCTCCAACTTTATCAACCACTTTCTTATGGGCACTACATTTAATTATAGCAATCTTCTTCGGATATGTCAATGCAGTCAAAAGGTTGTGAACTAACTCTCCATGCATTATCTGTACTCCATGCGACGTTAGAAACCCCCTCTCCTTCCAGAGTAGGCCGAAATCGTGCGCTACTCCGAAGGCATAGCGGCTATCTGTATAAACATTCACACACAATCCTGTACTGAGCTCACATGCTCGTGTTAATGCTATAAGTTCTGCTGCCTGAGCTGATTTCTGTGGTATGCGTGCTGTCTCCACTATTGTTTGCAGTGTGGTAATTGCATACGCTGCTGAAGTCGTACCATCTGGTAGCTTCAGGCATGATCCGTCCACCCACAATTCTCCATCTACATCTGGAAAGGGCGTATCCTGGAGATCAATACGACCCTTTGTCTGTTCCTCAGTCACAAGAATACAATCATGTGCTTTTCGTGCTTCAGACTGAGTTTCTGGGAACGGCAACAATGTGGCCGGATTTAACGTTACGCACCTCTTTAACGTAATATGAGGAGCCAAAAGCGTCAACTCATATCCCGTTAAACGGGCACTGGTCAAATGCTGCGTCTTTGTCTGATTAAGCAGGGCATCAACAGCATGGGGGACTAATACCAACAGCTTATGAGATAACACAATTCCCTCACTTTGGCGTATTGACACAGCTGTCGCCGCAACCGAGCGAAAACAACCAGGCAATGCTCGGGCAACAGGATCAAGTACGGCCGAAAAGTATGCACAAGGGCGCTGCTTGTCGCCGTGCATCTGCACTAAAACTGATAATGCACATCCATCTTTCTCATGCACATACAGCGAAAAGGGTTTTGTATAATCAGGGGTCCCTAACACTGGTGCTGAACAAAGGGCCTGTCGCAATTGCTGGAAGGCAATGTCACACTCGCTTGACCAGGGAAGAGGAATAGGTGTGTCTTTTGTCAACAGGGCTAATAATGGCTTAGCTATGTGTGAAAACCCTAATATCCATTGCCTGCAAAAAGAAACAAGACCCAAAAATGCACGCACGTCCTTCTGCGTGGAAGGCACTGGCGTGTCCAAAATTGCTTGAATACGATCTGGTGTGAGTGCACGCCCCTCCTTAGACAAAAGGTGACCCAAATAAGTCACCTTTGGTCTACAGAATTGCAATTTCTTCCTCGATACTTTGTGATTGTGAGATGCCAAAAAGGAAAGCAAGGATAACGTACTTTTCTCACACAGCTCAGGAGTGTCAACCGCCAACAAGATGTCATCGACATATTGTATGAGGGCGACACCCTCGGGCAGAACAAAGGAGTCCAATTGCCTTTTCAGGGCCTGACTGTAAATACTAGGGCTTTCTGTGTAGCCCTGAGGAACTCTACAAAATCGATAAGACCTATTATTCAGCGTGAAACCAAAAAGGTATCGGCTATCCGGATGAATAGGATTCGAAAAGAAAGCATTTTTCAAATCAATAACCGAAAACGTGGTTGCCGTTGGCGGGACCAAAGTGAGCAACGTCGTGATATCAGAAACCACTGGATACTGAGGTATCACGATCTTGTTCACCTCCCTCAAATCAATGATAAACCGATAAACTTTGGCATCCGTATCCTTCTTCAAAATGGGTAAAATTGGACTGTTACAGACGTTGTAGGGAACTTCCTCCACTACTCCCACCTTAATCAAATCCTGCACAATCTGTATAAGAGCCTCCTCCCCCTCCTGGGAAATACGATACTGCGGGAGGCGTAGTAATACCGCCCCCTCCTGGACACTAATATGGATAGGCGGAATCACCATCTGTCCCACATCGGTATCCGAAATGGCCCACAAAGTACGAGGGAGAGAAGCTAACACAGTATCCTCTGCAACCACACACATCCGTTCAGACAGAGGGTGATTATCATTTAATATCACACGCACTCCAGCGGGGGAGCAGCGGATCGTAGCTCTGAAGTGCTTGAGCATATCAAGACCCATAATGTTGTCAGGCGTGTTCGGGGCAAGCAAAAAACGGACAGGGTGCTGAAAAGGGATCAACCTGGAATGTAAGGGGTCGAGAAAGAGGTCTTCGGGAGAGTGTACCGTCAAACCCTACCGATGTAACCATTAAGCCAGATGGGGGAGCCCTCGGAACCAATTGTTTAGACAGCGCGCTACGAGTCGCTCCTGTATCCACTAGGAACTGATCAGTAGAACCCAAAACCTTCGCTGATACATAAGGACCCTTCTGATCAACCGGCACCTCAACTGATTCTAACCCCCATCCAACGCATTCCTATGCATGCTGTGAATCATGGTACCCAGAGCGGTCAGTCCCTGACACTTGATACTGGTGCTGTCGATCAAAGACATTAGGCCTATCTCGTTGCTGCCCGGTAGGTTCAAAACGAGCATGATCATTAGAATTCCCTCTAAAATTCGACGAGCCCCCTCTACCTCTCGGTCCACCCTGATTATGGCCCTGACGCGATGCATACAGCGCCGGGCAATCTCTGGCCCAGTGTCCCGATTGTTTACAATACGCACATTGATTCCTATTTAAATCTGATCGACCCGAAGGAGGACCATAGAATCCTCCCCTACCTCTATTAACACCCCGACGGGGCGGACCATACACTTGCGCTAACATCACCTTCGTTTTTAAATCTTTCGACTTCTTCTCCTCCTGCCCCTTCGCTTCTTGTTCCTGACGCTCATAATACTGAGCTATAGTCAGGAGGGCTGTCGGAGACGCGGTGGACCAAGAACTTTCACTCGCTTTTAAACGAGCTGCTATTGCCGGTAATAAATTCGCCACATATTTATCGGCAAAAAGGTGTCGACCCGTATCATCCGTAAGTGACTGACCACTAAAATCATGAAATGTCTCCTCAAAGCGCGTAAAGAAATCTGCAACTGATTCATCAACTTTCTGTTTACACGAAGCTAACATATTCCAGTCAATCTTTTTAGGGGGAATGATTGTTTTTAATTTGGCCAAAATAGCAGCGGGGAGATCTAAGATAATCTGAGGCGGTTTCTGCGCAGGCTTTCTCTCCCTATCCTCATCCTCAAGCTCAGACCACCGAGCCTTAAAAGCGGCGTGATCATCCACCTTCCGTACAGATCGCCACATATCCGGTGGTAAAATAAGCCCAAAGAACAGATCTATATCTGCTAAGGTCATAGTACAAGAATTCAAGGCCCCTTCGACTTCTTCGTAAAAGGCCGCTGGATTCTTGCGGGGATCAGGCAATGCATTCTTTAATGCCATAACATCAGCCCTATGCCAGGGAGTATAAACCCAATTGTACACAAAATATCCCTTAGCATCGGCAGAAGTAATATCCGCACTAGTTCCCGCTCCTTTAGGAGGAACATACAAAGGTGCCGCCTCTCGCATCGGTTTAGCATGCACTAGCTCGCTCTTATCTGACTGGGAGGAAGATGGCTGCTGGTCGTCCTCCTGCAAGGTCAAGCTCTCCTTCTCCTTGGTCCGACGCGCTTTGTCCCGCAGTCGAAGCATTTCATCCCGTAGCGCAAACAGACGTCGGACCGCATCAGGCACCTGAGAGGGAGAGAAAGTACCATTACATAGTGCTCTAGACTCCGACGCTATCTCCTGTGGTTCAAAAGCATCAGAATATTTGCGAAAGGCAGCAACCACTTCATCAGAAAAGATGGCAGCAAAATACAACTTCTCCCTATCCTGCCATCCTTCCAGATCTGGTAACAGCTCTGCAAAAGACAGCTTATTTGAAACTGCACGATAAGAAAGTTTCCGAAGCTCACCCGAGCGCTCAAGAGATAACAGGGATCGCGTGTCTACCCTATCTTTACCCGATCCAGAATCCTGAACTGTCGGAGCAGACGCACCTACATAAGGTGGCGGGGAACGATCTAATAGGAAAAAATCATCATCAAGATTAGTAAGGACAGGATAAAGAGGCTGCCGAACAGCGTATTGACCCGACACTTGCAGCCTACGCTCTTTCTCTTGTCTCTCCATCTGTTCTTTTTCCTCCCGACGCTTCGCTTCCTGCGCTCGCACATGATCATTCTTCCGTTGCTCCTTATCAAACAACGCTTTCTCACGTTTCTCTCGCTCACGTACTTCCTTCACCCATAACCGCACACACTCAAACATATCTTGACGAGCACGCCGTTTACACATACACTGTTCCACATACTCAATCTTACGCATATCAAACGATCCATACAAAGGCCATCGTAACTCAGGATCCTTTTTGGTGTATTTCCTCCATACTGTGCTGTACATTATGGAAGAAAGACCATGCTTCACATACATATCCCTATTAGGCGTCCCCTCTGGGGGGGCTGGAGCAGAGTCCTCGAGGTTTAACCGGTTTCCAAAGCAGCAGCACCACTTACGGAGTGCGCTAAAAGCAGGCATGCTCAAAAATAATGCAAAATATGCAGTATTATCAAAAAAATGGCACTTAAACGTTGCGCCGTTCAAATTTACACAGCTCCGGAGAAATATCTCCACATTACCTGCCTATATGTGTTGCAACGCATATATTCTCACAGTAATCAATACAAGATATGACCGGTCAGCACAAATCAAACTCAAATAGCCAACCCAGGCTTCAAAAACTCGGAGCAAGTACCGTACAACGGTTCTTACCAATCAAGAGTGTCCAGATTCCAACTGCCAAGCTCCAAAATTCGCCCAAACGGCTGTCACGGCAGGACCGACAGAAGAGGTCTCAGTCGAGGACCGGCGCCACCCATATGGTCAGTTCGGAAGGGAAGGAAGAAAACCTCGGGATGCCAGGACTAAAATGCCTCTGGCAGTGATCACATCCCCGGCCAAATTCCTCACCTTCGTCACGACCAGTCCTTCGAGCATCCGAGTCGCCGATGAGCCCCACGTGACGGGCGCCAATTGATGAATACAGGCCCCAGCTAGGCCCGCAGGACACAAGGGTTCGCTCTCCTGCAAATGGAATCTACAAGGAAGTTGGCACGGAAACTGCAAAGTACAAAGACAAAGTTTATTAACCCTTAAGGGTGGTCCTACAATCCATACAACACCCTTCAGTATTGCATAGAGTAGCACACAGAACTTGCGTACACGGTCCCCTTTTATACACAATAGAGGGGCTCATAAGTGGGTGGATACAACATGAGGCAACATTCATTACCTTTTATGGTCATTTTCGATACAGAATCAATATATGGGCGGAGCTAACACACTCCTTGAGCCCGCGAAAACATGGTCAAGCAAGGACTAACTGATAACAGATGTGGTCAAGTCTGGGCATGCGCCAGACGGACAAAGGAGCTATTTATAGACTGTTACTAGGCAGATTACAAGAGCAACTAACACGAAGATAGGACTCTTCTCGTGCTACGCACGTGGAGGCATGACAATACAAAATGGAGTCCAGACTTTAGTCAACATAACGGAAGAAACTCGGTCCTAAGGGGAATTCATGTCTTTAGTGAATGCTTAATCACATCGTTGTTTCAATTTTCAACACCTCTATGTCTGCAGTGAGTACCTAAAATACAATACATCCAGCCGGACCTGATGTAGAAGATGCAGGTGTCTTGCTATGAAAGTCGACTTCGCATGAACGCCTAAAAATAGGAAGGTTATGGCATCAGATGTATGGTAGTATGTACTATCCAGCCATGCAAGTGAAAGAATATGCAAAACTATAATTACCCTGATGTTATATTGAGTCACTTATAGGGTAGTGATGAGTATGCTACATGTGGTGGCCAAAAGTCAATAGAAGAGTTTCCTTCTTTTAAAATTTTTTTGTGGCCACACAATTCAAAGGATGATTGCCTGTAAGTTGGAAACACAAGAAATAAGTAATGATGTGAGGATCACTGAAACTACGCATCAATACAACTACAAATCCTCAGCTTTTAGAGTCAGAGTGGAAGATATCACAACATCATGGCAAGTCCATTTTTCACATCGATAGATAGATCCTTTTTCATGACATTATTATAGGTTGTGCCATTCAAATGTGGGGAGTTACGAGAGAATTAACAAAGGTTTGGCATGTCTTTGAAGCACAACCCATAAAAGAAAAAAAGCCATACACAATTGTGTAGCAGTAATGCTAAATAAAAAAATGAAAAAATGAGAAACTGGCTCCTGGCTTGTAGACAGTGCGGCGTGCTAGCATATGAAACTGGCTGACAGCTGATATGCGATGCGGTGTGCTAATGAATTAAAAGTCCCCCAAAGTGGGTAATGAGCTCAGGACTCAAAGTTCTGCAACGTAGCATCAGTCCAAACTACAAGATTAACTATGCAAGAATAGTATGGCAGATAAAGGGGAGGCACATAAACTCACCCAATAAAAGTGGAATACTCGTCTGCACTGCACTGCAGGGATTCTAAGGTGACCTGATGTCGCAGTGTGCCACGTGTACCGCGTATGCTGCAGGATGGTGCACACGGGTGGCATGTCCGACCAAATAGAACTGGTCAGGCGTCTTCTGCTGATTTAAAAGACGTGCGTTGTCTAGTCATGTGACTACCTCTGTATTGTGACCAAACCACATGCGCAATAGGTATGACGCTGCACAGAAGACAAAGTGTGCCAATTGTACATATACTTATACGTCTGGTTTGTATGTCTCTCTTTTTGTTTCCTTCTTTCCTACAGAATCACAAACAGTGGCACTACACCGAGCAGGGAGTGCAAAGTATACAGCCCCGCCCCTTAGAGGCATCCTCTTTTTGCACTAGATGCGAAGAGATAGCCCATAGCCCATAGTTAGAAACCCCCCTTTTTGGTCCTGACGAATGCTACGTACCCTTCGGGGACACGAATGCAGAAACATGTTGACCACACTTTATACGGTGAAGGGAGAATAACGTCCCGGATCACCGCTCACCTGTTTTTATACCATACATTTGTTCTTTGAATAAATATTGTCTTTTGACAAATGTAATGGTTTTTAGATCACTTTTCACCTATTCACGGCCATCACTTAGCTTTAGAAGTGCATCCCTGTCTCCAGGTGTATGCCCGCCCTCTATCAAACGAAGTTTTTAGAGGACGAGGACAGCCGATGATGAAGCATGGCACCGGGCGGTGTGAGAGGCCAGTACGTAATTTTTTATGAGATGCCCCCACTGATGCTGCATCTCAAGGTTACTTTGTAGGAAACTGTAGGAACCCATGTTAGGGGCAGCCCATTTTTGTGGATACTACCTCTGTATTTCCCAGATATACGGGATTTTGTAATTGGAAGGTCGTAAAAACAGCGTGGCCATCATGGAATGATGAAGTAGATTGGAATATAGTGGGATTATTTGAAAAATAATCAAAAATCACAAAATTAGAATAGATAAAGGAGTATCATATTTATTTCAGAAGTCATACTCTCGATAAGATACATGAGTGAGCAGTCTCTCTTTTTGTCCAAAGGACACAAATATCTGGAGGCTGATATATGTGCCCGTCTTTACACGAAAATTGCAATTGAAAATGTGGAGGGCTACAGTCAGATGAGCAACCAGGTATTTTAAATTGTTCTGATGTTGAGAGGCTGATTGAAAGATGTTAGCAAATCTATATGAATGAAAGAAAAGTGAGGTTCTGCAGTTAAAGTTAATCACCAAAAGTAAACAGCTTTTGTAAGTGTGTAACTCTCATGTATTACTGGTATAGTAAATACTTCTATAGACATACCAAATAGGTAGAATACATCTATACATAGGGACTGAACATAGCCATGTGTGTTATCCATTGTTGTACTGGATTGCTTGATCCCATGGAATTTCAGAATTCAATCCACAAGAGCATGTATCCAGTACAAAATTCCAATACACCTCTCTCCTCTTTCTTATTTCTTCAGTATCGGTGCCTGGTTTGTTGTCAATCTTTTCAAGTATTAGCCATCTGATGTCTCCAGAGGTATGGCCTTTCTCCAGGAAATGTTTCACTATGGGTGCCGCAATTTTATTATTTCTGATAGCAGAACGATGCTCTGTGAGGCGTGTGGAGAACACACGTGATGTCTCCCTCACATAGCCTAGACCACATGGACACAGGAGCAGATATACAAAGTTTTTCGTCTTACAGTTAGTAAATGTTTTTAACTGGATCGGTTTTGCGTTGTATGTATATGTGTTGGTAACTATAGCTCCATGGTATGCTTTGCAGTGGGAACATTTATGATTACCCTTGACTGCAATTTGGTCCATTGATGGTCGTTTGGACAAAGGTGGTATTAGTCATTATCCTGGAATGTACCACCATGTCCCTCAGATTTTTGTTGTGTCCATGCGCAAACATTGGGCTTGGGATGATGGTACCTTCAATTTCACATGTTACACTTTCAAAACTCAGGCAGCCTAGATTTGGGCAACAAAGGGGCTTATTTATGAGAGCCCTGCAACACTTTTGCACCACATAAGGTGGTACAGGCATAATGCAGGACTCTCTGGGGGATATTCTCAAGAACGTGCGATAATCATCGCCAAAATTGGTTAACGCAATTTCACATATCGCCGTCTATCGCTGGAAAATAACTCTCAACATTCTCAACACAGCAGTAACATGCGATAGTTTCCCCATAACGCATCAAATGTCCACAATAAAATTACCGGGACGGCGATACAAATCTAAACCCGAACGCGAAAAAAGTTGCGTTGGGCCCAACTGCGATAAAAAAGTCAGCGATAAGCAGCGCCAGGCCTGCAAGTCCCACAAGTCAGACTGCAAAAAACAGCATACAAGCAGCAACAAAAAACACAAACAGAACACAAACAACTGTGAAGCAACATGGAGGTAGCCAGAGCAAGTAAAGAGGGCAACCAGAACCCCACAAGTCCCACGGAGGACCAGCCTGGGACCCGGGGTCAGGGAAGGTAAGGAGAAGAAGAAGAGGAAGACGTGGTTCAGTCCGCAGGAAAACAAGATCCCGATAACGCTGGTGACACTGCCACCATCTAATTGCTATTGGTGAAATTGTCAGCACTAAATGTTGCACTCACACTTGTCAGAGTGATGTGCTAATGCAGAGGAGCGACATGCACACAGGGAATGTGTCTTGGAATGAATTTATTTACACATGCTGTGCCTGTGGTCATTTTGTCCTGTCCCATGATTGCTAAGGATAGTCCAAATGTGATCATGTGAAGAAATTGTTAATGATAGTGTCCCTTCGGGCTAATCCTGCTGCTGCTGCACTGGGGTGTGGTCCACCTGCCTCATCCTCATCATCATCGTCCAGTGCATCTGGCACATGGATCCATGGGGCATTGGTGCGTACACATATGTCGTGCAACACACAACATGCAATGATCATCTTGCACACTATTTGCGGGCTGTACAGGAGTCTTCCACCTGTGATGTCCAGGCCCCTTAAACGTGACTTCAACATGCCAAATGAGTGCTCCACAATGCCCCTGTTGCGTTTGTGGGCCGGATTGTACTGCCTCTGGGCCTGGGTGTTCGGGGCTTGGAGGGGTGTCATCATCCACGGGCAGAGTGCATATCCTTGATCACCTCTGACAGGGGAGAGAGATGTGTCAATCGGTGGTTCTGCATTCTGTGTTGGCAGGCTTATTAGTATATTGGTGTGTGATGTGTGGGACTTTGGAATTCATGTTTGACATGTCTTGCATGTGGCAAATGAGCGGCATCCATTTGTATTACGTTGCCTCACAGCTGCTCTTCACTCCCCCCAAGCCTATTTACTTGTGTGTGCTGCGTGGTTGCATCACTTGCACTGCTAAGACACACCATTGTCATGACTGTATGTGCATGTCCACAAGCCTGGCAATGCCACTGTGATATTGGCCATTGAAGGTGATCAGCCATGTGTGTGTAGGCCTATGGTCAGGATATGGCGGACACAGAGACACATGCAGTAGTTGCTTTGGTGGCCATCTCAGAAGTGAACCATGCCCTGAGCCCCGGGCTATTAATTTCCAGTGCTACGCTGGCCCAGCCCACTCCGCTTACGCTTACGGGGGGGATGACATAGCTACATGTCCAAGGTCTACCCCACTGCCTGAGGTAACATAGTTGCGTCCACTGTCTGTGACACTACATACACCAGCAGTATATGTCCACATGGACATGCCTGTGCTCTGCATACTTGAGTCTGTCCAGCACATAACCGCCTCACTTGGCATTGTGTTCATTCCGATTCATGGGTCCCTTGCCTCCTTCGCACATACTTGGTTCCCACCCCTCACCACATCCTGCTATTGTGTGGCAGAGGTGCCATGATGTGGATGCTTTGTCTATATGGCTGTCCCCTGTTACCACAGTTACTTGTGTTGTCGTGTCTGGTAGGTGGGCATATTGTTTGGCATGCTGTTTGTGATGTTGTAACGTGCATTCCCATAGTTGTGAGTTGCATGGTTGTGGAGTTGAGGTGTGTGGTGTGTTTTTTTGGTGCTTACTAACGAGCAGTGCATTTCTGTAGGTGCCATCTTTGAAGCGCTGGTTGATGATTGTAGGAAGGTGGATATCTGACTATGGTTACCCCCAAATTTTTGCCTAGTGTCTAGCTGGTTTTTCGACTTAGTAGGCCTGAGATCCTGCCATTCAGGGTCTCAGCCTGTCTGCTCTCACTTTAAAATGGACTCCATGTACCCTAGGTACATACCCAATTGGTTGGATCACCCTGTGAGCCCCTGTACCAGTGTACACTAGGTACCCAGGGCATTGGTGTATCTAAGGCCTGCCAGGGGCTGAAGCATGTATTATGCCACCCCAGGCTTGGCCTAACAAATTTGACACAACTGGCTGATCACTCAGCTGGGGTAAGTTGGTGTAACCACCTCTTACTTAGGTGTAGTATACCTATACCTAACCTTAAATGGGACACATGTTAACCTATAAGTCACTCCTATGGCAGGCCTTAACAATCCTGAAGGCAGAGTGCTTGGTTCCATGTGAGATGGTGCTCTGGCATGAGCTGAGCCTGTCTGCAGTGGTCGGAACAACTTCCTTCTACTGTTTCCAGATATCGTCATACCATATACTCTTAAGTGTATTATGAACCTCGCGGTTAAATGCTAACTTTGGTTTGGCTTTATCAAAACATGTCGAGTAAGGTGTCATACGAATTGGAATACTAACCCCTCGCCAATTCTGGCGACGGGGTTAGCATTCCACCCTTCTAGAGGGACACGACATATACAGTACCTGAAACCCGGGTAAAATCAGACATAGCCTCAGCTCCACAAAATGGATGCTGCCACCACAGACACAAGTCTGCCCTCCTGCTGCTGGGAGTCCTTCCAGCTTGGGAGGTGTGGACAAAGGGTTTCCTGCCAGGGGAGGTGCATGCACCACCCCAGACAGGATTTTGTGTATTGGTCAGGTAGGGCTTGAAAGAAACCAGACATGCCTGAGGCTCACAAGGAGCCTCGGTGCATATGCCAGTTCAAACCGGTCCTGGGGCACACCAGTCCCGGGCCTGTGGCGAGCTGGACAAAGGATTGGGGGTGTAACCACCCCCCTTCCTGGTCCCACCCTTAGGGAGGGACCTAGCAGGTAGTCCGGCCCCTAGAATCCGCTTAAAGGTAGGAGCTGTGTCCTAAGACTTCAGACATCCTGGAATCAACTTGAAACTAAGAAGAAGACGGGAACTTCGACGCTCTGCCGCACAGAGGACTGAAGCCAATCTCCCCTGTGGTCAGGGAGTGACCACCTTGCTAACGCAAGCACCATCCAGCGAATCAACGTCTGCTTTGCCGCCGCCTCCCACCGGAGCCCGAGCCCAGAAACTGACAAGACCTGGACCTCCAGACCTCTCACCGCCCGATCCACAGTCCCTGAAAAGAGGAGACCCGTGGAGGCACCGAGACACGTGGAGCCAGCCATCTTGAAACGACTACGACAAGCTGACAAGTGCAACAACCGAGGCTCCCTCCAAGTTGTGCTTTGGGATCTGAGAAGCCCAACACCCGAGCAGCATCTGCACCAAAGGTGAGCCCTCCAGCATCTCCACGATCTGCGTGGGGCCCTTCTGCATTTTGCCACTCGACGCGCCTAACCAGTTGCTGGCCCGCTGGCTAGTTGCCATCTTGGCGACGAACTACACAAAATACACCATTGGTCTGGTTGCTCCAGACTGGCCCTTGCTCCCCTCCAAAGGAGCAGTCCCTCTGACCTTGCTGGTCAGAACCATCAGCTTATTTCATTTTCCACAACAATTGCTTTTGCCAAGGCTTGTTTGCTTCGATCAAGTCGCCGACACCGCCGACAGCGAGAGCCTGCGTGGGACAGCTCGTGAACCGACTCCTAAACGTCGTCGACCTCCAGGGACCACGTGGCTGCAGAGACAAGCTACACCTTTCTTCCTGTTTGCACCCGACATCGCCTGGTACCCACCTGGTGCCACGCTGGTCACTGGCTAGTGACTGTGAACACTGTCCCCTCTGCTTACAGGTCTTCAACATCTCCGATCCACTCTTGGATCCACCGCATCTCTTCCAGACCGACCGCCTGCAGCATCTTTGTCCACAGGCTCCACGGAACAGATAGAAGAAACCCGACGCACTTCGACGCCTATGCACCCGCTTCCTGTGGGTGAGGTAAAGCTGGCACTCCGGTGCCCAAGTGTAGAGAATCATCTCTAGTGTCTGTGTTTCCAATCTTAAGTTCCTAGTCCATCCGGAAGATCCTCTTTGCAGTAACTTTGTACTTTTTACGCACCCATTGAAACATATGGGAGCACGCGTGTGACTATTTGCTCTGCACACGCAACCCGTGGACCTCCTGGTCACTAACTGAAGTTAGCTCCTTGTAGGCCCAGCGATTCTAGAGGCCCTAGGCCTTTTCCCCTTTCTGTTTGTGGTACTTATACCACTATTTTAGTATATGGTTTGAGTGGCCACCAGGGCCTATCCATATAAAGTGCAACTTCTGTGTATTCTACTGTAATCTTGTTTGACGATTTGTGCTCCTGTGCTCATAAAGAGACTAGGGGTTACTTTGAGAAATAAATACATATATATTTTGAATATATATCTGTGTGGTGTCCTTTCATTGGTATAAAAGGGGGTTGCATTTGGTAAAACAGCTTGCTTAACACGTTTCACGAGTTTAGCCTCAAAGACTGCTTAGCCTACGCTACCACTAGGGCAGCTAGTCCGAAAAGGTTGACTTACAACCACACCATAAGGGTTGCTTGGCATGGTACAAGGTGGTCACTTTAACTAGTGAACATCATATACCAGGCCAACTTCTCACAATGATGGACTGTCATAAGGTGTAGGAATCATGCACACTGCCTGGGTAGTTGGCGACGACGTTGGTGAAGAGTCCCCGGTGGTCCACTATTGCCTGCAGATTGATGGAATGCGTGTGCTTTCTGTTGCGGTAATTGTGTGCAGTGTCGACAGGGGGCACAAGTAGGACATGTGTGCAGTCAATTGCCCTCAACACGTGCGGGAAGCCAGCTAGGACATAGAAGCCTTGCTTGGTCTCCAGCTGTTTCTGCGCAGTGTGGGGGAAGTGAAGGTGCTGGGGTACCAAGCTGATGATGGCATCCAAGACAGTTGTGATGAACTTTGATAGGGCTGGCTGTGAGACTCCTCTGACTCTGGCGGTTGTTGGTTGGAAGGACCAGAGGCCAACAGGTACAGCACAGCCAGCAGCTTTGTCTGCAGAGGTATGTTGGTTGTCCGCTTTGTTGGTACCATCAGCCTGTGGGCAATGTGGGTCAGGATGCGAAGGATGGTTGTACTTTTGAGCCTGTAGTGGGCAATGACTTCCTCTGGCGTTAAGTCTATGAGGCTGTTGTTTGTTTGGAAGGACCACTGTCTTATTCTGCGCTGCCTTGGTGGTAGTCCGAGGGGGTCTGGGGGTGGTGGCGATGGGTGTTGTGGGCTTCTTGGGTCTCCAAGCTGCGTGATCAGTAGCTCCATGACATGTGTTGGTCTGCCAATGTGGCTCTGGGCTGGGCTCCCTTTTATACTGCAGGTTTTCGTCCTGCTCAACACCAGCTAAGGCAGGTGTTCATTCCCTGCTGCTAACGTGCCTTATCTCCTGTTTGTGGATCGCTTCGCCGAGCTGACTGATCGTTGAGAATATCGCGAAGTGGTGTTTTTGTGTGTTTTTGCACGGAAACACCTACTCTGCATATCATCAGCGTTAGTTGTCGTTCTCATCTGTGGCGATGTTTTTTGCGGAAGCTATCGCTGGAAAACAGGCGATTTCAGCAGTTTGCACCAGCTTGATAATGGGACGATGAATATTTCACCACTTTTGCCGTGCTAAAGTGCCGATAACTCGGCGATAAGTCCTTGAGAATAGGCTCCTCAATCCGATTTATGAAGTCATGCAAACCGAGCCTGTGTGGCTTTGAGTGACTTCATAAATCATGAGTAAGGCAACGCAGTGCAAATTGCTGCATCGTCTCTGTGCTGAAATCCCTCACCCAACTTTTTTCCCTTCTCGTTTTACCCGTGATTTTGGTTTCCTCTGACTATATTTGGGGGAAAAATTGATGGTGGTCTGACCAGTCTGTTGGGGTGATGGCTAGCATGTTCCCTGCTACCAATTTAGCGATGATGAGGTCTAGTGCAGCTCCTTCGTTATCAGTTGGTCCCTTGTATGCTTGAAACATGTTGAGGTCAAGAAGCAGGGTATAGAGTGCGGCCACTGTGGGGTATTTGTCATTATTTCGATACAGGTTGAAATCTCCTAAGATGAAATGTGAGGTAGCATTGATTATGATAGTTTCCATAAGTTGCTGCAAAAAGATAGTGTTGTCATCAGATGGATGGAATAATAGGAGTGTTTTTGCTAGCAGTTTCTTTTCAAGCTTGAATCCAGCTCCCATGAGTTTGAACAATGATGTATCTTCTAGTGAGAGTGAGTTTATGGTTGGGGCGTTTCTGTAAACTATAGCAAGACCTATCCACTGCTTCCATGTGCAGTGTGGACATATAATGTGGAATGAGAAGGTTCCGTGTTGGAGCTGTCATTGGGTTAAGCCAAGTTTTAGGAAGAGACTGTCCAGATCATACGCTAAGATTACGTCTGCTTTATCAGTTGTATGTTTTGCAGCTGATCTGCAATTGCGCAGCATGTATTTCAAGTCTGTCACTTCTTTGTGAGTTACTTTTGGTGGGAATTGAGCTTGTTGGGATTGGGATCAGGTAGTTGTGGTTGGCTCAATGAGGGTTGTGTTTAAGGTTGTTGCAGTTGAATATCTTGATGATCGAGCTATTGGATGTTTTTTCATGGGAGGTTTTCTGTGCACCCTGGTAGTGTACTAGCAGAGTGCTTACCTCTTCTTCTGTGAGATGATGGATTGTCCTTCTCGTCAGGTGAAGCTTGTTATCTCCGGGCGTGGTGAGTCTGTTATTATAGATTGGTTTTCTACTTGATGGAGATTCTGTGCACTTGGTAGTGGTCGTGTACATCTTCTCTAGGGTGAGTAGTAGTGAGATGACCTTCTTCTTGACGCATTCTATGTCGTCCCTGAGTAGTCGCAAGTTGCAGTTGACTTGGTTTGCATTAAGTTTATGAGTTGGGTAATGACAAGTTATGTTATCGTTTTGTGTGTAGTTTTGCAGACTCCCATGACCTGTGCATGTTTTTGCTTTTAGAGGACTTCTTCCCTGTGTAGTGCTTACAAACCCTATTGCCAGCTTTTTTAGTTAGGGCTGTTTGAGCCCTGTGTGGTCTGCCTAGAATTGGCTGCATCATTTGTCTCAAGGTGGGGTGGTGGTCGCTTGTGGGCCTCTCCTCTGATTGGCTGAGTGCTGGGGAAGTCTATTCTAAGGACTTGGTGGAGCGTTGACTTTCTATTAGCAGCATAGAGTCATTGTAAGTGGTGTTCTTTGCCGCAGCTAGATTGGGTATAGCAATCTGAGGTTGTTATTCTGCAGCTAAGTTGGTAGAATCTGGGTTGGAAAATATTAACAGGGATGTGCCTGTGGTCGTGTAGTGAGAATCCCATATGATGGTGTGAGAATATAACGAAGAGACTGGTGGTTGATTCAAGCTAATCGTGTCTGGTAACTGGTGTTGTCCTTTTGTTGCTCGGATGTCCCTCATTGTGGAGATCCTAGTTGTATTTTATGGTCGCTCTATGTGAGAGAGCGTTTTCTCTTCCTCTATGTATCTGGATGTGTCTAAGATCCTGGACCTCCTGTTAGTTAGAATGTTGTACCGGCCATGATTTACGTTAGATTGAATGGACCTCAACTGGGTTTCTAGCACCGATTCTATTGCTGGGGGTGGTTCTTGGATGTTGACTCACTCCCGGTTGTTATACAACTTGAAGCCTATTCTTCTGCTCTTTCTTCCTCCTATACCCTTGTGCTTTCACATAAATTAACCTATCTCAGAATGCACAGATTGTTTGGTTCAGACCAACCTGATCTGCAAGATCAATCACTTCCTGCACAAAAATACTGCTGAACAGTGCAGGCCTGTCCTCTCCTACAGTGATGAGGCATTTCACTAAGCCCACTATCACCCACTGCGCTCCAAATCTCCATAAGTCTAATTGTTGCACAATGAAAATATTTCCACATTACTCTATGTTAAAAGGCCTCTACTGGCTCTCATCACAGGCCTAACTCAAATTCAATTTAATTATCTGACAGAAAGACCCATTCTCTTGTCGCAAATTCAACATCCAGAGCATGAAAGTTTTGACTGGAGAAACTGGACACCAAAAGTGTTAACATTAGGTAGTAAACATTATTAACTTTCACCTTCTATTTTTATAACAATGTCCCTCACTTGAGACTACCTTCTCCTTTTGGTCCACCATCAAAAACTCATGATTTTTCTTTTCTCCACCCATTTCATATCCACTTGATGACACCACCTCTAGGCAGACTCACTAACAAAAAGGTACATGCTGATCACACGTAGGGTCTTCTTTTCACCATTGTTTGCATTTTTCCACTTTTCCAAATTTGTCAGTGTCCATTATTTTACTGCACTGCCTCATCTTGTTGTTCTACAGTACTTTCATTTTTGTTATTGTAAATGTATCCTTTGCCTCTCTGTAACTGATCCATCAATGTGTGCATTTGGATTCCTGATCAGTGAAAAGGTCTTCCAAGTGTACTGATCCAGGTCTGCACTCTATGAATACCCCAATGAATTAAAATATAAATGCTACCTCTCTGATAAAGCCATTCATCACTTTAGGAAACACCAGATCCTTGTTTTCTATAAAATAATATGTGAGAGAAAGAAACAAACATTTTATAATAAGTGTGGGGATGTAATCCCTGTACCAAAGTCTGTCTCTAGTTTACATATCACTGTTGAGTTGTGACGTCTCTAGACACCTGTAATGACAAAATAACATTGCTGCATAAATGTATTGACTTATTACAGTTGAGTGGTGACGTAATAATATTTTCTGTCTGAGACAGCATCCTAAGTGGAGGGCAGGTCACTGAGTTGAACTGGCATTTCGGTCTTCTGTTCAGTTTTTTTTAATGAAGAGTGATCAGCAGAAAGGAAATATTCATAGAAATATGGCTTTGTCCCCATAATAGGTAATTACAGAAAATATAGAATCTCTGCATGTTTCTACACATTCTAAGCAACAGCATGGTTTGAATATCACTCATAATACAGTGATTTTCATATATTTTATATCAAATTAGAAATCACTTTATGATGTGATTAATTTCGCATTACAGATTTAAGTTTTATTCTTCTTGTCTGCAAACCTAGCATTTCTTTCATATGAAATACAATACACAAAGGACTGAAATGTTTGAATGAAAGGGTGACGTTGTGACCATGTTTATAATAATAAGGAATAACATAGACTCTGCTGTAAGGTGAAAGTATTTTGCAGGCCACTGCGGGGTTCCATGACTTTAGGAAGGAACTTGAACTTAGGTCAATTTTCTCTATAACTTCTCTTTGATTTGCAATATCCATAGAATAATGTATAGCTTGGCGTAGTTCTTCCCATATATTATTTATACATTATTTTGCATCTACTTTATTGCTATAGAGGGATCTTCTAACTCTATATTTTTTCTCAATCTCTTCTATGTCACTTGTAGGTGGTAGTGGTAAGTGAATTTTCCAATATTGTCTAAATTTATAATAGCAGTTTTATGGTTAAACTTCCACACAGTTTGTTTGGAACTGTAAAGATGATATGACACTGTACAATAGACCCAAAAGTAGAAATTCATAACTTAGCTGATTTTTGCAGATGAAAGAATAATTTATTATTTGCAGCCCGTTAGCATAGTAAACGTTTGAGATATGTTTTCCTGTGTTACAACTTGTCTATCTATCTATCTATCTATCTATCTATCTATCTATCTATCTATCTATCTATCTATCTATCTATCTATCTATCTATCTATCTATCTATCTATCTATCTATCTATCTATCTATCTATCTATCTATCTATCTATCTATCTATCTATCTATCTATCTATCTATCTATCTATCATCAGCCTTTCCAGATGCTCTTCCGTCTGGGTTTGCAGCATCCTATCCTAGACCTTATTTAGAATACAGCGGGTGACCCACCAGCCTCCCATGTCAATAGAGTTTATAACTTTGCATTTGCTAGAAAATTATGTCTTGCCCTATTTCCAGATCTATACCAGGCTCAAGGGGATCTCACTGCCTTGAACGGAGCTGATGTTGTGTTAATTCCTCTGAAGACATTGAAGTTTTGCTAAGTGTCAGCCACGTTTGACACGCCCTCTTAGCAAAGATTTGTATTTTATTAAACTAGATTCCAAGAGAGGAGCATGGTTTTAGTAAATATAATATCAATGGCCATGACATGCAGGGGGGTTTCTCCCTTGGCGAGGGGGCCATTGTGCATTTTTAGGTTGAGCGTGAGCCAGCACGCAAGCGCTGCTCTGCGAAGAGCTGTGATAGTTCCGTACGAAGAGAAGCTTTGACCACTCCCCCACCCTTATTTCATTGGCTTGTGTGTTTGTCCTTTGTAAATGCTGTCTTCTGATTCATTATGAGGCTTGTTAGTCCCTCCTTAGTACAGCCATGTTGTCATTTGTATCCTACCATGGCTACTGGCCCCTTTACTTGGTTGTTACACAGTGTACTATTTTGGTCATTAAGTTTTTTCTAGATTAGACACAACGACGTGCTGTGGTTACATTCAGCGCACCATGCGCACATGCCATTCTTTGCTTCAACAACCCCCTCCCCCATCGCCACCACCCCACGGTAAGTCTGTCATTCCCAACAGGTGTAAGATGAGCAACAGATACTTCTTCGTGCTGGAAAAGTTACCGGAGCTTAAGCGGCAAGGAGTGCTGGTGTCATGGCGTCCTCACAAGCGCAGTCAGTCTGTGTAAGGCTGCAGTGTGCTATTAATAGGGCCTGACAGTTAGCAGATGAAGTCACAGATAGGGAGAAGATGTGGTCTCATGGCTAGACTGCCGACCTTGGAGCTGGGAAACCAAGGTTCGTGCCTCGGGGTCGACTCCACATCCAGTGAATCTGGGCAAATCACTTAATCTCCCTGTGCCTACCAAAAAAATGAATGTGTCCTTGTGTAACGTAACTGGTGCTCATGTAAAGTGTTCCAATACCTTTGGGTCGAGTTTGCGCTATATAAAATCTGCAAAAGAAATTATATATAAATAAAATGGCTTGCCCTCCTATATGATTTAATACAGCTGCAGGTTGATGAGGTACAGCCACGTTTGCATTTCACTCTCCGATATGCAGCTCTCTCTTACAACCTTGAGTGGCGGGCAGTCGGGCCACCGGGGAGCTCCATGGCGGATAAAAGAAACAAATGGACTGCGTGCCCTAGAACCCACAGGGTAGGTTAATTTTTTTTTTAAATCTACCCTGAGACACCAACACTGTGGCTCAAGATTTGAACACTAAAAATGCAAACTCCACCCGGACTGCGTTGCTGTTCACTTGGACAACAACGCTGCAACCTGAAACTGTGACAGTATGCTCTGAGAATTCTACACCCAACACCAAGGCTGCAAACTCTACCCAAGACACCAACACTACTCCATGGGGCTATTAACACTGGCCAGACACTACATTACAACACCTGAGAATTTTGCACATTTCACCGAGACTGCAATATTGTTGCCTTTGTAGTCTAACTCTGTACCCTGAGACTGCAGCACTGTGCCATGGTAGTACAGAACTCTGGCCTGAGACTGAAACACCACCGTGTCCCAGGATTATATTACTTCGTTTAATTTAGTACCCCAAGATTGAAAAATTGTCCAGAGATACTGTCAATTCCCTGTAGCCCAAAAATGTTCTTTGTACTTTAATTCGGATACCTGTGTGACTCCCCAAACATTGTCTTCTGCGGACTCAAACCTGTCTTCCCTGAGCCCTACAACGGTCCCTGACACTGGTGGCGGTTCACGGATGAAAAACTAGACAGGACACCCCTGCGGCCTGGGCGTGGAGCCACTTGATGTCAGGCAGGCAGCTGGAGGAACCGGTGAGGTTAATTTATGAAGTGGTAGGAACAAGACATTTTGTGAAGACACACACTCGGGTAAGATGAGTTCTTATTGATCTACGCTTGAGATCTCTGGGGTGAGTATGTCCTTCCCAGTAGATCCCTCCCACTTTAACCTCTGGTTTGTCACTGCATCTCTCTGTAGGAGCAAGACATAAACACGGAAACACGTGAAGTGTACAAAGATGTGCTCTCTTAAGATTGTTGCTATATCTTGTTCCTCTGGATGTACTTACAGACCTAAAAACGTGCCATAAAAAGGACACTTAGCCCTAAACTTGTTTGGCTTCTTTTCTTCTGTTTATAAAAACGAATTATTTTTGTCAAGTCCAATGTTACTAGGCCTAAGAGAAATTTAAATTACCCTGCATAATTTCTAGAATTTTGCTTGTGAAAAATTCCGGAAATTACACCATGTCACTTAATTACTTTGCATTTGTGGCAAAGTTACTGGCACGGGACCAATAAGAACGACCAATACTCAAGTTGCTGTTGTTTAGGATGTTCTGTTTTTAGAGATTCCTTTTTAGGTTTAGCTGTACTTATGAAATCTATTGTATTAAATATATCTTTAATCCCACCCCCTGGCTTTCCGTTGGTTCCTGCACTTGCCTATTTCTATTGGCTGTAGCATGCTGTTTCCTGTTGTTTCTGCGTTGCTCCTCATCTGCTTCTCTTATCAGTTTTCCGGAGCCGAAGTTCTGTTTTCATTCCCTTTGTGGGACTTTTTTTTAACCCAAGCTTAGGCAGCGCTTGTTTGGAATGAAATGGGTCATCGCAATGGATGCAAATACATTTTGTGAAAAATGCTGGCTGTGCATTTCGGCTATTTATTGATAATGTCACCTAATTTTCCTAGAATTGTGTATAATTACACAAAGCAACTCCTAATCGTTAATAGATTAGTCATGTCAAAAATATAGTATATTATCCTACAAGGGCTAGCTACTCTATTAAAAAAAGCTGCAGCCTGCACATGCATTTTTAGCCTTTACGTATTCATCAATGGAAAATTGGTGGTTTCATTTTACGCCTCAACATATTCAAACTTCAACAGCTGCCCTTCCTTACAACCCAACTCTGCCTTTGTTCTCTTACTACATATGTATCTTTATGTATCTTTTGTTTGCGGCTCTAGGGCTGCTGTCAGTCTGTGTGTCTGTATATTTGCGTGTATATACCTCTGTGTAAATCGGTGGCTGTATATTTGTTGGTCTGTGCATATGGCTGCCTGTATGTCTGTCAAACTATGTACACGGGCACTTGTATTTCTGTTGGCGTATTCAGCTTTCCATTTTTGTGTATTTGTATGTATTTTGTCCTTTGCAAGGGTGCCTACATATCGTTTGGTCGGTGTGCATGGTTGCAGGCTTGTTTATCCCTATGCATACCTGCAAATATGCCTGTTGACCAGTGTGCACAGTTGCCTGCAGTTGAGCAAGTATATATGATATTTGATTGAATGTATAAATGGTTATTGTGTTTTTGCATGGAATATGCATTCAAAAGCTAAAGCTGTTTGCTTGCTTTAAAAAATGTGTGTTGTAAGGAAGTGCAACTAGATAGAGAAGTGGTTTAATATGTTGACAAACATACATTTGCTTTGTTCGTAAAGAAAGGCAATTTTCTTGACCCCTGAACATAGCAGTATTGTGACTGTGGCTACTAAATTAGACTATGGAGCGGCTTGAGTACGAAGGTGTGCACAAGGAAGCAGATTCTTTCATCCTCAACTTTGCATGATTTTTAAAAAAATATAGGCAGAACACAGCCTGTCCCCTCTAATACTGCGTTTCATTTGTCTCTCTTCTAGGAGAAAATTGTGGTAAGTGAACATTCTATATCTGTCAGATAAACCAGACATACATATCCTACTTACTGTCAGGATTGCTGTAGAACCTATGACCTTTTCGTCCCTTGCACCTCAGTTATGCAAATGTATGTGCACCTATGTTTGGCCTGCACAGCTGCAAGACATTGATGACCTACTCAAAATGTTTTTTGTCAAATTTTAAGATTATAAAATGCTCTAAACTCGGTTTGTACTCAATGAAAGAGGCAGGCATGTTTGGGGTTTTACCTCCAATAAGAAAGAATACTTCCTGGTGCAGAAATGCAAGAGCCCCGTTGTTTAAGTGCTGTAAACAACAAGCATTAGTATCCCCCACACTAAATATAATGAGTTAACATCCATCGAAGGATGGCCTGATCAGCCTCTTCACCCGGTTTAAAATTCATGATCTGGCCAACAGTTAGAGTCTAATCCACCTTGCTAGTTATCCTAGACGTCTCCCAACTACCGAAATGTATTTAAAATGAGCAAACTTCCTCCTACATTTGCTGTGCGGTTTACATGTTATATGAAAGTTTTTCCAAGCTCACAAAAATGTGTGAGAAAGAAAATAAACACACTGCAGGAATTTCCACACAGAACCTTACAATACTAATTTCAAAATCTACTTTATTTATAAAAGTTTGTGCTCCTTATGTATCTGTTCATTTCATTCTTCTTCATCCATTAACAAGATACTGCCAACATTAGAGTCAAGTCTCACATTAATAAATAAATAAATAAACACGGTCCAAACACAACACTATAGTGTTTTTCACCCATGAAAACTTCGGGTCTCTTCTAATGCCATTTCTCATATTTCTGTTTTAGGACATACTCGGAAAAGTAGTAAGTTTACCATTTTTGTTTCATGTTTAATTATATTTCTGCTTCATAGCCACTCCCAGTTCATTTATGGGTTGCACCTGTCTTCATTGGTGACAATAACATTCTTGAGTGTTTCTGTTTAGTAAAAGCATGATAAGAATGTAGATACCTCCAGGGGAGGTTCCTCCGCCATGGCGGAGGAGCATTTGCCTCACTGACTCAGAGACAACAAGTGAAAAATAAAATGATATACCATAATCGTTTTATTGTTCATCGCCAGCTCTGAGCCAGTTTGTGCAGGGAGGGACGGGGCCAGGACATGAGAGGCGGAGCAGTGCTGTGTGTACTTCTAAGTGCGCATGTGTGTTTGACCGGCTGTCTCATGGCCCACTAAACACACATGCACACTTAGGTTGCTCCAACCTTGCTGCATTGAATAGCCGGGCTGATGAAACAGCACCGTCTCCCTGTGCCTGAGCGAGCGTCTTTTCAGCCCACTCAGGCCAATCCCCGCGCTGCTCTCAGAATAAGAGCAGCGCTGGGATTGCACTGGGAGTCTGATGCTATCCCAGTGCCTGCTGGGAGCAGGAAGCAGCACAGCAGAACACTG
The DNA here is from genome assembly GCF_964204655.1 of Triturus cristatus. Lineage (NCBI taxonomy): Eukaryota > Metazoa > Chordata > Amphibia > Caudata > Salamandridae > Triturus > Triturus cristatus. The sequence continues at coordinate 1,124,321,694 of NC_140590.1, read as the reverse complement.
AGGAGTGATGCAGCTGGCAGCTTCAGGTAAGTGTTTTTTAAAATTAATTATTACTCCCCACTTTCCTGCCTCCCATGTTCCCCTGCGCCCCCTCCACCTGCCCCACCACCTCTTCATTGTGTCATCTGCCACTGGTTAACTCATCGTTATTGTTCTTCATCCCGGTCATTATTTTGTCCGGAGTTCCTCAAACAGAAATAGATACATGTGTGTAGATAGATTGTGTGTGTGTATTTTTACAGCCTGCCTTCCCTTTCTATACTATTTTTTTTCCTCTGTACATTCTCTTTGTAACTCCATTTCTTACTCGGGACATCACCATGAACGCTGAAAGGAGCAAGTCCTCACTCCAAGGTGTTCTTAAAAGGAGATGTTGGTGGGAGGTCAAGATAGAGGACAGGAAAACTAGGACTCAGAGTAATAAAGATTACTGGTAAAATGCGAGACATTAGTAAATCGGCTGTCAAAAAATTATTTTTGCAGCCCAAATGGTTTATGAGGTTTTTATGGTCCTAAAGCTTGAGTGTAATAGTAGCCCGATGGCCACAGTAAGAGTAATTTCAAATTTATTATGGTATTTGAGATTTTTCAATTTTTTTTGTGGCTTTCTATAGTGCGAACATGATCCAGAATGCTTTACAAGATAACAAACAAGATTAAACAATGGTCAAGGTCATATTTTTATATTAAACTAATGAAACAGAGAAAACAGGCAGCTAAATTGCCATTCAAAAGTGTGTGAATATCATAGATTTAGTTCAAATGTCTTATTAAAAAGTGTATCTTGATTTATTTTATTAAAGGCATCACAACAGTGTGTCGTATGGGGGGGTTAGAGGAAGGGAGCTCCACATTTGAATGGCGCTTCCCAAGAATGATTGGTTCATTTAGTGTTCTTGTTCGGGGGAGAAGGGTGATTTTATATTTCTTGAACCCCATCGTGATCCTGGGATTTCCAATTTGCCATTCAGGTAGGTGGGTGAAGAGGCATGTAGGGCATCGTGTGTGGTGCAGGTAATTTTAAATCGCACTGTAGCCTCAGTATAAAGCCACTGGGAGGTTAGCAGGATGGGTGTGATGTGGTCAGATTTCTAGTGTCCCGTAGCAAAATGGACTTCCACATACAGAGTTGCTTGGAGCAGAGATAAATTTGTTTTAGTGGTGCCAGAGAAGAGTGAATTCCCATTGTCTAGTCTGTAGCGATCCATCACTGAACAGCTCTTTTTAAGTCCAGTTCTGGGATGAGATGCCGAACCCCAGGGAAGTCTAAGTTGCAACATAGCAGAGAGTTACCTCTGAAAACTAAGCTGACTATAGAGCACAAAAGCTAGCGACTTGCCATTCTCTAAAATGGTGGGTTAGCACTTGAGGGCAAAGAGGAATTCCATCCACTCTTCAACAGGTAGTTTGCATTTCTTAGGGGAAATTAATATCATTTTATTTTCAAAGGGTTATGTTTACGATTACAAGTTAACATCTACATTTGAATAATTTCCATGGTGTTAGCGAGAATGAGGGTGTCATCTTGGAATGAGATCTTCAGGTAAATCTGGGTATCATCAAAATATAGGTAGAAGAGGATCCCAAAGCTCCCAAGGATCCCACGTAGTGGTTCAAGATATATTTAAACAGGTTAGTGAGAGAATCAACCCCTTTGTTGTAGGCTGACATATTTGGAGCTAGAGTTTGCTATATTCTCTTCTTGTGAACAGTTAATCAGGCAGGAGGTAAACCAGCAGAGATTTACCCTCTCGGCACCCATCGACTTCTCAGGATGCTGATCAAACCATGATGTTTGAGTGAATCAAAGGCAGCTGAGAGATTGAAGAGTACAAGTAGACATGAGTTTCCAGAGTTAAGAATGGAGAGAAAGTCATCAACAATCATGAATATCATTAGAAGGGTGGTTTGACGGTTTCACCTCAGTTATGAGCTTTAGTACTTCTGACTGTGAAATTGGGTCAAAATGGGAAAAGGACCACTGCACTTTGCAAGTTAGATTGTCATTGACAATGTTGTCTGAGTTAATGAGCAGAGAACGGTTAATGGTCTTTACTTTCAAGTCAAATAACCCTATACAGTCATTGAACATGGCATCAAGAGTCCTAGGTGTGATCTTAGAAGGGTTGTTTGACAGCTTAATCACTTCAAATCGAAGTTTAGGTCTGTTCTTGCATGTGTCAAAGAGGGATCTGATATCAGTTAAATCAGCTCTGAAGAGGTGGTCATTCTAGCTTCTTATCAGTGTTCTTTGTCTAGCCAAACTTGCTTGACAGTGTTATTATCTGCCTTCTTTTTCATTCTTTGTGAGATATTTCCTTTCCTCATAAAGACCTTTTGAGAACCATGGTAAAGAAGGTTGGAGTCTACTGTGCATGTTCTTAAGAGGTGAAAGGTATTCTATCAGACATTCCATGCAATTGTTAAATTTGGCACTGGTGGCATTGATGTTGAGTTGGGGATGTAAGAAGGCAAGATACAAATGAGCCTTGCTCACAAGGGTGTTGATGTTGCTTTTTGTGTACCTGTACCACATGTTATACTTCTTTAGTTGACAAGCGGTTTTGAGTAGTTAACAGTAATATTTAAATTACACTAGCATTATTTGCATAATTTCAGGAATTTTGTGTTATAGTTATGTGAATGTTGCTATTATGTCACTTCAAGTAAATATGAGCCACTTGCAAAAAAAAGTCAAAGTAAATGCACCTTTCATGGAAAAAAAGTAGTGTGAACTTATAGGAGCAACAAAATGCAAGTTGCTGTTGTTCACATTGCTTTTAATTTTTTAGCATGTTTTTTTAAGGACAAAATGTATCCTCACATCTAAAATGTATGTGAGGATGCATTTCATGCTAAAATATGATATGAAATGATGGATTTGCTTTTTGTGTAATGTTGCAGGATTACAAGAAATCGAAATTCACACACCTCTTGTCTTAAAGTGGGTAAAGACCATCAGGAAGGAGAATATTAAAAGGTCATCAGTCCAACCTACTGAGTTGAGATCTTTAGCTGTCAGGTGAGGATTATTGAATATGAACACATCGATATTGAAGTGTTTGCAGTAAGTGAAGTTCTGGCAATGTTTCAAAAGGTGATTGTTGCAGAGAAAGGAAAAGAAGGTATTCACTGCTTTTTTGCCCTCAACACCTTTAAGAAGATTGAATTCTCCTAAGAAGATGATGATGTCAGAGCTAAATCATTGGGTTGTGATAACCTCCATGGTTTCTTCGACGAAGCTGTTAATTTCACCATCGGTCTAATAAATTACACTCACTTTGAGATTGGGGGCAAAGGGTGAGTACACTTCCCTAGACAGGCACTCACTCAAAGATCTAGTTGCAAGTCAAAGGAAGAAATCTGCAGCTTAGCAATGTTTGACAATGACTGCTAAACCTTCACCAGGTCTGTCTTCTCATTTGTAAGAAGGTCGGGAGTACCCAGGAGGCAGAAGAAGGTCCAGCAAAATGTTTGAGAAACCATTGTGTCTGGGTTCTATGAGTAACATAATGTCCAGATTGATGCTTGTGATAGTGTCTGAAATCTCAAGGTAGTGTTTGTGTGCTGAGCAGCAGTAAGGAAGTTATGATTTTTCGTTCATTCCTTGGGCTTTTTCAAATCTGCGAAGTCTGGTCACCATGGCATACCTCTTCAAAAAAAAGAGCATCAGGCGCATACCTGCTAGTATGAAGCCCCTAACCCCAAACTAGGAACCATAGATCAAAACATAGAGAAGACATCTTCTGAGGGAGAAGGAGGGTGCCTGGGAGAAAGGGGGAGGGTCGCAGAGTCCATCACAGCTCTAGGTGAGAGAAGAACGCAGGTGGTGCTTGTACCCCATATCATGACTAGCAATTAACCAGCACACCAGAGCCTCACATACGCCACCCATAGAAAGCAATATACTCATTGGCCTCGAGACTTCACAGAGAAGAGATTCTTGGAGGCAGCGAAACACCGACCGAATGCACAAACTCATCCGTTCCTACCTCTGTTTTGTGGTCCAAAGGTGGGCCTTAGTGTATCTGGGGTAGTCTTCTTTAACAACATATGGGCCCCAGACATGGAGCTCTTGGGTAGGGCCATCCAGCTCGATGATGCAAAGGGAATTGAGCCTCATGGGGGAGTGTTGAACACAAGCATAGACAACCCATTTCAGGAAATCGGGGATACCGAGGTGGGTGGATACACTCGGCTAGAAAGGAAGGTTACGATCCCTAATTGTACAGAAACATGCATATTATTCCTTGTGTTTCTGAGGTAAAGGAACGCTTCTATTGGGCACAAATGAAAACTGTGGCTCAATCGTGCACATTTGCGATATGCAATGGGGCACCTCCATGCTGATGAATACCTACTGGCAGTGCAGCAAGTTTACCTACACTCAGCTCATCCCTGCATGGCGTGGACTTCCATTGTCACAATATACACCCGACCCTGGTCATTCCCAGAGAAGAACTATTGAATTTTGACCAGCACCCGCAAAGGCAGAAGACAACATTGGTGCATTAGGCCCATAAAAAAAGAACTGCAGAGTATTTTGGCTAAGTTCAGTATAAGATAATTCCAGAAGAATTCAGACTGTTTTTGAATATACAAGCAGGAGGGTCCATATCCTTCTCCACTGTGCAGACAAAAGCCAAATGCCCGCTGGTCACAAACAACCAGGTGGGAGCTGCTCAAAATGATGGACAGCACTGAACTCAGCCTTATTTTGATCAAGGAAGAAATAAGAGCAATCTGCCTCATGGTGTGTGCTAGACTTATTGACCGAAATGGAGGGAGGGGTGTGTGCCAATACTGATATGTCCTGCTGCACATTTATAACAGGGAATGACCTGACTCTTACCATCCAAGCACTGCACCATGTACAAATAGACATGCGTGAGGAGGAAGGTGCCTCTGAGCAGGAGTGGTTTTTGAATTGGTTCTCCTGGCTTCCCCGGTGGCTTTCTGGACTGTGCACATTGTTCCTGCCAGTTTTTATATTGTTCGTGTTTGTGTGTGATTCTCTACAATTTGGCATTTCCTGCTGTAAAAACATAGTCCTCAAATTGGGTGGAATGCAAGTAGCTAGGAAAGTAGAAATTGCCAGAACCAAAGAGGTCATGAAGTATGGGTTTGATAGTGTAGTTGAAAATTCAACGAGAAGGGGGAATGTCACTATTGAAAAAGTTGATACATTCACATACAGAAATGTAATTGAATCTTTATTGACAAATTCTCTTTTTGGGAACTCCACGTCATCCTCGACTCAGACATACATAGTTAGGCAGGCCCTGAGACACAGGCCCGAGGTCACTGATTGACAGGTCACAGGTGGGATAGCACGTAGCCAGCAGACAAATTCATGAACAGGAAATCCCAGATCAAATCTACAGATAGGCATAGCGACACCACAATGGCCCAGGGGGACTGGCCCCAATAAAGCACACATGGCCCGAAGAGTGCTCGTGTTCCCAAAACACCATAAAGGCAGATGCCACATAAAGTTAGGGACACTCATCCAATCAGGACACAGCACACACAATGCACGCAGTAATTATGCGGTCTTCATTTAGGACATCTGGACACAGTATCTCCTGGCCGCATTGTGTCCACGCAGAGTCGAGGCCCACCTGGGTTCTTCACACAAAACAATAATTTATGGTTCCAAAGACAGTAGTCCACACTCTGTCCAAAAAAGAACTGGTGGAACCTCTTTATTACACCCAGTGAACTGTGTAGCTGTCAGAGCAATTGTAAATTGAGACAGTCCTCAGTTAAATTAACTGTTCCTGTTTTTGCCAAATGCCTCTGGTCTCTTGTTTTTCGAGGTAATTCATGTTCAAGCACCCGGTAGCCTACCTAAGGAGTGTTGCTAGCCTTCTTGGTGTGTATGCCTTCCTATGACCCAATTTTGCTGTCTGCCTGGGTTGCAAATGAGCCTGGGGTAGGGGGTTGCTTTTTCCTCCTCTGGGAGGTAGCCTGGTTGCATATCAGAGATGGTGAGTGCTTTGAAGGTCATCGCCTTGATGTGCAACTTCACTAGCCATCCTGCCAGGTGACACCTCCTGTCCAGGCAGGCTTTTGCTTCTGCCTCCTGAGAGAGTTCACTACTCTTGGAACGGGGTCAGATTCCTGTTTTGGTGTCAACAGCTGCAGGCTCTCAGCCAGGGCACAGGAAGGGCTGGGGCAAACAGGTGGGCAATCTCTGAGGTAGCCACCTGGGCACCTGTCAAATGTAATCCGACTTTATAAAAAGGTCGGGTTTGATAATAGAGGTTGTTTGATACCGAACATGACACTTTTCATAGGGACCATAATGGAGCTGGCAACCTAACCCATATTATCCTGCTTTTTCTTTCTTTTTGACTGTTTTCTTTCTTCATTATTTGTGTTGCTTTCTTTTTCTTTTTGCCTTTATTTCAAATTGTCTACTTATTTCTATTTTCACTGTCTTCATTTCTTTCTTCATTCCTTTTTATTTATTTCTTTTTCTATGCTCCTTCCCTATTCTTCTTTTCTTTTTAAGCTCCTGTCTTCCCTTTTTCCTTTCTGCCCTTATTCCTTCTTTTTCTTTTGTCATCCCCTTTCTTTCCATTTTTATTTCCGTTCTCTTCCTTCTTTATCCCATTCTTGTTGATTGTCTTACTTTTCACGCCTTGCTTTTTTAGGCACACTCAGTTTTTATAAACACCACAGGCAACCCTTTTGTCACAATGCTGTATGCTTACTGGAGACCAAATGGGGGTACTTGAATTGCTGTTCTTAATTTGTGTATCCTTTAGTAGCTGGCCTTCCTCATTAACTTTTCTTTCTCATAGGAGCTGAGAGCCCTCTCAAAGTCATCCCTTTTGCTTTTTGTTTTGATGCCTGTGCCCCTAATTTTGCACAAGACTGTTTCATCACTCATCTTCTGAGCTGGGAGGATGGACAGGTCAAGGTTTTTGTCAGCCTCCTTTGTGGACTAAGTTTTTAATTTGAAAGTTGGTACCTTTTTAAGACTTTACAAAAACTTTTATGAGGTAAATCTTTTATTAGCGTTTTCAGATATAACAAACAGTTACAGCAGAAGATTTCAGCCTTTCAGAGTACACAACCCCAGAAGGGGCAATCCCAAAAATTATTTTGTGCTGGTATTAAACTTATTACAAAAAAGAAAAAAAGGAAAAACTCTTAAAGCCACCCCTCCACACTCACCCCCTTTCGAAACAAAAAACATTGTGGATTTGTGGATTTGTTCATTGCTGTGGAGGAGCCTCAGGCTGTGGATCCTCTAAAAGGCGCAGTAATCTGAGATATCTGGGAAGAGTCAATTCACAAAACTTCTGCGTCAATAGTGACACAAATGGGCCCCATACATCCGCAAATCCAGATCCCTTCCCAGCCAATGACATTGTGATCTTTTCCATTCCCAATATGTGCCATATCCTGTGTAACCAATTTGTATGCAGAGAATGAGTGCAGTGCCCCAGTGAGAAGGAATGGCGTGGGCTGCTGCAAACAGCTCCTTGCCTATTTGCCGGCCTCACGTGGATTTTAAGAGGTATGTAAGTGGGTTCGGGAGACCTAATAGCACATAGTCCGGGAATCCCGGGAGCTGAGTGTCTAGGTCATTGTCTATGTCGTCTATGACCTGTGTCCAGTATTGCTGAATCTGGGGGCAGTCCCACAATATGTGTAATAGCGACTCTCTGCCTCTGCATCCTCGCCAGCAGCTCTAGCTTTGTGAGGGCTTGAATTTATGTAACCTGACCGGTGTATAATACCAATGCGCCGTGATTTTTGTCAACATCTCAGTAAGTGCCATACTATGTGCTGTGTGGTGAGCCCTGTACGCTATGCCTTCCCAGTCCTTAGCTCTCAGAGTCCGTCCTAGTTCCCCCTCCCATCTTGCCCGCTCCACTTGAAATGTGTGTGTATGTGTTTGGAGTAGGATAGCATATAGTTCAGATATTAGGCTTTTGTCTGACGATTTAGCCAAGAGCCATTTCTCATATTGGATTAAATGACGTTGCGCGTTGGAGCAATTTGAGGGGTGTGTGATCCAATGTCTAAGTTGTAAATAGTGAAATCTTTTGGATTCCGGGAGTCCAAATTCTTCGCGCATTTGGGGAAAGGAGAGTATGCCCTTCGGGTCAAAGAAATAGCCCATGGAGCGCAAGCTGACTGTTTCCAGGTTGCAAATCATTTTTCCATGGTTCCCTGAGTGAAGTCCGGGTTATTTAATAAGGGGGTCAATGGGAATGGATAAGTAGTCAGACCTATTTTGATGTTAGTTTGGTCCCAGGCAGTCATGGTCGTCTGAGTTATAGGAGATAGATATAGGTTTTGGGGCATGTGTGCTTTAGGAAGAAATGGGATCTTCCAAAGGGAAGTGCCCGTGATCGCTCTATCTCGGAAAAGCCAATGCTTCTCAGACTCTGGCTGCCCCCATTCCACTAGGTACCGTAGTTGTGCTGCTTTGAAATAGAGATGTAGGTCCGGATTACCCAAGCCCCCGGCTTCGGGCGGGAGGTAGCTCAAGGATCTTTTCTTATGGGGCTTCCGTCCCTGCCAAATAAAACGTGCTAGTTCTGATTGGAGTTTGGCAATCATGCCCTGTGCTGGGGAAAGGGTCAGGGTCAGAAAGAGGTACAATATCCTAGAAAGTACTGTAACCTTATAGGCCACTATCCATCCCAGCCAGGCGATTTCCACCTCCTGAGATCCTGTCGGATTTGTCGAAGAAGCTCCTTTTAGTTGCTATCTGCTGTCACTTAGATTGTAGGGGCTAGATTGATCCCCAGTTATGGAATCCTCTCGGAGGCCCACTGTATTGGTTAACGGGTCGCCAGGTGATCTACAGTGCACGGGGCACAGAGAGATTGAGGGCTTGAGATTTGTCCACTTTTATTTGAAACCCCAAAGCCACCCCGAAAGCCTCCAGCCCCCCAATAAGGCCGTCAGGGAGGTGGCTGGATTCACTAAGGTGGGCAGTACGAAGGGTATAGAGGGCAGCCCAGTCTGGTGCCTCTTTGAATTGGGAAGGGGGTGTAAGTGCATCCATTGAGGCGAACTAGCACTGTTGGGGCTTGATAGCAATTTACAATGTGTGTCCTGCATTTGTTCCCAAACCCAAAGTGTTTTAGAACTTGTTCTAGGTATGGCCAGTGGACCTGGACAATGGCTTTCTCTGCATCGAAGGTTAAGAGCATATATTCCCCTTGAGCCCTGCCAGCCTTTTCTATGATATGGGGGGCGCGTTTGGTGTTGTCGTTTGCCTGTCTACAGGGGATAAAGCCCGCCTGGTCCAGGTCCACTAGAAAGGGAAGATATGTGTTAATCCTATTAGTGATGATGCTAGTGTATAATTTCAAGCCTTTATTGAAAAGGGAAATGGGCCTATAAGAGCTGCAACTCAGTTTATCTTTCCTGGGTTTGGGCAGCATTATTGTAAAAACAGTAAGCATCTGAGCGGGGATCGCCCCCTGATCTGAGAAAGAATTGTAGTCTTGTTAGGATAGGTGCCACTATCCGACAAAAGGACTTGTAAAAAGCCACGGAGAACCCATCTGTGCCCGGCGACTTAGCAAGTTTAAGGCGCACGATGGCCGATATGACCTCTTCTATGTGGATGTCCTCATTGAGGGACTCCGCCTGTTCAAGGGTGAGCGAGGCGGTTTGGGCCTCCCTGAGATATTGAAATCTGGCTCTGTATCTAAAGGTTGACAATTATATAGATGTGCATAAAACTCCTTGAAAGCGTTCGCTATGTCCGGACCATCGGTATCTAGCTCCACCGTGTGGAATAAATCACTGAAATACCGTGATCCTGTCTTTTGGCCCACAGTGTGTTGGCCAGGTGGCAGCCGCATTTGTCTTCAACCATGTAGTAAGAGTGACGCAGGCGAAGAGCGGCATATTCTGTTTTATCAGTATCTAATGCTGCCAATTGAGCTTCAGTGTTGGTGAGTTGCCGCCAGACCCTGGGGGCACCCGTTCGTTGGTGTATATACTCAAGCGCTATGGTCCTTTTGGTGATGTCCTCTCTCTTTTCCCTGAGGGTCTTATTGTCTGCTGATGATATTGCGATGAGTTCTCCTCTGGTGACAACTTTAAGTGTCCCCCATAATACCGCAGGTGATGTAGCGGGGTATTGTTATTTTGTTTTTTTATGTCCTCATTAAAGAAAAAATGCGAGGGGTCATAGAGCAGTACCATGTCACCCTCCTGGACCCAACAGAGGGGATATATAACCCTGAAGATCTCTTTTCACCTCAGGGTTTTAGAGACGCCAACCACATGACACTAGGGAAATGTCAAGGATAGTATTGAGCCCATAGTTTATACATAAACTATTTTCCCAGAAACTCACTTGCTTCATAATCATTGGACTTTTGTACGTGCTAGAGACTTGCAAAACCAAAATTGTTTGCCCAGTTATCCCAAAGCCCCCGAAAAGCTAGTTATTTTCTTTGCTTCGCAACCCATGTCCGACTTGTGGACTCTTTTAACCGAGGACACCCACTCTAACAACTTTGGAGAATTTGGTGATGTCCAATTTGGACAGATTTCTCTTCTCGCCAGCAGAATTAAAACAAACAGTAATGAAGCTTGGAGATTTGACAGTTTGATAGTACTACTGTCTTCGGGAAAGATTCCAAAAATAATTAATACCAGGCTTACCTAAATTTCTTGGCCCATAACTTCTGAGATAATCTTACCAACTTGCCTCCAGAAGCCCGGGATCTGAGGACTCTGCATGAGCATATGCACATCATTTGCACTTCTCAGACTACATTTCACACAGAACTTCTCTCCCCTCTTCCAGCTTGGAAAGCTTCTTCGGGGTCCAATAGACACTGTGGAGTGTGAACAGATGATTTCTCCTCAATGATGCAGCCTTGACAACCTTCCACAAAGTGCATAAAGATACTTTCCAGAACAATGATATATCGCTGGAAGGCAGTTCTCTTCTCCAGGGCTCCTCCATAGGCAGCGGTGGCAGATCTCCTTTAATCAAAGTCAAATACCATTTCAACAATTCTTTGCTTTGGTGGCTCGTGACTAAAAGTCTACTCTCCAATTCTTCATTACAATCTTCATTTTTACCCTGATTTGAAGCCCAGCGGGAAAGTTGGTAGAATTTGAATCTTGATAGTCTTTGATTTGTTTGAGAATTGAGCTCAACCCATGACAAGAGTTTGTTATTTCGCAATAATTGGCCCCATTTCTGAAATACATTTTCCCATAAAGGAGCAGACAATCTGTCATTTAGGCATGCTGGAATGCCTGGAGAGTTCCAGATGGGAGCACTAGAACAGGAATTGCTCCAATTTTGGCAGAATCGGTGGTGATTCTTCTGTAAAAATCATCAGATCATCAGCATACAGGGCTAACTTCTTCGACCATCCCCTATATTCAAATGGGACAAAGAAGTCACTGGACCTAATGATTTGGGCCAGTGGTTCTATGTACATATCAAAAAGGAGAGGGGAGAGGGGACAACTCTGCCTAGTGCCTCGCTCTAAAGCAACTGAGTTGGTTAGATTGTCATTAACTATAATCATAGCTGTGGGAGTTTTAAATATGTTCTTAATAGTTCTTAAGATATTTTCTCCTAAGCCAAATGCTGCAACCAGGTGATATAAGCAAGAACAGTTCACCCGGTCAAAAGCTTTGGCCGCATCAAATTCAAAGATGGTAAGGGGCAAGCTGTTAGCTGAAGCAATGTCAATAGCTCCTATCAGCTCGTGAGTTAAGTCGTGCAGTTGGCACCCTCTGATAAATATCTTTTGATCCGGGTAAATTAATTTACTCATTATACTATTCAATCTCCCTGCTATAACTTGCTTAAAAATGTTGTAATCACAATTAAGCAGGGAGAATGGTCTATAAGACTCACATTTTTTTAAATCTTTGTTGGGTTTTAAGATCAGGGTGACGGCAGCCTCGTTCCATGAACTAGGGATTGGAGAATCAGTTAAGAAAATGCTATCAAGTAGTTTCTCTAAGAACAGGGCAAGCATCTCATTAAGGGCAATATAACACTCGTTAGGGATAGCATCTGGGCCTGCAGCACTGCCTCTCTTTAAGTTTTTTATTACCGCTCTAAATTTGGATAGTGAGATCTTCCTATTAAGGTGTTGAGGCTGGTTTTCGGAAAATGACTGTAAGGAAGCTTTTGCTAGGTAATTTTTAATTTGGGCGTCGGTAACTACTAGGTCTTCAGTGTACAGATCTTTAAAGAATAGTTCAAACTCATTTTCTATCTTGGCCCTATCTGAAAATATCTCCTCTGTTTCTAAACTGCTTATTTCTTTAATCAGGTTTCTGGTTAAATTGATTCGAGATTTCCAGGCCAGGAGCTTCCCACTGTCCTCTCCGTATTCATAGTTGGCAAGTTTGTTGACTTCCCACCTTCTTCTAGTTATACTGTCAAGATAGTCTGCCATATCTTGTCATTTAGATAGTAGCTCGAGACTTTCCTCCCTCTGTTCTACACTCCTTCGACTAGTTGTTTGGTTAAGCGAGGCTCTAAGAATCTCTGCTTCCAATAGCTTAAATTTTTCTTTTTTTCTCTTATTGATTTTAGCTGAGATGCCAATAATTCTGTCTCTGATATAGGCCTTATAGGCATCCCATATTATCTCCAAAGAGGCTGATCGATCATTTACTTAAAAAAAGAACAAAGTATCTATTTTTAACTGTTCAATCACTGACTCATATTTAAGGATGACCTTATCGAACGTCCATCTTTTAGTTTCTAAGTACCTAGAACATTTTAGATTTATCTGGACCGCTGAGTGATCTGATAGATGTTCTGGGATGTGGGAGACTAGGCTGACCAGTTCTATCAACCTGGAATCTATCAGGAAATAGTCTATTCTGGAATGATATTTATGTTTTTTTATTATGAAGTTTTAGGGGCCAGTTATAGTCTTATTTTTTACTCTACAGACATCTACAAGATTTAGATCACCCATGATGGTTTTAATCAGTGAGCCCATTTTTGTAGGAATCACTCTCCCCCCTTGGACCTGTCAAGAGAGGGCTCCAGAAGGACATTAAAGTCATCACCCATAATAATGGGGAAGTTAGTATCTAGTAAGTGATTGTAGATCATTCTAAGAGATGATTCATCATCTATGTTTGGGCCATGGTATCCCACCAAAGTCACCCACTGATTTCGTATTTTTATATCAGTTATGATCCAGCGCCCCCTATTGTCTATCTCAGACGAGCCTAGAATAGCTTTGGCAGATTTTTTTATAATAATGGCCACGCCATCTTTGCTTAGCGACTAACAGCTCCCATTCCCCAGCAGTAAGGTGAGTCTCTTGTAAAATCATAATATCAAAGTCTGCTTGCCTTAAGTATTGAAATATTCTCCTACGTCTACTTGGGACCCTTAAGCCATTGACGTTCCAAGTACAGATTCTAGTTTCAGTCATTTATACCAGGCCAGCGTGCCCTAACTCTGGCCCAAGAGGGCACACTTTGGTTACCAGCTATTCGTATCTGATTTGCAACTTCCTTAAAAAACCTGTGTAAATGAGGATTTTTTCTTTTTTTCCCCTACTTTGCTCCCCTCCCAGTAAAAACTTAAAATTACAGTCTTCTTGTGTATCCCCACTCCCCACTCCCCTGGGATCCCTCCTATACCACATGGGGTTGAAAGTGGAATAAGCCCTGTGAACCCATCTCCCACCTACCCGGCAGCCTATACTAATCATGCAATTTCTGTGCAAAGTTATCCCTGAGCTTTGATTTGATCAACAAAGGTCCCTACCTCCTTAGGGTCCCTAAAATTAAACATTTTGTTTTTCCACATTACCCTAAGCAAGGCGGGGAACCTCAACTGTACAGTGGCACCCAGTGATCTTAAAATAGGAATACATTTCCTCAATTCCCATTGTCTTTCCCATTGTCTGTCCTGTGTAATTCTTGAAGGATCCAACCTTATCCGAAAGACCCAGTCCCCCTTTGTGAAGGTTCCAGCTTTTAAGGCTCTTTTAGAGCATACGTTTTGAAACTAACCAGGATTCGCCGAGGATTTTTCCTATTTGGGTTCTTGGCGAAAGGATCTCTGTGAATTCTCCAAATGTCTATTTCTAATTCCTTAGCATCTACTGCGGGGATAAAATCTTTTAACAAATTTATGATGTAGGTTTTAATGTCCGCCCCCTCTGAACCCTCCGGAATGTTCATGATTTTAATGTTATTACGTCTGGCATTATTTTCCGGTGTCTCCAGCTTGTCAAGCATGTCTTTTTCTCCCTTTTTTAAATGCCTGAATCTCAGTAGAATTCAATTCCACTTGTTTATTCAATGCTTCTATTGAGGCCTCCATTACACAAATCCTTTCGGTAATCGCCGACATTTTAGCTTCTAAGGATTCACATGAATCTTGGATTTCAGGTGATACTGATTAGCGCGTCAGAGAAAGGCGAAGCACTGCGCTTTTGTTTTTATGCTGAACATCGTTTTTAAAATAATTTCTATTATTCTGTTTTCTGTGATATTATAATGTACATGGGCAAATTAATTGAATATAATTGCTGAATGTGGGGATTTGGGGCGAATTGGTAAAGAGGAGAAAATGCTTTGTGTTTCCCTATAACCTTTAAAAAGAAAATATTGGCTTACTTTACGCAGTCTCTCTGCCTCATCGCTCCATTTGCGGTGGAATTTCAACTGTCGATCGGCAGAGTATAGACCGCCATTGCTGCGGTTAGCGGTACAGCCTTCCTCTGACTTCCGGGGGTATAAAGCCCAGAGCGTCAGCGGTTGCGCAGCGGCTGTGCGCAGCGGGCGCGCCGCCGGCGCGCCGAAGGCATGCCCAAGGCAAGCTCGTCTGCGCTCATACGCTGCCGGCTGCCTAGACATGCTGCTCACTTCTAATCAGGTATGTCCTGTTCGGAGGATAGTGTATTCTCGAGAAAATTTGTTACATCTGGCTTAGAAGGTCCCGATACGGGTGGGGGGAGACCGGCAAATGGCTTAGGTGAGATTACTCAGGAGAGTGACTCATCGTGCTATAGTTGTCCTCTCTCTGCTTCTACTCTATCTGCTGGTATGCCTAAGAAGGGTCACCTAGGCCAGCTGGCGGAACTCTCCTCGGGGGAGGAGGGGGAGAAGCAGCTGGGGGGGAAATCATCAGCCATTCAAGGCCTCTATCTGAATGTACGCTCATTACCAAAACATGCCACTGAAATCTGGTACCTGCTGGATAACGTTAAGCCAGATTTATGTTTATTTTCAGAAACTTGGCTTAACGATGAAAATATTTCCTCGTTAATAATGGCCTTCCCAGGAGGATATTCTGTTATACGTTTGGACAGAGTCGGAAAGAGGGGTGGAGTCTGGCTATTGCAACGCGCCCCCCGTATCATGTAACAATTCTGGATAGGGTTTCCTCACCCTCTCTCGAGTTACTTGTTTTCCGAGTGAAACAAGCTCATACTATTGAGTTGACAGGAGCCCTAGTTTATCATCCTCCAAATAGTGATAAAAAAGGGCTTTTGCACCGACCTCTCGGAAAGATTGGCCCCTTTCATATTGCAGTCAACTAAATTCTTATTGGTTGAGGACTTTAATCATCATTTGGAAGTTCTTTCTAATAGTGATTCAGCAAGTCTGCTTGCAAGTATGGAATCCTTAGAGCTCATCTCTAGAGTTACCAGCCCTACCCATTGTGCCGGCCATACTTTGGATACTATCTTGTCCAACATGTTGGATTTGAGAGTAGACACCCTGATGGAAGTGGACTGGACAGACCATTTCGTACTTCGCTTCTGCTGGAATGCATTGAGGCTGCTTACACGGCCTAAGCAGCGCATGGAACCACGTAGAGCATGGAAGAGAGTAACGGCCTCCTCCTTTAGCTGTAATTACTCCCTTCCATCTTCTGGCGAGACTGATTGTGATGCTGCCTTAGAGAGAGTTGAGGCCTCTATTATTGAGGCTCTTGATGTGATCGCACCAGTAAAACTGATACGAATCCCGTGCAGAATAGCTCCCGCGTTATGGTATACTGCAGCCTAAAAAAAGGAGAAGACTAGCATCAGATCCTTAGAAAGAAGATGGAGAAAATCTAAAGCAGTAGCCGATAGAGACAGTTATCGTGTAGCCCACAGAATCTATCTAAATAACTGTAATAAGGCTAGGAGAGCTCACCTAGGTACTCGGATCATGGAGGCCAAGGACTCCTCACAGGAACTATTCAAGATTTTGAGAGAATTAACCTGCCCGCGGACTAATGATTTGCTCCCTCCAGCTATGCAGGAGTTTTGTAATGCATTAGCGGCACATTTTACCGATAAAATTGACACGATTTATCGTACCTTTGAGGGGAACAAAAATTTAAATGATAACCAGATCCTTAGGCCAGCATTATGCTCATCTAGCCTGGATGACTTTCCAATCATCACAGTTGCTCAGGTGGGGGGTATGTTGGCTAAAACCAAGTCAGGATCTTTTTTGGATCCTTTGCCACCTAGGATTATGAAGGAATTGTCTCCTATCCTTGCAGAATCCTTGGCTGTCATCTGTAACTTGTCGTTAGCGACAGCCACCTTCCCGAAAAAATGGAAGGTATCTCGTGTTAAGCCACTACTTAAAAAGGTATCAGCTGACCCTACAGAGGTTCAAAATTATAGACCTATCTCTCTTCTTCCTTGTTGGTCTAAAGTTATGGAATCTATTATAAACTGTCATCTCTCCAACTATTTAGAAGAGAATAGGCTGTTAGATTCTACTCAGTCAGGGTTCCGTACATCTCATAGCACTGAGGCTGCTCTGCTTGAAGTTACGGATTCTATCAGGCTGCTGCTCGATGGGGACTCTCCGGTCATGCTGGTGTTGCTGGACTTGTCGGCAGCCTTCGACACCATCTCCCACGGTATACTGCTAAGCAGACTGCGGGAGGTGGGTGTCCTAGCTCTTAGGTGGTTTCAGAGCTATCTGTCTGATAGATCCCAATCTATCCAATTGGGGTCTTGCGTGTCATCTTCAGTACGGGTGGATAAGGGGGTGCCACAGGGCTCTATTTTGATCAATCTATATGTGGCCCCTCTAGCCTCAGTCATTAGGAACTGTGGTTTTGAGGCCATCTCTTATGCCGATGACACGCAGTTGGTCATAAATATTGGAAATGATCCCGTCACAACGAAAGTCAAGTTTGCAGCTTGTATGATTAACATCGCTGACTGGATGAGGAGTCATTTTTTACAACTGAATTCCTCTAAGACCGAGATTCTCCTGTTCGGCAAAGCTGCGGACCTTTGGACCCCTGACTGGTGGCCACCAGAACTGGGTCCAGCCCCCATCCCTAGAAGTTGTGCGAGGAACTTAGGGATCATTCTAGATAACCAGCTCTCTATGGAGACTCAAGTGAAAACTCTGGCCTCCTCTTGTTTTGGGACCATGCGGATGTTGAGGAAGATTTTCCCTTGGATCCCGCTGAGTGCTAGAAAGACCCTCATCCAGGCACTGTTAATGAGTCGCCTGGATTATGGCAACTCCTTACTGGTTGGAATCAGGGAGGACCTTTTTTCCAGATTGCAGGTAGTGCAAAATACCGCTGCTCACCTTGCTCTTGATAAGCCTGCGCGAACTCCCTCTCTGCCGCTTCTACACCAACTACATTGGCTGCCAGTCAGAAAACGGGCCACGTTTAAAATGATGTGTCTGGTCTTTAGGTCCCTACATGGACTGGGACCGGTTTATCTTACGGATAAACTCAAATGGTATCAGCCCATAAGGCAGCTTAGATCTAGTAATCACAAAACTTTGCGTGAACATAAAATTAGGAAGGTAAGGATAGGGGGTCGTGCCTTTTCTTACTTGGCCCCCAAGCTGTGGAACAGCCTTCCTGAATCAATCTGACAATGCTCAAACTTGGCACTATTTAAAAAAAATGCTCAAAACATGGCTTTTCTAATTGTTCTTTCCCTTTTCTGATCGCTGATCTCTTTCTCCAGCGCAGAGAGATCCCCTTGGGGATGATTCGTGCGCGATATAAGTGATCAAAACTAAAAATTAAATTAAAATTAAATTTTAGCCTGGTTTGTCTCTGAAATGGCGAACATATTCTGAATTTCTGACAAAAGGGCACCTAATATCTGTGCCAAATTCGACTGATCGGCAGCAGATGAAATCGCTGATATAACCAGAGGGGTCGATGTGGAGTTCGAGGTATCGGAGCCAGAGGCAGACCCCAAGCCGTTCTCTCCCAATACCTCAAACATATTATCTGTTGTGATATTGACGGATTCTGCCCCTTCAGGCACTGGGGTCATTTCCCTTGTATCCATTCTGGCCTCTAGTGCCTTTAGTACCCTAGTTGGTGAGGTCTTTCCACTGCCCTTGTTTATGGCAGGCCGGGACTCCTCCAGTGGCAAGGGAAGGATTAGTTGCGTTTTTTCCTGTAATTTAAAAAACGATCTTAAAGACAGTGTAACTTTAAGTGTAGAGGTCTCCTTTAGCTGTCGCAAAGACAGGGACGGGATAGTTTGCTGATTTCCTTTTAAATTCTTGCCTGCCTTTTTGATAGGTTTTTTAGTGACAAGATTCTCTACTGCAGGGACCTGAAGAGATATGGATGGGGAGTCTTCGAAGTGCTCCAACTGGTTATAAACTTTATTGCGTAAAGTTTATCTATTAAGGTGCCCTAGAGTTGCTGGCCTTCCCTCTGTGACCGCTTGAGAGTGCTGACCCTCAGATATTTCATACGAATCAGAGAGATTGGTGAGATTTAAGTCTTCAGACAGAACCCCCTTAATTATACTGTCTGCACTATATAATTGGGAAGGTATCAGAGCTGGTATTCTAGGTTTTAGTTTTCTTCCTTTCTTAGGTGGAAGGTTTGAAAGGGTAATCACATTACAGTCCCCTTTGTTTGAATTTTTGGCTCATCTGGGGGTCATAAATTGATTCAGATTAAAACTCCCCTGTAATCCCGAAAGTCTGCACTGGGAATTAGTAAGAATCGAGGATGTTTGAAGAAATCTATGCCCTTGTAAATATTGAAAATATTGAAAATAGTGCTGAAAGTGTGAAAAGTTCTCCTGTTGAAAATCCGTTAAGAACCTGTCCGTGGCACTCCTACTCCTACTCCTACTGCTGAGACCCAACTCTGTTTTAGCCGAAAACAGCAAAAACTACTTCCAGTAGATTTCTGATCGGAATAGGAGATCCTACCTGGCGTTCCTCTCAAGGAGATTTTCGCGGTTGCACGTCTGTCAGATAAGACCCCAGACGCCGCCTGGAGTAACCTTCCTCCCCCATGAGCGGCCGCGGACCCTCCGCTCAGCCTTACCGGGTCCCGAGCCAGGTTCACGTTCGGGACTGCCCAGTCACCACAGGCCGAGCTAAACGACCCCCCCACTGCTCAAGCAGCGTAAGGCAACGTAAGACAGTGGATTTTCAGGCAGGCAGAGGGGGCGGAGGACCTATTGCTCAGGGAATCTTAGAGAAGTGCCGGGAGGTGGAGAGGAGCTCGCGGCGTGACCTAGCCCACCGCCATGTTCCCTCTGGTGACAACTTTAAGTCTCCCATAATACCGCAGGTGATGTCCCGGGGATATCGTTATGCGTTAGGAAAGTCCTTAAGTGAGTGCTGCATTTGTGTTATGACCTCTTTGCAATGCAACATGGAGTCTCTTAAGTGCCAGAACCTGGAGGGGGGGTTGCCGGGAAAAGGGACAGCAAGATCTTGACAGCCCGTGGCCTAACAACATGGCTGTGTGTATATCGATGTCTTCCGGGAGTGAGAGTATTTCACGCGTTCCCAAGAAATAGTCTAGCCTGGCAAACTTTTTATGTGCGTTAAAATAGAAGGTAAATTCCTTGGACTGTGAGTGTTTGGCCATTCATAGATCAACCACTCCTAGCTCATGTAGTCGTGCCTGCCCATCGTTTGACAAGGCTCCTGTCTGGCCATGTTTCTGAGCTGATCTGTCCAGAGAATTGTTAAATCGTAAGTTGAGGTCCCCCCAGTAACACCAAGTGTTCCCCAGTTCCCAGCGCCCTCTCCAAGGCATTATGTAAAAACCCCACTTGTTTCTCATTAGGAGCATAGATTGAGCTGACCATTAATGACCCCCCTTAAGGAAAAACCTGTGTATTAGAAGTCTGCCCTTGATCTCTTTGACTTTCTGCTCAACTGAACCTCGAAAGGATTTAGCCACCAATATTAACACTCCCGTGGATTTAGAAGGGGCACATGAGAAGAACTGCTGTGGGAAGGCCTTTGACGTCAATCTATGGCAGTCCCCTGTGAGGAGGTGAGTCAGATATCTGCCTGAGAGGACTCAAGGTAATTGATTATTGCCCTATGCTTAATCGGGTTGTTGAGGCCATGCACGTTATGTGTGAGTATTCTGAGAGTGCTACCGGTCATGAGAACAGGGAGGTGTCACCTGCCACCCCCCCCCAACTGTGTGTAACATAATAAAACATTGTACTGGTCTTATGTATAAAATGAAGCAGACCCTGTGGAGGTGAGTGTGGGCCACAAACAAAACCCTTCCAAAACAAATTATCAACAATAAAAATAGAATTTTTTTTCTTACGGATAGTCCTGGGGCCAGACGTGGCTGCATGGTGTGTCCGATGGGGGTATAAAGTGGCTAGTGGTTCGACTCCCGCCGTCCGCCACCCTACCCCTTGTCTTCAAATTATGCAAATGTAGGGCCCGGTGTTCAGTTCCCCTCGAGTTTTGGCAGAGCTGATGGAACAGCTTCTAGGGCGGCCAGTTGACCCTTTGCGATCTCCCCTGGGTCTGGTTTAGTTGAAGTTTGGCTGCGTCCTACTCTCTGCCATCATTTTTCTGCTCTCTTGGAGAGGGGGTTGAGGACCCCCTGCTGCTCCTCCGGGGCTCGATTCCCAATACAATGCATGTCTCTGTTAGTGATTGTAATTGGGAGAGCTTTCCTTCCCAGCGAAAGATCAGGCGGAAAGGGTGGCCCCACGAGTAGGGAATCCCATGTCTGCGAAGATGTGCTGTCACCGGGCTGAATGATCGACGTTTTTGCAGGGTGAGGGCCGCAAGCTCTTGAAAGAGGGTTGGGGATTGACCCTGAAAAGCAATGGGGTGCATGATGCGCGCTTTTCCCATGATATCTTTCTTGATTTGAAAGTCATGTATGCAAACAAGGATGGATATCAGGAGGGTTAGAAGAGGAGGGGTCCTGCCTGGGGGGGGTCCCACATGGTGGGTTCTAGCCAGTTGAATTCTGGACTCCGGAAGGCCACCCAAAATATGATGAAAGAGGCCATAGATAAAACCAAAGATGTCGACCCCTCTGCCTTGGATGCCACACCCCGTATGTGCACATTGTTCCTCTGGGAATGATTCTCCAAGTCTTTGAAGTGTGATTTCAAATCAATGTGCTGGTCCCGGAGACTAAGGACTTCTTGCTAGAGTGCCTCTGTCTCCTTCTCTCGGCCTCCTTCTCTTTCCTCAAATTCCGATACTCGCTCCCCAAGAACATCTACGTCTCTCGGGGTCTCTTTGATTTCTTGGGAGATTTTGCACATTAGAGAGTGGAGATCATCTCAGAGGGACGTGAACAATGCCTCTATAAACAAGCATGTTACTGGCTCTTCGGAAGATTGGTCGGCTTGGACCCCCAGTGTGCCCGGATGCTGACTAGTGTCCTCAGGCGTACTCACACCAGAGCGGGATAGCAGCTCCTTGATTGAGCGGTCTTTTTTAGAGCGCCCGGACGCCATGGTCGTGGTGCAGAACTTTGTTTTGTCTTTCGCAAGTTTTCGCCCAGCACTCGGTGTCACCCATCACCCCAGATGCGAGTGGATTCCCAAAGCTGCAGTGATGGGGGTGAAGCTCCCCGCTGAGCTGGCTCAACCTCGCTGCCCCTGGCGAACTGCTGCTGAGTAGGGCGCAGACTGTTGTGGCCCTCTGAACTCCCCAGGCCTCTCTACTTCCCCGGGGATCTCCCCCCCTGCTGCGGCAAGATTTGGGTGGCTTTATGGTTCCCCAGATACTGGAAAAGCATCTTAAAGTACTAGGCCAGGCTCCGGCTTTGTGCTTTCCTAAGGCGGGGGCAGACAGGGCACGAGATTTGCTCATGTGTGGGCTTTCAGTCCTGGGGGGGACTTCAATCCTGGGTTCCTCCACCCTCAACCACCCTGTCATGATTCCTTGCTCTGCATTTTGCAGCTCTGTAGGGTCCCAGGTTCCTTGTGGGGCAGCACCTCTCTGTGTTGCAGGTGTTAAAACCACGATCTCCTCTTGATTTCTGTCGCCTGCCACCCCCCTTCTCTGAATACTGCCAGGTCTGGGCCGATCTGCCCGGCAAGAAGGGAGACATGGAAGAAGGGTCCCGGGAGGGCCCTTTTGCTGCTCCGCACTGTCTCCACAGGCCTCCCCCCCGGCTTCAGAAGTGTCCATGAATTTTGGGGTACTGCACCTCACTGTATAATCCCTGCTCACCTTGATGTAGATGCAGGGAGGGAGATTGTTCCGCGCTGACAGCCCTCTTGTGTGGCCCACCAGGGCCACAGTGCTTGCGTGCCTCCAAGTCCCAGGTTTGGTTTGCGTGCACTGGCCCAGGTTTCAGCCTACGCGCTGTCACTCCTCTGCTGCCCAGGACGCCCCCTTCCGGGCTCCCCCTGCACAGATTTCTCAGGGTCCCGAAGCCTCCTGCAGTACCAGAGGATATGTTGCTCGCTCTGGTGGTTCTTGGGCCACGACCGAGGCTCAGGAAGCAGTATTTAGTGCAACGGGGGGCAGGAGAGTTGTCGAGGCACATCCTACCTCAGCGCCATCTTGTCCACACCCCCTCTGCAAAAACTTTTAAAATGTTTTCCTAACCCTCTAACTTTTTAATTATTTTGGAATGGGGATCTACACAGAAACCTAACAATTTGGAAAAAATAAATTTGAAAAATTATTTTGGGTCTGATGTCAATAATGGATTTTATATGCAATAATCACTTACGACAAAGTGGCACTGTGAACCACAAGTTTAGGGTCCCACCGGTGTAACCCTAATGTAGGAAAGGTGGGTATTGTGCAGCGTGGCTGGTTAGGCTTAACTATTTAATACCTTCATGTTACCCCAAATAGGTCCAACGGAGTCACACTAATAAATCCCTTCTCAGTCCTGGTAGTTTGGCACAGAGCAGCCAGACTTTACTAGAGGGAATTTGTTAAGCATATCAGAGTACCATCATGGATGATAAGCAATTGACACAAGTCAAAAGAAATCCGATACCAATTTATGAAAATAAAGCAGATTTATATATAAATGTAGACCCCAAAATGAATACAACCAGATGAGTGTAGCTGGAGTTATGGATTTCTAAAGGAAAAATAAATCAATTCATTTGACTCATGCAAAATGATAATGTTGCTGTCAATGGGTAAACACAATAATGACACTCGGTCACTTGCAGATTGAGCCCTGTGTAAACCACTGGGGGTAAAGTAATGTGGGTCCCATGACCTGGCTTAGACAATTATTTGAATTTTACCTGTCTTCTAGGGCCCAGATGCAGAGTAGACCTGGCTTTCCAGGTGCTGAACGTTCGAACCACGGAGGCTAGTTTTCCTTTTTTGATGGTGCTGGTGAGGAAAGGGGGGGCAGAATCTTAAAAATTGTGTCACTGAGACAAATGGTTGAATAGGCTTCTGGATTCTCTCGAGGCACAGCATTGAACATAGGTGGTGGTACTGGCCACCAACAAGCCTTTTTTATTCTTTATTTATATTTTCATTTAAAAAAGAAATGCACCACAGTGACTGGGGCAGAGGGTTGGGCATATTAGAGGCAGTGAGGACTTTGAAGCTTACTGCCTTGATGTGCCAGTTCACTAGCCGCCCTGCCAGGAAGGGAGGTGACACCCTCGCCCAGGCAGGCCTTTGTTTCTGCCTCCTGAGAGAGTTTACACCTCTTGGCAGGCAGTCAGATTCAGGTTTTGACGGGAACAGCTGCAGGCTGTCAGCCAGCCAAAGGAAAGGCTGGGACAACCAGGGGGGCAACCTGTGAGGTAGACACCTGTGTGCATGCCACAAGAAATCCAACTATATAAAAGGGTCGGGTATGATGAAACAAGATATTTGATACCAAACATGACACTTTTCAGAGGGTCCATTATGGAGATGGCAACCTGGGGGTGCCCAGGTGCTAGTCCATATGATCTTATAGCCCGATCTTATAGCCCCCTAAACATTTATAGTAGCCCCTAATAGAAGGAGGCTACTATAGGGAGATAAAAGTTTGCACTTATATGTCCACACCCTTAATATAATGCACCCAGCCTCCTGGGCTCAGGAGGCCTTCCTTGGGAATGGCCGACATATATTGAAATTAGTGCTTTGACCTTGCTACACATAGTGACGGCAAAGTCGAGCTCAAACAGTTTGCACTGCTCATGCAGTCTTCAATGGCAGAACTGCTGTCACTTGTTTACTTGGGTCCCTCAGGGTGGCATAATTAGTGCTTCAGACACAGGTGGCCCCTTTAACTCCCATGCCCTGGCTACCAGTGGTACATCTTACCGGGGACTTGTAAGCAGTCAAAGTCCTTATCAATTCACATTCATCATGTTTTAGGGAGAGAGCATTGGCACTGGGTCAGGTTAGCAGGCTCCAGTACCCTTTCACAGTTGAAAACAATCAACATTGGGGTCCAAAAGGGGCAAAACGTGACAGAAAACCTGTAAAAATGCCATTTTCCTCTAATTTATTGCTTTCTTTCTTTCCTTTCTCATTCTTTCTTTATCTTCCAAAGGCTTTGTTTTCTCAATTCTTTCCTTCTGCTTTGTCCTTCTAATTTTCGTTGTTATATTCATTTCTTTTTCTGGTTTGCTGTTTTTCTTTTCCCTGCTTTTTTCTTTCTTCTTTCTATTTCTTCTACATCTATAATTTCTGTTTATTTATTATTCACTTCTGTTTCTTTCTACTTTCTACTCCTTTCTGTACTTAATCTTTGTATTCTTTTCTTTGTCACATTTCATTCACGACATTTAGTGTTTTCTTTTTTCAGTTCTCTATTTTCTTTCTCTTTTTTATGCTTTCTTTCTTTTTCCCACTTTTCTCATTTTTCTGCTCCTTTCATACTTATCCTTTTACTGTTTTTCCATTCTTTTTGACTGCTGTCCTTCTTTCTTCCTTTTTTTATGTTACTTACTTTTCCTTTCTTTGTAATTGTCTTCTTAATTCTTTTATTCCCTTCTATTCTTTTCTTTTTGACATGCTGCTTCCAATTTCTTCCATTATTTTTAGCTCCTGTCCCCCCTCCCTCCTTTCTGCCCTAGTTCCTTATTTTTCTTTTGTCATCCCCTCTCTTTTCCTTCCTTTGCATTTTTCTTTCTCTTCCTTCCTGATCACTTTCTTGGTAATTTTCTTTCTCTCTGCTCCTCCTTTTTTAGGCAATTCTAGTTTTATAAATTCAACTGGTAACCCCTTTGTGACACTGCTTTATGCTTAGTGAAGACAAACTAGGGTTTTTAATTATTTTTTTATTTATTTGAGGTTTTATAGAGCGTGAACGTGAGCTGTTAGGGTATCAGAGCGGTTTACAGGGATAAACACGTGACATTCAGGTTAGGCACAGACAAAATACAAGGAATGGGGGTTAGGGAATTGAACACAATAGGACAAGAGTAGAGATATATACAATAATCATTGCAGTACCAAAATCAGCGAGCGACATGACAGCGATAAAAAGGGAAAGCCAGAAAGGCAGAGAGAACCGGCAGAACATTTAAAAGAGTGAGAATTGGTACACAGAGAGGGCCGAGCAGTACCGGAGATTATGCACAGAAACAAAAGCCATGATAAAAGGCGGTATGCGCAACAAAAGAGAGTTATTGGAGGAATTTGCTCATTAGGAAGGTTTTAGCTTCCTTTTTGAAGATTGACAGAGAAGGTATTCTTCTGATGTAGGATGGTAGCTAGTTCCAGATTCTGGCTTCAAGAGGAAGACAGTTCAAGGCCTTCAGATGTGGTGAAATGTGGTCAAATTTGTTTGAGCTGGACAAGAGTGTAGCAGCTGCGTTGAGGCAAGCTTTTAGAGGGGCCGTGGAAGTCTTTGACAGGCCAGTTAGGGTAGAGCAGCCGTATTCAATTCTGTTGATAACTAACGCCTGAACTGTGGTTTTTAGGTCGGTAGTTTCAATGAAGTGTTTTAGTTTTCTCAAGTAGGTCAGATGGAACCTGGCCCTTTTGGCCATCGAGTTGATGTGTTCATACATATTCAGGTTGCTGTCCAAGGTTATACCGAGAGATTTGGCAGAATTCACTATGGTCGGTGTACAGTTGAGTGCTGTGATCGAGTTAATCCATTCCAGAATGTTGTTGGAGTTATTAGGGGGGGAGATGAGCAGGAATTCTGTTTTTTGGGTGTTCAGTTTGAGATGGTTATTGACGAGCCATTGCACAGTCAGTTTCAGGGCGTCATTTAGATGGGTAATCTCCTCAAGCGAAAAGATTTTGATGTATATCTGAGTATCATCATCATACATGTGGAAGGAGGTGTTGGCCGGGCAAAGAATTTCAGCTAATGGTTCAATGTAGAGATTGCAGAGAATAGGGGACAGAGTAGAGCCTTGAGAACACCGATTGATATCCTGAAAGGAGCCGATACGTTGCTGTTGACTAAGAATCTCTGTTTGCGGTTCTGGAGGAAGGAACCAAACCATTTGATGACTGTACCACCTAGGCCCATCCTGTGTTCGAGGCGTTCAAGAAGATTCTCATGGTTGACTGTATCGAATGCAGAAGAAAGATCCAGAAGGATCACAAAACAGGTTTTGCGTGGTCAAGGGCTTGGAGAGCATCATCAACGATGTGAAGAATAGTAGTTTCAGTGCTGTGCCAGGCATGAACCCAGATTGGAAATCGACAAGTATTTTGAAATTAGCGATATGTTGGCTTAGTTGTAGGTGCACACATTTCTCCATCACTTTTGCAAGAAGAGGAATATTAGAAATTGGTCTGAAGCTGTCTGGAATTGCTGGTTTCAGAGTGTTTTTTTTTAGAATCGGGATGACTTGCCCAGTTTTCAGGAAGTCAGGTATGGATCCTTGGAGAAGGGAAGCATTGATAATTGTAGTCCAAATGGGAGTGATGACTAGGAAGGTCGTTGCCAAGCATTTGGCGGGGAGAGGGTGGTTGAAGTGGGTATTTGGGTTTAAGGAGGATAGATTTTTCAAGATGGAATGGTCATCATATAGTTCGAAGTTGGACCAGTGAGCATTGTTTTTGGGTGTTGCCTGGGGGGAGGAGAGTAGAGATGAGTCCCGGTAAGAGGAGAAGGGAAGTTTGAGGCGGCATTAAGTTTGTTCCTAAGGAAATTAATTTTAGTAAAGAAGGAGGAGAACTCATCACAGGTTATTCGGGAATTTGTAGTTTCTTTGGATGACTTTGCTAGTTTGTTTCATTGAAGTTTGACTGTTTCAAAGAGTATTCTGGATCTGTTCTTGGCGTTATCCAGTTCTGATCTGAAGAACTCTTTTTTGGATATGAGGATGTTCTTGTTGTTGTAGGTATTTCGGGCCTGATGGAGAAGTAGGGAGGCTGAGGGGTGCAGTCTCCAGTTTCTTTCTTTGAGTCGGAGAGTTCTCCTTTCGCTTTTGAGGGGTCCACTGAACCAGGTTTTTTTTACTTTGATTTGGGACCTTTTGCGCATTAACGGGCCAGATCATCCAATATGTTGGACATAGTCGAGTTGTAGTACTCTGTGAGGTCGTTGACCTTGACCTTAGATAGAGTGGGGGGGTGTAGGTCGTTCTCGTAGTGAGCAGTCAGCTTCTCGAGGTCAAGGTTCTTAATGTCTCTGAGCCAATGTTTTGGTTTCACCGGTTGCCCAGGTCTTTTAATGCGGTAGTCAGGTATTAGGATGGTGAAGGCGTGGTGGTCAGACCCGTTACATGGATCAATTAAATTCAGCCTGACTGCCGATGCCTGGGCGATGAGCCAATCCAACGTGGTACCTTTTGAGTGGGTTGGCAGGGTGCAGGGCTGGGGGAGTGATTGGTCAGTGAGGAAGGCTTTGACAGCATTGACCTGGGAGTCATTGGGTACTTGAGTTGCGGTACTTAGTTTGTTTACACTTTCAGAATTCTGATGTTGGGCAGTAGCTCAGTAAGCTTTTCAATGATCAGAAGTAGTTCTCACTGTAGAAAAGGTTGGAGACCCCTGCTTTAGAGCAACCGATCTAACTTCTAAGTATATGCTAGAGAGAAGCATACAGCTGGGAGAACTATCTCAAATGATGGAGAGGTAGAAGAGGCAAAGAATAACAACTTTCCAGACTCAAGGAGGGGGAGCACATTTTAAATTAGCTAGAGGAGAATCAAGGCAAATAAAAACAGTTTTAAATGTTTTAATGGGTGTTGAGAAGGGGGTGGAAAGTGAAAGAGATGGGTCCATGGAGAGTGAGGCGTAAGGGATTACTTCCTAAACATTTAACTGTGAGTGTCTCAGTTTCATCATATTCTCCCTAAAAGTTGCATGGGACATAGGTCTAGCAACAAGGAGTTGCACAAGTAATAGATTTGAAAGATGAGATTGCAGAGACAGTAATCAAAGGACATGAAATGTAATAAAGGAGGGAATTAAAAGTAGAGGTGTACTGTGCGGAGAAGAAGAAATGAATAGTGGGAAGGGGAAGATGCAGAGATTTGTGGGGAGTAGTTGAAGTAGGATCAAGGAATAGGTCAGGTGATGAGAACATAGGTACCATAGAAGGAGTTTTAAGGTGGAAGGAGAATGATAGCAAAGGTGGTGCAAATGTATGAGCTGGAGAAAGAATCAAGAGATGTGTCAGCCTGTGAGGAGAAGAGACAGGTTGGAGTATTAGGAAAGAGGAGGTTTGGAACAGAGAAAGAAGGGACTGAAGTTCTAGGTGTCACAAGTATTGAGAGCACATTAAGGTTAGGAGTGGGTAAGTAAGAATAACATAGTAAATGATAAGAAGGTGTAGAAAAGGTATAACTGTACAGTAGGACTGTGTCAGTAAGAAGGAGGTGCAAATTAATTTAGAGTGGAAGAGATCAGCTTGGATCCACAAAATGGAAACCATATGCACTTGGAGTGCACAGCCAGTGAGGGTTTCTTCAGAAGTCTTCCAGTTTTCAAGAATGGTCTCTGCTTCTATTTCTCAAGCCACAAGTATGCTGCATTTTACTTTATCTCGTGAGACACTTGCTACCAAAGAACAGCTTGGGCTCTTAAGCCATAATGTTTCTCTTCACTGCCCATTATGTCGTCCATGCTACACAGAAGAAAGAAGGGTAATCTCAAGAGGACCTCCAATAGAAGACATTTCTTTGAGAGTTGCAATGTTTGCTCATGTATGAGCTCAAGTGAACTGTGGCTACTGAAACACAGCTGGAGATTTTTGACTTAGGCAATATTACTCTGTCCCATGAGGGCAGCAGAAGCATGTACGCTGCTGCCCTGGAGAATGCAGTCCATCTTATTTATGCATCTCCACCTGCCTGCCAGAGATCATTATGCCTTTAGGGAACTAGCTGCCATAGTGGGTCCTCTGGAAGCAGAGGACATTTGTGGAGTTCCTGTTACTTCATGTGGGTGCTCAGCAAACATTTTAGTTTTTCAAAAATAGTTTTTTAAAAAGGAGCTTTGTTTTTGAAAAACAAAATACTAATGGCCCTGACAAGCTGGGAGTTTTCCCCAAATTGTTGGGATATTATTTTTGTTTCTTTTTGGGAAAACCAGGCATTTCCTGCTGATCTCAAACTAAGAAAAACGTACTTCAGAACATCAGCCCATAATTGACTGGGCGGCATGATGTGCTTACAGTGAGGTCCCCAAGCCTAATGGACCTTCATTGTTTTTCACCAGAGAGGACTGCTAGCAGAAACATGACTGTCCGCCCAACTCTAAATAGAGAGAATGGACCATTGGATTGGCAGACATTTGTGGCAGAGTGCCTTGTCCACCTAACACTAAATGAGACTCTTAGGGGTATATATACAAGGATTTAACAAAACTGTAAGGTAATTTTTCTGACACTGCGGCAGCTTTTTTTTATCGCCAGGTTTACAAATTACAGCAAAGCACCGTTAGTGACATTTTTACAGAGTTATTGACAATTTTCAACAGCGCCACTTCACTTAGCGTGACTTACCAAAAATGAGATGCAAGGTAGGCGTTTCCACAATAAAACTCCCGCAAAACACACAACATGATATTTGCAATGATTTCTGTGTACGTCGCTAAAATAGAAAAACTGCTGCTAAATTCTCTTAGTGGCAGTTTTTTACTGCTAGGAATTTCCTGGTCTTAAAAATTTCACTAACTCATTTGTATGAAAGGAAAACACTCCCAAGTCATCTTCGGCAACCTCATAGAATCCATGGATCTTCTGCTACTGCAGCTAGAAGCACCAAAGAGACCATCAACACCACCACTACAGAGGCAGCGCTGGAGAAGGTTGCAGATCTACTGCCAAAGATCACCTTGATTCACCTAGTGCAAGAGGAGGTCATAGCCCATTACAGGCTGAAAAGGGGGTCCATTGCCCTTCTCCTGAACCAGAAAACACCAAGACTGTGGGCCACATCCCAGCACTGCACCAACATCTCTCCACAGACCAAGCTACTTTCTGTCATCAACATTCTGGCCTCAGGAGCTTTCCAACCTATCACCGCCAGACTGGCAGGAGTATCACAGGCATCATTTTCCAGGCTCCTACCCAGTGTCCTGGATGCCTTAATCAACCTCATGCCACGGTATCTCCACTTCCGCAACACTGCACAAGACCAACTCACCAACAAGTAAGGCTTTTATACCATTGCAGGATTTCCACATGTTTTGGGGAAATGGACTGCACTCATGTGCAACTTGTGCCTCCTGCTGAATCTGCACACATCTACTGCAACCTGTCCAATCAATATGCAGGCTATTGTCGACCATTTTGGTGTCTTCATCAATGTTGTCAAAAAATACCCTGGCAGTGTGCCTGGCTCCTACATCTTTCGCCAATCCGTCATCAACCAGCAGTTCCAGTATGGCACCTAAGGGAATGGACTACTTGTTCGGAAGTACAATTCCAACACAGAACACACCAGAAGGCACTCAATCACGTAGGGAAACAATGACAAATTGCTCATGTATTGATTTACACAGTGCATAAATTGTTGGGGTGGCAACTTTCATCCCCAATCATATGGGCCTCATTTATGAGGTTTCGAAGTAGGGCAGTGCCGCAAGGAATCTTGCTGCACTGCCCTAAGTCAAAACAAAAGGGCAGGAATACGCCGTATCTATGGGATATGGTACATTCCTGTCCCTTTCCCCTGCGCTAGCACACATTAAGCTGCCATGCGCCAACTCTGGCATTCTTGCATAATGGTGCAAGGGTGCCTGCGTTTTGGGGCTGATTGATTTTGTGCAGGAAGCGACATCTTAATGCAAAAAATTTAATGAATGCAGAAAATGTCCTCCTTCTTGCATGCATGCGCAAAACATACAACTTAGGGGTTTCCATGGACGAGGACGGCGAGGACGAGGAAGGAGGGAGAGACCATGGTGAGGAGGAGGCAGCTACAGCAGGTGAGTGCCTTTTTTAAATTATAATTCAATTAGGGAGGGTGGGAGGGCCCGCTAACTCCATTCCGCCACGGAGTTGGAGTTTTGCATGAACTTCGCATTCACTACTGAGCATGGAGTAGGCAAAACATTGTAAACTCCGCTGGTGCAGCGAAATTACCCGCCCAGGCTTACTTAGTACATGTATGTTTGATCCCCAAATTAGGGTTCATGATGACAGGTTGTGTAGAGTGTTGATCCCACATTATGTGTGCCTTACATGGCTATTGCCTCAACCACAATGAACCTTATTCATGAGACGATGTTGTGGCATTGAGCTGCAGCAAAATCTGCCGCACTCCAGCCCAACATTTTCTGAATATAGAGATGACCAGTATGTAAAATGTTACGACGCACCCCTGCATTTTCCCAAGTACCATATTCATATGTAGCTGCCTAGCAACATCCCCAGCACCCTTTCAATTTTGTGCAATGGTGCATGCGTTGATACCAGAGAGCAAAAGATGGCACCGGTGCTTGGGGAAATGCAGGGGTGCCCTGTAGCATTGGTTTCTTTGCTTCCATGCATTTTCCACATGTTGGAGGACTTAATCATAAATTTTGCCAGGACACCGTGCTCCAAAGGATGCCCCTGTTCATGCTTGCACTCAAACATTCGGTACAATGTTACTTATTGGGCCCGTCCTTTAAAATAACACATGATGTTGTAACCTGATGGTGCAGCTGCAACTGCAGATCTCATTAAGTGTGTTCTTGATGCACCATATACCAGCAATTTGTGTGTTGTTGTGAAGTCAACACAAACATCTATAGCTACTCCCTTGGCAAATATGACTTCTTTGTAGTGTAGCATGTGTACATGGCAGCATTTGTCCACAGTAGATAGCTAGTGATGATATATTACACATGGTGTATGCCATTATGATTCCAGTATTAGGGTAATCTTGTGAAGGTTCAGTAGCCCTTTCACCTTGTTCATATATGATCTGCCTCTGCATTTGTGTTTCACAGTGTAGATACAGACAAGAATATGAAAAAGGGAAGTTGTTGATGTGTACACATTGGCATAATATAGCAATCACTGAGGATCGGAGCATTACAGCTAAACTTGTCAGTGATACTTATTCACACAATGAGCCTGTCTCATACACATGTTGAGACCCGTTGTATATCAGAATGTTGGATGACTGGTCAACTCCAGACCTACAACAGGCTGGAATATACATTTTTTTGGGCAATGTGATGTGGCCAACAACCCTTACCACCATTGTACCCTGTCTTACTTATCACGTGTTCACTTTTTTTTACCATTGTGTTACGGCAAGCTGCCTTGTGACATACAAGTACTCACATGCTTCAAGTGGATGCACACAGCATGCACACTGGATATGTAGCTGTGGAGACACATCAGACTATGTAGTGCATTGTCGTTGTCAGATGAATGACTTATGTGTACTTGAAACACTTTGGGCCTTAGTTGTTTGCCCCTACTACACCCAATGCATCCAATGAGTATGGGTAAATATTATACCCTGGGGCCACAATGGGCATGTAACTGAGTCTCCTTGTGTAGGTTTCCCTGCTCAACTCAGTCTGAGTACATGTTAATGTCAGTATTTCACATAGGAGACCATTTACTGAAGATGTGGAGCTCTGCCATTGCCATGTGATATACCGTTCATTACCATAAAGTTCTGAATTTGATATTGTGAGTTGACATGACTATACTTGTGGTTGGCCCCATCAAGACTTGTTAGCCATTGTTGTTTGTCCTGTTTCATTCCAGCACCTCTGGTACCCAACACCCTGCCCAAACCAGCTGCACCAGCCACAGCTACCCAACCTACCACACCAGCCCCACCTGTTCCACCAGCGTCACCAGCCACAGCTGCCCAACCTCCTGCACAGGCCCCACCTCTACCACAAGCACAGGCATCTGGTCTAAGAAGGGATGACAGGAGGCTACTATTGGACCTAAATGTTAGGGTGGCAACATTAGAGCAGCAAATGGAGCAGGTGCTGGGAGATGTAGAAGACATTAATGGGGCACTGGTCCTCCTTTTCTGAAGAGGTTTACCTGGACTTGAGCCATTTTCCAGTCCCCAAAATTAGTGTAGGTTTAGCCTAGTGTTAGGTTTAGATAGAAGTTTTAATGTAGTCTAGTTCTATTGCAGTCATATGGGTTAAGCTTTTATTTGGTTTGGGTGAGGGGTTGATATTTTCCTATTTGTTTAGAATGTATTAAAAAAGATTTTTCAAAAACTGAAAATAGAAAAATATACTGGCACATGCATCAAGGAAAAATTCAGTCGGTAACATACCGAATCGGTAAAATCAGCCGTTAGCGAGTGTCAAAAACCGAATCCCAATGCATCAACACTAATCGGGACAAAATAAAGAATCGCAAAATATTTACTCGGAAAAATAAAGAATCGCTAATAACCAACCCGCTAAAATAAATATTCGCTAAATACCGAACTCGCTATCACCGAAATCACTGTTAGCTACCGGCAAGTGCCAATGGCTAATAACGAATCGCTACTCAATGCATCAAAAATCACAAAAACCGAAAATCCCAAAAATCGCTATTTAGCATGAGCAGATTAAGGGGAATCAGAACCTGGAGGTAAAGTTACAAAAAAATAAAAAAAGCAGAAAAAAAATACATGTGCCACAGATGGTACCAATCAGTAAGCCCTTAAAATTGGCCCTGGAGACCCTGTTGGCTTGCACAAAATAGCAGCCCTCTACGTGCTTGCAAGGAGGATGCGAATCAATGCAGCAGGACAGAGCAGGAGAAGGGTCCAGGAGAGAGTCTTCAGAGTGCGTATCACATTGCTAGGACAGAATGAGGATGAGGTGTACAACAAGTATCAACTGAATCGTGCCATGATCATGCGCCTAATTGCAGACCTCGAACCACTACTGCAGCACCAGACACATCGGACCAATGCAATTCCTGCGCACGTCCAGGTCCTATGCAGCCTGCACCTACTGGCCTCAGGAAGTTTCCAGGGGGTCATCGCCGCAGCCGGAGGCGTATCACAAAGCGCACTCTCACGCTTCTTCCACAAATTCATTGATGCCATGCTGACAATAATACACACCCACATCAGCTTCCCCACAACCCCACAGCAGTTGGACCGCAACAAACAGGCATTCTACCAGGAGGCCCATTTCCCTCATGTCATTGGATGCATCGACTGCACGCATGTCCCCATCTGTCCACCTTCTGCCAATGAGTACATATTCCGTAACCGGAAGTCCTACCAATCAATCAACGTGCAGGTTGTGTGCGATGCCAAGCACATCATCACGGACCTAGTGGCACAATTTCCGGGGAACACACACGACTCCTACATATTCAGACACAGTGGCATCCACAGGCGCCTACTCAACGGAGAATTTGGAGAGGGACTTCTGCTTGGTACGTATACATACCTCTTCCAAACATGAGCACCACACATGTATATACATCACCTTTGCTAAGCCTTTGCTTCCATCTTTTAGGTGACAGTGCATACGCCCTGCGGGAATATATACTCACCCCCTACATCAATCCAGCAACACCACAGGAGCAACGATACAACACGGCCCAGATAAGCACCAGGAATGTAATAGAGAGGACCTTCGGGATTCTGAAGAGTCGCTTTAGAAAGACTGGCGGTGCCTTATAATACAAACCTGACACCTGCTGCAGGATTGTAGCTGTATGTGCCATGCTGCACAACATCGCAACCAGAAGGGGGATACCCATAGAGGTGGACAGGATGATGACTACCGGGATGACCAACCACCCGCACAACACCGACAGGCACACGTCCCTAACACAGCTGAGGGGCAAAGGAGGCGGACATACATCACGCAACATCATTTCTGATCCAGGTAAGAATGAACCATGACGATTTAATTTGTGGTGCTACTGTTTAATGCACAGGAGCACTGAGGTATGTGCGGGCACACATGATAGAAAATAAGAGCTCCCCAAAACAAGTGTAACAAAACATGCCCGTTGTAGTCACGGGTGTGCAAGTGTCAAATAGGAGAGGACCCTGGTTACCCCACCATGGTCATGGATGGCTTTCAGTTTGTCTAGTGGCGCTTGCCACGAACGCCCAGCCTCCTTTCAGGTGTCTCCTCTACCTCACCACGGCCTGTCCCTGTGACTGTGGAGCAGCGCAAACTGCGCCTCCTGGTGCTGGCCTCCGCCACGGAAACACTGCTCACACTTGATGAATGCGGCTCTGCCTGAGTATCGACGTCAGAATCGGCTGGTGTCTCTGATATGATTAGCCGGCCGCTGTCATCGGAATCGCCAGGAGATGCATCCGTGTGTGAAACAGTGCATGGTTAGTGGGATTGTTACTACTAAGGTGTATTTTACTACATACATGTCCTTTTATAATTAACTAAACTAAAGTCTATTTCTAGCTTCTACAGATGTTTTGACAAAAGTATATTTTTTCTTCCTGTACATGCACATCGGCCTGACATGACTACGACTCCCATGATGCACTATTGTTATGAGTGAAGATGTGTGGGGCAATTCTGAAAGCACACTGTGAACGTGCTGGGGGTTTGGGAATGGTTGTACACAATGCTGAGTATGGACACAGCCATGCATCTTACCTTGGGCACTTGTGGCTGCGCCGGAGGTGTCCAGCTGTGTGACTCCCACGACGGCCTTTGGCTCGATGGTCCCTTCTACCAGCTCCTCCAGGGCAGTGTTTTCTGGCACTCTTGATGGTCCCCCTCCTGTTCTAGCTGCCTCCCGGAGCCTTTCAGCGATCCTCTCCTTGGCCCGCTTCCTGAGGTCGTACCACCTCTTTTTTAAATTGTCTATGCTGTGGGGCGTCACTCCCACCGCATTGACCCTCTCTCTGATGCGCAGCCATATGCGACGCTTTTCTGCCTCTGGCACCTTTAGGGACAGCTTCCCAAACAGCCGATCATGTTTGCTGCTCACCCCCTCGATCAGGTGCTCCAGTTCCCGGTCGGAGAACTTGCGCTTTCTCTTTCTCCTGGATAGGGTGCTAAATAAGTTGTCAGATGCAAGCATGTTGTGTTCTACAAAAGCATTAGGCCTTGGAGGAATGGAGCACCCTCTAACTTCTCTATGTAATGATATGTTGGATGGCACTTAATTAGCTGCCTCATGAAAATATGGCAAACACTACATTTGGTTGTCACTCCCAATGATGTTTTTACACTGGTTACTCTGTTTGGACATGATACTTTCTAAAAGACTGTTCCTTCCAAAAACTTTGAGGGTAAGTTACAGTTAAACAATGTTGCGGTCTACTTGATTTTCCACTCATTATATTTCAGACATTGTGTCCTTCACATATCTTCTGACATCTTATTACCTATTAAGATC
Organism: Triturus cristatus; assembly: GCF_964204655.1. Classification (NCBI taxonomy): domain Eukaryota; kingdom Metazoa; phylum Chordata; class Amphibia; order Caudata; family Salamandridae; genus Triturus; species Triturus cristatus. The sequence continues at coordinate 1,124,284,799 of NC_140590.1, read as the reverse complement.
CCAGAGTCTGCAGAAACCATAGTTTCAATTGAACTTTGTGGTTCATGTAGTAGCTACACAGATTAGCCATTGTTAACACCTGGCCTGTCTCACCGAAGACAGACAACACCCATCTGGCAATTGAAGGTGCATTTATTTACACGTACAAAACAAACTTGGTCTCACTGGGCCAGTTCATTTGGCAACAACCCCAAAGGATGTATTTAGCCAGAGGATGAACAGACAGAGTCCTTGTGGGGAATATGTCAAGAGACTTGTAGAGGATTTGCAAGATATCAGTCAGGAGGATCATTGCAGTGTCATTGGGGAAGAATGGCCACATTGGCAGTCCACAAATGTCCAAGGTGAACATGACAAAGTCAAGATGAGGACTGCGATAGATGATGTTCCCAGGCATGATCCAAAGCAAAGGGCTAAGCAGAAACTGGGCATTTGACACAGAAGAATGCTACTGCAGGGTTCTCCTTTAGAAAGATGTACCATCCACATCTTCCTCCTCTGATGTATACCGTGTCTCCCGTTAGGATGTTGGGGTACATGCAGCAGGGGAGGGAGACACAGACACATCAAGGGCGGAAGATGTGGATGCTGTTCCTGCAGCAGCATTCATGTGTGCCAACAAATGAGGTATCACTACAGCGAGGAGGATCTCTGCTGGTTTTGCAACACAGCAGCAACGTTGCTGTGGTAGGCAGGAATGGCAGCCATTTGGGAGTTCTGCTTCCGTTCCATGCTTTCCAAGATGTTTTGCATTGCCCGCATCTCATTGTCCAACTCACCGGTGTCACTTTGGCATGGCAGTTGTTGGTGCCTCTGCTTCACAACACAAGCAATGTCAGCCAGGGACTGCAGGAGGCCACGGAGTTGAGAGTGGTTGGCTCTGATGGCAATGGAGGGGGCCCTAATAGAACTGAGGCACCCACAACCCCCCTCTACTGTGGCTCAAGCCAGGTTATCCAACCTCACCCACACCTGATCTGCCATCTCCTACTGAACTCCTACCGCAAGCCATTGGAAGGTGACTCGTGGGTCCTCAGAGTCCCGGGGTGTGGCTGTGGTGTTAGATGGTGCCTGTTGGTTATTTGTCAGGGGGATTGGAGATGCTGCAACGCTGCTGACCCTCCCCAGGTCCGGATATGGTGTTCCTATGGAGTCCAGGAGCTCTTAGAGAGTGTTGTGGTCGATGGTTGGAAGGTTTTCTTCATCATCACCATAATCGGTGATATCTGGGACAGTGTGCTGACCATGAGTTAAGGTGTAATCCTCTGCAATGGAAACGGCAAATACTATTGTTGCAGTCTGTTACATGTTGACATGTTGTTAAGCATTTGAAATTCAAAGTGCATGACACATTCCATTCTCCTGCGTTATATGGTGCACCTGTTACAAAAAGATGTGAATGCCAGTTTACACTGTCCATGTATGTTACATGTCATGACTTCAGGATTATTACATTAGCCCTGTGTGGCAACACTAAGGGGCATTTTACAATCCCCTATCACTGCATGAGCCTCACTTTTTCTGAGGTCACTGTGGCAATCAGGGCCTCACCTTTTTTTCAATGTGACTTTAAGCCACTTAACGCGGTTTAACACCGCCGATTAAATAAGGCCCCTTTCATGCTACACTTGAGAGGGGTGGTCAGTGGGTGTTTTTGTTGGACTTTACACTGCAACACCCATTGATTTTGCCACTGTCCCCTATTTGACAGGGTGGTGTAAATAGGAGTGGGTGCATGAATTAAGGGCAGGCAAAACCTGGTCTTAACATGTCACAAAAAGGTGAGATGCTTCATTTATGATTGTTTTTGCTGCTTCTTTGTGTGTTGCGGTGTGCAGCACACATGAAAACAGGAAAAATACCATTAATGATTGTTTATGTGGTGGGAGGGGCACCTTCCTAAAAATAAACTATCATTCTCTTAATACAGACAACCTTGCACTGTGGTGCAAGGGTGCTTTTATTTGCACTAGGCAGTTGATTTTGGCACCAGCGCTAGGTGTGCACTATATCTTTGAAAATACTGTGCATCCCTGCCTTTTCAGAATGGCAAATTGTGTTGTTATCCATGTTTTTTTAAAGCCATGCTTCACAGTTCTGTACTAAATATGACCCTAAGTGGCTACAGGCCATCCTAGTCATCAAATGGGAATCACTGATATTTTTTATAGTTCATCATGTGCAGAGAAGGTGTTCTGCAGGGCATGAGACATCTTATGTATTTCTTCCACACACATGTATGTGTGCATTGATCCCTCTGTGTGTTGAAAACATAGGGTCAGATAGCCAACTCAATGCCACACTGTTATGTGACCATGCTGAGGAGTGGCTATCCTGGACATACTGCACTTGCATCATTTGTGCTTATCCACAACAGACTGTTTTTGCATGTCGCTACAAGGTTTTATGTGTCATGTAGCACCCAAGATTATGTATTGTTTTGGGTGATGGTGAGATTTCACAATGGATGGTCCTTTGTCAAGAGTATGACTAGATATGGTGTGGCAAGCACTTCATCAATACAACCCAGCATATTTCCACATACACAGGACTGCTCAAAAGTGAGATTGAGTGTGCCCTCCCCTTGTGTTGTCCCTGCAGTGGCAATGATGACAACAGGAAAGCTGCAAGATAGACAACTTTGAGGCAGGATTCAGGGATGCCTGCTTTGGAGCACAGCAGACCTTTTTACAACAGCACAGGTTTGTGCACATGGATGAGACATACTACAGTGTGTTGTGTCCTTCCTTGCAATATTGAAAGGATGCATGTTGACACAAACCTATCTGCGTGAATTTGCAACCAGCTTCATTTGACATTACCTAGGGATCATGCGCGACATATGTACAAAGGTGTAATTCATCACAATACCCAAGGCCATAACTACTATGTCTATTGACAACAGAATATCACTTTTAGTGACATTCTGGTGGATATGTACACTTCTCCTTATTTGCAATGCAGCGTGTAGCCAGTTACGGCTTGATAATGCAACCTTGTGATTGAGGTCCCTCCCACCCTTCACTCACCATGAAAGAGATGTGCAATGCATGTTTCTATGACCATTCCACCACAACAGGCATGTGGAATTTTGAGAAACACATATCTACAAGGCTGGGGCAGTACCAAAAACTAAGGACAGGTAGACACTTGTGCCTTAATTACAAGCACCTTGCGCCACCAGTATTTCTCTTTTTCAAATATTGAAAAAGACACACCAGCAGCACAAGGGGCTTGTAAATTTTGGCCCTGTTCTCGGGAGGGCAAAATGTGGTAAACACAATTATCTGTTTCTCCCAATGTTTTCCTCTTTGTGTGCTGTATTCTGCTGCACACATGGAGACAGCAAATCCCCTGTAAGGATTGTTTATGTTCAGGTAGGTGTCCCTTCCTGCACAATATTTGTAACTGCTGCGCAGACACCCTGGCAACATGGTACAAGGGTGGCTGGGCTTGCGCCGTTCAATTTTGGAGACAACAGGACTGAGGAACATGCAGGGGCGTGTTGGATTTTTGGTGCCTCCAGCACATCCCTACATTTCTATTCTTTTGGAGCACTGTGCTACCAATTTTGGGCCAGCGCTACACTCCAATAGATTATGGTATATTTGCCCCATAGTTAGTACAGGAAAGCGCCATATCTTGAAACGAATGCACATGCTTGCCATTACACTCTTTATTAATCTAGGCTGACTGTGAGACTTGCAACACTTCCTGATGAAGACATTTAGACTGTTCAATTGTCATTGTTTATACTGATGAAGGGTTTAGTTAGAAGGCCCTTGCTACACCGGTATGTACCTTTCAATAAAGGAAAAAGTGACATACCGGCAACACAAAGTGCTTGTGAATAAGCCCCAAAGTACCTATGTGGCTCGCGCTTGACCTGCACAGTGTAGGATGGAGCTGAGGCATAGATTCCTGGACAGTGCAATAGGAAAAATTCCCTCCTTGTTGTTACTTACCCTGTTGTTGATGTAGATGGTCATAGTCAGCCTTGTCTATTCCATGTACTCCAAACACCAACTCCGCACAGATGACTGCAGACACCTGTTCCTCCAAGGCATCAAGCTCCTCCTCTGGTGCTGGGCTCCCACCTCCGGTCTGCAGTGCTGCCTGTATATTGCTGGTCAGTTTCTGCTTAGTCTTGCACTTGGCATCATGCAGCACTTTTTGCAGTCCTCTTGACTTCTGCGTCATAGTTCACCTTGTTGACCTTGGATTGTCATATAGCAATTTTGTCCCCCAATGACACCTTGGAGATGACGAAGGGGTGGTGTTGATGCTCCGTCACGTCCGCAATCAGGATCTCATTCTACTCCTGACTGAATCTGCATTTCCTCTTCCCCATGGACTCTGGCTGGTCATCCTGGCTGCTGGTGGGGTTGGGGGTGTTATTGTCCTGTGCTGAACTTGTTCCTGGCTGCTCCATTTTGTATTCAGTTTTTTCCCTTGAGCAGTGTATTTGTGAACTTTTTTGCAGCTAAACGCTGAAAAGTCATGTTGGACTGACTAGCATGAACTTTATTGCCACTAATTGGGCAGACGTCACTTTTTTCATTCTAACTGATTTTTTTAATGTCTCGGCGCCAGCGTGGCATTCACTGCCGCTAGCTGATCCTGATGCCACATAATGACGTATTGTGAATATGTTGCAAACATAGCGTTAGCATTTGACGATAGGCAGCAGTAAAAAAAAATGCCTCTAAGCAACCTGAAAACTGCTTAGAGACAATTCTTGTAAAAATGCTGCTACGTTTATATCAATAATTTCACTTCGTGTTTTGATGAAGATCTGTTTGTAAGACTCTTCATACTCTAACCTGGCTGTTGACATTCCAAAGAGTTTGTAGACCCTTTCTGAAACAATTACTACTTATCTCCCGCACAGTTGTGTCAGACTGGGATTACTTCTGTCCAAGTCTTTTTAGTCTGTGCCTGCCAGCTCTCACTGGACTGGTCAGACAACTTGGATGGGTATAACGATCCGCTTGGAGGAAGAGAATACTAAGGCTTTGCTGGATTTTGTGAGTAGGTCTTTTGGCAGTTCAGGAAATAATAGTAGTGAGATATTTCAACAGACATGTGTACTTGGAGAAGGCAAGTAGAGTCCAAGAGCTTATCAGGGTATTTGTGTCTCGCTTCTCTTTGAATAGTAGCACAAAAAAACCTCTGTTTTTGCCAGAGTAGCCCTCCGAATATATTCTTTTTACAGACAGTATTTTTTCATTATGGTTGTAATGGTTTTAGTGTCTTTTTCTTTGTAATTATTTTTGTTTCTAGTGGATTTCATTATGTACACGGACCTCTCAAGGTGGCCCTTTGGTTGATTGTTGCTTTAGGCAGTTTTTAGGTGAGGAGTTTGTTTGCACCAAGAACATGTTTAGATAATCAGGTGCCTAATACATAAAATAAATATTAAATAAATCATGAGTGCCAGGAAGATCGGCAGAGGAAATAGACGTTCCAGGCTGAGAAGGGTCTATTGATATTGGCAGATCTTACTTTCAAGAAACATTTTGGTGAGGCGTGGAAAATGCATTGTTTACACAAATCTGACTGAACATTTTGCAAAATTACACAAATGTTTTTCAAATGCATTTTTTATGGCTCAAAAAAAGGTTGAACACCAGAGTTCAAACATCAAAAGAGACATTGATAGGAAAATGGTCTAGGAGTAAATATCTCCTCCACGCTACTGTCGCACAAGATATGTTCTGCTTGAATTAGACACCTGTGATCATAAACACTACATTTCACTCCAAGTTCTATAAAATCCACATAATGGCAGATTCAGAAAGTTTGTGAGACTTTGCACGTCTATACAAAATGTTGTTCAGTCCAACAGTGCATGCAAGCACAAGCAGCGCACGCAACAACATTGATATTTGCTCCCAGACTAGACTCATGGTCAAACTGTGATGGCTCACCCAGATATGAGTGAGTTCAACAGAAGAACCACGGTTTGCAGGATAAGCGGCAATCAGTGCAACAAGTCTCTCCTGAGGCCCACCCTTATGCAACAAGTGAGCCACAGCTTTGAGAGAAACCATCAATTTACAGTTACATGATTTAATGGGCTCCAACGAGACATCACATAAATAAACAACCCAGATTAATTGTATGCTAGAAAGTAAAAAAAAAAAATTGTTTCTTAAGCATTCAAATAAAACCATCTCTCAGGTAAACAATTTTCAGGGTTTGTTTGAGGACATTCCATTAAATATTATCAAAGGCCTTTACAGCATCTAGATTTATTGCTATTTTTTTGCTTTTTAGAACATGGCACAAAAGCCATGTGTTGTCATTAGACATGCAATTTCTCACAAATCCTACTTATGATCGGCCTTTTAGATGAGGAAAATAAGTTTCAAGTCTTTTGGCCAGCATAAATCTTCTCATCAATATTAATTTGCAAGACGTTTTTTTTAGCAGTGGATTATTACCCTCTTTCGAAGGACTTCTATTATGCCTTCGCTTGTGGTTCTGGAAATAGAACTAGGATCTGCAAAATGATTGAATAAATCTACCAACATAGGGATGAGTGCTGGAAAATGTTTTACAAACATTTGCCGTGTAACCATCTGGGCTCAGGGCTTTGTTCATTTCAAGAGATTTTATGGCCATTGTTATTTCCTCTGCACTGAATGCAGAGTTGAGTACATTTTTTTGCTCTTCAGTTATTTGTGGGAGTTTCATTTTATCCAAGTAGAATTTGCATTCTTTAAGGGAAGTTTGCGATTCAGTACTGTACAATCCTTTGTAATTGCTCCTCTTCACTTTTTTGACACTTGGGTGCTGATTACGATGTTGGGCGAAACGCCACCACCCGCATGGCGGTGGCGATCCACCCGACATTTCCTTTCACCCACTACCCATTTCCCCCTCACCATATTAGTATGGCGGGGGACCCCGGCAGACGGAAAGACCGTCTGCCAGTTTTCCGCCGGTCGACCAGTCGACCGGATAGAAAAGGGGCTGGATATGGTGGCGGTGTCTGCTAAACACCGCCATCCATATTAGAATGGGCAGCGGTGCAGGGCTTTCCATGGCGGAGATCCTGCCATGGAAAGAAAGGCGTATTTTGCTTTCGGGGGCCCATTGCGGGCCCCAGGGTATTGGGGGATGGGGAGTGCACATGGGGGGGACCGCCGCACCTCTGGCAACCGGTCCCAGCACCGCTAGGGTGGCGGGCGGACGAAGGTCCGCCCGCCATCCTAATCGTCCCCTTGTTGTGGAACTTGTTTTTTTGAAAATCATTGACCAGATGTATTAATAACCTTTTCTATAATCAAGAGTACTGTTGTCTACACTTTGTTTGAGCTCTATATATTTAGACATTATAATTTGATGATGCCATGTTTTAAGTTTAATAATGGGGAGCAATTAACCTCACCAGAGCATGTCAGATTAGGTTTCGCTGTATCCACTTTCCCAGCATTATCCTCTAAAACATCCTCTTTCCTTTAATGATAGGGATTGACTTTTCTAATGAATGATTGGCTGATTTAGTAACATGTTTTGTTTTAAAATTACAAATTGAAATTACCAATGGTATTACTGGAGATCTGATTTTCCTTGGAAGATCTTTCTTGGATGACTTAACTTTTCACTCATAGCATTATATTTGACTTTCATTTCATCCATATTTTTCTTTGGCTCGCAAAGTCTCACAGATCTCAGATAACGAGGAGAAGTAAAAGTTTGACTCTCACTCACCACAATACAAGTATCTAATTTAATTTATAACTATTTTTTAATGTCTTATGTTCGTACAATTTACCTTGCAAGTCTGAATAAAAAGGTGTTAACAAGGAGGAACACCACTCTGCTATCTGCTATCTTTTTTTTGCCTATATGATTTACAAAGAACATCAGCTATTATAAATTGTCCTCCAATGTGTAATTTTCTAAGAGAATTCTCCCAAATCTACTTTCTACCTCTAATATAGAGTTTACATGGGTGGTTTGGTCAGTCCTTGACTTCTTAATATTCAATTGCTGAACTAAATTGCATATATTATGATAAAATCTTTAAATCCAATGGAAATACAGCATTACATTAGTGTGAAAAATAACACATTTTATGTAACTTCATAGGTATCTCACAATCTGACTCACCTCCTCATAAGGTTTTTTTGGCACCTCCATTTCACCCCACACAATAAACTAATCATAATGCAAGTTACTGTTCAGAGTAGTACTTTGACAAATGTTTCTTTTTCTGAAGAGTGACCAAGGCTTTGCAGCAGCTGATCTCAGGAAAGAATAAAGAATATTAAATTGTGGCTGCTATCACTCAAGTCCAACATTGAGAGTTGCCTATTTTGAGAATGTATTCTGGTACCCTGCCACATGCATCACCCCGTAGTCTCAATGGCGGAGGGCAGTTCAGTGATGCTGCTTTCTGACCCGACTGGAGGCCTTCCAACTCAGACAAACTAATGAATATTCTAAAGAGTGCTATGAATGATCCATCCATTCTCTGGGTGTACCCTTTCCACCACTGATCATCCCACGGGTAGCTACCTCTGCTGTGAGAGAGCAGTTATCCCAGGAAATGATCAAAATTCCAAATTTAAACTGCTGTTGGGAAATTGTTGAAATCATTTTTCCAGTGTCTCTGCTTTTAAGACACCACTGTTTCCATTAACTCCTGCACCCCAACAATGTGGATTATCATGTTGGTGAGTGGGTGGTCACGCTCACCACTGGAAACGTCCTCAATCAAAACTCGGTGACAAACCAGGAACCATGCACACTTTGCTAGTTGAGAACGATAATGAGATAAAGTAAAATTTCCAGGTACCTTATCAAACCTGTGCTGCAACTATGTGTCATGCATGTGCACATGATTCCCGATCTTGTAGGAGTCTTAGATGTCAGCGGGGACATTCAGGCTTTAAATTGGATTGGAGGCAAGGCTTCTATCTGTAGCATTTCCGATGAAAGCTATATTTGATTATAGATGATTTTGAGAGGAAAGGGCCTAAGCTAAAGTGGAGAGCACGGTCTTGCAGGTAGGGAGGAGTCTTTTGAGGGTTATGTATATGTAGCCAACAGATACAAAAGGATCAGTGCACAAAGAAAGTCCCGGTCAAGGGAATTGGGAGTTTATTCACTGATGTTTTATAAGGTAACTTTTGTGTCTCTACTTGGTCTGGAACCTGATTGTAAATCACTTAGACTGAACGATTATTGGTTCCATGTGGGTGGCTTTAGAACATAATGGGTTGACCAGAAGCTTATAAAGTATATTGATACTTAGAAATGTCTCATGGCATCTTAGTCTACATAATGATAAAATATCTGTACAAATAATTCATCTCAGAAATTCTATTATTGTTTTGTATAAATTTGAGTCCTAATGTTTCTTAGTTATTTTTCCTTAAAAAAGAATAATAAAAAATACATTTTGGCAGTATTGCCATATTCAGCACATTCATTTAACACTAATGTCCCAAGTTTAGAAATCTCTAGCTCTCAATTTCCTAGTATGTTGATTAATAGAGGGTTCAGACTGAGATAAACTAGACTACTGGCCTGCCACAGTAAATGGTTCTCCAATTTCATCATATGATACCTTGGGCCTCATGTACAAAAAATCTATTTGGTAAAAGTAGTCGCAAATTGCAGAACAACTTTTACTAAATTGGTTTAGATTTTCCGAACCAGCCATTATGCTAGTAGGTCAGTTCACCAAATAGAGATTCATGGTGGGTCGCAGTCTGACCTACCTCATCAACATTCAGGAGGTAGGTCACAACTTGTGACCCACTATGAAAGGCCATTATCATAGGGATGTTGATGCACTGGGGTCAGCAGACTACAACGTTTTTTAAATGCAGACATTTCTTCTTGAAGGAAAATTGGATGCATTTAAAAAAAAATTACACAAACATTTTTTAGAAGTAGGCAGTGGTCACAGGGACCACCGCCCTCTCCTGGAAAAGATTTTTGTCAACATTCACAAGGTGGAAGAGATCCCATGCGGAATCCCTTTCTGTTTGTGAATGGTTTATTACCTTCTGTTTTGAGTTAGTCATAAATCATCAGATTTACTGAATTTGATGGTTTGACACCGTAAAAACACTTTGTACATGAGACCCCTAAATCTCTAAACCTACCATTCTAATTAGGATTTAATATTATCTCCTTCGGAAAACATACTAACAATATTTTTTAGCAGACAACGCTGTCTAGAATGTCCAATTGAGCACGATTTGCCCATGAATGTAGCCAAACTGGAGTTAATTGCATTCATTCTTAGTCCCAGACAATTGACATATTATATATTTAACTCAGATATCTACCTTCCCAGCATGTACAAGCTTTAGATATTTCCCTATCTCTAAATTCCAAAGGACATCTTCTCCCCGGATCATTGGATAAAGGATCAAGTCATTAGACGAGTCGATCCTCTGAGAGTGGACCAATGTTATGAAATAAGCAACACAAATATTGTAATACTTGCAATATTGAGAAAAAAAAAACTGTTTCAGAACTCATTTTGAAAGAGTCTCTTTGAGGGTTCAAAATTTATGTTTTCATACCTTAATACATTTATATTCAGTATTATAGATTTGCTATATGTGTAAGTCAATAATATTGATCTCACTATTGTGGCACAGCATTCTTTAAGGAAGCCCAAATGTAGAGAATGTCATGTACTTCTTAAAGATTTTCTCCTCCTGTGGATGGCTGGGGATTTGGATAGCTTGTCATCATTCCCACTAATACAGTTCTTTGATTTGTTGATTTGTTTCTAAACTATTTACAGCTTTTCAAATTATATTGTCTTTTCATGTGTACAATTTATAATCTCTTTCACAATTTTATTTTGCAGCCAAACGTTGTACCCTAAATACTGGTAAGGAACATTTTGCTTCATTTTTTTTAATTATGATTGTGAAAAGCAAGGACAGAACCCAGACAGCTAGGACCCAGATTTGTCAAAGGATTGCATTGCCCTTGCCTCGTGCAGGGTGAGGCAAGGGCAACACAATCCTTAAATCTGATTTACTAAGCCTTGAAAAGGCACCGCCATGAACCTGCAATGCTTGGAAAATCTGGAGTAATGCAAAGCAGTGCAAGCCACTGCATTGCATTACTCTGCACTGGGAAGGTATTACATGGGTGGAGAGTGAGTTTTTCCATGCATCGACCCATGCATTTTGGCATATTACCAGATTTACCAAGACTGGTAAACCTGTAAATGCATCAAAATGCTATGCCTTCCCTATAGAGGTGCAACACTTAGATAGAGGAAAAAACTCCTAAGGATTGTTTTGTTCAGGAAGGTGTCTCTTCCTGTACAAAAACAATCCTACCTACAGCACAGGCACTTTTGCACCATGGCACAAGAGAGGAGAGAGCAGGAATGGGCCATATGCTGGTATATATGGCATATTCCTGCTCTCATTGAGACTAGAAATCCCAAAGGTTGACTAGAACCAAAGCACATAGCAAAAGAACCTGTGGGCTAAGGTTTAACACAACATATTCCAAGATCAGGAGATTAAACAAATGTAAATCCTAACATATATTATTTATTAATAACATTATGCAACATTGTACATAATACTTTGAGCTGAGGTGTCATGATGATGTTGCTTCACATTCGCTACACAATCTGTATGAATCTAGGCGTAGACGAAAATGACAATGACAGTTTTGTTGTAGAAACCCAATGCATTTCTGCTGAAAACACCCTTTATCAGGGGTAGCTGTAGGTGAATAAATAAAACAATGTACTTTCAAATACTATTTTGCTTACAATACATTCTTCAAGAGAAAATAATTCAATAGATGAAAAAGACAAAAGATGAAGAAAAACAATAATGTAATCATAGGTAATACATCACACCCAAAAATTGGCAAACACATTAAATGACACCTTCAGCAGATTGCAACTCAAAAAAAGTAATTTACGCTATCAAATTCCCTTGGGGCTTACTGTATGTGGGCAAGATAGAGAAGAAAGTGAATGTCTGGATGACAGAACATGAAAGCGTGATTAGAACCAGGAACATAAATTCTAGTCTTGTAATTTACTGGTTGGACCACCACTGTAACATAGCCCATCTTTGTTTTACTGTCATCAAAATGATCATTGTTAATCCGGACCGAGTTTTTTTGTAGAAACCCAATGCATTTTAGCTGAACACACCCTTCATCAGGGATGAATGAACAAAACAATGTACTGTCAAATAATGTTTTGCTTATAATACATTGTTCAAGAGAAAATAACTTAGAAGAAGAAAAACATGCTCCCTAATTATCCCAATGTAAATTAGATTAAACAGCACAACATGAAATTAGCCACTAGGCTAGTATGGAAGTGCCCAGTTCATGAAATGGCTTGATGGAAATTAGTGCAATTTACAAAGCAACCAGACATCCTAGAATCCAATGTGTTTCCAAAAGTGCAAACAAAACACATGGGGGTAGATTTACGAGCCCCGTGCGCCACATTTGCGCCGCTGTTGCATCACGTCTGTGACACAGCGGCAGCGTAAACCATGTGCCACGTTGCACCCTATTTACAACATGACGCATCTAAGGAGATGTGTCACATTGTAAAGCCCTGTGCCACCTGAACCTGTGTCAGGTTTCATGTGGGCGTTACGGCGCGGGGCGGGGGCCTTCCGTCGTAGGAATGCCTCAGAAATATGCCTGAGTGAAATCTACAAGATTTCACCCAGTCACTTTTCCGAAGCCGCTGCGTCAAAACCTTGCACCTGCTTGAAGCAGGCATAAGGCGTGACACACTATGTTGAGGATAGGCCAGGTTAGAACAATGCTGGAGTTGCATCGCGAGCACAACTCCAGCACTGCGTCAACCTTACGCTGGCAGATGCTACATGCATCTGTTTATCCTTGTGCCATGATGCGCCGCATTGTAAATGCGGCTCATCTGGGGTGGCGCAAGGGTAAGCTTGCATCACACATTTTTCCTGGCGCATCCCTGCTGATTTGCAGGGATGCACCAGGAAACGTAAATCTGCCCCATGGTTCACATATAGATGTGTGTGATACCCAGTGAACATGTTGCGTAGTTATAATTACCAAAAACAGCAACATCATGCAATACCAATACTGCGGTGATATTAATATAAGTGTAAAACCCAGTCAAAGTGCCGAATAAAGGGTCCCATATGGCTGGTGTTTAAATTATGCATGAGGCAAGATAATCAGAACATCAATTGTACATGTCATGTTTTAAATTACTACAATACCAGCATGTAATATGAGTGATGTAGTAAACAAACATCCTTACTGGATACTCAACAGTAAGTGCAGAACTGTGTTCAATCGGAAGACGGGAAATAGTTGGCTAACTTTAACTGCTAATGCAAAACGTCTGTGATGAGCCTTGTGTCAGACCCTTTGCCATCAGTTCAAATGAAGGCATGTGGGTCTACTTACTTTATAGCTCATGCTGCGTCTTCAATGAATTAAGGATTCAGCCACAAAGGAATTTGCTGTTAAATGTGAAAGCTGTAAGCGACTTGCCTTACAAATCTGAAATAAATGGCTTTGTGACTAGAGTGAAGGTTAAAAAACTGTGCTTTACCTGTCCTGGATAAACACCGTTTTTGAACAAGTATTACTGTGCCAGTCCTGGTGAGGTGAACCGAAGTGCCCGATGTTTTTCTTTTGTTTTTTGTTTTTTTTTTACTTAGAGAGAGCGCGATTACCCTGGGGTGTCCTGGGGTGTCCTGGTGCTATGTGTGTGCTTTTAATGTATTCTAACATATGACAGAAGTTTTAACAAACATGGAAGAAAGACCCTTGCCCATGGAGGGGGCATGTAATAAATGTAATAAAGTGAAAGCTGTTTTCACAATTCCAAGTGGAACAAGACACAGTTTAACTAATGAAACATTTTCTAGCTAATGGACAAAGAATTTTCAATTCTATTAAGGACACAGAGGTGAGGATTATGCTTCTCTTTCTTTAGTGTTAAATTCACATCAGCCCTTCAAAACACTTAAAACTATAAACTGCATATCCCATGAGCCCCAACAGCCCAATGTTCCATCCAATCACAGGGGAATGCTTCCCTATATATGTTGATACCACCATAGTCCTCCCTCTTTCTTTTGTGAACCTCAACATAAAGCCTCAAAACTGAAGTCCAACACAAACCCTTGATTGACCCAAAATGTCCAGTCCACAGGAGTAACTAAGCACAGCAAATGAAGATGAACTTCTGTTGCAGCGATTCAGGTGATCAGCCATCAGCAGCTTGATCTCCAGCTTTAAACCGATTTAACATCCATTCTACAAAATGCGAAGGCAAATTCCTTTCACATCAGCCACCAGCAACACCATAATCAGCTTCAAGCTGATTTAACATCTGTACCTGAAATTAACTCATCACAGTAATAGCCATCCCATAAGCATAGTTCAACTACCGGTGGGCAAAATGAGGTACAGTAACAATGCATCATAAAAGACACAATAACATGGCCATGTATAAGGGGACATACAAAAGATACAAACACCATATAAAGATATTCTAATGTCTCAGGGTGGGACAACCCTCACCATCGGGTCCTTAATAGAATTGAAAATTCTTGGCACATTAGCTAGAAACATTTTCATTCTGTGTCAGGAATGGAGGTTTCGGATTATGCTAGTTTAAGATGAGTCACCAGAATTGGCTTGTGATAAAGGACCTTTAAGGTGGAATCAGAAGAGCAGTCCACCGCAGTCATAATGTCCTCTAAACGAAAACCGACAGAAAAGGCTTTAGAGGCCATTGCTCCTCTTACAGAATGAGCTTCAAAAATGTATACATTTATACTAGCTTCCACCAACAACCATTTAACCCATCTGGCCAGGGTTGCAGAAGAGACAGGGCAGAAAGGTTTCTGTAAAGCAATAAGTAATTGACCTACGTAATCACTCTGCAGTTCACAGGTACATTCAACATATGCCGTGAGGCATTTAACCACACACAATTTCTGATGGTGAGGAAAAGCAGGATGGCAGATACATTGCAAAGCAGTTTTTGTACGTCTTAAAATAGTAAAAGTCACCCCGGATAGAGTATATACTCTACCTGTTAAGTTCAGAGCTCTTACATCCAAAAAACGTCTGCATGAAACTAAACATAAAAGAAGCGTTAGCTTTGGAGACAACTGTTCATGAGAAAGATCTTCGTTAACAGGCCAAGACCTAAGAAAACCCACATCCACATCAATATCCCATATAAAAGAATACTTTGATTGAGTGGGAAGACGATCCAAATACCTCTAAGTAACTTGCACACCAATGGATGCTCACCTACAGGTTTACCATCTAAATGGGGGTGACCAGCAGAAATAGTTGTTAACCGTCCGATAGGCAAGACCCTGAATGGCCAAATTAGATAGTAAATTCTCAATCATATGAACACCTGCTTCCAAAGAGTCCACATTTTGTTCATTACACCAACATTCCCATTGGCACCAAGTTGCCTCATGTTGCTTTTGTGTAGAGGGAGCCCAAGATTGTGACAAAAAGAACATAGCGTCCTGCAAAACGCCTGGCACTTGCCAGCATCACCTGAAAGTATCCACACCATGAGGATTAAGATCCCCTGTGACACCAATGGATGTGGTAGACCCATCGGGTAGGAGAGCAGATCTGGAATTGGGAGAATCCACACCAATGGTGCGCAAGATAGCGACATTGCTACAGAAAGCTAAGGCTGGGCCTTGCAACAAGGGGTCACTAAGACTAGATTCGCCTCCTGCAGACTCACCTGTGAGAGTACCCTCCCGATCATCACGAAGAGGAGAAAAGCGTGCAGAAGTCCCGTCATCCATGACTGGAGAAAAGCATCAGAGGCAAACGCAAGAAGGTCCAACCTCCAAGAATAAAAGATCGGAGATGCTCATTCAGACGGGATGCAAAGAAATCTATCGAGTACGGACTAAGGGTGGGTGGAGCTTGCGCAGTGCTACTCTACAGAATTTCGCAGAGTTACTAAGTAACCCAGTGAAATTCTGCAGAGTTCTGTGGCCTGGCAGAGTGCCACCCCATGCCCCTTCCTCCACCCCCACACCTGGCCACTAAAGCCCCGGCTGGCCGCACCCCCTCGCGTTAAATCCCTGGCCCCCTCCCCATAAGTCCCCAGCCCCCATGCCCCCTCCTGCTAAAGCCCCGGCCCCCTCCCGCATAGCAAAATTCTAAAGTAAAGACAGTGAGAAACTTACCTTTGTGGCAAATCAGAGTCCTCTGTCCTGGTGCTAGGTTGCCCTGGTCCCACTTCCGCTGCTTGTTGAGAATTTCAGGAAGAACTGTAGTGGGCATGGCGTACTGCGTGAAGGTATGCCTGACCTATAGGTCAGGCATTCCTTCAGCGGAAGTAGAGCCAGAGAGGCCCAGCAGCAGGAGCAGGGCAGAGAACACCGATTTGCCACGAAGGTGAGTGTCCTCTGGACCAGTGAACTTAGCTCCGCCGCGTATGCGGAGTTTTTAAAAACTTCGCACTCCAAGTGTAGTGTGGAGTTACTAAACCTCCGCAAACTTAGCTGGCTGAGTGGAGTTCACCACCCGCCCTAGCACGGACCCCAGAGCTGATTCAGCTCGTGAAAGATTTATGGGTGAAGTTGTCAATCACTGGAATGGCATAGGAAGCAAGAGCACCAGTCCGTGATAAAATTGGACTGACCTGGAACATATTCTGCCGTCACCAATATTTAGTGTTCTAGAAAATGATGCCAGAATGCTTTGGCAATCTGTACAAGAAGACTGTATCTTGTCCCACCCAGATGGTTGATATACCATACTGCCGACACGTTGTCCGTTCTAAGAAAAATGCAACAAATCATCTTTCACGGGAATAGAGTGTGAACCGCAAATTACCCTGCCAATAGCTCCAGACAGTTAATATGGAAAAGAAGATTGTCCGGGGACCATTTGCCCCCCGTCTCCACTGGGCCACACCTGGCCTTGCAGCCCCACTGGCTGGCAACAGATTTTATTATCACTTCCAGAACCGAAACAAAGCTCGCTCTGCTGTTCCAGGCATCCATGTGACCCGGCCACCAGGACATCTCTGTTCTGGCCTTGTCCGATAGCTATATTCACTCCTAATAGGATAATTCCTGTTGGAGATGAAAGATCTTCAATCTCTGAAGGGCCCTGTAATGCAGGAAATATTGCTTTGTTGGAAGATGCTAAAAGGTCCACATGACGAGCCAGGATCCTCATTGATTTATTCGGAGAGGCATGCTATCTTCTTAACTATTTCTTGCTAGACATCCTTTTCTTCAACGGCAACAAGAGTTGGGCCTAGACAGAATCTACTTGAAAACCCAGGAACTCTAGAGTCTGGAAAAGAACCATAACTGACTTCTCCGAAATGATGACCAATCCCTGATCCTGAAGGAGCTAGGCCCCGCCCAAGGGAGATGAAGAAGAACCGTGCACCTGCTCTGCACCATGACGAGAATGTTGGCTAGATAAATATTCAATCATACTCCTCACTCCCAGAGATACTGGACCACCAGCCTAAGCACCTTGGTAAAAAACCAGGGATCTGAGGAGAGACCAAAATGCAGGGTGGCAAACTCGTACCAAAGGTGGCGCCATTGAAACTGAAGATACCTCCAATCGGGGGAAGATAAGGACTGCCAAATAAGCATCCTTGAGGTCTAACTTGCCCATCCTATCTCCCTCATGCTAATGATCATTGAGATGGTGTATGTCTTGAAGTAGCAATACACTATAAAAGAGTTGAAATATTTGAGATTTAGGACTAGCCAAAAGCTGAACCTGTAAATGTGGATCAGTCTGTACTGTAGCCCTTTTTGAATGGAGCGCTTGAATTTAGTCGTCTATGAAATTGCTCTCTACTTTTAAAAAAGAAGAGGAGTTGGGAGCATCGCCTGCCGGGGATTGAGTAACACTCCAATCTGAACCATTGGCAACACCTCTGGGTGTTGAGTGATAATCTCCGAATTGTGCAGATACAACTGTAATGGTCGCTTAACCAAGGCCTCAGAGGCCGGATTAACTCTTATCTGCTTAAGTGGACTCGGCGGCATTGCTACGACCCTGATAGCTGCCTCACTGGGTGCAGCCACCACCTCCTCGATTGTAGTTGGGGTAGAAGTTGGAAGATTCAGAGGGAGCACCTCTTCCCCTCTGATAGTAACCTCTAGAAGCCTGGTTGAATCCACGGCGCGGCCTTGAAAGCGCCAGGCCCTGTAAACAGGCCACCCTGGAATAACCTCTTCATAGAAGTCTGGACCTTGTCCAAGGCATAGAACATGGAAACATAATTTCTGGGTTTTCTACAAAGTTGTCACCAAATAACAAGCCATTCGCCATAGTGTCCGCCTTCATAGTGGCCAACTCTGCCAGTCTCATATTAATCAGATTAGAAATTATTTACTTTGCTCGGTGGACATAGCACAGTTATTGTTGCCAAATAGGCACAATGCTCTTTGGGCCCATTTGAGGATTTCACGCATATCCAACTGTGAACTAGATTCCTTCTCCTGAACAGCCAGTTCTAAATTCTCTGTGAGAGGGATGGGAATGTCAAGCAATGTATCTTGGCATCTAGGCCATGCCCTCTCCAGAACCTTTTTGGGGTTATTTCCTGATCTTCTTAAGGAAGGTCCCCATGTTAGTATATAATTCTGGCAGTTCCACAAACTTTGGGAGGAGATATGGTATAGGGCTTTCCAACCTCAGTGTACTGCACACCTCACACTTAAAGCCTTGTGCAGACTGTTCTGAACATAGTGCACCACCACCATACAGGGCACCGATTCTGTGGATCGATGATGAACAATAATTCCTGGTTCAAAGTCCAGGGGCCATATGTAGGTAAAACGCGTTTTGCGATTCCCAAATTGCGATTTTTAGGGAATCGCAATTAGAGAATTGCAAAACGCAATGTAGGTAGGATTAGCAAAATATTTTGCGAATCCCACATATTCCTTATTTGCAAATCGCAAATTGAGATTAACAAATAAGGAATACCTTGCCATTCATTCCTATAGGCTAGAAGGCCCATAGGAATGGATAGGAAGACATTCTCAATTTGCGATTGCAATTTCAAGGTTGCAAGGGTGTCAATAGGACACCCATTCGCACCCCTGAAATAAACATGTGTGCACATGTGGCGCACATACATGTGCTAAGGGCATGTATGTGTGCCACATGGCACTTTGAAAAATGCAAAAAAGTGCATTTTTCAAAGAAATCGCAAATTACCACCAACCTGAGGTTGGTGGTAATATGCGATCTCTTAAGCCAAAATCGCACAACTTGGGTGCTTCCTACATTGCATTTAAGGAATCGCAATTTGGGATTCCTTAAATGCATTCGCAAAATAAGGATTCACAAATTTTGGGATTCCCTATTTTGCGTGTGGGTTTTTGTGTGCTAAATAGCACACTGCCCAAATTGCGATCGCAAATGCTGAAATTCTGCGAATTTCAGCATTTACGATCACAATTTGGCTTCCTACATATGGCCCCAGGTTCTTATGACCTACCCATGGTAAATTAGCAGTGGCATGGTGCATCTTGCATTTGCGTTATGACACCGGCTGTGGATGATATTTGGGAATGTCAGATCTGAAGGTGGGGAAGAGGTGAGGAGTTGAATCCAGCGAGATCCCCGAAGGACCCTAGGATGAAATGCTCCCATACTCATGGTCCTGAAGGACAGAGGCCGCAATCTGAGAGAGGATAGGATGTCTAAACTAAAAGAGGAAACTCCACCTGAGGCTCTATGGGAGAAGCCCATGTCATTGGTTGCAATATTGCCGGCACAGGAATCTCCAAGGAACCCAGGGAACCCTCCCAACTCTTGCAGTCTATAATGGAATAAGGGTTGGTAGAAGTCTTCAAAGCTCTGATTAGGGCTCAACTAACTGAATCCTGCATATGAGTACCAAGTGCTTCCACCAACTTCTCTTCCACCTGGAGCTCGTGAGGCACTTCTGTGTATTCCATATATCCTTCATCAACATGATACACCATGCTGCTTTAAGGAAAAATGCCGTGAGGGGCTAGAAGAGGTTTGGGGGATATAAGCCCCAGAGTAGGTGTAATAAAGCCTAACAGGCAGAAATCGGGCAGAAAGTCCCTTAATTAGCTTTTTTTCAGCCATTCTCAGGGGACTGGAGTTTTTAAAAGTGTTGCACGCAGCGTGCAAAGCTGTTCGAATACTCCCAATAATCTAGCATTCTCTTCCTCCCACTCTAAAAAGAGGCTAGTCACGAGTGTGTCAGTAGGTATATTTGGCCAGTTTTGTAGGGGACAGGTGCACTGGGTAGGGTTATGTATATGTTTGTCTCTGGAAACAGATGCGTGGCAGATGGCAGATGAGTTGTCATGGTTATAGATTTAGATTATTGTTGGGCAAATAGGTAAGCAGGAAAATGGGAGATGTCAATAAAAGTGCTCCTGGAGGAAACAAGAAATAAATTTTAAGATGCAGGATTTGTAGATAGTTAGATGTTAATAGATGTAGGAAAAGTGGTAAGAGAGATAGAAGTCAACAGTTCAATAACAGGGTAGAGGTTAGACAGTTTGCAAGATGAATATGTAAAGGAGGGTGCGAAACTTAGGGGTGGGGGTAAGCAGTCATAGGTAACTGGTTGTATAGTGAGGCCTTGTTTTGTGAGGTGAAGGCCAAGGGCCTTCAGGTTGTAATGTGTACCGGTTTTCAATAAAGCAGCCTTTAACACATGATAAACAGAGTTTGTGGTCTGTGCTGCTCCCATTTTTCCCAATCTGAATGCTAATACTTAGAGCAAATGACTTGTGTTATATGGTGGCTGCTAAACCAAACTTGATGTATGTGATAATGAGGTGTAGTCTAAAAGTGGACAAATCTCTTAAGACAGTATATTACTGGGTGATGGTAGAATGTTTAAAAGAAACATATCATTTCCAACTTGTCATTCAGACCATTTGGGGAAAGACTGTCCAAATACTTAATCCAAAATGTTTCCCCCTACGAGAGAGCCTTCTGTATGTTAGTGTCTGTATTAACAATGATATTTTTGATGACAATAATATGAAGACGAGTTATGTTACAGTGGTGGTCCAACCAGGAAATTACAAGACTAGAATTTCTGTTCCTCAGGATCGCATAACTATTCATCATCTTCCTCAGAAGAGGGGGAAGGATTGATTACACCTTGTTCAAATGGTGCCAGCACCAGTCCCTCCACATGTTCAGCTGAATCCCCTGGAAGTCTACCGTGCCTGCCCCTCTGTTGGAATTGAGTCGCTGGAAAGTCAGAGCTCACAGATATCTTACTACCACCCAGATTAGAGACCAGCACTGATTCGGCCGTTTGATCCAGGTCCTCACCCTGATCGCTATCCAGGAGGTCAGAAAAGGAAAACAAAGCCTCTTGGCCATCCCTCTATGGCCACCTGCTCCAAACTGCCAGTTCACAGAAACTGAGAAGCTTGAAGAAGCTGTGATGTAGATTGTGAGCTCAAAGTCGTGGGAGGTCCTGCTTCAGAATGGAGAGGAGGCCCACAGCCAGCAGGCGATACCGGCAAATCACATTGAGGTATTAAGCTAAAGATGGGGAGCCTACTTATCACTAGAAGATGTAACTTCCTGAAGGGCAGGGGGAGAGGGGTTACTCACATATGCATCAGGCAGGCTGAAATACTAGCCCAGGTCCATGGTTGCTGCAGCAGCATTCAGAGGCAGACCAGTTCTTAAAAATGCATACATTGTGCAGTACAGGGTAACCCAGTATCTTTTGCAGATCCTGTAATTCCAATCTCATCTGAGGTGGATGAACCTAATAGAACCTCCACTTTTTCGTGAGTGTTTCAAAGAGGGAACAGAAGATGTAGGTGCTTTATCTCCTTTCAATCCACTGCAGGTATTTACCGAGCCATTGCCCCCTTTAATCGGTATTAGGCATCTTTTCTCCAGCTTAGGGGAGACACCTGCTTCGCATAATTTATTTGTGGGCATCCTGCCCGAGATCCTTATAGTGTTTTTTCTGCCTCCCTTCCTTAGTGACCAGGAATTTTTCTTCTGTGTGGCCTCTATTCTTACCAACCACATTCAAAGTATTTGCCACCCAGCTAAAAATGGTGAAAAAGGCTGTCCTGTAGCAGAGATACTGCAGCTGGGAATTCTCGTCTGCAACAATGTTGCCCTGCAGCCTGGAGACAAAGCCACACCCCCTGTACCTTGGGGAGGGTGTCAACTGGATTGCCCCCCACCGGGCTGAAAATCAGAGTTCACGCTCCCCCTCCTTTTCTGATATGCAAGGCGAGATAGCCAAAATAGCAGAGGGCCAATATCACGCCATCATACTCCGGTGCTGGCTTCTCGGCAAAAGTCAATCAGCACCCCAATGCTGGCAGCTTCTGTCCTCATCGTTGCCAGCTGCTGAGCCGGGCAAAATCTGCTAGATACCAAAAGCAGAGAGAAGGTGAGGAATCCCTGTTCAGAGGCCGATGGTAAGTCACTAGTAGATGGGCAAGAAACTGGTGATCCAGGGTGGCTTGGCGGAGGAACTCAAGCCCGCATTGATGGCGGGTTCACGAGCACCTGATCTCAGCAGCAGTCTAACCACTGGACAACATCTTTTATGCCTAACTGTGTCTGAAATCACTCAAGAAAATTGCTCTTCCTGAGGGCAGCTCCCCCATCTATGCCATCTTAATTTTCTTATTTGGATGTGGAGGTGGATATCCATCTGCTATTGGTTACCCCCTGGCTCATTCGCCACAGGCTCCCTGACTCTGGGGGCTTCCATCCACTACTTCTATAACACAGAGAGGACTATCGGAAGGACTCGCTAGCTTTGAAGGCTGCAAATCTTAAGACTCAAGTGGTTCTCCTGAAGCTTTCTAAAAACATGGATATAGTTCAGTCAGGATTAAGCTTTCTTTTAAGCTGTTCAGAAGGTAGTGGAAACTAATAGCTCAGAGCTTACGCAGCATGAAAGGCAGATCCCTAATTTATCTTCAAGGGAAGCGGACTTGGAAAATCGGTCTTGTAGGAACAACTTGCAGGTGTTAGGGATTCCTGAGGAGGCTGAACGGGATGATACCTGAGGTTTCATTGTTCTTCTGTTCTGAGAAGTCTTCCCTGCACTGGACAATTGGGATGGGGATTGTATGATCCAACATTCACACCGTTTCCCATTTTGACTTCCCAATAAGCCCTCCAGGTATCCTCAGGCTATATTGATCTTCATTCTTTGGCAATGGATCTTCAGGGTGGCCACTCCTAAGCAGCCAGTGAAAGCTAGCAGCATCAACCTTTTTGTTTGATCAGATTTCTGCCACCAAAATGTCATGAGGTGCTAGCAGATCCGCGAACACACTCCAGCACTACAGAAAATTGGGACCTTTGTAGCTTTTTTGTCCCACTAAGTATTTGGGGCAACATGTTTCGTAATTTGAATTTGACTTTGAGCAAGGATGCTTACAGCTGTAAAAACTGTTATCAGAATATTTGCATATATCTTTTTTTACAAGCTGTATAGTGGAGGAGTAGCTCGTGGATCTTATTGAATAATAAGAGCATTTAGTATTGGTGGCGGTCCTGTCCAACAGCTACATATCCTCTCAAGGAACATTAATGGAGTTACATCACTACAAAAACAGAAACTGATAAAGGAGGAACTCAATACACTCTGGCCTCAAATTTTCTGTCTTCAGGAGACTCATCTCTCTCAGACGGAAGGTCTACCATTGAAATAGCTTAACTTTCAGATGCTATCACTCTCTTTCTACTCATCTGCTCAGATGGGAGTCACACTCTTAGTTTGGGATAGCAAGTGGGGGGTACTGCAACTAAAGATGGATCCAGGGGGGTGTTGGCTCATAGCTACTATTCAGAAGGATCGTAATCAGCTCACAATTTGTGTTTTGTACGGCCCGAATACTGATGATCCAAAGGTCTTTGACTTTCTCTTATCTGAACTTAATCTGCGGACCCCGCCTTTTATCATCTGTGGTGATTTTAATGTGTGATGCTATGCCCTAAAACGACATGGATCCAGATGTATCAAAGGATTATATCTATTTTGTGTCAATGGAAAAATGTGTTCATACATATGGCCCATGGTATCCCAGAATATATCCTCTGAAAATGTTCTGATGATCCTGCTCGACGGGTCAAATATTGGCTCCAAGGCGCAGTTCTCCAGTTACTATCTTCATATGTGTTGGTAGAATATTGGTGGTGTAAGCATCGTCGAGATTCGGGGTTTACATTTTACTCTGTACACCTCAAAGCTTCATCCAGGCTGGTAAAAAATTTTGCTAGCAGTACTTTGGTTTCTTCCTGAAGTATTATTTATAATGTGAGGGTCCTTTCAGATCATAACTCTCTGTCATTATTTATGACATTAGAAGGGGGCAATCAGACATTAGTCCCTCGTAGGTGGGCATTTGAATGCAAGCTTTTGTTGGAATATGGTCATTTTAGTTCTATGAAGTCACATTTAAGTGTATTGCTTAAATTCAATATTGGATAAGCTTCGCTCCCGGTGGTTTAGGATCCTCTTAAGGCTTTGTGTCGAGGACAGACTCTCCAATTTGCCTCCCGTCGATGTAAGGTGGAAATGACAGGGAAAATGTTGGCCAGACAGGCTCTCAATGCTTTAGAAACTGATCTGAGTTATTGTCTAAAGGTTGAGGATGGGCCATAGGCCGATCAGCTGTGGGAGCAGACTACTATTCACAGAGCCTCTCATAGAAAACAATTCCTACCCAGTGATCCAAGTTGGAGTTATCCATCAGCCATGGGGAGGATAATGACGATATTAGCTCTCTGAGCAGACACCACTAGAATTATATATTACTTTCTTTCTGTACCTTGCACCAGTTTTGATGGATTTCTTTAATTCTCTTGATTTGCTGGATAAAGTTTTTGAGTTGTGGAGGGAAACAAACATTGTTATCTTCTCTAAATAGGGGAAAGATTCCCCAGTTTGAGGGTCATGCCATCCTATCTCACTAGTCAAAACTAATTCAAAGATTTATACATCGGTCCTAGCTAATCGGCTGTCCGGTATTATTGAGGATTTGGTAGATCCAAACTAGCATTGTTTTATCCCAGGATGGGAAAAAACATCTTATGTCAACACTGCTATCACGGCGCCGCTGGAGGTAGCTTTAGTCGGGGTCAGTAAATTTGCATGTATGTCTGTACACGGAGGAGGCCTTTGATAGGGTCTCTTGGTTCTTCCTATGGGGGGTCATGGAGACTGCAGGCTTAGGACCAGTTTTTATTGCAAGAGTTAGACGTCTCCACTCAGATCTCAAGGCTAGCTTATGTAGTAGGGGGAGCAATCAGATCTCATTTCTACAGTCCATAGGACCTGGCAGGTGTGTCCTCTCTCCACTCAATTATTCGCTCTTTCTATTGATCCGTTTATTTACTCCTTCAAATGAACGGTAGAGATACAACCCTTTAGACTTCATCATTCTGAGGTGAAGATTTTAGCTTACATGGACTACATTGCAGTTTTGACCCCTTCCCTGGGGTGGTCTACAAGCTCTGATGGAGGATGCTCAGTCATTTGGAGAAGTTGCCCATAGCAAGTTGAACCAATGTAGTCTCTCCAGATCAGGACTGGAGGTGGGTTTAGTCTCTGGTATATCTTGAGGTTACCTTAACTCTAAACACTTTTGAGATCAAAGAAAATAACTAGTAGTAAGCTGTTTCACCATTCTGTGGAGGTGTTTCTTAAGTGGATTGCATTTGGGGCTCATCAGTCGCTGTAATCTTATTAAAATGATTATTCTTCCTTGATATGTTTATTTTTTTTAGCAGAATTCCATTTTTGCTACTGCTTGTTTTATTTTATGAAAATTGAGTCATTATGGTAAAAGTTTATTTGGTCTTAAGTAAACTGGGGTGAATTTCTAAGTTGAGGATCATCGCAGTTCCAAAGTTGTACATTTTGGGATAGTTACCAGCTATCCCAGTTTGTCTATCTAGGTTACATTTTTTCTCTATCACGTGAGCTAGGCTGGTGCTGGAAAGATTCTGGCTTTCCAGCGGGGCCCAGGATCCCTAGATATTGTGGTGGGATTTTTTTTAACATAAATCAGCTGAAAATGGTGCTAATCAAGAATGACCCTCTGAGGAAATGGTTAGGCCAGATCTAGGATCTAGTTCGGGGGTAGTTGAGGGAGGTTGCTACGCCTCAGGACCGTTCTACCTTCTGTGTAGTGTTTTAGGGTTCCCACTTTGCTCTCCTTCATCCATTCTTGATTTATCTTATTTTTTGTCTTGCTAATTTTACCAAAACATGTAAGTTTTGATTTGGAATTCTTTATTTTTTATTAGATTACCCCTTTCTCTCTTTCATTTGCATGATAAATTGTTTCAATTTGTATTCTTGTGCTTGGCTTTTATTATGAAAAACTGGTTCTAACTAGCTTTTATTTTCTGTCATCCAGACCTTCGCTTTCTTCTTTGTCTTGCCCACATACAGTAAGCCACAAGGGTGTTTGACACAATAATTTTTTTTTCTGAGTTACAATCTGCTGAATGGTGTAATTTGATAAGCTTGCCTGTTTTGGGGTGTGATGTATTACCTGTGATGAAATAATTGTTTTTCTACTTCTTTTTTCATCTATAGAGTTCTTTCTTCTAAAAGAATGTATTGTAAGCAAAATAGTATTTGGCAGTATATTGTTTTGTTTATTCACCTACAGCTACCCCTGATGAACGGTGTATTTACCCGAAATTCATTGGTTTTCTACAACAAACTGTCATTGCAATAGTCACATTCACCTGACTTCATACTGATTGCGCATAGAATGTGAAGCAACATTTGCATGACACTTCAACTTAAAGAATTATGTACAACAATTTTGCATAAGGTTATTAATAAATAATGTATGTTAGCATTTGACCTTTGTTTAAACGACTTATTTTGGAATATGTTGTGTTAACCATTAGCCCACAGGCTTATTTGCTGTGTGCTTTGATTGTAGTCAACTGTTGGGTTTTCTAGTCTCATTGAATTTTTCATGATACAGGCAGGTTCCGTTCCAAAGCAGCACACATTCATCATTTATCTTGTTGATTCTGATTTCAACTGTAAAACTTGAGTGCACAGTATTATTATAATTGTTTCCAAACGTTCCTTCTCTTGCCCGTTCATGTAACACCAGCTGTCTTGCTGCTTTGCACCAAATAATGATAAATCTAGTCCTAGGTGCCAGCAGGGCTTCATATCTGAAGAAATGGGACAGAGTGTTGGAGAACATTTTAGTGTCTGTCGGACAGCAGTTCCCGAAGAGAGAGAGGTAATGCAGTATCGTTTGAATCAAAATGAGAGATACCGCACCAAAAACAGGGGAATAAGGATTTCCTTGACAATTCAAAGCTTCTTCTGGGTTACAACATTTGTGCCAGACTAACACACTGATTGTCGTTTCCTCAATACTAGGAGTGCTGGGACCAATAATTCCTTAACAAACTGACTGAAAAAGAACTGCAGCTACCCCTGGTGTTCTGGTCTTCTTCTAATATAGGTTATCCCTTTCTGACTAAGAAATGGGGAAATCATGGCTGTGAGGTGAAGGAATTTTGGGTTCATGGTGTGATGATTCAGTTGCATTGTCTTCTGTCTATAAATTAGATACTCTGCAAATTAATGAGAAGTTTCAGACCTCCATGAGTATTTTCAGGCTGTTGTGTCTATTGCAACATTAAATCAAATGTCCAGAGAGAGTGTTGAGAACAGAAAAAGAAACACATGGGAGGTGCACAATAGCTGCAGCTGATGTGTAGAAATTGATCAAGGCACAAATAGTAAAACTATAGTAAGCGGTATCATCTCTGTGTTTCATAATCTACCCATGCTAGTGGAACCAGACATTAAGGAGATTATTTACAAGTATCCCCGAGCCACCCATATGTCACTTTTTCCAATGTTAAAAGTGACACCGGCGGCCCAAGTTGCTTGTAAAT
Organism: Triturus cristatus; assembly: GCF_964204655.1. Taxonomy (NCBI): domain Eukaryota; kingdom Metazoa; phylum Chordata; class Amphibia; order Caudata; family Salamandridae; genus Triturus; species Triturus cristatus. The sequence goes on along the minus strand of NC_140590.1, from coordinate 1,124,256,854 downwards.
AAGCCCCTAATATTTATTCTCAAGTTAAACAAATCTTGTGTGAACAAAAATACAGTTGATTGTATAAATATGTAGATAGTTGAAGAAAAAAATTGATATTGATATTTTGTGCTGTTCAAAAAGTGATTGAACAAATCTGGAAGTCTAGGTATGGCATACCTGCAGAGTAGTACATTAGTTCAACTTCTTCTTGTTTATATACATTTCTTACTGTAAAAAGATCAAGGCATTCCTTTCCACTATTGTTCCTTGTACAGTTCTTATATAGATCGTTAGAAAGACATTTAGGGGAATATTGATGGACGTCTTGCGTCATGTTTGCAGCACTCAAAGTGGTACATGTGTTACGCAAGTCTCTAAGTCAGATTTAGGAAACCCCAAAAAGCCACTTTGTGTGGCTTTAAATAGCTTTAAAGATTTGGAGTAAGGCAACGCAGAGCAATTTGCTACATTGCCTTACTCTGCTCAAGGGAGGAATTTCATGGGGGTTGGGGTGGGTGTTCCGACGCAACTCCCATGGTTTTTGACACATTTCAAAAGTTACACGGACTTAAACACCTGGAAATGTGCCAAAATCTTACACCTCCACAGGTGAGGCATTCCGCAGCACACATAGAAAAAGGGAAAAGAGCAGTGGCACCTCCACTATGGAGGAGGACTGTCACTCTCCCCCTATCAGCCTCAAAACGTTAAAAGTAAAACGATAATAAAAGTGTTTATTATCGTTTTACTTTTTGTATAGTAGCCGAGGCTTGAAGGCGTGGCCATAATGGAGGGGGAGTGGTGGGCAGGGCACTTTTCGTCATGCGTAGTGAAGCTCTCTCCAACTTTAGCTACCTTGCTGGGATGGAGAGCATCTGCCCAGTCTCCCAGTATCAATAGGAGTGCAAATCCTTGGGCTCAGGCCAATCCTGATGCTTCTTTCAGCATTTTATGACATCAGTGTCAGAATTGGCTGGAGGGGATGCAGGGAGCCGGTGCAGAGCAGAAAAGTGGAGATGCAGCAGGTAAGTTATTATTTTTTGGTCTCCTTTGTGTAACTTTTGTTTGTCCTCCCTCCCTCACTCCCTTCCCCACCACGCCACTCTGCTGGGGCATGAGATGCTACTGAGGGATATGACTCTCAGGATTGTTTGAGTGCAGGAAGGTGCCCCTTTAAGCACAAAAACAAGCCTGTATGCAACTGAGGCCCCTTTGCACCATGGCGCAAGGGTGCCTGCATATGCGCTAGGCTGCCAAAATGGTGGCAGCACAAGGGAAAAGGATAGGAATGTATTGGATAAATATGGTTCATTCCTGTCCTTTCCCTGTGAAGCAGGGCAACACTGCAAGGGGACTTGCTGCCTGTCCTCTGACACTAAACTAGTAAATATGACCCTTGGTATCTAAGCAGTGCATTACAATGTACATAAATATTAATTGTAAAGAGAATGAGTACAGCATTGGCCCTCAAGCTTTTCTATTAAACTCTGAAAGATAATTTGGCCAGAAACTTTCAAATGAAAAATTAGATCAACTGTTGCCTTAAAATTAATGATATATTTCAAGCAAGATAATCACCATAGTGGAATTTTTGGGGTATTTCCTAAAGGAAAAGGACAAAACCCTGATATTCAGTGTCACTCTTTATTTGCTCAAAGAAAAATATATGCAAATTAAAAAATTGTGAATAAGCCAAATTAAAAAAATTGTAAGTAATAGAACAAAAATGTCCAAAGGACGGGAAACTTCTTTAAGATTTGTTTTATTTAGATTAACCATTTCACTTTAAGGCCAGCAGTTGTCACATTGAGGGCTAATTTTACTTTTTCTGGCCTCCTCATTTATCGTCCTCCTGGCCCATCAAAAACCTTCAGAGAAGCCCTGATAAACACTGTCATGGCACTGGCTCTCCAGACTGCCAATTGTAACATTATAGGTGATCTGAACCTCCATTTAGAGCTACAAGAATCCTCGGAGATTGTCAGCTTTCTGGGGGACCTGGCAGCCTGTCAGTTGATTCAACTGACCCCCAGTGCCACGCACAGAGCGGGACACCTCCTTGACCCTATTTTCTCTAATCTAGAGTCACTGGAAGTTCTATTACCTCTTCCTATGATCTGGACAGATCATTTTCTCATCCTGATGCAGCTAACGATAGCTAGCCAAAAGCCCCAGCCTAATCAACATCCCTCATTAAAACGGCCCTGGCATACACTGAATCAAGCAGACCTCCTCACAGCCGTGAGCGCAAAGCCCCTGGTAAAAGCCGCAAACATGGAAGAGGCTAACACGATCTTCCAAAGGTGGATAATACAAGCCTTAGATACATGCATTCCCCTGAAACTTACTCATTCTAAAAGCACTCAGGCCAACGCCTGGTTTAATGAAGACCTAACCCTTGCTAAGAAGAACTGCAAGATCTTGGAAAGATCTTGGAGGAGATAATATGACCCCCAGGCCAAAGCATCATATAGAGCAGCCATTAAATCCTACCATAAGCTGGTGTGCAAAACCAGAGCAGCTCATTATTCCAGCCTGATTAGCACAAGTACCAACCGCAGTAAATTTATATTCTATCTACTGAAAGATTTGATTTCTTCTCCAGGGGAATCGGGCAACATTATTTCCTCCAACAAACACTGTGAGGAGCTGTCAACCTTCTTCTTGAAGAAAGTCGATGTAGGAGAGTGGCATCAACTGCATAGTTGCCCCCAACTTTTTGCTGATGTTTTGACTGTTTTATGACACTAGCCAGGCTGTGGCCCTGCTATCCAGGATCCCAGCCTATCTGCTTCTTCTCTAAACTGATGTGAGTACCCTAGGTACCTTCCAATTGGATACTGAGGACACCCTATCAGCCCCTTGTAGATGGTACCCTAGGTACCCAGGGCATGATTCCCTCAGAGGCCTACCACGGGCTGCAGCACTGATTGTGCCAACCCTGGGACAGCCATACCAAATGACACCACCAGACCACTACTGTAGTCTGGATAAGGTGGTGCTTGCACTCCTTACAGGGATATAGGTCTCCTGTATCCCACTTAATACAACACATATATTCTCATAGGTCACCACTAAAGCAGGCCTTGCTAATCCTACAAGGCAGGGTGCTGAGATATGTGTGAGGGGGGACCCCTACCTGAGTAGGGCCCCTCTGCAATCTTCGTAAAATCATTGCTGGGTTGTTTGTAGTGTAGCCATACCATATACTCTTAACCGCATTATAAGTATATCGCGATAGCGTGATAACTTGAGAATGGCTACACAGAACCATATCTTGTTTGGTGTCAAACATGTAGGAATCATACCCTCAATCCAGCCATGGGACTGAGGGCATGATTCCCCCCTGCTAGAGGGGCAATATGGGAAAAGTGGCAGAATTTAGACACCAATTTAAAAGTGCACACGTAGTACAAAATGGATGCTATCCGCCACCCACACGACTCTTGCTGCCTGTTGCTGGGCAGAACTCCAGCCACGGCAGCTGGACAATAGGGATCCTGTTGCAGGGAGGTGTTCCCACCTCCCCAGACAGACTATGTGGATTGGAACTGGGTGGGTGCACCATAGGATGCCTTTCAGAGTTGCACGTAGGCTTCTCCAGTGCCTACATTCTGCATACACCGCCTGGAACCGGTTCAGGGGCATCCTGTCCCCTGCCCAGGTGGGAAACACACAAAGGGGAGAGAGTGTAGCCACCCTTTTCCCTCTTGACCTCTCATTGGTGGGCTCTGATCTGGACACTCCCCTAATCTTTGGATAAAGGTGAATACTGGGTCCCCAGAGCTTCAGATTATTCTTGAACTTCACAGATTTGAACTTCGACTTGCTGCCGCACAGCTACCTGAAGAAATCTCCCTTGGGGTAAAGGAGTTACCCCCCTGCTTGGCAGGCACCTGAAACACTGCAAGTGACCCGGTTGGAACCTCGCTGCTCCTTCGGACATCGACGACTCTTTCCTACCTTGAGGTGGGTTTCCAAGCATCCCAGAGGCCAGTGAGTGTGCACAGAAAAGCTCAGCACCGTGGACCCTGTGGGTGCCGAGATCCCTAATACCCCAGGATACTGGACACCCATTGCACAGCACTCGACCCCGACAAGTGGGGAAGTTGTGCTTTGGCCCATTTTTGAGCCAACGTCTCAGCATCATCTGTGCCAAAGATCAACGCCCTAGCCTGCTCCGGCGACCCGTGGGCGCATCAATACGCACGCCAAATTGCTGCCTCCCGCGGTCCCTTGTCTCTCGACTTGTGGGCCCTAGCGGAGGTCAATCTTCAATTCCAAGAGTTCCCCTGATTGCTCCAGGCCTGCTCTTCAGTCTCCTCACTGGAGACCTCGCTCAGATCTCGTGGGTCTGCACCAGTAGCAGTTTTGTGTTTCTTGCATGGGTTGCGGTTGCCAAGGCTTAGTGGATCCAATCAGGACACTAACACCGCAGTGACCCTCATCCTTTGTGGGACAGTCGCCCTCCAGAAGCTGGCCTTCCTTGACATCTCCTGTACCCCGTGGCTGACGATCCAAGCCCCCTGGGCACTGTGCCGTTACCCAGACTCTGTCCCCTCTGCTTTCAGGTCCTTCTCTACGAGATCTACATTTTCATTCTTCACGACAACGCTTCTTGCTAGCAGCAGTTCTTCACGTTTTGCCATTGAAAATCAGCCTGCGACCCGACATCGAAAACGACCTATGCACCCGGCTTCCCTAGGGCAGGTAACAGTGGTACCTCGGTACTCTCGTGGATGTGGGCCCTTCAAAAGCTTAACTCTAAAGTATTGAACTTGAACTCCTGCTAGAAGTGTTTTTAAACTTGTAAAATTCAACCGCGACATTCTCCATAGGCTTTAGTAGAGATCCCGACAGTAGCTTTAGCCACTGCACGCGTCTCCCGTGGGTCCCCTTCCTCACTACCTTGGGTGGTTTCACAAGGGGCTGGTGACCCTAAATGCCCTAGGCATTGTCTGTAGAATTGTCGTGGTTCTTATACCACTTTTTTGATATATGGTTTGGTCCCCCCCTGGGGCCCTGTGCTTTCAGTGCTATTTATTGTAACTATCAATGCTTGTTTAAATTGTATCTTTACCTCTAGCCTCATAAAGAGACTAGTGGGGTTATTCCTAGAATAAATACATTTATTTTGTATATACCTGTGTGGACTACTCTTTCATTTGGTTATTCAAGAGGTTATCTATGGTAAAACAATAAGCTTAACACTCCTTCAAGACTTAGCCTGAAGGCTGCTCTCCACAGCTCCCACTAGGATAGCTTTCTTTAAAGGTTGTCTTTAACCTATCACCATAAGAGTCAAATTGGACTGGTACAAGGTGTCCCCTATAACTAGAGGACAGCATATGCCAGGCCAACTTCTCACATTGGTGTGCAGCGGTTGGATTCAAGCTTGCCATTGTTTTACCAGATAACAAATTGAATTTCTAGAGTGAAAATCACTTGGTACTAAAGGTACATATAAATTTAAGCTTAGAATACAATAATGTCTACTGAACTTAGGAGTTGTGTGTAGAGGGCTTAGCACACCTTGACTACAACTCAAGAAAGGGTTCAGTAGGCCACACCTAGTGTAAGTAGATACACCAGTACCACTACACTAGAAATGTCTTTAGGTTCAGGAGCCCATAAGGCCCTGGAGGAACCCTCAAGGGTCCCAGTCAACAAGTATGACAACCTCTCTTTTGCAGAGCTTAGGGAGATGTGCACTACTAGGCAACTGAAGACAAACAAGGGTGCCAACACTCAACGTCTCAGGGAAATCCTGCTCATAGCAGACTTCAAGCAGACTCTAGTGTCAGAAGGGGTAGACAGGTTGGGTGGGCATCCTGCTGAAGAGGACACCCTAGTGGTTGACTCTGATGAGGACCAGGAAGAGGAAGTTGAACTTGACCTGGATGAATCAGACCATTCACAACATGGAGGTGATGGCCCAAGAGGCACTCCCTCCATCCCTAATGGGAGAGTGGTGGATCCAAACGGAAGGAACAGATCCCCCTCAGAGGGGTCTAACCATTCTGAGAGATCCAAAAGGACCTCTGCCTCTTCTCAGAGAAGAGAATCCTCCATGGAGAGGAAATGCAGACTGATCCAGTTTGAGCAAGCCAAGCTTCAGCTCAGGAGAGAACAGTTAGCATTAGACAGGGAGTCCCTGGAGCTTCAGAAAGGATCAAGAAAATGGGGTCTAGAGACCCCTGGTGGCAGTAATAATACCCCTAGAGTTAGAGAGAAAGCTCCTGACAATAGGAACCTGCATAAGAGTGTGCCTCCCTATCAGTCAGGGGATGATATCCATAAATGGATCACTGCACTTGAGAGGGCCTGTAAAGTTCAGTGGGTCCCAGTAGAGCAGTGGGCAGCAATCTTATGGCTCTCCTTTGCAGACAAAGGAAGAGACAAGCTCCTCTCTGTCAGAGAAGAGGATGCAGATGATTATTATATCTTGAGAGATGCTTTAATAGATGGGTTTGGCCTAACCACTGATCAATACAGCTTAAAGTTCAGAGATACCCAAAAAGCACAGAATCAAGATTGGGTAGACTTTGTAGATTGTGTCACTAAGGCTCTGGAAGGTTGGTTGACTGGCAGCAAAGTCAATGATTACCAAGGATTGTACGATCTCATTATGAGGGAGCAGATCCTTGACAATTGTCAGAATCAGCTCTTACATCAGCCCCTGGTGGACTCAGATCTGCCCTCTCCCCAAGAATTGGGAAAGAAGGCAGACAAATGGGTCAGAACCAGGATCAAGCAGAAGGTCCAGCCCTTGGGGGGTGCAACTAAAAAGGAAGATGCCAAAAAATCTGAGAAGGGTGGGGAAAAGGGAAAAGACCAGCAGTCTTCAACAGGCCCCCAAAAATCAGCATCTGATAATTCCCAAAACAACAAAGCTAAGCAGCCAAGGAAGCCATGGTGTAAAATCTGTAAACAGAAAACCCATTGGACTTCAGACTGCAACAAGGCCAAAGACTCCACAAGTACCACTACACCTGCCCCTAAGGCATCTGTTCCCCCTAGTCCAGCTATAGGTGGTGGTACACAGAACAAAGGGATAGTAGGGTTGACCCTGGGATCTGGAGAGGAATCTGGCCTAGTCAGAATGCCTACTCAGGCTGTATTAGTTTGTGATGGGGACTTGTCCCTATTTGTGAGTCCCAGTGGCCTTGGCAAATAGAAGCAACAGCCTAGAATAAATGGAAGGGAGTGTCTAGCTTACAGGGACACAGGGGCCAGTGTCACCATGGTGACTAAGGACCTTGTGGACCCTAGCCAGCTCATACTTGGAGAAACTTACTGGGTGACCAATACAAGCAATGTCAGTACTAACCATGCTTTGGCAGTTGTTAACTTCTCTTGGGGAGGGGTAACTGGCCTAAAGAAGGTTGTGGGTGAGTGCAGACCTACCAGTAGAATGTTTGCTATGGAATGATTTGGAGACCTCGGCATGGGCTGAGGTGGAGCTAACTACCCATGCAGCGATGCTGGGTATCCCAGCAGAAGTGTTTGCTCTGACAAGGTCTAAAGCAAAGCTGACACAAACTGAACAGTCCTTGGATCTTGGAAAATTGGACCAAGGAACTTACAAGAGGAGAAGTAGCAGGGGTAAGGCAGTGCCTTCCCCCCAGGATCAGTCTGAGAGACTCTTTTAGCAGAAGAGGATCTGACACCTGAAGAAGGAACTGTCCCAGATGAGCTTGAACCTGATCAGGTTGAGTTATTGAGGACAGGGGGACCTTCTAGGGCAGACTTGAGTCTGGAGAAGCAGAGCTGCCCCACTCTTGAACCCCTCAGACAGCAAGCTGCTGCTGAGGCTGCCGGGAATGCCAGTGGGACCCATAAGATATATTGCGATGATGGACTTCTGTACTCTGAGCGTCGAGACCCCGAGCCTGGTGCAGCTTGGAGGTTGGTCATACCTCAGAAGTTCAGGGGTTTCCTATTCACACTGGCCCATGATATTCCCTTGGCAGGACACCTAGGCCAAAACAAGACTTGGGACAGAATTGTCCCTCACTTTCATTGGCCTCAAATGAGTGAGGACTGTAAGAGTTTCTGTAGCTCTTGCATTACCTGCCAGGCCAGTGGCAAGGCAGGTAAATCCACAAAGGCCCCCCTGATATCACTACCTGTGGTGGGGGTTCCCTTTGAACAGGTAGGGATTGACATGGTTGGTCCCCTTGACCTACCAACAGCATCTGGGCACAGGTTTATTCTGGTGGTAGTGGATCATGCCACCAGATACCCAGAAGCTATTCCCCTTAGGACCATCACAGCACCTGTAGTGGCAAGGGCCCTCCTGGGAATCTTTTCCAGGGTGGGTTTCCCTAAGGAGGTCTTATCTAACCGAGGTAAAAACTTTATGAGTAGTTACCTCAAAGCAATGTGGAAGGAGTGTGGTGTCAACTACAGGTTCACCACCCCTTATCATCCTCAATGCAATGGGCTTGTTGAGAGATTCAACAAGACCCTCAAGGGTATTATCAAAGGGCTCCCAGAAAAGCTTAGACGAAAATGGGATGTTCTTCTGCCCTGCCTTCTCTTTGCATACAGGGAGGTGCCACAGAAGGGAGTTGGTTACAGCCCTTTTGAACTTTTGTTTGGTCACCCTGTTAGAGGGCCACTCTGTCTAGTGAAGGAGGGATGGGAGTTACCTCTCAAACCCCCTAAACAGGATATTGTGGACTATGTACTTGGTCTCCGCTCCCGGATGGCTGAGTATATGAAGAAGGCGACTAAAAACCTTGAGGCAAGCCAGGAACTGCAAAATGCCTGGCATGACCAAAAGGCTGTACTGGTGGTGTACCAGCCAGGACAGAGGGTATGGGTGTTGGAGCCAGTGGCCCCAGCAGCCCTCCAAGACAAATGGAGGGGACCCCATACCATTTTGGAAAAGAAGGGAGAGGTCACCTACTTGGTGGACCTTGGCACTCCCAGAAGTCCCCACAGGGTAATTCATGTAAACAGATTGAAGCCATATGGGGACAGGGCTGACATGGGCTTGTTAATGGCAACGGATGAGGGACAGGAGGAGGAGAGGGACCCTCTCCCAGATCTGCTCTCTCACAACCCTGATGATGGGTCAGTAGATGGTGTAGCCTTGGCAGGCAGCCTCACTGCCCAGAAACAGTCTGACTGCAGACAAGTTCTACAGTCATTCAGGCATATGTTTTCACTGACTCCAAGTCAGACCACCTGGTGCACTCATGAAGTGGACACTAGGGACAGTCTGCCTGTAAAGAATAAGATCTACAAGGAACCTGACCATGTCAGGGACTGCATAAGGACAGAAGTCCAAAAGATGTTGGAATTGGGAATCATTGAGCCCTCAGATAGCCCTTGGGCTAGCCCAGTAGTCCTTGTGCCAAAACCTCACCCCCAAGATGGTAAGAGAGAGATGAGGTTCTGTGTCGACTACAGAGGACTGAATGCTGTCACTAGGACTGATGCACATCCCATTCCCAGAGCAGATGAGCTCATAGATAAATTGGCCTCAGCCAAATATCTGAGCACATTTGATTTGACAGCAGGCTACTGGCAGATAAGGTTATGTTTATGTTTTGGCTATTTTTAAAGCGCGCAACTACCCAGGGGTGTCTCGGCGCTTCACTGAACAGATGATGGCTATGGCAGATTTTTAATGTGGGAACAGCCAAGTTTTGAATCTCTTCCTAAAGCTAAGGAGAGTTGGGGCGGTTTTGATGGTAAGAGGGAGTGAATTCCATAGTCTGGCTGTGGAAATCACAAAACATCTGTCACCCCATTTGGCTTTCCTTGTGCGTTGGACATAGAGCAATTTTGCCGAAGATGAACGAAGAGTTCTAATGTTTTCAGGAAGATGGAAGGCGTCTTTGAGAAACTGCGGTCCTGAGTTGTTAATAGATTTGTACGCAATGCACAGTGCCTTAAATTTTGTGCGGCTTTTAACAGGAAGCCAATGAAGCTCTCGAAGATACGGGGTGATGGAAGTGAACTTAGGGATGCCCAGTAAAATTCTGGCTGAGGCGTTTTGTACTAATTGGAGCTTTTTAAGGACGTTTTCTTGTGCATTGAGAAGAAGGGCATTACAATAGTCAGTTCTAGCAAAGACGAGGGTGGTTATCAAAGTTTTACCAGATCAGGTAGGAAGATATGGGAGGAGCTTCTTGATCGTCTTCAAGGTGAAGAAGGAGGTAGAGAATACCGAGTTGACGTGGTGGTGGAAAAGCAGTCTATCGTCAAAGATCACTCCAAGGTTATGAACCTTGGTGACAGGTTCTGGTGGTGGTCCCATCTCATCAGGCCACCATAGGGGAGACCAAACAGGTTCCAGTTTCCCGAATGTCATCACCTCCGTCTTTTCAGAGTTCAGTTTAAGACAGTTTGATGACATCCAGGAACTGATATCGAGCATTCCCTCCTGAAAATTTGCTGCAACTGTAGGTCCGTCGTTGTAAACTGATAGGACCAGTTGAGTATCATCGGCATAGGTAGTAAGATTGATGCCGTAGGATTTGATTACCCTCGCCAAGTCCGAGACATAGATATTAAATAAGGTCGGACTCAGCGAGGAACCCTGTGGTACTCCGCATGGAAGGGAGAATGTAAGAGATAGGAAAGAGCCTAGTTTTACGGCCTGAGATCGATTTGCCAAAAAGGAGGCAAGAAGATCTTTGGCCTTGTTCTGAATGCCGATTGTTGAGACACGGTCGATCAATGTAGCATGATCGACCGTGTCGAAAGCTGCAGATAGGTCGAGCAATATTAATATTGCCGCACCGCCTTTGTCTAATGTCATCCTGATTTCATCAGCTGCTTTTATTAAGGCTGTTTCAGTTCCATGTCCCTGCCTAAATCCGAATTGGGTATCGTCCAATAGATTGTTTTCGTCAATGAATTTGGAAAGTTGTATATTCATGACCTTTTCGAATATTTTTGCAGGGAAGGGAAGACATGCAATAGGTCTATAGCTGGATGGGGAGGAGGGATCGAGAGTGTTTTTTTTTAAAGTGGCTTAATGATAGCCTTTTTCTAAACAGTGGGATATGAGCCAGTAGTGAACATAGTATTGCAAATGTTGGTTAAAGCGGGGGAAATGGCATCCGGTATTAGATTGAGAATGGAAGGTGGACATGGGTCCAAGGGTGATCCTGATTTAGTACTAGAGATTAGGTGGGAGACTTGTTCCTCCGAAACGGAGTTAAAATTACAGAAGGAAGGAACATTAATGGCTGGCGATTGTTTAGGTATACTGGTCGAGGAGGCCTTGTGAAGAAAGGCTGAGAAGATAGTCGTAACTTTATCCATAAAAAAGTCTGCAAGGGAGTTGCAAAGGACCTGAGACGTGTCAGGAGGGGGAACAGATGGGTTAGAGAGATGATTGACCACTTGAAATAATTTTCTTGCGGAGTTTTGAGCTTGACAGATTTGAGAAGTATAGTAAATCGTCTTTTCCGAAGTAATGAGATCTTTGTATATAGATAAGGCGCTTTTATATGAGATCTTATCTATAGGGTTGTAGTGCCTGCGCCAATGCCTCTCCAAATTCCTACAGTGTTGTCTTTGTAGACGTAGGGATTTGGAGAACCAAGGGGCAGAAGGGGATTTTCTGTTGCGTTGAGAGGTTTTGGGAGGTGCCAGTTTGGAACATGCTGTGTCCAAAATGTCAAGGTAATTGCTAGAGGCCAATGATGGATCCTGTTCCATAATATTAATGCCCTCTGTCAGCATAGATGTAAGCTGATCAGTATCAATGTTTTTCCAGTCTCGTGTTGTAATAGGAGGAGATGGTCCACTTTGAAGTGGCAAGGATTTGGTTTTAATGGAAAAACAGACTGCTAAATGATCTGTCCAAATGAGGGGAATGGGAGGGGAAATTAAAATGTCAGGATTGTTGGTAAATATTCCATCAAGGGTGTGACCTGCTATATGGGTAGGATGGTAGACAATTTGATGAAGTCCTGCTGTCGAAAGATCACTAATAAGGGCATTCGTGTTATTGTCGCTTAGGGATTCTAAATGAAAATTAAAGTCTCATAAAATGGTATAATGAGGAGCTCCAGCTGTAACTTCAATTAGATTATTGAGACAGTTAAAAAAGCTAGGTCTAGGACCTGGAGGGCGGTAGAGTAAAGTGCCTGTAAAAGACTGGTTGCCTGAAAGGCTAATAGAGAAGGAAAATGCTTCACAATCTCTGTAGTTGAGGTCTATAATTTTTACTGTGTAGAGGTTTCTGTAGATGATGGCTATACCACCACCCTTCTTTTTGGTTCTATCCAATCTGTGAACGCAATAGTTTTCAGGAAGGGCTGCTTTAAAGTCAGGGCCAGACGAGTTATCACCCCAAGTTTCAGTAATAAACAATAAATAAAGGTTATATGACACAGTAAACTCTAGAATGTCGAGTTTGTGTTTTGGGAGTGAACAAACGTTTATTAAAGCAACTAGAACCTGCTTATTGGTATTGGTAGGGAGGGTCTGATTAGTACAGACGGGACATTTAAATGGACCTATTAGCGGATTCGTATAGGTAAGTTGAGGTAAAGAGTGCGGTGAGTTAGCTAAAGGATTAAGTGCTAGTAGTTGAGAGGAGGTATATTTGATTGAGGTAGGGGGAAATGGGCCAGGGGGGGTGGCGCTGGGCCCGGTCTCGGCGCGGACGGGCGCAGACGGGCTCGCCTTAGGCGCGCCTTAGGCGCGCCTTTGGCGCGCAAACGGCGCGCCCATTGCGCCCGCCTGCTGCACCCGCCCGCTGCGCGTCCGGTAAATACACATGATTTATAGAGGAAGTGACAATGAGGGGAGGCGTGGCCAACAGTAGTGGGCGTGGCCTGGGGAATCCCAAGGTAATGGCGTCAAGGAGATAGATTGTATACCGCGGCAGCGATAAATCCGCTGCGCTGGAAGATGACGGTGAGTGCAAAATACAAATATAAGTGCCCAGGGAGAACGATTCAAGGTTTAAAAACACAATTTAGGATGCAATTCTTAAAATCTGCCAGCGATCGGTCTCCCGGCTTCCGCCTCCGGAGATGACTGTGTTAGCTGAATATGCAAAAGCCAAAACAGCATTTTCTACCCCTGGTGGGCATTATCAATTTATTGTGATGCCCTTTGGTTTGAAGAATGCACCTGCCACTTTTCAAAGGTTGGTGAACCAAGTCCTCTCAGGCCTGGATGACTTTAGTGCAGCATATCTAGATGGTATTGCTGTCTTCAGCTCCACCTGGGAAGATCACCTGATCCACCTGAGGAAAGTTTTGGAAGCCCTGCAAAAGGCAGGACTCACTATCAGGGCTACTAAGTGCCAGATAGGGCAGAGTCAGGTTGTGTACCTGGGCCACCTTGTAGGTGGAGGCCAGGTTCAACCACTACAGAGCAAAATCCAGACCATCATGGACTGGGTTGCTCCAACCACCCAGACTCAGGTCCGAGCTTTCTTAGGCCTGACTGGTTATTACAGAAGATTTGTCAAGGGATATGGATCCATTGTGACCCCCTTAAATGACTTAACATCTAAGAGGATGCCCAAGAAAGTTCAGTGGACTGTCAGCTGTCAGAAAGCTTTTGATGACCTAAAACAGGCAATGTGCTCTGCTCCAGTGCTCCAAAGCCCCAACTACTCCAAAGAATTCATAGTTCAAACTGATGCTTCTGAGGTGGGGGTAGGTGCTGTATTATCACAACTGAATGAAGAGGGCCAGGATCAACCAATAGCTTTTATTAGCAGAAGGTTGACCCCCAGAGAGAAACGTTGGTCAGCTATAGAGAGGGAGGCCTTTGCTGTGGTCTGGGCCTTGAAGAAGCTGAGGCCATACTTATTTGGCACTCACTTCATTGTTCAAACCGACCATAAGCCCCTCCTATGGCTAAAAAAGATGAAGGGTGAAAACCCCAAACTACTCAGGTGGTCCATTTCCCTACAGGGGATGGACTATACAGTGGGACATAGACCTGGGAGCAACCATGCCAATGCAGATGGCCTCTCCAGATATTTCCACTTAGAACATGAAGACTCAACTGGTCCAGGTTAGTTTAATGTCCCTGCGTTTGGGGGGGGGGGTTATGTAGGAGAGTGGCATAGACTGCATAGTTGCCCCCAACTTTTTGCTGATGTTTTGATTGTTTTATGACACTAGCCAGGCTGTGGCCCTGCTATCCAGGACCCCAGCCTATCTGCTTCTTCTCTAAACTGATGTGAGTACCCTAGGTACCTTCCAATTGGACATCCCTTGTAGATGGTACCCTAGGTACCCAGGGCATGGGTCCCTCTGAGGCCTACCAGGGGCTGCAGCACTGATTGTGCCACCCCTGGGACAGCCATACCAAATAACACCACCAGACCACTACTGTAGTCTGGGTAAGGTGGTGCTTGCACTCCTTACAGGGATATAGGTCTCCTGTATCCCACTTAATACAACACATATATTCTCATAGGTCACCCCTAAAGCAGGCCTTGCTAATCCTACAAGGCAGGGTGCAGAGATATGTGTGAGGGGGTCCCCTAAATGAGTAGGGCCCCTCTGCAACCTTCGTAAAATCATTGCTGGGTTGTTTGTAGTGTAGCCATACCATATACTCTTAACCGCATTATAAGTATATCGCGATAGCGTGATAACTTGAGAATGGCTACACAGAACCATATCGTGTTTGGTGTCAAACATGTAGGAATCATACCCCCAATCCAGCCATGGGACTGAGGGCATGATTCCCCCCTGCTAGAGGGGCGATATGGGAAAAGCGGCAGAATTTAGACACCAATTTGAAAGTGCACACGTAGTACAAAATGGATGATACCCGCCACCCACACGACTCTGGCTGCCTGTTGCTGGGCAGAACTCCAGCCACGGCAGCTGGACAATAGGGATCCTGTTGCAGGGAGGTGTTCCCACCTCCCCAGACAGACTATGTGGATTGGAACTGGGTGGGTGCACCATAGGATGCCTTTCAGAGTTGCACGTAGGCTTCTCCAGTGCCTACATTCTGCATACAACGCCTGGAATCGGTTCAGGGGCATCCTGTCCCCTGCGCAGGTGGGAAACACACAAAGGGGAGAGGGTGTAGCCACCCTTTTCCCTCTTGACCTCTCATTGGTGGGCTCTGATCTGGACACTCCCCTAATCTTTGGATAAAGGTGAATACTGGGTCCCCAGGGTCTCAGATTATTCTTGAACTTCACAGACTTGAACTTCGACTTGCTGCCGCATAGCTACCTGAAGAAATTTCCTTTGGGGTAAAGGAGTTACCCCCCTGCTTGGCAGGCACCTGAAACACTGCAAGTGACCTGGTTGGAACCTCACTGCTCCTTTGGACATCGACGACTCTTTCCTACCTTGAGGTAAGCTTCCAAGTATCTCAGAGGCTAGTGAGTGTGAACAGCAAAGCTCAGGTCCGTAGACCCCGTGGGTGCTGAGATTCCTAATACCCCAGGACACCGACCACCTCTTGCACAGCACTCGACCCCGACAAGTGGGGAAGTTGTGCTTTGGCCCATTTTTGAGCCAACCTCTCAGCATCATCTGTGCCAAATATCGACACCCTAGCCTGCTCCAGCGATCCGTGGGCTCATCTTTATTGACGCCAAGTTGCTGCCTCCCACGGTCCCTTGTCTCTCGACTTGTGGGCCCTAGCTGAGGTCAATATTCAAATCCAAGAGTTCCCCTGGTTGCTCCAGGCCTGCTCTTCAGTCTCCTTGCTGAAGACCTTGCTCAGACCCCGTGGGTCTGCACCAGTAGCAGTTTTGTGTTTCTTGCGTGGTTTGCGGTTGCCAAGGCTTAGTGGATTCAATCTGGACACTAATACCGCAGCAACACTCATCCTTTCTGCAGCAGTCGCCCTCCAGAAGCTGGCCTTCCTTGACACCTCCTGGATCCTGTGGCCGATGATCCAAGCTACACCTCTTCCACCTGGAAGCACCCAACATTGAAGGGCTCCTTCTCTTGAGCCCCCTGGTCACTGTGCCATGACCCAGACTCTGTCCTCTCTGCTTTCAGGTCCTTCTCTACAAGATCTACATTTTCATTCTTCACGACAACGACGACACTTCTTGCTAGCAGCAGTTCTTTACGTTTTGCCATTGAAAATCAGCCGCGACCCGACATCGAAAACGACCTATGCACCCGTCTTCCCTGGGGCAGGTGGCAGTGGTACCTCGGTACTCTCATGGGTGTGGTTCCTTCAAAAGCTTAACTCTAAAGTATTGAACTTGAACTCCTGCTAGAAGTGTTTTTAAACTTGTAAAATTCAACCGCGACATTCTCCATAGGCTTTAATAGAGATCCCGACAGTAGCTTTAGTCACTGCACGCTTCTCCCGTGTGTCCCCTTCCTCACTACCTTGGGTGGTCACTCGTTCATTGCTAACTGAGGACGCCACTTGATTACGTGCATATCCACGGATCATTCATCCCCGCAATTCTATCACAATTGCTTGTTAACCCCGGATGCGCGGACTGTTCTCATTGACCTCGGATCGGAGCAAGACACCCCTATTGCCCGTCTTCGTACTTTAACAGCTACCGTTGCGGTCACACCCGCACCCGCCAGCAGACCTCAAGACCTTGTTGTACTATTAGACGCGAGTTTTATATTCCGACATTTTACCACGTCTACTGTCTTCGGCAATTTCTTTCAATACCAGGCTTGTTCATTTTTTCGTCCTGATGATGATCCTTGTATCTCTGTAATAGGATCGAAACGTCGTCGACCCCAATCTATACAGCATGCACATTAATCTATTATGTAAAAAAGTGCACTGTTTGTATGGAAAAAGCTTAAACATTGGATTTCGTAATTAAGCTCCGCTTGCCTTGCCTGTAATGTCTGTTTGTTTTGTATTTGTCTTCTTCTCCCAACGGATACAGGACTGTGTCCCACATATGTTTTGCTGTTGATTATTGTTGGCTTTTTCATTGAAGTATTAAACTGGATGTCCGGCTGGACATTCTTAAATATAGTTTTGATTCTGTACTATATTTATTCCCCTTATTCCTTAAATAATTTTGAGGACCACTGTTTGCTTGAAATTAACAATTACCCAAGGTCCTCAACTACCTATTGGGTCCCCTTGTTGTGTATAAATATATTAACTCTAAAGTATTGAACTTGAACTCCTGCTAGAAGTGTTTTTAAACTTGTAAAATTCAACCGCGACATTCTCCATAGGCTTTAATAGAGATCCCGACAGTAGCTTTAGCCACTGCACGCTTCTCCCGTGTGTCCCCTTCCTCACTACCTTGGGTGGTTTCACAAGGGACCAGCGACCCTAAATGCCCTAGGCATTATCTGTAGAATTGTCGTGGTTCTTATACCACTTTTTTGATATATGGTTTGGTCCCCCCCTATAAATGCTTGTTTGAATTGTATCTTTACCTCTAGCCTCATAAAGAGACTAGTGGGGTTATTCCTAGAATAAATACATATATTTTATATATACCTGTGTGGACTACTCTTTCATTTGGTTACTCAAGAGGTTATCTATGGTAAAACAATAAGCTTAACACTCCTTCAAGACTTAGCCTGAAGGCTGCTCTCCACAGCTCCCACTAGGATAGCTTTCTTTAAAGGTTGTCTTTAACCTATCACCATAAGAGTCGAATAGGACTGGTACAAGGTGTCCCCTATAACTAGAGGACAGCATATGCCAGGCCAACTTCTCACAGTCGAGGATATCTACCAAAAGTTCGATCATGACACATCCTCCAGTGCTTGCGGGAAGAATGGATATATTGGCTCAGAGACTGCCCTCCTTGCATCTCTTCCTTCTATTCCCCTGAAGGAATTAAAGAAATTAGTGGCCAAAATGTAATCTGGATCTCCAGACGATCCCCTCAAACCAGATGCTTTCAGGAAAATTCAACAAGGTCTTCTACCTGAGTGTCTGGAGTTACTTAATCTATCTCTCTCCACAGTGGTGGTGCCTAAGTCATGGAAGCATGCAAAAGTAGTTCCTTTACTCAAGAAACCAACACTTGACATGTCTAAATCAGAGAACTACCTCCCGATTTCATTGCTTCCTTTCCTTTCTAAAATTCTGGAAGCACATGTGAACTCTACACTAACACAGTTCCTAGAATCTAATCATATACTTGAGAGCTCACAGAACGGGTTCCGACCATGATACAGCACCGAATCAGCTCTATTGGCAGTGGTACAACAACTCAAGTCCGCGCTGGATGCCGGCAGCACATCAGTGTTGGTGCTGCTGGATCTAAGCGCGGCATTTGATACGGTGTCCCATGAAATCCTGCTCCTCCGTTTGGAGGAGATAGGAATTGGGAATAAAGCTCTAGCATGGTTCTTCTCCTTCCTGGCCGACCGGACCTTTCAGGTGACCTCCCCCCTTTTCTCCTCCCATGTCCACCCCCTCCATTGCGGGGTTCCCCAGGGCTCTGCATTGAGCCCTACACTCTTCAATATATATCTTAGCCCTTTGGCACGGATGGCCAAAGCACAAGGAATCTCCCTGGTGTCATACACCGACGACACCCAACTAGTGATTGCCCTGTCCAATGATCCCAAGTAAGATAAAATAACATTTAAAGAAAACATCTCTGCAATTGCAGAATGGATGACAGCCAACTTTCTACAATTGAACTCTACAAAATTAGCGATTCTCCTGGTTGGCAAAGAGTCTCATCTTTGAACGAACGAATGGTGGCCCCAGGCACTTGGTGATCCCCCTGATCCTAAACCTGCGGTGAAAAACTTGGGCTTCATAGTTGATAAAAACCTTAACTTTGAAACACATGCCAAATCAGTGGCAGGGAAATGTTTTGGACTACTGCGCGGCCTTCGACCGATTTTGGGCCTCTGCGACGCCCAAACACCCCAACTGATCATTCAAGCTTCTATCCTGGCTCGTCTGGACTACTGCAATGTGCTTTTTCTTGGCTCTAATAAATCCGTGCTTAATAGATTGCAGCGGGTCCAGAATGCGGAAGCACAAGCTATCTTTATTTATTTATTTATTTATTTATTTAATGGTTTTATAAAGCGCGTAGTAACTCAAAGAGCATCCCAGCGCTGACCTGTTTCTCCAAGGGTTTCAGCCGTCTGATGAAATTATGTCTGCGGGAAAAGGAGGGTCATTAGAGTTTTTCTGAACTGGAGGTAATTCGGTTCTGTCCTGAGTCTTCGTGGTAGATCTTTGCTCTCCCTAAATTCAGTCATGCTTCTAATCTTCTTCGCCGCCTGCACTGGCTGCCCCTTGAGCAGCGGGTTTGCTTTAAGACACTCTGCATCACGCACAAGATACTGACAGGAAGCGCCCCAGACATCCTAGGTGATCTTTGTACCCTGTACACCCCTCCGCGTGCACTACGCTCGGCAAACCAAACTCTTGCACGTATCCCTCACATACGCAAAGCTAGATCTGGCGGCCGCTCCTTTAGAAGCCTGGCCCCCACTCTCTGGAACTCTCTCCACCTACACATTCGCAGCAACCCTGACCATCAGGCTTTCAGACGTCTTGTGAAGACCTGGCTCTATTCCCAGGTATAACTCCTTCTGTCTGGTCCCTTGCTCTTCTCCCAGGTATAACTCCCTGTGTTTTTATCCCCTTCTCAGTCCTGCTTCAGCGCTGGGATGCCTCATTGCCGAGGCAGCCATGCACTTTATAAGTAATTTAATCTAATCTAATCTAATCTAATCCTACTAGTACTAAGAAAAAATCAAAATAAGGCTCAATGAATGCTACATCAAACAAATCCAAACAGCACATCCTTTAAGAACTTTGGCAATCACTGCTGACCTTTTTCCCTCACATTATTTATCTTTTAATATTTCATACATTGCAAAGGTGTTCAGTTTTCCCTTTTAACAGTATATTTTGTCAGTTATGCATGAGAGGCACACACCTCACTCCTTCTGCTGCTCCTTGTCACTCTCCCCCTCTCTCTCTCTGTCACTCTGTCTTTACTTTCTACCTGTTGTCACTGTTTTAGCTTGGTGCAACTGTTTGTTGCATTAATTTCGTTGCTTTTGACTCCTATGTCTGATTCTGTCTGCCTGTTTCACTAATTTTGTCTTGTTGTCTCTGGTTTTGCCTTGCTGTCACTATGTTGCCTCGTTCTTCACTGCGTTCCATTTCCACTTCACTCTTTTCTTCTGTTCTACTCACTCTCAATCATTTCTGGACTCTTCACCTCACTGTCACTCTCGCTCTCCATAGCATGCTTTTTCCTCTGTCTACTTTCATGCTACCTCTGTTTTTTGTGTGTAGTTTTTATGCAGCATTTCTCTCTTTTTCACTGTTCCCCTTTCTCTTTCTAATCAATAGCTTCTTACCTCATGTTCGGCCTCCCACTCCTCTGCATTCCACTCCCCTCCTCCTGTACCCATTTTCTGCCCTGCCTACCACCCACTACTCTCCTCCCCAGGACCTACTTAATGGTGGCCGTAGTGCAGACATGCACAGCAGGTGTTCCATTGGTGCACTAGAGGCATGCCAAGCCTGTCTGCACTCGTCCTCACCTGGACCGCTCCTGGCACCAGGAACCCTGGTCCAACTTCAACACTCTGCTACCCTGCAGCACTCCTCCTTGCCCTAAACCACAGCTACTGCTCAGTGTGCTGCTGTCACACTGCATCAAACAACACTCTGCGAGCTTGTTTCTGCACCTCCAGCTAGTTCTCATGCACTCACCCATCTCTCTCCACTCCCGCACCAACTGCACCCAACACCTCACTCTCTCACACCACACAAAAAAAACAGCCATCACATACACAGAACTATTCATTCTCATGCATGCTTCTCAACAATAGGTTTTTCATCAAACACACCACTGAGATATGGGACCTGGTGTATGACCACACTCTAGACCTGCTGTTCCTCACAGAAACCTGGCTGAAACAACTCTGGCACCAGACATCGCCACAGCCTTTCCCCCGGATACAAGATCGGCAGGCAAGACAAACTTCATAAACCTACTGGCGGAATATTTATTTTATTTATTTTAGGTTTTTCTAGAGCGCGTAGTCACCCACGAGTATCCCAGCGCTAAACCTCAGGCTCCTAAGGGTTGAAAGTAGGGGATGTCGACGACTCAAGGGAAGAGTAGGGTTTTAAGGGACTTCCTGAACCGTAGGAGGTTTGGTTCTGCTCTGAGACTCGGGGGGAGCGCGTTCCATTTTTTTGCTGTATTGACTGAAAAACGGCGGCCACCTGCGCGGGCCTTCTTCACCCTGGGAATCATGATAAGGTTACCATGTTCTGACCGAAGCGCTCTCGTAGGTCTGTAGGGTGTGATCCAGTTGTTGAGGATTGGGGGGCCTGCGTTGTGCAGTACCTTGTGGGCCAAGCAAAGGGCCTTGAAAGTTACTCTTTCCCTAATTGGGAGCCAGTGTAGCTTCCTCAGTGCAGGTTTGGCTGATGTTCTGGCTGGAGTATTCGTAAGTAGTCGGGCTGCGGCATTCTGGGTTTTTTGCAATGTTTGGAGAGTGGATTCCGGTGCTCCCAGGTAAATGGCGTTGCTGTAGTCCAGCCTGGATAAAATTAGGCCCTGGATCAGCAGAAGTCGGGACTGGAATGGGAGTAGGGGGAGCACCTTTCTGCATGATCTGAGTAGGCCATAGCAGATACCGGACGTTTTTCTTGCCTGTGTTCTGAAGGTGAGATCTGTCTCCAACCACACTCCCAGACTCTCAACCTCCGTCTTGGGGGTAGGGGGTTCACCCATACAGGCGGGCCAGATGTTAGGGGGAAGGTTCATGGTTTTGTGTCCTAGGAGCAGGATCTCTGTTTTTGATCCATTTAATTTTAGGGCCGAGTCACTCATCCATTGATGGACATTGGAGAGGCAGTCATGGAGATTGGAAGGCTCTAGCTTGGGGTGGGAAAGCGTCACCACCAGCTGAGTATCGTCAGCATAGCTGACTATGGTGACTCCAAATGGTGAGACCAGCTCCTCCAGTGGGGCCATGTACACGTTAAACAACGTGGGGCTTAGTGATGAGCCCTGTGGCACACCACACCGGAGGGGGATGGAGGGGGAGCGGCTTTCACCTTCCCAGACTTGGAAGGAGAGTCGGGAGAGAAAGGACGTGAGCCATTTCAGCGCTCTGTCTTTCACTCCGATGTTATCTAGACGTTGGGTTAGGACCTGGTGGCTGACCGTGTCGAAGGCCACGCTCAGGTCTAGGAGGACCACTGCCACTGATCCTCCTGTATCGATGATTTCCCTGGTCTTCTCCCTGGTCTAAAGCCTGTCTGTGAGTTTTTGAGGAGTTGGTTTGATTCTAGGAAGTGTGACAGCTTTTTATTCGCTAGTTTCTCGGCGACCTTACCTATCCAGGGGAGGAGTGAGATTGGTCTGTAGTTGGATAGATCCGCAGGGTCTAGTGATGGTTTCTTGAGAAGCCCTTTTACGACAGCCTCCTTCCAGCTTAAAGGGACTTCTCCTTGGGCTAGCGAGATGTTGATGAGTGCAGTCAGTTGGGGCACTATGGTCCGGGTGATGTCTTTGACGAACCGTATGGGAACTGGGTCACTGGGGGCGCCACTCTTAGTTGATGCAAATGTGGCTGCCACTTCCTCTTCAGTGACTGGGCCGAACGACGCTAGATAAGGCGTATCGGGTTTCGCGGGGGGGTTCCATGGTAATAGAGGTAAGTCCTTAGCTTTCTCTGTGGTGTCGGGATTAGCAGCAGGGAGGGAGGCAAGGATTTTTTTAATTTTTTCGTCAAAAAAGGTGGCCAAATTGACGCATTTTTCTTCTGCTGCTTTGGGGTCCATGGGTTTCTGCGGGGGGTCCGGGACATGGAGGAGCTCTTTAAGGATAGAGAAGGTCTCCTTGGCTGAGCAGGAGGAATTCTTTATATTTTCCTCGTAGAAGGCGCTTTTCGCGTTGTGGAGGGCTTGTTTGTACGCTTTCATAGATAATTGATAAGCGTCTTTCTCCGTCACCGACTTGTTTTCCTCCAAGTGCGTTCTGTCATTTTGCACTCCTTCCTTATAGCATTAAGGGAGGGTGTATACCATGGAGCGGGGTTGATCCTTTTGACGTGTTTTAGAGTGCTGGTTAGTGGGATAAGGCTGTCCAGGGGGTGGGTGAGCCAACCGTTAAATTCTCTGTCAGCTGTGTTAGGGTCCGTGGAGAAAGGGCCAACGGATTACCGTAACTTCGCTTCCCATTCCTCTGGAATTAGTTTGTGCCACCGTCTGGCTCGTATCCTGGTTTTCTGTTTGAGTGCTGGGGTGGTCTGGAGAGACCAGTGCATAGGAACCAGCAAATGGTCTGTCCATGGGAGGGGGGTAGGATCTTGGGTTTTTAGGTTCCTGATATTAGTGAAAATCGGGTCTAAAAGCTGTCCTTTCTCATGGGTGGCTTTAGAGTTCAGGAGGTGGAGGTCGGCTGATGTGAGATCTGCTAGTAGGTTAGCTGCGGTATTGTCCGCAGGGTCTAGAAAGTGCAGGTTAAGGTCCCCTAGGAGGAGGAAGTTGGAGGCTGAGATTGTTTTTAGTAGAATGTGATCCATCAGGGTGCTGGAAAATTCTCCTAGCGAGCCTGGCGGTCGGTACACTAAAAGTCCCGATAGTGAGATAGTTGGCGAGATCTGGAAGGTGAAGTTACAGTTTTCACAGTCTTTGACAGTTCCACATTCGATCCTACAGTTAAGATGGTCTTTGTAGAGTATGGCTAGCCCGCCACCTCTGCCGACCGGTCTGTTCAAGCAGCAGATTTGGTAACCGGGTGGGGCTGTATTGACCATGTCGAAGTCACTGTTAGGGGTCAGCCATGTTTCGGTCAGAAACAATACGTCTAGCGTGGAATTTTGGGCGAGGATGTTTATTTCGTGAGCGTGTTTTACCAGGGACCTGCAGTTCAGAAGGCCGAATCGAAGCACTTGGCCACGTTCCGTTTCCTCTGACGTGTTACAGAGGATGCATCCTGCAAAAGGGGTGTCTTCCTTGAGGATGAATTTACACTGAGGATGTTTTTTTGTGTTCCAGGCTCGAAGCGTATCTTGGGTGTAGGATATACGTTTCTGCGAGTTGGGCATAGTGTCTAGGCCTGAGGCCGTCTGGGCCCGGACGGGCGCAGACGGGCTTGCCTTTGGCGCGCCTTCGGCGCGCTGACGGCGCCCCCGCTGCTCCCGTCCGCTGCGCGTCCGGTGGTTGCACATCTTTTCAGGGGTGGAAAAGGGGCATGTGGGCGTGGCCTAAGGGTAGGCGTGGCCTCGTTCCTCGCCGTCAATGGCGTGGTGTTCGCTACAGCGCTAGTTCCGCTGAGAAGGCGAATTTTAGGCAAGTACTGGTGATGCCAGGAGGGTAAGTGCAGGTTTTTTAAAAACACAAATTCAATATTTCGTGACACAGGTGATACAATTTTAAAAAGTCGGTCAGCTCCCGGCTTCCGCCTCAGGAGTATGCGAGGTTGTCTGGTATGGCGCGCTTTTACTCAGCGTTTTATACCAGGGTGGGCGTGTGGGCGTGGCCTAAGGGTAGGCGTGGCCTCGTTCCTCGCCGTCAATGGCGGCTGGATAAGATTGATTGTGTGGTGTTCGCTACAGCGCTAGTTCCGCTGAGAAGGCGAATTTTAAGCAAGTACTGGTGATGCCAGGAGGGTAAGTGCAGGTTTTTTAAAAACACAAATTCAATATTTCGTGACACAGGTGATACAATTTTAAAAAGTCGGTCAGCTCCCGGCTTCCGCCTCAGGAGTATGCGATGTTGTCTGGTATGGCGTGCTTTTACTCAGCGTTTTATACCAGGGTGGGCGTGTGGGCGTGGCCTAAGGGTAGGCGTGGCCTCGTTCCTCGCCGTCAATGGCGGCTGGATAAGATTGATTGCGTGGTGTTCGCTAGAGCGCTAGTTCCGCTGAGAAGGCGAATTTTAGGCAAGTACTGGTGATGCCAGGAGGGTAAGTGCAGGTTTTTTTAAAAACACAAATTCAATATTTCGTGACACAGGTGATACAATTTTAAAAAGTCGGTCAGCTCCCGGGTTCCGCCTCAGGAGTATGCGAGGTATCCATTATTCACTAGAACCCCATGAGCTGCACCATCTCTGTGGGCACGCCATCCACTAATGTGGAACACCTGTTATTCAAACTAAACATTACTGTCAACTTTACACTGAGCGGCACTTTCATCTACAGACCTCTGCAACCATGTGCCAACTTCTTCAACACTGTTGGATATTTGGGCCACTTATCCTCAACTCAAGCAACTACATTGTCCTTGTAGACCTGAACTTCTACCTGGAACGCCTCACTGAGCCCAACTCAAAAACAGTACTTAATTGCCTGGAAACCTGGGCCTCACCCAATGGGTTATTGGATCCACTCACGCCGCTGGGCATCTCCTGCTCTCTGTTTTCACCTCCTTCAAAAATGTCCAAGTTTAAGATCCTACTCCAGTTACCTGGACAGACCATGCGCTCATCAATTTCAGTATACCTCTCCCCCCAAAGCACATGAACCCCAACCAGTACAGACTATCATACCTAAGAAGCCATATTAAATTTCAACAAATGGATCTCTTCCTGATCCAACACCCTGCCCCGCTTAAATTATAATAACACAAAAGGATCCAGGCCACATGCCAGTTGGTACACAGAAGAGCACAGGCTGATGAACCACCGCTGCAAACAACTGGAGCACAGAAGGAGAATGAGCAAGAACAAAGAATATAGGGACACATTTAAGTAAGCCCTGAGATGCTATCACCAACAGATCTGAACCACCAACTCCTTGGAGGACTGTATCAATAACAGCATCAACAGAAGCAATGATATATCTGCCATTGTGAAATGTTTCACCTCAGCAGCAGCCACCTCCAATGGCTTCACCCCCTCACAAGACTTCAGCAATGATCCTTCCTTATTCTTCAGCTACACAATCCTCACCATTTAAATCAATTTAAACCTGCAACCGGGCCCAAAAGACCTAGCCAATTGACTCCCATCTCACCCAAAGACCCAACACTTACCTCTTGGCCTGCCATCACCCCAGAAGAAGCTTCCATAAAGCACAAGGTCCATCCACTCAGAGGCCCTGTCGGTGCCTTGCACCCACCACACCTACCCCGGTGGACTACTACCCATCAGTGCCATGCTCACACCTATCCTGAATACCTCCACCTCCTCAGGAATTTTCTGAAATCCTTGAAAACATGCCACAGTCCTTCATTTTCTGAAGAAACCCTATGCAGACCCCTCTACATTTACTAACTACAGACCAATCTCCCTGTTGCCGTATCCGACTTAGGTATTGGAGAAAATAATCAACAAACACCTTACCAAATGTCTCTATGACCACCAACTCCTTGAAATCTCTCCATGCAGATTGAATCCCAACCACATTATCAAAACTGCCCTTATCACCACCATAGATAACATCCACATAATCCGAGACAGAGGAGACATAGCAACCCTCATCCTTTTCCAGCTCTCTGCAGTGTTTGCCACAGTCATCCACTTCAGCCTCATTTAACTACTGCATGGCATCATAATCCACTGGACCTGCTCCACCCTGACTTGCAGGTCCTAGTCAGTCAGCTTGAGACCCTTCACCTCGGATGCTTGTGGCATCATCTGCAGAGTTCTGCAAGGATCCCTTCTGAACCCAACCATCTCCAATGCTTACATGATCATGCAGGCCAGCATCATCTGCTCCCATGACATCAATGTCCTCAAATAGGCTGACACTCTTGCTATTCTCTCCGTTACGGCCAAGACACTTAGCAACTAGAACAAGTTCACTGCATGCATGATCAAAAATGCTGACACAATGATGCCAACTGTCTGAAGCTATACATCGAAAAGACCATGATCTTGGGGAAATGCTTCTCTCAGTGGGACTCAACCTGATGACTGACATAGCTAAGCCATACACCCTCTTCCAGTGCCAAGAACCTAGGGATCAACATTCATTGCAAACTCAACATGATGGCTCAAGACAACGCCATCACTGCCTCATTATTCTACTCTCTGAAGATACTGAGGAAGATTTTTAAGTGGCTCCCCATCAACACCCACAACACCCACAACAAATTGTAGCCCACTCACTCGTCACTTGTAGGTTGGATGACAAGCACACCCTCTACACCGGGATCAACAAGCAATTCAACCTTGCACACCCTGCATACATCTCACCTCATCTCAAAGAGTTGCACAGGCTACCCATACAGAAATGAGCACACTTCAAGCTCCTGACCCTCACCTTCAAGGCACTACCTTACTCAGGCCCTACATAACTCAACAAGGGCATCTGTTTTCACAAAACCATGCATATTAAAAACCAGGTCCGGTGATTATGTTTTGTACTACTTTGCTCCTAAGGGATAGAATGACCTGCACTAGATATCAAAGTCTCCCCCTCACTTTTTAGTTGTGCAAAACATAAAAACCTGACTCCTTGGCTCGGCTAGACTCGCACCTGCTCAGCCCAAGGATACCCACCAGTTGACAGTGTGCTTTACAAATAAACAGAATATAATAACCAATGGCTTTGCGATGCCACCATGGGCCCTAATGCAAGCAAGAAAACAGGATGTGTGAGAAAGTACCTCTATTTAGTGGTATTGCAGTTTTTCATACTCTACACACTAGAGTACCCCTGTTCAGCCTCCGGCCCATGTTCTCAAACCATAAAATATTGGAAAACTAGATAGCACCTAATTTAGCACATTAAGTTTCAAGTAATGTTGTAGTATATGATATAAGAAAATTCACCGATGACACAGAAAGGTTCATCATCACCTTTGGACTGCAGCACATGCTAAGCCATGCACTAGGAGGACAAAGAAAGCATGGCTTCATATTTACCTGTATAGTCTGACTCCTACTGCTTTTGAACCTGGAGACAAACCTCTCAAAATAACCCTTTATGACAAGAAATACTTACTTTTAAATATTGAGTACAGCAGCCCTACGTAGCCACTAAGTAGGCCTTGTTTCCCACAAGGTAGTGTTCCTATTCTTTAAAAGTGGTACATGCAAGAATTTAATGTTTGCATGCACCTACAGTGACTAGCCCTCAAAATCAATTTTCACTGTAGCTGTCCTCTGAATAGAACTGAAGTTCAGAATAAAATCATAACTCTATTATCTACGGTTTGGGACACGTTACTGTAATAATCCAAACACAATTTATACAGAGTTTATTAAAAATACGATTAAGTAGTGAAGTTGAACTTTTAATAAATATTCAGGAAAAATGACTTTTAAAAAGTTCAACTTTGTTTGCATGTATCTCCAGTAGAATAATTAGCATAATTCCACTGGTGGATGGCCCTCCCAGTGCTTCCCCTTAATGAGGTGTGAAAACTGCTGCCCCAGCAGAGAAAGTGACTTAGGCATTTTTACCCAGGAAGACCTGGGTGTGAGGTATGTAGCACATATCAGCTCATAAAATACTGTTGGGGAGGGTTCAGAAACCTAATTAACTTGAAAGGGAACAGGGTGAAGCCTACCCATTCATAGTTAAAATATAAACGGATACCTGAGGAAGAGAAGCCATTAATCCCCTGCACTCTCTATAGCCAGTATAGCACTAGCCTAGTGGCAGTTGGAGCTGGACCCAGAATCATTTTGGAGTGGTCGAGAAGGAGGAGACTGCTTATTTCCCTAAATATATCCCTGGCTGTCATAACAGTGTTTGCCAAGGCAGGAAATGTTGGCACATCTTAGGTTTTACTTAATAGTGCACTGTGGGATAGGGTCCGATTCACAAAAGTAATCTGAGACAAAATCCTAACTTTACAACTTTCGGTATTCACAAAAGCCATTTAGTAGTAGTAAAGGGAGGATTCCTAAATTTACTACTACTAAACGGAGACAAAATCCTAGCTTTATGACTTGGTATTCACAAAATGCCTTTAGAAGTAGTAAAATTAGGAATCCTCAGATTACTTTTGTGAATCGGGCCAATAGTTTGCAGGATGGCAAACCAGATGTTCAGCAAATGTGTGAAGGTTTCCCCCTGCAAACGTTTTGTTATTAGTCAGGGATTGCCCAGGAGTCTCCTCCACTTACTGGATAGTGAATCCTACAAAAATGGTACCTCTCACACAATTTCTTCAAACGTAAATCCTTCAAAAGCGCATCTCACTCACAGCTCATCGGAACACTCTATGGACCTGTGGAAGAACAGAAAAAGCCTGAGGTAGTTGTTTTATATTTGGGTGGAGACCTGAAGGGCTGGACCTACTCCCACTTGTACTTCGGAATAAGCAGTGGACTCCAAGGGACAGTTGGCAGACCTCCTGTGTGGCTCCTGGGACACAACAAGCTGCAAGAGGTTTTTTTCTCTAAAGTAGCTAGAGTATAAGTAGAAACTTGAGCTGGACTAGGCCCTGCTGGTGGCCTCTGCTGGAGTGAGCAAGAGGTCCTGGGAGATTTAGAAATTACCAAGAGGAGCTGATATAGAAACTCCTAAAAGTAGGGACTAAGAACATTTTTGAACTGGCAAGACCTTGGTGCAAAAGTGTCTGATTTTGAGGGAATTTCGGTATGTATAGCTTGAGTTTCCTGCTTTCCCTACTGGAAGATTTTGATCCTCCAAAAAAGACAGTCCAAAAGTAAAAAATCTTGAATGGGTGAAAGTGCAACAGCATTCTCCTAAAATGACGATGCAATCGCTCGTGAAATTAGAATTTATCCCACTCTCTGCTTTCCCTGCCAAAAACAATGGATCAGTGGGACCTGGTCCAGCTGCTATGTGGCTTCGAGAGGACTTCTGAACATAGTTGTTAACCTTGCACCTGAATGAATTTTACATCCATTAAAAAACAGTAATGGCCTGATTTACAGTTCGGGGATGGGTTACTCGGTCACAAATGTGACAGATATTCAGTTCACCGCATTACAAGTTCCATTGAATGTAATGCACTGAAATACAGCAGATGGGATGAAGTAACCCATCCACCAAACTCTAAATCAGCCCCTAAGTCACAAGGTAAAACCTTTCACTGGATGATTTGCATTGTATGCCTGACCCACGCTTTATTGTGGTTGGTGTGAAAACGCTCCTAGGCCGTCATCAACCATTAAAAGTGTCCACAGATTGGTGCTTTGCTTTTTGGTACATTTAATCTTCAATACTGGAGTTTTGTCATTTTGGCCATTAGATTTATCTCTATTTTCATAAATTGGTCATGAGGTTTTTATTTCATTGTGTTTTGGCTTTTTAACTGCATTACTGCTAAATACTTTACACATTTTCCTAAGTTAAACCTGCATGCTCTGACCTACAGCTACTAGGGGGTTGAGCTCAGTTTAAATTATTTAAGCGGAATTTTATCCTGACAAGCTGGTGACCATATTCCTTGTGGTGCACTGACATCTACCCTAATTAAAAATCCAGTTTCTTTTAGGGTCCATTTTCCTTCTCAGCATCATTTGCAATGGTTGACCTCGCTAAACAAATCAATGCTTTCCCTGGGCTCATACATCTTCACCAATGCAGTTATCGAAATTGGAGTCTCTCAGGGATTCTCACCTTCAACCTTATGTCTTCACATCTATGTCTGTCCTCTCTCATAGTCTGGATAGCAGACACCTTCATTAATTCATGACACGTAGGTCATCATTAGGCTGGATCGGTAAGACCCCAAATCTACTTTGTGATAAAAGGATATTGTGCAACACTGGATGAATACAAACTTCTAAAAACTTAATGCCAGCAAGACAAAATTCGTGCTTTTGGGTAGTAATCCTACTAGAAGGATCACCATGTTGTGGCTCATTGAGCTTGGCCCCTCTACTTGCACTACATATCAAGTCACAGTTCTAGCAGTTAACACGATCTCTGATTCATTTGTAATAGCTCGGGTAGATTCTGTGACCTCAGCAAGTTTTCTTACCCTATTATCAAGGAGGTTTTAAATAAGCTACAGTGGTTATGGCTTCTCTCTCATCTAGACTATTGTAATATATTGTTTGTGCACGGTTTGAACTACAGTGTATTTAAAAAGCTAGCAGTCTGAATAGTGTGAAAGCTCTGTAATTTTGACCATGTCTCATGAGAATGACAAGCCCTTCGATATCTTCAAATTGAGCGTATGTGTGGTTAAAGTCTATTGTTGTCTCCATCAGAATCTTCTACAAACTAGAAAGATATTGATAAAAACAATCTTGCACCTTTCATGCCCAATCGCCCTCTAAACTCAACATATAATCTCCACCCGCAGTGTTCCACACTTGAAGTAAAACAGCAATAATCTTTGCTCCTTTCAACACCTGGCACATAAATCTCAGGAATTCTCTACCCACATTGGACTATCATTTCGCTTTTAGGTGTGCTCTGTAATCTTTTTTCTTTTGCTTACTTTGTAATATTCTCTGTCCTTCTGTTACTCTTCACTTCACCAGGACACATTTATGTATATATTTTTATATATATATATATATATATATATATATATATATATATATATATATATATATATATATATATATGTGTGTGTGCATAATACCTACTGGTGGTTGACAGTAGGTAGTTATAGTTAGGACCTAGTTTTGATAGGAAAACCATTTTTTCTTTTGCCAATAACTTTGACGCTGTTTGACGCAATAATCTTTGCTCCTTTCAACACCTGGCACATAAATCTCAGGAATTCTCTACCCACATTGGACTATCATTTCGCTTTTAGGTGTGCTCTGTAATCTTTTTTCTTTTGCTTACTTTGTAATATTCTCTGTCCTTCTGTTACTCTTCACTTCACCAGGACACATTTATGTATATATTTTTATATATATATATATATATATATATATATATATATATATATATATATATATATATATGTGTGTGCATAATACCTACTGGTGGTTGACAGTAGGTAGTTATAGTTAGGACCTAGTTTCGATAGGAAAACCATTTTTTCTTTTGCCAATAACTTTGACGCTGTTTGACGAATCGTCACAAAAGTTTCAAAACTAGTATGCACCTAAGTTCTGCTGCTATATGGAAAGTTTCAGGGTGATTTTTCAAGCAGGGGCAGATAAAAGGGTGGTTCCAAAATTAGTTTTCCCTATGCAATTTTTCAGAGGGATTTTGAACACGACTACAGCCAGAACTGCTGGACCAAATTGCACCAAACTTGACAGGTTGCTCTTGGTCCAAAAAGAGCCCTTTTCTGATTTGGTGTAAATCTATTCAGTCATTGCGGAGTTATCAAAGAAAAAAATATTTGTATATCTTTGGATGTGAACACTCTGTAGAACCCCCGCAGTAGATCTGTGAAGTCACATACCACCAGCAATGCTGAGATTGGCTGACCACAACATGACCAGGACGTTGCAGTGGCCTTTTTAAGTATCGGGGAATAGTCCTGGGGCCTTAAATATATCTGCCAAATAATTAAAGTGGTCAGAGTAGAGGTACGCTAAACCCATGTGTGTATTAGAGGGATCTTAGAGGGACCTATGTTGGTTAAGAAATTGCTATAAAATGTTTCTTTTCATGCTGGGAATCCATGGATCCACCTCGACACTCAATGCAGCCCCTATGTACATCCACAAAGGATTTTTGTGTCTTAGCGCACTTTGAAAAAATATTCACTCACAGACCAACTCAGATACCAACAGTTACTCTCACACCTATTTACAGACCCACACAGGTACTCACAGACCCAGTTATATAACTATTCATGCACTTATAGACCCACTCACAGACCTATTCAAACACTCACATACCCATTCACAGACCCACTCAGCCACTCACACACAGACACTTCCACACCCACTCACAGATAAATGCAGCCACTCAGAGACCCACTGACAGACCAACATAGGCCCTGACATAATCACTTATAGACCCACACAGACACTGACAGACTCAAAAATATACTGATGCACCTACTCACACACCTATGCAGACACTCATAGACCCAATGACCGAACCATGCAACCACCCACATACCTACTCACAGACCCATACAGGCATTCTCACACTCCCTGTCAGAACCCCACAGGCATTCACAGACCAAATGACATAGCCATGCAAGCATGTACACACCCACTTTGATATCTATGTAGGTACTCACACACCCTCATAGGCACTCATGGACCCACTCACAGGCCCATGTAGGTACTCACACACCCACTCACAGACCCACACATCTACTTACACACCCACTCAGAGTCCCACACGGGCATTTTCACACAGACTCACAGACCTATGCAGCCATTTGGAGACCCACTCAAAGACCAACATAGGCACTCACATACCCACTTATAGACCTGCACAAACACTGGCAGATACACGCATAGAGCCAAAAGGACACTAACACACCTACTCACAGACCTATGCAGGCACTCATAGACCCACTGACAGAACCACACAACCACTCATACACTCACTCACAGACCCACTCAGGAATTCTCACACCAACTGTCAGAACCACACAGGCACTCACAGACCCAATGATAGAGCCATGCAAGCATGCTCACACCAACTTCAATATCCATGCACTAACATACCCCCACAGGCACTCATAGAACCACTCACACACCTAATCACAGACCTATGCAGGCACTCATAGACCTAATGACTGAACCACACAACCACTCACATACCCACTCAAAGATCCACACAGGCATTCTCACACCGACTGTCAGAACCACACAGGCATTCACAGACCCAATGATGGAGGCATACAAGCATGCACCCACCCACTTAGATATCCATGCAGGCACTCACAGACCCCCACAGTGACTCATAGACCCACTCACAGGCCCATTCAGGTAATCCCATACCCACCTACAGACCCACACATCCACTTACACACCCACTCATCATCCCACACAGGCACTTTCACACCCACTTGCAGAACCACACAGTTACTCATAGACCTACTCACAGACCCACACAACCACTTACACACCCAGTCAGAGTCCCACACAAGCACTTTCACACCCACTGACTGAACCACACAGGTACTCACAGGCTCACTGACAGAGCCATGCAAGCACTCACACACCCACTCAGATTTCCATGCAGGTACTCAAAGACCCACACAAGCACAAACATACCAACTCAGAGATCCATGCAGGTACTCACACACCCACTCACAGACCCATTCATTGCCTTAAGCACAGTGGTGGCTGACACAATGAAGAGGTGATGGGGTGGGTGGAGGGGCCATGGGATGGCATAGGAGGGAGAGTGCACAGGAGAGTTTAATAATATATAGTTTTTTAAAACCACTTACCTTGAGCTGTTGGCCGCCACCATCATCTTCAGCCTAGCTATTCAATAACGCTGGGCTGGAGAAACCTAAGTCCATATGCGTGTTTGGCCAGCCTGAGACGGCGAGCCAAACACACATGCATACTTAAAAATGCACATAGCACTCCTCCTCCTTCCTTCCATGCCCGGTCTTGCCCCTCTCTGCACACGCTGGCTCAGAGCTGGCAAATTAAAAATACAATGATTAAGGGTAATCATTTCATTTTTCACCTGTTGGCTCTGAGCCAATGGGAAATTCTCCTCTGCCATGGTGTAGGATCCACCTCTGCTTACTCAACCATTCAGAGTCCCAGGCAGATATTCTCGTGCCCACGGACAGAACCACACAGGCACTCACAGACCCCCTGATAGAGTCATGTAACCACCAACATACCTACACATTCACTGTCATGTTCACTCATAGACCCATATAGGCACTTACACACTCTTGTACAGACCTATGCAGGCTTTCACACACCTACCTATAGACCCATGCCAGCTCTCACAGACCCACTCACAGACTCATGCATGTACTCACACATTCACTGAGAAGCCCATACAGGCACTCACACACCCATTCACGGACCCTTGCATCTACTCACATACCTACTCACAGTCTCATGCAAGTATTCATAAACCTAGTCACAGACCTATACAGCCACTCATAGACCCATTCAGAGTCCCACACAGGTACTTTCCAACACACTCACAGCTCCACAAAGGCACTCTCACACCCAATTACAGACCTACACAGGCACTGACATAACCAATCACAGACCCAAGCAGGAATTCACACACTCACTCATTGGTCTACAAAGGAACACACAAATTCATTCACAGACCCATGTATCCACTCACACACCCAATTACAGACCTACATATGCAATCATAAACCCACTCACAGACCATTGCAGGCACTCACATGCCCATTTACAGACCTATGCAGGCAGTCATAAAACTACTCAGAGTCCCACAGAGGCACTTACATAACCACTTATAGGTCTACAAAGTTACTGTCACACCTACTCCTAGACCTACACAGGCATTCATACACCCACTCACAAACCCATGCAGGTACTCACAGACCTACCCATATAACTACCCAATCACAGACCCATTTACAGATCCATGCATCTAATCACACACACACACCCATTCAGGGAACCACTCAGGCACTGATTCATCTATTCAATGACCAATTGAGGCACTCATCATCATCATCATAAAACTTTATTTCGGTTATTTGCTAACCATAAAAGACACATAAAATATACAATACATTGTCACAGAAGAACCAACCATTTCATCAGGTACAAATGCAGGAAAAGTGTACTTTGACAATATAGACACAAAGGTGGGACATAGTTTCACTGGTCCAGGCAGTTTCTCAATCTAATACATAATTTTAAAAACTCCTTGAGTTGGAGGATACTGTCACCGTGCAAAAGCTGCAAGTACAAAAGTGCCGGCCTGATTTGTTTAAAACCAAGTTTTTTAAAAAGAATAACTAGATGTTGTTTACGTGGGAATTCATAACATTTACATGAAAAAATAAAATGCAGCATATCCTGCGGAGACTTTCCGTCGCAGCCGCAAGGCGCTGCCGATTTATTAAAAATATCACACTTGGGTCGAATAAGCAGGTGATGGGACAGGTTAAACCTAAATCTGGTCAGTAAAAATTTCTCATGTGAAGTCAAAGACCCTTCCAAATATGGCTCAATGGCCACGGTAGTCTTTAGCATAACAAACTTCCTCACACTCGGTTTCTGAAGCTCCACTTCTTCTCTCACAGTCCTCCTGTCCAGCAAAAATGCTTGTTTAATGGTCTCCAGATCTCCCATTGAAATTAGATGTGGATTGTCAAAGAGTTCGGGACGACCAAGTTTATTGAAGTTTGATTTTAAGTAGGTTAACCAAGGAGAGCTCAATGCTTTGTCCAGTGACAAGAAATCCTTCACAATTAAATGTGTTAGGGGTATGTCCTCATTTCGCCATAATTTAAGCCAAAACATCAAAGGGCGTAGGGCAAGCAAATCACATAGATATTGAGACCCCAGCTCCTCGTGTACAACGAGGTTAGCCGTACCAGTGGGGACACACAGAAGACGTTTCATGAATCGATTTTCTACAATCTGTAATTGCTCTCCATTGACGTAGCCCCAAATTTCGCTGCCATAGGATGCAGTTGCCACGGACTTAGCATTGTACAATTTCAACATAGCACAAATAGGTTTTTTCCCCAGTTTAGTAGCAAAGTTAAAAATAGAAGCATTGACCCTCACCATTTCTCCTTTTTTCCTTACAAGATGAGGTTCCCAGTTTAATTTTGTGTCAAAGAGAACTCCTAAGTAGGAGAATGTTTTAGTTAGGGGGATTATTTCTTCACCAATCCTAAAAAGGAAGGGTTTTTTCGGTTGCTGACCAATTTGTAATACAAAGGATTTAGTATTATTTACCAAGAGGTCTCTATCTCTCATAAATGAATTAAATACTGTTAGCAGTGATTGAAGTCCCCTCTCTGTTCTGGATATAAGTACTGCATCATCTGCGTAAAGAAGTATTGGAATTCCACGCCTGCCAACTCTTGGGCAGTCAGCACAAACATCCTGTAACACACCATCTAGGTCATTAATATAAAAGTTAAAAAGAAAAGGGGCCAGGATACAACCCTGCCGGACACCCTTTCCAATGCTAAAATTATTTGATACACTCAGATCCTGGGAGTATCTCACATTGGCACTGGTGTTACAGTGTAGGGCAACCAAAAAATCAACCAAACCGCTATCAACCCCTTTCGACCTCATGGACTGCCACAGCTTTCCCCGATTGACACAGTCGAAAGCGGAGGACAAATCCATAAAGGCAAGATGAATGGTACCTTTCTGTATTATGGTATATTTGCTTAGGATCAGGAAGAGGTTAAGGCATTGAGTTATTGTCGAAGGGCCTTTACAAAAACCATACTGCGAGGGAGACATAATATTCTTTTCCTCCACCCAATCTGACAGTCTTTGCAGTACAATTCTTCCTACAATCTTGACCATAGAGTCTATTAAAGAAATCGGTCGATAGCAGTGTGGGCTACCCTTGTCACCCTTTTTAAAGACCGGGACAATTGTAGAAACACCCCATGATCGTGGGCGTCCTTCTTTTACAGCAGCATTAAAAACAGACTCTAGAATGGGTGCCCAAAAATTAGGATCAGATTTAAACAAATCAGGGGGAATCCCATCCGGGCCGGGAGCTTTCCCACCTGTGATACCCTGTATGCCCTCCAAAACTTCACCTCTGTTAAAAACAATCTGTACACCGGTATTGCTACAGGCAGAAGTCGTATCCATGTCCCCTGTACAACAGTATAACTTCTTAAAGTGCACTTCTCACTCCTCCTTAGATATATAGCTTTCAGTGCCATCTCCCGGGTCCTGTGCCAAGAATGGTTTCCTCATCAGGGCCCAGAATCCAGTGCTACTTCGAAGGGTGGCAGGATCTAAGATCTCTGACCACGCCTCTTCCCTAAGAGATTCCTTATGTCTTGCGATAATATCTTTGTAGGTCTTTCTACACTGCTGAACATCAGCTTTTATCCTAGGTTTAGACGCCAGTGCTACTCTTAGATTTCTGGCGGCTTTTGAACAACCCTGGTTAAACCACCTAGGACCTTTTTTGAAATCCGATTTTTTTATAGGTACTGATAATAGCTGAGATACCTTCACCGCTAGACAATTGAAAGCATTTAGGACAATGTTTGGGAGTGCACCCTCTTGTCTGCATAACGTAATTTCGTCAGCACATGGGACTTTGATTTCGTTGTACAACCGATCAGGGATTACCATGGACCATCTCAGTCCACGTCTGCCATCTGTGGTGTTCACCCTACCAATAAGGGAGTCTACTCTTTCTTTAACTATCAGTGGACCCCTCATAAGAGCAGTGAGTGGATTATGGTCACTGAATTCACTAACTTCAATAGAGAAGAATCCCACAAAAGACTGCATTACAGGTGTTAACAGAATAAAATCTATAAAAGTTGCCCTACCATTCCCCTTAAATGTTGGGGTATCAAAGCACTTATTCGGGGCCATCAACGCCATCATAGGTGTTAGATCTAACTCATTAAGCATATCATTGAGGTGTTCCCCCTCAGTTGAGTGCTCAAAATGGAAATTCTCACAGTACGGGCAATTAAGTTCCGTGATCATTTTAAAAAGAGGGTCTCCACAGGGATGGACATTAAAATCCCCCACCACCATGAGGTTGTGAATACAATCCTTCATGGAGTTACTAATAAAAGTATTCAGTATTACTATCTGACTAGAGTTAGTGCTACAGTTAATGGCATTATAAAACTTGACCAGGCCGGCCATACAGTTATCTCCTATTAAAACTAGCCCAATGATGCCAGTGTGGTTTGTTATGATTCTCCGTACCTTACACCATAGTACTATAGAGATAAACACAACCATGCCCCCTTTAGGTCTGCCCCTAGTAGTTGCTACTGCCGGGACATAATAGGCCTTATACCCTTCCAGGAAATAATTACAATCGATTGACCAAGTTTCCTGTAAACAGATAATTTGGTACTTCTTAATGTACTCAATCCAATTGCAGTCCCTCATTTTAGTACCTAGACCCGCAATATTCCAGGAAATTATATTATTTGAGTTTCTGACAGCCGAGATACTCTCCATACGTTCCAAAACCTCTGATCTTCGGGTTGCCTGCCCAACAGGTACCTCATGTCAGTCACATAACTCTAATCCCGAAAGGGCATCAAATCTATTGTGAGTGTGGGAGCCGGCCTCGTGGCGTGGTCCTGTTTCCCCGCGCTAAGCCGCACGAGGTCCCATGCACATCGGGACTCCTCCATCTTGGATTGCACGTCACTCCACGTGACCACCTGTATGACCCTGCTCTACCCGGCCTCGGTCCCAGCGAGGCCCGACATCGAGACGCCAACCCCTGGCCCGGGGGATACCACGTGAGCCCTTCCCACTCCTGGCGGAGGGCAGTATCGATGGGACCCCCTACCGTCTCTCCACACCTAGGTGTGATCACCCCACAGCTCTCTGGGGCCTGGCGCCTCTCCTGCTGGGCGTCTGGCCGCTCCCTACCCAGCCTCTCTGCCCCCTCCGGGCGCACGGGTCCGGACATCAAAGGGCTCCCGTCCTATATCTGGGGCGACCCGACAACAGGGCAGTAGTTGTATCCTGGAGTCAAGAGCCCTGCTGATCGGATCGCGGCTGACCCTACGGAAGAAGACTCACCCTGAACCACCACTTGAGCCCTGCTGACGACGTCGCGGCTCCACCGTGCTTAAAGACCTTCACGAACCTTTGGGGCCCTGCTGACGCTGTCGCGGCCTGACCTTGTTGAACCTTACCACCAGAGCCCAGCTGACCTCGTCGCGGCTCGACCGAAGCGGACCTACCACCAGAGCCCTGCTGACCGTGTCGCGGCTCGACCTAAGCGGAACTACCATCCGAGCCCTGCAGACGACGTCGCGGCTCTCCACGTCCGAGCCGCCCTGAGACCAGCATCCAAGGTCTGGCGCAGAGCCCTCCCGTGCCTGGCTGGCACTAAGACTGTCCCGCTACCCTACCCTCTTGAACGAACATTGAGACTCTGATAGGATCCCTCGATCCCTCTGTAAATATTGCACGTATTGCTGCCGATAAAGAATCTAATCTCGCAACTACTATTGAGTCCTGTGTGGTGGTGTTACTGGGCCTAGTACGATCATAGGAGAAAGACCTCCCCGAGGGGGCTTCTCAGCGGCGCTCGGCTATAAACTTTGCGGTAGGAAGGTGCCCGGAATAGTCTCCCCGACTACCCGGTGGGCCTCCCTCCAACATTTGGTGGCCAGCGACGGGATCCGAGCAAACGCAATCGTACAAGCAAGTAACGCAACCACTACCTGACCAGACGAGGAGAGAAAAAGGGAACCATGGATGGCCAAGAAGCAACCGTGGCCGCAACCTTCCAGTTGGAGAAACTGGAGGAATACACCCTCAAGGAACTCAAACAATTCTGCAAAGACAAAGGGATCCCAACCACAGGATTGGAAACCAAGGAAGAAATGCAGAAAGCCCTGAAAGCCTGGGCAGAACCCAAAACCCCTCCACCCCTAGCCGAAGGGACCTCGGCCCGGGACAGAAACCTGCCAACCACGACCCCGACAAACGGGGAGCGAACCACCCCAGACACCAGCCTTTCCCCCGAAGAGATCCGAGAACGGAAAAGGGCCCGGACACACGAAATGGACCTTGCCCAACTCCGGCTGGACGGGGAGCTCCTACTGGCAGAGAAAAAGATAGCCCTGGAGCAACTACGACTACAAGAAGAAATCGAGGAGAAGAAAAGGCATCGGGAGCTAGAGGAGAGACGGCTAACCCTCGAGCACGAGAGGAGCCTTAAAGAACTTGAACTAAAAGCTAAAACTGGGGAGACCAGCAACCCCGGAGTCCGGGACGCTCTGCCCCCGACCGAGCCAAAGGTTCACATCCCCAAGGATGTCGTCAAGGAATACTATAAAAATGACAACATCCAGCAATGGTTCCGAGCGTACGAAGTCGCCATGACCTCCCATCGGGTACCCCAGAAGGATTGGGGCGCCGGCCTATGGGGGAGGTTCCTCAGCGAGGGACGGGATACCCTGCTGCAACTCCCCGACGCCGTGATGACCTCGTACGACCACATGAAGGAAGCCCTACTCACACGCTACGGACTGTCGGCCAAGATGTACCAGCAACGCTTCCGGGACTGCAAGAAGATCCCCGGCACCACCTGGGTCGAATACGTGGACTTCTTCAGCCGAGCGTTGGAAGGATGGATCAAAGGGAGCAAGCTCACCTCATATAACGAACTGTTCGACCTCATTGTCTGGGAGCACCTCGCCAACAACTGCTTTGTGGAACTAAGGCAACACCTCCTGGACAGTAAACTGACCGAGCCCCGGAAGCTAGCCGCCGAAGCGGACCGATGGGTCAACACCCGGGTCCCCCGGAACCCCGTGGGGGACTACCAACGGAGCACCACGGGCCCTCCCCGCCAGCGCGGCGGAGGAGGGGGGTCCCACCGCAGTCGAGAATTCCCAGCCGGGCCGCCCAGAAGCCCGCCACGAGGTCAAGCAACCAACCACCCTTCCCCGACCCAGGGCCGAAGAGGGACCCCTATCGCCCGGTCTGGAACACGACCGACAGTAACCTGCTTCGGATGTCAGCAGGCCGGCCATTATGCAAGTGACCCGGCTTGCCCCGTGAACCGACGGAACGGGACCACGGGGCCACCTCCCCGACAAATTGCCGCCGCAGCCCTGGGGGAGGGAGAGGACGAGGAGGAGAACCACGACGACGGGTCCCCTGAGTGGGAACCAGCCGCCATGTCGCTTGTGTGCCTAGGCTCCCGAGAGATGGTGCCCCGCGCCACCATCCCAAGCAACACCCAGAAGTACCAACAGTGGGTCACCATCAATGGGTGACGGGCCGAGGCCCTCCGGGACACTGGGGCCAGTGTGACCGCTGTCCGCTGCCATCTGGTGACCCCCGAACAGATCCTACCACATGTCCTCTGCCCTGTCCGGACCGCCGGCAACACCGAGAGCATGTGCCGGATGGCCCGAATCCCCTTCGAGTGGGGAGGAGTGTCCGGCACCCTGAAAGTGACTGTCCGCGACGACGCCCCGGTGGACTGCCTCCTGGGGAACGACCTAGAGAGCTCCCCCTGGGCCCAGGTGGAGCGCTGAGAGCATCTGGGGATGCTAGGACTACCCGAGTGGGCCTGCGCCACCACACGGTCCATGACCGTCCAGCCAGCTGCGGCCCCGGCCCCCGACAAACCGGCGGGC
This sequence comes from Triturus cristatus, assembly GCF_964204655.1. Taxonomy (NCBI): domain Eukaryota; kingdom Metazoa; phylum Chordata; class Amphibia; order Caudata; family Salamandridae; genus Triturus; species Triturus cristatus. The sequence continues at coordinate 1,124,214,873 of NC_140590.1, read as the reverse complement.
CCCGAACCATCCACCTCCTCCGGCCCGGAGGAACCTGACGAGGAGGCCGGGCCATCCGAACTTTCTTCCAACGAGGCCGCTCCCCTCAGCGAGATCCCCGAGCTGGCCCAGTGGCGCCACGACGGGGGCCCCACCCGTGAACAATTCCAGCAAGAACAGAAGGGCTGCCCGTCCCTCGAGGGGGCCCGACAGCAGGCGGCCGCCCAGGCTGCGGGGGACCCCTCGGGAACCCACTGGGTCTATTGGGACAATGACTTATTGTATAGCGAGCAGAAAGTCGCCGAACTAGGGGCCAGCCGGGTGCTGGTGGTCCCCCTCCGATTTCGAGAATTCCTCTTGAACCTGGCACATGACGTGCCCCTCGCCGGACATCTCGGGCAGGACAAGACTTACAGCCGCCTCGTGACCCATTTCTATTGGCCCCGAATGAGACGAGACGTGGACCAACACTGCCGGTCCTGCCCGACCTGCCAAGCTAGCGGGAAGACTGGGGGACGAGTGAAAGCCCCCCTGCAGCCATATCCAGCTGTCCACACCCCGTTCGAACGAGTGGGGATAGACATCGTGGGGCCCCTCGACCCCCGAACCGCCCTGGGCCACCGCTTCATCCTGGTACTGGTCGACCACGCCACCCGGTACCCAGAAGCTGTCCCCCTCCGAACTGTGACCGCTCCAGTGGTGGGCCGGGCCCTGATGGGCATCTTCTCCAGAGTGGGGTTCCCCCGAGAAGTGGTGAGCGACAGGGGGACGAACTTTATCTCGAAGTACATGAGATCCCTCTGGCAACAATGTGGGGTCACCTATAAATTCACCACCCCTTACCACCCCCAGGGGAACGGACTGGTTGAGCGGTTCAACAGAACCCTGAAGGGGATGATCAAGGGCCTGGAAGAGCCCCTCAGGAGGAGATGGGATGTCCTGTTGCCCTGCCTCCTGTTCGCCTACCGGGAGGTACCACAGAAGTCCCTGGGATTCAGCCCCTTCGAACTGTTGTATGGGCACCCCGTCCGAGGGCCCCTCAGCCTGGTCAAGGAGGGTTGGGAGACGAACGTCCAAAGTGCCCCGCCCGACGTCTACCGGTACCTCCTGACCCTGCGGAACCAGACTCGAAAGTTCCGTGCCCTGGCAGAAGCCAACCTTGAAGCCAGCCAAGAAGATATGAAACGCTGGTATGACGAGAATGCCTCAGCCGTCGAGTTTGAGCCGGGCCAGCAAGTCTGGGTCATGTCACCCGTGGACCCCTGCGCCCTGCAGGACAAGTGGACCGGGCCCTTCAAGATAGTTGAAAGGAAGAGCCCCGTCACGTACCTGGTCGACATGGAGTCCCCGAGGAACCCCCTCAGGGTCCTGCACGCCAACCGGCTCAAGCCCCATTTTGCCCGAACTGAACTAAGCTTACTACTGGCTACCGACGATGGGGGCGAAAGTGACTCCGAGCCCCTACCAGACCTCCTGGGGTCCTCGAGCCAAGACGGCTCCTTGGAGGGCGTCCACCTCTCCGCCACCCTGACACCGGAACAGCGCCATGATTGCCAGAAGCTACTGCAACCCTTCGCTGCCCTCTTCTCTCTCACGCCTGGGGTAACCCCCTGGTGCGTCCACGACGTGGACACGGGGGATAGCCCCCCTGTACAACACCGCGCTTATAGAGTGCCTGACCGAGTCCGAGCCTGCATAAAGACCGAGGTCGCCAAGATGCTCGCCCTCGGAGTCATCGAGCCTTCCGACAGCCCGTGGGCCAGCCCGGTAGTCTTGGTGCCGAAGGCCGCCGCCCCCAGCACGGCCCCCGAACTCAGATTCTGTGTCGACTACCGGGGCCTGAACGCAGTTACCAAGACCGATGCCCACCCTTTGCCACGAGCCGATGAGCTGATTGATCGCTTAGGGGCCGCCCGCTACCTAAGCACCTTTGATCTCACCGCTGGGTACTGGCAGATCAAGCTCACTCCCGGCGCAAAAGAACGATCAGCTTTCTCTACCCCCGACGGCCACTACCACTTCCGGGTGATGCCCTTCGGCATGAAGAACACCCCAGCGACCTTTCAGAGGCTGGTAAATAAGGTCCTGGCCGGTCTCGAAGCCTTCAGCGCGGCCTACCTCGATGACATTGCTGTCTTCAGCGACCACTGGGCCGCGCACCTAGGACACCTTGGGGAAGTCCTGGCCGCTCTCCAAAGAGCCGGCCTCACAATTAAGGCCAGCAAGTGCCAGATCGGTCAAGGATCTGTGACCTATCTGGGCCACCAGGTGGGGAGTGGCCAGGTGGCCCCCCTCCGGTTAAAAGTTGACGCCATCCAGGCGTGGGAGCCCCCCGCCACCCAAACCGCTGTCCGGGCATTCCTAGGCCTTACAGGCTACTACCGACGCTTCATAAAGGATTACGGCAGCATTGTGGGCCCCCTTACGGAACTCACCTCAAAGAAACAACCCAAGGTGGTGCACTGGACGCCCCGCTGCCAGACCGTGTTGGATGCTCTCAAAGCGGCCATGTGCGCTGCCCCTGTGCTACAGGCCCCCGACTATAGCAAGGAATTTGTAGTCCAGACCGATGCCTCGAAGTACGGGGTCGGGGCAGTCCTCTCCCAGCTGGACGCCAAGGGCCTCGACCGACCGGTGGCCTTTATCAGCCGCCGACTACTGCCGCGAGAACAGAGGTGGAGCACCATCGAGAGGGAGGCCTTCGCTGTGGTATGGGCTCTCAAGAAGCTCCGGCCCTACCTTTTCGGTACCCACTTCAGGGTCCAGACTGACCACCGGCCCTTGCGGTGGCTCATGCAAATGCGGGGCGAGAACCCCAAGTTGTTACGCTGGTCCATCTCGCTGCAAGGGATGGACTTCACTGTTGAACACCGGCCCGGCAACGACCACGCCAATGCTGACGGCCTGTCCGGATTCTTCCGCCTCGGTGAGGAGAACCCCCAAGAAGATGGGTGACTCTCCCTGCCTTCAGCTGGGGGGGACGCGTGTGGGAGCCGGCCTCGTGGCGTGGTCCTGTTTCCCCGCGCTAAGCCGCACGAGGTCCCATGCACATCGGGACTCCTCCATCTTGGATTGCACGTCACTCCATGTGACCACCTGTATGACCCTGCTCTACCCGGCCTCGGTCCCAGCGAGGCCCGACATCGAGACGCCAACCCCTGGCCCGGGAATACCACGTGAGCCCTTCCCACTCCCGGCGGAGGGCAGTATCGATGGGACCCCCTACCGTCTCTCCACACCTAGGTGTGATCACCCCACAGCTCTCTGGGGCCTGGCACCTCTCCTGCTGGGCGTCTGGCCGCTCCCTACCCAGCCTCTCTGCCCCCTCCGGGCGCACGGGTCCGGACATCAAAGGGCTCCCGTCCTATATCTGGGGCGACCCGACAACAGGGCAGTAGTTGTATCCTGGAGTCAAGAGCCCTGCTGATCGGATCGCGGCTGACCCTACGGAAGAAGACTCACCCTGAACCACCACTTGAGCCCTGCTGACGACGTCGCGACTCCACCGTGCTTAAAGACCTTCACAAACCTTTGGGGCACTGCTGACGCTGTCGCGGCCCGACCTTGTTGAACCTTACCACCAGAGCCCAGCTGACCTCGTCGCGGCTCGACCGAAGCGGACCTACCACCAGAGCCCTGCTGACCGTGTCGCGGCTCGACCTAAGCGGAACTACCATCCGAGCCCTGCAGACGACGTCGCGGCTCTCCACGTCCGAGCCGCCTTGAGACCAGCATCCAAGGTCTGGCGCAGAGCCCTCTCGTGCCTGGCTGGCACTAAGACTGTCCCGCTACCCTACCCTCTTGAACGAACATTGAGACTCTAATAGGATCCCTCGATCCCTCTGTAAATATTGCACGTATTGCTGCCGATAAAGAATCTAATCTCGCAACTACTATTGAGTCCTGTGTGGTGGTGTTACTGGGCCTAGTACGATCATAGGAGAAAGACCTCCCCGAGGGGGCTTCTCAGCGGCGCTCGGCTATAAACTTTGCGGTAGGAAGGTGCCCGGAATAGTCTCCCCTACTACCCGGTGGGCCTCCCTCCAACAGTGAGTTACAATATTAAAACCATTATCTCTCTGTAATCCCACATTGTGTTCATATTTTCCATTAGGAGGCAGTGACTGTGAGAGTATACGTGATCTAAGAGGGCCAGGGGTTGGTGGATTTCTAATCAAATGGGAGTAAAAGAACCCCAGAGGGCGTATACAAATACTATTGGGTATGTTGGCCAATGCAGCGGCTCTAAGTAAAACTGTGGCAGCATGTTGAGGATGCCTAAAATTGATGATAATACAATCACCATTTGTTGCCTTACTAGATGGTCCGATCTAACTCACCCTTCTTGTTGTTAATATTTGATCGGCAAATTTAACGGGAAACCCACAGTTCTTATTAAGCCAAAAGACCATCCTATTCTTTAACGAATCATGATTTTCCTCAGACACCTGATATGCGTGGGGCTGAATGGGTGGGACATTTGTAAGTACAGCCACATAAGGTGCGCATTCAGGTGGAAGATTTACATGACGACTTTTCTTTACATGGCTGTAAGCCAGCTTTCCCTCAGAAGTTCCAGTAACAATGGTGTTCTGCGTAGTTGATATATTGGGATCCGATAGGACAGATTCAGCAACAGCCAATGTATTCTGCCTATTAATCTGCCTATTATTTAATAAAATATTTGGTAAATTTCCTCTACTTGTTCCCAGATCCTCCACGATTAGTTTATTATTTGCTACGTCTGATTTACCTGATGCTCCAACCAGGTGCGATTTTAGCAGCCCACCTAATCTTTCCACTTCCAAGACCATTATGTCAAATTTGGATAGCAAAGGTTGCATCAGCTCAGTAATTTTTGCCTCTATTTTTCCCTCCAGAGAGTGAAGTAGAAGAGTCAGTGGTTCCGGGACGATATTAGAGCTGGTTCCACCCATGCCACTACCCTCCTCTAAATCCCTTTGCAAAACCCCACTATTAGTGACTCTATTACCCCTCCCTGTTCTAAGCTTGCAGTTCTTCCCCCCTCGCTTAGCTTGTACCTTCCTGCACAGTCTCACTGGTCTATGGTGGGGTGATAAGAGTGATGTCTCTTCCTCTATTAAGTCAGATACTAATTCTAAATGATCTACAGTCTGATCTGCATGTATTTGTGCTTCATTAGTTACGACAGCCCCACTACCCCCATCCTGTCCGTCTGTGGGAACTACAAACACCAAAGAAGAGGGCAGCTCTGCACATACGTCAGAGTCATTACCTCGCCCTAAGAAAGCTCTACGGGTATTATTAATTTGGTTCACCTTTTGCACAAGATAGTTCTCCTTGGAACCAGCCCCCATGATGGGTTTGTTCGTCTTGACCTTGGCCATGTTAACAACCGTGACAATAATCCTTCAGACAAAGCACGTTTACCGGGGATTGTACCAGACAGCTAGTTTGTGGTAACGCTTACAGTTATACACGTTACAAAGTACCATTTAACAAATACACAAGTTCTGCATTGAATACGTACAGAATCCGTGGCCCAGTCCTGTCTCTTCTGGCCTCTGAGGGCCACAGAGGGCCCGCCCTGTGCCCGGGCCCAGCCCCGGCGCTAGCCCGCGCGCGCCCCGCGTCGGGGGGGAGGTCCCCGGATTTAAACGCCTCCTGGTGCGCCGGCGACGAAGGCGGGCTTCCGCCGCTGGGGAGCTTGGGGGCTGTGGTCCTCGCTGGGACCCACGGCTGAATGAGAATGGCTGCGGCGGCAGTGGAAAGGGAACGAGGTGAGTGCCCCGTTAGTTGCTCAGCTAAATTCAGGCAATGCTGCTGTAGGTCAGCCCGGGATTCTGCAGGAAACACCCGCTTTGCCAGGGAGGTCCTCGGATTTAAATGCCTCCTGGCGCGCTGGTGACGAAGGCGGGCTTCCGCCGCTGGGGAGCTTGGGGGCTGTGGTCCTCGCTGGGCCCCGCGGCTGAATGAGAATGGCTGCGGCGGTGGTGGAAAGGGAACGAGGTGAGTGCCCCGTTAGTTGCTCAGCTAAATTCAGGCAATGCTGCTGTAGGTCAGCCCGGGATTCAACACTCACACAGCCACATAACCACTCTCATATCTACTCACACCAATTCACAGACCCAAATTGGCACTCACAAACCCACTTAAAGACCCACACAACCACTCATAGAGCCACACATGCACTCTCACACCCACTGACAGAAGTACACAGGCCCTCATACCCATATTCATAGACCTATGCTGACACTCATAGGCCCACTCACAGAACCATTCAGGCACTCACACATCCATTCATAGACCCACACAGACACTCTCACACCTATTCACAGTCCTATGTAGCCACACAGAGACCTACCCACAGACCCACATCGGCTCTCACATACCCACTTAAAGACCCACATAACTACCCATGTACCCACACAGGCACGCTCACTCCTACTGACGGAAGTACACAGGCACTCATACCTGTATTCAGAGACTTATGCAGGCACTCATAGACCCACTCACAGACCCATTCATGCAGACACATATCCATTCACAGACCTACTCAGGTATTTACACACCCACTTATGGACCTCTACAGAAACTCACACACCTAGTCACAGATCTACAAAGGTACTCACACACCCATTCACAGACCTATGCAGTCAATCAGAAACCCACTCAGACCCACAACGTTACTCACATACCTACTTATAGACTCACACAGACACTCACAGGTCCACTCACATACTCATGTAGGAACTTACACACTTACTCAAAGACCTATGCAAGCACTCATAGACCCACTCAGATCCATACACTGACTCACACACCCAATCACAGTCTACACAGGCATTCTCAGACCTACTGACAGAACCACACAGGCACCCACAGACCCACTGACAGAGCCACAGAGATATTTACACCCACTCAGATATCCATGCAGGTACTCATAGACCCACTCACAGATCCGCACATCCTCTTATACACCCACCGACATGCTTATGCAGGCACCCACTCAAAGGTCCACACAACCTCATACACACCCGCTCTGAGTCCCACACAGGCATTCTTAGACCCACTGATACAACCACACAGGTATTCATGGACCCACTCACAGACTCCCACAATGACTTACATACCAACTCACAGAACCACACAGGCATTCTCACACCCACTGACTAAACTACACAGTCACTCACAGACCCACTGGCAAAGCCACACAGGCACTCACACAACCACTCAGATTTCCATACAAGAACTCACAGACCATACAGGCACTCACAGACCCACTCACAGACCCATGCAGGTACTCATATATCCAATTGGATACCCACAGAGGCACTCACAGACCCATGACAGAACCACAAAGGAACTCATAGACCCACTGACAGAACCACATGTGTACATACACACCCATTCAGATATCCATGTATGTACTTACAGACCCGCATAGGCAATTACATACCCACTAATAGACTTACACAGATATTCACATGCCTACTCACATACCCACATAGGTATTCACACACCCATTCACAGAGCCATACAGCCATTCATAAACCCACTCATACACCCAATCACAGATCCACAAAGGCATTCTCACACCCATTAACAGAACTACACAGGTACTCATACACTCACTGACAGAGCTATATAGGCACTCACACACCCACTTAGATATCTATGCAGGTACTCACAGACCCACACAGGCACTCACATGCCTGCTCAGATATCCATGAAGTTACTCACATACCTCTGCACAGATTCCCACTTCTACTTACACACACACTCAGTGTCCCATACAGGAACTCTCACACCCACTGACACAACTACACAGGCACTCATAGACTCAATCACAGATAAACACAATTACTCATACATCCACTCACAAACCCACACTGGTATTCTCATACCCACTGACAGAACCGCACAGGCACTCACAGACCCACTGGCACAGCCACACAGGCACTCACACAACTACTCAGATATCCATGCAATAACTCCCAAACCCATACTGGCACTCACAGACCCACTCACAAACCCATGCAGGTACTTATATACCCAATCAGAGACCCACACTTGCACTTACAGACCCCCTCAGAGTTTCACACAGGCACTCTTACAACCATTGACAGAATCACACACACACTTATAGACCCATTGACAGAGTCACAGAGGTACTCACACACCCACTCAGATATTGATACATGCACTGACAGACCCAATCTAAAGGCCCACGCAGGCACTCACAGACCCAATCGCAGACCCAATCAGGTGCTAATACACCCACTCATAGATGCATGCATCTACTTACACACCCACATACAGACCCACACAGGCACTCACACAACTACTCAGAGACCAATGCAGGCCATCATAAACCTATTCACAGACCCACATAGGCACTCACACACCCACTTACACTCAATTGTGGCACTCACAGGCTCATTCACAGATCCACACAGCCACTCAAACATTCACTCACAGAACTATACAGGTACTAGTATACCTACTCACAGACACATACAGGCACTTACATATCCTCTAACAGACCTACAGAGATATTCATATAGCTTATATACCCATGCAGGCACTAACATACTCACATATGCAATGACACATCTACTCATTGACCTACGCAGGTACTTGCAGATCCACTCGCAGACCCATGCAGGCACTCACACATCTACTTATAGACCCAAACAGGCATTCACATACCTACTCACAGACCCACACATCCACTCACATACCCACTCACAGACCCATGCAGGCACACACACACAATCACAGACCTATGCAGGCACACACAGACCCAATCAGTATCCCACAAAGGCACTTTCATACCCACTTATAGACCCACATAGGTGCTCTCACACCCACTCACAGACCCATGATGGTACTCACATACCCACTCACAGACCAATGCAAGTACTCACACACCCACTAATAGACCCACAAAGGCACTCACAACCTTACTCATAGACCCACTTATACACTCACACACCTACTCACAGACCTATGCAGACATTCATGGACCCATAACAAACCCAAGCAGGCACTCACAAAATCACTCACAGACCTATGCAGATACTCACAGAACCACTCAGAATCCTACAGAGATACTTTCACATCTACTCATAGACTCACACAGGGGTCCTCACATTCACTCACAGACCTACACAGGTACTTATGTACCTACTCACATACCTGTGCAGGTACTTACACACCCATTAATGGGGCAATACAGGTACTCAACGACTACTCACAGACCCACTTACACAATCACAATCCCAGTCACAGACCCACCCACACACCTGCCCACAGACCCACTTCGACAATCACACTCCTATTCACAGCCCCACTCACAGACCCACACAGAGACCAACTCAGACACTCACATACCCATTCATATATTACCCTGATGCACACAGGACCAGTCACAGACCCATTCAGATACTCACACATCTATTCACAAACCTATGTGCACAATCACTCACTGACCCACAGTGATACTCTCACTCCCACTCACAGGCCCACACAGACACTCACACACACACATTCACAGACCTACACATATACTTAAATACATATTCACAGACCCATTCAGGCATGGACATACAGTGACAGACCCACAAAGGAACTCACACCCACTGACAGCCTCATGCAGACACTTATATGCCAACTCACAGGCCCACACACTCACTCACAGACAGACCCATACAGACATTCAGACACTCAGTAACACACCCTCACAGGAACTCACTCACTCTCTCACAGAACCACAGAGACACTCACATACCCATTCACAGACCCACTCTGGAACTCACAAACCAACTCACAGCCTCACTCAGGTACTCACACATCCACTCACAGATTCACTCAGGAATTCACGCGGCCACTCATAGGCCCACTCAGTCACTCCCACTCCCACTCACAGACCCAATTTTACACTTACACACCCAGTCAAAGACCCGCTGAGACTCACACATCCAGTCACAGACCCACTCACACATTCACATAACCATTTACAGACCCACACAGATACTAACACATCTGCTCACTGACCCATTCAGACACCTACATGCCCACTCACACACTCTTACCCACTCACATTCTCACTCATCCATTCACAGACCCATTCACATGATCTAACACCCACTAACAGATCCAGAAAGACACTCACAAACCCGCTGACAGACCCACTAAAGCACTCACTAACCTAGTCACAGACCCATCCACACACCCACTTACAGACCAACACAGACACTCACTTACTCACTGACCGACTCACTCAGATGTTCTCACACCGAATCACAGACCTACTCATGTGTACTCACACATTCACTCACAGATCCATTCACATGTGCACACACCCACTAACGGACCCACATAGAAACTAACATACCCACTCACAGACCCACTCACACACCCAATCACAAACCCACTCTCAGACCCACACACCTACTCACAAATACACTCAGACACTCACATACCCCTTCACAGAACCACTCACACACCCACTCATAGACCCACTTAGACTCTCACATATCCAGTCACAGATCTAATCACACCCCCATTCCCAGACCCACTCAGACACTCATGTACCCACTTACAGACTCACTCATATACTCACAGACCCACTCATAGACCAACTCAGACACTCATATACCCACTCTCAGACCCAATCAGGAACTCAACTACCCAGTCACAGACCTACTTAGACCCTCACACAACCACTCACAGACCCACTTTCATCATCAAACTCCCAGTCACAGACACACTCACGCACCCAATCAAAACTCTAATCAGGCACTCACACTCAAAGTCACAGACTCTCTCAGATTCTGACAGACTTACTCATGTGCTCACATACCCTCTCACAGACCCAAGCAGACACTCATCCACTCACAGACCCCCTGTGATGCTCACAAACCCACTCACAGACCCACTTAGACAGTCACACTCCTACTCACATTCTAACTCACACACCCACTCACAGATACTTAGACAATCACACTCCCAGTCATAGACCCACTCATACACCCACTCACAGACACTCACACACCCATTCACAGACCCACTCAGACACTTACACACACTCAGAAGCTCACTAAATTTAGTAAAAAACTATACAAATTAAAATCAATTCAAAAACAAGAAACAATATAAATATGACTACAAACAATTAATACTACAAAATCTATTTAACCACTATTAGGAATCTTATTGGAGTCTAGGAATATAAATTGTAGTATTTCCAGTCCAGTTCATGCAATAGTAGGGACAGTGTTGGACTTCAGAAGGGTTAAATTTACTATTCCCACTCCAGTCTAAGCAACTGTAGGAAAACTGTTGGTCTTCAGAGGGGTTAGATTTACTATTGCTTGTCCAGTCAGCAGAGCAGTAGGGAAAGTGTTGGAGTTTAGATGGGTTAAATTTAGTATTACTACTCCAGTCTATGCAACAGTAGAGTGGCAGCAGTGGTCCCAGGGCAGGCCGATTGCCCTACTTGTGACAGGGCAGTCGGACCACCAGTGCGTAGTCTCACTGCCACCGTGGGTTTGGCAGTCCATCAGACCGCCAAACTCATATTAAGGCCCAAAGTCATCACACAGCTATTTAATTTAAAATAATCACGAAACAAAGAGTTAATTTTAAATAACTAATGTCATCTCATAAACAAATTCTCACCACAGGTTACCATAAATAAAATATTTGTTTTAAACGAATAAATTACATGAATATATAAATTAAGATATAGAAATATTTTCTTATTTTCTTACCAACCAACTCACCTAAAAAAATACCCACAGTATTAAACAAAAACATGTTTCAATAAATGCATACAAACGAACATGCATATTAAAATAAATACAACATTACAAAAGCTTCACAATAAATAAACAATAAGTTAAATATAACTTAAAATTCATAGGTAATAATCAAACCTAAAATATTTTACACAAAAAATAACATTAAAATAAAAAAACATTTCATTCAATTCAACTACTCACCATAATCTTCTACACACTAAAAACCCACACCTAAAATATAACTCACATTAATGATGTTAAACTATTTACATCATTAACCATCAATTTGAATATTATTTCATCATTCAAAACAAGTTAATACTAATTTCTAATTTGTAAACCAATCAATACAATTCCTACTCTATACTCCTACAAACCCAACAGCTCACTACTAATGATTAAAGTAAATACATAAGTAATAATATATTTAAACAAGTAACAAAAATATATAATTATTTAACCATTAAAAGTCAATTACCATTACATTTTAATTGTTTTAACCTAATTAACTTCTCACCCTATACCCCTACAAATACAACAGCTCACTACTAAAATATAACTTACTATAACCAATAATAAAACTGAATTGAAAATTAAAAGCTAAAAGTTTAAGTTTAAAATATAATCTAAATCTAAATGTTTACATAATTATTAATCAATTAAAAGATTAATTACCAATAAAAAAAAAATTACCAATAAAATAACCATATTTATAATTTATATAACTTCACACCCGTCCACCTGCAAATTCAACAACCCACTGACACTATAAATCACTAATAACATTAAATTGAAAAAAACACTTAAAATATCAAAGTACATTTTTAAAAATAATAATAACTATGCCAACAATACTAAGAATTAAAAACAATATTATAACTAAAATTCATTGAAATAATTTTAAAACAAGGGCCCCTTTTACGATGTTGGATGGGCACACTGTTGTGGGAAAGAAACCGCCTGACCATTAAACGGTGTTTCCGCAATCCCAATTAGGATGCGACTGCACATAGTGAAAATTAAATTTTTCAATTGGAGCTTGTGTGTCGGGCTTAAAAGGCCCGCAGCACAAGCTGCTATTGGAAATTGGAAGTTTGTAAATATCCCTGCACTCTGTGGCAGCAACAGGGTGCAAGGATGTTGAGGGGGCTACCATAGGTGCCCCCCAGGGCAGTACGTGGAGGGCCATGTGGGAAAGTGGTCCTGACTGGGGCCCCCAATGTCACTTTCCACCAGCCTTCCCATGTCGGAAACGCCAACATGCAATGGCTGTCAGAAACCGACATCATAATCCTGACGGCGGAAACGCTGTACTTAAGGGATTATACTGCCTTTCTGACTGACCCTTCGGAACAGCTTTGGGTTACCCCGCAGGTTTAAACTCTGACTGCTGTCATCCTAATTCGTCAGTCGGACTTCAAACCTACGAAGTTGGGCTCAATATATTTACAACTATATTACTGAAAACTATATTTAAAAACTATATTACGTACCCCAAAAAATCTGTATTCTTAACAATGATATTCCATATCACAAATCTTTTGTCATCACAATATTTGTTCAGATATTTTTGAAGTTTCATATTTCAAACTCAATATTCTGTCCAAAATCCTCCTAACCATTACTTAACTGATGTACAAACATTTGCTTGTAAAACCTGATCAGTCTTTCCTTCACCTGATACTCTGTGATCCTTCCTCAGCTTAAAAAAACCCTGGATAAAGGGGTGCTAACAATTTTAAACACTCAGGTTTGAATTTGAAAGACCATCATTGCACCTTATTGCAGCCACCTTTAAGGTAAGCATAAGAGGCACCCATGTTAGACATTGTGTGTCCCTGTTATCCAGTTTGGATAGGGGATCAGTGAAAGAGATGATAAAGCCTCCAAAGCTAACTTGCCATATGTGTTGAGGGCAGTGGCCTCGTTAGTACCATCTACTGGAACTACAAATCCTTATCTCATTCTACCAACAAAGCATCCTGGTTTTACCACTTCCTGGTCATGAACAGCTAATCATGTTTGGTCCATGTTCATCTACCAAAATCCTCATTTGTCAATGGCACCCACTCCTCCACTTTTGAGCCTTAATTCCTGTAAGTCTATGGACAGCTACATGAGAACATACACATTGTCCTATTTTCATATTTGAACTTCAGTGAACACTATGAAGTGGGAATAGTGATCCACGTGTTATGGCAAAAATGTCATTTTAAAGACTCCCTCATTTTGCCTTGTATGGTCCTGCCATTTGCTCTCCAACTACATTTTCCTTACATGACTCCTACCCTGTTTAAAATCTGCGGGGCAGATTTACAAGCCACTTGCACCACCTTGCACCGCCATTGCTTCACTTTTTTTTAATGCAACGGCGGCACTGCATCTGCTCCATATTTACATGGATGCTGATGCGTCACTTTTCTACTGGCTGCGTCGGTTTTCACCTGCGTGAAAATCGCCTGCGCCGCCTTAGATTTTATTTTATGCAAGGTAGGCATTCCGTCGGAAATGCTTACCTTGAAAATGCTGCTATGGTATTTATAACTTTTTCTGTTTATGCCGCAGCCTTTAGCTGCCCTGCCAATGCGTCACAATCCCTACGCCTGCTAAACCCAGGTGTAGGGATGACGCATTGGCTGTACCCAACGGACCACACCAGCTGCAGTGACTTGATTGGAATTTGCAATCAAGTCACGAGGTAAATGAGACACAGAAGATAAGTATATGGACGTAATGTCACAATGTGCGACATTACATGCTAATGTCACACATACAAGTGGGCACTAGGCCCACTTGTATGAGTCACATCCAGGACCAATATGTTTAAGTGCAAAGTGACTTTGTCACCTTTTTACGCTCCAACACATTGGTCCCAATTCAGTATTCAATGCATCAGTCAAAACTGACGCATTGCCTCTAATTTTGATGCATTGCTGGAGTTGCATCGGTTTTCATGCCAACTCCAGCATTGCGCCAAAAAACCCTGCGTCATGGTGAGCAGTATTGTAAATATGGCACATCCATGGTGGCACAACCGTTTCTCCTGCAGGCGCAAAAAACTGACGCAGCGATGCGTCACTTCTTGTAAATCTGCCCCTGCCTATCTTGATATACAGCCCTACCGTTTAAACTGAATAATATGAAGGGACAGGGAAACGGAGGAAGCTTTCCTTTCCAGTACCCATCCTTACCTAAAACACCCCTGCCACCACCCTCATTTTATTTATAACAATTATTTATTAGGAGTTTACTGCGATTGAGAAAGGTGAAAAATCACCACAGTACAGTTTGCATCTCTAATTACAGAAATATGGTAACATAAGAGCAGGTAAGCATGTAAACAAATAAACATAATAAACAGAAAAAAGTCCATAAAAGAAACAATTTAAAAAGAAGAAACACATCAAATCCATATGTTGACTGCATAACAACCATAGATACAGATTTAAAAGATATCCCAAAACATTTTAAAACATGCAAATCAACCCCACCCACCATAATACCAATAACAATGGCAATCTAAAAATGCGGGGGCATATTTATGAGCCCCTTGCTCCACTTTAGCGTCACTTTTCCCATGTTAAAAGTGATGCAAAAGTGGCGAAAGGGGCTCATAAATCTGCCCCGGGGTCTTTTAACGAATAGTATAATTTTCAACCAGTGAGAAAGGTTGTACTAAGATTACTGTTGCCCTCTCAGGGGAGACCACTCTAATGTTCCTCCCTAAGGACAATCTTTCAAAAGAGCAAGTGCGCTTTCCACCGCATCCCCAGGTGACCTTGCCGGTGTTCACTATGACACTATGACAGGTCAGGGAAGAGGAGAACGGGTCCGAGGCGAGATGGGGGATATTTGGGCAGTCGCTCCCATCAATGGACGGGAAGGTGTGGCCTTCCATGATGGGATATACCCCGGAGCTTTAGGGATATCGTACAAGTGGCAGTCACCCGAAATCAGTCCATGGTTTTATAAAAGGTTCCCATATTGATTGAAAGAATATCATCCGGCCATTAACTTTATAAATGAAATGCGCAGTCATTGACTCTAGCAAGTTTTTTCCGAGTACTTTTTGGGGACTTTGCACTCCGTCTTATCTTGAGGGAGAGTAAACTGCATTGAGACTAAGGGACATATGTAGGAAGCCAAATACCGGTCGGTAACGGCCGAAATTCGGTAAATATCCCGTTACCGACCGGTATTGAGGCACTTGAGATGTAGGTGGCTGATTTCTGGATTTGGTATTTACCGAATCGGAATTTTAAGAAATCGGTAAAATACCGATTCGGTAAATACCGAATCCAGAAATGCTATGTAGGGGGCACTCAAGTGAGTGCATAATTGGTGTCTGGATTCGTTATTTACCACCAACTACAAGTTGATGGTAAATGACGAATACCTTTAAAAAAGAATTTTTGTGCAATTTGTGAAGTGCCATGTGGCAGACATACATGCCCTTAGGGCATGTATGTGTGCCACATGTGCACACATGCACGAATCAGGGGTGCAACAGGGTGTCAATGTGACACCCTGCCACCCATGATAATGCCTCCCCTATTACCGATTCGGTATTTACCGAATCGGTAATAGTAACTGGCTTCCCATTCATTCCTATGGGCCTCCAGGCCCATAGGAATCAATGGGAAGGGATGCATTGTTACCGATTCGGTAAATACCGATTCATAAATACCGATATTTTCGAATCGGTAATGATTACTGAATAATTACCTACATACTATTTACCGATTCATAAATACCGAATCGGTAAAATTCGGTATTTATGAATCGGTAAATGTTATGCTACCTACATATGGCCCAAAGACCTGTATTCCAGGCGTGTTTCCTAATACAGGTCACAATGCGGTCTGGTTAGGAGTGAGTGTTGTATAATTACAGAGGATATGTGGGAGATCCCAATCTCCCTCCTTGCTTCTCCAACACGTATTAAGTCCAGTACCAGTTATGAAGAGTCTGAAAACAGGTGAATTTTAATTTGGCCTCTCTGAGAATCATGTTGTGCGTGTCGAGGACTTTTACCCAGGCCTCTGGTGTGTACCCCCATTGCAGCTTAGAATACTCTGACTTGTCCCCTCACGGGAGCTGAAAATGGCTAATCGATCCGAAGGTTATACAAGCCGGATATCACACCCTTGCTTCCACCCCAGGTCTCTAAGTAAAGGCAAATAGGGGTTCATGGCAAGTTGCATGTATTCCCCCTCAGGTGGCTCTGGAGGCGGAACCGCAGTTAATGATATGGCCATCACTGAGAATGGAGCAGGGAAACTCTGTTTTGAAGAGCCTGAAAGTTTAGAGTGTAATGGCTCTGAACAGCTGATCTATGTGAGTGAGGCACACCGCAAACCTGCTGACCAGGGGTAAGGAATGCCACCACTTTGTTTTGCTGTATATCGGTGACGAGGAACTCAATCTCCCAGCTGCCCTTGCACCATTGGCCTCGCGCTCATAATTGCGCAACGCTCCCACGGTGGTGTAAACCGCTGACCTGCTGACCAGGGGTGAGGACTGCCACCAATTTGTTTTGCCGTAGATCGGTGGGGAGGAACTCAATCTCTCAGCTGCCCCTGTAACATTAGCCTCGCGCTCATAAGTGTTCAACGCTCACACGGCGGTGTAAACCACAGACCTGCTGACCAGGGGTGAGGACTGCCACCAATTTTTTTTGCCGTATATCGGTGGGGAGGAACTCAATCTCCCAGCTGCCCCTGCACCATTGGCCTTCCGCTCTTAAGTGCGCAACGCGCCTGTGGCGCGGGCCTCGCCCGGGCAAAGCCCTGGCCAAGGGCAAGCCCGTCCATGCCCGTCAGAGCCCAGAGGAGGCTGGGCTGGGCCCACCTCTAACATTTGTGAATCTGGAGCCTTTGCAGGGACCTACCTCGACAAACATGGGGAAGAGAAAGGCCACACCGCAAGACCAAGGAGTTGAGGTTGTTAGTACATTCTGCCTTCGTCTCGAGAGCAGCGGATGTGCTGTCGAGAGAGATAGACAAAGCAGAGGAAAAGCTGTCTTGAGGTGAGGCAAGCTTATTACCCCTTCAAACCCCTCTCTTAAAAGATAATTTTTTACCGGGGGACGCTTTTGATTCAGCTACTCGAATGGAGGCTACAATGCGGCTGCCCTGGCGCCCGCAGGGCGCCATAGAAGGGCGGGCCCCTTAGTGCCAGCCAGGCACCAGCCCACCCCCCTTCTGCTAGGGGACCCCTCGGGAGGAGTCCCCCAACTCCTAGCAGCCAGTGGCTGCGGCGTACAGGGCGCGTCACTTCCGGGGCTCGAGGAATGAGGGTGGGGGTATATAGGCCTCCACCACCCTCTATCCTTCCTCTCTTCATGCCCTGGACACGCCGTCGCTACCTCTCGCTGGGGAGGTGTCCCGTGGTGGCGGCGAGTGTAGGCCCTGCACCCCCATGCCGTATCTCCCCTTTCGGGGGATCCTGGTGGGTGGCCCAGCCTCGTCTGGAGGCTGCCGGGGGTCAGGGAGGGGAGGACACGCCGTCTGCCCCGCCTCTAAACGAGTCCGTGCCGATCCAACCATCTGGTGAGTATATCCCCTTCCCCACCCTCCTCCCCTCACTAGTATGTGCGGCCGTTATGGGCCATGGCCCATTCCTGGTCCGCCGAGGGAGGGGGTGGGGAATAGCTAACGGAGCGGGTTTCTGTGAGAGCCAGGCACCGGAATGCTAATCGGCCGGAGATGCATCGGGCAACCGGAGGGGGGCCTGGAACATTTATGTCCAGCACCTGCCTCCCCTTCCCGCCAGCTGCCCTGGAGGCACCTTGGGTTGGGGAGAGGGCAGCGGTGGTTTACACACGGGTAGAGAGGCGCATCGCCCCAGCAAGTAGGTTGCTCCGTTGGCAATTCCGGACGTTGCGGCCGCAGGTGGGGGGGCTAGGGGGGAGATTGGACTATACATGTGCGGGAGCTGTGAGGCAAGCCGGGTCAACCGCAGGCCCCCCCGGGACCCGTAAGCCCCTATCAGCAGCCCGTATGTGTTTGGGGAGGGGATGTGGTCCGTCGGCTGCGCTGCCGACTTTGGTGCAGGAAACTACGGTTCGAGCCTCGAGGCTGCGTCCTGTGATCCTGGGCAAATCACTTAATCTGCCCGTGCCTGAATATGTAATGTAAATACGGTGCTCATGTGCAGCTGCCGACTTTGGTGCAGGAAACCAGAGTTCGAGCCTCGAGGTCGCGTCCTGTGATCCTGGGCAAATCACTTAATCTCCCCATGCCTGAATATGTAATGTAAATACGGTGCTATACCTTCGGGTCGAGTTCACGCTATATAAAAGATGCAACAAAAAAAAAAAATACCGCTGTTTCAACGTTGGGGTGTACGAGTTTAACATTACAGGCAATGGCATTTTCTTCATGTGGGGGAGGCCTCGCCCGCCAGCGGGTCGGGACTCACATGGTCCCAACATGACTGGGCAGACGGTGCCAACGGGCGGGGTGTAATCCTCATGTGTCACGGTGGCTATGGGTTAAGGTCTTCCATTATGACGGTAAAGGCTATGTGTTTAAACACCGTTGTTCCAACGCTTGTGGTGTACGAGTGAAACATTAGAGGAATGGCACTTTCTTCATGTGGCGGAGGCCTCGCCCGGCAGCAGGTATTAGAGGCTGCATGGGCCCGGTTGCAACTGCCTCGCCATTACCTGGGATGCCCAACCTCCAGGTCCCTACGCATAATCCTAAACTCTGAACGGGCCCTCCTCCCCCGGCCAGAATAGTGTGGAGTGCGGCAGCTGGTGTGGGGGGGGGATCTGGGGGCGGGAAGACCGCTGGCACGCTTCCTTCAGGCACCTAGTGGCTTCGCTAGCATCGGGGTACGGCAGCTCCGCTCACCCACCCACAGTGGAAGCCAAGTTTGGGCCTCGAGCACCTGCTGGCTGTTACCGGTAACACGCGGGACTTCCGGAGATATTTACCTGCCAGGGGTGAGGGGGGCTTCCACAAGGAGGCTGCGTGGGTGAAATTTAGGCGGGATTTGCCCCACCCTGGCGATGCTTTTAGGGCTGGTTGCTCCGGGCTCCTGGCCGTTCGGGGAACATGAGCCAGTCCAATATGGCGAAGGTTATTGTGCAGGGGGAGGGGCTGTTGTGGTAGGTTGTGTTCCGCAGCATTGAAACTGGCAGCAGGAGACGTGACCGCCCACGTGATGGGTGTAAATAATGGCGCCGCTTATTCAACATGTATTGTTGTTCCGAGGAGGCTCTAAGCAAAGTAGCAGCCAGCAATGACTATGACTTTAAAAGATCAAAGACGGTCAATTACATTAGACGTTGTGCCCCCTGGCTCGGCCCGCACTGAGCCTTTGGTTTCTGGCGCCCCATCACGGGTTATTCACTAGGCGGATGTGAGGCCAGTACCCCCCGCTGCCCCCCCGCTTTCTTAAGGATCCATTGGAGGTGGGGGGAGGCAGTCTAAGCGGATTGATTATTGCAGCCATTTACCGTGTCATCCCCGTGTGCTGCACCTTCCTACCAGCATCTGGGTACTTGCGTTGCTCCGGCACGTGGTGGCGCAGAACAGGCAACATCACATGATATATGTTGGTGGTGCGTGTTCAGTTAGGAACACGCTTAGGCGGCCGGATCATTGGTCGCAGTGCCCTTATCTGGGTACTGGGAGCATTTTGTTTCAAACATGTGCTCACTTGCCAACTGCTATTCACGTCATTTGTATGTCTTCCCCCATGCGGATATGAGTTAATTGGGGCACTTGCGTTGCTCAGGTACGGGGTTTTGCAGAACATGCAGCGTCACAGAAAATGTTTGTGGGCGGTTCACGGGCACCGTTGGGCTGCCAGATTATATGGGCGCAGCGTCCTTGCTAGGAAGAATAGCCCTAGTTCATGCATAATGGCAATAAAGCGTCCTGCTCATAGCCATTTTGTTGTCACAGTATTACATCTCTGTGTCTGGTCAAAAGATTGAATTGTTAATAGCACACAGGATAGGCGTTGATGTCACCGCGGACCGGCAGCTGCAAACTCCGGGGTATCCTCCAGGTCTACCGGCGTTCATTCTGCATGAAATGACAGTGTATGAGCGACGGGCAGTTATCAGCCTACATTATTCACAGAGTGCACCCAAGCTTCATGTAGGAGCCGTTGGTAAGGTGGGGTCCTTACAGTAGTGCCTTTGAGAGTGACCAGAGAAAGGTATTGGTTGGTTGTCGTGCCTTTACTTGTAGTTGGGATGTTCGGTTCAAACCTTGGCTTGTCCCGTTGGCGCCTGGGGGGTGCTGTGGGGGGGTGCGCTGTGAGCAATCTGTTTGTTGTATTGCATTGAGTTAAGACGTTGCTGCTGGGCCAACAAGGTCCTGGTGCCGCCAGGGGTTATGGAACATGTGTACATCGCTCAGGCGGCTCCAGTCCAGAAATGCGGCAAACAAAAAAAAAAGCAGCTTTAAACCTCGGTGGACTTAGAGCTTCGCGTTGGTACAATGGGTGTAATTACTGATATCAATATGTCTCCCTCAGTGTTCCTTGCCCTTGATTGTGCCCGGTTGATTTTGCATTGTGTTTTTGTATGGATGGTGTGGCTGGCAGCTGTGCATCTGTGGGGCAGGAAGATGTGACCAAGGACTACATCGGCTAACAGAGTGCCGGAGCCGGGGAACGAGCACGACAACACGGGAGGCTCACGTACGGAATACTCCTATTGTTAGTCCATGTATCCATGTATATTTCAGTGCCCTAGGAGGTCTTTTTGCCACCGGGTGGCACTGTCCCGCGGTTTGTGTTATTTTTTCCTTTCACGCTAGTGTCATTTCGGTGTCGTAGGAAGGGGCCGTGGGCCTGCCTCTGTGCCTGCAGGGTGGTGGCATTGCTCAGATTGGTGGTATGTCCGTCTATCCGAGCAGGTAACGGGCACCGTTGGCTTAGAGTTATTGTAGCCTGCGGGGTTCTTGACATGCTATATGCTACTTTTGTTGAGGCATATGCGAGCATTGTTTAATGGGTATCCCCTGGATGGGTTGTAGGCGATATAGTCACCTTCCCCCTTCGCGTAGGCCCATGTTACCCCCGGTTTACTGCTTGTCTCGGATTGAAACTCACGACTGGAGCACCCTACTGTGACCTGCACGCTTGACTAAGTGACAGTTCACCTGTGTTAGATCGGACAGGGTGGTTCCTGGAGCGTGGCACTTTCACTTAATTGTCAACACCGGCGCTTGTGACAGCTTTCCACCAGTCAGCGCTGTTTGTCGATTGAGAGATGACCACAGCAGCAGGCAATAATTTATTGAATATACACTATATTCCGTTGCGCTGCCCAAGCCATTCTTATAGCCTTGAGGGCCTGGAATAATCTGAATTCTTGCCCAAGTGTCGAGGTTAGTGGGTGATGTTACTTGGTTTTGCAGCTTGGCGGGAGCATTGTGCAGTGTATGTCTCCCTCGCCTCCAGAGTTTGATTTTGCTAGCAATAAAGGTCATTTCATATTCATTTAAATGTCTCCCATAGTTGTACTCGGATGATGAAAATGCACCTGCCTGGAGCAGCTTTAAGTGAGACAGTGCAGTTCTTACATGCCTACTGTGAGGAAGGTTGCTGACAGTGTAAGTTAATGGCACGAAGACTTGAGACCTCTCTTGCGCAGGGGGTTGGGTCTGGGGTGCCTTCCCTTTGCAGTCAGGATGTTCGGTGTAAACCTCGGTGTCCTGTTTGGCGCCTGGGTGGCGTGCGCCGTGAGAAGTCTGTTTCGATTGCATTGAGCGAAGATTTCGCTGCTTGGACAACAAGATCCTTTGGCCACCAGGAGTTATGCATGTGGCCCTTATCAATGTCTTATTGATGCATGTACTACTGAGGACAAATGGTAAAACGGTTGGCGGTTTTGGCCGGGGTTCGGCAAGTATGGTTTCATCTTTCTCACCTAACACTTGTGCATTATCGGCCTAGAAGCCAAATATACTTCACAGGGCTCTGCTCACACCAAAGTGGGCCAAGATCACACAAAGCACAGGATGAGTGATTGGTGTCAGTCAGATATGGCGAATCATGAGATATATGCCAGAGGTAGCGTAGATGACATTTAAGACTAGATCGGTGATATTATCATGGTTCATCCTTTGTCCCAATATAGACAAAAGTTACTGACAGGCCCTGTTTTGCAAAGAATAGTTAATTTGTCTCTGCATGTGCCTCTCTCGCAGTACAACAAGTTACATTTTGTCTCCAACGTGGGGATTGTGTGCCACTATTCCGTTTCCAAAGGGCTCCCGCTTTCCGCACCTTTACAAGACCTGGAAAGTATCATGGCCCGACTCTTGCAGCCCATAATAAAGAGTCTTGAGCGCATTGAGGTCAAGTTAGCAAAAATGAATGATAGGGAGGGAAGTGTACATGAAAGGCTTGCTGAACCTGTACAGAAGGCTAACTGTGCCTGTCAGTGTAAATGTAAAAATCCCTCCCTCACTAGCATGCGGTTTACACTCAGAACCAAGTCCTTGCAGGATATCTCACGTATGTAGATTAACAGGGAGACAGCTGCGGGTGTTGGCGGGGGGTTAAGTTCTGATAATTTCGTTTGTATGGCTAATTAGTTGGCGATGAGTAATCTAAATCTTCCCTCAGTTATTGCCAACGAACAATTGTGTAGTGGCCCCAGCAACTTAGCTACATCTAGTCAGCATGCCATTTACCTTGATTTACCCCCTCAGGCTGAACCTAAATCTCCCCCCGGCTGCATGCCCCTTTGTGATGATCTTAGTAAACACACCACCATTGAAAGACTCTCAGATGGAAACTACACAAAAACTGATGAACAAAGCATCACATTGGCTGTCTAAGTTTATTCCGCCCCACAAATGCCTTAATATTGCCAATTGTATCATCATGGCCAGAGGAGTTCCCTGGGTGGGCAAATATTCACCTTGACCCCTTTGTCCCTCCTCCTCACCCCCCCTGCCCCTGTAGTATTCCCTAATAGATGGAATGATACAACAGGCATTTAACTGGCTAATAAATTTGCGCCCCTGGAGGGCATAGAAACCTGTGATTGACGTAAGGATAGCAGTGAGACCCAGCATTTGCAGTACCAATAGGAGGTAATCCCGCCAATAGTAAACCAGCCCCGGGACCAGAGAAGAGATATGGTCAATGCAATAACCATGAATATAGCGGGGCTTAGGTCTAAGTGGGGAAATGAAATTTGGACTAGGATCATCGAATGCTATGACCTAGGTATCCGCCAAGAGACATGGGAAGTTGATGCGGTTTATATTGATGGGTTTTGTGCAATACTAACACCTGCTATTCCTTCACGGTCAGGTAGAGCTAGAGGTGGTTTAATAACCTTGATAAGAAATACCTTGTACGTAAATATAAATGAGATAGATGTCCAGTCCCCTTACTACCACCTTTTAGTATGTAGTGGCTTCGGTGCAGAGAATATGCTCCTAATTAACTTTTATAATAACAACTTCGAGGGTAATATGTCAGAGGTAACTCAATCACTTGAAAAAGCAATTGATAGAGCAATAACCATTCACCGAAACCCCCTACATATAGTCTGGGTGGGAGATTTTAATGCTCATAGCTGCGCTAGAACAACAACACCGCTCTGTGGGTTAGTAGATGAAGCAGGGGTTGTTCCTTACCATTTTCTACACACACAGTACAGGGATGAATTGAATAGGCTCCTGGTCACGAGAAACCTGGTAATACTTAAGCCTACAGATGAGCACACTGGCAATCTGGCAAAAACATATGGGAACACAATACATGGTTCCATGCTTGATTACCTAGTGGTGGGGTTTTCCTTTAGGAAGTTTTTTAACCAGATAGGAACCTTTGCTTCAGCTTTTAGCTATCATGCCGCACTGATCTTGCAAGTTTATTGGAAGGGTTGTTTTCATAGTGCGGCTCTAAAAATTCCAACTGCAAAAATAGAAAGGAGGAATGAAATAGTCTTAAAATGGGCAAACAAAAATAAAGCTGTATTACTACCTCCTATAATTGGGAGCACCCAGAATGAATAATCAACTTGTCTTGATTTGCAAAGTGACCCGCAAAGTATAGTGCAGGCCTTTGTCTCACTGTTGAGCGTGGTGGAAAGTAATTTACAAGCCCGGAAGAAACACTGTTTATTAATGACCCCGTGCTGGTTTAATATGGCTTGCACCAAGTCACTCAGTAATCTACACAAAGCCCTAAAGGAAAGGCCAAGGAATAATGCCTTAGTCAGCTGTCTCCATTTGCAAAACAAGAAATGTAGGCAGGATAGACTTATAGCTTTAACAGAGGATGCCTGGATCAAAGTACAACTAGCCTCAGCTTTAAAAAGCTCTAAAGAATTCTGGACGATAGTCAACTCACCATTTTTGAGCCAAGATACAGGACCCTCCCTAAGTATAAATGTGGGGGAGGACACTTGGGTGGGCCATTATTCAGCTACAGTTGGGCTAGCCCGAGATAGGGAGAACCTGATTGAAGATCATTCAAACTGTGATGTGGGTATCCCGATTACCTTTATATTTGCAGAGGTGGGAAACAGCCTTATGCAATGCAGCAGTGCAAAGGCTCCGGGTCCGGATGGTGCCTCCATTGATTTTTTTCTTTGATTACCCCGAACTATGCATTCCGTTTCTGACAAATATTTTCAATGCAATTATGACAAGAGGGCCCCCTCCCTCATGGGAAAAAACAGTTATTGTGCCAATACACAAAGAAGGGGACAAAGCATTGCCCAAAATCTGTAGGCCAATATCACTTTTGGACTGAACATGTAAACTAATGGGCCGTTTGTTGTTAAACAGACTTGAAGAATGGGCTGCTGATAATAATATTTTAATCCCAGTGCAATATGGTTTTAAAAAAGGGATGGGGACACTGGATCAGTGCCTAAACCTAAATTTGATTGCAGCAAAGTATACTAATGTGAAAGGAGGGAATGTTTTTATGGCCTTCATGGACCTCTCCGCTGCTTTTGATTCTGTGTCGCACAATAATTTATGGAATATCTTGAAATACATAGGAGTGGATGATAATAGTATACTTTGTATCCGTCAATTATACTCCCTGTCCTCTGCATGTGTTAGGTATGGCAGCCAGGGCCAATGCGCAATATCTTTCCCAATTCTCTGTGGTGTTAGGCAGGGATGCGTTCTAGCCCCTTTTTTGTTTTCTCTATATACCAACGGCGTGGAATCAGCAGAGAATCATGAGATGACTGACGTGCCCATGGTAAACAAGAAAAAGATTCCTATCTTGTTATATACAGACCCCACTGTATTGGTCGCTAGGACAGGTTTAGCCCTACAAAAACTAATAAACAATTATGTGTCAAATATGGCTGCATTAGATCTTCAGGTAAAAAAATCAAAAACCTATGTGCTAATAGTGGGGAAACAGCCCAAAAAATTACCATCGTATTTATTGCTCCTCGGAGAATTGAAATAACAAAGACCTCTTATATTTGGGTGTACTTTTTAATAGTTCAGGGTCCTGGACAAACATGATGGAGAGCAGATGTAATGCACTAGTAAAGAGCGCAATGGCTATGTGTTTGTTCACAAAAAAGCTGGATACAAAGCCTTTGGAATCAATTAAAAAGATTCATTGCACTAAGGCTATTGCTTCAGCTACATATGGAACAGGGATATGGGGTCTAACTAGAACTGACCTATTGCAACAGAAAGAAGATGGCTTATTTTCCCTCCCGAAAGGTTGCTCTAACTACATCATGCACCAAGAGCTGAATGTTCCATTCATATCTGATTTAATAATCATAGCCCCGGTCCTACTTTGGCACTCAATCTGGACCAGGGATACAATGAAACTCACCCAAAATATTATTAGAGACTGTTTATCCCTTGAGCAGGTGCTTCAGGTTCCATGGCTGGGCTGAGATATGTTAAGGTTACCCTGTCAAAATTG
Organism: Triturus cristatus; assembly: GCF_964204655.1. Taxonomy (NCBI): domain Eukaryota; kingdom Metazoa; phylum Chordata; class Amphibia; order Caudata; family Salamandridae; genus Triturus; species Triturus cristatus. Next base: position 1,124,188,204 of record NC_140590.1, on the reverse strand, counting down.
GGATTTGAATCCCGTTTTTCAGATTCACTTACTTGTATGAATACATTTAAAGCAGACATCAAATTTTGCTCAAAAGAGCATAGGGATAAAGAAATATACATATCAAACTGTAATAAAACCATGGTGTCATTATATTTCGACCTTCCACCTGCCCTTGGGGAAGCAAATTCATATCTGGTGTCTGTGACAAATCCTCGACACCGATATGTACTCTTGAGATTTAGACTAAATCTGATCCCTTGTATGTTGGGCTTCCCATCAGGGTCATACTCAATCAATGAACTTCCAGCGTGCCCCTGTGATGGTATTTCCATTCAATCTAACGTCCATTTTATATTTTTCTGCACATTTTATACTTGCGCGCGGAAAATGTATACTCGCCCATTGTTTTTTAAATATGTTTGTACAATCTCACCCAGCTTTGGTTTTTCTCCAAACGCTCCCTGACCCGTCTGTAAATTTCTCTGTTGCATCCTACCTAAGCCTGGTGTTATCAAAAAGAAGATTGTTTAATTCATAACTTATATTCTGATTGACTGTGGGACTGCTCTGCATTTTATATTATCCATAAAGTGGATTGAGGTCACGTTAAAGGGTCGCTCCTTTTTATCTGATATTATTCGAATCTAGTTGGAGTCAGTAGATAGTAAATACATTTGCCTGTTGTCTGCAATCCAACTTGTCTCTGCCCCGCACTAAGCACCTTATGATATATTGAGTGAACTTACTATGTTCTTAACCAGTGTTTTATCTAAATTTTAACTTGGCTCCTATCTGTGTTGTATCTGTGCTTTATTTCATGCTTTATTTAAATGTGATGGGGATGTTTCATGACTTTAAAATGTGTATTTTATGAATTTCTGTACTTTTATGATCTTAATGATTAAGATCGAATAACGTTCATTAGATTGATTGATTGATTGATTGATTGATTGAGTGAGGCAGCAGGTTTGCCATGACAGCCAGAAGACAGGAGTTTGACTTACCAATATGCTCCAATTACGCCAGATAGTGGCAGCCATATTAATCCAGAAGATTGTGTGCATGTTTCCGAAATCTATGCATAGCTTTAATTACCAGGCTTTTTGCTTGTGGCTGGGGAGCGTTAGAGGGGAGGATGGGTATCTGTAGAGGGTCCCAAGGTTCCTGTATCATTGAAGTAAATCCATTTTGGATGGTAACTTCGTTGGGGGGATCAGGAGAAGTGTGGAGCCAGTGCATCAACTGTGATAGGTGATATTATGTGTAGTAGGAGGCAGTGAGACAGTCTCATCCCTCTAGATTCAGTATGTACATGCAGTTTGGCAATTTCCAACCAAGGTCCCTATGTGAAAGAGTTACTGGCAGAGTAAATTTGTACTAGCAATTTTGGGGAAATTAATAATGGTTGTATCCCAAAGACGTAGTTGTCTCTGGGTGGGATAACCATTTTAACACCTGCACTCGGCCCCACAAGGACAGATGGAGGGCTAACCATTTGTCAAAGTTATTTTTGGCTTGATCAAGAGGGGTATTAAATCATCCTATACAATATTGGAAAGGCCTCTGTTGAGGAGAATCCCAAAATGTGTAATCTCTTTCAGTGTCCACTTAAAGGGGAAGCTCTAAGTGCAGGCCTTAGTGGTTATTTGGGATAGTGAACTAAGAGAAGGTGTCCAAAAGTTCTATGAGGGCATATAATGAGTCGTTCTGATTGGTGGCAGTCATGAGTATGTCGTACCTATACAGGAGTGCCTTTACATTAGTAGCTTTAACTGTAACACTACTGATATGGGAGGAGAGTCTGAGCGCCACTGCCAGTGGTTCTAAAGCTAGGAGAAATAAAAGAGAAGTGTAGGCGTAACTTTTTCTCATGGAAAAGATGTGAAAGAAAGCCACCACATTTGAGTTGTGCTTCAGGTGCCTGGCACAGCCATCTAACCTTGTTAATAAACTGTGCCACTATCCAAACATCTCCAAGACTTTGAACGAATAGGACCATTCGAATTGTCAAAGGCCTTATCTGTGTATTAGGAAATGGCCATCTGTTCCATGTCGGACTCTGGGTGCCCATTGCATATGTGAAAACATCCTCATATGATTCCTGGATGATCGTCCTGGGACAAAGCAAATGTGTGAGGGGTGTATCAAGGATGGAATAGCTTCACCTAGCTGTGGCGCTTCTAGTTTGGCAAAGATTTTGATGCTCAAGATTATGAAGGATATGGGCCTGTAACTCCTGTACTCTAACAGGTCTTTGTGCTCCTTTGGTAGTGGGGGAACATTGGCTTTGTTAGAGAGAGCTCTGAGAAAGCTGGACTCCTCGGCTCCCTAAAGACGTCGTAGAGAATGGATTTAATTAGGGGCTTGCAGGCTTTTTTTTAGAATACTCCTGGGAATCCGTCTCCTCCAAGTGATGTGTAGGTCGGGGAGTTTTGAGATGACCTCGCCAATCTCTTCTACTCAGATATTTACAAAGTTCTTCTGCTTGAGATATCTCCCTCCAGAAACTTGCTACCTTCCACAGGGACAGATATGAGAATGGGAGCAAACCTATCTGCCTTTGCAGGGTCATTAGTCTCTGATGCATTTTAAAAGGACTCATAAAAAGATGCAGTTGTCTCTGTGATATATTCTGTGTGCATTAGAAGGTGTCCCTGGCTGTAACGTGCTGTAGGGATTGCCAGCTGCGCCTCCCTTTGTTGTAGCTGGAGAGCAAGCTAGCATCCTTCCTGCCTTTCACCTCTTTCAAAATAGCACCTTTGCAACATTTTAAAAGCATTTTCTGACTTGTTAATATAGAGGTTCTTAAGGGCGCATTTCTCAACCTCAAGTTGATGCCAGAGAACATTGGCATGATTAGCACTGCTGTTCATTTTGTAATGTTATCATCCATGCATTTCATCTCCAGTTGAGTGACCCTCTTTTTAAGCACTGTGTCCCTCACCGTGGTAAATTTTCCAGTATAGCGCTAAAGAGCAAGCCCTCCCAGCCAATGCCTTGGTCAGACCATTCCGCATTACCATTAACTTGGTAATTGGATTATTTGAAGTAATCCAGCCCTCCTCTGTTGGTGAATCAGAACAGCAGCTGCAGTAGTGCACCTACAGCTGACTTGAGGAGCACACTGCTGGATTCAATTGCTGTAATTCCAGACTCTGTAGTGGAGAGAGAAGTTGCCATCAGCTCTTGGCTTAGGTGGGTGGTAGATCAGTTGGCCCCTAGTATAGCCTCAAGAAAATGATTTTCTCAGTAATTAGCTCTAGAGAGAGCAGTTCTGCAAGAAACTGGAAAGGAGTTGACAGCGTCACTATTGACTTCGGCAAACGCCACTATAAATTAGCCTTAAAAGCTTATGATGACAATCTCAAGAAAACCCACTGCTCATTTTAGTCACAGTGCATTAAGGAAGCTAGTAATGATAGGAAAGACATTTTTAAGATTGTGACCAAGTCTACTGACCCCAAGTTTACCTCTACCTCAGTGGAGCCTAGACAGTCTTTATGTTCCCAATCCAATGGTTTTTTTCTAGGGTAAATTCTTCAAAACTCAGTTTAATTTAGCTGGGATGAACATCGCTTTCAGCAGGTCAGAAGTCATAGATCAGATGCGTCCAACTTCACATTCTCAACTTTCACGGCCCAATCTTTGGAGGAAGTGGCAGCTGCCTTTCTGAACTGCAAGTCAGCGTCACTAATGGACCCCATGCCTCCTCATATTTTGAAGTCTATTTCTGATATCATTGCTCCGCTTTATCATGAGTTCTTTGTTAACTCCCTCAGGGGTATTACTGGAGGCCTGGAAAAGAGCTAATGTGACCCCTTTGGTAAAAAAGGCTAATGCGAATACCAAATCGCTAGATAATTTTAGACAACTCTCTCCTCCCAGTCAGCTTCAAAGCTTATGGAAAAGTTGGATAACCAACAACTTTCCACCTTTCTAGTTAATAACAACCTGCTTCATCCCTCACAATAAGGATTTTAGAGCCCATCAGAGCACTGAGAACACATTACTTGAGGTTTCAGAGGCCATTAAGATCAATCTGGATTCTGACCTCAATGTGTCCCTGGTGCTGTTGGACATGTCAGCCACATTTGATACAGTGGGTCATAACATCCTGTTGGACAGCTTAGAACATCTTGGTTTGACAGGCTCGGCATGGAGCTGGCTTGTTTTTTTTCCTGAGAGACGTGAGCAGGAGATTTAGATGAAGCTGTATGCCTTGGGGGTGAAAAAGTTGAAATTGTGGAGTGCCTCAAGGTTCCTCTTTAAGTCCTACACTCTTCAACATCCAGACGGCCCCCTTTGCATATTTGGTAGAATACTTTAACATGAAAGTCATCTTGTATGCAGATGACACTCAACTCCTGCTTGCCTATTATGAGGATGCTACCGACATAAGGGTTGCCTTTTCTCATTACATGATGGCTCTGCTTGACTGGCTGAATACTAATAGCCTGCAGTGTAACCTCGATAAGACTAAAATCTTACTGTTTGGGTGGGATTCCCTTCCAGGATTGTCAGGACCTTGGCCCAACAATGTTCCCCCACTGCTCCCTCCTTCGGCGGCGAGAAATTTCTGCATTATGTTTGATGACCAGCTTTCATATGGGGCTCAGGTATCAGCTGTGGTGAAGGCCTGCTTCTGGATCCTTCGCATGTTGAACACGTTTCATCATTTGCTCCCTCATGAGGCTCAGGTTATCATGGTTAGGGTTATAATCCTATCAAGGCTGGATCACGCCAATGTTTTGTACTTGGGTCTTCCAGATTACTTAATCCAGCAGTTACAAGTTATGCAAAATTTGGCAATCCTGCTACTGTATAAAATTCCTAGACGAGTGTCTGTGTCAGTAATTAGAGACAAATTGCAATGGATGCCAGTTCGCCAACGCATCATGTATTAGACACTGTTCTTCACACACCAAGCCTTTCATGATAAACAACCTATGTACCTTAAGGAACAGATTAGGGAATACATACCAGGGAGACCTCCTCACTCTAGTAATGCCAGACTTATTGAGATCCTCCTTCTCTTCTAATGCAGCGCGAAAGTGGAATCAGTCGCCAGTATATCTGAGGTCCATCTCGGAGGAAGTTCTTTTTTGAAAGCAGCTGAAAACATTCTTATTCAGATTGTAGGGGTTTCAGAAGTGTGGTAGTTTTCTGGTTCTATTCTGCACTTATTACCTGGAGCGTCAGAACACTCTTTGTGGGTAGCTGTGCACTATAGTAGTAATTGCATTATTTCATTCATTAATCATCAAGTCTTTCCAGCTTCGCTTTACCCACTGCTCTTTGTATTTGTAGGGGCGAAATACCAAGTGTGTATTATAAGCATAATTTGTGCAGACATGTGCATTTAGTGATGTTTTATCTTCTGGAGCTTTATAGTTAGAGGATGACATCCACCAGCCTCATCCCATTGGTTTGCGATGACCTAGGTGTATAGAGAGGAGAACCAGACAATAATTCCAGATTTGTAAACCGTGAACTTATCACCCCTAAGGGTATCCAGGCGCTGGGGGCAGTCGGGGAGAATAAGGGAGCTATTGGCCAGAGTCACCTGATGCTGAGCTGCTGCCAATTCAGGGGATCGAACCATGAGCCCCGCACGCCATTGCCAGCTGCTCTGACCACTGCGCCACACCTCTCCCGCTACAATGATCAGACTTCCTTCCAAATAGGACGTCATCCATAAATGGCTGTTGGAGTAATGGGGCTCATTGTAAGGAAAATGTCTATCCTGGAGGAGGGTCCATGTAACGGGGAGAAAAAGGTGCAGTCTTGTCCCCTGGGTGGGCCAGATGCCAGATATGTACTAGTCTCTGATGATAACATGTCGTGAGGATGGCTCTGTCTGAGATAAGGTGTTTGCCAAGAGGGGCCAGTATGGCTTAAATAGGACATGTGGTTATATTCTAGTCTTCCTATAACTACTCTTGTGACCACACAATCTGTGAGGAGTCTAGAGAAATGGACAATAAAGGGGGGCCACCATTGGTGTCTGGGCCATTGTCTTTATTTTGGAAAAAGAACACTGTCCTTCCCCGTCAGTTCATGTACATAATATTTTAAGGGGATAGACTTATTTGCTGGGAAGTACTTTCCCACAACTTGTGTTCATGTGTGTGGATTGTGATTGGGGGTTTCTTTTCAGGTAAACGAGGAACCTATTAAGGGCCCTCCCCACATTTTAATGTATCTGCCTCTTTGGGGGACTAGTGAGTTTCCTGAATCAGGGCAATGTCTATGTGCCCGTAGTGTAAATGGGTCAGTATTCTTTGTTACTTAATAAAGCTATTAAAGCTTAAAATAGAGGCGCACAATATGTAGATTCGTTTTTACTTGGTCCTGATGGGTGGATGAGGGCTCGTGCTCCAATAAGAAAACCCTCCTTCCGAGCATAAAAATTACTCAGGGACATAAGGTGTAAAGCCTTGGGATTGTATAGAAACAGTACAATGTATTATATTATGGTTAGCATAAGTAAGTGTGTGAGCTGGACCTTTATATCTCCTGTCCCTCTATGAACTATTATTCTCCTGTTTGAGGCTCCACAATTCTGCACCGCAGTCTAGTTGTTGAGTCACTTGTCATTCAAGGTGTTCCATCCTCCTACTTACCTTGTCAAGTCATTTGTATGCGATGCAAAGTCAGAGGGCAAAGATTTTATTTCTGTAGTTAGGCTACAGAGCGTGGAGTAAAAACATGCCATCTTAGAGCCCAGAGCAGAAATGTCTTGGAGGACATTGGCTAGTGACATCTCTGTCAAAGCACCTTCCTTTGAAGCACCCGCTACCTTGGCACCAGTGAGGGACTCTGAAAAACATAACTGCCAGAAAGCTTTGTTCTGCTGGTGTTGCGTCCAGATGTTGTGATTGGAACATGTGACCCAAGTAGTAGCAAGTGTTGTGAGTTGGACTAAATGGGGTCCATCCATGTTGTGCGAGCTACTGGTCAGTCATCAGGTAAAAGGAATCTAACACCCATGTTTGTCTGTGAGCGGGAAAGTTAGCAGGGCAATCAGGTTCATAAGACTTTGGAGGAAGGTGACAACGTTTGTCTACTGGTCCAAGATTGGCTCTTTCTGGTCTTCCCGAGGAGGGCCTATGAAAGACAGTAAGTCTTAGATGATTTTTGTAGGCCTTTAGAGGTAGTGCAATCAAGAAGTTTCTTCCACAGGTTTGCCTAGTTTACTCCCAAGGGGCCTCCAGTGTCTGGTTCAGATGTGGCCTTAAGCATATTGCCATCTTGTTGATCTCAGGGGAGTATGGTGGAAGACAGCATGTGAAGTTGTCTAGTAAAAAGTGCCACATCAAGGTGCAGGATCCCCTCACTGGAAAATAGCGTGTGCTGGGCTTGGGTAATATAAGTGATAGTCAAGCTGTGTGTGACAGCCGTAATGTATGTGACAGCTTGAGCTCATCTCATACTGTTGGAATCTTGCTGAGTTATGATGTAATAGAATGTGGGAGTCTGGGAGGCGGTTGGAATAGACAGAGCTTGATGACAGCTGGAGAGGCTGGATGGGGCCTTTGAATGTAGGGAATAAATACATCTGAAATATGCTTAACCCTCTGTATTCTCTATCCATGCACCTGTCATCGAGGTCCCTTACCAGCTGGGGCTGAATGTTGGGTGGCATTCGTGTGGTTCAAGGGTATCTATTCCATGCACCTAATAATGGTAATGCCATCATTAGAATTGTCAATACGCCGCCATGTGCATCAATGTCTATTTGGGCCTCACGAACAACCTGCAGGGCGCAGTGCCAGCCCGATGGTAGTTAAAGGGTCACCTAACATTCTCCCTGCAACCGTTTACTGAGTTGCTCCACCAGCTCTTGTGGTCTTTCGAACATGGGCTATTGTGAGTGGATTCGCTAAGGTGGTCCAGGGAGGTGTTGCTTCTTTACGACTGAAAGAGATGGGCCTATAAATTCTAGACCTTTCCTAGAATCACACTCTGATGGTTCTTCTTCGCAGCATGCGAGTGTAAAGGGGAGAAAAGTTGTTAAAAACAGTCAATTAGTCAATAATTCTCTTTAATACATAATACCCCATGGACAACTACTTACGATTATATAGTTTATTACAAAGCCAAAATTAGCTGGACATCAAGACACCTCAACATGAGGGTATAGAAATACAAAGGAATTAGCATGAAATCAAATCTATGCATCAAATTCAGATGGTGCAGCATAAGCAACACAATCATTTCAAGAAGAAGGATGCAGAAAATCAGGAAGCATGAGTCCAAATTTACCTGCATCGAGGATTGGTGAGTGAAACGCATTAATTCTATACCTACTCTAACACCACAGTGATATCCACACATAAGCATTTTCAGAAGGAAGGATAAAAGGTGTCAGTGCATGCAATCTTCCTAAGAAGTCTCTCTCCCATTAATGGGTCATGTAGCATAAAGCCCCAATCACAAAGATAGAGCTCATTCTAAGATGCTCTCTCTATGAAGGCAAGAAAGAAGTGGGGCTCTATCCCTAAGTCCAACAACCAGTTATCCACAGGTGGCGCTCCGAATCTCGAATCTCCCAATCCACTCTGTGTACAGTCCTGAATGGACTTTTCCATGACAATTTGTCCTAGGTTCCCAAACCTTCACCTGTATGAATTGTAACGCCCTTTGTTTATCGACTCAAGCCACACGATTGTAACTTCTTCTCTCCTTGTCTAGCTAGTAAGACAAAGACAATACTCTGCCTAAAAGAGCGCTTCTTCAACTGCAATACAAAAACGTGTGAAAGAACAGATTCCACAGCACACATGAAATTCAACTATTAATTTTAAATCAAGAGTTGTCGGCGACTTGCATTTCAAGCCTACGAATTTCAGCTAGCATGCAAGGTTTACGAACTCACATTAAAATTAATGGACTTTCAACTACTGCATATACCTATGTATGAAATTGCATAATTAATAATCACATTTAGTACACGAGTAAATGTCAACTGCACAACAGGAATTCCTTGTTTTAACTTTCTGCTAGTTGCATTCATTTTCTACTTTAATTCTCCATGATCCTTGTCAGTAGCCTAAGATACATCACATATTTATGTTAACATATTTCACAATTCTATGAAATGAAATTTCCACTCTATCACGACTCAGGTCTGTGGATAGCCGCTGTGCACTATCTGCTATGTGGACCGGAGATGTGGTTAATGGAAAGCCCCGTAGATACATGGGGAAAGAGGATGACGGTCCAGTTTGTGGCTCAGGTTGTGGGGGACCGCCTTAAGTTCCTGTAGAGTGATGTTGGACAGAGGCAGCCTACTGGGAGATGATGCACACCCAAGTAGCTTCCCCAATCAGCAAGATTTAATAATGGAGCAGCTACCTTCCTTCGTGGATGGCTCTGGTCCTTGGCCATCCCTCTCTGAACTTCATGACTAGTACTTTTCTCTCCCTGTCTGCGAGAGTAGACTCCTCATCCAAAATCCCGCTGGGAGTGGGTGTGCAAGTCTACATTTGCTAGTTGTAAAGACAAAAAATCTAGTTTCTTTAAAGTCTCAGCAGGGGAGTAGAGGAAACTGGTAGGTATGCGCACTGCCGTAATGACAACCAGCCGTGGGCCGTGCAGGTAACAGCGGTGGGGCCATGTAAGGGGTGATTTTGAGGGATGATGCCAAGGGAAAATTAATTATTTATTTAATTTTTCCGCAGCATCATTCCTTAAAACCCCCCCTTACATGGCCCAACCGCCCTACTGCTGTTACCTGCATGGACCGCAGCTGATGCCAACAGCGCATTAAGAAAAAAGAAAGTACATGCTTCGTGGCAAGAAAAAATTTAAAGAAAATGTGCTTTTGAGGAAGAAAGTAAATTTAAGAAAAATTATTTTACTTTGCCGACGCATTCCTTTAAAATTTGGATATATATTTTATAAACGTGATTTATTCAAGTAGATTAAAAACTAGAATCAGAACAACCAACCTTGATTGTAACTAAAAATGCATTGTATTGGCTTTGTGAATGCCTGCTTTTTTCACGAGAGAGCCAAACACCAGGAAAGCCGCCAGGCACAAGCAAGAGCAAAGCCAGTGGGTGCTTTGATTTTTAAACTAGGGCCAGGTGAGAAGGAACGCATCAGCTTCACAGGAGTCACCAGGCACACTGAATGTATCAATGGCCCAGTGACATTATGACAGGAGCTGCGGCTTGGCACACTAATAACTACCACATGCATCAACATTACGATTTGCAATTACCAAATAGCGAATTTTAAGGAATCTCTATTTGATAATTGCAAATCCTTCTGCATGTAGGAATCGCAATAAATGTTGTGATTCCTAAACATTTGCTAATAGCGATTCGGTACTTGCGAATCGCTATTAGCTAATGTGGCCCCATTCATTCCCATGGGCCTACAGGCCCATAGGAACGAATGGTAATGCATTCGCAAATTGTGATTACCAGATTGGTTATCGCAAATTGCGAATGCAAAAGCAAGGGTGCCCGGATGCCTAAGGCCCCCCTGATGCAGCCCCCCAAAACGTGAGTGTGCACATGTGCAGCACACACATGCCCTAAGGGCATGCGTGTGCTGCACGCCACTTTGAAATGTGCACTTTTGTGCATTTTTCAAAGCATGCGCAATTTCCAATCAACTTGAAGTTGATCGTAATTAGCGTTTCCTAAATGCAGAGTTTGCATTTAGGAAAGGCACATGCATCGCAATTAGGGAATCGCAAATTGCGATTCCCTGAATGCATTAGCAATTTAGGTAATCGCAAAGAAGTGCTATTACCTAATTTGCGAATGCAAAGCCTTTCATGCATTAGAAAATGCCTTTTTGCGTTCGCAAACGGGCCAATTCTGCGAATCGCCACATTTGCTAGGGCAAAAATGCTTGATGAATGTGCCCCTAAATGTGTTATCAGTGGCCAAGGGACGGCAGGCGAGACGACAAGTCAGCTGAACGTAATGGCACCCATGCAGCTGCATGACAGGAGCTGGAGTGCACACAGATTTTGTGAGCAGCCTCCTGGGGCAGCATTATGGGTGCCAACGGTCACTTTAAATATACTAGAAGCTGGTGGCAGCATCACAGGAGCAACCTCTAATGCTGAATATGTAAACAGTGGCCCAGTATCTACACCGCAGGAGTTAGGAACTACTTTGTGCTCCATCACCAAAACCTTAATGAAAAAGCAAAAGACGTAACGTAAACACCTGTTAAATGAAGTGGGCTTGTTGGACAGCTACTCCAAGCAGTGGCGAATGCAGAAAAAAATGGGAAGGCAATGGGTGAGGGACACAGACCCAAAGACAACCCTCTAGCTTTAATTAGTTCTGTTGCTTTTGAAGAATGTATTTGTTTATATTTGTTTATATGAGCTATGCTATAAAATGTAACGCTTTCAGTAGCCAGAAATAACAATGAAATGCATTTTCAAATTATGATTTAGAGCTGACCTCACTTTTCAAAATGTTATTTTAACAACAGGATATATTTTATAGGAATGTATAGAGTTATTTTAAATTCCAGAACGGTCCCTCTCCTGACATTGGATGACACTTTAATGACAAAAATAAGGAGCTACACCTGTGTACACCATACATTATAGCTACTATTGATGGCAGGTCTGATTACGAATTGGGCAAAGGGGCATCCCCGGTCTGCTGCCCCTCCGCACAATCACCAAAGGTCTATTGTTCCAGCATCTGGACTGACTGGTTATTGTAAGTCTGCACTTGTTTTTCTAGCTGGAAATCTGTCTTGCAGTAGTTGAGAACACAAACACAGCTAGGGCCCTCCCTGCATCCTACAACATCATCATATAGGAAGCTCTTGAATGCCAGTCCACTCTGTACCGCCATGCCTTCCTCACGCTTGTTCTCCAGTTCCACCCAGAACACACACCCCCATCTCATTTACAGCCTGCTCCAAAAAACTGATTTAATGATTTTGTTTTTTGTTTTGATTGACCTTTCTGGGGAGATGTGGCATTGTGTAGCTCAAAATGGACAGCTGTTCCATCCATCCAGTTGCGGTGATATAGGGGTTGGCATCTGAGACTGGAATTTGAGGTGCACGCAACGTACAGGATGGTGGACTTGGGGAGGGTCAGAAATGTGACAAATTATTTGATGCTGATTGTAATCAGAAGGCTGAGGAGGGCATTTCCTTGTGGCCTTGGCGGTTGCATTTTCTGGGATTTTGAAATTTCAGAAGATTCTTGTTAGAGTAGCAGATGGAGGAGGGTGAGGAGGTTTGACTCCTTAGACCTTCATTACTAGTTGCCTTCTTAAATGTAATGGGACCAGTAACATCAGTAGCATACTGCAGCTCTCTTAACTTTCAGCCGGAGATTTTGGCTGGAAGTCTGCATCAAAATGAGGAATTACAGGGGAATCGACCTCAAATTTCCAACTCAACAGGTAATTCATAATGAGCTGTGTTTTTCAGCTAGTGAGAATTGGAAAGAAAGAAAATAGCTTGAATGGTCAATATATTGTATGTCTCTGGCAGGTGTGTGCAGGTCCAAGTTGAACCATGATATGTTCTATTGAGGTTGAGTGTTGAGGTTAGGGGAGGAGGATGGTAAAAATGTGGGTCCAGATGTTTAAAAAATAGGTATCTGTGAAGATCATGTCATTGAGGCTGTGAGAGTTGATGAGCTCATATACGTCTTTTTCAGGAAGGAATGTAGAGAAAGCATACATCAGAGGGCTAGGGACTGATTTGATTTTGTACTGGAATGCCATGATACTGATTGGCAGTGTCTTGAAGGTACTCATTATTTCTTTAGAATAACTATGAAGCCCACCGTTCAAATGAAGAGCCGGTAAAGATATTTCAACTGGCTTAAAGTAACTGAAGTCAGTCCCCCATCATTCTTTTGGGACAGTACCAGAGACTTGAGAAGAACCCTCCTCAATCTGTGAGCAACCGTGAAGGAGTACCACTACAATATAAACCTATGTGACACAGATCATATATCTACAACGTGACGGATGCTGTCAATGTGTTTTGAATGTTTCTTGAGGACATGTTGGATTTTTGGCCTTTTTAGAATGAGCTGCTCAGTATGTCCTTTCTCTTTCAGGAAACACCTAAGGGATGAATGCTCCTTGATGGAATCACTTCACCTCTGCCTTCTGATACAAGAGATCGTCTCACAGTTCCTTGTAGTCACAAAGCATAATATTCTCTAAGACATCTCTCATGTTACCGCTGTTTCTTGTTATGCTTCTCCAATAAAGTAGCATAGAATTACGCATTACACAACTTGCCTCTTATTTAGCTTCCTCATACCATCCATGAGGTAGAAACAGGTCCTAAGGTTCAGTCATGTGTTTCCATGATTTAGTCATGTATTTCTGCATGTTCTTCTATTACCATTTGGGGGTACTGTTAGTAAGAGAAAACATATTTTGTAGGAAACAAATTATGGGAAAAAACAATTGCACAGCAGAAAGGAGGTCTAACCTAGAGCAATTGATAACACAGTTGATAAAGCAACCTACACATGTTTGCAAAATGTAATCTTGAAAAGAAAAAAGTGTCCATAACTTAAATTTCTTAAGGTTTATTCTGGTTTGCCCCGGAGCATTACTGGCACAGGAAGCTGATCAGACCCTAGGCCAGCAAACGTGCCTGCTGCTTGCGCTGTACCAGTCAACTGTAATTTCTATTCTTTAATGTTGGGGAAATAACATGTGCTTCTTCATCATCTATGACTTCACTAATACCGGAGGATCTGTCTGTTTTGTGGTTTACAAAATGCTGAAAGATCCCAAATAGTAATACTTCCATTTAGTTTAAGGAAGAGTAGAGTTTCGAACCCCCCCCCTTGAAGGCCCACAGGTATTCATCAAGTCTAATTCCAACTAGCAGCTTATTGCAAAGTGTGCATGCATGTATGGAAAAGGAATGACCATCCGATCCTGCATTTCGTAATGTAGGTAGGATCATAAAGTATTTGACATTAGATCTAAGCAGTCCTTTCAGGGTGTGCACCTACAGCCGTTTTTCTAATACTCTGGTGTTTTCATAAGGGATTCTTGTTAGATTCAGTTGTTTCATTTGACATGTTTTCATGTCAACCATCTGCCCGGCTGTATAACATTACTGAAGCATCTTACAGGGGGCCATGTTAACATCATCAATGCACTAGAGAGCACAGTTGCTGGAGACAGGTGAATTTGATGGCTCACATGCATAATGGAGAATACTCCCCCTATACGAGCACCATGCAGGGCAGAAGACGCACCGTTGGAAAGAGGCTAGTCTACTCTTTCCATTGGTAGCTCTCCCTTCTGTATTCCTGCTCGGGGATCATGGTCATGATTCTTGAGTAGGAACCAACCACCATACACCATGGATGTGTTTTTTGGGGAGGGCCCCCCTCCCCCCAGATTTTAGGGATTATGGCCATTTGTTGATTAATATTTCATATGCATTTTCCCTTCACTGGGAGGTGATCAGCCCCTAAGGAAAGAAGATAAAGAGAAAAGGCACCAGCCTTCTTGCTTTATGCCATCCCTGGGCAACTTCAATCACGTGAGGGGTACTCTTTGATAGGAGGCAGTCTCTTCTTTCCAATGGTGCCGCTCTCGATATTATTCCTGGCAGGGGATTGTGGCTAGTCTATGATCCCTGAGGAGGAATGCTCCATTACACCACTTGAGATTGTTTGGGGGGATTGCCCCCTCTTACTATAGGGACCAAACGGCTTGGGGGCAAAACATGTACAATTTGGTGCTCTGAGTCCAGGAGCCTTGTGCAGACCTCCCACCCCACCAGCAACTTTATTAAAAAAAGAGAGTCACAATAAAAAATTGAAAAATTGCCCATTTCCAATGGTGTCTCACTGGTAAGCATTCCTGCTCAGAAATCTTGGTGGGGCCACAACGACAAGCATAAATTGGCGAGTAGACTACTGGACATGTTTTTGGAGTGGTCAGCCCCTTGGTCATATTTACAATCTCTCCCTCTACTGTACTTTTTGTCTGTATTCCCTTCTCTAGAGCGTGATTGGGACTAGACCCCCCTCAAATGGCTCTCGAGATATGAGAACATGGTGACAGCCATTTTGGATTTGGTTTTGCTAAGCAAATGTAACATGTCAGACAACCGTTCCATCAAGAGAATTTTGATTATGAATTATAACCTTACTTTGAAACCATATTGGAGTTTGTGCCATGATTGCCACTTGCTGTCCAATCACAATAATCATCTCTACAGTTTTGCTTTGTTGCCTATTTGAGTATTGTCTTTGCAATTGCATTTCATTTTCTCTTATTGATTTGTTTTTTTGCAAGTTGAAGTACTTTTTCATTGTTAATCCCTGTATGTTCTTTTTGTTTGTCCACAAAGGCTTCCCACTCCACCTGGGCAGCAGTTTAAATGAAATTAATTGACTTGTTTTAGCACCTGTAATCACTTTTGTAAGAAATTGTTATCAGTTGAGGGGGGGTCAGATCTACATTCAAATACTAAACACAATTCCTGTGAAAGTAACCTACAAAAGTCACTAAATAAGCCTGCACCTAACCCTCTGCTAGCCGGGCACAAAAGCATTTAGTCTTGAAGTGGAGGGAATGTGCAAAGGATTTATGGAGAATTCCAGCAGTAATAAAGTGAAAACTCAAGATAAGAAAAATCCCAAACTAATGACAGAATAAATATGTTAATTATAATAAATAATCCTCCACTGTTCTTAGTAGATGTTGATACCAGATAGAAACTTCCTTTTTCCTTTTTCATCAATTGACCATCTTGTAGTTCTGATTCCCCTATACTTGTCTCATGCTTAATCCAATCGTGCATCTTAATCCATGTAGACAACTGGTAATATTTAACTCTCAGCATTGCTTCATTCGTTATCTCCTTCCAGTTATCCCAAGGGAACTCTTTGTCTCCTTTTGATACCTTTCTCCATTTACATATCTCACTAACTCTCAAAGATATTGCAAGATGATCTGTCATATACTCTTGGGTTTCGGGGGAATCCCTTATTGGAGACAATTTACTATAGTACCGGATACCTAATGCCATGCTTATTTCGTACCATAGCTTAGCTGCGTAAGCACTTCTGCCACACTTTCTTAAAATACTTGGGGGCCCCAAATTTATAAAGGAAGCTCTCCCTTAGTAAACCCTCCTGCATTGACTTGTACATGACCCCGACATGAGTCTCATCTGGGTGCAAGAGTAGCATCCTACACTATCAAACAAGTAAGTAAATCTAGACAATTTAGGCAAGATTGACATGCTTACCACATTTACCCGACCATAAATGGTCAAGGCCAGACCATTTTTTCATCACCTTGTCATCTTCCATGTATATCCTCTCCAGATTGACCTGAGCAATTTTATCAGTGATCCAGGGCAATTTTTATCCCCAGGTCATAGCTTCTGATTTTCTTACATTTACCTGATACCCTAAACAAATTCCAAACAGACCTGGTTCTCATTCATTATGCGGGAGGGTATTATGTTATGTTATGTTAATGTAACTTATTGCATGCATAAATACCCAGAGGTGTCTTAGCACTAAAACTAAAGTAAGGCGAAAAGATCATGAAACTAGTTCTGGAATAACCAGGTGTTAACACTTTTCCTGAATGAGGCTAGTGAACTTGCAGACCTAATATACATTGGAAGTGTATTCCAGAATTTGTCTCTGCCACAATCCCCAGCTAGAGGTCTGAATGCTAGGAACCATAAGAAGCCTAGTACCAGTAGAGCGTAACTGTCTACCTAGATGATACCTAGAATGTTTTTTTTTTAGGAACACTGGTTCCATATTATTCAAGGCCTTATAGGCTAATCATAGCTTCTTAAACTTGATGCAACTTGCTACAGGAAACCAGTGGAGTCTCCGCTTTGGCAGATTTAATGGGAGTCTTGCGGCTGCATTTTGTACCATTGGCAGATTTTTTTTATGTTCTTTCTGCATATTCTGATACAGTCCATAGCAATAATCTAATTTTGATAGCACAAGTGCAGTTACAACTGTCCTCCCAGAATCGATTGGGATGTAAGGAAGAACCTTCTTCAGTTTCTTAATCAAATAAAAGGTGACGGAAACAGTATTATTAGTTTACTGTGAGTATGAAAGTTTGTTATCAATCAGTACCCTGAGATTGTGTGCTTTTTCTACTGGTTTTGTCTTGACAGGCCACCAAAAGCCATACCATCTAGGTTAGAGATTACCAAAGATCACTATTTTGGCTTTGCCCATCCACTATTAATTTCCAACATACAATTTTCAAACTGAAGTGCAGGGGAGGCTTGATCTTTATATGCAGCTACCACAATCTGTGTATCGTCGGCATAAGATGTTAATGTGAAGCCAAATCGATGGGTTAGAGGAGCCAGTTCTGACACATAGACATTAAAATGGGATGCGTTAAGTAATGAACCCTGTGGAACCACACAAGGCAAAACATAAAGGGTTGATTTAAAATAATCCAGGGTCACTGTTTGTCTTCATTCCATCAAAAAACACGATAGCAAGGACAGTGCTAATCCTTTAACCCCTAATTTTTCCAAGCGCAGTTGCAGCAAATTATGATCAACAGTATCAAAAGCTGCTGACAGATCAAGGATCATCAGGGCAGCAGCACCCCTTTTATCCATCACTGTCCTAATCTCCTCAGTAGACTTGATCAAGGCAGTCTCCATACTATGTTCCAGATGAAAGCCGAATTGGGAGGAATCAAGTAAATCATTTTCTAGGACAAATTGAGCTAGCTGTTTATTCATGATTTTTTCCACTATCTTAGCTGGAAAAGGCAGCCAGGTGATAGGACGGCAATTGCTTGTATGGGATGCATCCAAATGTGTTTTTTTTATCAATGGGAGGATCAACGCATCCTTCCATAAGGCAGGGAAAATTCCAGGAGTGAACATGGTATTTCTGTGAGAATAGGACTAACCTCCTTAGCTATATCTCGAAGTACTGCGGGGGGACAAGAGTCCAAAGGGGACCCAGATTTAATTTCCTTAGTACGTTTTTTAACTCAGCCACTAGATACCTGCGGGAAGCCCAGAAGCACATTTATGCCATGATCAATATTAGGGGTTTGCTCAGTTAGCTTGCATGAGAGGGCAGCCTCAAAGGAGTCATAGATATTATTGGCTTTATTCCTAAAGTTATTGGCAATTTCGTCACAGAAGCGTTGATTGCTTTCTGTAGCCTTATAACCAGGCAGGTAGATGAGCTTCTCAACTACCCCATATAATTCTTTAGTTGAGTTCTTAGGTCTCTCAATCTGTCTGGTAAAAAATGTCCCTTTTTGGTGATCAACATGGTTTTATATTTAGCCAGTGCAGGCTTATAGTTGCTTCTTTCCTATTTATCATATTGTGCTCTCCAACATCTTTCTAATCTGCGGGACTTTTGTTTTCCTTTCGCAGTTTCGAGGGTAGTTTGCAGTTACCGGATTTTTTACAAATGGGTACTGTAATAGCTTCATTGAGCCAGTCTGTATATTCACTGTCTGCCAAATCTGCATTTGCACTTAACGTAGGCCAAGACATGCCCACCTGGGTCTGAAGCATGGCCTTGTCAATCTTGTGCCAGACTTTTGTAAACAGTTTGGTGTGCTCTAGCAGCAGCTACCACTGGTGCTTTTGGGATGGTATAAATAAATGAAATTATAGAATGATCTGTTCAAGTGAGAGAATAGGTATCCTTTACTGTCAGTCTTGATTCAGAAATAAATATGCCATCCAGTGTGTGTCCTGCTTCCTGTGTTGGCTAATGCACCATCTGTGATAGTCCTAGAGTCCCAAAAGTATCTAAAAGAATAACTGTATCTTTATCAGCCGTATCCTCTAGATAGACATTAAAATTGCCCAGGATTGTAAACTTATTTGTGGTGAAAATGGATTCAAGAATGGACTCTAAGTTGCTAACAAAACTGCCCTTGATCCTGGGGGACGATATAAAAGAATGCCTCTAAAGGTCTTTTCGGATTTAAGTTCACAATGGGGGTTGGGAGCTGAGGAAAAGGTGGCTCCAAATTGCTCACGATACATTAAAGCCGGCCCACCTCCCCTCTTGATGGGTCTGTCCACTCTAAAGGATAAAAATCCAGGGGGTGTTGCCGTCACAAAGTCCGGGTCCGACCCTGCATCGGCCGAGGTTTTAGTCATTATATCATCTGCTTAGAAGGCTATTTTTTGGAGAACAATTCCCATGTGGATGGTTTGATGCTTTCATTCAATCTTAAACTTTGAACCAGGAGTTCTGAATACATGTCAAAAGAGAGAGGGCAAAGAGGACATCCCTACCGATCCCTCTTATTATTTTTACCGGTGAACTTAAGCTAGCATTCTTGTCCTCAGAGTACATCTTTCTTATCTCAAAATATTCTAGTTTGGTCATGGAATGCTCCCGGTTACTCGGTCAAAGGCTTTAGGTGCATATAGGTTTAGAAAAGCTAAGGGGGCAGATTGCGAAGTTGCTAAATTGATCATACCTGTAAACATGTATGTTAGCTCCCTCAGATACTTCCCAGAAAAGAAGCTCTCCACATTCGAAGTTATCACTTATTAAGTACAATAATGTAACCCAGTACCATTCTATGGGAAAGGTAGCTGAACAGCAGTTAAAACTACTTTAGGAGTTATTTTTTTTTAGCTGTCAGGACATGTAAAGATTAGGTGCACA
The DNA here is from genome assembly GCF_964204655.1 of Triturus cristatus. Classification (NCBI taxonomy): domain Eukaryota; kingdom Metazoa; phylum Chordata; class Amphibia; order Caudata; family Salamandridae; genus Triturus; species Triturus cristatus. The sequence goes on along the minus strand of NC_140590.1, from coordinate 1,124,168,574 downwards.
TGCACTGCTTTCTAATTACGGTGCAGCCGGACCTATGAGCCCTTCTGATTTTGGCCTGGCAAAAAGTTTATTTAGGCAAGTAGAAATGGTAGTTTAATACTGCACTACAGGCAGCAGTGGCAGGCTTGAGGCATGTTTTGCAAGGCTACTTTAGTGAGTGACAGAATTAATGATGCTGCTCACTGGTATATTTTAATTTACAGGCCCTGTGTTCATGGAATACCCTCACTAGGGATTTGTAACTAAATTAAATGAGGAAATTGCATGTATACCAATTTTACCATGTTTGGAAGGAAGAGCACAAGCAGTTTACCACTGGTTATCAGTCTTAATACCAAGAAAAAATAGCTATGAAAAAACAGTGGAGTGAAGGCAGAAATCTGTGGGAAGACCATGCCAAGGATGTCAGGACCAACCCCTTTATACTCAACTCTTTCTTTTGCTATATTCCATTTCCATTTTCTACTCATATCACACACACGTATTTGAGGAAAAACATTTTGGAAAGGAAACGGATATGGTGCCCCAATGAATGACTGCTGCCCCAAAAATGGAGAGGATCTCTGAAACTAGTTCAGATACTAAGACTACATTTGAGGGAGAAGATAATGACCCAGAATCTGGTAGTGAGTTTCCAGTTGGTGGTGTTCCAGCAGATAATGAACACTCTTCCAGTGTTTTTGAAGAAAATGGCCATGCAACACAGCAAGGCAGTGCCTCTTCAGATGCACTAATTGCGCCACTGAGAGACAGTGGCAGTGTAATATAATCCAGGTTCAAACAGGTCCTGGCAGAGTACAATAAGAGTGCTCACTTGGTAGCCCCTAATGGATTCCAGCCTCCTATTACTCCTTTCACTGGAGATGCTGAATGTAAAGAAAATACCGCAAACCTTTTCCGCATGCCATGTGTCTTAGGGATATATTGCTGCAAACAAATTTGTGTGCAAAACTGGTTTTGAAGGAGCTCCAAGTCTCTCTAGCACCTCATTATAGGAAACACCTGTGGACTCTCACTTCACTTTGGGATTTGAAAACTTTTTTAAGACCTTATTTAACTTATGGGGATAATGCACAAACCATCCAAACAGTCTTTTGAGTCTTGGCCTACAGTTAGAGTAACACACAGCTTCTCTCCTGTCATGAAAGCAGAGATCATCTATTGATTCTGCAGAGCATCCTGCTTTTCAATGACACCTGTAAACCATTGCCAAAGAACCATCCAGACCCTAACAGATTGTTAAAAAATTAGCCCATCAATGAACATTTCTCCACCAGGTTTTCTAAGATTTATTCTCAATGAAGTATGTAGTTGTCGAAGAATGTTTGATTATTTAAAAAGTGCAGCTGCTGTTGAGGCAGCATATAAGAAGTAAGAGAGCTCAGAATGCAGTCAAGCTTTAATAGTTCTTCATTAGGAACTAGTGGAAAGATTGTGTGGGATCTTGCTCAATCACTCACCCAAAAATGTTACAGCCTTTATTTACAGTAGTAGACCTGCAGGGGTACTCTGCCAATTGGTTGATTCCCCACCCGCAAGGCAGGCCATGCCTTAAATATTTAAATCTTGCCCTCCAAATTAATTGTATTCAGCCCTATACCTGATCAACCCTCGTTGGAACACTCTCTGCTTCTGCCAAACTTTGATAGCCACAATGCACATAGAAGTAAAGCTGACCACCATCACAAGTTACTTGATGTAAACAGAAGGGAGTAACTCCTATAATATTGAACTGCATGTTTATGAATATTGCAAGCAAAGTAAAATTATTTAAAGCCAACAATGATGCTGATAGCAAGCTATAAGCTTTCAATGTAACTCTAAATGATGCTCTCAACTAGATAGCCCCTTGTGATACCGAACAAATAAAAATTAAACTCCTCACCAGCCCATGGTTCATGGACACTCTTGGAGAAGAAAGAAAAATGGAAAAAATTAATAGAGCATTGTAAATAACCTGAAACCCTCAAAATAAACTGGTTTATCAAATACAGATGTGCAAATATATCTACTTCACCAAGAAGGCAAAGAAAACCTATTAATCCTACGTTTGCTCAGAACAAAAATAATTCCAAGAAATTATTCAAAATAGCTGACAGTCTTCAATTCCTTAATCTCCAGCAGTGATATCACTCCAACAAATAAACCATTGGACTGATTATCCCACTATGTTTAGGATAAAATAGGAAAGATAAGAGACTTCCATCATCTAGAACCAATATATTGGAAGGTTTTGTTAGCCCTTCAGAAAAAGAGATTGCACTCTCTGAGGAGGAGTACCACAAAGTCATTATAACCAGAAAGCATTCAGACGTGCCATATGTCATTTGCCCGGTCTCTCACCTTAAAACATTCAACACCACTATTGTCGCCATAATATTCCAAATTATTAACATCTCTCTGGAAGTAGGCAAAGTTCCCTCAAACTTTCACAAATAAAAACTAAGCCCAGAAGATCCTGCGCAATTTAGGTAAAGCTCCCATCTTCCAAACATAGATAAACTCTCAGAAAATATGGCATTACACAACTTTATTCCTATGTTAAAATACACACGTTTTTGACTACCACTCAATCAGGGTTTGGGCCTGGCAAAGTAACTGAATTCATTTTAACTTATGTCATTGATGATTTCAGAATGATTGTGGACAATTTAAGTTTTGTAGTAGTGATACTGCATATCTACTGATTTTGATACTGTCTATCATCAGATTCTCCTTCAACACAAATTATCTTCATATAGGAAGAAGTGTCCTTTCGTAGTTAGACTCCTTCATTATCAATACAACCTAACAAATCCATCTGGATCTTTTTTCTCCTTTTCCACCCCGTCTACATGGGGTATGCCTCAGGGCTCAGCACTGCCTTCTTTGTTGTGCAGTTTATACGTCCAACTACTTGACATTGGTCCTGTCATTTTACCATGGTTCTACTGACAACCCTAAATATCATAGTTTTGGGGGTGGAACAAATCTATCTCCAACATAAGCCAAAACATAGATTTTGGTGCCGATTACGATCCTGTAAAAAAAGTCCCCGTACGACTCGTATCCGGTCTTTTTACCGTACGAATCGTACAAGTGCCGTACAAACTGCCAAGTACGATTCGCATGGGAAAAACTCCATACGAGTCGCATTGGGAATAATTCCCCACACGTCCTCGGGTCGGAAAATGTGTCCGACACCTCCCCGGACGATTTACCGTACAAACGTGAAAAGTGAAGTCCGACCGCGCAAGTACGATCCATCCCGTGCGTCCGATGTCACAACCGTATGGAAAAAACACCGTCCGCACGAACTCCCATTGCAACCATGGAGACATGTGCCCACATACGCGCCGTACCCCCCCAGCCCCCCGTGAGTACGCGCCGTACCCCCCCAGCCCCCGTGAGTACATGCCGTACCCCCCCCAGCCCCCGTGAGTACGGGCCGTACCCCCCAGCCCCCGTGAGTATGCGCCAAACCCCCCATGTATGTACACCCCTGTACGTGTCGAACCCCCGTGTATGTACACCCCTGTACGTTCGAGTCGTACCCCCACCCGTGTATGTACACCCCTGTACGTGTCGAACCCCCGTGTATGTACACCCCTGTACGTGTCGAACCCCCGTGTATGTACACCCCTGTACGCTCGAGTCGTACCCCCACCTGTGTATGTACACCCCTGAACGTGTCGAACCCCCCGTGTATGTACACCCCTGTACGTGTCGAACCCCCGTGTATGTACACCCCTGTACGTTCGAGTCGTACCCCCACCCGTGTATGTACACCCCTGTACGTGTCGAACCCCCGTGTATGTACACCCCTGTACGTTCGAGTCGTACCCCCACCCATGTATGTACACCCCTGTACGTTCGAGTCGTACCCCCACCCGTGTATGTACACCCCTGTACGTGTCGAACCCCCCGTGTATGTACACCCCTGTACGTTCGAGTCATACCCCCACCCGTGTATACACGGGTGGGGGTACGACTCGAACGTACAGGGGTGTACATACACGGGGGTTCGACATGTACACGGGTGGGGGTATGACTCGAACGTACAGGGGTGTACATACACGGGTGGGGGTACGACTCGAACGTACAGGGGTGTACATACACGGGGGGTTCGCCACGTACACGGGTGGGGGTACGACTCGAACGTACAGGGGTGTACATACACGGGTGGGGGTACGACTCGAACGTACAGGGGTGTACATACACGGGGGTTCGACATGTACACGGGTGGGGGTATGACTCGAACGTACAGGGGTGTACATACACGGGTGGGGGTACGACTCGAACGTACAGGGGTGTACATACACGGGGGGTTCGCCACGTACACGGGTGGGGGTACGACTCGAACGTACAGGGGTGTACATACACGGGTGGGGGTACGACTCGAACGTACAGGGGTGTACATACACGGGGGTTCGACACGTACACGGGTGGGGGTACGACTCGAACGTACAGGGGTGTACATACACGGGGGGTTCGACACGTACAGGGGTGTACATACACGGGGGGTTCGACATGTACAGGGGTGTACATACACGGGTGGGGGTACGACTCGAACATACAGGGGTGTACATACATGGGGGGTTCGACACGTACAGGGGTGTACATACACGGGGGGTTCGACACGTACAGGGGTGTACATACATGGGTGGGGGTACGACTCGAACGTACAGGGGTGTACATACACGGGGGTTCGACACGTACAGGGGTGTACATACACGGTGGGGGTACGAACGTACAGGGGTGTACATACACGGGTGGGGGTACGACTTGAACGTACAGGGGTGTACATACACGGGGGGTTCAGCGCGTACTCACGGGGGCTAGGGGGGGTATGGCGCGTACTCATGGGGGCTGGGGGGGTACGGCGTGTACTCACGGGGGCTGGGAGGGTACGGCGCGTACTCACGGGGGCTGGGGGGGGTACGGCATGTACTCACGGGGGCTGGGGGGGTACGGCGCGTACTCACGGGGGCTGGGGGGGTCTGGCGCGTACTCACGGGGGCTGGGGGGTACAGCGCGTACTCACGGGGGCTGGGGGGGTATGGCGCGTACTCACGGGGGCTGGGGGGGGTACGGCGCGTACTCATGGGGGCTGGGGGGGGGTACGGCACGTACCGGGCCCCCTATTCTGGTCGTTTTGCGGCGTATTTCGCTTTTCCGGCACTTTTTGGGTGCAGGAAAAATTTTGCCGTCCTGACTGCTGTCGGTTCGAATCGTACTTCCTGGGTCGTGAAACGCTGCCTGACAGCGTCCCGACGTCACTTCGGGGCATTCCCGGATCACATTCGTATGTATATTTTCGTCGGACGGTGTTTTTTACGATTCGTATGGAAATGGGGTTTCCGTGCGAATCGTACTTCCATGTTTGTAAAGTTTTACAACCGGGTACGAGTCGGACGGAGAAAACGCTCCGACCGACGGTTCGTACCCGTTTTTTCCAGGATCGTAATCGGCACCTTTGTCTCTCTAAACCACAGTTAGGCTATAGGATGTTTCTATATGGCCTCCCCATCTCGAAGACTAGCCCAGGTTGGCCTCCTCAAATCAAAATTTAGGAGTCATGATGGACTTTGACGTGAACCTAGAGAAACAAATGTTCACTGTCACTAAATCCTGTTTTAATCAGATTCGTGTCACTTGTCGTATCATGCCATTCACCTCTATTCCTCACAAAATCACAGCTGCTAATGTTTTGTATAGTAATTTTAGTAATATCTAGACAGTGGCAATTTTGCCTACACAAAGATTTCAAATAAAAGTTATGCTGCCAACAAAAATCCAAAATGCAGCAGCCAGATACATTTCTAATCTAAAAAAATTTTACTCATCTTTGGCTACATTGACCAATTACAATGGCTTTTGGTGACCAAAGACATTCCTTTCAAATCATAGTGTATGATTTATAAAATATTCCATAGTACTTCTCCCAATTTTTTACTGTAAAATTAAAAGCATGTCCTGTGAGAAATCTAGGTCTTGCAAAAAAGGCAATTTTGTAGTCTCCCACCACAAATACAAAAGTAAACTTGGTGGCAGATCATTCAAGGTACAAAGAGAAATTCATTTCCAATAGAGAGTCACACTCAAACTTATCTGATAATGTTTAGGAAAACGTTTGAAAATAGACTTTTCTCTCTGTAGATTCTGCATCAAGTATTTCTCCCTTAGCTAGGCAGCACATAGGGACTTGCTGCAGAGTGATCGTTGCGAGTGATAGATACTCACAAAGAATAAATAACCGTTGCGCAATAATCTGTACAAAATTGGCACTTTAGGTTGTCAGACAATGCAAAGTCAAACAATGGATTTTTTTGTTAGCTTTTTTGTTTGAAACTTCAAAAGGAACTGTACAGTGTGTTGCGGTGCATTGAACTGCTACCTGTGAAATCCTCAGATAGGAAGTACAATTGCTCACTACAATTCATTATGAGAGTGATTCTCCAGACAGGGCTTGGGGTCAATTAACAGAAATGCTTGAGACAAATTGTATGCTTGATTATAAAAAGTTCATGAGTGAAGTTGATAAAACTGACCAGCTACCTGAACCAGAATTTGCGACTCTCATCAGACTATCACAGGATAAATGATGTCCTTCCTTGACTTTGCATTTGCTGTTATCATTAACATCACTACTGTAGAAGCAGTTGACTCTTTTTTAGCTGTTGTAGAAGACACTACAAGGCAGCAGGATTCTCATGTGTCTGTGCTCATTCCGGCAACAGAGAAGAAGAGTAAATCATATAACAAATGCAGAGTTTGGACTTAGCAAGTAATTAGTAAGGAGGTTCATTACTACTGTCCTCACTGCCTGTTTAAGCCAGGCATCCCACTTGTTTCACTTTATATAACATATTCTGGTAAACTGAGAGATGTGGAGCAGTCAGTTGTAAGAGTTGGTATGTGACTTTGAATGGCCTTCCTTGGGTACTTATAACTCCATGGTTCATTACTTTACTTACCTGTGCAGTCCTTCATATTGTTCTACCTAAGTTGGAGAATCTGCCAAAGAAATATCATAATCCATAACTGTTTTTCTTCCAAAATTAGATTTAAGGCATTTTGTCTTCACTGACTCTAGTAAACAGGTTCACATTAGTCTTATTTGTGGCCTGTGTTCAACCTTCATCCTACATCAAAACATGGAAGCTGTTCCATCCACCATTTTACAAGTGCATTATAGTCAAAGAAACTACACAGAAGGATGGATTGGACATCCACGTTTTGATGGAGTAACCCATCCAACAAACCCAGTCTTTTAGGGAACTTGGGTGAGTCTGCCTTGGGATTTTGCCACAGCTTTCAAAAATGCACCACTGCTAGTTGGAGGAATCGATCAAACGGATATCTTCTGACTCCCTCCAATCTTTACCACGCAGTGGAAGGAGTTGGATTTTGAATTTATCAACTGCATTTTTGGCAGTCACATTGCTGGTCTAAACCCTAATTCCAACCGAGGGCTCATGGCAAGCACAGTGAGCATGGCAACAGTGCAAATAAGACAAATCCTCCAGTACATGAGCAAACTGCTATGGGGAGGAAGTATTAAAGGTGCACTTGGCTATCCACATATTATTAGCCAGGACTCAGAGTGAGTTAGAGACACAAAGAGATAGTAAAAACTCAGTCTTGGCTTGTTTTTCAAATGGATATCAAGGTAGCTAGGCAAAGTATACTCTTATGATTCTCTGTATACTCTTATGATTCCATGCCTTTTGTTCAACTCTATGATTCTGTAAAGTGCTCTGATACCCTAACGGGTCAAGTTTGCACTCTATAAAGCACAAAAATAAAATAAAGTATGAGCCGCACATGCATTACTACACCCACTCCTACTCACATAGGTCACACTTGTGTTTGGTTGCTATCTTCTTACCCCAACAAAATGTAGAAGATGTCCCATCCCAGATAAAGCTTAGCCTATACTTGGTTTAATAAAGATCTCATGTATGTAGAAGAGAGATGCTCAAGGTAGGAGTTACACATCCATCACTACACCCACCACTACTGACACAGGTAATACTATAAAACCACATGCTTCTCTCCAACAACACCTACAGGCTAGTTTGTAAACTCTCCATGCTTGTGGCACTTGTATGTGATACAAATCTCAAAAAATGAAAGAAGGAAATTCCCTGATGCTAGATGTGAGGATCTGACGATGAAGCATGCCTTGCTATGTGGGTGGGAGCCTACCTACCTCCACATTTTGTATCCCATAGTCAAGAAACTAAAACAACACATTATAATGAAGTTGAGACATTTCATAATTGCACCACTAGTGGAATTTTGGTATCTGAGATGTTGGTCTCATTTTGCCTGCCAACGAAGATTGTTACTCCATTCATCCTTCTCACTGTTCTCCTGACTGCAAATGCTCCAGTAGGCATGTATGTGCTTTCTTCACTGCACACAAGAAGTATGACCATGAAACTATATGCAGTTTATGGTTACATCAAGTAGGGTATGACTACAGTATCTGAGCACAGGGTTGTCCAGCTACCAGGGAAATCTACTAATTACAGACATATCTGAAAAGTGGACACGCTAGGGCTTTGGATAAGTGTGCTTGCATAAAACGATGCAGGTTGTCTTACCCTGATTGCACTGCAATCTTCAAACTTTAGTAGAACAAAATACAATTCCATACATTTATGTAACAGAAAAACCTATTACAATTAACACCCTGCATTACCATACTGCTTTGAATTAAAACCACACACTGTATGTGTAGATGAGTCTATTTCCTTGCATAAGCAGTGACCATGGGAAGACATCAATGATTTATTTATTTGAATCTGTTTATTGACATTTTGCATTTTCAACCAACACATAGCCATTAGCAAAAATGTCTTCCATATGAAACACATTGCCAATGCACATAACGACACAATGTACAAAACATTGTGCTTGGTTACTGAGGGATACAAAGAGCTATTCATGTGAATTAATGACATCCCTGTGGACACAGATGTGGGATTGATATCCCATCTCATGCATGATGTTGCTCCTAACACTTATGGATATCCTTTGTGTTACCGTACATTCCTGGACAATGTAGTCGGATATTAACCAAATGAGGACAAAGTAACAAGAAGGAAGGAAGGAAAGAACTTGTATGTGAAACGCTGCTGGACCCCCCCCACCCGGGCACACCCTCATAAGTGCACCATGCCCTGTCCGGTCTCCATGTGTACCAGCTAAACCTATGTGCAACCCAGATGCAAGGCTGTCGCGTCTGCCCCCTTATATAGGTGCAATTAGGAAGGTCCATCCACCAGCAACTCCACCTCCCTGGCGTCAACACTACCTGTCGAGGAGTCCCCTGCCGGCTCAATAGAGGTCCACAGCTCCGTTAGAATAGCCCCCCACTCCACAGCCAGAGGGAACCTCCTGAGCCCTAACAGATCCTCCCTGTGCAAGGCAACGGTCTCTGCACTGGCCCAGATAAGTAAGGAGCGACGCCACACTTCAAACTGCGGGGCACCGGGTGCCTTCCAGCATTTAGTAATTAGGCTCTTGGCAACAACTAGGCCCAGATCTATGAAGTGGGAAGTGGCTATATGTTTTCTCACCCTCCCAAATAGATGAAGAATGTAGGCTTCCCACCTAAAATGTATATCTCACCCTGTGCTGTAGGAAAGAGTATTAGCTACTTCTCCTCAGTATGTGGAGAGTTCTGACACTGCTAGAGCATAGGTAATATGTCTGCATTGAGAAAGAGGCATCTGGGGCAGGCAGTGTCTGTGAGGCGCAGAAGTATTTATTGATGTTGGCGGGGGTGAGGTACGCATTGTGTAGTACGAAGAACTGTTTTCGTGGAAACGCTGATTACGAGGCACCTTAGAGGGGCACTTTAGGATAGCCCTCCACTCCGGTTCGGTAAAGGCGTGCTCCAGGTCCTCCTCCCAGTGCTCCTGTAAAGGGCTGCGGGAGGCTGCAGCGTGGTGGCACAGCGACGTTGCAAACCACCTGACTAGGTGACTACCATCTCCCATGATGTGTAAATATTGTACCGTATTGTGTACCGGGGGCTCTGTGTCTAACGCAACCCAACAAGCAGGTAGGGAGGCTATAAGCGAGCGGTGGCTGAGGAAGCTCCTGGGATGGAGACCCTCCCCCTCGAACCAGTTCGGCATGGGGGATCAGAGTTCTGTTGCAGAAGAGATCCCCAGTGTCTTCAATACCAGCCGTTTTCCAGCCGACAACTCCGTGACCGTAGTGATACGCGGACCCCCGGGGGTGCCCTGCAGGGGTATGGAGGGGGCATAGGGTTGTACAGCATGGGTAATGAACAGACAATGGCAAAAGCACTTATAGGCTACCAAAAGCAGTAGGGACTGCATGCGTTTAGTGTGCGCGCACAGGTGGAACAGGTACAAGAGGGCAGGCGTGATAAAGGAGGGGAAGTAGTGGTCATATCCCCAAGATAGTGGGAGGCCAGCCACTTGGCGATCCACTGCACTTACGCAGCTAAATAATAGTGCTAAAAATGTAGGACAGCAAGGCCACCTTGTCCAGTAGGGAGGTAGAGCTTCCTAATGCAGACCCTATGCCTGGACTCACCTCAAATGAAGTCCCAAATTATACGTTCCATATTACCAAAACACACAGGGGGCAATTTTGTAAAATAGTATAGTAACCGAGGCAAGATAACCGTCTTGGCCAGTGAATCTCTGCCTGATACAGATAGCGGTAAAGTCATCCAGAATGAGATCTGAGATCGGATGGCTGTCACTGCCCTAGCAATGTTACCATCAAGCAGGTCAGTTTTGTGATGGTATATATGTACCCCTAAGTAATAGAAGGTGCCAACACACCATATAACCGATTCACAGTTTAGCGAGTAGCCAGGGTCTGGAGTGTTCACGGTAAAAGGAAACCTCAGTGATTTCGAGGCATCAACACGCAGGCCCGACACGGAAGCGAATTCCAACAGTATTGGGCCCAACGAAGCGGGACTAGTATGCAAGTCTCTGACATACAGCAGGATGTCCTCCCCATACAGGGATATTGTATGGATGGCATCCCCAGGGGGATCCCCATGTCCACCGGAGTCCAACGCAAGGTGCTGGTCAAGAGTCCACATGGGCAGGTTGATCGCTTCTAGGAAAGCCCCGATTTGTTGGGGAGTCCCCGGGATGCATAAATGGAGGCATAGTGACGTGCCATGTCTGAGTGAATGTCAGATTGCGTGCTTTGAAGGAGCCCCAAGTTGTCTCGTATGGCATGAGGTGCTCCTGGCAGACTAGTTAAGAAAGCAACTTGCCTGTCTTGTTTTTAGTAGCATGCGTGTGTGCGGAGTGGGCCAGAAAGTTGGGACATCTTAGTCCAGCTGCCGACACATATTCCATGTCAGGCCCAGGCAGTGTCCCCATGTCACCACATTAGAGGCCTTCCATTCCCTGGACAGGACAGTGTGGTATCCGCATTACGCTCAAAATAATCCAGCAGGGATGCACCCAGCGAAGCGCGGAATGCTGGGCCCTCTAACGCGCCAGGTTGCAGCCTCCAGCTGGGTATTGGGGGGGTCTCCTCTACCAGCTGAGCATCAAATATTGGGGGTTGTGATCCGAGTGCGTGTGCCCTAGATATACTGTATTTACAATGAAGTGACGCAGAGCAGGGAGATCAGGATACGGTCAAGATGCACATGCAAGTCGAGGACAGGGGAATAGAATGAATATATTCATGTGTCCAGGTGATGGACCCTCCAAATGTAAGATAGGAACCAGTGCTCCAACCACCCGCCAAGAACTTGCGCACTGGAAGACGGCGCTGTGCACCCATGGGGCGGAAAAGAGCGATCTAATAAAGTGTCTAGTACAGTATTAAAGTTGCCCCCCAGCAGCCAAGGGACATCACTCCAGCAGGACCGGACCCTAGACAAATCCCTCTGGAAAGCACCTTGATCCACGTTCGGAGCCTAGATATAGCTTAGCACTATTGCCTGTCCATTCAATCTGCCCCAAAGGAGCACGTAACACCCATCTGCACCTCTAGCCACTTCCGACTCCTCCAAAGGGACCCCAGCTCTCACCCAGACAAATGCCCCCCGGGGTAATGGATAAAAAGTTTGTAGTATACACTCATCCCCACCAACTACGGGGCAGTCTGTCTGCTTCAAGAGCGGTCAGATGGGTCTCCTGCAATAGGGCGATATCAGAAGCTCTTCGGCGCAGGTATGCATGATGGAGTACCTGCATGAATGAGTATGGATCCCTCGCAGCATCCCTTAAATAGCCAGTGAACGTGAACTGGGGAAAAACCAAAAGTTACAACCATATGTTGGAACCACATAAGAGCGAACCCCTAACTAGGATTGACCCAAACAGGTACACTGAAAAATACGGCAACTAGCGAGTAGCTACGTGATGAGGCTAACGGGAGTGGGGTATACTATGGTGATCTGCCCCGCCCATCCATCATCCTGACGTGATAGAGCAACAGGTCGAAAAGTAACCATCTAGTGAGCATGCTTGGCAGAGACATAGATACAGTCAATAAGCATGGATAATTCCAGTCCCAATCAATAGACCCAGCAACTAACATCAGGTACCGTTTTATCGGGATAAATTTGGGAACACTGAGTGGTATGCATTTTGACAGAATGCAGAAATCTTTATGTGCCCAGCAATTCCCAGGCTATAGTAACAGTAAGATAACTCTGATAGTTAATGCACAAGCTGTCTTTTGTCTAGTCACAATTTTGACTCATCATAATGTAGCATAGAGCATTAATGTGCCTGCTGTATACCACAAAGGGGCCGATTACGATGTCGTTCAGAAGCTCTTCCGACAGAATCAGATGCGCTATCGTTTCCCGCTGTATCGGGTTCTGAGAGTCTGTCTGACCGATTACGATGCTTCCGAACATCGTTCGGTCGGACTCGCATTGACTTCAATGGAAGCCTGTGTTCTGAATGAAAACACAGGCTCCCATTGCTAAAAAGGGGTGGATGGGGAAAACCTTGCACCTTGTGGCGGGCACCCCATGGTGCCTGCCTCACTGTGCATGGTTGTAAAGAGGGGTCCCATGGGTACCCCCATGGGCCCCACCCAGAGGCCTATGGGTGAAGGGGGCCCTGCTACATGACCCCAAAGTCGGATTCTGACAGCCGTTGTGCGTTGGACAAACCGATTTGGAACGGCTGTCAGAATCGGACATCGTAGTTGCTCGGTCGGAAACAGTGTCCATAGAGCTGAATGATTCGACTCCGAACAACTCGGTCCGTCCAAAAAGCTCAACTTTCCCATAATGCAAAATTCCAATACACTTAACACAACATTTTACACAGAGCGTATTTCACTCCCTCATGATCACGAATAATATACGAGACTGAATCTGAGAGCCCTAGATATCGTTCCAGAGCTTCAGACATGACATACATGTTTTGGAATTGTCCAGAGGTGCAGCTATTTATTATTGGGGGTTGTCTTAGACACCTTGGTGGTGATTACTGGAAGGGAGGATCCTATGCACTATGGAGGAAGGGGTTGCTGGGGTAATACCAGAGTAATAGATGAGGAGGTGCCACAAATCAATATATAGACTTGGCTCTGATTATAACTAAGCAAGCCATCTCCCTGATATGCCACATGTTTTGCAGCAATGCTGAAGTGGAGTTGGGCCGAATCTGTGGTGTTGTGTAGGGAGAAGGTCAGAGGCCTGCGCACAGTTCCAATTGAGCTGGAGTGAGACGTTCTTGTGCATGAGGTAAAGTTCCTCTCTGAGGAGCCCGAGGAGGGAGACCCAAGAGGGATGCATGATTGTGTGTTCTCTGTCTCCTTCAACCATGCTCGGAGTTCTCTCTGTTCCCCCTCCTCTCGTTACTTTCCCCTTTGGGTATCATCTGGCATGGTGTTGGAATACTATGTCTGTAAGTGTAGTCTCACTATAATGGCTTTCCAAACTGTTCCACACACTTCTTCCACTCTGGAGGCATGGATCTTGATGAAAACAAATGCTAGTGCCTCGCTAGTTAAGGTTTTGTTACTTGAGTTGCTTGTTGATTATGTAAAAAAAATTGAATCAGTGTCTCCTGTCAAAATTTTCATTGCTCTCTATGATACACTGGCCCAATGGGAAACAGTTCACTGATTGGCTGTATAATCATACTGTAATGGTTGCATTGTGTATACTCTACTTTTAAAATACAAATAAATGGTTAAAAACATGACATTCTGGACAGGTTATTCAAATGCAATGAGAGTCTGCAAAACAACAAATCTATGGTTGGACAACTTGCAGGTAGAAATCTGCACACATATTTCCAGCTTGGTATTGTTCAAACAATAATAGATATTAGTACGTAACTCTTTTTTATAGTTATCCAAAGAAGGTCTCACAATATAGGATATCCACAAGCAGCATGTGAACAAGTGTACAGTCAGTACATTGACGCTGTATTGTTATAAAATGTCATCAATAAGGTATTTTACCTGGGGTACATTATGGCTTGACTCATGTGCAGCAAAATCCCAAATTAGATTGCTTTTTTCAACAGTTTATAGTTAATGAATGCTTCCACCCTGCAACTCAATTACAATAATAAATACATTCTAGCACTCCCACATCTTTAAGTTTGAGCTCACACTTTAGTCTCTATTTGAGAAATTCGGCTGTTTGTTTATTGGGTTATGAGCCCTGGTCAAGCAACAATCACAATCTCTTATAGGGTGAACCAAAAAAAAGTCACCAAATTAACCTCTGCTGAACCCTATGTTGCTTGGCAAAAAAGCAATGTGGCTTAACTTGAAGGCAATGTGTAAAGTATTTTTGCAGCACACAAACAGTACTAAAGTGAAAACAGGGCACAAAAAAAAATCCAAACCAATTTAGTAAAATAAAGTACATTTTAATAAATCATTTGACACCAAAATGAAGAAAATCCAATCATTAGAACCCGAGTTATGAATTGATATACATTTTGGCGAAAACAGCACCAAACAGCACAAATCGCGAACTATGGATATCTGATTGTGCTGGACCAGGTCAAAGTCACAAGTTCAGGCTCACAGAGATGGAAGCCAGGTCGACTGCAGTCACCAGATTAGTCCCACTGAAAGTTTACCTTCTCAAATCAGTGCCAAGAGTCCTGTTTGCAGTGGAGGGGGCCGCGAGAAGCATGGAGAGCGCCATTGGAGGCTGCCGAAGTAGCTCAAAGAGCAGGTCAGGCGTCATGGGTGGGTGTTGCTGGAGCTTTGTATTGGTAGCTCCCCACGAACAGTGGATGCCATAGCGCAAAGAGGCAGCTGCAGGAGCTTCACACTGAATGGCAGTGTGGGCAATGAAGCCATGGCTCGAATGGGCCCATTCACGGTTGTGATGAGCCAACAGTTTCAATACAGCTCTCGGAGCCTACACCAAGGGTTCAGGGCATGGGGGCACCAAAAGGGGAACAGGAATTCACTTTAGCCAGGTGTTGGTCCACTTGCAGGTGCAAGAAGTTGGGGAGCCTTTTATTTCACTGAGACTCAAATTTGGAGGCCAGCAAACCATCCCTTTGAGTCAATTTAGAAGACCTTGGTTCAAGATGCAGTTGCAGCTCCAGTTCTTCTTCTCCAGGCAAGAGGGAAGCAGAGCAGAAAAGGCAGCAAGTCAGCAATGCAACAGCATGTCAGCAGTCGAGCAGAGTGGCAGTCCTTTCAGCAGCACAGCAGTCCTTCTTCCTGGAAGAATATCAATAGATTACAAAGTATACAAAAGAGTTGGTGCCTGAGGCCCTACTTTTATACCCTGGTACCCTCATTCTGGAATGTGGGAGAAGCTTCTAGACAGTGACTTTAGAGTGCAGAAAACATCCTGACTCCCCTCCCCTGATTTTATTCTAGCTGCAGTGACAATGTGGAGGTGATGGGCCCTTTGTGGTAGGGCAGAGAGCTCCCTATTCAGTTGTAGGTGGGGCTGTGTTCAACTCCTCCCCCTCATCCTTACAGAAGACGGTCCATTAAGATATACCTAACCTCTCTATTCTGTGCCTATCTGCAAGAGATTGACAAAGGCAAACAGTTAGTTACACCTACAGGTTACAGAGAGAAAAGGGCTAAGGACAGGAAATTGGCAAGTTTCTATAAGTGGCATTTTCAAATATGATCAAAAACCCAAATATACCTTTAAATAGGGTATTTCATTACAATTCCAAAGACACCAAACATGACATACCTGCTCCCAATTGGATATTACAGCTTATTAAATGTATTAAGGAATCCCCAATATTTTCCTATGAGAGGGGTAGACCTCACAGTAGTAAAAAACTATATTTTGGTTTTTTTTCCGTAAAAGGAAATGTGAAAAATAAAAGTACATGTCCAACCTTTTACTTACACAGCACCCTGCCCTAAGGACTTTCCGGGGTCTTTCTGAGGCGTGACATATGGAATAAAAGGGGAGTTTAAGGCTTGGCAAGGGTATTTTAATACCAAGTTGACATGGCAATACAAAACTGCATTCAGGCAGCTTTGGCAGGCTTGGGACATGTTATAAGATGCTAGTTAAGTGGGTTGCACAATAAGTGCTGCAGGACCACTGGTAGCATTTTTTTACTGGCCCTGGGTATATGGTATACCACCCTATAATAGACTTATAAGTAAATTAATTATGGCAAGCAGATGTCAACCAACTTTACCATGTTTAAAAGAGAGAGCACAAGCAGTGTAGCACTGGTTAGCAGTGGTAAGGTGACAGATTCCTAAGGACCACAAAAACAAATTCAACTAAAACTGTAGGGCAGAGAGGGCCAAGTCCTACACTCAGATGTAAAACCTCAGCCCAACCACTTTTATAATTCAGCAGCCATCAGTGGTCAGCAGTCAAATGACCTGTTTTCACTCCCCTTTACCACCAGGTAAAACCTAGAAGTGAAAACTAGTGAGTGGCCCCAAACCACTGAAGATAACTCTTCTTGTAGGGATCATTAGTTTTTGAATTTTCGAAAACATAATCTCGCTTTGGTGAAGCTGGTGATGCTTATTGTTTACTGCTGCCAGCACATTACACTGGGAAAATGTATTACAGAAATTGTGCTGGTAAGTAAACCCCCCCCCCCGCGAATTCCACCAGAACCATCCGGGAAGCATCCAGCGCACTCACTATGTTTGCATGCCAAACAAACATGTCAGAAGAACTGGCACTGGATTCCAATAGTCAGTTGCACTGTCATATTCTGGGCCATGTTCAGAAAAGCAGTCTCAAATCAGCCTGTGCCGTCTACCATAACCAAGACAGAAAGGCGGCTTAGCATTGTGAGAATTTAGATTGTTTAGCTACCACTGGTGTTCAAGTAGGTGTGTTTTTTGCAAATTGTACCCTTTCCCATTTTGATATTTCCTATATTCAAGCCATTATTCAGTACGTTTTTATTCTAGATCTTCCCCTCTAAATAAGAAGATTTAAGCACATTATGAACCTTTTAAAACAGCATCAGGCTTTCAGGCACTACTTTCAGGCTACTTGTGTATGCTGGACCTTTCATGTATTGACTTCTCCGTGATTGGAAGATGGAAATCTGTTCAAATCAAAAATTCCCTAACCCTTCCCTATTAAATGGTGCCACTGGTGCGTTGAGGGTGTGCCAAATGCAAGCCAGTCTGCGCCCGTCTGTGACCTAGCCGCGACCAGCGCCATGGACCCTGGATCTCTGACCACCCACTCATATGACTCAGCGGCCCTCATCGCACTCAACCCCGGAAGGAACAACAACTGCTAGCTGTCTATGCCAAACTCCACCCATTGCCAGTTCCCACTGCCACAAAACCTTCACCACCCTCTGCACCCCCATGGCTGCCGCCCCCATGCCGAACACCAGCACCTCTGAAGCTCTTAGGTTCATCCTCCTCAATGTGTGCTCCCTGCACAGACACGCTGTAGAGATCTGGGGCCTCATCCACAGCCTAGCGCCAGATGTTGCCTTCTTCACAGAAACCTGGTCCAACTCCAGCTCTGCCCCCGACATCCCCACTGCTATCCCCGACAGATACAAGATCCCGAGGAAGGACCGCCTCAACTTCCTGGGAGGAGGACTTGCCATCGCGCACAAGAGCACCCTCCGACTAACCACTTCCAGCTTGAGCGACACCTCCATTTCCAGATGTAGACCAGCCCCAGAAAGCCGCTACAAGGCACCCTCGGCTACAGACCTCCAGGACCGCAAATCCAGATGCACCTGCAGACGTCTCGAGAAGAATTGAGAAACAGCAAATCCTTGGAAGACCGCACCACATACAAAAACGCCATAACAGAATATCACCAATGCATCAGATCCACCAAAAGGGCCTTAATCCAAACAAGATTCTCGCCAACTCCACGGAACTCTTCAGCATCATCCAGGAATTCAGCAAAACCACGGACATCACCACCTCCCAGGACCTCTGCAACAAAATCGGGTCCTACTTCCATCTGAAAATCAAGTCCCTCTACGCCAACTTCAAGGAACAGACACCTGACTCTGAAACCACTCCCTCCTCCAGCAATGCCAGCCAGCCCACCATCTACTTCTGGAACCCAGTCACCACCAAAGACACCACATCAACCATGAAAGGCATTCGCTCAGGAGCCCCCACACACTCCTACCCCCGCACATATTCCACAGAGCTGCTGCGATACCCAAACTACCATTCATGCCACCTTCATAACCCGCACATTCCCAGATGACTAGAAATGCACAGAAGTCAAGCCCCTACTTAAGAAGCTCTCCGCAGACCCAACGGACCTCAAGAACTACCGACCCATCTCCCTCCTCCCCTTCGCAGCCAAAGTCACCAAGAAGACCGTCAACATCCACCTAATGAATTTCATTGAAGAGAGCTCGATCCTCGACCCCTCCCAATCCAGATTCCGCAGCAACCACAGCACTGAGACCGCTTTACTTGCCGCTACAGACAACATCTGTACTCTCCTCCACCAAGGCCACACCAGGGCCCAGATCTTGACCTCTCTGCAGCCTTCAACACCGTCTCCCACCACACACTCATCGCCAGACTCCATGACACCGGCATACAGGGAACAGCTCTCAACTGGCTCTGCTCTTTCCTCACCAGCAGAACCCAAAGAATCAGACTTCCACCCTTCCTCTCCGGACCCACAGAGATCAACTGCGGAGTACCCCAAGGATCATCACTTAGCCCTGCACTCTTCAACATCTACATGGCCCCCCTCGCTGCCATCGTCAGACAGCATGGACTCAGCTTAGTATCCTATGCCGATGACACCCAGCTCATCCTCTCCCTCACCAAGGACCCTATTCCCACCAGACTCAGCTTCCAGGAAGGAATGAAGGACATTGCATCCTGGATGATCAGCAGCTGCCTGAAACTCAACTCGGAGAAGACAGAGGTCCTCGTTGCGAGACCCTCCCCCCTGCATGGGACAACACCTGGTGGCCCACTGCCCTTGGCAGCCCCCCCCACCCCCACAGACTATGCCTGGAACCTCAGCATCATACACAACTCCTTCCTCTCTATGACCCGACAGATCAATGCCGTCACCTCCACCTGTTTCAACACCTTTTGCATCCTTTGGAAGACTTTCAAATGGATCAAACCCGAATCACAAAAGAACGTCACCCACACACTCATAATCAACAGTCTGGACTACGGAAACGCCCTCTACGTCGGGATCAGCAAGTCTCTGCCCCGCAAACTCCAAACCATACAGAACACTGCAGCCAGACTCGTCCTCGGCTTTCCTCGATACAAACACATCACCCAACACCTGCGAAAAATCCACTGGATCCCCGTCGGGAATAGAGTACATTTCAAGATAATCACCCATGCCTACAACACCAGACCCCAATATCTCAATGAAAGAATATCCTCCCACATACCCAAGCAGATCCGCTGACCTCATCCTCACCTAAGCCCCACACATCTGCAGAGCAAGAGCGGGTGGAAGAACCTTCTCCTACACTGCAGTGAAGACCTGGAACAAGCTCCCGATTGACATCAGACACACCCCCACACTGCACATCTTCAGGAAGATCCTCAAGACCTGGCTCTTCGACTGACTAGAGCTGCTCACCCCAGCACCTTCAAAATTCCCTGATTGATTGATTGATTGAAGTCACAAAAATGTTAGATTTTTGTACAAGGCCACTGAATACATTCTGTCATTTAATATACAACCATTCCCCCTGTCATAATTGGTAATTTTTCTCATACCTACCATTGCCCAGTTCTTACAGAACAATTTCTCTAACTAGCACTTACCATTGCAACAAAATAGAGGAAACACTCTCTACAAACAGAGATCTAAACTTAAACCAGAGTCATAGTTAAGGTGTTGCAAAAAAATATGAAAGGTGAAGATAAGATCAGGTCTTTTAGACTGAAATGACAAGTGGAGGTGGTATTTATTGGTCTAACATATACATGCACGGAATGGAGAAAGAATCATCGCCAGTCCCATTGCTCGATCAGGGCTAGAAGCCTGAGAAGAATGCGATGTTTTAGATCTTCTCTGTATTACCATAAACCCCTACACTGAATAACTTTAAATAATCCAGCATGCCGAATTGTCCATGAAGCATGGGTACCCAGCCATTAATATTGATTCAACAAGCCATAAAAGTTTGACTTCACAAACTTCATGAAATCAAACCATTCAATATATCCCGCTTTGGAGCAGTACAATTTACCAGCGATACCTTAATAAAAAGTATACAATCTTAAAACATTAAAAAGCCAGAAATTACAATCTTAGTAACATCATTTAAAGTGTTTAAAATACATTAAATAAAAGGATGTTCATAATGTGGTTCATTGTATGGTACTCCATATCATTTCCTGATCCTAAGGGCAAGCCTAACAAAATTAATTACTGCATAACAGATATGTGGCACACTTTGACATTGTAAAAACGTTCATTCCATTCTGATATTGCCTAATATTCGCTGCTTGTAAAATAAGGACTTCAAAGGATTTTCGCGGAGTAAAATATAGGGTGAAAATAAACATAAAGTGCACAGTGTTTTGATTAGAGACCATATTAAATAGTCATTTCGGAACTGCCATTGACCAAGATCTCTACACTGGGACTGTCACATCAAATTGCCCAGGCAAAAACGTTTAGGATAGCACCTAAAAATGGGATTAGTTATGAGGTCCAAATAAGGTTCCAGCCCCAGAGTAGTGGAGACAGCTGCATAATTCAATATTGACTTCATAAATTGTGCCTACTTATTTTACTCATTAAAGGACAGGCTGTAGTAAAGTGTATTAACAAGTTCTTTTGAACTAACATCTATGCAAGTAGGATTAATAAACAACTGTGGTATACCAAACTTAAAAAATGCTTGCCTGACATAAGCTATCCAAGGAATTTAGTCTTTATTATCAAGTTCAAAACAATGCTTTAAAAACAACCATACCAGATTAGCTTTAGGTTTGCACCAACTGTTTATCTAAAAAAAATGAAGGAGCTAGGTCAATGGCATCTTTCACCAAGGGTAGACTTCAGGCTGCATGTCCAATATAAGCAGCTGTTCTACTAGGCATTGATAAAACTCTTCCGATAAAACCATTGTCAATCCTTTATAAGGTTGCTGGATTAGTATAATACCAGAAATCTGCTCAGTATTGCCCCTCAGTAAACATTTACTTTTGTAGATTTGAATCAATTCACACACCGATTTGTGACTTAACTTTCAAAAGAAGTGAAAAACAGCCTCCATAGCTTTAAATAACTGTTGTGATTTAGAATTTGAAACAGACCCTTAGTTTAATGTGAATTACAGCATTAGAATTTTGGGAGCTCCATTAAAAACAATGAAGTGCTCCGGGCTTATAATGGCCGGTAGAATCTCGGAGCTCTAACATTCCAATGCTTTCTCACAGCTGTTGCAACCCTGAGGCCTTTGTTTTACAAATTAGAACATTCTGCCCTATGGAGAGGAATGTACTAATAGCCTTAGAGGCCTCCATAGCTAGCGCTACTGGTTTTTTACGGCCCGCTCCATTGTTAAAGGCCCTCGCCTTTGGCTTGGGCTTTTAAGAATGGAGCGGGCCTTTATTAGCCAGTAGAGCCTGCTACAGCAGCCTCTAAGGCTATATTAAACAGAATTCCTAAATGGTTAAAAGCTTTTATCTAGTACACCACAATGCCCCCTTGGTTATAAGATTTAGACTTTGTGTCATGAGGACCACAGGACAGGTCATGGCAAAAGATTTTGTAAAATTTACTTCTAGGTCCAAGTCTTTCATGAATGACAATAATAAACAAATCAAAACACACAAGATGATGGATGGAATGATGCACATTGGCAAAACATTCACCCCCAGTCACAGATCTGGGTTTAATCCATTGCTTGGCAGTTCGGGCTGGACTGTTCCCATGAGGCACAGGGTCAAGACTGACTTGCATATGGCTGGGTTCAAACTGGAAAGGCATGGTGAGCAAAAAAATGATGGATTTAGGCCCAGATGTCTGTACTGGGGTGAATGTATGACATTGTTCTGCATTCTGTCCATCAACTGTTGTTTTTGCATTTGTCACCCCGAGTGGGACGGGTATGCTCAGACGTGAGTCCCGTGCTTTCCATGCCACTGGAATCAAGCTATCCTGGCTGAGGAGGGGTGAAACCCCGAAACCGGTCCTAGGATGCTTGGTTTCAGTCCAGGGAGGACCTGGCTTGGCAGTTCGGGCTGGACTGTTCCCATGAGGCACAGGGTCAAGACTGATTTGCATATGGCTGGGTTCAAACTGGAATGGCATGGTGAGCAAAATAACGATGGATTTAGACCCAGATCTCTGTACTGGGGTGAATGTACGACATTGTTCTTCATTCTGTCCATCAACTGTTGTTTTTGCATTTGTCACCCCGAGTGGGATGGGTATGCTCAAACGTGAGTCCCGTTTTCTCCATGCCACTGGAATCAAGCTATCCTGGCTGAAGAGGGGTGAAACCCCGAAACCGGTCCTAGGATGCTTGGTTTCAGTCCAACTTGGCAGTTCGGGCTGGACTGTTCCCATGAGGCACAGGGTCATGACTGATTTGCATATGGCTGGGTTCAAACTGGAATGGCATGGTGAGCAAAAAAACGATGGATTTAGGCCCAGATCTCTGTACTGGGGTGAGTGTATGACATTGTTCTGCATTCTGTCCATCAACTGTTGTTTTTGCATTTGTCACCCCGAGTGGGACGGGTATGCTCAGACGTGAGTCCCGTGCTCTCACTGCCACTGGAATCAAGCTATCCTGGCTGAAGAGGGGTGAAACCCCGAAACCGGTCCTAGGATGCTTAGTTTCCGTCCAGGGAGGACCTGGCTTGGCAGTTCGGGCTGGACTGTTCCCATGAGGCACAGGGTCAAGACTGATTTGCATATGGCTGGGTTCAACCTGAAATGGCATGGTGATCAAAAAAACGATGGGTTTAGGCCCAGATCTCTGTACTGGGGTGAATGAATGACATTGTTCTGCATTCTGTCCATCAACTGTTGTTTTTGCATTTGTCACACCGAGTGGGACGTATATTCTCAGACGTGAGTCCTGTGCTCTCCATGCCACTGGAATCAAGCTATCCTGGCTGAAGAGGGGTGAAACCCCGAAACCGGCGCTAGGATGCTTGGTTTCAGTCCAGGGAGGACCTGGCTTGGCAGTTCGGGCTGGACTGTTCCCATGAGGCACAGGGTCAAGACTGATTTGCATATGGCTGGGTTCAAACTGGAATGGCATGGTGAGCAAAATAACGATGGATTTATACCCAGATCTCTGTACTGGGGTGAGTGTATGACATTGTTCTGCATTATGTCCATCAACTGTTGTTTTTGCATTTGTCACCCCGAGTGGGACGGGTATGCTCAGACGTGAGTCCCGTGCTCTCCATGCCACTGGAATCATGCTATCCTGGCTGAAGAGGGGTGAAAACCCGAAACAGGTCCTAGGATGCTTAGTTTCAGTCCAGGGAGGACCTGGCTTGGCAGTTCGGGCTGGACTGTTCCCATGAGGCACAGGGTCAAGACTGATTTGCATATGGCTGGGTTCAACCTGAAATGGCATGGTGATCAAAAAAACGATGGGTTTAGGCCCAGATCTCTGTACTGGGGTGAATGTATGACATTGTTCTGCATTCTGTCCATCAACTGTTGTTTTTGCATTTGTCACCCCGAGTGGGACGTATATTCTCAGACGTGAGTCCTGTGCTCTCCATGCCACTGGAATCAAGCTATCCTGGCTGAAGAGGGGTGAAACCCCGAAACCGGCGCTAGGATGCTTGGTTTCAGTCCAGGGAGGACCTGGCTTGGCAGTTCGGGCTGGACTGCTCCCATGAGGCACAGGGTCAAGACTGATTTGCATATGGCTAGGTTCAACCTGAAATGGCATGGTGATCAAAAAAACGATGGGTTTACGCCCAGATCTCTGTACTGGGGTGAATGTATGACATAGTTCTGCATTTTGTCCATCAACTGTTGTTTTTGCATTTGTCACCCCGAGTGGGATGTGTATGCTCAGACGTGAGTCCCGTGCTCTCCATGCCACTGGAATCAAGCGATCCTGGCTGAAGAGGGGTGAAACCCCGAAACCGGTCCTAGGATGCTTGGTTTCAGTCCAGGGAGGACCTGGCTTGGCAGTTCGGGCTGGACTGTTCCCATGAGGCACAGGGTCAAGACTGATTTGCATATGGCTGGGTTCAAACTGGAATGGCATGGTGAGCAAAATAACGATGGATTTAGACAAAGATCTCTGTACTGGGGTGAATGTACGACATTGTTCTTCATTCTGTCCATCAACTGTTGTTTTTGCATTTGTCACCCCGAGTGGGACGGGTATGCTCAAACGTGAGTCCTGTTTTCTCCATGCCACTGGAATCAAGCTATCCTGGCTGAAGAGGGGTGAAACCCCGAAACCGGTCCTAGGATGCTTGGTTTCAGTCCAACTTGGCAGTTCGGGCTGGACTGTTCCCATGAGGCACAGGGTCATGACTGATTTGCATATGGCTGGGTTCAAACTGGAATGGCATGGTGAGCAAAAAAACGATGGATTTAGGCCCAGATCTCTGTACTGGGGTGAGTGTATGACATTGTTCTGCATTCTGTCCCTCAACTGTTGTTTTTGCATTTCTCACCCCGAGTGGGACGGGTATGCTCAGACGTGAGTCCCGTGCTCTCCATGCCACTGGAATCAAGCTATCCTGGCTGAAGTGGGGTGAAACCCCGAAACCGGTCCTAGGATGCTTAGTTTCAGTCCAGGGAGGACCTGGCTTGGCAGTTCGGGCTGGACTGTTCCCATGAGGCACAGGGTCAAGACTGATTTGCATATGTCTGGGTTCAACCTGAAATGGCATGGTGATCACAAAAACGATGGGTTTAGGCCCAGATCTCTGTACTGGGGTGAATGTATGACATTGTTCTGCATTCTGTCCATCAACTGTTGTTTTTGCATTTGTCACCCCGAGTGGGACGGGTATGCTCAGACGTGAGTCCCGTGCTTTCCATGCCACTGGAATCAAGCTATCCTGGCTGAAGAGGGGTGAAACCCCAAAACCGGTCCTAGGATGCTCGGTTTCAGTCCAGGGAGGAACTGGCTTGGCAGTTTGGGCTGGACTGTTCCCATGAGGCACAGGTTCAAGACTGATTTGCATATGGCCGGGTTCAAACTGGAATGGCATGGTGAGCAAAATAACGATGGATTTAGACCCAGATCTCTGTACTGGGGTGAATGTACGACATTGTTCTTCATTCTGTCCATCAACTGTTGTTTTTGCATTTGTCACCCCGAGTGGGACCGGTATGCTCAAACGTGAGTCCCGTTTTCTCCATGCCTCTGGAATCAAGCTATCCTGGCTGAAGAGGGGTGAAACCCTGAAACCGGTCCTAGGATGCTTGATTTCAGTCCAACTTGGCAGTTCGGGCTGGACTGTTCCCATGAGGCACAGGGTCATGACTGATTTGCATATGGCTGGGTTCAAACTGGAATGGCATGGTGAGCAAAAAAACGATGGATTTAGGCCCAGATCTCTGTACTGGGGTGAGTGTATGACATTGTTCTGCATTCTGTCCATCAACTGTTGTTTTTACATTTGTCACCCCGAGTGGGACGGGTATGCTCAGACGTGAGTCCCGTGCTCTCCATGCCACTGAAATCAAGCTATCCTGGCTGAAGAGGGGTGAAACCCCAAAACCGGTCCTAGGATGCTCGGTTTCAGTCCAGGGAGGAACTGGCTTGGCAGTTTGGGCTGGACTGTTCCCATGGGCACAGGTTCAAGACTGATTTGCATATGGCCGGGTTCAAACTGGAATGGCATGGTGAGCAAAATAACGATGGATTTAGACCCAGATCTCTGTACTGGGGTGAATGTACGACATTGTTCTTCATTCTGTCCATCAACTGTTGTTTTTGCATTTGTCACCCCGAGTGGGACCGGTATGCTCAAACGTGAGTCCCGTTTTCTCCATGCCTCTGGAATCAAGCTATCCTGGCTGAAGAGGGGTGAAACCCCGAAACCGGTCCTAGGATGCTTGATTTCAGTCCAGGGAGGACCTGGCTTGGCAGTTCGGGCTGGACTGTTCCCATGAGGCACAGGGTCAAGACTGATTTGCATATGGCTGGGTTCAAACTGGAATGGCATGGTGAGCAAAATAACGATGGATTTAGACCCAGATCTCTGTACTGGGGTGAATGTACGACATTGTTCTTCATTCTGTCCATCAACTGTTGTTTTTGTATTTGTCACCCCGAGTGGGACGGGTATGCTCAAACGTGAGTCCCGTTTTCTCCATACCACTGGAATCAAGCTATCCTGGCTGAAGAGGGGTGAAACCCCGAAACCGGTCCTAGGATGCTTGGGTCCAGTCCAACTTGGCAGTTCGGGCTGGACTGTTCCCATGAGGCACAGGGTCATGACTGATTTGCATATGGCTGGGTTCAAACTAGAATGGCATGGTGAGCAAAAAAACGATGGATTTAGACCCAGATCTCTGTATTGGGGTGAGTGTATGACATTGTTCTGCATTCTGTCCATCAACTGTTGTTTTTGCATTTGTCACCCCGAGTGGGACGGGTATGCTCAGACGCGAGTCCCGTGCTCTCCATGCCACTGGAATCATGCTATCCTGGCTGAAGAGGGGTGAAACCCCGAAACCGGTCCTAGGATGCTTAGTTTCAGTCCAGGGAGGACCTGGCTTGGCAGTTCGGGCTGGACTGTTCCCATGAGGCACAGGGTCAAGACTGATTTGCATATGGCTGGGTTCAACCCGAAATGGCATGGTGATCAAAAAAACGATGGGTTTAGGCCCAGATCTCTGTACTGGGGTGAATGTATGACATTGTGCTGCATTCTGTCCATCAACTGTTGTTTTTGCATTTGTCACCCCGAGTGGGACGTATATTAACAGACGTGAGTCCTGTGCTCTCCATGCCACTGGAATCAAGCTATCCTGGCTGAAGAGGGGTGAAACCCCGAAAGCGGCGCTAGGATGCTTGGTTTCAGTCCAGGGAGGACCTGGCTTGGCAGTTCGGGCTGGACTGCTCCCATGAGGCACAGGGTCAAGACTGATTTGCATATGGCTAGGTTCAACCTGAAATGGCATGGTGATCAAAAAAACGATGGGTTTACGCCCAGATCTCTGTACTGGGGTGGATGTATGACATAGTTCTGCATTTTGTCCATCAACTGTTGTTTTTGTATTTGTCACCCCGAGTGGGACGTGTATGCTCAGACGTGAGTACCGTGCTCTCCATGCCACTGGAATCAAGCTATCCTGGCTGAAGAGGGGTGAAACCCCGAAACCGGTCCTAGGATGCTTGGTTTCAGTCCAACTTGGCAGTTCGGGCTGGACTGTTCCCATGAGGCACAGGGTCATGACTGATTTGCATATGGCTGGGTTCAAACTGGAATGGCATGGTGAGCAAAAAAACGATGGATTTAGGCCCAGATCTCTGTACTGGGGTGAGTGTATGACATTGTTCTGCATTCTGTCCATCAACTGTTGTTTTTGCATTTGTCACCCCGAGTGGGACGGGTGTGCTCAGACGTGAGTCCCGTGCTCTCCATGCCACTGGAATCAAGCAATCCTGGCTGAAGAGGGGTGAAACCCCGAAACCGGTCCTAGGATGCTTAGTTTCAGTCCAGGGTGGACCTGGCTTGGCAGTTCGGGCTGGACTGTTCCCATGAGGCACAGGGTCAAGACTGATTTGCATATGGCTGGGTTCAACCTGAAATGGCATGGTGATCAAAAAAACGATGGGTTTAGGCCCAGATCTCTGTACTGGGGTGAATGTATGACATAGTTCTGCATTTTGTCCATCAACTGTTGTTTTTGCATTTGGCACCCCGAGTGGGACGTGTATGCTCAGACGTGAGTCCCGTGCTCTCCATTCCACTGGACTCAAGCTATCCTGGCTGAAGAGGGGTGAAACCCCGAAACCTGTCCTAGGATGCTTGGTTTCAGTCCAGGGAGGACCTGGCTTGGCAGTTCGGGCTGGACTGTCCCCATGAGGCACAGGGTCAAGACTGATTTGCATATGGCTGGGTTGAAACTGGAATGGCATGGTGAGCAAAAAAACGATGGATTTAGGCCCAGATCTCTGTACTGGGGTGAATGTATGACATTGTTCTGCATTCTGTTCATCAACTGTTGTTTTTGTATTTGTCGCCCCGAGTGGGACGGGTATGCTCAGACGTGAGTCCCGTGCTCTCCATGCCACTGGAATCAAGCTATCCTGGCTGAAGAGGGGTGAAACCCGGAAACCGGTCCTAGGATACTTGGTTTCAGTCCAGGGAGGACCTGGCTTGGCAGTTCGGGCTAGACTGTCCCCATGAGGCACAGGGTCAAGACTGATTTGCATATGGCTAGGTTCAACCTGAAATGGCATGGTGATCAAAAAAACGATGGGTTTACGCCCAGATCTCTGTACTGGGGTGAATGTATGACATAGTTCTGCATTTTGTCCATCAACTGTTTTTTTTTCATTTGTCACCCCGAGTGGGACGTGTATGCTCAGACGTGAGTCCCGTGCTCTCCATGCCACTGGAATCAAGCTATCCTGGCTGAAGAGGGGTGAAACCCCGAAACCGGTCCTAGGATGCTTGGTTTCAGTCCAACTTGGCAGTTCGGGCTGGACTGTTCCCATGAGGCACAGGGTCATGACTGATTTGCATATGGCTGGGTTCAAACTGGAATGGCATGGTGAGCAAAAAAACGATGGATTTAGGCCCAGATCTCTGTACTGGGGTGAGTGTATGACATTGTTCTGCATTCTGTCCATCAACTTTTGTTTTTGCATTTGTCACCCCGAGTGGGACGGGTATGCTCAGACGTGAGTCCCGTGCTCTCCATGCCACTGGAATCAAGCTATCCGGGCTGAAGAGGGGTGAAACCCTGAAACCGGTCCTATGATGCTTAGTTTCAGTCCAGGGAGGACCTGGCTTGGCAGTTCGGGCTGGACTGTTCCCATGAGGCACAGGGTCAAGACTGATTTGCATATGGCTGGGTTCAACCTGAAATGGCATGGTGATCAAAAAAACGATGGGTTTAGGCCCAGATCTCTACTGGGGTGAATGTATGACATTGTTCTGCATTCTGTCCATCAACTGGTGTTTTTGCATTTGTCACCCCGAGTGGGACGTATATTCTCAGACGTGAGTCCTGTGCCCTCCATGCCACTGGAATCAAGCTATCCTGGCTGAAGAGGGGTGAAACCCCGAAACCGGCGCTAGGATGCTTGGTTTCAGTCCAGGGAGGACCTGGCTTGGCAGTTCGGGCTGGACTGCTCCCATGAGGCACAGGGTCAAGACTGATTTGCATATGGCTCGGTTCAACCTGAAATGGCATGGTGATAAAAAAACCGATGGGTTTACGCCCAGATCTCTGTACTGGGGTAAATGTATGACATAGTTCTGCATTTTGTCCATCAACTGTTGTTTTTGCATTTGTCACCCCGAGTGGGACGTGTATGCTCAGACGTGAGTCCCGTGCTCTCCATGCCACTGGAATCAAGCTATCCTGGCTGAAGAGGGGTGAAACCCCGAAACCGGTCCTAGGATGCTTGGTTTCAGTCCAGGGAGGACCTGGCTTGGCAGTTCGGGCTGGACTGTCCCCATGAGGCACAGGGTCAAGACTGATTTGCATATGGCTGGGTTGAAACTGGAATGGCATGGTGAGCAAAAAAACGATGGATTTAGGCCCAGATCTCTGTACTGGGGTGAATGTATGACATTGTTCTGCATTCTGTTCATCAACTGTTGTTTTTGCATTCATCACCCCGAGTGGGACAGGTATGCTCAGACGCTTATTTATACACTAACCAGGCATTTATTTCCTCTTCTCTGGTGATTGTCCACGTTTTGTTAATGAAGAAAAATAAATGCAAAAGCTTACCGCAAGTCTTTCAATACTTTCTCTTTTGGGCCTGAAAAGGGGGTTGCCTAGCAACCGGAATAACCTTGCTTTTCCTTTTCTTTGTAGGAATGAAGCCGAGGGACTGGAATCAAGAAGGGACAGGTAGTAGCAAAAGCTGGATGTGTTCTGAGAACAGCTTCGACAGGATGCCTTGCAGGACTGGAGTCAGGTAAGCTGTCTGGATGCATTGCCAATGCGACGAAGCGAAGCGTTAATTAGACACAAGTGCTTCCTTAAATAGCCTGGTGCTTACAAAGTTCTAGAAGACACGTGTGCACTGGGAAGCTGTTGACACGTGCGCTTGTCTTTCAATGTAACCGGGCACACCCTGCAGTATTAAACCTAACAAGCATTGGCCAATGCAAGAAAACAAACATTGGCAAAGCCAAGTGTGTACATAATTCAACAGTTTTGTCCATATTATAACCCAGATACTGATAATACATATTCAGGATATGATTCAGAACAGATATGTGGAATCACAACATTTATGGGACATACTGGGAATACTGGCAAGCATTCCTTAAGGCATACAACAATTACAGAGAAACCAAACCCTGTACTAGGTGGGCATATCATGACAAAACAGCACAATTCCGTTTACCCATAACAGTCCCCCCCCCCCCAAAGGTCTTCTCAAGGGGCTGGGTTTAGCAGGATTTCGAGCATGAAAGAGCTTAACCAGTCGAGGGGCATGGACATGTGATTCTGGTTCCCATGATCTCTCCGAGTCATCGTAACCTTTCCAGTCTATTAGATAATACAAGCGACCTTGTATGCGTTTTGCATCCAAGACACGATGTACCTCATATTCTTCATGGTCGCCAATAATCACCGGTGGGGGTTTTTGATCTTTTCGTGTAGATGGGTTATGTGGTTTCAGAAGGGATACATGAAAAACAGGGTGAATGGCATGGTCATCAGGGAGAGTGAGTTTCATGGACACTGGATTCAAAATCTTGTTGATGGGGAACGGGCCAATATATCTTGGTTTTAACTTCTTTGGGCCTTCCAATTGTATGTTTCTTGTGGATAACCAAACAAGGTCACCCACCTTGTAAGATGGTTCTGGAGTCCTGTGCTTGTCAGTAATCAATTTTGTATGCAGTTTGTTTTTAGCTAAACTTACTTTAGCTTTTTCTTGGAAATCCCGTAACTGTGTCAATCTGTCACTAACTGCTGGCAGTGTGTCAGCAGGAGTGAGAAGAGTAGTGGCTAGGGCTCGTGGATGTAAACCTGTCATAAAATAAAATGGGGAACATCCTAGTGCTGCATGAATGCTATTGTTATATGTAAACTCAGCAAGTGGAAGAACAGCATCCCACTGTGATGTTAGCGTAGTGGTCAGGCACCTTAAACTCTACTCAAGATATTGATTTACTTTTTCTGTCTGACCATCTGTTTGAGGGTGACAAGCCGATGAGAGTGCGATTTCCATCCCTAAATGAGTACACAATTGTTTCCAAAATTTTGACACAAATTGGGGGCCCCTATCGGAAAAAATTGTACTCGGAAGGCCGTGAAGTTTCACAATGTTGTTAACAAAGATATCACTGAATTCACTAGCAGTTGGTATTTTTTTTAACTGAATGAAATGACTCATTTTAGACAAAAGGTCAACTACTACTAAGATTGTAGTGATATTGGTAGACTTTGGGAGGTCAGTAATAAAATCTAAGCTAATCTTCTGCCAAGGAAGTGGTGGTATGGGTAGTGGCTGTAAAAGACCTGTTGGTGCTAAATGTGAGGCCTTTTGTCGGGCACAGACAGGACAGGCGTTTATGTAGTTTTGTACATCTTGTCTTAAATTTTCCCACCAGAAATTCCGTAGGCATAATTCCAATTTTTTAGTGATTCCAGGATGTCCTGCAGTACTTGCTTCATGGGACCATTGTAACACCTGTTGCTGTAAGCTCTCGTGAGGAAGATACAGTGTTTTATCATGGACGAAATAACCATCATGGATTGTGTGTAGTCTATGCGACAACCATTTCTGTTGGTCTAAAGTCTGCACCTTTTTGTTTTACTTCTTGAAGAAAAGAATTGGAGTGAATAACACCCACTATCTTTTCTGGAGGAATAATGTGTTGTGGATTTTTATTTTCCTCTAGCTGATTATCACCAATTAACCTAGACAATGTATCAGAGATCAATTGTTTTTGTCCTGGACGGTACGTTATTAAAAAATCAAATTCACTGAAGAACTGTAACCAGCGCATTTGTCTGGGAGTGAGAGCCTTAACAGAAGTAAAGAAATTAAGGTTTTTGTTGTCAGAGAAGTTGGTGATGGTGTGTTTTGCCCCCAATAGATGATGTCTCCATTCCGAAAATACTGCTTTAATTGCTAACAGTTCGCGTTCCGCAATCGTATAATTCTGTTCTGCAGGTAACAGTTTTCGTGAATAGAAGGCAATTGGATGTAGGTGACCCGTGGAGTCATCTTTTTGCATTAACACGCCTCCCAATGCACTTTGCGAAGCGTCCGCTTCCACAAAAAAGGGTCTGTCTGGGTCAGGATGAATAAAAACTGGTGCTGAGGTGAAGGCTTGTTTTAATTTTGAGAAAGCATTGTCAGCATCTGTAGTCCATTGAAACCGCTGCCCCTTGCGAAGCAACTGAGTAATAGGTGTCACTATGTCAGAGAATTTAGCAATAAAGCGCCTATAGAAGTTAGGAAAACCAAGTATCCATTGGGTGTCTTTGACTGAAGAGGGAATGGGCCAATTCAAAATAG
The DNA here is from genome assembly GCF_964204655.1 of Triturus cristatus. NCBI lineage: Eukaryota > Metazoa > Chordata > Amphibia > Caudata > Salamandridae > Triturus > Triturus cristatus. The sequence continues at coordinate 1,124,135,512 of NC_140590.1, read as the reverse complement.
CTTCGACTTTCTTTGGGTCCATTGTTATGCCCTCAGGAGAAAGCCAATACCCTAAAAATTCCACTCTTCTGGAGTTAAACTCACATTTCTCAAGTTTGGCATATAATGCATGGTCTCTCAAAAGTTGTAATACACAACGGACATGCTGAACATGTTCTTGTTCTGATTTGGAAAATATAAGTATTTCATCGATATACACGATGACGCAAATGTCAAGAAAATCATGAAGGACTTCATTTATGAAATATTGAAACGCAGCTGGGGCGTTACAGAGACCGAATGGCATTACCGTATATTCGAACAGACCGAATTTTGTCCGAAACGCGATCTTCCATTCGTCTCCCTCCTTAATGCGAATCAGGTGATATGCACCCCTTAGGTCCAGCTTGGTGTAAATGGTGGATCCCTTGACTTGGTCAATAAGACTGGGATTAGTGGCAATGGGTAGCGATTTTTAATTGTGGCTTTATTAATGGCGCGATAGTCAATGCACGCTCTGAGATCGCCAGATTTCTTTGCCACAAAAAAGAGTGGCGAAGAGACTGGGGACGTGGAATGTCGAATAAACCGATTTCCAATAATTCGTCAAGGTATTTCTTTAGATATTGATTTTCTGGCTCAGTTAGAGCATAAATCCTGCTGCAGTGTAGGACTGCACCTGGAAATAAATCTATCCTGCAGTCATAGACTCTGTGAGGTTGTAGATGGTAGCTTGTACAGGATCAAACACATCAGAAAAATCTAAAAACTCTTTAGGCAACTGTGGGGATTCAGACTGCGATGCACCACATGTCATTTGATAAATTACATTTATTAAAATGCCATCTTCTTGATGCACTATCATCCAAGCTCCCTACAACGACTTCCGTTTTAATTAGGGCATGATCTGAAAGGACATTTAAAATATGTTCATATTTGCTAACTACAAGATTATGTGAGGTCAGAAAAAAGTCTATTCTTGATACTGAATCACATTTTGCTGAGTAACACGAGTACCCACGTTTAGCTGGATTGTTGAGTCGCCAATAGTCTACAATATCTAGATCAAGTTTACAGCTAGACAGGGCGATAGAGACTTGGGAATTATTTTGTTTTTGTTCTATCTTTGTTGAGTCAACTGAGGGATCCTGTAGAAAATTAAAATCACCTCCTCATATGATCTGACCTGGAATACCCAATAGAGCGTGCTTTAGTTGTAGAATGGGGAGTGGGTCATCTATCACTAGTGCATGGATTGTAGCCAGTATAAGATCTAACTGATTTAGTTTTCCATGCACAAATGTCCATCTTCCACCCAGATCTGAGTGTGAAACATTAACATAAAATTGAACATGCTTCCCTAAAAAAATACTCACTTCTCTCTGCGCAGAGCCCGAAACAGATGAACAATAAAAACCCGCCCAATTCTTAAGAATTTTCGGAGCATCTGATAAACTTTGGAAATGCGTCTCTTGAAAAAAGATAACATCGGTATAAAGCCCTTTGAGCCAGCTCTCTACAGCATAGGCTTTACGTCTGTTGTTTAGGCCATTAGCATTAAAAGACAAAATTGTTAATTTATTCCTATTCAACATTCAACAATAAATGGGATTCATAAAGTGACTTGTGCCAGCTCTGAACGGGGCCAGAGGTTTAATATGATATTGATTATAACATATTGAACGTACCATCCTAGCCTTAACTCTGATCCTGATAGGGATATAACTTAAAATACATAGAAGTCCTTCGTATAAAATCCCTTTCAAGAAGTTAGGAAACTAAAAAATGCGAATTGTACAAAATGTGCATTGAGCAGCAGTTTTAGATAGCAGTTGAAACATAGCACTACAATAGCATAGATGCCTACTCTTTCTATAGGATAGCAAAAAGTGTGAATTGTGCAAATTGTGCATTTGAGCAGCAGTTGTAGATAGCAGCTGAAACATAACACTACAATACCATAGGTGCCTAAGAGACATTCTTCATTTAACATATCTGGCAGCATAGAAAACTAATAAAAAACACTTCGAAGAAGCTAGTGTGCTAAAACATAAGCAGCAGATCATAATAGCAGCCGACATGTAAAGTGCAAAGAAGTATATATATACCTGAGAAAAAACATAAAGTGCCTAGTGCTCAATCTCCACCTAAAGTGCATACTGCGTTTCAGTAAAATTTACCCGTATATTGACAATTTCTCTGCCAAGTCTATTTATATTCTGAAACAATGATACTTTGCCTAAGAACTCTCTTTTTTCTGAATGCTTCACCCTCACTACCTTCCCCATGACCCACCCCTTGAAGGAAGAAAAACCCCGCTATTCCTACTATTCCCTCCTTCTCCCTCTTTTTGCTGGATGCCATTTTGTTGCATCCTTTGCGTCTCCTGATTCACCTCCTACCCGCCCTAAAATGTCCTCAACTAGGAGATCTCATAACAGATCATATTATAATCCGATGCAAACTTTTGACTTCAGAGTTCCTTTCAATATGCAGCACTCAGATCTTCCAAAAGGGTTTGTGCCTCTGATGTATCCGTAAAGACAAAACCTTTTCCTTTAACCAGGACTTTTAGTTTAGATTGGTGTACAATTGATGCTTGTGCTCTTTTAGCCTTAAAGGAGTAAATCATTTTAATAAAATCCTCTAGTCTATGTGCTGAGGCTGCAGACATGTCAGAAAAAAATTCTAAAATGTTGGATCTCAGAAGTGGAAAATGATCTCTTGGCTATTGCTGTATTTAAAACAAATCTTTAATTCTGTAGTCTGAGAAGTTCATTGGAATCGTACGTGGGTATTTGGCATTTAGATTTTTCTGTGCAGGAACTCTGTGTGCTCTGGTGACTGTGAGATCCCCTTGCAGCTATGGTATTTCCTTTCTTAGGAGTGACTCAGAACACTTTACCATATCAGTGTTTTCCATGCCTTCCGGAATTCCGACCAAGCGCAGATTAGATCTTCTGTTATAGTTTTCAAGACCTTGAAGTTTTTGCGCAAGTGTAGCGCATGGAGATCCTTATGCATAGCTGCGATATTGTCCTCTAGGTCTGAGACATGGTTCTCAACTACCATAATCCTTTTAGGGATGTTAAAAAAGTTTTCCTACAGCTTAGACAGCCTTTCATGTAACTGTGAGATTTCAAGCATTTGGGAAACTTTAAAATCTCTTAGTTCTTGTAAGTTGATTGTTAGCATGTTTTTTTATTGAAGAATTTCCTTTAGTTTCCTCACCTGCTATTGCTAAGAATAGATCTAATTCTGATTCAGAAGAAGACTCAGACACTAAAACTTCTGTCCTTGATTGAGTGTCGTTTGTTGCCCTTTCGGCGGGCTGTAGTAATTTTTGGTCTTCTTGGATAGAAGGAGGATTATCAGGGGTCAATTCTAAAGAGACTATTTCAGGTTGCAAATGTGAATAAGGCTGTAGATGAACTGCCTAGACAGGTGGAGTAGGCTGAGCAGGATAGCATTGTAGAGTCTGCTGATCTGAGTGGCCTAATTGAGATTCAAGACTTGGGCTCTCAGAGCTAGAGTGTAGCATGTTTTTTGACTTGCCTTGTGTGGATAGATGCTTACTAAAAAGAGGATATTGCTTGGGACTGAACAGGTTGTCATCACCCCTGTTAGCTCTATCTCCTGTTCCGCAGTCTCCACCTATAGCCAGTGCATTTAAGTCTGCTGGGTCTGCTGGGTCCACTGAGTGTTCAAATGGGGTTTCATCCTCATCTGAGGGTTTGTAGATAGTATTCTGATCAGACTGTTTTTCTTTTTCAGCTAGAGCCTTTGCCTTAAGCTCCATTCTCTGCTGAGCATTCCTTTGCCCCCTCCGCATTCCTCGGGGGCAGGTGAAGGTGTTAACGCTGTTTGACCCAGCGGCCCGGAGAGCTCTTTCCCCTTCCCAGCTTTACTCGGTTTACCTCGCATTTTCCAGGTATGAACTTTCTCACTACCTCGCCTCTTTTCCCCCGACTTCTTCTCCTCGCCTCTTCCTCTTCCCCTTCCCTCAGCTCCTCTTTGCCACTGAAGACGGAGTACGCAGGAGATAGAGGCCATGTGCAACAGGCTTTTCTTCAATCTACGCGTTAAAAGGGAAAGTATTGGACAATGAGCAGTGGACCGTAAAGCAGTCTTTTCTTTTTTTACAGACAGGGGCAGTGGGAAAAAGCTTTTCAGCACACTGTACTTATGCAGGTGGTGGACAGCAGGCGAACAGCTGGTGCATGGCAGCCTTTCTTTCTTTTAATCAATATGTCACGGGTGTTTTGTGATGCTTTGGTGTTTTTGGCGCTTGGGACTTATCGTTTAAAGTTTTTACTACTTTGCTGTTTTTGGCTTTTTTTGGGGAGCGTTTGGCGTTAGGGCGAGGCAGCAGGGACGCTAGAATTAAATCTTTAATTTGGCCCCTCATGCCTTTCACTTTTCTCGCGCTGAAGCTGACCGAGGCTCACTGGGTTTCTTATCCTCCAAACTTGCTGGTCCCACATCTCCCGCAACCCTTGCCGCTCACTGCTCGCTTGTTTTTTTTGCTTAATAGACCTTCCAGGTGCTGCCGGTGTCCTTCGATCCCTTTTTCCTCCAACCTCGCTTGCTCACTTTGCTTTAATCGCTTCCGTTTAGGAATCGGAGTCATCGGAGCTTTGGAAACGCAGCAGCCATTCTTCTCCAGAGCGTCTCGTGGGCGGGGCATCAGTGAATAAGGTGATGCTGACGGCATCGTGTGTGGGTCACGTCAGTCTCATCCCCAAATTCCTGTACCATCCCCAAACTCCTGTACTATAAAGATTTTAAATATTTGAGATTCAGGACTAGTCAAAATGCTGAACCAAAAAGATTGTGCTAATGAAGCCCTGTTAATATAGATCTGTCTGTACTATAGCCCTTTTTGAAAGGAGCGGTTGAATTTTGTCGTCTATGAAATTGCTTCCTTATTGGGAAACAGAAGAGAAGTTGGGAGCATTCCCTGCCAGGGATGGAGTAAAACTCAAATCTGGACCGTCTGCAACACCTTAGAGTGTTGAATGATAATCTCCCAATTGTACAAATACAACTGTAATGGTTTCCCTACCAAGGCCTCAGAGGCTGGATTAACTCCTACCTGCATAAGTGGAATTGGCGGCATTGCTACCACCCCGATATCTGCCTCGCTAGGCATCATAATCAGCTCCTCTATTGTGGGTGGGGTAGAAGTTGGAGGAACCAGAGGGAGCACCTCTTGCCCTCTGATAGTAACCTGTGGAAGCCTGGTTGAATCCATGGCCTAGTGCTTGGCCTCAAAACCGCCTGGCCCTGACAAAAAGGCGACCCTGGAACACTTTCTTCATAGAGGTCTGGGCCTTGTCCAAGGCAACACAAGTCCTTAGATCTTTTACACATTTTTCACCAAATAACAAGTCATTCACAATAGTGCTCACATTTGGGGAGGCCAACTCTGCCAGTTTCGGCTCAATCCTCATCAGAAACAATTTCCTATGCTTGGTGGACATAGCACAGTTATCATTGCTGAGGAGGCAAAATGCCCTTTGGGCCCATTTGAGGATTTTACTAATATTCAACAGTGAATGAGCTACCTTCTCCTGAAAAGCCAGTTCAAAAACTTGTCTGAGAGGGCTGGAAAGGCCAAGCAATGTATCTTGCCATACAGGCCATGTCCTGTCTAGACCTATTTTGGCATCTGTCCCAAACTTCTTAAGGAAGGTCCCATGTTAGTATCTAATTCCGGCATTTCCACCACTTTGCCAACGAGAGATGGCCTAGGGCATTCCGACCTCAGTGCATGGCACACCTCACACTCAAAGCCCTTGTGCAGCCTGTTCTAAATATAGTGCACCACCTCCATACAGGGCACCAATTCTGTGGATCTAGGATGAACAATATTTTCTAATAGCAGGTTCTTATGATCTATCTGTGGTAAAACAGCAGTGGCATGGTGCATCTTGTGTTTGCGTTTTTAATGCTGGCTGTGGATCATACTGGGGAATGTCCAGATCTGACGGTGGGGAAGAAGACGTAGAAGACAAGTTTGTCCGGGGGAAGTTGAACCCGCTGAGATACCTGAAGGACCCTTGGATGGAATGCTCCTATACTCAGGACAGAGGCCGCAATCTGAGAGCGGACGTCCGAAGTAGAAGAGGAAACCCTACCTGAGGCTCTTTGGGTGAAGCCCACATCATTGATCATAACATTGCCATAAATGGAGTCCCCAGCGTACCTCACAACTCTTGCAGTACGTATTTGAATAGGGGTTGTGAGAAAGGCATCAAAGCCCTGATTAGGGCTCAATTAATGGAATCCTCCACTTGAGCATCAAGTGCTTCCACCAACCTCTCTTCCAAATGGAGCTCATAAGGAACTTATGTGTATTCAATATATCCTTAATCCTCATCAGTGTAGTACACCATGCTGTTTTAGGAAAAATGCAGTGAATGGCTGGGAGAAGTTCAGGGAGTGGTATAATCCCCAGAGAAGGTATATTAAATCCTAATAGGCATAAACCCAAAACCAAATGGCCCAAAAAACAGCCAAATTCAAGTGGATGGATCCACCTGCATTTATCCCTAGGGCAGAGCCCTTAATTCGTGCTTATTTACCCTGTCGGCCCTTCTCAGGGGACTGGAGTGTTGCATGCATTGTGCAAAGCCATTCGGATAGTCCGAGGACCTGGATTGGCTTTATGTGCATGTGCTAGCACGACAACAAAAAGAGGACTGTGCCAAGTGGACCTCCCTCTCTTATTCCCTGCTCCTGCTCCACACTGTAAGGTGCCAGGCAGTGTTAAAACAATGAGCCCTGAGGAGCACCATTCTGAGAGGTGGTTACAGTAGATCATTTTGGATAGGTATGTTTTTGACATGTAAGATTTATGAAGCCACGTGCCCCTCCTCGCTGAGACAGGCCGCATAGATTTACTATCCCCAGGAATAAGAAAATCTGCACATATGCCGTGGTGGGCAGGTAGAGAAGTCACCACCATGGTGTGGGATTGTTGACTGCCACATGGAGCTGGTAGTCCGGAGCAAAGGCAGGTATGTGGGAGGCACTATAGAGAGCAGAAAATGGGAGCAGGCATGGTACGTGCAAAACCCACAATGTCGGCCAGCGTTAATTTTTGTGAAGGGGAAAGAGGGAGGGGACCGGGCTAGCAAGGCCTCACTGGGACAGGAATGAGCAATAAACCAGCAGGGACCATAGGAAGCGTGTCCTTGCAGGCAGACATATAACTGAGAGGTGGCAGCAGGAACCACAGGAGATGTGGTCCCAGTAGTGATTGCAGAAGAAAGTGTGGAGGCAATGCAGGTTGTGCCTAGGAATAAAGTGGCTGAGGGCCCAAAAAGGAGCATGGAAGTGGGGCAGTATACCTGGGAGGCAGGTAGAGAGAGGGCAATCAGGTGGTAGTTGAACTTTGCAACAGATAGCACAAAGGGACAAAGGGCAGATGCAGGAGCTGTGATGCTAGAATTGGGTGGGGGAGGAGGAGGAGTTAAAGGTGGCAGATAGGTGAGTTTTCAGAAGGGCAGAGCAATGGCTAAAAATGCCTCTATTCATGACTTATGGATGCAAGGGGGAATGGGGTATGGCACCGGTACAAAGGGGGGGCATGTCACAGTAGCTGGGAGGGGATGGCTGGGGCCACATGTTAAACTCACAATGGGAGCAGCCATGGCAGGAATGTGGGTGGTGGACCAGGAGCAGGATCAAGAAGGACAATGGAAATGACTGCCAGGTTAAATAAAGGGTCAGACAGGCAGGGATATTAACCCCAACATGCTGGACCTTCCTTTCTCTTTGTAGGCACCAGCACACAGTGGTAGGGCGGACTCAGGAGAAGTGTGTGTGGCTCATCTACCCTGAGGTGAATAGAAGGTAGGGTCATAGGCTGCTAGCTGAATGATGGTTGGGGATTGTGCATCCACTGGCATATGAAAGTCTGGGGTGGCCTCAGTAGTTTGTTGGTCCGGATGGATTGGTGCAGTCCCGGGGTTGAGGAGTGCAGCATGGATAGGCACAAACAAAAGGTAAAGTCAGCAGGCCGCAATACAGCCCCCTGGCACAGTCTGGATTGCACAAGGAGACAGCAGCATGCAGGTTACAAGGCCGAGGACATGCAGGTGGTGTTGCATGCTTGTCACTTGAGTAGAGGGAGGAGGTCATGCAGCTGCATTATGACAAAATGAGCTTAGAATAAGGTGAAGTGGTAGACGACAGTCCTCCTGGGCAGGAGGAAAATAATTGGTGGAAGGGCGGTGCATGCAGGGTGGGGGAAAATTAACACAATTGTAACTAGTGTTTTTCAGACAATGGTTCAGAGGGAACGTGGTGCTATGCTGCATGGTGATGGCCCTTCATGACTGGTTAGGTGAATGGATCCGGAGCAGCGGCCTACCTTACTACCCGGTAAGGTTGATGAAGTCGCAGGTGCAGGGAGGTGCAGAGTCACAAGAGTGTTGACCTGCGTAGGTGCTGGAGCACAGGTATAGCGGGGAAGTGAGATGACAGAAAGGTTTATATGTTAAAGATGCAGGAGTTTGGAATAAAGGTGCAGACAACAAACAGTAGGAGTGGAACATTTCAAAACACGTCAGACAAACCGGGGAGGCAGGAGGAGACAGCACAGGCAGGGACACAAAATTGAGGGACAAGGGCAGTCAGGACAAGAGAGCACACAAACCAGAAGGGAAGAGAGGGCAGCAGCACCAAGACAAAGGAGACAGATAAGAGATGGGGATTGAGGAAAGCAAGGAACTCAAAATACAGCAATTGCTTTTTTGGTGTTGAAAGAGCCTCTGGGCGCCAATCTAATGTTAGCAACCAAGGAGAGGATATGGAAGGGGAGAATGTTGAAATGATGACGATACTAAACAGCGATATCTGAGGTAAAGAAGGTTTCCAAGGAGGAAGAATATGAGTTGTCAAACCGGCTGTGTGTGCAGATGACAATAGAGAACTGGACGACAGGAATTTTAATTTTCGCAAGAGTATACTGCAATAAATTTAAAAAACGGTGTGTTTCATTGTTCAAATATATAGATGTGATCCGAAAGGCACAAATAAACTATAGGGGGTGCTTATGGGTTCAATCTGATGAGGGGTTCTGGGATCAGGATGGCGTGGGACACCAAAGCAAAGTGGGGTGAAATTTACAATGATCTGTGGCAACAGACAATGGGACCATTCAAGATCGGTAAAACCATATTTACAGCAAGTGGTTTTCCTTTTGTGTACCACCCCTTTCAGCCCTGTCCTACCCGAGAGGGGGTGGGAGTGACACCACAGAATCTGGGGGCACTCGAGACTTGTTGGGATTTCAAAAAAGGTTGCTGTGTAAGAGAATATTGCAAATGTCAGTATGTGTGCTCGAAGTGCACAGGTAGACAACCCCTGGTACAGCGCCATGGGGCTCGGGCAGCAGACATGGACAGCACACAGTACAGTGCACAACAAAAGCAGGCAACACAGGTTTCCAGCTGGGAAATGCAGCTTGGGGCTTTCGGGAGGACGAGGCGCACAAGTATATATGGGCATGGCCTGATACTCCAATTGATGTGGAGCGTTTGGGCTTTTGGGTGAGCAAATGTGACAACAGGCAGGATGCCATGCTGCTACTCAGGGGTTTTTGGGAGGGTTTCAGGCTGGGGCACAAGGACCTAAAGGTGTGTAGAATGTCCGGAAACCTGAAATCGGCACAAACAAACAAGCAATAGGTAAGAGCAGAACTACAAAAGGAGGGAAGAATGATTGGCACCTTCAAAGAATTGCCTCAGCCGGATTGGATTTTATCACCTATTGGAGTGGTGCTGAAAAAGGATACAGGCAGTATTGGCTCGTAAAACATCTGTCATGGCTGAGAGGGAACTCAGGTAATGATTTTATATCAGAGGAGGCTGCATCAGTCTCTTATTCCTCAGTTGACTGAGCCATGGATTTTGTAGAAAGGGTAGGGCAGGGGGCCTAAGTGGCACAGAGCAATGTCATTGAGTCAGTTATTGCCTCTTACCAGTGCACCCGGAAGACTTTCATTTGTTTGGTACGCAGTTCAAAGGACAATGGTATGTGGATAAAGCATTACCCAAGGGATGTTCCATATCATGTGCATCGTTTGAGCATGGTGTATGCCATACAAGTCACTGAACTATGGTGGATTATCTGGATGATTTTATTTTTGTGTGGCTATGTGGTTCTGTGGACTGCCAGCAAATGTTGGCAAGTTTTGAAGAGCTCATGGGTGAGTTGGCAGTGCCATTGGCCTCGAAGAAGACAACAGGCTCAGTACAGATCTGGGGCTGGCTTTCATCAGGACCAAGAAAGTGGAAGGTGAGAGGACAGGTCTAACAGAGTGTGTATAGCCGTCTATGTGAGGCGCACGCTAAGGCGCCTTAACTGGCAGAGGGGGTATTCCTCTTATTTCCAATCACCAAAGATTAATGGGACAGGCTCCATGAGTCAGGAGTAGGGGTATTCTGTCACAGCTACCATTTGTAGCTGACAGAGCTCATACCGCAAACCTGTGTGGCCTCTCTCCGACTTCGACCACGGAGTTGGAGAGAGGCCACACAGGTTTGCGGTTAAATATTTGAGATTCAGGACTAGTCAAAATGCTGAACCAAAAAGATTGTGCTAATGAAGCCCTGTTAATATAGATCTGTCTGTACTATAGCCCTTTTTGAAAGGAGCGGTTGAATTTTGTCGTCTATGAAATTGCTTCCTTATTGGGAAACAGAAGAGAAGTTGGGAGCATTCCCTGCCAGGGATGGAGTAAAACTCAAATCTGGGCCGTCTGCAACACCTTAGAGTGTTGAATGATAATCTCCCAATTGTACAAATACAACTGTAATGGTTTCCCTACCAAGGCCTCAGAGGCTGGATTAACTCCTACCTGCATAAGTGGAATTGGCGGCATTGCTACCACCCCGATATCTGCCTCGCTAGGCATCATAATCAGCTCCTCTATTGTGGGTGGGGTAGAAGTTGGAGGAACCAGAGGGAGCACCTCTTGCCCTCTGATAGTAACCTGTGGAAGCCTGGTTGAATCCATGGCCTAGTGCTTGGCCTCAAAACCGCCTGGCCCTGACAAAAAGGCGACCCTGGAACACTTTCTTCATAGAGGTCTGGGCCTTGTCCAAGGCAACACAAGTCCTTAGATCTTTTACACATTTTTCACCAAATAACAAGTCATTCACAATAGTGCTCACATTTGGGGAGGCCAACTCTGCCAGTTTTGGCTCAATCCTCATCAGAAACAATTTCCTATGCTTGGTGGACATAGCACAGTTATCATTGCTGAGGAGGCAAAATGCCCTTTGGGCCCATTTGAGGATTTTACTAATATTCAACAGTGAATGAGCTACCTTCTCCTGAAAAGCCAGTTCAAAAACTTGTCTGAGAGGGCTGGAAAGGCCAAGCAATGTATCTTGCCATACAGGCCATGTCCTGTCTAGACCTATTTTGGCATCTGTCCCAAACTTCTTAAGGAAGGTCCCATGTTAGTATCTAATTCCGGCATTTCCACCACTTTGCCAACGAGAGATGGCCTAGGGCATTCCGACCTCAGTGCATGGCACACCTCACACTCAAAGCCCTTGTGCAGCCTGTTCTAAATATAGTGCACCACCTCCATACAGGGCACCAATTCTGTGGATCTAGGATGAACAATATTTTCTAATAGCAGGTTCTTATGATCAATCTGTGGTAAAACAGCAGTGGCATGGTGCATCTTGTGTTTGCGTTTTTAATGCTGGCTGTGGATCATACTGGGGAATGTCCAGATCTGACGGTGGGGAAGAAGACGTAGAAGACAAGTTTGTCCGGGGGAAGTTGAACCCGCTGAGATACCTGAAGGACCCTTGGATGGAATGCTCCTATACTCAGGACAGAGGCCGCAATCTGAGAGCGGACGTCCGAAGTAGAAGAGGAAACCCTACCTGAGGCTCTTTGGGTGAAGCCCACATCATTGATCATAACATTGCCATAAATGGAGTCCCCAGCGTACCTCACAACTCTTGCAGTACGTATTTGAATAGGGGTTGTGAGAAAGGCATCAAAGCCCTGATTAGGGCTCAATTAATGGAATCCTCCACTTGAGCATCAAGTGCTTCCACCAACCTCTCTTCCAAATGGAGCTCATAAGGAACTTATGTGTATTCAATATATCCTTAATCCTCATCAGTGTAGTACACCATGCTGTTTTAGGAAAAATGCAGTGAATGGCTGGGAGAAGTTCAGGGAGTGGTATAATCCCCAGAGAAGGTATATTAAATCCTAATAGGCATAAACCCAAAACCAAATGGCCCAAAAAACAGCCAAATTCAAGTGGATGGATCCACCTGCATTTATCCCTAGGGCAGAGCCCTTAATTCGTGCTTATTTACCCTGTCGGCCCTTCTCAGGGGACTGGAGTGTTGCATGCATTGTGCAAAGCCATTCGGATAGTCCGAGGACCTGGATTGGCTTTATGTGCATGTGCTAGCACGACAACAAAAAGAGGACTGTGCCAAGTGGACCTCCCTCTCTTATTCCCTGCTCCTGCTCCACACTGTAAGGTGCCAGGCAGTGTTAAAACAATGAGCCCTGAGGAGCACCATTCTGAGAGGTGGTTACAGTAGATCATTTTGGATAGGTATGTTTTTGACATGTAAGATTTATGAAGCCACGTGCCCCTCCTCGCTGAGACAGGCCGCATAGATTTACTATCCCCAGGAATAAGAAAATCTGCACATATGCCGTGGTGGGCAGGTAGAGAAGTCACCACCATGGTGTGGGATTGTTGACTGCCACATGGAGCTGGTAGTCCGGAGCAAAGGCAGGTATGTGGGAGGCACTATAGAGAGCAGAAAATGGGAGCAGGCATGGTACGTGCAAAACCCACAATGTCGGCCAGCGTTAATTTTTGTGAAGGGGAAAGAGGGAGGGGACCGGGCTAGCAAGGCCTCACTGGGACAGGAATGAGCAATAAACCAGCAGGGACCATAGGAAGCGTGTCCTTGCAGGCAGACATATAACTGAGAGGTGGCAGCAGGAACCACAGGAGATGTGGTCCCAGTAGTGATTGCAGAAGAAAGTGTGGAAGCAATGCAGGTTGTGCCTAGGAATAAAGTCGCTGAGGGCCCAAAAAGGAGCATGGAAGTGGGGCAGTATACCTGGGAGGCAGGTAGAGAGAGGGCAATCAGGTGGTAGTTGAACTTTGCAACAGATAGCACAAAGGGACAAAGGACAGATGCAGGAGCTGTGATGCTAGAATTGGGTGGGGGGGGAGGAGGAGGAGGAGTTAAAGGTGGCAGATAGGTGAGTTTTCAGAAGGGCAGAGCAATGGCTAAAAATGCCTCTATTCAGGACTTATGGATGCAAGGGGGAATGGGGTATGGCACCGGTACAAAGGGGGGGCATGTCACAGTAGCTGGGAGGGGATGGCTGGGGCCACATGTTAAACTCACAATGGGAGCAGCCATGGCAGGAATGTGGGTGGTGGACCAGGAGCAGGATCAAGAAGGACAATGGAAATGACTGCCAGGTTAAATAAAGGGTCAGACAGGCAGGGATATTAACCCCAACATGCTGGACCTTCCTTTCTCTTTGTAGGCACCAGCACACAGTGGTAGGGCGGACTCAGGAGAAGTGGGTGTGGCTCATCTACCCTGAGGTGAATAGAAGGTAGGGTCATAGGCTGCTAGCTGAATGATGGTTGGGGATTGTGCATCCACTGGCATATGAAAGTCTGGGGTGGCCTCAGTAGTTTGTTGGTCCGGATGGATTGGTGCAGTCCCGGGGTTGAGGAGTGCAGCATGGATAGGCACAAACAAAAGGTAAAGTCAGCAGGCCGCAATACAGCCCCCTGGCACAGTCTGGATTGCACAAGGAGACAGCAGCATGCAGGTTACAAGGCCGAGGACATGCAGGTGGTGTTGCATGCTTGTCACTTGAGTAGAGGGAGGAGGTCATGCAGCTGCATTATGACAAAATGAGCTTAGAATAAGGTGAAGTGATAGACGACAGTCCTCCTGGGCAGGAGGAAAATAATTGGTGGAAGGGCGGTGCATGCAGGGTGGGGGAAAATTAACACAATTGTAACTAGTGTTTTTCAGACAATGGTTCAGAGGGAACGTGGTGCTATGCTGCATGGTGATGGCCCTTCATGACTGGTTAGGTGAATGGATCCGGAGCAGCGGCCTACCTTACTACCCGGTAAGGTTGATGAAGTCGCAGGTGCAGGGAGGTGCAGAGTCACAAGAGTGTTGACCTGCGTAGGTGCTGGAGCACAGGTATAGCGGGGAAGTGAGATGACAGAAAGGTTTATATGTTAAAGATGCAGGAGTTTGGAATAAAGGTGCAGACAACAAACAGTAGGAGTGGAACATTTCAAAACACGTCAGACAAACCGGGGAGGCAGGAGGAGACAGCACAGGCAGGGACACAAAATTGAGGGACAAGGGCAGTCAGGACAAGAGAGCACACAAACCAGAAGGGAAGAGAGGGCAGCAGCACCAAGACAAAGGAGACAGATAAGAGATGGGGATTGAGGAAAGCAAGGAACTCAAAATACAGCAATTGCTTTTTTGGTGTTGAAAGAGCCTCTGGGCGCCAATCTAATGTTAGCAACCAAGGAGAGGATATGGAAGGGGAGAATGTTGAAATGATGACGATACTAAACAGCGATATCTGAGGTAAAGAAGGTTTCCAAGGAGGAAGAATATGAGTTGTCAAACCGGCTGTGAGTGCAGATGACAATAGAGAACTGGACGACAGGAATTTTAATTTTCGCAAGAGTATACTGCAATAAATTTAAAAAACGGTGTGTTTCATTGTTCAAATATATAGATGTGATCCGAAAGGCACAAATAAACTATAGGGGGTGCTCATGGGTTCAATCTGATGAGGGGTTCTGGGATCAGGATGGCGTGGGACACCAAAGCAAAGTGGGGTGAAATTTACAATGATCTGTGGCAACAGACAATGGGACCATCCAAGATCGGTAAAACCATATTTACAGCAAGTGGTTTTCCTTTTGTGTACCACCCCTTTCCGCCCTGTCCTACCCGAGAGGGGGTGGGAGTGACACCACAGAATCTGGGGGCCCTCGAGACTTGTTGGGATTTCAAAAAAGGTTGCTGTGTAAGAGAATATTGCAAATGTCAGTATGTGTGCTCGAAGTGCACAGGTAGACAACCCCTGGTACAGCGCCATGGGGCTCGGGCAGCAGACATGGACAGCACACAGTACAGTGCACAACAAAAGCAGGCAACACAGGTTTCCAGCTGGTAAATGCAGCTTGGGGCTTTCGGGAGGACGAGGCGCACAAGTATATATGGGCATGGCCTGATACTCCAATTGATGTGGAGCGTTTGGGCTTTTGGGTGAGCAAATGTGACAACAGGCAGGATGCCATGCTGCTACTCAGGGGTTTTTGGGAGGGTTTCAGGCTGGGGCACAAGGACCTAAAGGTGTGTAGAATGTCCGGAAACCTGAAATCGACACAAACAAACAAGCAATAGGTAAGAGCAGAACTACAAAAGGAGGGAAGAATGATTGGCACCTTCAAAGAATTGCAATTGTATGTGGATAAAGCATTACCCAAGGGATGTTCCATATCATATGCATCGTTTGAGCATGGTGTATGCCATACAAGTCACTGAACTATGGTGGATTATCTGGATTATTTTATTTTTGTGTGGCTATGTGGTTCTGTGGACTGCCAGCAAATGTTGGCAAGTTTTGAAGAGCTCATGGGTGAGTTGGCAGTGCCATTGGCCTCGAAGAAGACAACAGGCTCAGTACAGATCTGGGGCTGGCTTTCATCAGGACCAAGAAAGTGGAAGGTGAGAGGACAGGTCTAACAGAGTGTGTATAGCCGTCTATGTGAGGCGCACGCTAAGGCGCCTTAACTGGCAGAGGGGGTATTCCTCTTATTTCCAATCACCAAAGTTTAATGGGACAGGCTCCATGAGTCAGGAGTAGGGGTATTCTGTCACAGCTACCATTTGTAGCTGACAGAGCTCATACCGCAAACCTGTGTGGCCTCTCTCCGACTTCGACCACGGAGTTGGAGAGAGGCCACACAGGTTTGTTGACCCCACTGGATGGTGGCGGCCATTGATACCTCCTTAGCCATCCCCTGCCTCCTTTTAATGCTGCCCATGGTCCATTATTAAATAATTCTAATTGGTATTTGGGACCATAGGGACAGCTTTTAAATATACACGCACTGCACCATCACTGCACACTCACCTTGACAATAAACCAGCTCCGATGCAATTGCAGGCGTCGCAGCACACTTGGGGTACATTCGGTACCCCATTTGGGGGCCGATGAGGAAGCATGCCACCAACTAGGTTGGTGGGTGAGGCCTTTCTTCAAAACCTAAATGGTTTCCCTTGACTAAGAGACTATTCTGTTTCTTCATATCTACATACACATATCCCCCTCGACCGTGGGGCTAGTTCCTTTTGATTTTCTACATTCGTACTCAGGGGAATTGAACCAGCTTCCTTTTTTCCTCTCTCTCTCTTTGATTTATATAACCAGTACAGTACTCTCATTCCTAGAAATCCAACTGGATTCTAACTCTATGGAGGAAAAGTCGCAGAGGGACAAACAGATGCACATGCAATTACTATTGGATACAATGTTGGTAAAGAATAAGATGACAGTCAAGAAAGTGCAGGTCTTGCTAGGACATTAAAAAAATGAACATGCAGAGAAGTGAGGGTAGGTAGGATGTTCTGCTAGAGATTGGGCAGGTCACCTTCAGGTGTTTTGCAATCACATCACCACATACAGTTGACAGTCGGCACAAAGGAGGATTTACACACCTGGCACAGGTTTCTGGAAGAGTTCAATGGCATACACATAGTGGTCCCAAAAGAGATTGAATGGGAGGTATTGATTTATAATTATGCAGTGGGGGCATGGGGTTTGGTTGTTACTGGCAGGACAGGTGCTGTGCCGAAGAATAGCCTGAAGGCTGGAAACAGGGGGGCGGGAGCATTGGTTTTCTGAAATTCTTCCCGCTGGTGTTGGTGGTGATGATATGGGGTCAAGAAGCGGCTCACAGGAAGATCCTGATGAGTGTAGATAACATGGCAGTGGTTCATATTGTTAACAACAATCCACCAGAGATGTGAATGTTATCAAGCTGTTGCGGGTGTTTGAGCTGGTTTGTCTGAGGCATGATTTGGCGTTCAGGGCTTAACACATTCCGGGGCTGGACAATAGCAATGTAGCTGCTTTGTCTAGTTTGCAGTAGGATAGGTTCCATGTGCAGGCCACGGAGGCAGCCAAAGTCAAGACACCCATGCTGGTGGACATGTGGAACATAGGTGAAAAAAAATGCTTCAGTTGGTGGTAGGGTTGCTGGCGGAATCCACCAGTTGGTATTACAATCAAGCATGGGAGGAATTTATTACCAGGGGTGCACAAAAGACATTTGAGTGCTGGAACAGGGACAAGGATGTGGCCCAGTTTATATTAGCAATGACTGTCAATGGTCTTTCTCATGTCACGATTACAGGAAATTTGGGTGGGAAAGCATGTATAGGCACTTTCCTGTGTGGGAATGCTCCATTAGCTAGATAGTTAGGGAGGGAGAGATTAGAAGCTTGGGACAGAGAAGGAGGGGTAGTAGGACCAGGGCGAGGAAACCTCTGACAAGACGCCTTTTGGCAATATATTGGGAGCACTGCCCACCATCTGCTATGGGAGAGAGGAGACGTTGTTCTTTGTAACTCTGATGTCATAGATGTTCTTTGGTGCCTTCAGGGTGTCAGAATTGGTGGGTTAGGAAAGAGGTCAAGGGTTTAGAATGGGGAGAAGGGGTCATAAGGACCCCCAAGAAAGAAATCCTCATGCACCATTCCAAGACAGACTAAAGGTCCAGGGGAAAGACAGTGGTCTTGAAAGAATTCCCAGTTCCAGCATTATGCCCTGTTATCCTGGCCAAAGAAATGAAGGCAGCAATGGGGTACGTACAGGGTGTGGTTTTTCAGTATACCAGCAGGACCAGGATCACCTCTTTTCAACAGCTGTGTGTGCTAAGGAAAGCATTAACTAGTGTGGCAGAACCCCAAAAGATTATGGAACACGTTCTATCAGAAGTGGGGTGGCCATGTATGCGGCAAGACTGGGTTGGGGCAGGGATGGTTTGATGCAGCTGGGCAGATGGTCATCGGAGTGCTTTAGAGATTGGTGGGGTGAGAGCAGTGAAAGGAGGGATATGTGGTGGCATCTGACATATTTTGTTTTTTCAGGTGCAGTGCCTGGTCTAGTAGCAGTCGGCCTGTCTATTTGGATCATGGGACATTCTTTCATAAAATGGGCTGAGAGACATGAACTTCAAAAAGGTCAAGGCGTTAACCTTGGGTTCGATGACAGCTTGTTCAAGGTCACATGGCAGGGAAAAGTGGGGATGCCATGGTGAGAGTTACTGCATTATATAAACAAAATGTTGAGGTGCCGTAGATGTCCGGATGTGTTCATTATTTATTTAGGGGAAAACAACATTATGTTTTCGAAAGGGTTAGCGTTATTGAATGAAGAAGGATATGTGGGAGATCAAACAACAATGGGCAGGATGTTAGGTGATCTGGACAGAATTAATTCTGAGAAGAGAGTGTAGGGGGGCAGACGACCTGCCACAAAAGATAAGGCTCAACACAAGGTGAACAAGGATATGAGGTTATTTTATGGGGACAAGATTTCAGGATAGTAGAACATCTGGATTTGAGGTATGATGTACCAGAATTATTTAGAGGGTGCGGAGTGCATTTGTCTTGCTACAAGATGGAGCTATATCTATGCCAGGAGCAAGCGGCTTTGGATTGAGCTCTGAACGTGCTTAGATGAAATAGTGGATCCTATTTGTGGGGTGAGAAAAGTCAGGGATACCTTAATTGAGTGGTGGTTGGGAGATAAGTTGCCATGGTTATTGATTCAGATTATTGTTGGGCAAATAGAGAAGCAGGAAAATGGCGCTGCCAATAAAATTACACCTGAAGGAAATAATAAATAAATGTGAAGATGTAGGATTTGTTAATAGTTAGATGTTAATAGATGGATTGAAACTCAATCAATCAATCAATCAATCAATCAATCAATCAATCAATCAATCAATCAATCAATCAATCAGGGTTCTTGTAAAGTGAGACTACTCACCCATAATGGCCTCAAGACGCGAAGTAGTAAGAGAGTTAAAGTTCAACAATTCAATAACAGGGTAGGAGTTAGATAGTTTGCAAGATGAATAAATAAAGGAGGGTGCAAAGATTAGGGGTGGGGTAAGGAGTCATAGGTAACTTGTTGTATAGCGAGGTCTAGTTTTGTTAGGCAAGGACCAAGGGGCTTCTGGTTGTAATGCGTGCCTGTTTTAAATAATGCAGCCTTTTACACACAATAAAGCACAATTGTGGTCTGTGCTGCTCTCTTTTTATCCAATATGAATGCTAATACTTAGAGTAAATTACTTGTGTTATATGGTGGCTGCTAAACCAAACTCGATGTATGTGATAATGAGATCTCATCTAAAAGTGAACCAATGTCTTAAGACAGCATATGACTGGGTGGAATGTTTATAAGACACATATCATTTCCAACTTGTTATTCAGACCATTCAGGAAAGACTGTCCAAATACTTAATCCAAAATGTTTCCCTCTGTGAGGGAGCCTTCTATATGTTAGTGTTTGGATTATTAACAATGATCTTTTTGATGACAGTAAAATGAGGATGGGCTGTGTTACAGTGGCGGTCCAACCAGTGAACTATAAGACTGGAATTTCTGTTCCTCAGGATCCCATAACAATTGATCTATTGCTTGGAATGAGGGGTGAGATTGATTATACCTTTTTCAAATGCCGCCAGCACCTGACCGTCCACTTGTTCAACTGAATCCCCTAGAAGACTACAATGCCTGCCCCTCTGTTGGAATGAAGGATCCGGAGATTCAGAGCCTATAGATATCTTACCACCACCCAAATTAAAACATCAGTGAATCAGCTGATTGATCCAGGCACTCCTCCTGATCACTACCCAAGAGATCAGAAGAGGAAAAAAAGCCTCTTGACCATCCCCCTATGGTCATCTGCTCCAAGCTGCCAGGGCACAGAACTGAGAAGCTTGAAGATGCTGTGATATAGATTGTGAGCTCAAAGTCGTGGGGGTACTGGCTTCAGAATGCAGAGGGTGCCCGCCTCCAGCAGGAGCTTCTTGCAGATCACATAGAGGTGGTAAGATAAATATAGAGGGAGCCAATGTATCGCTGGAATATGTAGCTTCCTTAAGGCCAGGGCAAGAGGGGTTACTCACATATGCATCAGGCAGGCTGAATCACTTGCCAAGGGTTGCTGCAGCAGCATTCGGAGGCAGACCAGTTGTTAAAAATGCATCCATTGTGCACTGAGTATGGGGTAACCTAGTATATTTTGCAGATCCTGTAATGCCAATCTCGTCTGAAGTGGATGAGCCCAATGGAACCTTTACTTTTTTCTCAGTGTTCGAAGAGGGAACAGAAGATGTGTGTGCTTTATTTCCTTTCAACCCACTGTGGTAGTCACCAAGCCATTGCCCCCTTAACCGGTATTAGGCGTATTTTCTCCAGCTTAGGGGAGAATTCAGAACCTGCTGTACAAAGTTTCTTTGCTCTTTTGTGGGCATCCTGACTGAGTTCCTTATAGTGCCTCTGCTGTGTCACTTCCTCTATGCCCAGGGCTTCCACCTCTGTGTGGCCTCTATTCTTACCATCCACATGCAAAGTATTCACCGCCAAGCTAAACATTTTGAAACAGGCAGTCCTGTAGCAGAGGTAATGCATCTGGAAATTCAGACCTGCCATAATGTTGCCATGCAACCTGGAGGCAGAGCCAGTCCCCCTGTACCTTGGGGTGGGTGCCAACTGGACTTCCGGCACCAGGATGCAGAGCAGAGTTTCCGTTCTCCCTCCTTTGCCTACATGCAAGGCGAAATAGCCAAAACAGCAGAGGGCCAATAGCACGCCACCACACTCTAGTGCTGGTGTCTGAGCAAAAGCTAGTCAGCACCCAGTCACTGCTGGCTCCTGTCCTCACGGCAGCTAAGTCAAACGAGATCTGCTGAAGACCAAAGGCAGAGGGAGGCTGAGGAATCCACTGGTAGAGAAGTTGTAATCTGGGGATCCAGGGTGGATTGATAGGTTAACTAAAGCCAACATAGGTGAACCAGGCTGGATCTTGAGCGCCAGGCCTTAGCAGCAGTCTAACTGGAGGCCACAATCTTTTCTGCCCAAGTGTGACTGAGTTCACTTCACCGAATTGCTGTCCCCTCTGGGCAGATCTCTCATCTATGTCATCTTCATTTTCTGATTTGGATGTGGGGGGACACAAGGCTCCTGACTCTGGAGGCTAGCTATCATCTTCTCCTGCAACACAGAGAGGACTATTGAAAGGACTAGCTTTGAAGGCCGCACATCTTAAAACTCAAGTGATTCTACCGAAGCTTTCTAAAAACATGGGTATTGTTCAGTCATGACTCAGAGTACTCTAAGCTTCCCAGTCAATTCTTCAGAAGGTAGTGGAAACTATTAGCTCGGAGCTTACCCAGCATGAAAGGCAGATCACTACTTTATCTTCAAGGGTGGAGGACTTGGAAAATCTGTCTTGTAGGAACAATTTGCAGGTGTTAGGGATTCCTGAGGGGGGTGAAGGGGATGATCCCTGAGGTTTCTTAGTTTCTCTGTTCCAAGAAGCCTTCCCTGCACTAAACAATTGGGATATGGATTGTTTGATCCAACGTGCACACCGTTTCCCTTTTCCACTTCCCAATAAGCCCTCCAGGTATCATCAGGCTATATTGATATACAGTGGCAATTTCATTCTTCGGCAAGAGATCTATAGAGTAGCCACTCCTAAGCAGAAGCATCAACATTTTTGTTCGATCAGATTTCTGCCACCAAACAGTCATGAGGCACTGACAACTCCAGAAGCACATGCCAGCACTACAGAAGCTTAGGGCCTGTGTCTCTTTTATGGAACCTGCAGCTCTGTGGATTCAGAAGGATGGCCACACCTTTTATTGTTATGATAGTGTAAAGGTCCATGAACTGCTAACTAAGTGGCAACCAGGGGGCTGAGGATATTCCATCTTGTTCTGCCCTTTTCTCTTCCTTTTCTTTTTCTTCGTTTCTTTTCACTGTCTCTCTCTCTTGTTGGGTTGAAAGGGCTCCTTCGGTATTAGCATTATGGTTTCTGTATGTCGGGGGCAGAAGAGTAAGGGAAGAGGAGGAGGGAGTAAAAGAGGGGGGAGGTTGAGGGAGATGAGAAAGAAAAAGAAAGAGAAATCTTAAGATTTAACAGGGAGAGGGATCACCCTTTCTGTGTAGGGAAACTTAAGTACAAGTCCTAGGGCAGTCACGACAGGGCTTTCTTTTTGGCTATTTATTTTTTTGTAGGGATATTGGCCTTGGTCTGTCTCGTACTTCTTTCTTTGTTAGTTGGCTCTTTTCTATCCCTTAAATCTTCTCTTCAAGTGGTCCTCATCTTTAGATAATACGTGGGGGTAGGAGCATGGACCCTTGGTATAGTGGGCATATAACTAGGGGGCAGGGGTGAAAGCTAGGGTGGGTTGGGGGAGAGGGGTGGGGAAGAGGGGTCACTTTTTGTCATGCTGAGTATGTGGGCCAACTTGTTTGGTAATTGACTTTGAGCAAGGCCACTTACAGCTATAAAAACTGTTATCAGAATATTTGCTTATATCTTTTTTTTACAAACTGTAAGGTGGTGGATTAGTTTGTGGATATTATGGACTAATAACAGCAGGTAGGATTATTGGCGGTCCTGTCCAACAGCTACATAGCCTCTCATATACTCTCATGGAACATTAATGGGGTTAAATCACTATGAAACCAGAAACTGATATGGGAGGAACTCAATATACTCCAGCCTCTAAATCTCTGTCTACGGGAGACTTATATGTCTCAGACGGAAGGCCTACTATTGAAATAGCTTGATTATCAGATGCTATCCCTCACTTTCTACTCTTCCGCTCAGAGGGAAGTCGCACTCTTAGTTCAGGATAGCAGGTGGGGGGTACTAAGGCAAAAGACAGATCTAGGGGGGTGTTGGTTGATAGCTACTATTCAGTAGGATAGTTAACAGCTCGCAATTTGTGTGCTATACGGCCCGGATACAGATGATCTACAGGTCTTTGACCCCCTCTCATCTGAACTTCATCTCTAGATCCCGCCCTATATCATCTGTGGTTATTTTATTGTGACACTATGTCCTAAAAAAGACATGGCATCTCAGCATGTATCCTCTGATCAGTTTTCTGGTGATCCTGCTCGGCGGGGCAAGTATCAGCTCCAAGGGGCAGTTCAGCAGTCACTCTCTTCAAATGCGTTCGTAGACTTTTGGCGGTTTAAGCATCCTCGGGATCCGGGGTTTACATTTTACTCTGTACCCCACAAAGCTTCGTCCAGGCTGGATATGTTTTTGGTTAGCAGTCATTTGGTTTCTTCCTCAAGTATTATACATAATGCGCGGGTCCTTTCAGATCATAAATCTCTGCCATTGTTTATGTCATTAGAAATGGGCAATCAGACATTAGTTCCTCATTGGTGGAAATTTGAATGCAAACTTCTGTTGGAATATGGTTATGTTAGCTCTATTAATTCACATGTAAGTGAATTGCTTGAATTCAGTTTCAGATCAGTTCCACTCCAGGTGGTTTGGGATGCTCTTATGGCCTTGTTTTAAGGACAGACTCCAATTTGCCTCCCGTCGATATAAGGTTGAAATGACGGAGGAAATTGCAGCCAGGTAGTCTCTCAATGCTTTCAAAACTGATCTGAGTTATTGTCTGATGTTTGAGGATGGGCGACGGGCCACTCAGCTCTGGGAGCAGGCTACTATTCATAGAGCCTCTCTTAGAAAACAAATATGCAATTGAGCTGTAAAATATGCCAGGGCTCAGCAGAAAATCTATTATGAAAAAAGTGAGGAACTGGGGTGTGTCTTATCATTTAGAGTAAGAGACAGATAGCTCAAATAATATTCAGCAGATCATGGATGAGACGGGGTCCTTAGAAACTGACCCTGAAGCAATCCGTCCCTGAGGGTATATCTTAATTTAACCAGCAGTATCTTGAATGCATGGCAATTTGTATCCAGTGATCCAAGTTAGAGTTACCCATCACACTTGGTGAGGTTAAAGACGCCATTACCTCTCTGACCAGATGCCATTAGCATTTTATGTTACCTTCTCGCAGTACATGACACCAGTTTGGAGGGATTTTCTTTAATTCTCAGAATTAGCTGGATATGATTCCTGAGTTGTGGAGGGAAACAAACATTATTATCTTCCCTAAAGTGGGCAAAGATTCCACACCTTGTAGGTCATACCGCCCTATCTCGCTACTCAATACTGATTCAAAGATTTATACATGCGTCCCCGCTAGGTTGCTGTATTTTTGCTGATTTGGTAGATCCTAACCAGCATTGTTTCATCCCAGGATGGGACACAACATCTCATGTCAATACTGCTATCATAGCGCTGGCGGTATCTTCGGTTGGGGATGGTCAATTGGAATGATATGTCTGTACGCAGGGAAGACCTTTTTATAGGGTCTCCTGGCCCTTCCAATGGGGGGTCATGGAGACCATATGCTTAGGATCAGTTTTTTTCTCAGGAGTTAGACGTCTCTACTTGGGTCTCAAGTCTAGGTCATGTAGTGCGGGGCAATCAGATCTCATTGCTATACTCTGTAGGACGAGGCAGGGGTGTCCTCTCTCCCCTCAGTTATTCACTCTTTCTATTGAACCATTTATTCACTCTCTAAAATGAACATTGGAGGTGTAACCCTTTAGACTTCATCATTTTGAGGGCAATATTTTAGCTTACATGGACGACATTGCTATTATGGCCCTACCCTGATTAAACGTCTATGTTAGAACTGGCACCATTGGCGTGGATCTCCTTTCCATTTTTCACTGTTGTCTCCTCTGGTTTTGCTGGTATTAGATGCTCTGGGTGCTGTGCCACTGCCATTCAGTGCCACAGCGTGAATGCTCCCTGTGTAAATATGACATGTGAATTGGTATATCTGTGATTGGCTTATTTGCTTTGCCTGTTAGTCCCTAGTAGCGTGGCCTGTGTGTGCCCAGGGCTGGTAAACCAAATGCTACTGGTTGGCCTGCCATTACAAAAAATGGGGTAACCCAAAAATGTCAAGGACCTGGGTACAATGTAATACGAAAAACAATGGTCCTGGACCATAAATCAAAATAGGTAGTAGTTTCTAACTTAGTGATATCATTCACATATTCTGAGCTACATATAATCTATTTTGGTAGCTCTTAGTATCCAATACAGTATTGCTCATAAGGTCAACCATGCAACAAAACAATATCCACAGTAAGTAAAGCTTTTTATTCTTTTTTATCAAAGATTTTGTAAAATTTCCATTAACAATTGTGTCAAGGTTGTTCCAAGGGGAACGTGCAAATAGTAAGGGTGCTTGAGTAAAGAGAGTGAAAAAGGAAAGAGGGAATTATTTCAGAGGTTGTGACATAAGAAAAATTTAAATAAGTTAAGCAATGGACTGGTTGTCATTCACCATCCAAGTGCAAGAACCTGGTCACGTGTGTCGGTTTATAATTATATCAAACGATTATACATTCATTAGAAGCCAATTCTAATAGAGCACGTGGGCAGATAGGCGTATCCCAGGTATGTATGTATGGGGCGTCGACGTTTCGATCCGTCTTGGTGGCCTAGTGGTGGTTTGAACCTTGGCCTTGCAGATCTTCCTCAGGACTGGGGAACAACCTGGAAGGGTTGGGCCTAGTAGATTGCCTAAAATTAATGAGATTGAAGTAAACATGTGTTGCATGGGAAAATGATTAAAAAACCCCGTAAGAAGGCCTGTGAAGGGGTAGGGAGGGCTTACCCGCTGCAATGCGCGAAGCGAATCCCTTTAATGGAAATCCAGTGGTGTACCACATATGGCTGTCCTCCGTTAGTAAGGTGTCACACAGTGGGGCTGGTGGGGGCTGTAAATATGAAGAACCGGCTGTCAATTAATGGAGCCAATCTTATAATTAGTAAAATGTACGCATGAGATTAAAGGAGGGTTACCTCAGTTGCGAGATGCCACCCACTTGCGTTCCAAAACTTGTTTCTTTTGTTCTTATTTCACCACGTTTGGAGTAAATCCCGGGCTAAGGACGGGGATATATAAAAAGGGGGAGTGTGGTTAGAAGGCGAGTGTGTCCAGGTACTCTTAACAAGAAGCAGGTGATATTCCACACAAGCTAAAATTACCTTAGCCGTTAAGATCCGGCAACCATCCGTAACGCGTTGTGTTCGTCTACTAATCACCGCGCACCGCGAGGACGTCTATTTAAAAGAGGCGTCGACGTAAGGGCTACGGTACCGGGGCGTGAAAAAGGGGAAAGAGTTAAAAGACTCGAACCGGACTGCCGGTTGCGAGTCCTCCTATCATGCGTTCATAAGGAGTCAGGGTCTTTAGGTTGCTGACAACTTAAATTCGAGTTAATAATTGTATCTGCATTAAGCCTCCGATATATATACTTCAAACCGAGAGGTGTCCCTTATACTTCTGTAGATAGTATGGAGCAGGCATTAATTAAGACAGTCAAACCTAATTACAATTTTACATATATTAACAAAAAACAAGAAATTCATAATGAAACATTTTAGCCATTAGGTAAAAATCATCTGAATACGTAGAACAGTGTTGTACAGGAATAATGGTTAAACAATGTGTACAACAGAATGTATCAAATTACGCGTGGTAACCAAGGCTGGTTGGGTGTGGTACATGGTGGTTAAACATCATAGTCAGACAATATGTACAACAGAAATCAGCGTTACAAGGTAAGCTACCATAGCAATTAGACATTGGGTGTAACTTATTAAGAGGCATATTTGACATACTAGGGCCCCGGTGACTACATGACCCATTATGTGTGTGTTCCACAAGGGTGGACTCATCCAATGTTCATCCAATATTCATAATTGAGATCTGCTTACTGATTTCCTCAAATTCATTCAGACCCCTGGCGATCGTGTCCAGGGAGTGTATCCACCTGCATTCTCGTTTGCTGAGTATACTATTGAAGTCACCACCTCTTGGGTTGGGTGTGACCTTCTCAATTACCCACCATCTCAGGCTATCTGCAGGGTGTTCAAAAGCAGAGAAATGGTCCACGAGGGGGGCACCTTGTGTCTTGCAGCGTATGCGGCTGCAATGCTGCAGGATGCGACATTTAACTTTCTGGATTGTCTGGCCCACGTACATAAAGCCACATGGGCAGACAATGGCATAGATAACTCCCATGGTATTACAGTTACTATGTACGTTGAGTTGATATGTCTGATTATTATGTGAAAATTCCGTTATCTCTTTTGTCAGTGTACAGGCATTACATGATCCACATTTATGGTGACCTCTAATCGGCGGAATTCCCCAAAGTGTGTTTTGGTTTGCTGTACGAGGTGTGGGGAGTAGAGATTTAACTACATAATCTCTTATATTTTTGCCCTTCCTGAAAGCGTGTAAGGGTGGTGGCATATTACCCAAATCTTCCGCTATTAGGTGCCAATGTCGATTGATAGCCTTTTTAATAGCACTGCTTTTCGTATTAAATGTCGTGACACATACTAGACGTTCATCCTTGATGTTTGTACTAGGTTGTGGAGCTAGTAAGAACTCTCTATGGTTGTGCCAGGCCCGTTTACGTGCCTGTTTTAATAGTCTGATGGGGTATCCACGTTCTAAAAGTCTAGCTAAAAGACTTGCTGACTCATCAAAGTAATCCTCTTTTTTAGAGCAGTTCCTACGTAACCTCAGGAATTGACCAAAGGGTAAGTTATCCCTGAGGTTACGCGGATGGTGACTAGTGTAACGCAGTAGTGTATTTCGTTCACAGGGCACATTCTCTAGCAGAGGCAGGAGTGGATTCAGAAGGTACGCAACCTTCTCTGGATCATCAGTCAGCAGTAACGCTGACAGTGACACAGAACGTGCAGGTCCAAGTTCAGGTACAAACACAGGTGCACCCCCTACAGGGCAGAACTATCAACAGCCCCCTTTTTTAGTGGAGGAACCATGGTGGGGACAGCGAGGACGGGGACGTCCCTGGGGCAGACCCAGGGGCCCCAGAGGCGGAACATGGAATCAGGGGAGGGGCCAAATGAAAAAACAAACACACTTCCAACAGGAGACACATGGAGAAATACAGACCCGACGACAGCACTACAGATGGTAGCTCATGTACCCAAAAACCCGATAGTCAATTTATCAGGCCATACACTGACACCCAATGAACAGGGAATCCTGGAAAAAGGCCTTTCTTTTGTACCAACTTCCATGCCTAACACATTTAACTTGAAAATTGAGCTGCACCAATTCTTCAGGAAGATTCGCCTAAAACACTATTTTCTTAAGACTCCCTACAACCCGGTCTTCTCAGGCAGTGGCCTTAGACCACCCTCTAAATTTAACCCACCTACTCACCTTATGTCACATAAATTGTTGGCATATGAACAGGTAGTCATGAGGGACGTTGACTCCATATTGACTAAAAGACAATATGTGAAATATAACGTGAGCAAACTAGAACGAGAAGCCCTAGAAACCCTGAAAAAGAACACCAACATCGTGATTAAACCCGCGGATAAGGGCGGTGCAATCGTCCTTCAGAACGTGGATGATTACAGAAAAGAGATCCTAGCACAGTTGTCAGTTGAAGGTAATTACACTAAACTCAGCAGGGACCCCACACATGAGATAAGTAACATCATAAGTGATGTGACAAAACGGGCTTTAGAATCCGGTTTTCTAAACAAACTTGAGTATGAATATTTAAATAACAAACACCCGAGAATACCGACTATTTACACCCTCCCAAAGATACATAAGCGTATGGAGGATCCACCGGGCAGACCAATCATCTCTGGATGTGGGTCAATTTTAGAGCCCTTATGTAAATACGTAGATGTATTTTTAAAACCCATCGCTGAGAATACTGCGACTTACCTCAGAGACACGATGCAAACAATCCAATTAGTGGACGAACGCCCTTTTGACTCCAATACACAGTTATTGGCCACTATGGATATAACGTCCCTCTATACTAATATTCCACAACATTCAGCACTTACCAGCATGGAATCGGCACTTAACACCAGACCTGCCCCACATGAAGTTCCCAATGAGTTCATAATCTCACTACTCAAGATCGCAATGACCAGGAATTACTTCACCTTTCAAGGTAGTTTCTACAACCAGACTAAAGGCGTAGCGATGGGAGCAAGCTTCGCTCCCAACCTGGCCATTATCTATATGAATGATTATGAAAATCAATTTGTCTTCAGTGACCTCAACCCTTATAGGTCCAATATAGCACTTTGGCGACGTTACATCGACGATGTACTAATCATTTGGCAAGGAAACGATGAACAATTGGTTACGTTCCACCACTGGCTGAATACATGCTCAGCTGACATTCAATTTACTCTAGAATCTAATAGAGAAGCGGTACACTTCCTGGATATCATTATCAAGTCAGAGTCAGGCAAATTGCACATGAGTCTCTACAGAAAAAACAGTGAACGAAATACACTACTGCGTTACACTAGTCACCATCCGCGTAACCTCAGGGATAACTTACCCTTTGGTCAATTCCTGAGGTTACGTAGGAACTGCTCTAAAAAAGAGGATTACTTTGATGAGTCAGCAAGTCTTTTAGCTAGACTTTTAGAACGTGGATACCCCATCAGACTATTAAAACAGGCACGTAAACGGGCCTGGCACAACCATAGAGAGTTCTTACTAGCTCCACAACCTAGAACAAACATCAAGGATGAAAGTCTAGTATGTGTCACGACATTTAACACGAAAAGCAGTGCTATTAAAAAGGCTATCAATCGACATTGGCACCTAATAGCGGAAGATTTGGGTAATATGCCACCACCCTTACACGCTTTCAGGAAGGGCAAAAATATAAGAGATTATGTAGTTAAATCTCTACTCCCCACACCTCGTACAGCAAACCAAAACACACTTTGGGGAATTCCGCCGATTAGAGGTCACCATAAATGTGGATCATGTAAGGCCTGTACACTGACAAAAGAGATAACGGAATTTTCACATAATAATCAGACATATCAACTCAACGTACATAGTAACTGTAATACCATGGGAGTTATCTATGCCATTGTCTGCCCATGTGGCTTTATGTACGTGGGCCAGACATTCCCGAAAGTTAAATGTCGCATCCTGCAGCATTGCAGCCGCATACGCTGCAAGACACAAGGTGCCCCCCTCGTGGACCATTTCTCTGCTTTTGAACACCCTGCAGATAGCCTGAGATGGTGGGTAATTGAGAAGGTCACACCCAACCCAAGAGGTGGTGACTTCAATAGTATACTCAGCAAATGAGAATGCAGGTGGATACACTCCCTGGACACGATCGCCAGGGGTCTGAATGAATTTGTGGAAATCAGTAAGCAGATCTCAATTATGAATATTGGATGAACATTGGATGAGTCCACCCTTGTGGAACACACACATAATGGGTCATGTAGTCACCGGGGCCCTACTATGTCAAATATGCCTCTTAATAAGTTACACCCAATGTCTAATTGCTATGGTAGCTTACCTTGTAACGCTGATTTCTGTTGTACATATTGTCTGACTATGATGTTTAACCACCATGTACCACACCCAACCAGCCTTGGTTACCACGCGTAATTTGATACATTCTGTTGTACACATTGTTTAACCATTATTCCTGTACAACACTGTTCTACGTATTCAGATGATTTTTACCTAATGGCTAAAATGTTTCATTATGAATTTCTTGTTTTTTGTTAATATATGTAAAATTGTAATTAGGTTTGACTGTCTTAATTAATGCCTGCTCCATACTATCTACAGAAGTATAAGGGACACCTCTCGGTTTGAAGTATATATATCGGAGGCTTAATGCAGATACAATTATTAACTCGAATTTAAGTTGTCAGCAACCTAAAGACCCTGACTCCTTATGAACGCATGATAGGAGGACTCGCAACCGGCAGTCCGGTTCGAGTCTTTTAACTCTTTCCCCTTTTTCACGCCCCGGTACCGTAGCCCTTACGTCGACGCCTCTTTTAAATAGACGTCCTCGCGGTGCGCGGTGATTAGTAGACGAACACAACGCGTTACGGATGGTTGCCGGATCTTAACGGCTAAGGGAATTTTAGCTTGTGTGGAATATCACCTGCTTCTTGTTAAGAGTACCTGGACACACTCGCCTTCTAACCAGACTCCCCCTTTTTATATATCCCCGTCCTTAGCCCGGGATTTACTTCAAACGTGGTGAAATAAGAACAAAAGAAACAAGTTTTGGAACGCAAGTGGGTGGCATCTCGCAACTGAGGTAACCCTCCTTTAATCTCATGCGTACATTTTACTAATTATAAGATTGGCTCCATTAATTGACAGCCGGTTCTTCATATTTACAGCCCCCACCAGCCCCACTGTGTGACACCTTACTAACGGAGGACAGCCATATGTGGTACACCACTGGATTTCCATTAAAGGGATTCGCTTCGCGCATTGCAGCGGGTAAGCCCTCCCTACCCCTTCACAGGCCTTCTTACGGGTTTTTTTAATCATTTTCCCATGCAACACATGTTTACTTCAATCTCATTAATTTTAGGCAATCTACTAGGCCCAACCCTTCCAGGTTGTTCCCCAGTCCTGAGGAAGATCTGCAAGGCCAAGGTTCAAACCACCACTAGGCCACCAAGACGGATCGAAACGTCGACGCCCCATACATACATACCTGGGATACGCCTATCTGCCCACGTGCTCTATTAGAATTGGCTTCTAATGAATGTATAATCGTTTGATATAATTATAAACCGACACACGTGACCAGGTTCTTGCACTTGGATGGTGAATGACAACCAGTCCATTGCTTAACTTATTTAAATTTTTCTTATGTCACAACCTCTGAAATAATTCCCTCTTTCCTTTTTCACTCTCTTTACTCAAGCACCCTTACTATTTGCACGTTCCCCTTGGAACAACCTTGACACAATTGTTAATGGAAATTTTACAAAATCTTTGATAAAAAAGAATAAAAAGCTTTACTTACTGTGGATATTGTTTTGTTGCATGGTTGACCTTATGAGCAATACTGTATTGGATACTAAGAGCTACCAAAATAGATTATATGTAGCTCAGAATATGTGAATGATATCACTAAGTTAGGAACTACTACCTATTTTGATTTATGGTCCAGGACCATTGTTTTTCGTATTACTGGTTGGCCTGCAGCGCTGGTTTGCCCCACCCACAGAAGCAGCTTGTAAAGTGTATCTCAGACCTGCCACTGCAGAATCTGTGTGCAGTCCAGAACTGCCATCTTGGCTGTGAAGTGCACCCACTTCCCAGCCCCTGAACCTTCCCTTGGCATCATGTAAGTCACCCCTATGGTAGGGTGCATTGTATGTGTAAGGTAGGACATGCTCTGGTGTGTGTAGTATGTCCTGGTAGTGAATTACACCCAATTTCGGTAATTTCACAACTGTAAGGCTACCTGTTCTCCATAGGCCAGAATGGGCAGTTTGACTATTACACTCTATAGTCCTAACTGACCACAGGAACATGGTAGGAAAACGAATTTAGTATGCCTGAGCTCAGAATATTAAAATACATTGTTTAGTGCAGTTTATTTTTATACTCTGTGTTTGAAAACACCACTTTTAGAAAGTAGGTATTTTCTTGCCTTAGCCTTCCAGTGTGCTCTGCTGTTATGTGTATTGGCTGTCTGGTTTTGGAGGGACAGGGCAGGCTGAGTCAGTCCTGGGTTAAATAGAGAGATCTGCATTTGGAGCATGGGAAGGGGTACCTCCTTGACCTGAATAGGGCTGTGCCTGACAAGGTGAATGCTGGCTCCACCTCCTACTGTGCGTCTGATGGCAGACCCCCTCTTTCTGAAAGGAAGGATGAAACCTGGTAAACAAAGGGCTCCAGGACTGAGCAGAACTGGTTCTGGCTAGGTTCAGTAGCTTTTGAGAACAAAGACTTTTGGGGTATAAATATCTGTGACAAAACCCCTACAATATGTATTGCTCCTGGACCACAAGAAGAACCTCTGTCCGTGTAACTGAAGGAATCTGCAGGAGGTGACTATCCTTGTGCTTGTGTGCTGTTTCTTGAATTGGCCTGCAGTGGTTACTACTGGACTTGGAAGAGGAAGAAAAGGACTTTGAGAGAACTTTTTATTCATCTTGCTAAAGCAATCACCCAAGGGCTAGAAGAGAGCTAGCCTCCTGCTGAAGTCTCAGGCACATCAGACTTCACCACCAGCCTCCTGTTTCCTCCCAGCAAGGATTTCTATCTGCAGGAGAGGCACCTGTGAGTTCCAGGGCCTCTAGTTCTACTACAGAGAAGAGAGTGCTGAAATCGTCTGCGAGCCGCCGCAGCCGAAAGCGCTCGGCAAATTATCGTGCTGCTGCCGCTGAGTGCTCGCAACCCAAGATCAACTCATTGCACGTTTGCGGGCCGCCAAGTGCTCGCTAAACCCGAAGATCGTCGCATCGTAATGTTTGCGAACCGCCAAACGCTCACTAACCAAAGATCATCGCATCGAGTTCATCGCTTCACGACATCACAGCACGGACGCCAGGTGTCCGCCATTTTCATCGCATCGCATCAGGATCATTGCTCACTCGCAGAGCGCCATTTTCTCGCATCGCAACCTGATCGCACATGCAACAGGATCGTTACATCGTCTCCTCCCTCGCGGCAAGGAGTCATCGCATCAACGTCCTAGCGTGCAGAAGTTTGTCGCTTTGTCCCCGCACGCTTCCGCAGATCAGCGCATCATCCTCCCTTGCGGCAAGGATTCAGCGCATCGCCGGCCTCGCCTGTGGAAAATCATCGCTACTGCTCCTTTGCGACATTTTGGTTGTTTTGCTACGAAATCCAGGTACTTTGTAAGTAAAAGCGTCGCAGAGACCACTGCTTTGAACTGAACCCCTCTTTGCACACTTTGAACTATTTTTGCAGCATTTCAAGAATAACCCTATTTTACAGTATTGTGGCTTTTTACCAGTATTGGTCTTGTGTTAAGTCTATATATAAAGATACTTATTTTTCTACAAATACTTGTGTTGTGTCCCTTTGTAGTGTTCTTCACTGTGTTACTGTGTATGGTCATAAATGCTTCTCACTGCCTCTGTGATAAGCCTTGCTACTCGTGCTACGTTACCACAGGGTTGAGCAGGGGTTATCAAAGGGTGTAGCCCCCTTACTCTGACTTAGGAAGAAGGGTCCCTACTTGGACAGTGGCCAGCCATTGCCAACTAGAGACCCCCATTTCTCACATTGGTAGTCAGCGGTGAGGATATAGTGTACACTACTATTGAGTGCAGACCATAACGCAACCACATACGTTTTGAGGTTTTTTTATTCTATTTTTGATTGATATTGCCAGTTATTGCTACAATGGGCAAGCCCAGATCCAATGCCTCAGAGGATCTCTCCTGGGAAGAAGAGAAATTAGAAACCTACACTGCCAAGCAGCTCAAATATTTCTGCAAGCAATTCACAGTCCCTATCACAGGTCTCACTTGAAGGGAGGAGCATTACAAGGTGCTGAAGGCCTGGCTAGAGGCCAGGGATGCCCCAAGGAATGTGGGAGAGCCTGTGGAGGGGGAAGAGAATGCAGGAGAGCAGCAGGGTGAAGTAGTAGATTTGGTGGGAGATAAAGCAATTTCCAGCCCGGGCACTAGTGTGTCTGCAAGGGGTCTGTCCCCAGAAGAGATGGAGGACAGGGAGAGAGATAGGCGGCATAATATGGAGATGGCGAAGCTTAAAATGGATGGTCAGAGGGACCTAGAGAACAAGAAGTTAGAATTTGAGATTATGAAAATAAAATTTGAGCATGAGAGATTATGGAGGGAGTTGGAGATTAAGGCAAAGAGTGTAGAGATCTCCAGTCCCTCTGGTGACAGCATACCTGTAGTGCATACTGAGAGTAGAGTGTATATACCCAAGGACGTTATTAAGGATTTCCACAAAAGTGAAGATATTGGGCAATGGTTTGCCGCTTATGAATGAGCCATGGTGTCCCACTGGGTCCCTGGGAAGGATTGGGGAGCGGGGTTGTGGGGACGCTTTGTGAGTGAGGGGAGGGATACCTTGTTGGACCTGCCCCCAGAAAGTAGGATGGTTTATGACCATATGAAAGAAGCTTTGATTACCCGCTATGGTTTGACCCCTGAGGTGTATAGTCAGAGATTTAGGACCTGCAAGAAGCTAGAGAGAACCACGTGGGTTGAATATGTGTCTTTTTTTTGCAGAGCAATGGAATGCTGGGTAAAAGGTAGCAAAGTAGAACCTTTTGAGCAGCTTTATGATTTGATTGCATAGGAGCATTTATCTAGTAACTGTTTTCCTGAGCTACGCCAGCACCTGATTAATTGCAAGCTAACTAACCCTAGGAAGCTTGCTGAGGAGGCCGACAGCTGGTTGAGCACCCGGGTTCGCAAGGATCCAGTGGGAGACTTTGCCAAAGGTGGGCAGGGTCCCCAGCAGAGAAGTGTTGCGGACAGGGGTAAACCAAGGGAAATCCAAAGAGGGCCCCAAAGTAATTCCCAAGGGAACCAAGCAGTGGTGTCCCAGCCTCCCCAAGAGAAGAAGCCAGTGCCCCCGACAGGTAGGCCTGTTCAGAGGGGGCCCCTTGTTATAAGTGTGGTCAAGTGGGCCACAGATTCTATGATCTCCAGTGTCCTCAGAGGGATACTAATGCACCACCCCGTGCACCACCCCGCCAGCTTGCTAGTGTAGCACTGGGAGGGGAGGAGATTGGTGCCCAAGGTGGGTGGGATTCCGTAGAATTGACCCTTGTCTCATTAGGAGACTTTGAGATGGTCCCTAAGCCTGCACTGCCTGATAACACAAAAAATACAGGCAGTGGGTGACCATCAATGGCCATAGAGTGGAGGCTCTAAGGGACACAGGAGCCAGTGTAACTTCTGTTAGCTCCCGGTTGATGTCCAAAGAGCAGGTTGTGCCCCATGCATTCTACCCAGTAGTGTCTGCAGACAACTCAGAGAGCCTATATGAGGTGGCTCAGGTTCCCTTTGAGTGGGGGGGGTCTCAGGAACTCTTCAGGTGGCTGTGAGGCCCGCCATGTCTGTAGACTGTCTGTTGGGCAATGATTTAGAGAACTCCCCGTGAGCTACGGTAGAGAGGAGATCTCACTTAGAAATGTAGGGTCTGCCTGAGTGGGCTTGTGCTACCACTCGGTCCATGGCAGCCAAGGAGGTTGTTGAGAAGGACCTGAAGCCTGAGAGTATGGCCCAGATCCCTGCCTTAGAGAGAAGGGGCAGGGGGTGCAGGAAGGCAGCCCCCTTGGTTCCCACGGCCCAGGAAGGAGCAGACCCTGAGGGGGATGCCCTGGAGCCTACCGGGGAGCAGAGTGCCAACCTGGGAGACCATCCTGAGCTGACCCATTGGCAGCAGGAAGGAGAGCCCACCAGGGAGTAGTTTTGTGAGCAGCAAAGAGTTTGCCCTTCTCTTGAGGGTATGTGGTGACAGGCTGCAGCCCAGGCAGCAGGTGACATGTCTGGTACACATTTGATATATTAGGAGAACAGTCTCCTGTATAGCGAACCTAAGGCTGCTGAGCCGGGGTCAGCCCGTGTGCTGGTGATACCCGAGTGCTTCAGAGCTTACCTACTTGGTGGACTTTCAGTCTCCTAGGAAACACTTGCGGGTC
This sequence comes from Triturus cristatus, assembly GCF_964204655.1. NCBI lineage: Eukaryota > Metazoa > Chordata > Amphibia > Caudata > Salamandridae > Triturus > Triturus cristatus. The sequence goes on along the minus strand of NC_140590.1, from coordinate 1,124,098,780 downwards.
CTGCATGTGAATCGCCTGAAGCCCCATTTTGAGAGGTCTGAAGTGGGCATGCTTCTTGCCACAGATGCTGGGATGGAGGAGGAGAGTCAGCCTCTTCCTGACCTCCTGTGTGCAGGAGAGAAGGATGGGTCAGTGGAGGGAGTGGTCCTCTCCACCACACTGACCCCTGAGCAGCAGAGAGATTGTCAGCAGCTGTTGGGGCAATTTTCTGATTTGTTTTCCCTGGTGCCTGGGGTCACTGATTGGTGCGTCCATGATGTAGACACCGGGGATAGTCCTGCTGTCAAGCCCAAGGCTTACAGAGTGACTGACAGGGTCAGGGCCAACATTAAGGAGGAGGTCTCCAAAATGTTGGCCCTAGGGGTGATTGAGTCCTCTAGCAGCCCCTGGTCCAGCCCCGTAGTCTTGGTACCAAAAGCTGCAGTGCCTGGTGCTACCCCTGAACGTAGGTTCTGTGTGGACTACCGAGGTCTCAATTCGGTCACGAAGACCGACGCGTACCCCATCCCCAGAGCTGATGAGCTCATAGATCGTTTAGGGACTGCTCGATACATCAGCACGTTTGATCTAACATCTGGTTATTGGCAGATCGCCTTAACTGATTGGGCGAAGGAGAGGTCAGCATTCTCCACACCAGATGGGCACTACCAGTTCCGTGTGATGCCCTTTGGGATGAAGAATGCCCCTGCCACCTTTCAGAGGTTGGTCAACCAGGTGTTGCTTGGGCTGGAGGATTTCAGTGCCACCTACCTGGATGACATTGCAGTGTTGAGTTCCTCCTGGGAGGACCACTTGCACCACCTCTGGGAAGTGTTGATGGCGCTGCGCAGAGCAGGCCTCACAATCAAGGCCAGCAAGTGACAGATTGGGCAGGGTTCTGTGGTGTACTTAGGACACCAGGTTGAGAGTGGTCAGGTGGCACCCCTGCAGCCCAAGATTGAAACCATCCTGGCTTGGTAGCCCCCAAGGACCTAGACCCAGGTGAGGGCCTTCTTAGGACTCACAGGTTACTACAGGAGGTTTGTCAAGGGGTATGGCAATATTGTAGCACCCTTGACTGAGCTGACTTCCAAGAAGCAGCCAAAGATTGTGAACTGGACTGACACCTGTCAGAAAGCTTTTGATGCAGTCAAGACTGCCATGTGTACAGCACCCGTACTCCTGGCGCCCAATTTTGCTAAGGAATTTATTGTCCAGACAGATGCTTCAGAGCATGGTGTGGGGGCTGTTCTGTCACAGATAAATGAGGATGGACTAGACCAACCTGTAGCCTTCATTAGTAGGAGGTTACTTCCACGGGAACAGAGGTGGAGTGCAATTGAGCGTGAGGCATTTGCTGTGGTCTGGGCACTGAAGAAGCTGAGGCCATACCTGTTTGGGACTCACTTCCGAGTTCAGACCACAGGCCCCTCAGATGGTTGATGCAGATGAGGGGTGAGAATCCCAAGTTGTTGAGGTGGTCCATTTCCCTATAGGGTATGGACTTCATGGTAGAACACCGCCCTGGTACAGAACACGCCAATGCCCATGGTCTGTCCAGATTTTTCCGCCTTAGTGATGAGAACTTCCAAGGGGATGGCTAGTTCTCCCCACATTTCAGCTGGAGGGGACACATGTTAGACCTGGCACCATTGGCGTGGGTCTCCCTTCCAGTTTTTCGCTGTTGTCTCCTATGTTTTTGCTGGTATTAGATGCTCTGGGTGCTGTGCCACTGCCATTCAGTGCCACAGCGCGAATGCTCCCTGTGTAAATATGACATGTGAATTGGTATATCTGTGATTGGCTTATTTGGTGTGCCCAGGGCTGGTAAACCAAATGCTGCTGGTGGGCCTGCAGCGCTGGTTTGCGCCACCCACAGAAGCAGCTTGTAAAGTGTATCTCAGACCTGCCACTGCAGAGTCTGTGTGCAGTCCAGAACTAACATCTTGGCTGTGAAGTGCACCCGCTTCCCACCCCATGAACCCTCCCTTGGCATCATGTAAGTCACCCTTATGGTAGGGTGCATTGTATGTGTAAGGTAGGACATGCCCTGGTGTGTGTAGCATGTCCTGGTAGTGAATTACACCCAATTTTGGTATTTTCACTACTGTAAGGCTACCTGTTCTCCATAGGCCAGAATGGGCAGTTTTACTATTACACTCTATATTCCTAACTGACCCTAGGAACATGGTAGGAAAGCGAATTTAGTATGCCTGAGCTCAGAATATTAAAATACATCGGTTAGTGAAGTTTAGTTTTCTATTCGTCGGCCTCGCGTGTGGAAAATCATTGCTACAGCTCCTTTGCGACATTTTGGTTGTTTTGCTAGGAAATCCAGGTACTTTGTAAGTAAAAGAGTAGCAGAGACCACTGCTTTGAACTGAACCCCTCTTTGCACACTTTGAACTATTTTTGCAGCATTTCAAGAATAACCCTATTTTACAGTATTGTGGCTTTTTACCGGTATTGGTCTTGTGTTAACCCCTTCAGTGCCCATGACGAGCTGGACTCGTCATGGGCCGCGGTGGCGCTGTGCCCATGACGAGTCCAGCTCGTCATAGACCCCGCCCGCTAATGCAACGGCCGGCACTGGGCGGGGAAAGGGGCGGGCACTGAAGGGGTTAAGTCTATATATAAAGATACTTATTTTTCTATAAATACTTGTGTGGTGTCCCTTTGTAGTGTTCTTCACAGTGTTACTGTGTATGGTCATAAATGCTTCACACACTGCCTCTGAGATAAGCCTAGCTGCTCGTGCTACGTTACCACAGGGTTGAGCAGGGGTTATCAAAGGGTGTAGCCCCCTTACTCTGACTTAGGAAGAAGGGTCCCTACTTGGACAGTGGCCAGCCATTGCCAACTAGAAATCCCCATTTCTAACAGTCTACAAGCTCTGATGGAGGCGGCTCGGTCATTTGGCGAAGTTGTCAGTTACAAGTTGAACCTGGAGAAGACACACATTTTATCCAATGTGGTCTCTCCAGATCAGGACAGGAGGTGGGTCCAGTCTGTGGTATATCTTTGGGTTACCTTAACTCACAACACTCCTGAAATTGTAGAAAATAACAACGGCAAACTGTTTCTTTTAACATTCAGGGAAGGTGTTTCTTAAATTGAATCTCATGCATTTGGGACTCATTGGACGCTGCAATCACATTAAAATGATTATTCTTCCTTGATATCTTTATTTTTTTGCTGGATTCCACTTTTCTTGCTACTTTTTCATGAAAGTGGAATCATTAAGGAAGAAGTTAATTTGATCTTATCGGAAGCCCCGGTGTAAAATCCAATTTTTACAACAGTCAAAGGAAGAGGAAGGGTTTCACATCCGGTCCTTAGGCTTTATTATTTGGCCTCTTTCTTCTTACGACTTTGGTTAGTACTAGGGTAGGGGCACTGGCCACTAGGTCTTTTGTTTTGTGAGTTCCTTCTGTTGGGGGAATCGATCACTTCTGACATGGGCAAAGTCAATACCATTTAATTCAAATGGACTCAGTTCAAGATGTTAAAAGTCTTTCATCCTATTTGGGATTACTTAAAGAGAATATGCCTTTGCATTACCCCTTCCAATCAGCTCCATATCTGGGCTGTAATCCTAACTATCTGGACTATATTCAAGAGAGGTTCAGAGAGACTTGGGCAAAAGTCAATCTCCTGACCTTAGATCAACTTTTTGGATGACTCAGTCTTTTCATCATTTGGTAATCTACAGCAAGTGGTTCCTCTCCCTTCAACTGTCTTTCTTAGATATTTGAAAATGAATAATGTTCTTTTTAGTCTTAAAGAAGCTGATTTGAGTTGTGTGGATGGGCACTGTTTTGATCTTAGTAATGCTTCATCCGAGAGAAATACTGGGCTAGTTCATGAGCTAATTTAGCTTTCATTTCATAACCAGGTGGACGATGTTTTTCTGGAGAGGGCTCATTAGTGGAGTACTCAGCTCAACAGGGAAGTTGCATGTGCTGATCTTAGGTATAGCAATATGTTGTTTCATCAGCGTTGAATGTTTCTCGTATTAAGGTACACCATTTCAAATGTATGTCATAAGTCCGTGCAGGGTCCGTTGTCATTTTCCCTATGTTAGCAGACTGTCCTCTGCTTTGTACACATTACCTTACAGATATATTTTGTTTTATGCGACAATGCCCTTTTACACAAAACACGCTGTTCTTTCCCTGGGATTCAGTCTGAACATGTAGACAAGGTCAAACAAGAATGCCCCTTGTTATTCTGTTCTGGTCAGGCCCTAGCACCTAGACAAAAAACACAAATGCAGCTGTTATTTGGGAACACACACTTTTGTCATATAGGTATGCACAGATATATAATACACACTTGGAGAGGGACCTTTCCAGGGCAAAGATCATGACATGCATCTCGTAAGTAGAACTTTCATCTGTGTATACTAAGGTACGGGGTTTGCTGCTAACACCTAGAGATCTTCTGCTATATAATCATTTTTGCTTCTGTAGAAGGGGAGGGAGGTTAGGCTACCCTGTTGCATATATTTACATCTCCATTTATTATTTACGGACTACTTGAATGCCTACCATATTTGTGTTAGGAATTTTCCTACTTGTTGTGGCATGTATATTGCATACCAGAGCACAATAGTTAAATAAACATTTTAAACTTTCCTCCTGTAACTTCCAGAACTTATTGTGGACTACTATCAGTATGTGAGCGAAAGGGTGTGCCCTGCAACTGCGATTCCTTAGCTAGTTGGGAGTGTTGTATTCTGGGGTGTCTAATCACTGGTTCCTCTGTGTGTGTGTAGGAGGGCCAGTGAGACACTATATAGCTAGTCGGTCACTGGCTCATGGGGATTCAGGTGGTATGATGACTCAGTCCCTGCCTACTAAGGCCCCATAATGCCAAGCATAGATCTGTGACTCCTTTCAATAGTATTAATGACTGGTATAATACTCCTCTCTCTCTTTATACTGTAAAGAACTGACTGGATAGCCACTGCTTTTATTGTGGATGCACTGGTGCTGATGTGGCCCATGTCTTTGCTCAATTGTTCCTTTTTCTTTTGTCGCCCTAAGTGGGAAGGGTATGGCCAGGCATATAACTCCTGTGCTCCCTGCGCTACTGGTTTCAAGCTAGCCTGGCTGATGAGGGATGATGCCCGAAACCGGTCCCAGGATGCTTGTTTCCGGTCCAGGGAGGACCTTGTACTTCTCCCTCTTACTGTATCAGTTGATCTTCTATCCAATTAGTTAATGAAGACCACACCCTATTTCCCCAGCATCGCTTCTTACATCCCTTAATACAAATTTATTTCCCTATTGTATATAGCCAAGAATCTGGACATGCACATTGAAAATGTTGGAGGATCTGTTTTAAACCAATCCGATGCAAAGCATAGGTGAGCTACAGCCATAACAATAAATACCAGATTAGAGTCTCTCTTTAATATTACATTATCTTCTGCATTATCCACCAGTCCCCTAAACTCGGGCACCCTAACCCTATTTCATTCAACAGGAGCCATTGCCTAGCATTTTAAAAAACAACAGCTGTCCCCTGGGAAAATGATGGAGAGGAAAAAAAAGATACAATCATGTTTTATAATATATAATGCAGACACTTGAATGGAGATTTGATAATTATTCATATTAACACATTGATTAACTATCTTACCCCAGGCCCAAGAGCTCCTCTGTTTAACTTCTGAGATAACGAAGTAAAACTTATCCTTAACAACTACTTTAAGCTTAACTGGATTTAATAAAATGACCTGGGCAACCTTGTTTTGGAACAGAGGTATCAATTGTCAAAGCTGCCATCTCCTTTTAAGGGTAGCATGGTAGCAGTGCAGTCCTACAAAGAACTCATATCCCTTGCGGAAGGTTTACGGTCCGGGGAAGCCAAATCATGGAGGGCCTGGTGCAACAAAAAGTAATTAAGGCAAATCAGACTGTCTTGGGCTTCAGTCCCTGTTGCCCACCTCAAAAATGCTGTTTGAAGAAAAACCTGTGAGTCCTCTGTACTTCTGTGTCTCAATTCCAGGTGGAGAGTTCTGAAAGGGTTCCTTGAGGAGTTACACAATAAATCTATGGAAAGCCACTACCTCCAGGCTCAAAATGTAATTTTTTGTTGCTGTCTGTTCTTGGACAGCTCAGCAAGCAGCAAGATTACAATAAACAATAACAGCCAGACTAGAGCCCCAGCATAGAGGGTATGGGTGAAGATCACTAGAAGAATTCTCCCAGCCCTTTGGAGATAGGAACATTTCGCTGGCACTTTCTAGATCGCCCCATGCCAGAATTCCAGACCTGCTGTATCCCGTTTCCATTCTAAGAAGGACAGTGGTCTGCTTTACACCAAAGACTGGCTTCTAGATGACACATACCCTCGGGTAAAAGGGGAGTTAGGCCAATCTGGGGATTCAAGCTAGTCTGGCTGATGAGTGGTAATACACCAAAACTGGTGCCAGGATGCATGTTTCCTTTCCAGGGAGATCCTAGTTTGGCAGTTTGGGCTGGGCTGTTCTCAAGGGTAGCAGGGTCAGGAGACTGATTTGAATATGCCTGGGTCCTAAATGGGGTGGCGTGATGAGCAAAAATAACAATGGATTTAACCCAGATCTGGGACTTAGGTTGAATGTTTAATTTGTCCTGCATTCTTTCTGTCATTTGTTCATTTGTTTGCTTTGTCACCCTAAGTGGGAATGGTCAGACCAGACGTAGGTCCTGTGACTCTAAGCAACATAGTGCTCTGATTGTCATCTCTGTTGTACCGTGACTGGGGGTGAGTGTTTGAAAAGTTTCAGCACTCCATCCATCATCTCCTTGTGTTTGCTTTGTTCGCCCTCAGTTAGCAGGGAATGCCCAGATGTGGGTCCCATGCTCACTTTGCCACTGAATTCAAGCTAGCCTGGCTGAAGAGGGATGTTAGCCCAAAACCGGTCACAGGCTGCTTGTTTCCGTTCCAGGGAAGACATGGCTTGGCAGTTTTGGCTGGACTGTTCCCATGAGGCACAGGGTCAAGACTGATTTGAATATAGCTGTGTCGGAACTGGGGTGGCAAAGTGAGCTAAAGAATGATGATGGATTCAACCCAGATCTGTGACTGGGGGTGAGTGTTTGAAAAGTCTCAGCACTCCGTCCATCATCTCCTTGTGTTTGCTTTGTTCGCCCTAAGTTGGCAGGGTATACCCAGACGTGGGTCCTTTGCTCACTTTGCCACTGGATTCAAGCTAGCCTGGCTAAAGAGGGCTGTTAGCCCGAAACCAGTCCCTGGAGGCTTGTTTCTGGTCCAGGGAAGACATGGCTTGGCAGTTCGGACTGGACTTTTCCCATAAGGCACAGAGTCAAGACTAATTTGCATATAGCTGTGTCTGAACTGGGGTGGCAAAGTGAGCTAAAGAATGATGATGGATTCAACCCAGATCTGTGACTGGGGGTGATTGTTGGAAAAGTTTCAGCAATCAGTCCATCATCTCCTTGTGTTTGCTTTGTTCGCCCTAAGTTGGCAGGGTATGCCCAGATGTGGGTCCCTTGCTCACTCTGCCACTGGATTCAAGCTAGCCTGACTGAAGTGGGCTGTTAGCCTGAAACCGGTCCCAGGATCCTTGTTTCCAGTCCAGGGAAGACATGGCTTGGCAGTTCGGGTGGACTGTTTCCATGAGGCACAGGGTCAAGACTGATTTGCATATAGCTGTGTCTGAACTGGGGTGGCAAAGTGAGCTAAAGAATGACAATAGATTCAACCCAGATCTGCGACTGGGGGTGAGTGTTTGAAAAGTTTCAGCACTCCGTCCATCATCTCCTTGTGCTTGCTTTGTTTACCCTAATTTGGCAGGGTGTTCCCAGACGTTGGTCCCTTGCTCACTTTGCCACTGGATTCAAGCTAGCCTGGCTGAAGAGGGCTGTTAGCCTTAAACCGGTCCCAGGATGCTTATTTCTGGTGCAGGGAAGACATGGTTTGGCAGTTCAGACTGGACTTTTCCCATAAGGCACAGGGTCAAGACTAATTTGCATATAGCTGTGTCTGAACTGGGGTGGCGAAGTGAGCTAAAGAATGATGATGGATTCAACCCAGATCTGTGACTGGGGGTGATTGTTGGAAAAGTTTCAGCAATCCGTCCATCATCTCCATGTGTTTGCTTTGTTCGCCCTAAATTGGCAGGGTATGCGCAGACATGGGTCCCTTGCTCACTTTTCCACTGGATTCAAGCTAGCCTGGCTGAAGAGGGCTGTTAGCCTGAAACCTGTCACAGGATGCTTGTTTCCGGTCTAGGGAAGACATGGCTTGGCAGTTCGGGCTGGACTCTTCCCATGAGGCACAGGGTCAAGACTGATTTGTATATAGCTGTGTCTGAACTGGGGTGGCAAAGTGAGCTAAAGAATGATGATGGATTCAACCCAGATCTGTGACTGGTAGTGAGTGTTTGAAAAGTCTCAGCACTCCGTCCATCATCTCCTTGTGTTTGCTTTGTTCGCCCTAAGTTGGCAGGGTATACCCAGACGTGGGTCCTTTGCTCACTTTGCCACTGGATTCAAGCTAGCCTGGCTAAAGAGGGCTGTTAGCCCGAAACCGGTCCCTGGAGGCTTGTTTCTGGTCCAGGGAAGACATGGCTTGGCAGTTCGGACTGGACTTTTCCCATAAGGCACAGAGTCAAGACTAATTTGCATATAGCTGTGTCTGAACTGGGGTGGCAAAGTGAGCTAAAGAATGATGATGGATTCAACCCAGATCTGTGACTGGGGGTGATTGTTGGAAAAGTTTCAGCAATCAGTCCATCATCTCCTTGTGTTTGCTTTGTTCCCCCTAAGTTGGCAGGGTATGCCCAGATGTGGGTCCCTTGCTCACTCTGCCACTGGATTCAAGCTAGCCTGACTGAAGTGGGCTGTTAGCCTGAAACCGGTCCCAGGATCCTTGTTTCCAGTCCAGGGAAGACATGGCTTGGCAGTTCGGGTGGACTGTTTCCATGAGGCACAGGGTCAAGACTGATTTGCATATAGCTGTGTCTGAACTGGGGTGGCAAAGTGAGCTAAAGAATGACAATAGATTCAACCCAGATCTGCGACTGGGGGTGAGTGTTTGAAAAGTTTCAGCACTCCGTCCATCATCTCCTTGTGCTTGCTTTGTTCACCCTAATTTGGCAGGGTGTTCCCAGACGTGGGTCCCTTGCTCACTTTGCCACTGGATTCAAGCTAGCCTGGCTGAAGAGGGCCGTTAGCCTTAAACCGGTCCCAGGATGCTTATTTCTGGTGCAGGGAAGACATGGTTTGGCAGTTCAGACTGGACTTTTCCCATAAGGCACAGGGTCAAGACTAATTTGCATATAGCTGTGTCTGAACTGGGGTGGCAAAGTGAGCTAAAGAATGATGATGGATTCAACCCAGATCTGTGACTGGGGGTGATTGTTTGAAAAATTTCAGCAATCCGTCCATCATCTCCATGTGTTTGCTTTGTTCACCCTAAATTGGCAGGGTATGCCCAGACATGGGTCCCTTGCTCACTTTTCCACTGGATTCAAGCTAGCCTGGCTGAAGAGGGCTGTTAGCCTGAAACCTGTCACAGGATGCTTGTTTCCGGTCTAGGGAAGACATGGCTTGGCAGTTCGGGCTGGACTCTTCCCATGAGGCACAGGGTCAAGACTGATTTGTATATAGCTGTGTCTGAACTGGGGTGGCAAAGTGAGCTAAAGAATGATGATGGATTCAACCCAGATCTGTGACTGTTAGTGAGTGTTTGGAAAGTTTCAGCACTCCATTCATCATCTCCTTGTGTTTGCTTTGATCGCTGTAAGTTGGCAGGGTATGCCCAGACGTAGGTCCCTTGCTCACTTTGCCACTGGATTCAACCTAGCCTGGCTGGAGAGTGCTGTTAGCCCGAAACCGGTCCCAGGATGCTTGTTTCCGATCCAGGGAAGACATGGCTTGCCAGTTCAGGCTGGACTGTTCCCATGAGGCACAGGGTCAAGACTGATTTGCATATAGCTTTGTCTGAACTGGGGTGGCAAAGTGAGCTAAAGAATGATGATGGATTCAACCCAGATCTGTGACTGGGGGTGAGTGTTTGAAAAGTTTCAGCACTCCGTCCATCATCTCCTTTTGTTTGCACTGAGAACTAAGGACAGCAGTTCTAGATTCAGTACCAGACCAGTGGTACTTAAAACTCTTAAGCCAGCTGAAACGTGGTGGAGGTAGATATATGCATATGGCAAAAGTGTTTGGAAGAAGAGCAAAGAGGCCTTCAGTGTCAACACAAGTAGAGCAGTCTGTAAATCTCTTGGCAGTCAAAAGAATGAATAGATTAATGTAGGGATTTAAAGCTGAATATTTGATTGGAAGGTTGGCGAGGCCAGCAGAGATCATGCAACAGTGGTTATGGGACTAGCAGATGGACTCTTAGGGCCAATAGAAAAACAATCAGAAAGCCAATCAAGGTATTCTGAAGGTAGCAGTGAGTCTTTGAGATCTGCAATAGGCATTCTGCGATTATCATTGGACAACAGACAGGATCATTAGACTGTGAGGGCTAGAAAAGGGGTAAACAAACTCTAGAGGAGGGCAACATTTTCTGAGAGTAGTAGCCTGTCCATGGAAATGCAAGGTCCACAACCTTTTCTGTGACTTGGATGGGACCACCAAGCAGGCCCTCATGATTGAAGTGTTTGGTGAATTATTAGTATTTAATGTACCTATTATTCTGTGCCAAAGAAGAGTGTGGTCTACTGACTTCACATGCTTAAAGTTCTAATTTTGTATGTCATCCAGACAGTTGCACTGACATTCAATGTGTGTTGTGTTCCTGCCACGCTAATACCCACCCAGCAGCCGCTGTGCCAAGTGAAGCTGCCTCGGAAGTTCCAGATCAGCTAAATCATAGCTGCAAGAGCTGGTTTGAGTAATTAAATGCTCATAGGCAAATCTGCCTATAATATCCATAGACCATGCTTGCCTGAACTTGAAATGGCATGAAGTATTGAACTGATCTATGCACTAGCCTGTCAATCAATGACAATGCCTTTACTTTATTTGAAGAACCATAGACATCAGGAGAACTACTACACTTGGGAGAGGGATCCATTGGGATCTGTTACTTCACTAAGATTCTCAGTTGACATTTTAACACAGTAACAATATTCAATTATGAAATGTGCTATATTTTATTTTGCTCTTAGGGAAAAGTACTTTCTTTGTACTAAGGTAAGCACAGGGCTGGCCAATATCTTACTGTGTCTGCTGATTGTTTTTTAAGTTCTAAGGTCTTGCTCTCTGAGTGTCTTTTCTTAGGAAAAGGAGTGATGTATTTTGTTCATCCATTTTTGCATAGGAGTTGCATTTAAATATAAATATGTTTTCTCTATAATCCTATAAATTGGGTGTGTTCATTGTGTTTGTGACTACAGTATTAATAATTACAACAAAACATAAATATTGAAAAAAAATGTTGGTTTCTGGTTTTGAAGATTTTCTATTCAATAACTGGTAATTATATACCTGGATATATCAATGACACATCAACTATTATGACATTTTCTAAGTTCTCCCTCAAGAATTCAAGCTGAATATGCTTCACAAATTCGAGAGTAGTCATTTTACTATTGACCTTTTTTTATGAACAAGTTTCCGTGTTTTATTACCTAATATTGGCTGCCATAATAAAGGGTTGGGAGTTTGTTTTAGAAAGACAAAAAAAGTAAAAGATATGGTGGATGGCCATCGAAATCTGTGGTGCAATCCAACTAACTTTTAGTACATTGAATGGAACTTCTGTGATGGTGGTTGCCTTCAACGTACAAAGAAAACTGCTTGTCCCGGGGGACCATCTCTAAATTTGGTGAGTAAAGTACCATTAAGGTTGCCCTGGTATTGCCCTCCACCATTCCAAAGGACACTAGTCCTTCCAGAAAATGCTAAATCTGGTCTTCAGTCTGATTTGTCTAGCATCATACATATGGAGGGCAGAATGGTTCCATCCTCCACCAGGGTGGATGTGTGCGGAGGATAGAACCGTTCCATCCTCTGCACACACCCAGAAAATCCATCTGCTGTATATAGCAGAGGCATTTCTTTTAGTGTAATGTCGATCTGATCCAATGATGCGCTGATGTCATTACATTGGAAGTGAAATGAGCCAATCAGCTCATCGGAAAAAAGAGTCATTTGTCAGTGGAAAAATGCGCTGTGTTCATGTTGCATTTTGTGACATTTTGTGTCCGGGACACGTGTCTACCCTTACAAAGTTAGGGACCCTTTTTATTGAGAGACATGGAGGCATGCCGAGTGGGATGAAGTTTGTGGCTCACTGCAGATTCCAGAACTTCCCATCACCTAAATGTGAGGAAAAATGTGGTGTTTTAGTCAAAGTTTGAGGTTTGCAAGGGATTCTGAGTAATAAAATTTGGTGAAAGCCATCCAAGGTACCTCACCCTGGAAAGCCTGAGGAGTCTAGTCTAGGTTTCCCTAGGTGCCATCTGAAATAGGGTCCAAAATATAGGGGTATACAGGATAGTAGAATAAGTGTTATTATCCCTGTGTGGCTGGGTTCGAGAGCTCTGACTAGGCCCCACTCGGCCCTGGGGTGAGCACTCCCAATCTGGTCTCCTTCCTCCATCCTGCCACACAGCGGAGTACCCAGGACCGGGGGTCCATCAGGCACAGGGTCACTTTCCCTGCTTGGCTTGGTTCAGAAGCTCTGACTGGGCCCCCGGCTGGCCCTGGAATGGGAGCCCCCACCCTAAGCTCGTTGTTCATCCCTCCGCATGGCAAAGCTCCCAGAATGGGGTCCCATGGACCCAGGAGGCCTTCTTGGTGTGGCCGGTCCTGGAGCTTCGATAGAGCCCCGGGACCTCGCCAGACCCCGGGGCTGGTGCTTTCACCCTGGGCTCAGTCCTCCGGCTTGCAGCACTGCCAAGGGCCCAGGGAGGCTTCCCGTGCTCAACTGGATTCAGAAGCTCTGACCTGGTTCGAGTCACCCACCCTCAGGCCCGCCATGTGGCAAAGCACCGAGGATGGGGTTACACAGGCTCAGGGAGGCCTTCTTGGTGTGGCCGGGCCCAGGAGCTCTGACTGAGCCCTAGGGTTGGTGCTACCTCCCTGGGCTCTGTCCTTCAGCACCACCAAGGGGCAATGACAGAGGTCTATTGGGCCGAGGAAGGTTTTTTGTGCTCGGCCTGGTTCAGAAGCTCTGATGGGGCTCCGCCTTTGGGCCCGCCTTGCAGCAAAGCACCTGGGATGGGTGCCTGTGGGCCTAGGGAAGCCTCCCCAGTGTGGCTGGTCCCAGGAGCTCCGACTGAGCCCCAGGGCGGGTGCTCATTATAACTTTTCACATATTGTATGTGTGCTGTCCATTATAGCACACATGCAAAGTCATTGTTAGTGCCTATTTGAAATGGAAGATACTGTTTGATGCGAAACCCTGTTTACTTTTTTTTTTTTACATGGGGTTTTGAAGCAAAGACCATGGTTGGTTGCATGGGAATGCCCATGCACGACCCATGGAATGTCCCATTGATGCTAAGTAATGCAAATCAACTAGTTTCGCAGTGGAAAATAAATTGGGAAAACATATTTAGCGTTATTTTTTCACTTTTGTGAAATGGTGCAATGGTGCAAAATCTTAGTAAATGTACCCCCAAGTCCCTAAACTGATACGTTCTCAATCTTTGCTCATTTCACAGATGAACATGAGGTGTTTAACTTTACTTCAGGTCTCAACTGATGCACTGATTATCTGCCGAGGAATTTGGCAAGCCTGTCTTCAAGAGTTCAAGACAACACTTGTAATTGTGTTTATTTAGGAGTATCATGAGAGAAGCTATCATTCTAGTCCTATTCATAGCCTCTCTGCTATCCTCAGGACCACATTTGCCATTAGCCTCAACCAGTGGTTCTTATCTCCTAACTTAACAGCACAACCTGGAAGAAGATAATTCTGTCCTTCAGCCTACTATAGCTGGATGATAAATACAGGATCAAGATGCTTAGTACAGTAAATTTGGTCCAGGTAAATTGTGAAAACCTCCCTCCTGTTGCTCAGGATTATTTACTTAAAGAACAGCAAATACATAGTTGGATAAATCTGAGGGCATTACTCTTGATGAGGATTACGTCACTTGAGTGTGTACACGTTTGTGTGAAATTAAAATGGAATATTGCATTGTGACGTGGCTCAGTTAGGCCCGGGGAGAAACGCTGCCATTTTAACATGCACACATTTCCTAAGTTGCCTTCTCTTTCACATGATGACTTTTAACACACATTTGCGTGTGTGACAGTGCAGGATTGGTTTATCTGAAACTAAGTTGCTTTCAAATTCCACTTCAGAGCAACACTATCACAACTCCTTGAATATCCTGTACATTGTGCAAATGTAGCTGTTTGTTATTCATCCATGACGTGACGTAGCTATCAATAGAACATAAACAACGGAGGAGTGTCTAAGGTCTTGGCTGGGAGCAAGGATGCTTTTTGTTATAAACAAACAAGCATTTCTGGGTTGGGGCAGAGAAGCATTTGCTGTCATTCCGAGGTCACTACACGCTGAAACCTCAGCCATGCTGCTTGCTGATCCCTCTATGAGGAGGGATGACCAACCTGTGAACAAGATGGGGAACTACATTCTGTCATTTCATTTAATGGGGGTTAGATCATTCAATAAGGGATTTCTGGCAGAAAACACATATACACCCTCGGCCTTTAGGTTAGGGAATGCAGAGTAGGTGTACGCTATATACTGTTTATATATGCTTGCATATATACATTGCTTTAGCAAGATGGTAAACTTATTTATTTTTGTCACTGTTCTTATACTGCTAATTACTTTTATCTGCTTCTGTCTATTGATCATTGCAGCAAACATATTCTCTACAAGAATCCTAATTGTTCAATAAATATTGAAAATGCCGTCTGTGTATTTCTTATAAATTTCTCTGAGCAGTCAGGGTTGTCATGTTTGGTGGTTGCCAAAGGAATTTGCTTCCTGTCTAGATTTAGGGGTGCTTATCTTGGCACTGTGAGCTAGCTGGTCTCTAGGATAACATATCCTGCGAGTTGCTTGGAATCAGTCTGGCATCATCCCTACGTTTATGTTGCATAGCAAACATGTAGTTACTACTGGAAACTGGAAAGTACACAACAGCATGTCTGCGGTGAAGAGAGTATCAAGGAAGTCTAGTTGGAGTAGGACACTATTTCCACAAATATCTCTAATAATTCAGAATAACCACCACAACTCTTCCTTGTTTATTTCTAGTTAAAAAAATGCTTGTCAACAAGTGTACATGCTAGAATATACTGCTGTTTCCAACACCTGCTTGTCAGAACAAAGATGCCTGCTAATAATGCAGAAATTGTAAAGCATGGTGAGAAGTAATTTATGTTTTATTAAATGCATATATACTAATATTGTTCATGCTCTCTGTTTATTGCCAGCTCACAGCAACCACTTCTTAAACTTCATAGAACACATATATCAACATAGAACCAGCATCCACCTTCCCTTCTTTGGTTTCTGCCTAAAGAAGAGGTTAGTTTCTTCTCCTTTGAGACACTGATTGCGTCAGGCGTGAGCACAAAATTGAAATAATATATAAAATTGTAGATATGATGTTAAAGGGGTATGCTACTTGATGGTATAGATGTAAAGAATAAAGTGCATCATTAAGGTCTCATTTTAATATTTTGGTCAAATAATATTCATTTATGACACTCCTCTCTTATGGAGTCTGTCTGAATTTTAATGTAAACAGTGTTAGCGTTTTCACTCTGGAGAACACTCTAATAATATTGTCAGAGGCCTTTTGCTAATATTGTGCTTCAATGTCAAGGTGGGACATACTCGCTGTGTCATCAAAAAGGAGTTCCTGATCATTATCTATTAATACAATTGATAGCAGAGGCTTATGTAGTTGAAATGCATACACTCCTTGTGATCTTGGATATCGAATGTACTATCCTTCCACAGAGAAGAAGTTGATAATAGCCATTTACAATCTGCTAAGCTCGCCATGTTCTTCTTGGATGGAATGGTTTCAATCAACATACCTTATTATTTGCTGGAGAAAATCAACACATTCATATTGTGTGCAATAACTTAATACCATTTACACTTGTTTATACTTTCTGCTGATAAATAACAAAGAGAAGTCAAAAATTGGGATGCATTACTACTTTATTCAGAAGAGTCACAAAGGACAGCATGATCCTAAAAGGGTTCTAAATAGAGAGACCAGCTTTCTCGGCGCATAAAAATCAAAAATAGTCCCTTGTGTGAAGATTTGACAAACAGAGGATTCATCCACCACCATCTCTGTGGTGTCCTTCAAGTCGTGCCGAGGTTGGGGCTGGAGATCTGCAGAAACAGAAACATATGGGATGTGAGTGACTAGGATTAGGACTATAATATACCAAACAACTAGTAGAAAGAAGAATGCAATAGCTCAATGAAGAAAGAAATATATACATCTAAAGAATTATCAATCATTGTCCAGAGATAACCTATGGCTGGTTGCTCGGTTGTAGCCATGGCCCAGTGGTGCCCTCTGCTCACACAATCGCATTTTGTGATATTTAATGCCATGCTCGGTGCTGGTAAGATTGCATGTGAAAAATTGAAGCAACGGATTCACGAAATCGAGGATGTTCATGTGCAAGGTAAATTCTACCTTAAAAGCTGTGTTTATTGGCTGATGGAGGTTGCTGAGTTTCACTTGGTATCAAGTGCTAAAGGCTCTGAGGTGTCAATAATTGGGACAGCAACAAGAGGCCACCTTAAAGACAACAGACTGCATAGGTTGGCTCAGGACTTGCTACATATCTTTCGCTGCCTTAGCTCTGTGCCTGGCATCTGTATTATTCAGTCCATGAGAGGAGCCCAACGAATGGATATTATCAGTCTTGTCAGCAGTCCTCAGCTTCACATTGCGGCAAGTTGCCCAAATTGTTCCGTCTTTTTTTTCATTTTAGCTGGGCAGTGAACATTATCAGCGGATCAGCCACTTTAGGCATAATACTTAAAGAGATGTTGGCAACACTGGGGATACAATTTATAGGGGCCCCTAGTTCTTCTCTGTCATTGCCCTCATAGGTTTCACTGGAGCAGCCTCCATACTGGATTGCTCATCAGTGGTAAGTCTTTTGAGAGACAGTACATCCTGACCATACACTGTACCCAGTCTCTCTTCTACCAACGTTAATTCTTTGGTAATTGTCCCCATAGTACTAATCAGGTAATTCGTAATGGAGGCTGTTAACATCCTCACTCTGTCTTTACCCCACCCCCCTGTGATGGAAATAGATTTCCTCTTATGAACACTCTCTGTGTTCCTCTTTGCTTTCAAACACTATTATTGTGGAATTGGTAACTCTGGCTGAGAAAGTTAGCCCAACCAGGCCTCATCCGTGCTCTGACAGATACAGAACAGGCTTGTTCTTGGCCCAGGCCCGCCCCTTAGTAGTGCATGTGCTACAAGCACAGCAGGCTGCCTCTCCAACAGTCATCCCTCAGGAGCAGCAGGAATCATGGGCCTTGAAGTCTGCTTTGTCCCTCACTCAATTAGTGTTAGATGTAAAAACCGAGCAAAAATTTCAAACCGAGGTCACCTGCTAAATGGTCAAGTGTATAAGATGAACAATTACACTTCTTACACATAGGAGTAGCACAGTACTCAGTGACAATCATAGTTTGGATCACATGGTTCCAAAATAAGGACTAATAGTTTTTCTGTTTAAAACTGTTTGGCTCAAAACCTCTGATAATCTCTTTCCCATTGTGTCAATTACTTTCCTGCTCCATCAACCAAGGACCTTCACCCACGTTGTTATTATAATTTAACTAAAAAATACATTAATAAAAGAATGAACGCCAACCAATTCACCCAGCATCCTCTTGCTCCCTAATTCTTTGCGGTCCTTTTCCACCAGATCCTCCTTCCTTCTCATTTGTTAATTAAATTATTAAACACAAGGGACTACTTAAGAGTTAACTTGACAAATGTAAACCCATTGGGCCCGATTCACAGAACTTACTTAAGACAAAATCCTAAACTTACTACCATTTTGGTATTCACAGAAGACACTTACTCATTTTGGTATTCACAGAAGACACTTACTCATTTCGGTATTCACAGAAGTTAGGACTCCTAACTTTAGGACTCCTAAATGCCTTCTGTGAATACCAAAAGCCTTGAAATTAGGATTTTTCTCAGTTTAGTAGTAGTATAGTTAGGACTCCTAATTTTAGGACTCCTAAATGCCTTCTGTGAATACCGAAAGTCTTAAAATTAGGATTTTTCTCAATTTAGTAGTAGTAAAGTTAGGAGTCCTAACTTTAGGACTCCTAAATGCCTTCTGTGAATACCGAAAGCCTTAAAATTAGGATTTTTCTCAGTTTAGTAGCAGTAAAGTTAGGAGTCCTAACTTTAGGACTCCTAAACTGAGAAAAATCCTAATTTTAAGACTTTCGGTATTCACAGAAGGCATTTAGGAGTCCTAAAGTTAGGACTCCTAACTTCTGTGAATACCGAAGTGAGTAAGTGTCTTCTGTGGATACCAAAATGAGTAAGTGTCTTCTGTGAATACGAAAATGGTAGTAAGTTTAGGATTTTGTCTTAAGTTAGTTCTGTGAATCGGGCCCATTGATTCTCCATAGGATTTCTAAATCTGCATTGGCAGATTATCTTCCCACTGTTAATCAACCTGCAAAATGTCTGCTGATTTACGAATAACCTGGTGTGAGTGATTGACCTCGAGTAATATCCACTGGCTTAGAGTTCTAAAGTGACAGGATTAACTCATGCGTGAATCAGTTTTTTTACCACCTGCTTTTAATTATTCACTAAATTCCCTTTTCTTCATCTTTTTGACCATTTCGTCATTCTATTAATACATTAAAAAAATGTTTTTTCCCAAATATTTGACTTTTACTTATTATTTTATACACCACGTTCTTCAACCCTTTATTATCACTGTAGTTGACTCATTTGGAGTGTAGGTGTCTCCCACAGTAATTTACCTCTAAAATAAATAAATGGACCAGATCACAAAGCAATTTTGACTGGGTCTATCAATGCCTTGTCCTTGGTGGTAATTAACCGCCATATTTTGAAAGCAGATTACTGGAGGTGGAACTGTGTGACAAGAATGTTTGTGCATATTTATTATGTTTTTTTTTATGTGATATGGAAGTGGGCTTCTGTTCTTTGTGCTGCTTTATTTTTGTACTGCTTTGTTGTGGTGTGAGGCTGTGTTTGTTATGTTGCTTCGTGTATGTTTTTTTTTGTTTTGTTTTATTGTTTACTTTACCCAGCGCTTAGAACTACAATTCCCAACAGCCTCAGAACCAGGAAGTAGACGTCTACTTAAAGACGTCACGCACGGCATGAGGCGTGCGTTATTCCATTTCCTGGAACTGGTGAGGAAGAGGGGAGAGTCCAGACACCACGGAGGGTGGCTTGCAGTAATCGGCAACTCCAGGAGCGAGTACCGGACACGGAAGGTGAGGATTCCCTTCAGCTACTTGACTGAGAGTGTGCCGGCTAGATACTCCGAGTTTTCTTTTCCTTGCCCCGTGCTCGGCGGAGCACGAACCACGCGCTGCTCGGAGGAGCGGTGAACTGAACTCAGCACACACAGAGGTGCCTATCTTGATCCCGTGCTCGGCGGAGCGCGAACCACGCACTGCTCGGAGGAGCGGTGAACTGAACTCGGCACACACAGAGGTGCCTATCTTGATCCCGTGCTCGGCGGAGCACGAACGACGCGCTGCTCGGAGGAGCGGTGAACTGAACTCGGCACACACAGAGGTGCCTATCTTGATCCCGTGCTCGGCGGAGCATGAACCACGCGCTGCTCGGAAGAGCGGTGAACTGAACTCGGCACACACAGAGGTGCCTATCTTGATTCCATGCTCAGGCGGAGCTTGAACCAAGCACTGCTCGGAGGAGGGGAGCACTCTATGAGGGTTGTTGGCTCGGATGAGCATCAGGCCTTGGCATTCGGAGGAACATAACTTTTGGGAACAGTACTGGAAAGGACATATACAGGCTGCCTGTTGTGGATTTCTCCTTCTAGTGAACATTAGCGTGTTGATACTCACCGGAGTGAGGGAGCGCTACGTCGTGTTGGCCTTAGGCGGTGGTGTACTCACCGTGGAAGCCATCCTTTGTTACCTTTGTTACTTTTGTGGCGTTTACATCACGGAGTGGAAATACGGTCTGAGGGAAGACTGTCTCTCCTCCTTTAGTTGCTCCTTATAATCCAAAGAGGATAGTTCTTCTGGGCCACGCAAGGAGTGTCTGTTGACGTTGGTCTTCATATGTGTTGCATGGAGGAGAACCGCTGAAACTATTGGTTTGGATGACCGATGCAGGAGCAACGGGTAATTCTGCTTCCTAGTGAGACCTACATGAGAGTAGACATTTACCATAGGAACTGTTGTTGATTGAGTCTTATTTTGTCTTTCAGATCCTTGTCCCAGCTGTCCCTTCTCTTTTCTCCCTTTTTTCCCTCGCCTGATCACCTTTGGGCTCCATAACCTGTGGTTGGAGCCCGGGGATATCGGGAGGTGGACTTGTATTACATCGCCCGGATCCTGAGTAGTACCATAATCCTAACAAGTACCTACCTCTAAAGTTCATGTGTCAGAAAACCATATATCATTGTATACGGTGGTAAAATAGCACTGTTACAGCTCCTTCAACTATTTAAGACACTTAAATATGTAGAGACGTGGTGGTTGCCGTGCTAACTTTATGTGATATGCCCGCTCCAAAATCCCAAAGTTATTTCTTTTATCTTAGACTGAACCTCTTTATTGGAGTCAATTTTTACCTGTTCTGCATTTTGCTACTGTAATGAAATGTGGTCTTAGCCTGCTCTTTTGGCCGCATGTGGAAACATCAATTTACTAAAACCGTTATTTAACCATATTTGAATATTGACCTTATTTTTTTATCTATCATCAATGACATTCCCCATCTACCCATAGTCAGAATTGTTATTGTGGAGATTGGATTTGCGGAGCTTTACAGTTCCAACTTTGCCATTAATTGCATCAATTCAATCAGTACTTCATTGATTTTAAAGTCAATTATTTTATTCATTAATTCATTATTCCATACAGTTGTCTTTTAATCAGGAAGTCAGTTACCTATAATCTCCAAAGGCCAGCCTCAATTCACCTCTCTCTGGCTACTCTCTATATCACTGGTACCATGACATGCTGTACCATTTACAATGCAATAGAGGAAAACACTTCTTTTTATGATTCTTCTCATTATAGATTTTACATATTTTCTGTTGGAAAAAGAAAACACCCACATCTTATGTAAATATCACCGTCTTCTCAGCAATGACTCTCGAATGGGGAATTCTCCTTAGCACTCTTTCACTGTTGGTTTCCATTCACACAGGCTGATAAATGGATGCTCAGACCTCCCTAATTCATTTACCACCAGTGTAGACCCGCCTCTCCCAGTATTACAAAGTGGAGAGAATCACACAGGTAGGTACTACATGTACATAATTCATATTTATTTAAATGTTTTTATTGTCAAGTTCCCTCTAGATTACTTATTGTTTGCATATTCCTTCACATTAATGACACTCACAAGCAGGTCCAATTTACCTTTATTTCTATAGTTAGTGCAGGTGTGGTTATATCTGGTTAAGCCTTTTGTCCAACAATGTCTTTGGGAGAACGTAAAAAGAAGCGGTAGGTTTAAGAGCCTGCACCTCTCTATAAGAATATGAGAGCACGTCACTGAGAGGTCATGACACAAATCCTATGTGAAATACCCTAAAAGTTGAAGAGAAAAAGTGTTCTGCATACTTATGGTGCGCTATGGTCACACTCCTTTTGTCTGTTGGCCAAGCCTAGAAGCACACTATAAGAAGTTTAACGAGGAAAACATAATTTCATAATACAGCACACATGGTATTTATAATTGTAATTTGAATACAATTAAATCTGGCAATGAACTACTATGAATTAACCAATAAAAATTCATAACAAACTAAAAAAGTAATTGATAAAAAGGCTGGTTCTTACCTCTTACTACTAAAGGGAATAAATAAATAACGAGAATGATTAAATAAACCATATTCAGTAATATAGAATCAATATTTAATCCCACTCTGCTAAACATGTATGAACTCTGTGAGTATGAAGGAACACAATAAAACACAGAAATACATCCATTCCAAAGATGAGAGCATCATTAGTTCCAAAGACAGAAACCTTTACACACATGCGAAAATACGTCACGAGACAATCTAGTCACAGGTGTGGGCTGTTCTGAATGGGAATGCTTTGTAACGTGGGTTAACATCCAAACACCTGCTAGTTTGCTCACATTTTCAAACTTTATCTCGGCCCATTCTCACCTAGTATATTTGTTTAATCAAGGGTATGGCCAAGAGTACTATCAGAAATCTGTGATGGTCGCAGTTTCACTGTTTTATTCTGTAAATGGAAAAACATGCAAAATGTATCCTGTATTAAAAAAACGAAAATTACAGGAGCAAATGTATAATTTATTTGAAAACTCAGGTCCCAAGGCTCTGCATTCCTCCTTGGAAACTCCCTATTTGAAAATATTTGGTGCAATTTTGGTGGTCACAAAATACATCAATGTATTTGACAACTTCACAAATGTTGTATCTACATGAGTGTCATTATTACTATTCAGCCCAAGTGCTGAACATGTCCTATTTGCCTAATCTTCACTGAATTAGGATGTAAGGGTAAATTCTAGACCTTCACATAGCTGTCATTAGTTGCAGATGACAATTGTGTGGGTGACCTCTTTTGTGTGGATTCAAGATTTTGCCATACAGCTACAGGCGGTAAATTACATTAGATGTACAGTTTCTTTAGATTACCTTTATGTCATGGTATTTTGCACCTTATTTTTGCATTTAGGGATGTGTAATGTTTAGGGGTGTTTTGCAGTTTTGAGGAATCGGGGATGGCTAGTTTTTAGGGGAGAAAAGGAATGTTAGGGTTTATGGATAACTAGTGTTAATGGGTAAAACATGTTTTTTTAGAGTGGAGGGAGGGGTAGTTCTTAGGGGTACTAAGGAGTTTCTAAGGTGCAGTGATGGGTAGTGTTTAAGGGTAGTAAGCATTTGTTTAAGTTGAGAGATGACTAGTGTTTGTGGTAATAATACATTTTTATGGGTCCGCAATGGGTAGTGTTCATGGGTAGGAAGAGGAATTCATGGTTCTGCAATGGGTAGTGTTTAGGAGTAGGAAGGGTGTTTAAAGCTCGGGTGACTCAGAGGAACACTAGACGTCCTCAGTGGGGAAAATTGGTCTGGCCATTGCTTCGAGAACTGGCCTAGGAAAGAGTCCCCAATTGTCTCTGTGGACTTCGCAGCCCTGGTCTCCTGACACTGGTAATAGAGGAGGAATTCAAGGCATTGTGAGTGAGCTGTGATAGGACATCAAAGACAGCCATGCGTGAAACTCAACTAAAGCCCATGCAGTTTAACCCATTGGGATGGGATTTTACTCTCCCCATGTACGGGAGGTCAGGCATAAGCAGGTGAGGGTCCTGCAACAATTGATCAGTGGTTGACCTTAGGGGACTAATGGAGCAAAGAACACTGTGACAGCCCAAACGTGCTTGATGCTCAAGTGACTCTCATGGAAGAAACTTTCACAGTGTTCCCCCACTACATATGCCAAAGAGGCTGGAGAAAGGAAGACTTCTCTCTCTGTCACCCCCACACAGCAAGCTAGATCAGTCTCCCCCCCACGGGCTTCCCCTCTTCCAGTCAAACTCGAAGGGGCAAAAAAGGTTCCAGGAGCTCAGACCTGGAGCCAAACTCTGCAACACCAGACACGAAAGCACTTTTCACAGAAGCAGAGGCTAGCAGCTCTGCCTATGGTCGCCCTCGGAAGGCACACAAACAACCAGGCTGGATTACACAAGCCTTTAAACCTCTACCTAGACAAATGGAACTAAACATCCAGGTACTTGACACCAAGTAAGGGACACTACATCAGCACATCTGCCATTTGCCACACACCACTACTGTTGCACATCAAATTATCTGCCTGAGCAGCAGCCGAGAATCATGCCCCTGGGCTGCAGGAGGCAACTCATGTGACTACTGGAATAAAGGGGAAGAAGCCTGAGCAGTAGGGGGAGCCTGACCCTCAAAGGGACAATCTCATGAAACCTATGGTGTTTGCACCCAGTAGCTTTAAGAAGACAAGTGTTTCCTTTAAGATAAGCCATGGGTTTCCTCATGGGGTGGCTACTTCTGATCAAGCTTTCCTGCCTTCCACCATCGGCCCCATTTTAATTTGTTTGCAAATTGAGTCAGGGCTGGATCAGGCATACACTCCACTGGTAGTAGAGTCTTTCAGGGGCCCAACCAGGTAGGGCACTATAGTTCAGTTTCCAAGGATTATGCAAGGTGTGGGTGGGTTAGGACTTGTGAGAGACTTTCTATCACAATGGTACACTCCAAGGCCCAGGCTCAACAGTTAGGGTACTCATCACATGACTCATCTGACAGATTGCTCTACCAAGCTCATCCTTCACCTCACATGACCTGGTTTTTAGGCGTCTGACATGTCCTCTTGGGTAGGAACCCTTCCTGTGCCCAGTCCTCACCCAAGCATCCAGTAGTCACAGGCTGCTCCACTGGCTAGCATGCACAAGCAAGGCCACACCATGCACCTGTGTTCAATCTGAGAGACAGCTGAAGTTGGACCTGCGTCTTCTTGGTGCTTTGCCAGGGCAGTTACAGACACCAGCAGGGCTGATCCAAAGAATATACAAATCCATCCAATTTTGAGTAGTAATGGGCAGTGTGTACACAAGGCATGGACATAATCAACACAAGCTGATGACCTGTATTTACTGGGAAATCTTCATTCTAAGGACATTATTGCCATCCCCAATCCCTATCACAAATGGGGTTTAGCAGGTAACCCACACATGTCAGCAAAGAGCAGAAAAAGTCTGCTCTGTTCATGTTTAATGGCTACTTGTGTGTGGCACCAGTGTAGCATTAATTTACAGGTAGTGCACTTTACTAGGGACTTATAAGTACATTCAATTTGCCAATTGTAGATACATCAATCAAAACAGGTTTAGTGGAGAACCACATGCACCTTAGGGTCAAAGTGCTCAGAGTCCTAAGGTCAATAAAAAGAATCCAGCAAAGGAAAACAGGAAATAGTTTAGAGAAAGACCACTGTCAGGCTGGCAGCTCTAACAGAGTCTTTTAAAAAAAATCATTCTTGTCAAATGCTTTCATTTTGTTTTGTCTTGTACAGGTCCAATTTTGTACTTTTATGTGCAATACACATGTCCTTGATCATCTCTCTTCATCATTGCCCAAGTTTAAAAAAGGAATGAAGTTGATTTAGAGTTTCCATAATTTATATGAGCAGTCTGCTTTGAACACTCAAATCTTTTCGTCGTAAATGCATCAGACCTGCAAGACACTAAGTCAAGAGTATCAGGGGGTTCAAGAGGTTTGAGATTAGGTCAGGCCAAATAAAAAGTAAAAATAAGAAAACAATTTGGAATTGTGCGTTACACTTGTTACACAAAGTTCTTAAAATTACATCATTATGCCACTTTGCGTAATTACACGCCATTCATGGTAAAACTTTACTGTAAACATGTGAACAACAGAATGTGAGTGGCTGTTGTTTGTGGTACTTTTTTTTTAATATGGGTCCTTGTACCAACAAGTGACCGGAGAATGCTTTTCACACTGCCATATAGTCAGAAATGACAGATTTAAAGTTTACAGAGTTACTCACAATTTTGGTAAAATTTCACCTAATTATGCAAAAGCATATGATGTTAATTTCACACTTCCATCCCTTCTTGGAACTGGATATGTAGGAGTTCACCTTTTGGTGGACAATCAGCTCAATCCCAGGATTCATATATGAGGTTTTTAATTGCAGTAACTTTGATATAAGCTATTAGTTCTGGAATTACCATTTTTGCTGGCACCATAATTGCCCTCCAATGGATCCTTACTAAAGGATTTGAAGTGCAGTCATCCCAATTTTCACTGATTTGGTCATTTAAGCTCCTGCTGACTTCCTAGAATGTGCTGGACATTTCTCAGGTTCCTTCTTTATAATCAAACCCTAATCCCACCTTACATGGGGCCAACATGGTCACCATGGTAGGAACAGAGAACACCAGCTAAAATTAATAGGGTTGACTTCGGGACGTACCATCACAGGTACGGGAGAGTGCAATTGCCCAAGGATATCTAGAGTCACAAAGCAGCCATGCTAGCCCAGATTTGTCTTTGTCTGACAAATGCACTCTTCCCGGGAGGTCAGTGCTCCTTAGCATGTATTAGCTACGGAATTACCAAAGCTTTCTATCCAAGTAATATATGGAGCGATCAAAGGAACCATAACTGATTTAATGAGCTATTTGAAATTTGACCATACTGACCGTGTGAACAAACGGTTTTACATTTTAAAAATTGCACTGAAATATATTTCTATTACATGTTTAATTTTATACCTAACCATGTTTTTTTATATGTTTTATCAATCTTTGTAATGGCTTTAATTAGCAGAGCAAAAACAAATAAACTTGAAACTTAAAACTTGACTGTGTGCACTTACTCAATCATGGTTCAATCTTTGAGACAAGTGTATGCTGCTCGAGGCATAGCCACATCTACTGGAAGGAGGTACATGCCTCTCCCAGACTGACCTTCTTACTCTTGTAAACCCTTGGGCCCTGACTGTCTAGAGGGGCTATGAAGAAAGGGTGATTGTACACTCACCGGTAGCCCAGTCTGCTTTTCAATGCTTTTCAATGACAGAAGGGAAATCTGTCAGGCTGTATGACCTTCACTGCTGGGTGGTTAGCCCCTCTGAAAACGCACATGCTTGAATAAGACATTCCCAGCAAAGTGGCATTTCTTAGCTTGAAGCAACAGCCAAGGCTGGACAAACAATCCCTCCGTAAACAGACCAAACATGCCTAATCAATGAGAGTATGTTAACCAAAATGTCACTACTTCGACACATGCCAAATAACTCCAGAAAGGTATACTCACTTCCATTCTTACAGCCTGGATCATTGTTCACATTGGTAGGGACAATGAACTTTTTAAGCATTACCCTTCTTCATAGCTCCAGTTGGATTTAACACTTAAGCATAACACTTTCACCCCATATTGAAAATGTGGGCCGATCATTGCTAGGCAAGCTGATACAACAAGCCTTAGAGAGGGACACCTGTGTTCCTCATTGAATTTGTGATCCCACATACTGAAGACAATGCTCTTGCTTTTAGAAGATTGATATATTCTTCCCACCACAATTTTTCCTCAAACCACATCCCAAGATATTTTTATTTACTAACTGTCTATATTCTTTAGTCTCCTAATTACAAATCATAATTTGTATTCCCTTTTCCAAATGTCAGAACCTTGGTCTTATCCATCTTTACTATCAATTGCTTCTCATTACAAGAAGCATTGAATGACGCTAATTTCCTTTGGAGGTCTAATTCTGACATATCCATGATGACAAGATCACCCGCATATAAGAGACATGGGACATGCATGTCATTCATTTTTGGACTCATGCCCTGAATGCTGATGGGGCAACTGATCGATCTGCTAAAAATGTAGAGAATTACAAGGGAGCCAACAAGCAGCCTAGTCTCAGACCGTTCTTGATTGTTATTTTACTGGCCAGTATTCTTTCTGCATCTATTACCACAGATTCCCAATTCTGCCTGTGTAGTTCTTGCAGAATTAAGAGAAGCCATTTTGGGATTTCTTATTATATAAAGGGTTTACCATATTTGTATGATCCACCAAGTCAAAAGGAGCACAAAAGGCTGTAGCAGCAGACCAAGGTTCCCCTTTGTTCCACTGACTTTTACGCTCCTGCAAATAGAATAAAGCAGTGATTTATTGTTTAGTGGCCTTCTTTGAAACCTCCCTCTTCTAAGGGGATTATATTCCTTGTATCTGTCCACTCTTTTTGCAGGCTCAATGCATATTTGTGAAACTAGCTTTACCTTCACATCTAGTAAACTAATCAGTCTGTAGTTTTGGGGTATTGTGGAAATATGGATTTTTCTGATCAGTTATGTCCCCTATCTTGGACCCCAACGGTTTCATGTATAAATCACAAGTACATGTATGTTCCCTCCAGTTCCAGTTATGAAGACGCAAACACATGTGCGTCCACCGTCAACATGTCCTCTTTCAGATCCGCCATGAATGGGCCGGATATTCCATTCCTAAGTATGAAAGGCCACCGGCTTTATATGGTTCACTTATGCCATTTTACAGTCCAGGCGAGTAGGCCCTGATTCTGCCATCAAGTTTTTCTTGCCTTCTGCCTCTGAGAGCTCCAGTCTGAGCCTGCATCTGTGACCATGAACTTTGTCTCATTCTCTGCGCGGCTAACGGTGCCTGACATCAGCCTGTTGCCTGCCAAAAACTGTATTTCACCTTCGAAATTATCTGCTCCGCTCCCTATCCAATGCATTCCTGTCTAGTAGTTTAAGTAAACATTCTTCCAGCTACCGAGCAAAAGGCCCGGCTTCTCTGTCTTTATGCAAGTAATTCATAGCCCTGTTACTATGGAAGATTTCTGCCCCCGCATCTAGTGTAGACACTTAGACGCTTGTACACGCACTAACAGTCAGTATAGGCAGTATAGAATAAGATTCTACTCTAAGAGACCTCTCTTTTGGATAACATAGTTCTCTAAACATAGGATGTTAGATATGATTTGGGATTAGGTTGACTTGACCCTCTAGACTTCTGTCGCCACATGTAGAGCTAAATGTCAAGTCCCCTTCACCCCCTAGTTGCACGTCAATCACACGTCATGCCGCTGCGCGCGCATTTCTGCCAAGTATTTCTGCTGACATTGCGAAATTCTTTCATGGAACCACCCTATTATGACATCATACCTGATGACGTTCTCTAGTTACACCCAGTTACACCCACTTTTGCTACGCATGTATGTTTTATCTTTACTATCAATTGTTACGCCTCCTGCATTTGCTTCACTGTAATGCCTATTGTATAAAAATGATTACTTGTCAATAAAGTAGCGTCTTCACTTCCTGAACCTTCGTGGTGATGGAATATGGAGCTCCTCAATTTAAATTGATTTTGGAATAAAGCCCGTTCCGAACCTCTAATACCACGGATTCTGCCTCTTATTTTACTGAGCTGTTATTATAGATTTTCCGCATCAAATTAAGTTCCGGTAATTAAATTATTTACCACATATATGGCGCCCGAACAGGGACACTTTCTCATCTCACGCGCCGGCGGTGCGTTGCAGGCCCGGTCTCCTGTCACAGCTGGACGGACAACAACGCGTACCCACAGGATTTCCTGTATCTCCCTCCTGCCGAGCGGGGGTAACTGAGGCTGCGATCAACACCCAGACGAGGCGGTGAGAAGTGCGAAGTATCCCGACCAGAGCCTAGCTGAGAGAGCAAGATCCGAGGTATACAGAGGCCCACCAGTTTCCGAAGTTTCCGAAGTTCCGAGTCGAGTCCAGTCCGGTTCAAGTTCAGTTCAGTTCCGAGGCCTTCCGTTCCGAGCTACCCGGTGAGTACCATTATCGGGGAGGCGTTCTGACGTTCACATAGGTTGTGCCGGTCAAGACGGGTTTGGGTACACAAATCCGGTCTGCACTGTTTCAGCAGTGTATCTGTACTGTTTAGCAGTATATCAAGTATGTCTAGTATATAATTCAGAATTACCTAGTTAGTATCGAGTATTATGCTTAGTGACTGGTTCCCTAAATGACCATCATTGTTTATTCATTAAATGTTAAATGTTAAAATGTTTTAAATACGTTCTGTATATTGTGGTGTGAATGACTGTTCATTATTGTGTTTTATGGTATTAAACGTGTTCAAAATTAGGTATCAGATCAGTTCTCAATATGCCGCTCTTTTCGAAATTAAGACAGATCAAAACTAGAAAAGGGGTACTCGAAGAAGCTGTTCCCATTCCTCCTAGGGACACTCCAGGGTACTTCATGTATCATAAACATGGCCTAGACGCCATATTATTTCTTGATCTATGGGTAGACTACACCAAGGAATTACCAGAAAGTCAGAGGTGGCCCGTAGCGGGGACCTGGGATGCAGATTGCATCATGAAAGTAGAAGAAGAATTATGGAAAAAGAAAGCTAGACAGTCACAGAAAGATGCCATTGAATTATGGCGTAAAGAATCATATAGACGCACAGAAAAAGCGCTCAGACAGGAAGAGAAAAGTAAGGAGAATTCAAATAAAGTTCGAGAAAGTGTATTAATTGAAGAAGGTACTCGAGTAAAGTCAGAACAAACAGACAGACAAAGAAATGCCCTTGTGAATGGTATGTATCCTCTTCTGGCCGAAGGATTACCTAAGGCTACTCCGGAAATACCAAAAGACTTGCCACCCCCATTGTTTCCGATAAAAGTACATCCCAAAGGGCATCCCAGATCCGCAGAAGATGTTTTTCTTTCCTCTTATTTAGACGACGCAGCTCCCGAGTATGCTAATGCTGCGCCACATAGACCGTCTGCCGAGGGGGTTCAACGCCAAGACCCTCCTCCGTCTGTATCTCTGCAACAACAAACCCCGACACAAGTTCCGGCAAGCACCTCTGTTTCTACATCGGCATCCACACCTATGGTTGCTATATCCCGTTCAATGAATCCTTTCACATCCAGCACCCCAGGTGGTGCTACCGGAGGTACATCAAGCATTTTTTCTACGCCACCCAGAACAAATAAACTTTCCTTTCAAGAATTAGCCCACCAACGTACACCCAAACTAGTAACTCCCAACACGCTCAAGGAACTTCTAATAGATTGTAGATATGACCCGGTGCCCGGAAAAGGGGACGAAATGATGCTGGCATCATTACGTATCCGACGAGCTGCAATATACTTAGGGAAGCTACCAGGAATGACTGCACATTTAGAAAATATATATCATTTTGTTCAGTCAGGGCGAGACCCTGAGAGTATTAACAGAGCCATGGAGTACCAAAAGGTGGAAATACAGGGGGAACTGTTACGTTTCCTCATAAACTGTGTGATCAGAAATCAAGATCAACCAGGGGTAAATCCGGAAGAAATGCAAATTCTTACCACATGGGGTAAGAATATATCAGAGGGGAGACACGATAAACGATCATGTATAGTAGCTATGAGCCGAAAGATCCGCAAAGAAATAGAACGAATACACGAAGAAAGATTAGCAGTAGACGAACCTGAACAAACTGAGGACGAGGAAGAATTAGAACTGCCCACAGGACAGTTAGAAACCATGGCCTATGTAGGTAGAGGAAGATCTTGCAATAATACTAGATGCTTTACTGATCCGATATGTCCGATACGTCCAGATAATAACAGAAAATTCCAAACTCCTATTATAAATATAAGGTCCCCCGAACATTCATTCCAAGCCGCTGACAAATTACTCCGAGAACGAAGGGGTTATCATATACTCGATTCCATGGACGAACAAGAATTAGCCAGGTCAGCCGTACACTGGGTTGATAATCCTGGAAAATATGGTGATGATACACTAGCGCATACGTTTTTGAACCTCGCCCCAGATGAACAGCGTTTAGCTGGTATCTATATGATTCAACAACTCCTTATATTATATAAAAGCCAACACTCCGATCCTGGTCCCTTACCTGATATATTGACTGAATTACTCACGAATAAATGGAGAGGTTCCGGTACTAAGTTAATTAGAGAAATACTAGAATCTAGAAGGCAGTACATTCTTTTTGTATGTCCTGAACATGTCTCACTGCCCATTAAGGAAAGAACGACGTATTACATGGATAGACAAAACCCCTTACGCGAAGTGCACCCGATAAAGGGTGATGACAATGAGTTTAAACGTGTGTTTGTATACACACCCATATCCAAAATAGAACTATTAGAAATGAAGAAAGTGGTACCCAGTCATGACAAAGACCCAGCGGGTTTCCACCGTGAAATTAAAGATATGTTACTCATGGGAGAATATACCTACCCCGACATTATGACAATATTGAAGGTATTAATGCCTGCGGGCATTTACGAAAAACTCAAAGAAAAGGATTGGGAGGTGGGAGACCAGAAGATAGATTGGACAGGATTAGAGAACGAAGAAAAAGCTCGAGGTCCAGGTTCAGGGCTCGGGGACAAGACCAAAGCACTACCAGGTCTACTAGTACAGGTACTGCCCCGTTTATTAACTACGAAAAAGGAAGACTGGGGTGCAATCTCAGCCTGTAAACAAAAATCAGATGAAGACACTAGTGATTTCTATTCCCGATTTGAGAAATGTTTTGGTATAAATAGTGGAATAAAAGCAAGTAGCGAGTCGTATCCACATCTGTTTGTGACAAAATTGGTTGAAAATGCCTTGCCCCAAGTTAAGAATAGAGTATTGAAGTTCGAGAGTACCCGGCAAGGTAACACTCCGTCACAAATGCTACAAATGCTACAGTACCATCACAATAGAATTAGAGAAGAACAAGAACATGAACATAGACGCATGAAAGACACGAAAATGAAAATGCTAGTTTCCCAGACAGTGCCAGCTGATGGTCATAAGAAGGGTATAACACAGTCCAGTGTTCCAACAGGTCCTGTAAAAGGGACATGTAACTATTGTAAACAGCCAGGTCATTATGTACACGATTGTCCAGTCTTAAAACATAATATTGCCATAGGTAACACAAAAGAAAGACCACGACCAATTAGACAGGATCAGAACCAACAAGGAGCCCCGCAGCATGCACAGTCCATGCCAGCTCCGCAACAGTCTATGCCAGCTCCACCACCGCAGCCTATTGCTGCCACACAAACAACGACCCGACAGATGTATCAGACCGCACAGTATGACTATCCTGATTATCAACGATACTCATGAAACAGCCTAGAGAGGGAAGTTGGCTTACCCCTTATTGAGGTCCCAGTAGATCAAGAAGGACCTTATGTACACAGTGAACTGTTAGGTCAAGATAGAAAATTCTTACTTGATACAGGGGCAAGCCGAACAACAATAAAACGTAGTGAAGTACCAGGGGCACCCCTCTCAGGCACACAGAATATTTCCCTTGGCTTTTCAGGAAAACCCATCATTAACGAAGTAACACAGCCTCTTCCACTTACGATCGGTCCCTTGACACGAACTACAGATTTATTACTTACTAAATCATGTCCAGAAAACTTGTTAGGCATAAAAACTTTGAAAGCTCTAGGAGCTATAATATGTTGTTCTCCGGAAGGAGTAAGATTGTTTTTACGTGATTTCAAAGGGCACTACGTGTCCCGAGACATGGATCACCGACTGCAGACTTTACCGACACATTTATGGGCACAAGGCCCTACAAATGTTGGTTGCATGAACATTACACCATATCGAGTCACACTAAAGGCAGGAGTGGTACTTCCACGAATGCGACAATACAAGTTACCCCCAGATGCTGTAGTGGCTTTACTGCAAATCATTGACGAGCTTATTACCCAAGGAGTGGTTGTGGAAACTGACTCCAATGTATGTAATTCACCGATAATTCCGATTCTTAAACGAACCGATCCAACAGCCCCACCAGTATATCGATTGGTTATTGATCTGCGCGAATTAAATAAATGCATAGTACCGCAATACCCCGTAGTCCCAGACATTTCTTCATTACTGACAGCCATTGATTCCGAAGCAACATTCTTTACTGTAATTGATCTCAAGAATGCCTTCTTCAGCGTCCCAATAGATCCGGAAAGCCAATACTTGTTCGGATTTAGTTTAAATG
Source organism: Triturus cristatus (assembly GCF_964204655.1). Taxonomy (NCBI): domain Eukaryota; kingdom Metazoa; phylum Chordata; class Amphibia; order Caudata; family Salamandridae; genus Triturus; species Triturus cristatus. The sequence goes on along the minus strand of NC_140590.1, from coordinate 1,124,065,032 downwards.
GACGTAGCTTTAAATTCACACGCGCACCTCAAGGATTTACCGAAAGCCCCAGCATCTATAGCCAAGCACTGAAACGAGAACTCGACAGTATCCACATGCCAGTCAACACTGCCCTGCTTCAATATGTCGATGATCTGCTGATCACCGCTAGAAGCGAACCTGAATGTGAAAAAGCCTCACTGACGGTTTTACAATTTTTGGCCGAAAAGGGGCACAAGGTGTCCCCTTCTAAGCTACAATTCTGTGTCCAGCGAGTTGTTTACCTTGGTCACTCGCTGTCCAAGGAGGGAAGGCAGCTTACATCAGACCGCATCCAGCTAATTGCTAATATGCCAATACCCAAGACACAAAAGGAGGTGCGGGCTTTCATAGGCCTCACTTCATATTGTAGGCAGTGGATCCCTCAGTATGCATTTCTAGCAAAACCACTCATTCAATTGACAACACAGGAGGCAGCCACATCGACTGTTCTCCCTTGGACTCAGGAACATACACAAGCTTTTGAAAGCCTAAAGAAAGCCTTATGCCAAGCACCTGTTTTAGCAACACCATGTTACAATAAACAGTTTACACTCTTCGTTACAGAACGCGAAGGTACTGCCTTGTCAGTACTCACACAGGAACAAGCAGGATCACACAAACCATGTGCTTATTTTTCTAGTACATTAGATCCCGTAGCTCAGGCTTTGCCTGCGTGCCTGAAATCAGTGGCAGCAACAGCTTTAGCAATCAGACAAAGCGATGCCATAGTATTAGGACATCCATTGACAGTACAAGTACCACATGCAGTAGAGGTTCTCTTGAACCGCACACAAACACAACACTTGACTATAGCGCGACTCACTGGTTACGAATTAACATTGTTTCAGCCACATATAGAAATCAGACGTTGTAGTACATTGAATCCTGCCACACTGTTACCTGTAAATGGAACAGACCCACTAGCACATGATTGTATTGAAGTTATCACTATCACGACGAAACCCAGACAAGATTTGACAGACGTCCCATTGTCAGACCCAGACCTGACGTTGTATGTAGATGGTTCATGTATGAGAACAGGTACAGGAGAGCTAGTGGCCGCTTACGCAGTCACAACAGACACTGAAATCGTTGAAACAAATTGCATAAATACCTTGTCAGCTCAAGCCGCAGAGCTCATCGCTCTGACACAAGCCTGTATTCAAGCCACAAATAAAAAAGTCAACATATACACTGATTCACGTTATGCATTCGGAGTTGTACATGACTTCGGCGTGCTGTGGCGAGAGAGAGGTTATTTAACTTCTCACGGTGCCCACATTCAGCACGGACCCCTCATTCATGCCTTATTAGATGCAATACATCTACCCACTGCAATATCAATTATGAAATGTAAAGCTCATACGAAAGTTACTGATATCATTTCTCAAGGCAATGATCTAGCTGACAGAACAGCTAAACAGACTGCTCAAACTCAAACATCCGACATGACAAAGACAATAGTCCTGACACCAACACATTGTATGACGGTTAAGGATCCCGCTCTTGACGTAATTGACATACAGACACATGCTACACCAGACGAAATAAGGAAATGGACTGAATTAGGAGGGATCCAAACGGATCAAGGATGGATGACGAAGGAAAAATCTGTGTGGTTCCATCCTGATTCAATGGTCCAAGTCGTTATTAACACTGTACATAGTCCAGCGCATCTAGGAGAAAAAGCTATGCTAGACAGCATTCAACACATTTGGTTCAACAAACATTTACGAGCAGCAGCTAAACAAAAAGTTCGTACCTGTATGATCTGTTGTCAGTTTAACCCAGGTAAAAGCATTCCCGTAGAACAGGGTGGATTTCAGCCTCCTGATCACCCTTTTGAAGTTCTCCAGATGGATTATATCCAGATGGAACGATGTCGAGGATTCAAATATGTTCTCGTAGTTGTTTGTGCTCTTTCCCGTTGGACAGAGGCATACCCGGTTTCAGATTACACTGCCCCGACTACTGCCAAACAGTTGGTTCGAGAATTCTTCCCACGATACGGTTTACCACGTGCTGTCTACTCAGATAACGGCCAGCCGTTCTCATCCGAACTAATGAAACACGTTTCACTTTTGTTAGGCTATCAGTGGAAATTTCACTGTGTCCGACACCCCGAGGCAGCAGGTCTCGTGGAACGACATAACCAGACCCTGAAAATTAGATTGTCCAAAATTTGTAGAGAGAAAGGTGTCGACTGGGTAGTAGCCTTACCTGTTGCACTCTTTTACATGAGAATGGAAGCACACTCTCGAACAGGGCTATCCCCGTATGAGGTGATCTTTGGCAGACCACCAAATATGTGGGGGACGCCTATACCACGCAAAATAACTGATATTGACTGTAATATGCTGACAGATTACTTGGCTTCCTTGATGTCTGCACTACAATCTTGTCGTTCACAGGTAGCTGCAGCCTTTCCCGACAACACCGAGGTGAAACCCCATGACGTAATTCCAGGAGACTTGGTGTTAGTGAGGAACTTTGATCGGAAGTCTCAGCTGGATCCTAGGTGGAAATCGCCTCAACTCGTATTACTAACGACGAGGACAGCCGTGAAGATCGAAGGTCGAAAAGGCTGGATACATTCAAGTCATATCAAGAAATTTCATGGACTACCGTCAGACGTAAACGACACACCTTGCGTGTCTTCACCGATTGACTCAAAACTTCCTTTGGTTGAACTGAATAACCATGAACAATATAAACTAAAACTTCGGTCTAACAAGTCAGGCAATTTGATTGTTTAAGTCCTCTCCAAGGTGAATCGGTCGAATTTGTCTCTGACATGTATCCCTTAGACCTGTATAGAGAAAGAAACAGAAGGATAAAGTCGAAACGACATGCGTACTGTAAATCACTGCGTAGTCATTGCACAGTGACGTTATTAATTTTGTTTTTCTTAAGTCTTTTAATAATTACTGCAAGTATATTGTTGCACACATATTATCCTATTTCTAGACATATTTATAATGTTACTGCTGAACATTCTTTTAGTGAATTACCTCCGCATGAGTTGTCCTATAGATTTGCGCTGCGCAATAACACGTTTATTAGTATGTTACATCATTCCCATCAGGTTAGCAATGCTACAAATTGTTGGATATGTGGTCGACTCCCTCCCTATCAGAACTATAAAGGAATTCTACCTCTCTTTCCATACCCGTTCACACACAATGGATCCTGTGGAGCATGGTTTAGTTTAATTAATTCCCTAGATTCGAATTCTGCAGTTTACCAGAATAACTGGGTATGGGGAAATCTGAACTTAGTTTTATTCAAAGTCTGTCACCCTAACAAGGAGGGACTTCCCAAAAGAACAGGAACTGATCTAGAAAATGAAGTGTATGGATTAGGTAATTTTACGCTTAATCTCATGATCCTAAATGTCGAATCCGAAGCTACTCCAAGTTTGCCCGCCATGTCAGTATTTCCAGTAAAAGGTGAATTATGTGTAAGAAAGAATGGTTCCATAAATATGGGCCATAGTAGATGCACCACTGTGATAGAATTTAGTGATCAAGGCAAGTCTACATTTAGAGCTTCCCGCCATTCCTACTTCATATGTGGTCAGATGGCATATATACGTTTGCCTCCAGATTGGGATGGTACCTGCTACATCGGATTCCTTTTGCCACCTGTTTTTCTAGCTCCTCCTGATTATCATAGAAATACTCATTTAGTACACAATAGAGAAAGGAGAGATCTCCCAATAGTCGATTACACTGAGACAGCATGGGAAAAATACACAGATTTCAATAAAGGCCTCTTTCCCTATATAGGTACAGTTACCAATAGTAAGCTGATACGTAGATTAACCAGAACACTTGAAGCAGTAGTGAACGAAACTATTTCCGCCTTAGGCAATTTAACAGAAGAGCAGTCTGCTATGCGGATTGTTGTGCTTCAAAATCGTCTTGTTCTTGACGTCATCCTGGCCGATAGGGGCGGAGCTTGTAGGGTCATCGGATCGAGCTGTTGCATTTTCATACCAGAAAATTCGCCATCTGTATATAAAGCCATAACTCGCCTTCATAAGATTGTAAGCCAGATACACCAGAATCCAGGCACCTGGACTTGGTCCGGTTGGTTTTGGAGTGTATTATCTACCTTTGGATGGAAGGTCCTATCCTTCCTCGGTATTGGCTTTCTCATACTATTCAGTTGCTGTCTATGCCTACAATGTGGACCAGCGATCTGTGGTCTGTGTGCCACATCGTGTATTCCACCACCAAGATTTCATTCATCCCAGAAGAAAAAAGAAGAACAAATGATGCTATATGAACAGATCGATGGATTGATGAAGATTGATATCTCTTAACGGGCAAGTAGGGGACAAGGAGGGAATGTGGAAATATGGATTTTTCTGATCAGTTATGTCCCCTATCTTGGACCCCAACGGTTTCATGTATAAATCACAAGTACATGTATGTTCCCTCCAGTTCCAGTTATGAAGACGCAAACACATGTGCGTCCACCGTCAACATGTCCTCTTTCAGATCCGCCATGAATGGGCCGGATATTCCATTCCTAAGTATGAAAGGCCACCGGCTTTATATGGTTCACTTATGCCATTTTACAGTCCAGGCGAGTAGGCCCTGATTCTGCCATCAAGTTTTTCTTGCCTTCTGCCTCTGAGAGCTCCAGTCTGAGCCTGCATCTGTGACCATGAACTTTGTCTCATTCTCTGCGCGGCTAACGGTGCCTGACATCAGCCTGTTGCCTGCCAAAAACTGTATTTCACCTTCGAAATTATCTGCTCCGCTCCCTATCCAATGCATTCCTGTCTAGTAGTTTAAGTAAACATTCTTCCAGCTACCGAGCAAAAGGCCCGGCTTCTCTGTCTTTATGCAAGTAATTCATAGCCCTGTTACTATGGAAGATTTCTGCCCCCGCATCTAGTGTAGACACTTAGACGCTTGTACACGCACTAACAGTCAGTATAGGCAGTATAGAATAAGATTCTACTCTAAGAGACCTCTCTTTTGGATAACATAGTTCTCTAAACATAGGATGTTAGATATGATTTGGGATTAGGTTGACTTGACCCTCTAGACTTCTGTCGCCACATGTAGAGCTAAATGTCAAGTCCCCTTCACCCCCTAGTTGCACGTCAATCACACGTCATGCCGCTGCGCGCGCATTTCTGCCAAGTATTTCTGCTGACATTGCGAAATTCTTTCATGGAACCACCCTATTATGACATCATACCTGATGACGTTCTCTAGTTACACCCAGTTACACCCACTTTTGCTACGCATGTATGTTTTATCTTTACTATCAATTGTTACGCCTCCTGCATTTGCTTCACTGTAATGCCTATTGTATAAAAATGATTACTTGTCAATAAAGTAGCGTCTTCACTTCCTGAACCTTCGTGGTGATGGAATATGGAGCTCCTCAATTTAAATTGATTTTGGAATAAAGCCCGTTCCGAACCTCTAATACCACGGATTCTGCCTCTTATTTTACTGAGCTGTTATTATAGATTTTCCGCATCAAATTAAGTTCCGGTAATTAAATTATTTACCACAGTATAGTGGCATCATTCTTTGTATGGTCAGGTCTTATAATTGCATCCTTCCAGTTTTCTAGGAACAGACCTGTCAGTAGCATTTTGTCAAACACTAAATAATATAATTTCACTCAGAAGTCCATGTTTGCTTGAAATATCACTACTGGAAGGTTATCTGGTCCCGATGACTCTAGTTAAATTGTTTTACTTTATTGGTTCCTTAATAATCTTAATGGAGAACTGGGTTTTGATGTCCTTACCTACAATAAATCTTTCCTCCTGTGGTGCATGTGTATAACTATTACTGCAAATTTCCTCCAGATAACTTACCCATTCCGCCTCCCTTAACAAGTAGCGCATTTTCCCTTTCTCATTTCCTTTGTTGCATGAGCTGCCAGAGGTTTATACAATTTTCTTTTCCATCACCTAGGGCATATCTTTCGAACACTTACCATAGTAAGCCTTTTTCTTGTTACTAGTTTTCTCTTATAATCCCTTTTTGCTGCACATAGAACGATTTTTAACTCATAATCGTATTTTTCTTAATTTATCTCTCTCATTTTGTATCTGTTTTTTAGGCTTCTGCATTCCCTATTAAACCATACCTGGTGCTTTCTTGTGTAGGTGAAGCCTCCCTTATCTTGCTGATATTGTATGCTGATGATACATCAATGTATATTGGCTCACTCTTGCAAGGGTCTAATTTATGATTAAAATCACCCTTTAGTAGCAATACATATGAGCAGTACTTTGCTCACATCTTTACCTCGTCTTCTCTAAACAATGTTAGCTGAACTCCATAACCTTAAAACGTAACTGGTTGAAAACACACATTATTTACAATTATATACTCCCAAAGCAAAAAGTTTTTAAACAACTGAAATAAGCATACAAAAATCGAGTTATCCTTTGCAATTATCTCAGTCCCTTTGAATGCCAGTTTAGTAGAAAACAACCCCCCCGAAGGCTCACCTGAGCCCAATTTCGTTGTTTTTTTGCTAACCTGTAGTAACCTATCAATTAGAGGTGGGTCTTCACACAGCCAAATTTCCTGAAAACACATGATCTCATAAAGATCCAAAATCTCTTTTTAAACTTCTAAATGCAATAATTTCCTGAAACTATATATTCCCTGATTGAAAGAACAGGTTGTGTGAAGAACGTTTGTCTTAATCTATTTTGCTCATATACCCCTGGTCTGTTTCCTCTAATGATGCTAGATCAGCTTATTGATTCTCGTCCACATAGCTATCCCTGCCAGCACTGTCTGTTGGAACCGTTACTCTCAGGGAGCCCTTATTTCCACTATCTACCTGTTTTATATTCCAACATTTATCTGATAGTTTTACTTGGTTTTTCCCCAGCCCATCATGTTGTTGTATGAAACAATTACTCCACTCTTCACTCTTAGCTACTTCCTTCATGGACACAAATTTGATACCTTCTTTTAAGATCTCCTACTCTTTATTTTCCAAGGCTAACTGTACAATTTCTGCAAAGAGTAAGAACTTAGTGACCTCTTTCCCTGCTATGTCAAAAGTACGTTTGTTTACACCTGTGTAGTATTTTGTTGTGTAGTGATGTTTTCTGTTATTTTTTGCACTGCTGTGTTTTTGGGCTGCATTATTACAAAGTGATTTAGTTGTGTTGCTCTGCAGTTGTTGTGTTGTGTTCTGTTTTCACTCTTTTGTTTTGGTTAGCCTTTTTGTGTTTTATGTCATTATGTTACTACATGTATGTTATGTTGTATATTTTTGATAGAGATTGTGTCTTAACTCAGCACTCCTTGTGCTGACTTTGGGGCAGATATAGTAACTTTTAGCAGAACGCATTGCAGCAATCAATGTTGCTGTAGTGATTTGCATGTGGGAGAACTACTTCTCTCTGCCCCTCTGCTATTGCACAAACAAGCTTTCTAACCCTACAAAAATGGTGGAAATATGTGTGTATGTGCTGTCCAGCATAGGTTTTGTACTATATGTAGACCCTTACAGTAAACAATTGTATGCCTCGACAATTTTCTAAATATTTACACATTGAACAGATGCTTTACAGTGCCACATGTATGTACACAATATGTGAAATGATTGTAGAGATAAAAATATTTCTCCAACTTTGCATGAGCCTCTTCTAAGGGTAATTTTTTAATGAAAATCTTGTCTGTCAATTTTAATTGTTCTTTGTTGGGACATCCAAGTGCAAGTGTAATGACCCCTTTTCTGTCACAAAAAATAAATTAACTGGTAAGTAAATACCCTTTAGAGACTTTGTGTTGCTTTCCATTCATGAGCAATTTCTGGGGATGAAAAGTCTTGATAAATCTGCCATGTTTTGTGATGCAGCCCTTAGTGTGAATATGAACCACCTTATATGCAATACAAGTAGTCAATGTGCTCAGCCCATAGAGGCCCAGTGTGGTTGCAACCAACTCATGGTTCTGGGTGAAATGTTAAGGACCAGTTGCTTTTTTTGAATCTCTCTCTGCCGCCTCTAAGTCACTGTGGTTTTATATTTCATTGATGCCATGCAATTCTATCAGTCATTGGCTGTCTCCGGCCACATGTACTGTTTGGTCACAGACAGCATTTACTGTCCACGTGCATCAGCAGCAGGAAATGTCCAGGCTGTATGCCCCATCTAATCTATTGTCCCCTGTGTCTGTTTTGACACAAAGGACGGACATCAACACTAACATCAATGGGTAAGAGGATAGCTAACAAGCAACAGACAGGGGGAAATAGTTAATACCCTGGACTCATTCTTCACAAGGGCTGCAAATGTACTGTCAAAGGAGATCGAGTTGACTGAGGGTAGGAGGGTAGGAGAGGTGTCGATCTAACTGTGGTTACCCTGGCTGCCGACTTATTACTTCCATCTGAGTTAGTAGAGAACATGGGCCCTCTCACAATTTCTAGCAGCCTCTCAAAGATTCCTTCTGAAGCTGGGTCATCACCATTAATAGAACCATCAGTTAAAAGAAAAAAGGGTGGCATAAAGCCCAAGGCGATGAAGGTTACCAAAGTGCCTAAAGTCCATAAAGTGCCCAAGACAATGGCCACAGAACTGCCTGGAAAACAAAGTTCCCCGAATTGTAATTATGATCTGTGTGTAAGATTGGAAAATTCGTAAATTACCTCTGAGAATACCAAAAGTCATAAATTACGTTTGTGAATACCAAAAGTCTTAAAGTTAGACTTTTGTCTCAGATTATCTTTGTGAAGCGGCCCATAGTCTTTTACCTATATTTTTGGTTTTGAGTGTAGTGGATTTATGTATGTGGACATGCCCCATTATTTTGGAATTTGCATAAGTTAGTGGTTTAGGATGGTGAAAGAGGGTGTTTCATTTGCTATTGACTGGCTCCACCCGTAGGGGCTAAAGGAGAGTGTTGGCAAATCAAAGGCCTATAAGATATCAAACTAATGTTAGCTCACTTGGACCCTCAGAATATCTCACCCAGACAGGTAGCAGGAAATGCTAATAATACTAAATGCTCCAGTTTTGGCAAGATAATTCTGATTTCCCGCCAGGTATCCTGAATACAAAAATGGTGGCAGTCAAGGCATTACTTATTTGGATAGAGCCTCTCTCCATAGTTCTGCTCTATGGAACCATTTAACTGACAACTAAAACTTCCCTTCCTCTCATGCATGTCAGCTAGATATTTCAAATAAAATGAAAAATGAAGGCTTTCATGCCGACACCTATGAAAGCCAAATCATAGAAAACGTTTATAAAATTAAGGTACACAAATTGTTGTTGATAAATTACTAAACAGAGCAACTTGGGCATCAAATAGATAAATCACTGATATGTTAAAGCATATTATACATGCTCTATAAATCTAATGTCATGAGTTAAAATATGATTTCAAGTATCAATTCCTTGAAAATTAGGCAGTAGGCATGCCTTCCTCCACACGGTTGCCAATAAGGCACGCTTGTTTGTATGTAGTCACAATTAAAAAAAATACCCACTACTAAAATTATAATTGCCAGGGACACTTTCACAGGCAAGCAAGGCAGCGCGCTACTGTGATAGGGGTGATGCCTGGACTGAACGGGTTGGAGGCAGGGCTGTCACTGTTTAGTGGTCTATGCAGGAGTAAGCCACATCTCTCAGGTAGGGAAAACCTCAGCACTTTAGACCAGCAGTGTTAATGTCATCCTCTGACTGCCACCTGCTCTCTATCCTGGAGCAGCTGCAGTAAAGGCTGTGAGCTGTGCAGAGCTTCCTGTCTGTGGCTCTGCTCATCGCCAACATGCACACGGGTGACCTCTATACTTGCGGCATTTGGGACAAGCTGGAGTGTAGCTCTCCAGAGGCTGTGCTGGCCACTTTTACTGAGCACCACTCTCCAGAGCAGCTGAATCACACGGAGCCCACTAGGACCTGGGGTAAGTGCTGATGGGGTGAAGAAACTGTTTGAAATGGGCAGGAAGGATGTAGAAAAAGACCCACCTGTGCACACAGCGTACATCATGCTCTTCCAGACCATGTCATATCACTTCCTGTAACTGGGTCATAACAACTGCAAGCTTTGCAAAGATCACTTACACCTCTAAGAAAGAATTACATCTGCAATAGTTCCTGTACACCCTTTCGATGCGGCCATGCATGCTGGAATCAGTCGCCATGCCGTGTCTCTGTGCTGCAGTTCCAATGCCTCCAGAGCAGAGCATGATGGTAGCATGTCCGCCTCTCCAGTTAAAGGACCAAGCCCAATCCCCCTTAAAAAGGAAGCCAAATACCTACATTCTTTCCAAAGAAGCCGAACTGACAGGCGACATCGACCTTTTGCAGAGAGACAAATAAAAGAAAACAAGCAACAAAGCAGGATATGCAGGAGGTAGAACTAACACAACTGTGGCATTTATAGGAGATGGGAGGGAGGAATGCTATATGCAAATGTAAGCAGCTATGGCACCAAAGCTGAACATGGGCAAACAGTAACAGAGCAGGAAACCAAGAAAAAAATAATCCCCTAAGGAACAGCTAAAGAACAATAGCGTAATGAGACAGTACTTAGTCCCTGATCTGTGGGAGGACCGTAAGAGAAAAAGGAGGGATAAAGAGGAAGGACTGACTCCTAGCAAGCAAGGATTTTAAAAGGACACTGACATATACAAATGAAAACAACAGCAAGCAATGGGAGGGGTTTGAACTCCACAAAGCATGTACAAGAGTTCCCTAAGCGACAGCACAAACGCTGTCTAGGCTTCGCCTAAAAAACTGTACCCAGCTCTGCGCTGAGCCATCAAAGCCCCTTACGACATACCCTAGACACATAAAACAGCATCAGACAAAAATGATTTGTGATCAGCCACTAGCCTTTAAGGGAACCAGAGTGTCAACAATTAATTTTAGACTCTTTCAGAACAGATACAAGGTGAAGGGCCGGTTGCTTGCACTTATTCATGCAAGCTGACACCTCTGATTCATTTTACATGTAATGACAACCTGTAATTTTAACAGTCATTAACGATGTGCGAGCATAGGTACAGTTGTTTCACTGACAACTGCAGTGATTTGCTGTCGACAATGTTTGCTACATTTTGCTAATGTCTCTAAATCATGCTTCAGAACCATACCTATGAGAAATAATCAAACCAATATAACATAAGAATGCTGTCTGATTATCAGAAAAACACGCTATTCGTAACAAGATACTATTGTATTAAAAACACTTTTGTCAGCTACCACTGTTTACAAATAATACTTTTAGTAGAAAGTGAGAGACGACCTGTGCAGTATTTAAATATTGAACATGAACCATGCAGGCAGAGAGTTAAGGGGTTATGGAAATAGCAGTCAGTCTTTGGAAAGTAAGAAGAGAGCCATACAATTCTAATTTCTATAATCTAATCACTAGTATTTTATGTTGGAAATCAGTTAGTTGGTTGCCTGATAACAGAGCACATAAGCATTCACTATGATGCAATTAAAAAAGCAAAATGAAATAAACACTCATGGGAAAGAAATGGAATGTTTGGAAAACTTATAAACAATATGTAATCTTAGCGTGTAAGAAATAAAAAGTTGTTCTTACTTTAAGGATATTCTAAAGGAAAGAAATGAAAGCAATGACAAATTTAGCTTACAAATATTTTCAGAAAGAATCACATTACAAACCCTCCTTCTTTGGTATAATTTAGTCCATCGACTATTGAAAGCGCTCATTAAAAAGACAAACATGATTCAACTTTGAGTTTTATTTCAAATACATACCAGCAAACTATATAATCAAGCAGTAAATAATGCTACTGCCTTACCCAGGTCAACCTCAGGGATATAGGCCCTTATAACAGTAATGTAATGTATGCTGCAGTATGAAATGGCTGCGTGCCGTACCATGATTTCAAAGTTTACTCCCTTTAATTTTTTCTAGAAAAACAGAAAGAGGCAGGGCAAAGATGCCATTTTTAGGATGTCATCATCTTCAGTTCCTGAGGCCTCGTCTTCTTTTATATTTAGTGCTCCGATTTAATCGAACTGAACAACCTAAGGAAACTGCTCATAGTGTGTTTTGGGGTTTCTAATGAACCCTTTTGTCTGTGATTTGACTTCAGTTGGTGGTGCGACTCTGATTTTGAAGTTCAGTGCAAGCCAAAGACGATAAGAATGTAAATTTAATTAACTGTAAATGATTAAAAAGTAGAGGAATGTTGTTCCTCAGCTTTTAGTAAAGTATATTCATATTTTTTCATTCAGTTTGTGAAGCCTGTATTTCCATTTCTTCTTTAAAAACACAATTGTGTTTCTATTCAAATACAGAATGGTGCATATATTTGTAGAGGATAGAAGCGTTAGTTACATTTAGATATGTGTGTATGTATACATAAAAAAACACAAGTGTGTCCACGTGCATGGTAATGGCGATAGAGATTTTGGCTATTCCCATCACTGAGTCCCAGGATAAACAAAATAGGGTGATACATGTACATTACTTTCCACCTAGTCCAGCTGCATGTTAAAAGAGAGGCATTCCATTCTTACTCAATTCAGTTCAGCACTACAGTTTTGGAACTCCAAACTGTTTAAATTGGTGTGCCAAGAAATGCTGAATTTCGGGGGCGTGGTCACGACGCCGAATAAGATGGCCGCCTGACGCGGGACCTCCGGCGCACCGGAGCTTTTCTTTCATGCCGGTTCCGTTCTGAAAGAATGACAAGCACTTCGGACATCGGATTCTGCCTTTGGAATGCAGCGCGCTTCTGGTGAGCGCTTTTTGCCTCATTTTCATGGCCGGACTGCCTCTTTTTTCACCGCGATCACTCTCTCCTCAGAGCGACCGCTATTTTGTTTAATGCGCGATGCTCGCGCTTGTTACTGGCCTGCCTTCATTTGCCTCACATAGCCTTTTTTTCGTGTTCTTTGCCACCTGGAAGCTAATATACCATCTTTTTGGACACTGACCTGCCCTATGGCTGCCTTGTTGCTTTTGCTTCTTCACACTACAGGAATGAGGTAATCCTCCAACTGTGGATTTCGTATTATGTTTTTGTCTCCCCTTCGGTTACGTTCAACATTACCTCTGACCGGACCGTTCATGAAGTGTTTGGACACTAATTTTGCGCTCTTCATTTTCGTATAGACCTGCACTTGCCCGCCCCTATGTGGTTATCTTATTCTACTCAGGTCTTCGGACATCGTTCCCTCAGCAATTTTCTTCGCATCAGACGTCGCATTTTTCTTTCCTAGTGTACATGGACTACCTTGACTGTTCTTGGAATGTTTCTTTAGCCACTTCCCATGCTCTCCTATGGTCATTGTTGTCGCATTATATGTGAGTGGACGCCTTCATATTCTGGTCTCCCTTTACAGTCGTCTTCTTACATACTGCATGGTTATTTGTGATTGACTTTCTATGGGCAAGTTACGCAACCCAAAATTTGTCTTTATTCCTTCGGGGAGCTCTCCTGTGACAATGTCTTCACCTCATTCAACAGTGGACTCTTCTCCCAAAGCAACACCAATGGCGGGAGTAGCTCTCCCTCGTTCCTCCTCAGCACAGCCGCTTTTGAGCAAATCTTCGCCCCCGTCAACATCTTCTAAATCTTCTAAGCGTCTCAAACAAGACTCCTCCTCATCAGAGAAGCCGCCATCCCCTATTTCCATGGAGATGCTTTTAGAGGAAATTCGGGCTCTTCGGCCATTTGTAGAGGAGACCAACAATAAAATGCAGTTTCTTGAAGAGAAATGGTCGTCCATGGATAACAGAGTGACATCTGTGGAGCGACAGATTTCGGATCTTCAATCTACATCCCAGCGGGTCTCCTCTTTGGAAAAATCTGTTTTGGCGCTTCAACAGCATACGGAGGAATTGGAAAACAGAAATAGGAGGAATAACCTTCGTATTTATGGTTTGCCGGAGTCTTTGGAGGGGGACGATCCTGTGCTCTTTTTCTCCTCCTTTCTTCCGAAGCTTTTGGATATGCCGTCCACCACCTCTCTTAATATTCAGAGAGCCCATAGACTTGGTCCTCGCTCATCCACATCAACCAAGCCAAGGGGAGTCATTATTCTTTTTTTGAAATTCACAGATCTTCTCTCCGTTCTCTCAGCGTCCAGGGCCAAGCGTCAGGTCTCCTGGTTGGGTCAGAGAGTGTTTCTTTCTCAAGATGTTTCAAACGCTACTGCCTCTCGTCGGAAGAAATTTTTATCTCTACGAGCTCCTTTAAGGTCTCTTGGTGCTAGATATGGTTTGTTCCACCCATGTACTTTCAAAGTTATGCACCAAAATCAGACATGGACCTTCCAGGATCCTGCTGAACTCAAAAATTTCATTCATATTCGTTCTAATTCTGCTATGGAGACCTCTTCCTCTTCCTGTGGCTGATTGTTTAACTGTTTCTTATTCCTGCAGATTTCCTGAATATGTCTAACTTTTGGTTCCCTTACAGGTCATCCATTTCAGTTTCTATCTTTGTTTCCATTTACTAGTCTTTTAGTATTAGATTGTAAAATCACGCTTTTCCTAATACTCTTGTATCTAACTTCAAATTCCTTCTATCCTTTGTTTAATAATTGTGTCTAGATTTTGTCCTTCAGTAATCCTTTTTGACTTCTCTGTTCTCCACTTCCTCATTTCTTTCTATTGTGTGTCGCTCTTGAATTCTCACCCTTTGATCGTCATAGTATGTCTCTATGTTCTCAAATGTTACTCATTCTTTATTTATTTATCTAGATGGACCGACTTCCTCTCCACCTGGCTCTTCGGTTATGTTCTTTGTCCCGGTGCGATCCGGTCTGGTCTCCCGTCTTGGGGGATCTGTCTCGTTGAGTGTCGCCATTTCCCCGTTGTCCTATTTCGTACTCCCCTCAGGTATGTTTACTTCAGTCATCCCTTTGGGATATGTACTGTCTCTCCTTGTAATCTCTTTCTTTTCCTGTTTCCTTTTTCCTTTTCTCTCCCCTTTACTGGTTGATCAATTCCGGTTCTCCTTCATTTCTCTTTACCCCTCACTCCTCTTTTTCAACCTACTTTATCGATATTCCTCATATTTTTCTCTTCTTCGGCTTGTCTTTTGCACATGCTTCTTTTTCACTTTTCCTGTCCTATTTGATTCTATGTTATTTGTTAATTCAAAGTTGTTACTTGGAATGTAAAAGGTTTCATTAAGCGGCAGAGAGTTCTTTCCCATTTAGCTTCCTATAACCCAGATATAGTTCTCTTGCAAGAAACCCACCTTAATGATGTTGAATCTCTTAAGTTAAAAAGAAGTTGGGTGGGTACAGTTTTATTTTCACCTTCTGACAACAAAAAGAATGGAGTTGCTATTCTTTGTCACAAAAGGCTTAAATGTACGGTTCTGTCTCAGGAGACGGACACTGAGTGTCGTTGGATATTAGCCAAATTACTACTGAACTCTATTCCTTTAACTGTTTTCAATGTCTATGGACCTGTACAAGCAGATTGTTCTTTTTGGCCTTTAATTACAAAGAAGTGTATCCAATATAAGGATGTATCATTTATTTTTGGTGGCGATTGCAACCAGATTGTTGACCCGTTCCTTGACCGGAAATCCACAGTCCGTTTCACACCACACAAACCTCACAAACAATTTCTTAATACTATTTCACAATCACACCTTATTGATTCTTGGCGTCTTGCACACCCTGACACATTGGACTACTCTTTCTTCTCTCCTCCTCACTCATCTTTTTCTCGCCTTGACTATATTTTTCTCTCTAAATCTTTATCTCAGAATGTGTTGTCTTCTTCCATTGAACCTATTGTCATTTCGGACCACGCTCCCATTGTAACGGATTTCGACCTACTCCCACCGCGTCCTAAACCCTCCCGGTGGCGCTTTAATAGCGCACTTCTTACTGATCCCAATTTTTCTTCCTCTTTTCGCTCTTTTGTTGAGGAATTCTTTCTCTTCAACTCTGATCCTAGTATTTCTTCCCATACTCTTTGGGACTCCTTCAAAGCCTCTGCAAGGGGATTCATTATTGACTTCGTCTCTCGGAAAAAGAAACAGTTTATTCAAAAGCGGAAATCCTCCCTGGCCCATATAAAATTTTTGGAGCACCAGTTTTACACCTCTTCAGATAAATTTATGTCACCGGATCTCTTACGAGCAAAGCTGGAATTCAATAAATTAACTACTGACAATGCTTCTTCGGTTCTTCTTCGCAGTAGTGCAAGGTACTATGGAGGTCGCAATAAATCTGGTAAACTCTTGGCTAACTATCTTAAATCCCGTAAGGAACGCACTCTTATTGACTCTATTTACTCTTCTGCCGGCACTCTTCTCCATAAAGACAAGGAAATCCTTGAGCAATTTCAATTGTTTTATCAGCAACTTTACACCCCAGAATATCCTCCCACTCCTTCTCTTATTCAGAGTTATTTTGAGAATCTTCCCAAACCGTCTAATTCTCATCTTAACTTTCTTGAACTTGACCTCTCATTACATGAACTTTCTACAGCCTTGACCTCTCTTACTAAAGGCAAAACCCCTGGCCCTGACGGCTTTCCTGTGGAATTTTATCTGCACTTTTCAGACATTTTATTGCCTAAACTTTTAACCCTCTTTCAATCATTTTACTCATCCGGCAAGGCAGAAGGCACTTTTCAAGATGCTACCATTTGTCTGATCCCCAAAGATGGTCGCGATCATCAATTATGTAAAAATTATCGGCCGATTTCGTTAGTCAATGTAGACTACAACATTTTTGCCAAATTACTAGCAATGCGCTTAGATCCCCTTATGCCTCATCTCATTGGCAAAGAACAATGTGGCTTCATTAAGGGTAGACTTACATCGGACAACTCTCGCCTTTTTCTTAACGTCCTAAATAAAGCTTCCTCACTTTCAACCCCTCTTGCTGCTATTTCTGTTGACGCAGAGAAGGCCTTTGACAGGGTTGATTGGTCTTTTTTGTTTGCTTCATTGCGTTGGCATGGCTTTGGTATCAAATTTATATCCCTTATCTCTCTCCTATATTCTGCCCCCAAGGCCTCGGTACTTGTGAATGGACAACTTTCTCCATCTTTTAATCTTCAGAGGGGTGTTCGTCAAGGTTGTCCTCTCTTCCCACTTCTCTTTGTCTTGACTCTTGAACCCTTTTTATCTTCCATTCGCAATAACACTTCTATTTCTGGTTTCCCATACGGTACCAATCAATTGAAGCCTATGCAGATGATATCTTATTGTTTATTTCTGATCCAGAATCTTCCATACCCCCCTTGTTATCCGAGTTTAATTCCTTTTCTTCGGTTTCAGGTTATAAGATTAACTCGGACAAAACTGAAATTCTCCCTCTCACCTCATCCTGCCTCCCCCATCTTTTCTCCGCTACTGGTTTTGCTTGGAGTATCTCAAAGATGAAATATCTTGGTATTTGGTTTTCCAATTCCATTTCATCCTCGGTTAAATTAAATATGTCTGCAGTTATTTCTAGGATTGATCAATCGCTCTCAGCCTGGAATGCTCTTTTTCTTTCCTGGTGGGGTCGATTGGATTCAATTAAAATGATGATAGCTCCTATTCTAATTTATACCTTCTCTATGTTACCGGTTCATATCCCTGCATTTTATTTTAAACAAATCGATTCTCTTCTTTCGCGATTTCTGTGGAAAGATAAGAAATCAAGAATTTCTCTTGCCACTCTCCGTAAACCCAAATCTAATGGTGGGGTTAACTTTCCTGATTTCCGTCTTTATCATAGGTCCTTTTCTTTACGCCAGGCCTCGAGATGGATCTCATCAACTCTTTCTCCTCTTTGGCTTCTCATTGAACACTCTTTATTATTACCCTTCTCCTTTGCCGAAGTGGTACGTTTCTCTACCAGAAATCCCTATTCTCTTTGTCCCCTATTCAAACACGCTTTTTCTCTTTTAAGTCCTTTGGTTCTTCCTTCTATGGTTACACGTACGTCCTTTTTAAATACCCCTATCTGGTATAATTCACTTATTCTTCTAAAGAATAGACCCATTTTTTGGAAATCTTGAAGGGTGAAGGGCGTAATGTGGGTCAACCAACTCTTTGACGGTACTTCTCCTTGTTCTTTTCCCCAATTTCAACTTTTATTTCAATGCCCTCGTTCCTTTTTGCAGAAATTCACAACCCTCACGGCAATTATGCTTGACCGCTATTACTCTCTTCCTTCTACATCATCATTGCCACCTCCTCCTCCTCTTCTCAATATTCTTGCTACACTCCCTAAAGCATCTCTCATCTATAAATCTTTCGTATCTCCTAATCCAAATCGTGTCAAAACTAAAGTGGAGCTTTCTTGGGAAACAGATTTTTGTTGTACTTGGCCTGTTACTCTTTGGGATAAGCTGTGGTCCAGATCTTTAAAAATTTCTCGCTCTGCTTCTCTTACTCAATCCTTATTTTATCTATATCACAGACTTTATCTCTCTCCTCTTTCTTTATCTCGTTTTTCATCCTCCTCTGATTCTAAATGCTGGTCTTGTGGTACTTCTGATGCTGACCTTTTTCATATGTTCTTTCTGTGCCAAGTTGTTTCTACCTTCTGGGGGAAAGTGTGGTCATGCCTCTCTCGCATCTTCCCTCTTCCTGACTCTTTCACAAATTCTTTTCTCTTCTTGGGTAGTCTTTCTGAACCTCTGAACCTATCCGTACACCTACACGGTCTCTTTGACCTGACGCTTGCTCTTGCCTTCCAGCACATCTCTTCCAACTGGAAATCTCTAGCTACTATTTCCTTACAAGGCTGGTGGAATTCCTTATGTCATTTTCACAGACTGGACGTTTCCTTTGCCTCCACTTGTAAACCTGTTCGTAATGTTGATCTTTTCTGGTTACCCCTCACCACGTATCTGGACTGCTTGGCCCTGAAGAAGCCTATACGTCTCAATGCAGAAAATTTTAAACCCCCCTGAATGACTTGAACTCTCTCCTTTTGTTATCTCATATAGGTTTATTTAATACTACTGTTTGTTTATGATGGTAATTTTGCATCGCTGATTTATATAGCTTGAATGTATGCCGTAATTATTTGATAATTTATGGTTTGTATTATTATTTCTATCTCTTTCCCTCCCCTCCCCCCTCCTTTCCTTCCTTATCTCATCCCCTCTCTTGTTTCCCTCAACGTTAAAATTCTATTAAAAATGCTTTTTGGGTTACTAACATTGATATTAGCAGTGTTAAGGTTTTTCACTGGATTTCTGTATTGTTTCAGTGTATGCTGATATCTCCTTTTTGTTATCAAATTCTTTAATAAAGCTTTCAAACATAAAAAAAAAGAAATGCTGAATTTCGCATCCAGCATTAGTAAGTAATATATGATGCAAACAGTAATGTAATTAATGCTGTCATTTGTGATATCATCTGTAATATTCTAAGTGGCGATTGGCTAATGCGGTGATGCTCAATATAACTGGCAAATGTATGTATTCTAGAGTTAAAACCAAACTTTATTGCTCCTTCAAAAGCCCAGAAATAAATACTCATGGAGAACTTACATTTTACCTTATCAGAACATTAAAAAATGTGGCTTGTGTTGCAGTTTATGTGCTTTTCACCTATGACAGACTGGGTTGAGCTTGTGTTGTGGACACTGGCTGCTGCCACCTACTGGTAAGCTGGGCAAATGGGAGGTGGGTGCCAGTGAATGCAGGCACATTACATCAACTAAATTGCCGACATACAGTACATTATCATAACTTTAAAACTGTAATGTAGTGCATGTTGGCAATTAAATTCAAAACAATAACATCAAAACATTAAAAACAGAAAAGAAAAGAAAACTTACCCTGTGGCACTTCCACGCTTTTGTCCGATGTCCTTCATTCCTGCAGCGGAGGTTCCATGCAACTCTCCTAACCAATCCTGGCACTGCTTTCAGGCAGAACGTGAACAGCGCCAGGATTGCTTGGAGCAGGCTCTCTCAGTGCTCTGAAGAGCACTGGAGGCCTGTGCTCGGTCTCAACTCAGCTGTCCAAGACAGCTGGTTTGAGAGGTTTAAAGTGCGCATGTCTGGCTGGCTGTCGCAAAATGACCAGCCAAAGGGATATGCGCATTTTTAAAAATAAGTGCCCTACTCATGAATTCTTTCTGCTGTTGCCAGTGAGCACCTGCCCGGCCCTGTCCTGACGCTCGGTTCGGGATGGGCTTATTGAAAAATAGAATGGTAATACATTAACTGTAGTACCATTTATATTTTATCTCTGGAGCATGGACGGGGCATTTCAATTAGCGGTGCGACTCTCCTCCGCCTTAATGGAGGAGCCAACCCTGATTGTGGAAGACATTTTCTCCTTTGCCTTTCCACATCTTGCATCAACCAGAGATTTGGCCCTGGTGTATATTTTCCCAAAACACACTGGTGAGTAAATGCATGAAATGTCACAATTTTATGAAAGTTTTGCAAAATTATCTATATAGCCCACATCTAACCTTATATTGAAGTTATTAAGTGAAGTTGTGCTTTTAAGTAATTGTTTTTGTTTTATAAGTACTTAACCATAACTATCATTTAACAACGTATTTTTCAGTAAAAGCTCGTTTCATTTACCATCTACACACCCAGTCTCATCCCACACAAACCAAAAGACCATGGCCTTTAGCTAGTCAAAACAGGATCTTTGCACATGTCCTGGATTTTAGCCTACCCATCACAATTTAACTTGTCTTTCGACTGTGTTCAGGGACCTCTTGGCACAAAATGGCTGTCTACATGGCTGTGTGTCTACATCTATCACACTCATAATAGAGGCACATGTCACTCTGTCTTGCCATCAAACATTTCATCCCAGCTAATTCAGCTGAGATCCTTGTGTGCACGGCCTGTTCTCTTCCAAAAGTGTAAGAGGGGTCTAAAGAGTATTCATCTTCAAAAAGTGTTTGTCATTTGACACATCAGCTTGAAATTTGGAAAACAGCTGTGTGCAGATTCATTAACCTTCACCACGGATATAAGAAAAACAAAGAGTTCTTGAGAGTAGACTAACTTTGTTTCACCTTCCCTTTTTTTATTAAAACTAGTGCCTAAGAGATCAAGGTGCCAAACGTGGGCATCTAGTCTTGCAAGACAGGGTCAAAGTCCAAAAATATGTCCAATTGTGATTGAGGGCGGTTCGGATACAAGAAGTGGATTTGACCCGGGCAGAACTTACCTTCAGACTTAGAAATATTTCTGAAAAGCATTAGCTGAGAAGGTAAATTTCAGCTGGGTAAGGCTGCAGGAGGTGTTCAAGAAGGGAGCGCTGTCTTCCGATAAACTTGGGTCACAGCCGCAGTAAAGATTTCAACTTTAGAAATTAGTCTCTGAAATATAAGTCAAAAATATCTAGCGGGACAACACAGAGGGTTGTAGTCGAAGACAATCCCACCGGCCAGGTACTCCTTTGGCAAAAGACTGCTGAAACAGATTTGCTGCTGTGGAGAAGAATGTAGCAGGAGAAGCCGAAAAGTCAATCTGACCGATGATACACCATGGGCAGATTTGCGAGCAGGATGGTACTGGTCTCTTCCTGGTTCTTAGAGCAGTTTTAAGTTCCCAGTTTTGGATTGTGGCTACCTGGGCACGTTTAGCACCACAACCAAGGGGCCAGGACTGGTTTGGCACCTCTTGGGGTTTAAAGACTCATTTAGGGTGGGTAGAGATGTGGCTTCAAGACGGTGGGGGGCATTTTTATCCCCGATGCTCAGATCAGGAGGCCAGCAAACTAGCCCTTTAGAGACACTCTAGTGGTCCTAGGTTCAAGGCCAGTCCTCTACCCCAGGTAAGAGGGAACTGGACAGAAAGGCAGCAAACCAGCAAGACAGCAGCAGGTCAGCAGTCCAGCACAGTGACAGTCCTTTCAGCAGCACAGCAGTCCTTTGTCCTGGCAGAGTATCCACAGGTCCGGAAATGTACTAAAGAGTTGGTGTCTGAGGTCCTACTTTTATACCCTGGTGCCCTGGTTCTGAAAGGTGGTAGAAGCTTGTAGACAGCAGCTTTTAAATGCATGGAGTTTGCTGACTCCCCTGTCCTAGCTTCAAACTGGCTGCAGTGACAATGTAGGGTTATTAGGACCTTTGAGTGGAGGTACAGCATACCGTATTCATCTGCAAGAGGGGCTGGGCTCAGCCCCGCTGCCCTTCCTGCCAATAGATGGCCCATTGAGGTACATGTAATCTATTGTGTGACTGTCTGGGAGGAATTAATAAATTCTAACAGCCAGTTATACCCTGTCATTCGACCCGAGGCAGGATACAGGTACAACATGACCTATGGGTACCATGACATGTAAAACTTAATCGTGCATGTCCGAGCTTTAAATTGCACGCCACCCTCCACTATGGGCTACATAAAGGGGTGTTCAAGGCTTGGCAAGGGGGATTTATTGTCAAGTTGACATGGCAGTTCAAAACTGCATTCAGGCTGCAGTGGCAGGCCTTGGACATCTTTCCAAATGTTTTTTTATTGGGTGACACAATATGTGCTGCAGGAGCACTGGTAGCATTTAATTTACAGGTACTGGATATTTGGTATACCACTCTGCAAGGTACTTACATGTAAATTAAATATGCCAATTGGGTATAAGCCAATTTAACCATGTTTTAGGAGAGTGAGTACAATCACTTTAGCTCTGGTTAGCATTGGAAAAGTGCACAGAGGGTTCATCTGTTGGAAAGTGGTTTATTTGTAGTGATGAGTAGTGAGTTACCTCTAGTAATAAGGCCGAAAACACAATCAGGGTCCCAATAAATGAATCCCTTGCTCAACCCTTGGTAGCTGGTGACGTGTAGGCAGCCTTAACTTACGAGGCAGGTGTGCAAAGCATTTAAAAGCACCAATTCATTAAATAAGTAAGACACAACACACAAGAAAAATCCAACACACATTCTACAAGACTTACTATATTGTTCTGAACTAATCAACACCAAAATAACATAAATCCAATGTAGGGAACCAGAGATGTGAATTTTTAAAGATAAAAAGTTAAACTAGCTCTTAGAAGCTAATAGTGCGCAAAGGGTTAAAAAAGGTTGTGCTGGCTGTGGCAAAGACTACAGATCTTTACACTTCCTTGCAGAAGTGTTTCTTGATTGAGGAAAGCGGTCCACAGAAACAGCCAAGGGCACAGCGCCCCTGTTTTCCTCTTAGGATCTGGGACCCCATCTCCCAGTATGTGCCTGGTCAGCCTATGAGGCATTTTACAAAAGCTGCTACCAACTTCTGTAACTTCTTCCAGAAGGTCTCCTTGGGGGTTCAAAGTGTCCACACCACCAATTCAAGGGTCTAGAATCTCTGAGGTGGTCTTTGGGATGTTGGCACTACAATTCCCACAATGCACCTGGTCAAATCCTTAAAAGTCCACTGTACATACTACAGGAAGGGGACTTCTTGATGGAGATGATGCAGGTGGGCTCAGTTGACCTGTAGCTTGTCAGAAGTTCACTCCTTAATCCTTCTTAAAGCAAGGCAAAGTAGTTGGAGTTGCAGTACCAGAATGTGCAGCAGGTGCAATCCTTTAGAGTACAGCATTTTCGGGTGCAGATTAGGTTTCCTGCAGGGCAGCCCTTCTTCTCTTTGTAGTTTCAGGCAGCAGATCTGATCTGCTTGGCAACTCTTCCATATTTATGCAGTGTTCCTGGGCGTCAAGCAGGGGGGTACCCCTGACCAATGTGAAGCAGGCACTACCCTCAGGTATGACCACTTTTTCCAAAGTGTGGCATATTCTTGCCCCACAAAGCACTATTCTTCCAAAATCCAAGATGGAGAAAGTCTCTCCTTGGAGGCTTGATCAAGCTAAGCCAACCCAATGGCGTGACTAACATTCCATAACACTCCCCTTCCAGCTGTACATCTCCTCCCACAGGAAATTCATTGCCTCTCTAGCTGTCTAATTAGCACCTCATTAAGACCGCTTAGCTCAGCCTAATCGAGGCTGGCCAATTAGGAGAGGGTAGCTGAAAGGCTGAACTCTGGCTTACAGAAAAGTAAGATCTACAACTTCTTTTCTGTTATAGTTATTATAAATCTAATAGTGACAACTTGTTGGAATTATCATAACTATCATTTTAAGTCTTTGAAATGAATGAAGTATTCCACTGTTAGCCTATGGCGCTAATTATCGACAATGGGGGAAAAACAAAATTGACAGTTTTTCCCTCACCAGGGCTTATAAACATATTTTATACTGTCCCTCCTTATAGTTTTAAGGCAAGTCAAGTTAATCCACTTTATTCGATTAATTAAAATCATAAAAGTACAATACACAACATACACGGACAATAAATACAAACATTCAGACAAAATACATAAAACAATCACTCTTATAAAATTCATTATATCCAAAAATCTCAAACTTTTTGATTTGCATATATAATAACAATAGAATTTAGATAGTATTCAACAGTAATTTTCTATTTTTCTTAAGCCTCACAGCAGCAACCAGAAAGCACGCTATGTTAAAAGTATCCCAGGGATTGCTCAATGTCTGCAGATAAGGTATCGCTGGTCTGACCTGCAGAAAACCCCTTCCTCTCAGGATGGGGATTAAATACTTCATGCGAATATCAATGTAAAAATGACAAAACATCATACAATGAAGAGTATCCTGGGTGGAATAATTGTCACGTTGACAAGGGTCTGCCTTCTCAGGTTTACACCACTCCTGGAAGTCTCCTAATAAAAAAAGAACCAAATTAAAACGGAACCTAGTTAGGAGCCAAAGATGGAAGGGCTTATTTACTGTCACCAGATAAGGTTCAATAAGGATATTAGTTTTTGTTAAAAAATGGGGTTTATGTAACTCATATTCTTCCCGCTCCAAAGACAATAGGTTCTTAAAATTTGTTTTCAACCACAACACATCCTCCTTCCGGATCTTTTCAGGGACTTCAAATAGCTCTGGCCGCCCTGTCAGCATACATTTAACATAAGACAGCCACTTAATCTTATTGGAGTTATCTAATTTAACACAGTCTCGTAAGATCTGGTGATTCAGGGTCAATTCAGGGTTTAACCAGGTTTTGAGCCAGCAGAGCAGCGGGGCTGTATCAGAAATGTAACCTATCCCCAATTCCTGGTGTATAGAGAAGGTTGGGGTAGATTGTGGTACAGACAAAAGGCTACGTAGAAATTTATTTTCTGCTGTTTGAATACCAGCCTGCTCTTTAAAACCCCATATAGAGGAGCCATAGTCCGCAATCGCCAGGCACTTTGGTCTGTACATTTTAATATACTCTCAATGGGTCTGGCCCCCAACCGCTGTGTAAACCCTAATAGACCTAAAGAAGATCGGATGACTGCATTCTTTTTAATTTTCTGTTGGGGTATCCAAGAAGACCTATCATCAAAAACAACCCCTAAGTAAGTAAAAGAAGAGACCGCAGTCACTTCCAGCCCATTACAATAAAAAGATTTAGATTTTCTTGCTCTAAGACCAGATAATATAATGTGAGACTTTCCGATATTTACTACCAAATCCAACGACTGCATGTGGGCCCCAAAGGCGTCTAAGTGCCGCTGGAGGCTCACCGCAGTACGTGCTAAAAGGACAGCGTCATCCGCGTGTAGGAGAACAGGGATAGGACAGTCTCCTACACGCGGGATATCCAGGGACGCTGCCAATAATGACTTGTCCAGGTCGTTAATATAAAGTGTAAAAAGCAGGGGCGCCAGAATACACCCCTGACGGATGCCACTGGCAAAATGTTTGTTAAAATCACTTTTCCTAGTATTATAACAGAAGAGTTGATCAGGGATATCGGTCTATAACACTGCGGATCCCCTCTCTGACCCTTTTTAAAGATCGGTATAATAATCGATTGGGACTATGATACAGGGAACCCTAATAAACCAGAGGTTTGCCAGGATTCTCGCCCAAAATTTGGGTTCACTTTTATAGAGGTCTGCAGGAACGCAGTCAGGGCCTGGGGCCTTATCACTAGAGGTTTCCCTCATAGTTTTCTCAACTTCCACCTCAGAAAAAACAAGTGGAGCTGTAGCTTGTTCAGGTAGTGGCCTAGAAAACGTGTCCTGTGTTTCAATAGAGGCATAAATTGCCTCAAAAATGAGACAGCCATTGTGCCTCTGTGATGCTGCATTCCTGTATCTCATTGTCCACACCAGAGAAGAAAGGGGTATTGATAATTGCCCAAAATTTTGAGCTATCCTTTATTACCTCGACAGATAATAACGCATGCCATGCCTCTACCTTAATCTCTGCATTCCGACTATGGATAGCTATCTTATTCTGTTTCCGCAGGTTAGCAATTAAAACCCCATCACGGGGTAAACTTTTCAGTGCTAAAGTAAGGGAGCGGTGAGCACGCGAACATTTGTCATCAAACCATTTTATACCTCGTAAAGCTCTTTGTTTGGTATTAATGGTTAAATCACAAGCTATCTGTCTACAGATACCATCAAAAGCTCTAAGTACAGCATCCTTCAGGCTAGAGGGGTCAGCACATATTGAGATGTTCCCTTTGCTTTTCTCACACAGGTCTGTAAAGAAGATATCAGGCATGACTTTGGACCATCTAAGCCTCCTCCCCTGATCACAAGTGGCCACACTGCTAGGAGCAGAGTTCTTCCTGCCAAAGAACAATAGACCACAACTTTTATCTAGTTCCAAAATGATAGGATTATGGTCGCTAAAAGGCGATTCCCTGGCGTTATAGAAAACTACCTTATCTAATAACATGGGAGACAAAAATATATAATCAATAATGGTATCTCTAGCCTTGGATTTGAACGTGGGACACCGCTCAAAGTTGTTTACAAAGCCGGGTTCGAAAAGGTCAAGTTCAGTCAAAAGGGACTCTAAACCCTCCCCCCGCGCTGAATGTTCAAAGTGGGGGGTCAACGCAAAATTATCCAAAATCATCGTCAATTAAACCGTGCAAATCACAAAGGTGTATGTTAAAATCACCCATAAGCAAAACATAATACAAAGTGGATTGCTTTATGCTGTAATTTTCTAAAAAGAGTTTCAAATTACTCAAATGTTGGTTCCTAAAATCATTCTCCCCAGGATTATAAAAATTCACAAGAAGTATCTTCGGGTAGTTCGTGGAACTTATTTCTACTACCAAGCAATTGACAGAGTCTAACTCGATCCTTTTTATGGAACCCCTAATTTCAAAGATAAAAGAAACATAAGACCACCTTTTGCTCTTCCCGCCGGGGCAGGTCTGGCTGATAAAAAGTAAGAACTGAAACTGTCCAGCCAAAAGTTATCCCCCCTGTCCCATGTTTCCTGAAAGGCAATTATATCAAATGTTTTTATAAAATCTAGCCAATTAGGATCATCTCTTTTGGACTTTAGGCCCGCAATATTCCAAGTAATGATTCTGCAATTGGTGGGATGAACATCTCCAATGTCATCGCCAACATAATTACTAGGAGTCATTGCAGATATACAAATCTCTCTCCCAATGTCGATACCAGCCAAGTTGTTAGGGCTTGATACAGATGGACAATCCTCTTTCTCCATTAGTCAGTCATTCATGACCATCTGGCTTAGTGGAGAGAATCTATTTGACAGTGGTAGGCCCTCCTCCGTGGGCCCTAACAGCAGTCCTGTCATTTAAGGAGACAAAACCCCAACCCCGCACAAACTTACAGGGCCAGAGACAAAACTTACGGGACGAGACGGGTGCAACAATGGCTGGAAGGTATTTTTGGCCCTTATCCTAACAGTGGGATAGTTTGCGCTTACTGGTGGATAAAAGTAACCCAACGGGACAGCCCTTATGCCACCCCCATTTAGGTCGGTGACATCCAAGAACAATCTGTCCACTATATCCGGTTTATTAAAATTAACTACGATACAGTCGCCAGAAACTTGTTTGGGTCAATTACCCACCCAGGACACCCGTCTAGCCATTTTAATGTGATTAGAAGTGTCAGAATGACCTGAACAATAATGATTACACCAGTTTTTTGTTTTGCGCAGCAAACCTGCTGTTGTTTCATTTTCCGGACAAACTAGGGGGGAACCCCAACAAGGACAGCAACCAAAGGAGTAGCTTCTGGGGGGAGGTCTATTCTATTTTTGATATGGGATTTAAAATTCTTATGTTGTTCAAGGTTCCCCCTTAATGCTGTAGACGGCCCTCTTAATTGCGATTTAACAGCATAGGGGACGACGTTAGAAACCCCTTGACTCAGATCATGGGGGGGCACCCGACCTGTCCCCAAAATTCAGCATAACACCCCTCCCCCAGGGGATGACAACAAGTGACTGGGTTGATGATTCCCACGAGTAATTGGCCTGGTCACTGCTGGAGGTGCAGGTAACTGGGCCAAGTCAGTGTTAACTTCTGTAGAGGGCAATTTCTCCCTCATACAGGAATCCATAATAATATCTAAACGCTCACATTTTTTCTTCAAATCAGCCAAGCAAGAGTTCATAGTATCGATTACGTCCTTAGCAATAATAGTCAGCATTGATTCAAATCTATTACTAAAAGTGTCCTCAATAAGAGACCGCAAAGACTGTTGAATGGACTCGTCAACTCCCGGGACCATCTTGGAAGTACTGTTCTTAGGGCCCTTAAGTCGCTTTGTTGCTCTTCTGTTAGTGTATTTTGTACCTACAGACCCCCCTGAAGGGACCCTTTCAGGCTTATCATGAGCCATAGTAAGAGCCCTCTGAGGTCTAACCACAACTTCTATAACAACAATATCGGGGGGCAAAGCATCGCTCCTCACATTTGGGCCACTGATCAATACCACCGGCTCCAGAGGTATGGGGCAGGTGCCAAGGTAACAGTCGCCATAATCCCCTCACCAGGGTCTTCACTTAAGTCCAGGCCCAGTTCATTTTCCGCGTTGGCTATTTCCTTATTCAGGGCACCAACAGCCAAAGTCAGATAAGAAATTATAGAGGGTGAATTGCTAGGTATTTTAGCTTTTAAACCCCCCTGGTCTGAGTTACCCAGATGTTTGTGCTTACCCATTAGTACACGTTGGAGGGGTGGCCCAGCCTCCTTCGGACTACGTCGGGCGCGGGCGGGCCCGTCCTTTGCCCGGGCTTTGCCCCGGGCATACCCGCGTGCGTCCCGTGCTGCGGGACAGCCGCGCTGGCTATGATGGCCTCTGGCGCCCTCTGATGACACCAATCGCCAGCACTGAGCAGGGCCTTCTGGGTGTTGTGGTCCGCTGCCTGGCCTGACCGAGCCCCTCGCGGCGAGGCAGCGGGCCTGTCAAGCAGCTGGAGCCCAACAGCTGTTCCTCTCACGGGAATGATCATGACCAAGCAAGCTGAGGGTAGCAGACGGGGTAAATCTTGGCCGTTCCCCTCACGGCAGTCCCAAACAGGAATAGCGAGTTTTAAGGCATACTACCCCCAGGGCACCTAGGGGAGACCTTAAGCGTGACTTATATGTAAAAATAAGATAGAATACTACTTGGAAAGTTCCATTATATCCAAAGTCTTATTTGCATATAATTACAATTGAAAAGCAGCCGCCAAGGCTGGTCTGGCTTTTAAAATGACAGCAGGCATCACAGTAGTGCACACTCTAGTTCAGGGAATCTATTGCGCCTCTAAACCTCCCTGCCCTATTACATCCTACGGACGTATATGTAGTTTAAATCCCCTTTGCCTTATGATATACTAGGGACGTATAGAGGTCTGTCAGTAACAAACTGAATTTCAACCTAATTGCCATGCACTTTTAATCAGAGCACAGACCCTGGGTCTAGTTAGCAGAGCCCAGCGCACAATGAGAGTCAGAAAACCAGCACCTAGTAGTCAAAATGGGGGCAAAAATGGGGGGACAATGCAAACAGGTCCTGATTTCTCACACCAGTTAATGGAAGAGGAGAGGCAAAAGGTTTGGGAGAAGGCCACTCTTAGGCTGGCAGGCCTTACAAGTGCTCACCTGCTGAAGGTGGGGAGAACTATCCAACCCCCTGGGAGTTCTCTTCACTATGAAAATCCTGGATAGACCATCAGCATTGGTGTGGTCTGACTCAGGATGGTGTTCCACCATAAAGTCCAATCCCTGTAGGAAGATGGACCATCTCAACAATTTCGGATTCTCACCTCTCATTTGCATTACTCATCTGAGGGGCCAGTGGTCTGTCTGAACCCACAAGTGTGTCCCAAACAAGTATGGTCTTGGCTTCCTCCGTGCCCAGACCACAGCAAAGGCTTCTCCATCTCAATAACACTCGACCTCTGTTCCCTGGCAAGTTGCCTCCTAGAAATCTATGCTATCGGTTGAGATACACCCTCCTCATTTAGGTATGATAGAACTGCCACTATACCATGCTCCAAGGTTTAGACAATAAACTCCTGGGAAAAGTCAAGGGCCTTGAGCAAAGGGTCTGTGCACACAACCTGTTTTAAGGAGTCAAAGGCTTTCTGACAGGCCGCTGTCCAGATAATCTTCTTGGGGCTGTAATATGAAAGTACCCTGGCATGCAACAGGCATTTGAGCCAGCTTTGCATGCCCACGGAGCACTTTGGTATTGCAGAAAGGGCTGTAGACACTTGTGCGTCTCCTTCTGTAATACCGATGGTACTGGTGCACTTAAAGAGCCAGTACTATCTTCAGAGGGTGTTCCCTCATTTGCATGGGAGCGTGGCCCCATGCAAATGAGGGGATTCATTTTCCTCCATGCCCACGCCCTATTAAAGATGCAGAAGCAGAGACAAAGAAGCTGTCAGGAGGTGCACTGATAGTGTGCCACCTTAAAGGTGGTGCACTGTCAGTGCACCCCCTGATTACAGCCCTCTGGAGGGGGAAGGGGGTCCCATGGACACCCCAAACATCCCCTTGCAGGTGTGTGCCGTCGCTCACTCCACCTGCCTGGAATGGGATCTCTAATCTAATTTAAAGGTGCAGGCGGGCTGGCACCTGCGCTGTGAGAACATGGAGCCGCTTCAAAGCAGCCAATCCTTTTTTCACATGAATGTGCTGCCCTTGGGGCAGCGTATGTCTGAAGCTGCCCTGGGGGCAGCGCATTGACCATATTGTGGTGCGTTTTCCTTGTTATCACTGGGTGGGTAGCTCAGTCAACAAACAATGGTGCCATATCACTTGACAAACCTTCTGTAATAGCCAGTGAAGCCCAGGAAGGCCCTCACCTCAGTTTGAGTCTTTGGGACTCACAGGACAGAATAGTCTTTATCTTGGGTTGGAGGATCTACAACTTATCACTGCCCACCAGATGTCCCAGGTACACCACATACACCTGACATATCTGGCACCTACTGGCCTAGATAATCAGTCCTGTATGTTTCCGAGCCTAAAAACCTGCAGGTAAAATAGGTTTACTTGGCAATTGCTGCTGAAGACAGCTACATCATATAAATATGCTATATTGAGGGCCTCCATCCAAGCTAAGACCTGGTTCAACAGCCTCTGGAAGGTGGCAGGGGTGTTCTTTAGTCCAAAGAGCACCACATTAAATTGAAAATGGCCCTACAGGGCAGAGAAGGTTGATATCTCTTTAGTCCCCTCAGTCAAAGGCAATCTGCCAGTACATTGATGTCAAGTCATAAGTGCACAGGAAGGTGGCAGCCCCTAACCTAGCTCGAGCTCATTAGCACGGGGATGAGGTGTGCATCAGTCTTGGTGGCGGAGTTGAGTCCCTGTAGTCACACAGAACGGTGCTCGGTGTGAGCATCTTTTGGTACCAGCACAACTGGTCTAGATCAGGGCCTACTGGAGGAGTCAATGACCCCCAATTCAGCCTTGATGCTGGCCCTCACCTTGTCAGACAGCCTGTACATTTTAGTTTGATCAGGCAGGCTGCCCCCAGTATCTATATCATGGGTACACAGGTGTGTAAGCACAGCAGTGACGGAAAATAGGGAGGCACACTGCTCAGTAACAGATGACAGTCCATCTGTAGCTCTGGGGTCAGGGTAAGGGAGAGGTTGACACCCTCCACTGACCCATTCTTTTCTTTAGATGATAGAAGATCAGGAAGAGGTTCACTCTCTTCGTCCTCCCCATCATTGGTTACCAGCAACATGGTGCCTCATGCCTCTCATAGTGGGGTTTTAGGCGGTTGAGATGGAGTACCCTTAAGGGGATCCTTGGGGTCTGGAGGTCCACCAGGTAGGTGGACTCCTACTTCCTCTCCACTAGCTCATAGACCCCAGTCCCATAGGTCCTGGAGAACCTTGGGCTCTACTGACTCCATCACCTACAGCTTCAATCTAGGCTGGAATTCCAGCATGGTAGCCGCTTGGTCATAATATTGCTTCATTACCTCATGGCTAGCCTCCAAGTTCTCAAAAGCCTTCTTCCAGAACTTGACCATTGGGTTTCAAAGGGGTAGCATGTAGTTAACCGCATCTGGGGTGCTTTCTTGAGAGCTCTCTCGTACCCCTCCTTAACCAGACTGAGAGGTCCCCTCACAGCGTGATCATACAGAAGTTCTAATGGGCTAAAGCTAACTCCCTGCTGTGGCACCTCATTATAAGCAAAGAGCAGGCACTGTAAGAGGACATCGACTTCTACCTCGGATAGGCCCATAATCATGTATTTAATGGTCTTGTTGAATCTTCGAACAAGCTCATTTGTTTGAGAATAGTAGTGTGTGGAGAATGTAACCCCTCACTCCTTCCACATAGACTCTTGTACGTGTACATAAAGTTGGGGCCCCTTTCTGATACCCACTCAGTACCCTAGCTACTACAGATGCAGTGATAGTGCACTGGGGGATGGCCTGTGGGCACCTAGTGGCATAGTTCACCAAGACAGACCTTTTGCACAAGGATGTATTAGGGTCCAAGGGACCTACAATATCAATGCCCACCCTTTCAAAGGGTGTGCCAACAGCAGGCATGGGAGCAGAGGGAGTTTTAAGCTTTTTCCAAGTTTACCCACTAGCTTGGCAGGTAAGACAATTCCTACAGAATGCATCAGTAACTATCCTAATCTGGAGTCATGAGTGATGTATTATGTGAGGTCATAAGCAGTGTATTGCAGGGGTGCGAGTTATAGTTAGCTCAGCTAACGATAACTGCTGAACTTCATTGGTTTGTTACGAGTGGAATCTGAGCCTAACTATAACGTTACTATAACCTTCAGCGTTTTCAGTGAATTTCTAAGTTTATTTTGATTCCATTTCTGAACTATAACGTCCCTGTAACCATTGATTTTTTCAGTGAATTTCTATGGTTTTATAAATGCTAATTCCTAACTATAATGTCCCTGTAACCTTTATTTTTTTCAGCGATTTTCCATGAATTTTTAAGTAGCAATCTCAGTTGCAGAGTAGTGGAGAAAGGGGGTGGGCCCTCCGACCAGCTCTCAGGAATCTTGCTGTGTCAGACTTGCTGTAGGTAGCAGGAGGACTTCTTTTCCCAACCAGTAGTGTGCAAGGAGGTGCGATGGCAGAGTGGTGGAGAAACGGGCGTGGCCCTCAAAAATCTCTTAGCAATCCTGCTGTGTAGGACTGGATATAACAGAAGAAGTTGTTCGCCCCCAAGGACCCTCAGCAGCCAAGGGGACTTCATTCCCCAAATAGTAGTGCACCAGGAGGCGTGTTTGCAGAGTTATGGAGAAAGGGGCTTGGGCCATAAAGACCTCTCATGAATCCCGCAGTGTAGGACTTACTGAGGGTAACAGGAGGGATAGTTGGCCCCCAAGCATGACCTGGCCTGGCCTTTTTATTTTTGTATCATAATTCAATCTCCTGGGGTCTGCCCCTTGTTTTTTTTTAAAAAAAGGGTGGTGGCCTGTGCAGCCAACTCCCAGGCCAATTTCAGCCCCAGGGACCATATCCCTCGGGGCCTGGCCTCCCCGTCGGGAACTGCGGGTGGAGCTCCAAGGCCCCCTTGGTTCCTGCTGGCTTCCCACATCCTGTGGGAGCTGGCATTACTTTTGGACATGCAGTTCCCGCTGTCTAAAAGCAATTCTGCTCTGCTTCATGCAAGCAAGAGCATTTTACATGCTATTGCTTGTACGAAGTAAAGCACTGTTTGCTATTTCTTGGTGGTCACCCCTGGACATTGCAGTAGCTGGCCCTGGGGGGTGGCAGCCCTCAGGGCCATTATTAGCTCCAGGAGGGGGGCCATGTGATCGACCTCTTTTGTTTTGTATTGCCCCATCGAGTTGGTGGTCCACGGGGCTATGGGGATGCCATGCAGGCTTCCCCTAAATATATTCAGAAAAAGACCCTGGGAGGAGTTGGTCCCCCTGGCTGATGGGCCCGAGAGGACCTCCTCACCCCATGTGAAAAAAATAGGCCCCAGGGAGGTGGTGGTCCCAGTGACAGTGGGGGAGGTCATACAGACATCCCCACATTAATTGTAAAAGTAGCCCAGGGAGGTGGTGGTCCTGGGGGCAATGTTCAGCCCCAGGAGGGGGGCCCATGCGCCCCCTCAATTATTAAAAAGAATTCCAATGACCTGGCCCACCAGAGGGTCAATAATGAACTGAGCACTTGGGCACGCACTTTATTTAAAAAATATGTTACTGCGATTTCGCAAATTAGTCATGGCATAGCGGTAAATGACCTGGGGGTCAGGGTGTTCCTACCCTGACCCCTTTTCTATATTTTCACCTTTTTTTGGGACTCAGTGAAGCCGAGTCCCAAGATGGCGGCAGCACTTCCTGGTTTGAACTGTTGGCAGCCAATCAGAGCTGTGCAATTCCCTGCACATGCTCATCGTTTTCATCAGAGGCTTCTCGACCAGAGGTGTTACCAACATTTTCTTCTTAAATTTCAGAAAATCTACTCAACTGATTTGCACCAAATAAAAATATCAATCTGCATAACACCATCTACCTTTCTACCACATTAGGAATAATTCCATCCATCAGTTAAGGCTCTAGGTTCTACTGGATGTAATATGGGAATTAGAATGGGAAAATGTACTTCCCCCTTTTTCCAAACCCCCATTTAACGGATCACCCCAAAACTTCCCAAGCACCACAGATCTTAGTTTGACACTTTTGTTGGAAAATATTTTGAAGATTCGTCAACCGGTGCAAAAAAAATAGGGAAATCAAAAAACACTTTTTCCATGGAAGCTATGACCTAATTGTAACTAAAACACATGTTACAGGGACATTATAGTCTGACTTCACTTGTACAAAGCCATAGAAACTCAGCAGTTATAGTTACTGGAGCTAACTATAACTAATGCCCCTGCAATCCATTGCTTATGACCTCACATATGACATCACTCATAACATTACTGATGACATCACTCATAACATCACTAATGACATTATCCAGTGAGTGTGTTTCATAAACGCTTCTGAGACTGAAAGATATATACTAAGCTACCCTATAAGTTAAATGACTACTCTTTCTGTACTAGTAATTAGTCACACTATTTCTAACATTGCATCTGAGTGACTGTGTGATTGTATCAATGTGTGAGTGGATGTGCGAGTGGTTGTATGGGTGTGTGAGTGGGTGTATGAGTGGCTGTATGGATATGTTAGTGGATATGTGAGTAGCTGTATGGGTGAGTGAGTGGCTGTGTGAGTGGCTCTACTGGAGATTGAGTGGGTGTGTGCATGGCTGTATGGGTGAGCTAGTGGCTATGTTAGTGGCTGCTTAGTTGTGTGAGTGGGTGTGTGAGTGGCTGTATGGGTCAACCCAGTAGCTGTTTGTGTGTGTGCGTGTGTGTATAGGTAAGTGAGGGGTGTGTGTGGCTGTATTGCAGAGTGAGTGGGTGTGTGAGTGGTTGTATGAATGTGTGAATGGGTATGTAAGTAGTTCTGTGGTCGTGTGAGTGGTTGTATCAGTGAGGGAGTGGCTGTATGGATAAGTGAGTAGGTATATGAGTAGCTGAATTGGTGAGTGACTGGAAGTGTTAGTGGCTGCATGGGTGAGTACATACCTGTATGGGTGAGTGAGTGGCTGTGTGAGTTTCTGCATGGGTGATTGACTAGGTATATTAGTAGCTGTATGGGTTTATGAGTATATGTGTAAGTATCTGTATGTTTGCATGACTGGATGTATGAGTGGCAGTATTGGTGAGTGAGTGGTTGCATGAGTCACTGTATGAGTGAGTTAGTAGGTATATGAGTTGTTGTATAAGTGAGTGAATATGTGAGTGGCTCTTTTGATGAGTAATTGGTTGTGTAAGTGCTGGTATGGGTCTGTAAATGGGTATGTGAATGGGTCTGTGGATGATGTCATCAGTGGTGCAACCAGTGAAGACATTTGAGATGTCATCAGTGATGTCACCGACCATGTCATGACTGATGTAATATGTGAGATCATAAGCAATGCATGGCAGGGGCATAGATTATAATTATCTCAGTGAAATATGAGCCTAACTATAACATGTCTGTAACCTTTGTTTTTTTTCTGTGAATTTGTAAGTTTTTTTTAAATTCTATTTTCTAACTGTAACCTTCCTGTAACCTTTGGTTTTTTAAGTGAATTTGTAAGGTTTTTAATTTAATTTTCTAACTGTAACCTGTAACCTTTAAGAGTTAGTGTGCACATGAGTGTACCAGTGTGTGTGTGTAAGTGAGTGTCAGATTGAGTCTGTGAGTGGGTGCGCGGGCAACTGAATGGTTGTCTGAGTGGGTGCATGAGTGTTTGAGTGAGTGTCTGAGTAGGTCTGTGAATGGGTGTGCGAGTGTCTCAGTAGGTCTGTGAGTAGGTGTGAGAGTGTCTGAGTGGGGTTGCGAGTGCCTCTACGTGTATGTGAGTCAGTCTGTGAGTGAGTCCATGAGTGTCTGAGTGGGTCTGTGAGTGCCTGTGTAAATCTCTGAGTGGGTCTATAAGTGGGTGCATGAGTGTCTGAGTAGGTCTCTGGTGGGTTCTGTGAGTGGCTGTGAGAGTTTCTGAGTAGTTCTCTGTGTGGGTTCATGAGTGCCTGAGTGGGGTTGTGAGTGGGTGTGAGAGTGTATGAGTGCATCTTTGAGAGGGTGCATGAGTGTCTGAGTCGGTCTGTGGTGAGTATATGAGTGTGTATGTGAGTGTGTGATTATCCAAGTGGGTCAGTTAGTGGGTATATCAGTGCCTAAGTGGGCCTTTCAATGTTATCTGAGTGCCTGAGTGTGTGAGTGTGTATCTGAGTATCTGTGTGGGTGTGTGGGTGTGTCAGAAGCTATATCAGTGACTGGGCCATGACACAACTTCTGCAACCCCTTTATCCAAAGAGTACATCGTTTTGCTCAAAATCTCTACCCAAGTGGAGTACTTTCTTCTGCTTAATTACTCAGAGCTGCTTCCGTGGGTGAATGTTCAGTACTTATTCTGTGCTACAGCTGCGTAATGGGTCACCAGGAAACCAGAGACCTTGTGTGTGATTAGCAATGTGATTGTTCCTCATGCATTCTAATCCAGAAATTTGTGATAACATGAATCTTACTATAGAGAAGACAACAAGAGTACAAAGCATACAAAGAGGTAAATCTCTACCAAACAAGGGTCCTTCCTTTTAACTATGTGAAGTAAGTTCTTTATTTGGTGGAGATGTCCCCATATTCCTCTGCATCATGAATTCCTTACCAACACCAGTAGGAAACGCACCGAGTGGCTGCTATGAAGCTCTCCACCCTCCTTGCAAAAGGCAGGAACACCTCTGCATATTACTAAAGTGGGTGAGCCAAACAGATGAAGCTTCCAAGTGATTTGCACATTTCCATACTCATAGTCATTTAAAGGGCGAACTTCAGACTCTCCTCTCACCAGGACATGACAGGAAAGAAGCTATTCGTCACAGTCACATACAGATTATGCTTCAACAGATCAACAATGCATTCACCTCCACAAAGCATTTCAGATCATTTCTAAATATGGAATTGCTGGGAAAACACACTTCCTTTGCCTTCGCCAAGCCCAGGAGTTGGGATATGTCCTTTACGGAAGTGGAGCTTCCACGGGTGCACCTGCAATATTTATACATGTTTAAGTACTTACTGTTGAGGTTTAACTTTTGTGAAATGAGTCTCAGGGCCAAAGTGGCCATGGGGAAGCCATTCACAGGTCCTGGATTTAATATTGATATATTAAATTAAATAGTGGAGAGTGGTGCTCAGTCCCCGTCCCTAGGTGGATTTTGGTCCTCGTAACCCATCTCCAGGGCACCGCCATGTGTCCCTGGGAGTCTCAAGGCCACCATGGTCTCAGCTGGCTCCCCTCCTCCTGTGGGAGCTGCCATTGCTCTTGCATGCAGGGAGATGCTGGAAGAGCAGCTTTATGCATGTGAGAGCAATATTTTAATATCTTTTCTTGCCCTCATGTCTGCGGGCAGGGAAAAAGATGAAATCTCCACTTTCAGCAAGCAGGAGCACTTTCACAGCTACCGCTTGCTGGAAGCAGAGCGTTTGTGTTGCATGACGGAAGCTGTCACCTCCCGCCAAGCAAAAAGCGAACAGCTAAGTCCTGGGGGTGGGCACCTCGGGACATAACAGGAGCTGGCCCTAGGGGGTGGTGGTCCTCAGGGCTGTATATAGCCCAGAAGAGGAGGCAGAGCAGACCCTATCTTTGACAGCTCACGCTTGCTGGAAGCAGAGTGTTTGTTTTGCATGACGGGAGCTGTTACCTCCCACCAAACAAAAGGCAAACAGCTAAGTCCTGGGGTTGGGCACCTTGGAACATAGCAGGAGCTGGCCCTAGGGTATGGTGGTCCTCAGGGCTGTATATGGCCGAGAAGGGGAGGCAAAGCAGTCCCCATCTTTGGTGTTTATTTTAGCCCCAGGGAGGTAGTTGTCCTCGGAGCACTGGAGTCCGTGCAACCCCCATATCATTTTTAATTTGTAGCCCCAGGGAGATGGTGGTCCTCAGGGCCCGGGGGGACCGAGCAGCCCCCACTTATTAATGAAAATTAGCTATAGGGAGGTGGTGGTCCCCGGGGCATTTTTAAGTTCTTGGAGGGGATCCCTGTGCACTCCTACATTTTTAATTAAAGACTGCATGCCTCTGGGACCTGGCCCACTTGGGGGTTAGGGGGACCACTGTTGTTTTTAAAACAATTCACAGCGATATTCACCAATATTTCACGAAAATCACAGTGAACATAAAACAAATGCTTTTTTGCCCTTGTGTCAGTGCCAGAGCTAGAGGGTCTGGGGATTCCTACCCTGCCCATTTTCTTTATTTCTCTATTTCTCGAGTCCCATATGGCTGCCAACACTTTCTGGTTGAAGAGTTGGCAGCCAATCTGAGCTCTGTAGATCTCTGCATGAGCTCATCATTATTCAAACGTCATTATGGCCACAGATAGACGGATTTGGATTTCCTTTCATTTCTTAACAACTGCTTATCGGTATACACTAAATAACTGAAAGTGTGATCTGCGTAACCAAATCTACCTTTCAACCAAATTCAGTGTAATTCTGTCCTGAGGTTGGGGTTGTAGCTGTGTTCAAAACTCCTATGGGAAACACACTTATTTTGACATTCCATTTCCTCGGGCCCCCACTTGATGGATCACCCCAAATCTTTTGATGTGCAACATGAATCACCAGTGAATGTATATATATATATACATATCTATCTATTACCTACTGGCGGTCGCCAGTAGGTAGTTATAGTTAGGACCACGTTTCCATAGGAAATCCGCAACATTCTATTTTGAATAACTTTGGCGCCGGTTGACGAATCCTCGCTAATTTTTCAAAATAGGTGGGGCGCTACGCTCCGCTCCTACCCTGAAAGTCTCGGGGGGATTCGTCAAGCGGGGGCTGAGATAAAAGGGGGGTCCCAAAACGCGTTTTTCCCATGCATTTTTCCATAGGACCTTTAGACACAGCTACAGCCCGAACGGCTGAACAGAATTACTTGAAATTTGGCAGAGAGGTAGTCCTCAGGTCAAGGAAGTGCCTTTTGTAGGTTTGGTGTAAATCTGTTCAGTAGATTCTGAGAAAATAGCCTTTAAATCAATATATATATCTGAGCCAGCTTACGGTGCGCTTACGGTGCGCTTACCGTACGCGTACGGTGGCGTGCGCGAGCGCGATTCTGATTGGCCCTTAGATCTTAGTAACCATTCGAATCGGTCGAAACCAGGAAGCGGCGGCCGCCATTTTCTCTCTCGCACTCTGACAGGGGGTTGAAAAACAAAGTGCAAATCATGTAAAGGGGCTGTTTACACAGCTCCCAAGCACCTAACCATGTCGAGGGAGTCCCCAACGATCCCCCAAGTGAAAAAAGGCAATTTTAATTTTTTCGAAAATTTCGCCGATTATGCTTACTTTGTCCTTTTCTATCTCGGCGTGGATGGCACTATGCTAATCCTATGCTTAAAGATTTTGATAGAAAAACAGACATTTGAGGTGAGCAGATCTAGAGTGTCGCTGGTGTTGAGAGTGCTCCATACAGGAGCTGCTTTCCACCTGAACTTGAGAACTACCCAGAGTTCTCTGCTTCTTTTTTGTATAATTTATTCATCACTTCTTTGACTTATACTGGGTGCTCCCTTATGTCTGGATAAAGCTATACCTCTCTGAAGAGCTCTAATTAGAGTGAAACACTGTGTCAGGGGTTGCTTTTACTCATTTCAGGTTGGCTTGATTGGTATTTTACCAACTCAAAGCTGTAATACTGTGCCTGGAGTGGTAATTGGCTTTTGTCATTT
Source organism: Triturus cristatus (assembly GCF_964204655.1). Lineage (NCBI taxonomy): Eukaryota > Metazoa > Chordata > Amphibia > Caudata > Salamandridae > Triturus > Triturus cristatus. The sequence continues at coordinate 1,124,024,545 of NC_140590.1, read as the reverse complement.
TACAGCTCGGCAAGGACAGCACTGTGCTAGTCCTATGCTTAAAGACTTTGCTGTACAAATGGCAAAAGACTTTGTCCTTTTCTATCTCGGCGTGGATGGCACTGTGCTAATCCTATGCTTAAAGATTTTGATAGAAAAACAGACATTTGAGGTGAGCAGATCTAGAGTGTCGCTGGTGTTGAGAGTGCTCCATACAGGAGCTGCTTTCCACCTAAACTTGAGAACTACCCAGAGTTCTCTGCTCCTTTTTTGCATATATATATATATATATATGTATATATATATATATATATGGGAAACGGAACGAGAAATACCAGGAATCGCAGGGGCAGGAACCTCAAGTACTAGAAGACAACTTAACAATAGTCAATTTAACACCAAAAGTACTGACACCAGAAGAGGAATCAGTACTTAAGTTGGGTCTGACATTTTGACCCACAAGCAACTATGAATACACGCAAGCACGTATAGACTTATTTAAGTCTATATGAAAAATTGAATTATTGAAATTTTTCAAATTATGAAATACTGGGCAAACTATGCGAAGTATTCCAACAACATCCCAGGAACCTGACATGATAAATATTCACGATTTAGATACCTTTGCAATCCTTGAAGAACTGGGAAATGAAGGGATCTCATCACAAGCAAGAAATGGAAAGAGATAACATCACAAGAGCACAAGAAATGGGGGTGTCACAAATAGGGGAAAAAGCCCCTTCAAACCATCCTCAATATTCTGTCCCCAGATGCCGACAGATGCAATGGACACCTTCTCTGAAATTTTAAATAAATAACTTCTAACTCTATGTAACAAGGAGGGGATGCACACAAAAAGGATAAATTGGAACCTTACATTTATCCAAAGGAAGGCACAAAAAAGTTTAGAACAAGACTTTGCTGTAGTAATAAAACCATCTGATAAAGGTGGGAATGTTGTCTTACAGAGTAGGGAAAACTACTGCAATCCTTATGACAACTGCAAAACAAGGACAACTATGTTCCGACTACAGAAAAGAACTATCTGAGGAGTATTTACAACTATGCTGATCTCATTGGAAAATGGTACAGTAAAGGAATTTTGACACAGGAGGAATATTTGTTTTTGGAGAACAAACACCCAAGAATCCCAACCTTCTACCACCTGCCGAAGATTCACAAGGACTCCACTAGACCACCAGGTAGACCAATTGTGTCATCAATAGGAGGATTAATAGAAAATATGTCCAAATTCATAGACTACTTTCTTGCCCCCTTTGTTACCCAACTGTCCTCATACACCAGGGACACTAAAGATTTCTTAAGACTGATTCAAGATACATGTTGGGAACCAGATTTTATAATGATCACACTTGATGTATGTAATCTTTATACTAGCATTTGACACAATGATGGTGTGGCAGCAGTGGAGAGTTTCTTGGAAGACCGTTCTATACAATATCTTGAGCATAGTGCAATGTTACTAGAATTTATCACATTTTGTTTAAATAACAATATTTTTATTTTCCAAGGTCACAGATACAGGCAGGTACAGGGAACAGCCATGGGCACCTGCTTCGTCCCCAGTTAAGTGAATTTATTTGTGGGCTGGTGGGAGAAGCAGGTGGCCTGGGCGGATGACAAAGGAGAGTGGGTAGAAAAGGTGGTTTGTTGGCAAAGATACATCGACGACCTTTTCATTTTTTGGAGAGGGTCGAAAGAGTCAGCAATATGATACATCTCTGTCCTTAATGACATTCGATTGAATCTGAAATTCACTGGGGAAATGAGCACCAGTGAAGTAAGTTTCCTTGACTTAAAAGTGTTTGTAAACTCCAATGTCATTCAGACTGCTTTGTATAGGAAAACAACAGCTGGGAACTCAGTCCTACATGGGTGAAGTAGTCATCCAGCAAACCTCATAAAGAGCATCCCCTATGGGGAGTTACTCCGTATAAAGAGAAACAGCTCACAACAGTTAGATTATGAGGAAGTAGCAAACGACAGTATGAGACATTTTAAGACCAGAGGATATTCATTGAAAACACTAAGAACAGCTCAACAAAAAGTCAGTCAGAAACAGAGACTTACTCTTCTAAAAGAGACCCAAACCCCACGAACGGAGAGAGACCCGGGGAACCTAAGACTTATCATGAGTTACTCAAATGCCACAGGAGAAATTAGAGCTATCCTGCGACGTAACTGGAAAACATTGAAATCTGATATAGTGGTGGGCAAAGAACTCCCAGATTATCCAAAAATCTGATTCAGAAAATCACGATCTTTAAGAGATTACTTAGTGGAGAGGCATTTACCACCATTAAAAATAGGTTCCAGTTTGCATGATCTGCACGGCTCCTTCCCTGTGGGAAATGCAAGGCGTGCATGAACTGCAAAAGAGTAACTTCATACCAAATCCCAGGTTGCCATATGGAGAGAAAAATTGCAAAAGTTATGACCTGTACCACCACTCATTGATGACATATGTGTCTTTCTGAAAAATAGATATTTGTAATATATGTATAGCTAAAGATTAATGGAAGAAGACATGGGTAAATAAGTGTCTAAATACATTGATGTAATATCTGACGTCATCAGCAGAGGATTGCGGTCGCGTGAGTTATAGTTGCCTGCACTAACTATAACGGGGGAATTTCATTGCTTTTTTACGAGTGAAATGTCCAGCTAACTATAACATGTGTGAAACCTATGGTTTTTTAAGTGAATTTGCAAGGTTTTTTAAATGCTAATTCGTAACTATAACGTGTGTGAAACCTATGGTTTTTTCAGTGAATATATATATATATATGAATTTGACCATTGCACACTACAACATGGCGCTTTACTAAAGTTGATGAATTGTCCTTCCTTACTTTGAGTTATTTGAACTACAAATGTGATTGCTTTTCCAGCGCGCGTCGACACTGACAAAGGCTTAGGCTGAAATGCGTCTGTTTGTTTATTTTGTGCACGAATAAATCCGAACTGAAATTTTAAACCAAAGAGAGTGCTGGTCATTACTGTTTTCAAGGAGGCAGGGGAGCGTCATATATATATATAGTGAATCAGATATATCCACCAACAGTGCCGTCACTGAGCAACGCAGTAATCGTCCAGTAACTTTTTTAGACGAGTACCGGACACTGAGGCGGGGTCGACAGACTACACGGGAAACACCTACCCCAAGGACAAGAGGGCAACGGGGCCGTAGAAGGGGCAGAGGAAGAGACAACGCCGGAATCAAAGGACAAGGATCAGACTACGCTGGCAGAAGAGGCAGGGGTCGTGGCGCCATGGGAAACAGCAGGGCATGCGCCAGAAGAGCCTATTGATGGATGACACAATGGTCAACAAAACCATTATTAACCTCTCTGCCAGGTCTCTGAACATTATAGAGAAAAGGACACTTTGTCTTGGTCTTTCTTTCTGTCCCTCTTATCCTTCTAACTATGCCAATAACAGGATTGATTTGTTCAGATATATAAGGAAACTTAAATTAAAAAAATGGCTCAAAACCAAGAGTATTCAGAACAACAAAGAGATCCATAGTGAAACGGTCAATCCTATGTACAATTTCAGCATAAATGATGCTGAGGTTTTAGATACTATGATCACATTAAATCACGACAATACTAACTCTGACCAACAAGTCACTCTAACACAGACATTGGTGGATCTTGGAATTGACACTGACAATTCATCTCTCACCAATTTCAAGCCCAAGTCGAGTTTTATTCCTGCCTTACCACATGACAATATTGACACATTCCATGAATGTGTCAGTAAAGCCTTAAATGATTTCAGAGATAGCAGTAAGAGACACCATACTAATAATAACATGAATTTAACATCGGCTCAAAGGAAAGCTCTTAAGTCGCTGATGGAGGATGACAGCATTGTCATCCGTCCGGTTGACAAGGGTGGCAATGTTGTCATACTTGATCGAGACTTATACATTGAGGAAGCAGTGACACAACTTAATGACGACAAGTTCTATGAACCTGTCACAACAGAGGAATACAACACCAGCGTTATAACCATTTGGGACCTCCTATCCACATGGAGAGACAAGGGCATTATTTCTTGGGAGGAATTCTGTTATCTTAAACGTGACTACCCCATTCTTCTAGTACTCTATCTCCTTCCAAAAGTACACAAAAATCCCACTAGACCACCGGGGCGCCCTATAGTATCTTCGAGAGGTAGTGCATATGAGCATATCTCCAAATACATTGATCATTTTTTGAGGGATTTTGTGGAGACCCTCCCGAGTTACATCAGGGACACCAAGGATTTCCTCTAAAGAATCAATGATTTTGTAAGGGAGAACGATTTACTACTGATCACACTGGATGTTCAAAGTCTCTATACTATCATCGATCATCAGCAAGGTCTTGAGGCAATTAGACATTATCTTGCCACCAGACCTATCAGATTTCTTGAACATACTAACATGTTACTCGAAATGACAGAATATTGCCTGACTAACAACATCTTCATGTTCAATGGCAATCTATTTAGACAGGTCACTGGTACGGCCATGGGATCGTGTTTCGCTCCCAGTATTGCCAATTTATTTATGGGCTGCTGGGAGGAGGACATCAAATCCCAGGGAAATCTCTCTTCATCATTGACACAAGCATAATTATGGCTTTGTTACATTGACAACCTGTTTATTATCTGGAAGGGGTCTGAAACCGAGGCACTGAATTTCATTCAGAAATTGAATGTCAATAATAACATCAGGCTAAGTGGCAGTATCAGCAGCACAGAAGCAGAATACCTGGATGTCAAGATTGAGATTATCAACAGTACTATTTGCACATCTCTGTTCAGAAAGTCCACTGCAGGAAACAACATCCTACATGCCCTCAGCAGTCACCCTGATACCTTGAAGTGGAGTATTCCCTATGGGGAACTGCTGAGGGAAAAAAGGAATTGTAACACTGAGACAGCATATGCATCAGAAAGCACTACCATTACCCAACGCTTTATTGAGCGAGGATATCCTGAATGGGTATCAAGGAAAGAGCCAATTTGATAGACAGGGCAAGTGCCATCTCAGACAAACCTGATTTTGACACGGACAACAATCAGAATCAAACACGAGTTATTAAGATTTACAGCTCTGATGCTGATAAAATTAAAAAATAATTCACCAAAAACTGGGACATTCTTAAGAGTGACAACACCATAGGTAGCAGTATACCTGATCGACCTAGTATTACGTACATGAGATGCAGCAATATCAGAGATATGCTAGTTCATAGCGAAATTACCATCTGCACGCAGAAAAATCAACATGGCCTCAAGGGTTTTTTCCCTTGCAGCCATTGTAAAGCATGCAACAATAGCATTTCCCGTAAACAAGTCACCTATAATGGCATCAAGAAAGATCTGACACAATTCACGACATGCAGTACCACCTTTGTCATATATGCCATTGAGTGCCCGTGCAAGTTGTGGTACATTGGTAGCACCACATGCATGGCTAAGAAACGGATCCTAGAACATGGCAGAGCCATTACTAATTTTGATCCTAAATATCCCGTGGCCAGGCATTTCAGAGACAAACATTTTTCTAACACCAGAGAAATGAGTTTTGTCATTTTGGAACATATTGACAGACATCCCAGGGGTGGCAATAGAGCACTCGTTCTACGACAAAAGGAATCAAGGTACATCATTGATTTCCAAACTAAATCCCCAGGTGGTCTTAATCAGGAGGAAGAATTATCTGTACATCTCAAAGAATAATATACTGTTTCTGTATCATTTATTCTTTTCTTTCGCATTCCTCTAGTTTAACAACGGGTGTTCAGTCGTTTGCAGCTGTTATTTCCAAGTCGCACATAGTGTCAGGATCCAGTTATGTGGTTGTATTTGGCATACATTGTTTCCAATTTGTGGATTCACTTTATCTATGTCTGTTTTTCTGTTTCTTCTTCTTCTTTTTTCTTTTTTCCATTGCTGTGATGGATGTACAGATTTTTTCATTAATTTTATTGAACTACATGATCATCTGTTTCTGAGGATCAGGTGATCCTGATTTTAATCTTCACTTTTTCTTCCTCTCTTATCTTGCTTCACAGGAGGAAAGGAAGGGGCCCACTCACCGTTATTCACCAGCACGGGCCACCTACCCTTTTTTCTTTCTTTTGAACATGAGAATACATCATCACCTCAGTTCATTGTACGAGGGCAGCGAGCAGCAGGCATCCAATTTTTGAATGGACAGGTGATCACGATGACCAGTTGGACATAAATTTAGGCATGCACTTATATCTAGTGTGTCATCTTATTATGGAGTTAGGTTGCGTACATATAAATGATGACATTGCCACTTGTTTCAATGCATCTTATTGTTGGACAGGCTCTTGGTGCACATTAAGCATTGGCCCTTACATTAAATTCATATTTCCTTCTCTTGGCTTGGGGCATTTTATTTTGTCCTGACACCAGTTCACAATGAGCGCTGGTCACCATGACTGTTATTATGTCTTTGTAGTTTGGGTTACTTTTACCGAACTCCAGTATTCGCTCCAGATGTTGCTCATATAAACTGCTGGTCACCATGACCGTTATTACATTTGTGCAATCTTGGAAATTTTCATGGAATACAATTGTTCGTTTCTGCACAGACCGCAATATTCTTATACATAACAGTTAACCACTACCTTACTATACATTTGTTTTTGTACGACTGTGGTGTGTGAGAGATTAATTCATTGTCACACACAGTATCAGTACTGCATGCTTTGCAGGCTTCACTACGACCGCGAGTCTATACGGTTACCATGACAACTATTGAACCGCGCCGACTTTATTGAGAGCTGGGCCAAGGACAAACAAGCATGTGCGCTGCACAGGTGTATGCTCAGCGTGCAATTTTGATCACTCAGATCACAACATTAGGATGATTTTAGCTATTACACGTTATTACATCAATACATTCGAGCAATTGCGGCGTTGATTATGATTCGATTGTTTATTATGGCCAAATATCGTTGTGATATATGTATATTTACATTGCATTGTTTTACCATTTGTGAACATCAATATTTTATGTTCCATTCTGGGTGCCAATATTATTTGAATCTTACGTATTGATACACTGTTTGTCCTTTATATACCAGTCCTGTTTCTATGTCATGTACATGATGCCTACATTAGCTGCCCTCATTGGTTGTATTATTCACCCGATCAAGCTTTTGCGGAAGCGAAACGCGTTGTGAATAAACTATTGTGAACATTGAAGAATACGCAGTCCCTCATTTCCTGAGCGCGTGCTTTATCTATTTTGAATTTATTTGGATATATATATATTCACTGAAAAAACCATAGGTTTCACACATGTTATAGTTAGCGGAAATTTTACTGATAAAAAACCAATGAAATTCCCCCGTTATAGTTAGTGCAGGCAACTATAACTCACGCGACCGCAATCCTCTGCTGATGCTAATACTGTATTTAGACACTTATTTGCCCATGTCTTCTTCCATACATTTTTAGCTATACATATATTACAAATATTTTTTTTTCATAAAGACACATATGTCATCAGCAGAAGATTGCGGTCGCGTGAGTTATAGTTGCCTGCACTAACTATAACGGGGGAATTTCATTGGTTTTTTATCAGTAAAATTTCCGCTAACTATAACATGTGTGAAACCTATGGTTTTTTTCAGTGAATTTGCAAGGTTTTTTAAATGCTAATTCCTAACTATAACGTGTGTGAAACCTATGGTTTTTTCAGTGAATTTGTACATTTTTTTAAATGCTAAGTTACTTTACGCCATTCGTGGCGTGCGCGCCCACTTAATGCAGTTCGTTCCGTGCGCGCACGGTGAGCACGCGGTGCGCTTCGCGCACCGCGTGCCCACTTTACGCAGTTAGTGCCGTGCACGCACGGTGGGCACGCGGTGCGCTACGCGCACCGCGTGCCCACGTTACGCTAGATGGGCCATGTACGCACGATGCGCTTCGCGCACCGTGCGCACATGGAGGACATATGATGCACTTCGTTTTGAAAGGTAATATTTTAATTTTTCGTATATCTTTCAGGCACCATTTGCACACGGGGTGGAGAGAGTGTGGATCATTTTTTTTAAATTATTTTTTGTTTTAATATTTTAGTTTAACTCATCTTTAATAAGCCAGGCACAATTGGTGCCCTTCGGGCACCAATTGCACACGGGGTGGGGAGAGTGTGGATAATTTTTTTTTTTTTAGAATTTTTTACCGTACGCGTACGGTAAGCGTAATCGGCGAAATTAGCGAAAAAATAAAAATTCTGTTTTTGGCCTTGGGGGATCTTTGGGGACTCCCTCAACATTGCTATGTGTGTGGGAGCTGTCTAAACAGCCCCTTTACATGTTTTTGGGCTTAATATTTTAAACATCACTCTCAGTGCGAGAGAGAAAATGGCGGCCGCCGCTTCCTGGTTTCGGCTGATTCGAATGTTTACTAAGATCTAAGAGCCAATCAGAATCGCGCTCGCGCACGCCACCATACGCGTACGGTAAGTGTACCGTAAGCGCACCGTAAGCTGGCTCAGATATATATATTGATTTAAAGGCTATTTTCTCAGAATCTACTGAACAGATTTACACCAAACCTACAAAAGGCACTTCCTTGACCTGAGGACTACCTCTCTGCCAAATTTCTAGTAATTCTGTTCAGCCGTTCGGGCTGTAGCCCTGTCTAAAGGTCCTATGGAAAAATGCATGGGAAAAACGCGTTTTGGGACCCCCCTTTTATCTCAGCCCCCGCTTGACGAATTTCCCCGAGACTTTCAGGGAAGGAGCGGAGCGTAGCGCCCCACCTATTTTAAAAAATTCGCGAGGATTCGTCGACCGGCGCCAAAGTTATTCAAAATAGAATGTTGCGGATTTCCTATGGAAACGTGGTCCTAACTATAACTACCTACTGGCGACCGCCAGTAGGTAATATATATATATATATATATCAAATCACAGGTGCGACAAGCCTCCTGAACATTCAAGGCATCTGACGAAGGCTAACCTAGCCGAAATGCATTATGCCGTTCATCTAATAAAGAAGTTTCCCTTTACCTACCGAGGCCTCTGCTCTTTCTTCGGAGGAGTTCCTGTTGATTTTGCACGCGTCAGCCGGAGACGCGATTCAGAGGCACCCGTTCCTTAAGCTGGCTCGGACATCACTGGCTCCTGCTTTTGCAGTTTTCTTCTCATGTCCAGGGTTCTGGAAGGGCCCGAGCCCGCCTCCGACTCCACAGGCGAAGCAAGGACGACTGCATTGCGGTATGTGACTTCACTGAGGGCAGGGTGCATTGTCTCTCCTGTCCATGTCCTGCGAAGTCCTGGACCGGGTGGCTGGAACGGTGTGGGACTAGTGGAAACTTCAAGTTGTTACAACAGCAGAATATTGGTTCTTGTCGTCATCGTCAACTATCCTGCACCTCGCCTGACCACATGGTTTAACTTCCCCACGCAGCACTTACCTGTAGCAGAAGTATTCGGGCACTCGCAGTTCCGATGAACTACGGGTGGCGAGCGGACATTTGGTTGGGGTTGTCCACTTGGATCGATCACATCACATCCCCACCCTTCTCTCACCTGATACTGATGCATTTTGGGACTCGTATGTCCGACAGACTACGAGTGGTGAGCGACCACTCGGTTGGGGGCGGAGCGAGTTCCCGCCAATGGGAAAGAGGCAGGACTGTTCAAATTACAGGTGCGACAAGCCTCCTGAACATTCAAGGCATCTGACGAAGGCTAACCTAGCCGAAATGCATTATGCCGTTCATCTAATAAAGAAGTTTCCCTTTACCTACCGAGGCCTCTGCTCTTTCTTCGGAGGAGTTCCTGTTGATATATATATATATATATATATATATATATATATATATATATATATATATAGGAACTGCTGGTGTTCCTCATTTTATGTGTATGCTGCCCAGAGGAAGGGAGACATCCCGAAACGCGTAGGCGGCGCGTATATGTGGGGAGATGTTTAGAAGGAGCAGCCCTGCCTGTGGCCAGACCTCCAGCGAGTGCAACCATTCGGAGCGGCATCCATTTGTTTGAATTTGTGTGACCAAGCCCAGGTCACGGTTTGCACCACCACGAGATCCATGTGGTTCTGCAGCTACGGACTTCCTAAGCATTGCAGAGCTGGAGGGGTCGTTCTAATTCAGGGAAGCTCCTCGAACTTTATTTGTCCCACGAGCTATTTTCACTATGGGGACGCTGGCGCCCACATGGGTATGTAAATTTCAAAGGACTACAAATCCCACTATGCTTTGCTTCATCACTCACCTGATTCCTATCAGGGTCATTCTGAAAATAAAAGTGGGATTTCCTTCTCAAACTGCTGGTGTTCCTCATTTTATGTGTATGCTGCCCAGAGGAAGGGAGACATCCCGAAACGCGTAGGCGGCGCGTATATGTGGGGAGATGTTTAGAAGGAGCAGCCCTGCCTGTGGCCAGACCTCCAGCGAGTGCAACCATTCGGAGCGGCATCCATTTGTTTGAATTTGTGTGACCAAGCCCAGGTCACGGTTTGCACCACCACGAGATCCATGTGGTTCTGCAGCAACGGACTTCCTAAGCATTGCGGAGCTGGAGGGGTCGTTCTAATTCAGGGAAGCTCCTCGAACTTTATTTGTCCCACGAGCTATTTTCACTATGGGGACGCTGGCGCCCACATGGGTATGTAAATTTCAAAGGACTACAAATCCCACTATGCTTTGCTTCATCACTCACCTGATTCCTATCAGGGTCATTCTGAAAATAAAAGTGGGATTTCCTTCTCAAACTGCTGGTGTTCCTCATTTTATGTGTATGCTGCCCAGAGGAAGGGAGACATCCCGAAACGCGTAGGCGGCGCGTATATGTGGGGAGATGTTTAGAAGGAGCAGCCCTGCCTGTGGCCAGACCTCCAGCGAGTGCAACCATTCGGAGCGGCATCCATTTGTTTGAATTTGTGTGACCAAGCCCAGGTCACGGTTTGCACCACCACGAGATCCATGTGGTTCTGCAGCTACGGACTTCCTAAGCATTGCGGAGCTGGAGGGGTCGTTCTAATTCAGGGAAGCTCCTCGAACTTTATTTGTCCCACGAGCTATTTTCACTATGGGGACGCTGGCGCCCACATGGGTATGTAAATTTCAAAGGACTACAAATCCCACTATGCTTTGCTTCATCACTCACCTGATTCCTATCAGGGTCATTCTGAAAATAAAAGTGGGATTTCCTTCTCAAACTGCTGGTGTTCCTCATTTTATGTGTATGCTGCCCAGAGGAAGGGAGACATCCCGAAACGCGTAGGCGGCGCGTATATGTGGGGAGATGTTTAGAAGGAGCAGCCCTGCCTGTGGCCAGACCTCCAGCGAGTGCAACCATTCGGAGCGGCATCCATTTGTTTGAATTTGTGTGACCAAGCCCAGGTCACGGTTTGCACCACCACGAGATCCATGTGGTTCTGCAGCTACGGACTTCCTAAGCATTGCGGAGCTGGAGGGGTCGTTCTAATTCAGGGAAGCTCCTCGAACTTTATTTGTCCCACGAGCTATTTTCACTATGGGGACGCTGGCGCCCACATGGGTATGTAAATTTCAAAGGACTACAAATCCCACTATGCTTTGCTTCATCACTCACCTGATTCCTATCAGGGTCATTCTGAAAATAAAAGTGGGATTTCCTTCTCAAACTGCTGGTGTTCCTCATTTTATGTGTATGCTGCCCAGAGGAAGGGAGACATCCCGAAACGCGTAGGCGGCGCGTATATGTGGGGAGATGTTTAGAAGGAGCAGCCCTGCCTGTGGCCAGACCTCCAGCGAGTGCAACCATTCGGAGCGGCATCCATTTGTTTGAATTTGTGTGACCAAGCCCAGGTCACGGTTTGCACCACCACGAGATCCATGTGGTTCTGCAGCTACGGACTTCCTAAGCATTGCGGAGCTGGAGGGGTCGTTCTAATTCAGGGAAGCTCCTCGAACTTTATTTGTCCCACGAGCTATTTTCACTATGGGGACGCTGGCGCCCACATGGGTATGTAAATTTCAAAGGACTACAAATCCCACTATGCTTTGCTTCATCACTCACCTGATTCCTATCAGGGTCATTCTGAAAATAAAAGTGGGATTTCCTTCTCAAACTGCTGGTGTTCCTCATTTTATGTGTATGCTGCCCAGAGGAAGGGAGACATCCCGAAACGCGTAGGCGGCGCGTATATGTGGGGAGATGTTTAGAAGGAGCAGCCCTGCCTGTGGCCAGACCTCCAGCGAGTGCAACCATTCGGAGCGGCATCCATTTGTTTGAATTTGTGTGACCAAGCCCAGGTCACGGTTTGCACCACCACGAGATCCATGTGGTTCTGCAGCTACGGACTTCCTAAGCATTGCGGAGCTGGAGGGGTCGTTCTAATTCAGGGAAGCTCCTCGAACTTTATTTGTCCCACGAGCTATTTTCACTATGGGGACGCTGGCGCCCACATGGGTATGTAAATTTCAAAGGACTACAAATCCCACTATGCTTTGCTTCATCACTCACCTGATTCCTATCAGGGTCATTCTGAAAATAAAAGTGGGATTTCCTTCTCAAACTGCTGGTGTTCCTCATTTTATGTGTATGCTGCCCAGAGGAAGGGAGACATCCCAAAACGCGTAGGCGGCGCGTATATGTGGGGAGATGTTTAGAAGGAGCAGCCCTGCCTGTGGCCAGACCTCCAGCGAGTGCAACCATTCGGAGCGGCATCCATTTGTTTGAATATATATATATATATATATATATCCAAAGTCTACCCCTTTAACGAAGAAGAGAGAGGACACAGCAGGGAGCTTGGCGGGAGTTCTTTAATTAGCAGCTTGTAGTGGCATGATGCATTTCGACTCATGTGAGCCTTCCTCAGATGCCACAGCTAAAACAAGGTAAAATCAACTCCCTCCCTTATATTTCTAAGGCCCGCCCAATGTCGTGAGGTCAGCTGGCTCTGCTGAATTGGTTGCAGCTGCAGTCTGATGTTGAATACTACTGCTCCCAGAATCCAATTCTCCTGTAAATACCAAATGCAGAGCGAAGATGATGTCCTTCAATGGTTGTTGAAATGCCAGGTAAGGGAGGGGGTTTAATGGTGAGGTCAAACCCCGTACGCTAAAGTCCTGAACTCCCTGAAGTCCGCAACATTCTGCCTCAATATGCACAGTTGAGCCAAGTCGTGAAGCGGAGATACAATGATCCCTCTTCCCCGTGAAGTCACGGGCTGTAGTTCACAGCGGCCACTTGCCAGGCCTGATCCCGAGGCGGTCCCGCAACATCCGATACCTGGGAAAATTTGTTTAACACAATGCCAGTAAGTCGCAGGACTCTTGTAGAACGGGTCCTCTGAACGCGTACTGGCAAGTGCGTAAAATATCCAAAGTCTACCCCTTCAACGAAGAACGCAAGAGGACACAGCGGGGAGCTTGGTGGGAGCTCTTTAATTAGCAGCTTGTAGTGGCATGATGCATTTCGGCTCGTGTGAGCCTTCCTCAGATGCCGCAGCTAAAACAAGGTAAAACCAACTTCCTCCCTTATATTTCTAAGGCCCTCCCAATGTTGTGAGGTCAGCTGGCTCTGCTGAATTGGTTACAGCTGCAGTCTGATGTTGAAGACTACTGCTCCCAGAATCCAATTCTGCGGTAATTACAAATGCGGAGCCACGATGATGTCCTTCAATGGTTGTTGAGATGCCAGTTAAGGGAGGGGGTTTAATGATGAGGTCGAACTCCGTACGCTAAAGTCCTGAACACCCTCAAGTCCCCAACGTTCTGCCTCAAAATGCACAGTCGAGTCGGGCCGTGAAGCGGTGATACAATGATCCCTCTTCCCCTGGAAGTCACGGGCTGTGTTCACAGTGGCCACTTGCCAGACCTGATCCCAAGGCGGGCCCGTAACATCCGATACCTCAGAGAATTTGTCTGCCACAACACCAGTAAGTCGCAGGACTCTTGTAGAACGGGTCCTCTGAACGCGCACTGGCAAGCGCGTAAAATATCCAAAGTCTACCCCTTCAACGAAGAAGCAAGAGGACACAGTGGTGAGCTTGGCGGGAGTTCTTTAATTAGCAGCTTGTAGGGGCATGATGCGTTTCGGCTCATGTGAGCCTTCCTCAGATGCCGCAGCTATAACAAGGTAAAACCAACTCCCTCCCTTATATTTCAAAGGCCCTCCCAATGTCGTGAGGTCAGCTGGCTCTGCTGAATTGGTTGCAGCTACAGTCTGATGTTGAAGACTACTGCTCCCAGAATCCAATTCTCCGGTCAATACCAAATGCGGAGCCACGATGATATATATATATATATTCACTGAAAAAACCATAGGTTTCAGGGGTGTTATAGTTAGCTGGACTTTTCACTTGTACAAAACCATTCAAATTCCCCCGTTATAGTTAGTTCAGCTAACTATAACTCGCGCGCCCGCAATGCACTGCTGATGACGTCACATATTACATCACTCATGACATGGTCAGTGACATCACTCATGACATCACTGATGACATCTCAAATGACATCACTGATGACATCATCCAGTGAATGTGTGTTTTTCTGAAAATTAAATATGTTTTATATATGTATATCTCAAGGTCGATGGAAGAATAAATGGGTATATAAGTGTCTAAATGGATGATTTGTTTTTAAAAAATTGATTGTGTAACTGACTGATTAAGTGTATCATAGTGAATACATGGCTTAGTGAGTAATGTTTAAATATGTAGATATCTGTATCAGTCTCTCACTTTGTGTATAAGTGGCTGCATGGGTTGGTGAGTAGCTACATGGGTGTCTATATAGGTTATTAGTTGGTTTTTTGAGTATCAGTCTGAGTGTCTGCATGGTTCGGTGGGGGGTATTATGTAGTGCATAGGTGCATGAATGAGTGACTCACTCTTTGTATGTGTTGAAGACAGCATGTGTGCAGGACTGTATGGGTGGATGAGTGTGTGTATGGGTGTGTTAGTGAGTGAATGACTGTCTCAATAGTGTCTTTATGAGTAACTACACATGTTTTAAACTAGTATATGTGACTATTGGTGTATATAAGTGAGTATATGTGAGAGTGAGAGATTGAAAGAGTTCCTGTATGAATACGTATGTGTTTCTATAAGTGATTGTTTAAAAGACTAAGTATGTGTAAGTTTCCGTAGAAGTAAGTGTGGTGGTGTGTGTATAACTGTATATGCAAATAAATGTATGTTTGATTCTTTATTAGCATGAGTGACTATGTGTGTGAGTAACTCTATGGATGAGTGGCATTGTGTAACAGGATGTATAGGTGTATGAGTACATATGATGAGTGAATACATGTATGAGTGACTGTATAGGACTGTTGGTGAATGAGTGGATGTGTATGTGGATCTTAGAATTACTGAAGAGGTTGTTGTAACTGGTATTGGTATGCCCATTGTTTTGAAAAGTTTAGTCTCTATTTTTGAATGTGTGTATCAAAGGTTATATTAGGGTGAGAGGAGGTCTGCCACTCTATCACAAGGATGATGTCATCAGTGATGTCATCAGTGATGTCATTTGAGATGTCATCAGTGATGTCATGAGTGATGTCACTGACCATGTCATGAGTGATGTAATATGTGACGTCATCAGCAGTGCATTGCCTGGTGCGCGAGTTATAGTTAGCTGAACTAACTATAACGGGGGAATTTGAATGGTTTTGTACAAGTGAAAAGTCCAGCTAACTATAACACCCCTGAAACCTATGGTTTTTTCAGTGAATTTCTGAGGTTTTTTAAATGCTAATTCCTAACTATAACGCGCCTGAAACCTATGGTTTTTTCTGTGAATTTCAAAGGTTTTTTAAATGCTAATTTCTAACTATGCCTACAGAGATAGGACATGTGAAGAAGGAAGAAAAAATGCACAGAAAGAAAAAAAAGAAGTGCAGAAAGAAGCAACAGAAGTCCTCAAAGACGAAGAAAAGTGCAGGAAGAAGGATAACGTGCAGAAAGAACAAAAAGAAGAGCAGAAAGAAGCCTTGTTGCAAAATCATCCTGTACCCTCAACTTTTTCAGACGGATACTGGTGGTAACTGAGTCTGACTAACCAGTCCTAGAGCCAGTGCTATGTTAAAAGACACTTAGAATACAGTGAAAACACCTACATACACTAGGGAACATTATGCATTGGGGTCCCCCTGTGATTAGCATGACCTCCTCTGTAAGCCCCTAGTATATAATAGGGCAGGGGGATTAAAACTACCTCTTAAAACAGGCCACAGGGCGTTTTTGCACACGTTAACTCAGGCCCCGTCCCCTCCCTTCACCACTGTGTAAACACGACCTGTGTCCGTTTTTAGTTGGTTGATTAAGTTCATTTGAATCCTGAGGGTCCCTAGGGTCCAACTAGCCCACTAGGTACCTCCAGTAAGTGCCACAGAGCTGCGTTGCAGAGAGGTGTAAAAAGTGGCACGGCCTGGACCACCTCTCTGCAATGCAGCTCAGTGGCGCTTACTGGAAGCACTTGGTGGGCTAGTTAGCCCCCAGGGGCCCTCAGTATTGAAGGAAAATGATATCCCCAATTTAAAATGTGCCATAGTGCGTGTTTGCACACGTCACCTCAGGCCCCGTCCCCTCCCTTCACCACTGTGTAAACACGCCCTGTGGCTGTTCTTAGTTGAGAGATTAAGTCCCCTTGAATCCTAAGGGTCCCTAGGGTCAAACTAGACCACTAGGTACCTCCAGTAAGCGCCACAGAGCTGCGTTGCAGAGAGGTGTAAAAAGGGGCTTGGCCTCAGAACACATGTCTGCAGCGCAGCTCCCTGGTGCATACTGGAGAGGCCTGTTGGGCTAGTTGGCCCTCAGGGACCCTCAGTATTGAAGAGGAATTAATTCCCCAACTTACAACTCACCAGGGGGCGTGTTTGCAGAGAGCTGCAAGGAGGGGGTATGGCCTCCGGCACGATGCCAGTCTTTTATTTATTTACATTTTTTAAGAAGGGGGGCTGTGTGGTTCCCCTTCTTATTCTAATTTATTGGCCCTGATGACCCCATCCCCCAGGGCCTGTCTCCTAATTATATTTTTTTGACCCCAATCCCCAGGGCCGGCCACTGTTTTTTATTATTTTTAAAAAATATATATTTATACACAAACCCAGGACATGCTGGACAAACCGTACGTACCTATCACCATGACGATTTGCGTGATATTCATTAAAAGGCGACTATGCATACAATGAATCCACGTGGAATGTATTTACACCACTAGTGAAGCAATGACATGTCTGATGCCCTACTGTGCCTAATCCCGGTAGACACCCTTGTCGTTTATTTATACAAACATGGGTAGCTATTGACGGGCACATTTAATACACATGCACACCAAGCCATTCAAAGGGGATTCGAAAAACATTCGAGCAAAACTATGCAAGAACCCCCCCTCACGGTTAATAAAACACACATCTGTGGTAAATAAAATTCCTTTACCGGGACTTAATTTGATACGGAAACATAATAAAATAGCTCAGTAAAATGAGAGGCAGAATCCGTGGTATTAGAGGTTCGGAATGGGCTTTATTCCAATGATCGATTATAATCGGTTGCTCCAAGTTCCATCACCACGGAGGTTCAGGAAGTGAAGTACATACTTTATTGACAAGAAATGACTTTTATAGTACATACATTACAATGAAGCGAATCCAGTAGGCGTAACAATTGATAAGGAAAATGACGATTCATATGCGTAACCGAAAATGGGTGTAATAAGGAGTAAAAAGGAACATAATTGGTTATGATGTCATATATAGGTGGATCTATAAGATAATACTTGGCATAGATGTGCGCGCAGCAGCATGACGTGTGATTGACGTGCAACTAGGGGGTGAAGGGGACTTGACATTTAGCTCTACATGTGGAGACGAAAAGTCTGGGGGGTCAAGTCAACCTAATCCCAAATCATATCTAACATCCTATGTTTAAAGAACTATGATATCCATAAAAGAAGGACTCTCGGACAGAATCTATTCTATACTGACTGTGCGTGCGTGTACAAGCGTCTAAGTGTCTACACTAAATGCGAGGGGGTAGGAATATTCCATGGTAACAGGACTATGAATTACTTGCATAAAGACAGGGAAGCCGGGCCTTTTGCTCGGTAGCTGGAAGAATGTTTACTTAAACTACTAGACAGGAATGCATCGGCTGAGGGGGAAGCAGATAACTCGAAGGTGAAATACAGTTCTTGGCAGAGAATAGGCTGATGTCAGGCTTTGTGAGCCGCGCAGAGAATGAGACAAAGTTCATGGTCACAGATGCAAGCTCAGACTTGAGTTTTTCAGAGGCAGAAGGCAAGAAGAGTTTGATGACAGAATCAGGGCCTACTTGCCTGGACTGTAAAATGGCATAGGTGAACCATATAAAACCGGTGGCTTTTCATACTTAGGAATGGAATATCCGGCCTATTCATGGCGGATCTGGCAGAGGACATGTTGACGGTGGACGCACATGTGTTTGCGTCTTCATAACTGGAACTGGAGGAAACATACATGTACTTGTAACATGCACATAGAACCGTTGGGGTCCAAGATAGGGGACATAACTGACCAGAAAAATCCATATTTCCACATTCCCTCCTTGTCCCCTACTTGCCCGTCAAGAGATATCAATCTTCATTAATCCATTGATCTGTTCGTATAACATCATTTGTTCTTCTTTCTTCTTCCTTGACGAATGAGATCTTGGTGGTGGAATACACGATGTGGCACACGGACCACAAATCGCTGGTCCACATTGCAGGCATAAGCAGCAACTGAATAGTATGAGAAGGCCAATACCTAGGAAGGATAGAACTCTCCATCCCCAGGCTGATATCACACTCCAAAACCAACCGGACCAAGTCCAGGTGCCTGGATTCTGGTGTATCTGGCTTACAATCTTATGAAGGCGAGTTATAGCTTTATATACAGATGGCGAATTTTCTGGTATGAATACGCAGCAGCTTGATCCGATGACCCTACAAGCTCCGCCCCTATCAGCCAGGATGACGTCAAGGACAAGACGATTTTGAAGCACAACAATCCGCATAGCAGACTGCTCTTCTGTTAAATTGCCTAGGGCGGAAATAGTTTCATTCACTACCGCTTCAAGGGTTCTAGTTAATCTACGTATCAGCTTACTATTAGTAACAGTACCTATATAGGGAAAGATGCCTTTATTGAAATCTGTGTATTTTTCCCATGCTGTTTCAGTGTAATCGACAATTGGAAGATCTCTCCGCTCTCTGTTGTGTACTAAATGAATATTTCTATAATAATCAGGAGGAGCTAGGAAGACAGGTGGCAAAAGGAATGCAATGTAGCAGGTACCATCCCAATCTAGAGGTAGACGCATATATGCAGTCTGACCACATATAAAGTAGGAGTGGCGATAAGCTCTAAATGAAGATTTGCCTTGATCACTGAATTCTACTGTAGTAGTGCATTTACTATGGCCCATATGTATGGAACCAACTTTTCTTACACACAATTCACCTTTCGCTGGGAATACTGACATGGTTGGTAAAACTAGTTCAACTTCGGATTCGACATTTAGAACCATGAGATTAGGAGTAAAGTTACCTAATCCATATACTTCATTTTCTAGATCAGTTCCTGTTCCTTTGGGGCGACCCTCCTTGTCAGGGTAACAGACTTTGAATAAAACTAGGTTCAGATTTCCCCATACCCAATGGTCTTGGTAAACGGCTGTATCTGAGTCTATGGAATTGATTAAACTAAACCATGCTCCACAGGAGCCATTATGTGTAAACGGATGTGGAAAGAAAGGCAGGACTCCTTCATAATTCTGATAGGGAGGGAGCCGGCCACACACCCAACAATTAGTTGCATTACTAGTCTGATGGGAATGATGTAACATACTAATGAAAGTGTTATTGCGCAGCGCAAGTCTATAAGACAATTCATGCGGCGGTAAGTCACTAAAAGAATGTTCAGAAGTAACATTGTAAACGTTTCTGGCAATAGGGTAATATATGTGCAACAATATACTTGCAGTAATTATTAAAAGACTTAAGAAAAACAAGATTAATAATGTCGCTATGCAATGGCTACGCAGTGATTTACAATACGCCTGTCGTTTCATTATTATTCGCGACTGTCCATGATTCAGGTCTAGGGGATACATGTCGGAGACGGATTCAACCGCTTCACCTAGGAGAGGACTTAAACAATCAAATCGTCCGACGGCCTAGGCCTTAATTTCAGTTTATACAGTTCTTTACTGTCGGTCTCAACCAGAGGTAGTTTTGAGTCAATTGGTGAGGACACACGAGGTGGGCTGTTTACATCTGAAGGAAGTCCATGAAATTTCTTGATATGACTTGAATGAATCCAGCCTTTTCTGCCTTCAATCTTCACGGCTGTTCTTGTGGTCAGCAGGACCAACTTGGGTGTCTTCCACCTGGGCTCCAGCTGAGTCTTTCGGTCGAAATTCCTCACAAGGACGAGGTCCCCCGGAATTACGTCATGGGGTTTCACCTCAGTATTGTCGGGAAAGGCTGCAGCTACCTGTGAACGACAAGATTGTAGTGCAGACATCAAGGAAGCCAAGTAATCTGTCAGCATATTACAGTCAATATCAGTTATTTTGCGTGGTATAGGCGTCCCCCACATATTTGGTGGTCTGCCGAAGATCACCTCATACGGGGATAGCCCTGTTCGAGAGTGTGCTACCATTCTCATGTAGAAGAGTGCAACTGGTAACGCTACTACCCAGTCGACACCTTTCTCTCTGCATATTTTGGACAATCTGATTTTCAGTATCTGATTATGTCTTTCTACGAGACCTGCTGCTTCGGGGTGTCGGACACAGTGGAATTTCCACTGATAACCTAACAGAAGTGAAACATGTTTCATCAGTTCGGATGAGAACGGCTGGCCGTTATCTGAGTGAACAACACGTGGTAAACCGTATCGTGGGAAGAATTCTCGAACTAACTGTTTGGCAGTAGTCGGGGCAGTGTAATCTGAAACCGGGTATGCCTCCGTCCAGCGGGACAGAGCGCAGACAACTACGAGAACATATTTGAATCCTCGACATCGTTCCATCTGGATATAATCCATCTGGAGTACTTCAAAAGGGTGATTAGGAGGATGAAATCCACCTTGTTCTACGGGAACACTTTTTCCTGGGTTGAACTGGCAACAGATCATACAGGTACGGACCTTTTGTTTGGCTGCTGCTCGTAAATGTTTATTGAACCAAATGTGTTGAATGCTGTCTAGCATAGCTTTTTCTCCTAGATGTGCTGGACTATGTATAGTGTTAACTATAACTTGGACCATTGAATCAGGAAGGAACCACACAGACTTTTCCTTCATCATCCATCCTTGGTCCGTTTGGATCCCTCCTAATTCAGTCCATTTCTTTATTTCATCTGGTGTAGCATGTGTCTGTATGTCAATTACGTCAAGGGCAGGGTCTTTAACTGTCATACAATGTGTCGGCATCGGGACTATTGTCTTTGTCATGTCGGATGTTTGGGTTTGAGCAGTCTGTTTAGCTGTTCTGTCGGCTAGATCATTGCCTTGAGAAATGATATCAGTAACCTTCGTATGAGCCTTACATTTCATAATTGATATTGCAGTAGGTAGATGTATTGCATCTAATAAGGCATGAATGAGGGGTCCGTGCTGAATGTGGGCACCGTGGGAAGTTAAATAACCTCTCTCTCGCCATAGCACGCCGAAGTCATGTACAACTCCGAATGCATAACGTGAATCAGTGTATATGTTGACTTTTTTATTTGTGGCTTGAATACAGGCTTGTGTCAGAGCAATAAGCTCTGCGGCTTGAGCTGACAAAGTATTTATACGATTAGTTTCAATGACTTCAGTATCTGTTGTGACTGCGTAAGCAGCCACCAACTCTCCTGTATTTGTTCTCATACATGAACCATCTACATACAATGTTAGGTCTGGATCAGATAATGGGACATCGGTTAAGTCTTGTCTAGGTTTCGTCGTTATTGTAATAACTTCAATACAGTCATGGGCTAGTGGGTCTGTTCCGGTTACTGGCAAAAGTGTGGCAGGATTCAATGTGTTACAGCGTCTGATTTCTATATGTGGCTGAAACAATGTAAGTTCGTACCCTGTAAGTCGCGCTATAGTCAAGTGTTGTGTTTGCGTTCTATTTACAAGAACCTTTACTGCATGTGGTACTTGAACTGTCAATGGATGTCCTAACACTATGGCATCGCTTTGTCTTATTGCTAGAGCTGTCGCTGCCACTGATTTTAGGCATGCAGGCAAAGCCTGAGCTACGGGATCTAATGTACTAGAAAAATAAGCACATGGTTTGTGTGATCCTGCTTGTTCCTGTGTGAGTACTGACAAGGCAGTACCTTCGCGTTCTGTAACAAAGAGTGTAAACTGTTTTCTGTAACATGGCGTTGCTAAAACAGGTGCTTGACATAAAGCTTTCTTTAGGCTTTCAAAAGCTTGTGTATGTTCCTGAGTCCAAGGGAGAACAGTCGATGTGGCTGCCTCCTGTGTTGTCAACTGAATGAGTGGTTTTGCTAGAAATGCATACTGAGGGATCCACTGCCTGCAATATGACGTGAGGCCTATGAAAGCCCGCACCTCCTTTTGTGTCTTGGGTATTGACATGTTAGCTATTAACTGAATGCGGTCGGGTGTAAGCTGCCTTCCCTCCTTGGACAGTGAGTGTCCAAGATAAATAACTCGCTGGACACAGAATTGCAGCTTGGAAGGGGACACCTTGTGCCCCTTTTCGGCTAGAAATTGTAAAACTGTCAGTGATGCTTTTTCACATTCCGGTTCACTTCTCGCGGTGATCAACAGATCATCGACGTATTGAAGCAGAGCAGTGTTAACTGGCATGTGGATACTGTCGAGTTCTCGTTTCAGTGCTTGGCTATAGATGCTGGGGCTTTCTGTAAATCCTTGAGGTGCGCGTGAGAATTTAAAGCTACGTCCATTTAAACTAAATCCGAACAAATATTGGCTTTCCGGATCTATTGGGACGCTGAAAAAGGCATTCTTGAGATCGATTACAGTAAAGAATGTCGCTTCGGAATCAATAGCTGTCAGTAATGACGAGATATCTGGGACCACAGGAAATTGTGGCACAATGCATTTGTTTAACTCGCGCAGATCAATAACCAATCGATATACAGGCGGGGCCTTTGGATCTGTTCGTTTAAGAATCGGAATTATCGGTGAATTACATACATTGGAGTCTGTTTCTACAACTACTCCTTGGGTAATGAGTTCGTCAATGATTTGTAGTAAAGCCACTACAGCATCTGGTGGTAACTTGTATTGTCGCATTCGTGGTAGCACCACTCCTGCCTTTAATGTGACTCGATATGGTGTAATATTCATGCATCCAACATCAGTAGGGCCTTGTGCCCATAGATGTGTAGGTAAAGTCTGCAGTCGGGGATCCATGTCTCTGGACACATAATGACCTTTAAAATCACGTAAAAACAACCTTACTCCTTCCGGAGAACAACATATTATAGCTCCTAGAGCTTTCAGCGTTTTTATTCCTAACAGATTTTCTGGACATGATTTAGTAAGCAATAAATCTGTGGTTCGGGTCAGAGGTCCTATCGTAAGTGGAAGAGGCTGTGATACGTCATTAACAATAGGTTTTCCTGAAAAACCAAGGGAAATATTTTGTGAGCCTGAGAGGGGTGCCCCTGGAACTTCACTACGTTTTATGGTTGTTCGACTTGCCCCTGTATCGAGTAAAAATTTTCTGTCTTGGCCTAATAATTCACTATGTACATAAGGTCCTTCTTGATCTACAGGGATCTCGATAAGGGGTAAGTCAACTTCCCTCTCTAGGCTTGTTCATGCGTATCGTTGATAATCAGGATAGTCGTACTGTGCGGTCTGGTACAGTTGTCGTGTCGTGGTTTGTGTGGCAGCAACAGGCAGCGCTGGTGCAGCTGGCACAAACTGTATAGACTGTTGTGAAGCTGGCATGGACTGTGCATGCTGCGGAGCTCCTTGTTCATTCTGGTCCTGTCTAGGTGGCCGTGGTCTTTCTTGTGTTTTACCTATGCTGATATTATGTTTCAAAACTGGACAATCGTGTACGTAATGACCTGGCTTTTTACAATAATTGCATGTCCCTTTTACAGGTCCTGCTGAATCACCGGAATGTGTCATACCCTTCTTATGTCCTTCAGCTGGAACTGTCTGAGAAACTAGCATTTTCATTTTCGTGTCTTTCATGCGTCTGTGTTCATGTTCTTGTTCCTCTCTAATTCTATTGTGATGGTACTGTAACATTTGTAACATTTGTGATGGAGTGTTACCTTGCCAGGTACTTTCGAATTTTAATACTCTATTCTTTACTTGGGGCAGGGCATTTTCTACTAATTTTGTTACGAACAGATGTGGGTATGATTCGCTACTTGCTTTTAGGCCACTATTTATACCAAAACATTTTTCAAATCGGGCATAGTAATCACTAGTGTCTTCATCTTGCTTCTGCTTACAGGCTGAAATTGTACCCCAATCTTCCTTTTTCGTAGTTAATAAACGTGGCAGTACCTGTACTAGTAAACCTGGTAGTGCTTTAGTTTTATCCCCAAGTCCTGCTCCTGCAGTTCGGGCCTTTTCTTCTGCTTCTAATACTGACCATTCTATCTTTTGGTCTCCTACCTCCCACTCTTTTTCCCTGAGTTTCTCATAAATGCCAGCGGGCATCAATACCTTTAATATTGTCCTAATGTCGGGATATGTATACTCTCCCATGAGTAACATGTCTTTAATTTCTCGGTGAAAACCCGCTGGATCTTTGTCATGACTGGGTACCACTTTCTAACAATTCTATTTTCGATATGGGCGTATATACAAATACGCGCTTGAACTCGTTGTCCTCGCCCTTTATTGGGTGCACTTCTCGTAAAGGATTCTGTCTATCCATGTAATACGTGGTTCTTTCCTTGATGGGCAATGAGACACGGTCTGAACATACAAAAAGAATATACTGCTTTCTTGATTCTAGAATTTCTTTAATTAATTTAGTACCTGAACCTCTCCATCTATTCACAAGCAATTCAGTCAATATGTCAGGTAAGGGACCAGGGTCCGAATGCTGACTCTGATATAGTATAATGAGTTGTTGAATCATATAAATCCCAGCTAACCGCTGTTCATCTGGGGTGAGATTCAAAAACGTGCGTGCTACTGTATCATCACTATATTTTCCGGGACTGTCCACCCAATGGACAGCTGCCCTAGCTAAATCTTGTTCATCCATAGAATCGAGGAAATGATAACCCCTTCGTTCTCGGAGTAGTTTGTCGGCGGCTTGGAACGAATACTCGTTAGACCTGATGTTAATTATAGGTATTTGGAAATTCCTGTTATTATCTGGACATATCGGACGTATCGGGTTAATAGGACATCTATTACTATTACAAGATCTTCCTTTACCTACATAGGCTATGGTGTCTGACTGTCCTGTGGGCAGTCCTGACCCTTCCTCCTCGTTTTGTTCGAACTCGTCTACCGCTAATCTTTCTTCGTGTAGGCGTTCTATTTCTTTACGGATCTTTCGGCACATGGCTATTATACAATTTTGTTTATCATGTCTACCTTCTGATATATTCTGGCTCCATCTGGTAAGAATTTGCATTGCTTCCGGGTCTACCCCCGGTCGGTCTTCATTTCTGATCACACAATTTATGAGGAAACGTAACAGTTCCCCCTGTATCTCCACTTTCTGGTATTCCATAGCTCTGTTAATACATTCTGGATCTCGCCCTGTTTGGACAAAATGGTATATTTTATCTAGATGCGCAGTCATTCCTGGTAACTTCCCTAAATACACTGCGGCTCGTCTGATACGCAAGGATGCCAGGATCATTTCGTCCTCCTTGCCGGGCACAGGGTCATATCTGCAATCTATAAGAAGTTCCTTAAGCGTACGGGCATTTATGAGTTTGGGGGTACGTGAATGTGCTGACTCTTGAAAAGCAAGTTTATTTATTCTGGGTGGCGTAGAAAAAATGTTACTAGCACCTCCCGTAGCCCCATCTGGGGTGTCGGGTGTGAAAGGATTTGTTGAACGTGACACAGCAACTATAGGTGTGGACACAGCTATAGAAGCAGCTGTAGGAACAGATGTAGAAACAGATGTGCTTGCCGGAACTTGTGACACGATCTGTTGCTGTAGGGATACGGGTACTGGGTCTTGGCGCTGAACCTCCCTGGTATGCGGTCTATGTGGGGCGGTATTAGCATACTCGGGAGCTGCATCATCTAAATATGAAGAAAGAAAAACATCTTCTGCGGTTCTAGGATGCCCCTTAGGATGTACCTTTATTGGAAATAATGGGGGCGGCAAGTCTTTCGGTATTTCTGGAGTAGCTTTAGGTAATCCTTCGGCCAGAAGGGGATACATACCATTCATAAGGGCATTTCTTTGTCTGTCTACCTGTTCTGATTTCACTCGGATACCTTCCTCAATTAATAGATTTTCTCGAACTTTATTGGAATTCTCTTTACTCTTCTCCTCCTGTCTACGTGCTTTTTCTGTACGTCTATGAGATTCTTTACGCCATAACTCAATGGCGTCCTTCTGTGACTGTCTGACTTTCCTTTTCCATAACTCTTCCTCGACTTTCATGATACACTCTGCATCCCAGGTTCCCGCTGTGGGCCACCTCTGACTTTCTGGTAATTCCTTGGTGTAGTCTACCCATAGATCAAGAAATAATATAGCGTCTAAGCCATGTTTATGATACATGAAGTACCCTGGAGTGTCCCTAGGAGGAATAGGAACGGCTTCTTCGAGTACCCCTTTTCTTGTAGTGATCTGTCTTAGTTTCGAAAAGAGCGGCATATTGAGAACTGATCTGATACTTAATCTTGAACACACTTAGTACAAAAGCACAATAATGAACAACCATTCATACCACAATATGCAGGACGTTTAACACATTAAACATTAAACATTAAACATTTCTTAACCTTTAAAATAACCAACAATGATGATCGTCTGCCTAACTAATCACCAAGCATAATTCTTTGACAATAACTAGATACTTCGGAATACTTGATATACTGCTAAACAGTACAGATACACTGCTGAAACAGTGCAGACCGGATTTGTGTACCCAAACCCGTCTTGACCGGCACAACCTATGTGCACGTCAGAAATGCCTCCCCAGTAATGGTACTCACCGGGTAGCTTCGGAAACGGAAGGCCTCGGAAACTGGACTTGGACCGGACTGGACTCGACTCGACTCGTCGGAAACTGGACTCGACTTCGAACTGGTGGGCCTCTGTATACCTCGGATCTTGCTCTCTCAGCTAGGCTCTGGTCGGGATACTTCGCACTTCTCACCGCCTCGTCTGGGTGTTGATCGCAGCCTCAGTCGCCCCCGCTTGACCGGAGGGAGCTACAGGAAATCCTGCTGGTACGCGTTATGGTCCGTCCAGCTGTGGCAGGAGACCGGGCCTGCAACGCACCACCGGCGCGTGAGATGAGAAAGTGTCCCTGTTCGGGCGCCATTCATGTGGTAAATAAAATTCCTTTACCGGGACTTAATTTGATACGGAAACATAATAAAATAGCTCAGTAAAATGAGAGGCAGAATCCGTGGTATTAGAGGTTCGGAATGGGCTTTATTCCAATGATCGATTATAATCGGTTGCTCCAAGTTCCATCACCACGGAGGTTCAGGAAGTGAAGTACATACTTTATTGACAAGAAATGACTTTTATAGTACATACATTACAATGAAGCGAATCCAGTAGGCGTAACAATTGATAAGGAAAATGACGATTCATATGCGTAACCGAAAATGGGTGTAATAAGGAGTAAAAAGGAACATAATTGGTTATGATGTCATATATAGGTGGATCTATAAGATAATACTTGGCATAGATGCGCGCGCAGCAGCATGACGTGTGATTGACGTGCAACTAGGGGGTGAAGGGGACTTGACATTTAGCTCTACATGTGGAGACGAAAAGTCTGGGGGGTCAAGTCAACCTAATCCCAAATCATATCTAACATCCTATGTTTAAAGAACTATGATATCCATAAAAGAAGGACTCTCGGACAGAATCTATTCTATACTGACTGTGCGTGCGTGTACAAGCGTCTAAGTGTCTACACTAAATGCGAGGGGGTAGGAATATTCCATGGTAACAGGACTATGAATTACTTGCATAAAGACAGGGAAGCCGGGCCTTTTGCTCGGTAGCTGGAAGAATGTTTACTTAAACTACTAGACAGGAATGCATCGGCTGAGGGGGAAGCAGATAACTCGAAGGTGAAATACAGTTCTTGGCAGAGAATAGGCTGATGTCAGGCTTTGTGAGCCGCGCAGAGAATGAGACAAAGTTCATGGTCACAGATGCAAGCTCAGACTGGAGTTTTTCAGAGGCAGAAGGCAAGAAGAGTTTGATGACAGAATCAGGGCCTACTTGCCTGGACTGTAAAATGGCATAGGTGAACCATATAAAACCGGTGGCTTTTCATACTTAGGAATGGAATATCCGGCCTATTCATGGCGGATCTGGCAGAGGACATGTTGACGGTGGACGCACATGTGTTTGCGTCTTCATAACTGGAACTGGAGGAAACATACATGTACTTGTAACATGCACATAGAACCGTTGGGGTCCAAGATAGGGGACATAACTGACCAGAAAAATCCATATTTCCACACATCCACTGCCGGATGTGTAATACTTTTTATTTTACTCTCTGGAAAGGGGACGAACATCACTTGAGAGTCACAGCGCGCTCCTGGCAGAGCCCAATACTGTGTTACACCCACCATTGCCTGCTGAGTGCCACACACCTCTGTGTTGTATTCCACTAGCTAGTGCATATGCTATGACACTCTCTAGCCCATGTGCACTGTAACACCACCCCGTGAATATGTCATGCCACACTTGTCTTCGCACGGGTTATATTGCCCCATCTAACGTGCCTTCCTCGATGCCTATGTTATAACGCACAGTGCTATGCCATACATATTACAATCTGGGATCCATATCTTTGTCACAGCACATATGCAACGTTACACTCCCCAGCACATATTTTATATTACAACTTTAGAGACTAGTTAGGTTACACAACACTACCCTGTGCATATTACACTCCAAGGCGC
Source organism: Triturus cristatus (assembly GCF_964204655.1). Classification (NCBI taxonomy): domain Eukaryota; kingdom Metazoa; phylum Chordata; class Amphibia; order Caudata; family Salamandridae; genus Triturus; species Triturus cristatus. Next base: position 1,123,995,422 of record NC_140590.1, on the reverse strand, counting down.
ATATCGCATAGCACGCGCTAGTGCCTGTGCTATCTCGAGCTCTCCAATGAATCTGTCATTGCGCACAATGTATTGCATATTATATTTCACTCCCGGTTCATCTTATATCACACTTTTTGGTGCATAGTTTATACCATACACTATATCTAGTTTTCATTTTCAATCGTGCTCTCAGGACTATGTTCTATATAACACTGTGTTCACCTACCCTTTTCACGGGCATTACATTTTGCGATAGGGGGTGGAGGGTCAGGGGGTGTTTCTGCCAAGTGAGCCCGGAGTCACAGTCACAAACGTCCTCTTCTTCCTGAATAAAAGTGAGATTATGCTGCATACTTGTTCATATTTTAAGTAGTTTGCACAGACACACGTTTTAAAAATAATAAAGTTCCTAATACCTGCCTTCTCTGAACAGTTAGCTTGCTGCCCCATCCCCCTCCTCCCTATCCTCTGTTGTGTGAATCCATGGACTAGCCTCCTCCCTCCTGCCATGCATGGTCTGATGTGCTGCCACTGCCCTCAATTTATTATGATGTACCAGTCCACTCCTCCTGCCCTCCATTGCCCAATTCTATGCCCCATCATTGACCTCCTGCTTAAACTCTGTGCTTAGCTTGCTGACCCTATTCTCCTTCCCCCTGCCCTCCGATGTCTTTGTGCATGCCCCTGCTCCATCCTTTTTGCCCACCATGTTCCATGGACCTGCCCTCCTTCTTGCCCATCATAGCCATTGTGCTACCACTAACCCTCCCACTTGCTATGCATGGTCTTCTGTGCTGCCATGGCCCCTCCCACCTTCCCTGTGTGATCAGTTAGCTGCCCCTGAACCCCTCCCACCTTCCCTCCATGGTCTGTGTGTATGCCATCACAGTCTCACTGTTGCTCTTCATGGTGTGTCTTGCTTCTAGTGCCCATCCTGCCTGACCTCCATGGCTATCTTGCTGCTCCTGCCCTGCCCCCTTGCCCCCAGCCCTCTGTTTACATGTGCAGACCCCTACTCCCTCCCTCCTGGCGTGTCTGTTCCATTGTAATGCCCCTGATCCATCCCTCCTGCCCTTTATGGTCTGTTATGCTGCAGCTTTCTCTCCTGTCTGTCCATTATGGTCCTGCCTCTTGCCCCTCTGTTCTCTGTTGTCCATGTGCATGGTCCTGTCCCCTCCCTCTTGCTTTCTATGGATTGTTGTGCTGCACTCCCGTCCCGCATGCCCTGTGTGGTGTATTGTGCTGCAAACCATGATGCCTGCCCTGCAGGGTCAGTTTGAGCACCTCTCCATGTCCCTCCTGTCCTCTGTTATCCAAGTCCATGTCCCTACCCCATTTCCTTCCATGATCAAATGTACCATACTTGCGAACATTTTGAACTTGGTAAGAGGGAGATTTTGAAAAAAAACTGGGGTATTTCCCCTTTGAGTTACATTGAAAAAGAGGAGATTGTAGACAGGAGACAGATAAAATAAAGCCCATTTGAGCTTAAAAACATTGGACGTTTCCTGGCTGAATCGGGTCTGTTGGCATGTATGGTTGTACTACCATTGCCTCTTCCTTCTGCCCACAATGGTCTATTACATTGCCACAGCCTCTCTTGCAAGTCCTGTATTGTTGGTTTGTTGCCCCTGCCCCCCTTTCCACTGCCCTCCATAGTCTGTTGTGCTGCCACGGCCCTTCCTGCCTGCTCACTGTGGTTAAATTGTTGCCTTTGCACCCTCCTACCTGCCTTCAATTTTCAGAGTCCGTGCCCCTGGCCTCTGCCTCTCAACAGTATCCTAATGAACAACTAGATTGCTAACACTCTATATTTATTACAAAAGTGTGGAACGCCTGACGTCATCTTGATGTAATCAAAACTGTAATACCTAGAGCATTTCCTTTAGAAATTACATATATGAGAGGGTCTTATTGGCATCAAAATTATGGTTAGTGCTCTAAAAGACTAAAATAAGGACATATTTTCTGAGTTTTCAAATAGCGAGAAAGCACTTTTAAATTATTTGTTACCTTTATGTTTTTTTATCCAGTTGACCACTTGATTAAATGTTGCACTTAGGGGAGAGGATGTGGTGTTACTTCCAGAACTGCAGACTTTGCAACTGGGGAACCAGGTTGGAGTTTCTGCTTCAGCTCGACATTCTGTGATTCTGGTCAAATCACTTAGTCTCCCCATGTCTACAACCAAAATGAATTTGTTCTTGTGTGATGTAACCAATGATCATGTAAAGCACTCCAATACCTGACAAGTCTGCACTATATAACACTGCAAAAACACAAAATAATAAGTGTTTTGCACACTTCTGTCATTGGGCTATATTTGGGCTACATCTGGGTGATTTTGGGCTACATTTGGGCTCTTTTGTCTCCGGTGGCCATCTTCGGAGATTTATTTGTTATGAAGTTTCCTAATTTCCTCATGTACTGCAGTCTCCTCAGTAGGAAATGCTTTCAGTTTTTTACTTTGATTCCATCATGAAGGTATTCAGATATGTCACACATTTGCCATAAATTCTGAATGTTAGCACTCTAGTTGCTCATTAGATCACTGTAGTAAAACTACTGTTCACCATGGAAGTCTGCTCCTGGTATTAAAAGTGTATGGTTCAGTCTGCATGTCAGAATTTTTTAATGAAATAGAAGAGGATTTGAGAAGTCACTCAAAATGTGCCCTCATTTTCTTTCATCAGCATTAATCATACTTTCTATGGCAAAATGAACCCCCTCATTGTGTTCCTTTTTAAATTAAATGTTTTAAGTGTTACCAGTTTATTCCAATCAAGATGGCTTCAGGTGTGCCATACTTTTGTCATAATGTAGACAGTAAGCGCTCTAGTTGTTTTTAAACACACTCTGGGACATTCTGTCATTGGGCTATACTTGGGCTACATCTGGGTGATATTTGGGCTACATTTGGGCTCTTTTGTCTCTGGTGGCCATCTTGGCAGACTTATTTGTTATGAAGTTTCCTAATTTCCTCATTTACTGCAGTCTCCTCAGTAGGAAATACATTCAGTTTTTTACTTTGATTCCAAAGGCATTCAGATGTGTCACACATTTGCCATAAATTCAGAATGTTAGCACTCTTTTTGCTCATTAGATCACTGTAGTAAAGCTACTGCTCACCAGGGAAAACTGCTGCTGGTATTGAAAGTGCATGTTTCAGTCTGCATGTCAGAATTTTTTAATGAAATAGAAGAGGATTTGAGAAGTCACTCAAAATGTGCCCTAATTTTTCTTTCTGCAGCACTAATCATACTTTTTATGGAAAAATGAACCCCCTCATTTTGTTCCTTTTTAAATTAAATGTTTTAAGAGTTACCACTTTAATCCAAGCAAGATGGCTTCAGGTGTGCCATACGTTTATCATAAGTAGGACTGTTAGCACTCTAGTTGTTCTTTGGAACACCCTGGGAAGCTGCAGTAGAACACAAAGGAATCAACTGACAGTCTCTGCCCTTGTTGGATGTACATGTTTTACGGAGAATGTCAGACTTCATTCTCACATGACTGAGAAATATAATGTGAATTTACAGAAAATAAGCTCTCAGTTTAGCTTATAGATCACCTTCCAAACCTCTGTGGGAAAAGCATGAGAAAATATTTTTCTCTCAATCATGATATCCCAGCAGAAGGCTTTTTCACATGGTGAAATCACCTTAGAACATACCACAATTCCTAAAATGAGTATGGTACCATCAACAAATGATTTATAATGTAACTAAAGTCTTAAAAACTTCTATTAACTGCAATGCTTTTTAATGAGGTGCTATCATGTATATTGGTCCCAAGATGGCTGCCAACACTTCTTGGATGAAGTGCTGACAGCCAATCAGATCTCAGGATGAGATGTGTGGTTAGGCTCCGCCCACACATATATATGATTTTACTTTTGATTTTCTCAGGAACTACTGAACAGATTGACACCAGACCTGCAAAAGGCACATCCCTGACCTAGGACTACCTCTCTGCCAAATTTCAAGTAATTCTGTTCAGCCGTTCGGGCTGTACCTTGGACTAAAGGTCCATATGGAAAATTGCATGGGGAAAATGTGTTTTGGGACCCCCCTTTTTTCTCAGCCCCCGCTTGACGAATCCTCCCGAGACTTTCAGGGTAGGAGCGGAGCGCCCCACATATTTTGAAAATCTCGCGAGGATTCGTCAACCGGCGCCAAAGTTATTCCAAATAGAATGTTGCGGATTTCCTATGGAAACACGCTCCTAACTATAACTATCTACTGGCGACTGCCAGTAGATAATATATATATATATATATACATACTCAAAAAAGTGGCATGCTTCATCATGGGGTCATAATTTTGTCATCCTGGATACTCATCAGATAATTATACACCTTCCAACTGGCAGGGTATTAAGTAATGAATTGTATATAATTAATAAAAAGTGATGAATGGTATGTAATTACACAATTTTGTCTTTGATCTCCTTACCCCAAAGGTAAATCAATCTTCTATTGAGTTTGTGAAATGCAAAGCCCTGGACTTGTTCACATGTTTCTACTATCTTCTTATAGCCCTACCAGGTCTGGGGCCCCTACCTTCTCTTAAGCCTGTCTACCCCTTTTGTGGGATAGCTAATCAAACGTACTGTGGGGAAGATGGAGCGGCTAAACAAGTATCCCTGGCATGTTATGGGGTATTAGAACATTGGAATGTTGAGCACTCCTTTGAAAACAATGGAAATCTCCAGGCTTCTAATGGCCAGTAGACCATTCCAATGTTCAACAAAGGACTCACCGAACCTGAGGGGATTTCAACCCTCTCGGGCTCTGTGAGGCCTTTGTTTTATAAATTAGAATGTTCTGCCCTCGTAGAGTGGAATGTTCTAATATCCTTGGAGCCCTCCTAAGTGGGATCTACCAGCCATTAAAGACCCTCTTCCTTGTTCAATGCCCTTACCTTTAGCTCAGGCCTTTCATGCCAGAGCGGACCTTTAATGGCCGGTAGAGACCGCTACTGCAGGCTCTAAGGCTATAGTTTCATTCCATGACGTGTACTATAGTTGCAATGCATACATAGTTCATTTTACTTTCCCATGTACTCAAGGCCACAGTCCACAAATTATTATATTCTTTGTATCAATAAGCTTCTGGGGAGGTCTAATTTGGACTTCAATGAGGGCCATTTTGAGGACGGACACAATGAAAAAGCATGCTACTTTTGTTCACCAATAGTAAGGATCGATGAAACCACTGGAATCCCTTGTTCTACACTTTGGAAAAATATTCTAGAAGAGATGTTGTTATAGCGTTTTTGTTTCTGGGGCAAATCTACCAAATTAGTATGTTAAAAGTCTTTTGTTTGTCAGTTTTCTCTCAGTGGAGGAGAGAAGCACACAAGTTAACAGACTGAGTAGATATATTAAATACAGCCATAAATAAAAAAACAAAATCTTTGCTTAATTTCACATGAGGGAAAATAAAGGATACCAGTGGAAGAAAGTGGATGATCCTGGATCATCATTTATATCCCACATAAAAGAAAATATGTGATCTATTTGAAAAATGAAACTAGACTTTATATGATATAAATCTGAGTTATGTGTGATTTAAAAAATGAATAATATTGGTCTGCTTGCATTTAATGAGAGAAGCAAACAAGGGATTTGAAGTCAAATTTCCACTTTTTGGTACATTGGGGGTAAACATTCCAAATACTGTTTTCAATTTGGTATATCAGAACAAAGGGTAATTTGACACGTTTTAATCTACAGAAAAGGAGCCAACAGGAACAATAAAAGTTGCCAAATTTGAAAATTGATAAAATTACAGAAAAAATATTTAGAACTAGAATGAGTTGGTAGGTTACAGAAAACCTTTTGATGATATATTAAATCCATATTTCAGAGTATCTATATCAGCCATATGATGTGGCAGATTCCGGCTACGATAGTTTAATCTTTAATTACTTATTCAACTGTAAAGGCAATTTAGGCATAAACAAGGAAAGCAGAAGTTTTCCACTGTCCTTCACAAATACAATGAATTGTGAACATGCAATAACAAGAGGATGCAGTTAACTGTTTTAATCACTTAGAATGATATTTGTCTTGATAAGGCAGATCATTAAACCAGCTGATATGTTTCATATAGGTACCCCATTATAGGCACAGGACGTCACCTAACCTTTCACCTATATTCTCCCTCCATTACACTACATAACAGTTCTAGGGACTGACCTTTTACTTAGTTATGGTACTGCATACAGGGTGTGAGGTTTTCCTTGAAAACTAGCCTCATCCATTATGCATGAGGATTCTTGGAAACTCGGCAGGACTACCATCTCAATTACTATGTACAAGGGTCATTCCTTCCATCATCCTAAGTCCGACATGACACAGAAAGATAGAACCCCTGAGGGTACAACTTTGTGTATATAAACACCATATCTGGCTGAGGTAGTCAGAGGAGGAAAGGACTTCCATGCCGACACACTGACGCGAGACGCTGAGGCTCCTGCACGCAGACACTCCAGCTCGCAGTGGTCTGACATTCCTTGCAGGGTGTCCATCTCGAGACCAAGACAGGGTCCTACAGTCTATAACTTCAGGTAATGGGGTTGACTTTATCTTAGAGGGATTCATGGTTCCACACCTACATACATGCTAGGTACACTTAGGAACATCTAGTAGGGTCGCATCATAACAGTACACATTCTACTATATTGTATTTTATATACGTCCCTATTTTCATTGTTTTAGCACAATTGTAGAAATCTACCATCCTTTTACTCTGTTAGTGCTAATAATCATGTATATCTGTTTCTGTCTAATGGTTGTTTCAGCACAACTATTTTACACTAGAATGACGCTTGTTCAAAAAATGCTTATTGGAAAACGTCCCCATCGTTTAATATGTATATCTCTCTGAGAGAAAGTGGGCACGAGTGACTGAGCAAAACATATCGTACTGTTTCCACGATCCTGAGTGATCAGGATTGTCATGTTCGATAGTTGCAAAGAACTATTCTCTCCTTGGTAAGAGGGGTTTCTAGTAGCACTGTGAGCTGGCTGGTGTACAGGCTGACATACCCGGTGGGGGTGACTAGAATCAGTCTGGACACCAATCCTACAGTGTATGTTGTCAAAAGGCGCAGATCTTATATAGGTTTATAGGAACTTCACGACACAGCATGAAATGAAAGAGTCATGTTTGAAATGCAGATGTATATACAGATAAAAAGAGTGTATTATCTATCACATGAGAGCCATATTGTGAATACTGTATATCTGCCAATGGTCCCCTCTCTATTGAAATTGAAATGATAGGGTAGAGAAATAGTCTTGGAAAATTTAACTGTAAAACAAAATGTTGAAACCTATCTAACATTCAAACTTTTGCTTGAAGGTTCATATTTAGGACTTTTGGAGCTGGATAATACAATACATCATCCTGGCATTCATTTTACATTGACCAAGACAGCTGTAGGTGCAGATAGATTACATACTATTACACCCATCACGATGGGCCTGTAATCATTTTTTGGGTGCAAATTCATTTTGCGCTCTATATAAGATTACAATTTAAGTGTAAATAATAGGTGTTTTCTCTCACAATTTACAGCATGCGAACCTTCCCAAACAGCGATGTCCTTTTGGTGTGTTGTTTTTCATTCATAGGCATTCATCTCTGAAGCAGGTACAAATGGTGTTCCTACTCCCAGCCAGAATGATCAAATTGTCAAGCTACGCAGCAGCCAGAAATGCTGTGCTGTATTGCATGAGGAAGAGAGAGCAGGAGAGTGTCAAATCTACAAAGATATGGCTCTCCTTCCCTCTCCCTTGCTGTATCACAGGATTTTGCTGCCAAGCACCACAAACACACCTTTGAGCCATAGTGCAAGGGTGTGTGCATGAGTCTAGAGTAGGTTTTGCACTGGAAGGGTACCCTTCTAGGAAGAAATACCATGCCTAGACTACATTTAAACTTTTTCTACCTTTTATGTGAGCTGTAAAGTGCAGTCCATATGCAAAGTCGAAAAAAAGGAGAAATGAAAACATTTCTCCGTTTAAAAACTGATTTCAAATGGCTTTAATTTTTAACGCAATATCCTGCCTCAAAATTTCAGTAGATAGGGTTTTGGGTCAAAAGCATTGGTGGTTGCATAGAAATGCCCAGGTAAAGCCCCCTTGATGCTGAGTAATTTAGAGCAGCACTTCATGCTACTTTGCATTAATTTTAGGCAATTTCCGGCACAAAATATGCTTTGACCTGCAAAGTAAATATTTAAAAAAACATTTTGTGCTGGTGTGCGACACTTTTGTGATGCAAGCATAGCACAAAATGTGGATAAATATGTCTCCAATTTTCATACGTGGAGCTAACACAAATTAACTGGTGTACAATTTGCACCCTTATTTTGTTGACCTGGTCATACTCAGGAACAACATAGGAATCTTTTTGTCAAAGCAGTTTTTTGTCAGCAAAATACCAAAGAACACAATAATAATATATTCTAGGAGAGAGAAAAACACAAATAATTGAAAAAATAATGTAACACACACTAATGGGAGTTTACACAAGAACACACAAACATATGTTAATATACAGATTTTGGTGAAAAACTGAACTCACCAGAAGTCTTTCCTGAACAAAATATGATAAAATAATAAATGTGAAATGATGGTTGAACAAAGTTGATCACCATATGACTGAGACGTCAATGATCAACCAATCCGTTATCCGAAAATATGTCATTTAATACCGCTCTATCCGCTGCATTGGCCTTATCAAATGAACCAGTTTTATCTAAAATAGGATCTTGTACCAAATTCCAATCCCCGCCAATGAGGTTTTGTGAGGCATCAATTTCTGTGAGGAGGCGATTCAATTGAAGAAAAAAAGACTTTTGAGTGCCAATCGGAGCATAAATAGACCCAAGACAGATGTAAGAATTTCCGATACGTAATTTAGCAAATACATATCGACCATCAGGATCTGACCAAGTCTTGGAGATCGTGACTGGACGTGATCTGCGGATAAGAATTGCAACTCCACATTTGCGGACAGGATTAGTATCTGTGGGGTCATTTTTGTGAATGCTGCTGTGAATGACCTTCCCCACCCAATATCTGCAAAGTTTGTCAGATTCAATCTCATCGAGGTGAGTTTCTTGTTATAAAGCTATGTCTACATGTTTGGACTGTAAATAAGAAAGTACCTTCTTCCATTTAATGTAATGAGTGAGGCCACGGACATTCCAAGTAATGGTAGATAAAGGATGAGTATTAGCCATGATGGGATATAATCAAAAGGGATTGGGAATCAATGTATTAGTCAAAAATGGGAAAAATAAGAGGTAGGAATACAATGGGAGGGAAGGGGGCTGTATGGGAAGGGAGAGTACTCTGGTTGATAAGAAATAGAAAAGTGTAAGAAAATAAGAGATTTACAGGTTAAGAAAGTTTAGTATATGAAAAGAAAAAGAAAAAGAGAAGAAAAGAAAAGAAAAGAAAAAGACTTATGGAGGACAAACGTGATAAAGAAGCAAATAAAGAATATTATAAAGTATTGTATAGAACAATAGAGAAAGATATAGGAAAATGTAAAAGAAGGTTCTTATTGATATATATTAGAGGGATCAACATGTTCTATGTAATCAGTATATTTCTGGCTGTTAAAATATAAAAGTGAATCAAAAAAATTGATATAGATTTGTTACCTACAACTTTTAACTTTTGACTTTAGCACCACTACGAGTACAGACACCTTAAGGAGGGTGGACAATTAAAATGAATATCAGCCAGGACAATAAATTAGAAAAGCTGTAAAGAGAGTGAAAACTCCTGCGACCCAAATACATATAATAGTATGCGTTAGGAAGATAAGCACATTTCATTAAGGAACATAGATAAGCATTAAACGGGTCTAAAAGCAATAAATGAATGAGAATGAATACCAGAAGTTAAAGTAAACTATTAAAATGATCATTCATCAATACAATTCTCATAATATTTACATAATAAACAACATTTTGATAACTTAAATTCATAAATAACTATAAGAAAAAACGTTGGTATTATTTAAGAAAGCATGTCAGCATTGTAAAGATGGATAAAGAGCCTGTTCTTAAAAAGTGAGATAGTAATACATTAAAAGCACATATCATAGCATATAACATATGACCAATGTGAAATAAAATTATAAATAATGTTTAGAATAAAATTCTTTTGATAAAGGGACCGAAATAAGATACATATTAAAATACATAGTAAGTATATCCATAAGGAAAAACACTCAATAATATATTATAATCATCTACAATAAATATAAGTAGAACTTATTCATCGTTCTGGCTGAAGAGTATGATGTAAGTAAACACAAGGAGTAAGCATTAACTGAACTTAAAGAGTCAGGTAAGTTGATAAAACGATATTAACTAAGCCCGTACCTAAGAGGATAATAAATAGTGACTCAACTCATTCTCCATCTGGAGCAGATTTTAAGGGAGATCTGGACTTATCTCTACGTTGATCTTGTGTGTCAGTAATTACAGACTGCAAGGCGGACGCATGATCCTCGTGTGTACGAAAAGGTCGCTCTGTTTCTCTACCTCGAGGACGCACATCCCCAAGGTTGCGACGCCTTTTATCTGTCGACTGTTGAGGTTGTGTAGAACTTTGACCAGACTGCTCATGAGAAATATGTTGTACATCCATATCCTGAACTGTTAAATTGTCTAGAAAATGCTGTAAGTCTTCAGGGTTGTAAAAGTCTTGTGATTCACCATTTTTAGTAAGGCGGAAGCGAGCTGGGTCAAACAGGCCATACTTGATATCCAACTTCCGCAGTTGTGGTCGCATAGCTAAGAACAGTTTCCTTCTTTCGTTGGTTTCTCTCGAGAAGTCAGCTGCCATATGTATTTGATGACCATCATAGATGTAAGATCTTTGCGTGCGAGCTGATATTAGTTTCTGTCTGACTTGCTCATGTCTCAGAAAACAAGCAATTAGAGGCATTGGTCGAGAATCCAGGTTTGGTCGTGGAGGACCAATACGATGAGCATGTTGGATTTCCAATGGTGGGTCAAAAGTAGTACAAAGTAATTTGGGTAGAATTTTACATAGAAATAACTGAGCATTTTGGCCTTCAATTTTCTCCGGAAATCCAAAGAAGCGAACATTGTCTCTTCTATTGCGATCTTCCAAGTCAACAAGCTTACTGCGAAGAAGTAGAAAATCCTGGTCCCTGTTTTGTGCTGAGTCAAGCCTGTTTTCCACTACAGTTAATCGCCGATCCAGCCCATCAGTTTATTGATGAAATTGCACAATATCCACTCTAATGGATTTGGTTTCTGTCGTGAGGGAGGAAATGTTATTATCCATTTCTGTCAGACGGCAACTAATCGTTGAAATTTCCTGCAAAATACGATTCATAGTTGCTGCTGACTCAGTGGTTGAGTTAACCAAAGATGAAGTAGGTGGTGATGGGGGTGAACCTTTAGTAGGCATAGTGCGCAGTTGCTTATGTGTGTCCACAGGAGGAGACAATTTAGAATTTTTGTTGTAATTTTTGTGATTAGACATCTGTAAAATGTGTCCGCAGAGTGTTGAAAAAACCAGACACAAATGAAGCGATTAACAATCAGATGCAAACAATTAGAGCACGTAGGGGTTAATATGAGGGAGAAAGAGTAAACTTATCAAACTTAATCCTGTAGACTCACGTAAATAAATATTTTAGTCTCTTACCGATAATAATGACAAAAATAATCAGTCACAAATGCCAATGTATGGCATCCTATGACATAAAATATTTAGCGTTTGTCGCTGAAAAGCAACATCAGCGTAAGAAACTAGTAAGATACAAATTATAAGAAAATAGAGCTCAATCTTCTACTGCATTGTGTATAAAATCATTAGACCTTCATAACATGCAATATAAAGCTGACAGTGTGTTCACATCATTAAGCGAAAAAACGCATAATATGCCATAGAAATTCCTCATAAATAATACTTCATAGGCGGAAAGATATTTCCACTGGACAGTGAGGTGGTATTAAGTGAAGATATTGCGCATTACCAACATGAAAGGGCGCTTTGAAATGAAGAGTAACAGTCTATCTGAAATCATGTTGGAAATAAATATGTCACAGGAGAGAAAAAAGTATTAGTTGACCTGTGAACTCCATTCTTGAATTTTACTCTCTGCAGGTGTTGGCAGACGAAGGTTGGAGAATATAAAAAAAAGAAAAAACAATGAAGAACTTTAACATTTCACACATTAATCGAAGGGCAAAAGGTTGTGTGTGAAGTTGCAATAGAACAGCTGAGTTCAGATACTTCAGAAGTATTTGGTGAAAGAGTAATTGTTCCAGTCAGAGATAACCTTGAAAAGGGTCATGTCATTGCAGGAATTATTCACAGAAGCAGGAGGCAAAGATACTTCTTACCGGTTGAGAAATATTGAAGCACTGAAGGAAGATAGCCTTTTTCCACTATGCACGGTAATAAAACCCTCTCAGGAATGCAGCCAGAATGGCTCTTGGCTTCTGAGGCCTAGGACGTGCTTGCCGGAGCAGAAAGTATTTCAGTCAGAATTAACCCTAAAAAGGGTTGTTTGACTGAAATTCAGCCACAAGTAAAAGCGCTGCTGTAGGAAGGCATAGCTGTCACAGGGTTGATACTAGCTGAGGTGTAAAGTGTGCCGCCTCCGTCAAGGGTCTGTCTCTCAGTAGAGCCACACATTCAGGCGGCCATCTTTCTTCGTGGCCAGACCACGCCCCCAGATGAGTTTCGGCCCATTACTTTTTACACTCTGATTTAAAGACTACACACTCGATCGAAAACAGAATGTGATTTTCCAACAAGCTTGGTTACACTTGGTCCTGGCAGCCCCTGGGCGCTAATGTAGAAATTCACTCCATTTTAGACCTACTGTGGTGTACACCACTGCACTTTGAAACCACTGCAACTGACCTATTTCTGTACTTGTAATACATGAAGCTACTCAATCCATCAGAACCCCCACTGCGAAGGATTTGTGTTTTAACTCTTAAGAAGTGTAATGGAAGGATACTTTTTAATTTTCCTAACTGATGGAACCACTTTACACTAAACGTTTTGCTGCCATAGTGAATTTCTACCACCAACTTTAAAGTCAAGATTTTTTTAAGTGAAGCCAGCTATAGGCTAGATTATGAGAACATAAATTTCACTTTGGTCCTGTAAACATTTTCCACAACGATTTTCAACTCTGTTTTGTTATTGTTCATTTGGAGGTGTATCTAGTGCATCCATCTTTGGGTCTCACATTGAAGATCCTGCAGAAAACTGCTTTGTTATTGAATTTCCAGAATTTACACTTGTGTATTGTTTGCATTTAAATGGACTATAACATCAGAATCATTTAACACATGGAACAGTGGGGTCACAGGCTATTTAATAGGGCTGGAGATAAAGAGCGCATTGCATAACATCACACGACTTTAAAAATGGGGTAGGTGGAAATTATTGCACGCACACTCGTTAAGAATTGAGTTGTAAAAACGGATCCGAACCGGGGCCTATGAGATACTGTGTAGTAACATTTGATCTTTCACTGTAGATAAAGATGTTGATAGGTTCAGCATGACATGAACGTAGTCCATTCTTTTATCCACCCAACTCAGAGTGTCATCCCAAGTCCCCAGCAGTGCAACCAGGGACGTAGATTCGAGGGGGGTATAAAGGTGATAGACACACCCCTAAACTAATAATTTTTTAGTTGGGTCTTGGCCTGACAGTAAAAGTCCGATCAAATCACTGTTGCACAGACTGGGTAGACGTGGTCAAGCCAATAGATTAACAGGGTGAGTTCAGCCAAGGATCTTACTTGTTTCTTAGAGCCATGCACTCACTGACCCATGAAAATTTACACCATGTAAAGAATGCAACAAACGTCATGTCCAAGTAGGTAAATGCCGGTTCAAAATAAGAAAAGTGTTGTTCTGTTACATGAAAATGTATTTCACATTAGTACTTCAGAATATATCACTGCATTGAGAGGTATTTATTAAAAGTGACAGTTTTAAAACAATGATGTACAAATGTTTATGCTTTGCCCTACTTCCCTTACGTTAAGGCCACCAGTGAAATCAGAGACAAGTCAGTTGTCAGGTTTACCTGCTATGTGGCCCAGATCCCTATTATAGATTGAGCAATATTATAGTCTGTTAAATCAAACACAAGATGACTTTCTACAGCACACCTCCAAAATGCATGCATTTGAAGGTGGTATCACGTGATAATGAAGGAATTTTATTTTGCCTAGGATCACACGATTTGTTCAAGCGGGGAAGTTGAGATTGATTCCTGAGTTTCTTGTTTCACATTGTAAAATTAATGTACTAGATGGGTATCTCTTTTCCTCGCTGTTTTACATGAAAGGTAACTGCTTTGTTGTTAATTCATGGTGCATGAGTTAGATTGTTGGTGGCAGGCAGAAGCCACATGAAAGCTGAGCTCAAGTTGTCCAATAAGACACTGAGCTGAGCCAGAACCAGGCATCTGGCTGAAGCCTTCAGAGGCTCGCCCACCTCTAAGACCGGACCACCGATGATAGAGGTAGAGTGACATACAAAGATGTGTGTGATTCGCAGGCAGGGTTGAGAGCACAGATCTGATTTGGCCCCTGCCCGTCACCAGCTCTTCATCAGGGTGGGTCCTGCAGGGCTTTAAGTTGATTGGGTCTTGTCCGGTCCCAATGTAGTAGTAATTAAAAACAAACTTTAAAATACGTACCTATTGGGTGCTCAATTCATGTGCTGTCCAGGAAAAAGCAATGCTCAAATTATCAACGACTGCAGAAATCCATTTCAGTGATGCAGTCTATGTTGCTTTTCCTACATGCAATCCAGAACTTCTCTGCAGAGTGCATACAGTGATGGACACATGGGTTTCAGTGCAATCCACAACTGCCTATTCCTCATTTGCTCTCACAGCATGAGGGTCCTCTAGTGATTGATTGAAAATGTCAACATGACTCAGAGGAAAATAGAATGAAGTGATTAAAGCTGATTTGGTGGGTTGTGTGTATGGGGATGAAGATATGAACAAAAATAAGTGCAGAAGAAAAGAGTGGCAAGGCAGTGTGACGAGAACCATGATGATGTGTGATATATGCTGATGGAAGATAGATGTGGGGAGGAAAAGGGAGCCGTGGTCCAACAGGGTTAGGGACAACAAATAGAAAGTAGTGAAAACGGGAGCAGAGATGATTGAAATACTATGAAGAGCACTTTGACCTCCACAGATCTTATCATTGTTTAATTCAGTTTAAAATGTTTAGAATTCAACCATTTTCAATTCTAATTATTCACTCATTGATACTCACTTATTTGATACTTCTAAATAGCTTTGGCAAAGCCAATAGGCCTGGCTGCGTTTTTAAGCATATGTCTGTTGTTGTGTTATGTGTCTGGAAACAAGGACATACTACTCGCTAAGAGGCACTCAAATACTTTCCAGGAGGCATGTTTTGTAATGCACAGGATTTTAGTTTTCCTATTTTAAGCCACACCCTTAATCACATATGCCAAACCCCTGAGAACGGATTCCCGGATACACTTCTTTGCCAATGCCGCTTAGGAGTTTCACATCTTTCTCATCCCTTTGAAAGCACTGGACACCCTGGATACTGACCACAGTAACCTGCTCTAAGCACAGCACTGGAGCTTAATGCCCCTCTTTGGCCTTAAGTCTGGTGCTTGGACACTTGGCACACAATAATTCATCAAGTGAACTTAAAATTATATGTTCCCTGACGGAGCATCGCTTTTCCTCTATCTGAATCCACTGGATTATATGACAATTATGAAATATAGGATCTGCATGCTAGTAATTTTATCGTATGCTGCTGGGTCCTAACAAAATACAGAATTGTTTGCTTTCACAATGTTGAAGTCGGGCCTTTAAAACCACTACGATTGCACTACCTGCTTCCCTTAGACATTGTGTGGGCTATCAAATATCTTTTTCTCAATATGACAGCGGATCATGCGGCGAGTATTTGTGGAGGTTCCACGTCTACTATGAGAATAGCAGCGCAAACAGGTACACTTTACTGACAGTTCATTGGCATCCATATGATTAGTTCTAATAGCGCAATATATTGTACGTAGGAAGCTGGACTTCTTTGTAGATGTTCCCCCACTTTGTGCCCCTATTTGAATGACAAGATGCTGGTTATTAAACTCTGACAGTGCACTGAAGCCTGCTAACCAAACTCCAGTGCCAGTGTTCTCTTCCTGAAAAATGAAATGTCTGATTGTAACCAAATTGGATAGGACTTTAGCACCCTTGTAAGTCCCTAGGGCATGGGCACAAACGAGGGTCCCTAAGGGCTTCAGCATGTATTATGCCACCCTATGGTACCCATACAAAATAACAAGCAGTCTGTCATTGCAGAATGCGTGAAAGGATGCAAGCCCTTCTAGAAACACAACATTGCACACAGGGAGTGTGCAATGCCTGTGCAGAGCATATACTATATGTAAGTCATCCCTACAGCGGGTCTTAAGAGCCTTAAGGAAGGTTGCATTATATTACATGTGAGGACATATATGCATGAGCAGATATGCCCCTGTGATGTCTAAATCTATTACTAGATATTGCAAGTGAACAGGGAAGCCATCTTAAAATAATGGTGCTTGGTTTCAAACACATTGTCTTATAAAAATCCATGCTGAACCCATTTTTGGATTTATTATTACATGCACCCAGAGGGCACATTAGAGATGCCCCCTGAAAACCTACCAGTTTTCCAGAGTGCTGGCTGACTAGTGTTGACCAGCCTGCCACCACAGACATGTTTCTGACCTCCTGGAGGTGACAGCCCACACTCTCAGAGGACAGGAACTGCCAAGCCAGGTCTGCTGCCTTTGATATGTAACCCTGGCTTTTCAGACCTGGGAGATGCTACCCCCTGCCCTGCAGCCATGTGGCACCAGAGCAGGTGGGACAATTAGCTAGTCACGAGGCGTGTCTCACTTACAGGCTGAGCACACCCCTAAGGTGGGCAGCCTGAAGTGGACAGTCAAAAAAAGGTTTTGCCATCTTGTTTTTGGTGAAACTAGAAACCCTGGGTCAGGGTTATTCCCACTTCCCACAGAGGTGGCCATATAGGTGATGTAGTTAGCACAGGGGTAGTTAGCCCATTGGCTACTACCTTACACTCCCCTTAACATCCCTAATTTGTGCATTTAAGTGGCCACCTGACACCAGTGACCTATAATCAACTTCCTCTGTACTGAAGAGGACAAAAGAAGAGCTGTGACTGTAAGAACAGAGGACTGACCATGAACGTGATGCAAAACCCTCTCTAACAGCTGGAACTTCAACAATTGCAAAGACTGACTCATCCATTTAGTCCAAGGTTAGCCCAGCACTTCAACAACCAGTTAGTGTCCCTCTTGAAGTGGAGGAGCCATTTACCTGCAGTCTGAGGGCATCAACCATGTCTGCCTTGTACACCGTTCTGCCAACCCCGGGGTTCACTGAGAGAGCAGAACCCCAGAAGGAGGTCTTCATGCACTAGAAGGTCAGATCCATGTCCCCACCAAAATTGGAGATTTCAGGACCTCTAGCAACCGTACAGCAAAAAATACCTGGAGCACCAGAGCATTTGCGACAACCAAGGCTTGTTTTGTGTCTAGTCCAGACCCACTGCCACAAAGACCGGCCTGCCCACTGAAGGATTTCGGAACCGATGAGGCTGACCCCAAGAGTTGCCCAGTTGCCCTGTTTTGTCCCCACCCCCGGCAGGTTTGACTGAGAACTGTGAGAGCCTACGACACAGAGGGACAGCTGACTAAAACCCTCTGCACCTGAGCTCCCCGACCCGGGTCCACAAACACCAACTGCATCTACCTGCTACACCATTCTGCTGACCCCGGGGTCCACTGAGGGATCAGCACCCCATAAGGTGGTCTTCATGCTCTAAAATGTCAGATCCATCTCCCCACTGAGATTGGAGATGCTAGGACCTCCAGGAGCCTCACAGCACCAATACCTGGAGCACCGGCGCATTTGCCCCTACCAAGGCTTGTTGTGTGTCTAGTCCAGACCCACCACAGCATAGACTGACCTGCTCACTGAGGGACGATGGAAACAATGAGGCTGACACTGAGAGTGGCCCAGCTGTCCTATTTGGTCGCCCCCTCAGGTCTGACCGAGAGCAGTGAGAGTCTATGGCTTAAGTAGACAGCTGACTAAAACCTTCTGCACAAGAGCTATGTGGCCTGGGTCCACAAACACTGACTCTGCCCCCTTGCTCCCAAGACCCTTACAAACCAAGCCCCCCAATAGGAGCTCCTAAACTTGTACCCATGTTACCCTCTTCAGGCTGTTTCTATGTGACCCCCCCTTCTTCGGCAATGATGTAGCACACTAGGCTACCAACCCATCCAGAACCTCTGCAATCTGACTCTCCAGGACAGGTAAACCTGAACTGCTGGTGGTACTTTGGACCTTGGCCCCTTATTACCTTTAAGTAGTAAAGGGGACCCCCTGAATATGATTGCTAATACCTGCATGCAGTACATGTTCTGTCTCTATGGGAAAACATTACCAAGTAAAAAAACGCATCTGTGCTCACAGTTTACTTAGCTGTAAAATTGATATTGCCAAAAGTACTTACCTAATTTCAAAGTTCCTGGTGTTAAAATATATATAAAATTACATGCCATTTTTCTAAATTGGTTTCGTGTTTCTTCTGTGTGTTCAAACAAATGGTTAACACTACCCTTGGATAAGCCTAAACTGCTCAATCAAACTACCACAAAAAGGAGCATTTGAGATTATTCATTTAAGCCTTATAAGCCAGCAAGAGTTAACAGTAGGGTACTTTTCTGGCACTCTACATAAAAAGTCAACTTTCTACTAAGTGTTACTTTGAAGAGCTGCAAACAATGTATGTTCTCATAAATTGGTGCCCAAGTTTAACGCTATTGCGGAAGTCACAGTAGCATATAAGTTCTTAGAACTGGACGTACATGTCAACTGCATGTTACACATTATTCTGAGATGGTTCACTGCTAGTCTTTTCTGTTAGGAGCTTCCCTTAGAGCCAGCAGGGCATATGTCATTTGTAAAACATCATGTTCGTTAGTATAGAATATTCTATTACTAAGGTGTAACACCTATTAGCATTCATCAGACTTTACATTTATGAGTGACCCTATCTCCCACTTAACCAATTGTGCTGTGCACTAACTAACACTACCATCCATTGCTCCATCCATTTACGCACGTATTTTTATAGCCCTCAACACATAAAACATCTGCCTGTGGATCTAACTCGGATTGTAAGCATCCAGTGGTGCCCCGACCTGCCACCTTTCTCTGAGCAAAATATTGGACATGTCTATGAATCCTAGGGTTATGGAAGGATCAGGAGTTGGTGATTGAATAGGAGTTTGTCAAAAATCCTCTCTATTGTTTTTATTTAGCATAGCAATTATGCCTTTGTCTGCCTAAAAATATTAGATTGTCATGATTTGGATGGCTTTTTTATCTGACTTGGCATGAAAACACTGCCCAAACCAATGGTCACAGTTTTCAGTCCTCTCAAAATAGCTTGGAAGGTTAATGTACCTTTACAAGAGCATTGCATGAAATGTTAGCTCTTGAGTTTGTAGTTTAATATACATAGCTTAGTGGGTAAATGCTTTTGTTACAGATATCCTATTTTAACCTTTACCCCCACTTGCTTTCTTTGTTCTGGGCCTGCTTAAAGGCCTTTCATCATCTGCTGTTGGCAGAGGTGTTGACTTGGACTCAGTGTCTCTCATCCCCTTGATGCCTCAGCCTGATTCCCTCTACCACTTTCTATCAGCATGTACCTTCAAGTGATTGCATTGTGATGTCCTGCCAAATGCCAATGAGTGAGGAGGCAACTCCTGGGGCAATCAACCAGCTACATGCCATCAAGATGGTTTAGTGTTGCTAGATCCAAAGTGCATCCAGCTCAAGACACTCAAAAACATCAATCCTCCCACAACAGTACAGACACTAACCCTGTCACAAACATGTACACAATAGAGCCCATAGTCATACAACTATCTAAGTGGGGAGATGGCCTTTAGAACAAAGCTGTAATCGGGCTGTGCCTTCACAGCACCAGCAATAGAACTAACACATCTTTAGTACAAATTCGTTTAGCAAGCAAGTCATTATAAACAGTGGCGTCATTATGGTTGGTGTCACCCGGTGCTGGTACATGGTGTCACCCCCTCACGACTTACCGCATGGACCTCCTCCGCTCTGAGTCCGCCAGTGGACACAGTTGGCAAATAACGGGACCATACAGAATCCTTAGCAACGTTTGTAAATTTAAGTCCTATATTTACAAAGGCCATAGAAGAAAAATTGAATTCAACAAGGTCGGAGGCATCTCTGATTGCACAAAGCTTTCCACGGCAAGATCCCTTGGCTGTACCAATGTTTCTTTTAATTCCTAGCAACGCAGCGCTGCTCTGTGCAATTTTTAGCACAGCTGGGCATGAATTTGGCTTACAGACAGGGCAAGAGTCTGGGGTACACAGCGTCCACCCACTCCTTTTACAGGGTGGACGCCGTCCCCCCTGCTAAGAAGTATGGCACCACAGTAATATGTTGAACTTCTCCCAGTATAATTTTGAAACACCAGGACACGTTCATCAGCTCCTGCATGTTATCTGCTTTCGATTCCCAGCAGCAATGTGCAGGCAGCGAGGGGGCTTTTTTTCCCACCTCCAGCTGGGCAACGATAAAGATAGAATTTAAGGGGCCATCAGGCCTCCTTTGGATCGAGTATGGGACTGGAGGCGTCCTGGAACCTCACAAATGCAAATGCACTGGCGAGAAAACAAAAGCACACAGCTTGTGTTATCTCTTCACAGGTACTTAAGAGATGCATCCTTTTTACTTTGTTGTATATAAGTGCACGCACTGTAAGAATGTCAGATGGGTTGGTCTGTCTCAGTATTTACACAAATAATTTAAATAGCACTACTTTATTTCTTTTAGAGCGCTACTCATCCAAAATGCAGAGTGTTAGAACACTTTACATAACATGCACATTATCCATTCCAAGTAAATCATGTAAGCGTGTAAATTAATGTACAAGATGTGTTACATGCGACAGTCAGGGATACAAGGTGTAGGAGTCAAATACACTTCATAGCTCACTATGGTCTACTAGAAGGACCACAATTTATTAACTACAAGTAACAAAAGGATCTCTGTGTTCATAGCAGTAACCACTTACCTATCTACATAAAATAAAAATCTGTGATCTGCATGTTACATGATATGCTTTGCAGGAGACAACTTTAAAAAAACACATATTTTATTGCATTTTCAGTTGGCATATGTTATAACTAAGGCTCCCGGTTTTCCGTTTAAACGGATTTTTACATATAAATACAGACGGAAAAATATTTTTCTTCCGTCTGTATTTATAAATAGAAATGGAATAATACGACCAAATTGGATTCTTAGATTCTGAGAATTGTTAGATAATGCTCCAGCCCAGAGTTGCCTCTCCACGCTCCTCTTCCTTATTGTCCTGTATGCCTGCCCACATTAACACCTGCTGGGCCATTAATCTTTGGTAGGCACAGGAAAGTATTTCCTAGGAGCATCTTGCATTGACCTCTGACCTGCCCACAATAGCCCAGACGACGTGCCTGTTGCATCCTTTTAGCTTGTGATTGCGTCCACAACCGGCCTTTACTGAAATGCTGGGCTCGCCAGCTTTAAACTACAGATACAAGTAAGTAAAGCAATGTATTCTAATTCTTCGCTTTTATTTTCTAAATCACAGCCGGTGAATGTTAAGATCTAAATACTCGTTCATTGTCAGGGCAGGCTCCTTTCAATGTAATTATCCCTCCACAGCCTGGCTGTCTCTTTCAGTGGACTAACTCCAGAATGGATGGATCAGGTATTTGTTTTACAAGTCCTGTGGCTGCCGAACCCCCAGGAAGACATTGCTAGGCAAAATGAGGTACTCAACTGCACAGGTTTCAAGTTACGGTGAGCACTGTTGCACACTGCAATCTAAATTATTACTGCTGCTGAGAACATTTGCCCTTTTCTGCCCAGGTCAGAGCACTGTAGTGTATCGACTGCCCGACAGACTCTCTGAGCAGAGCAGCTGTCAGCAGTGAGTTTCACATTGCAGCTTAAACACTACAGTCCTAGGCAGGATTTTCCCGTTGGTAAGTGGCCTGTTACACGACGGATCAAGCACTAGAATCAGTGATGTTTGTGCTTAGGAACAGAGCAGGCAGTAAAGTTCAGATTACAATAAGAAAAAGAGTTGGATTGCTGAACAAAGTGCGAAAAGGTAGGTGTTCCGTAGCCAAACATGATCTGGCAATTTTACACTGTCAAATGCAATTTGTCTGTGGCTCTGCAAGAATCAATAATGATCACAAGTGTGAGATCAGTAGAGTAGATTATGGGCATACAATCGTTTTGCAGTGGGATCAGGTGTTTTGCTGCTGTTTCAAGTTCTTGTCATAGCTTGTCCTTGCTCAAATGAGTGTAATTTCTCATGTTTATCTGTTTCCATGTACTTAATTGGTTGATTTTGCTCACAAAAGTATCACTGTTAGTGTCATTTATGTAGTAGTTAAATGTCATTCATAAGTACTCTGAAACATTGAAAATGTCACACAGAAGCAATCTGAAACCTTGGCAGCTATGTCTCTGACACCATTTCCATTTCTCATATGTGAGGTCCTGTTTTGATCTAACAGAAAAGTTTTTTTGTTGGATGTTGAATGAAACATACACAACATTTGTCTTATAAATGTCTGTAATAGACTCTCACACATCATATTGTGTTTACTTAATTTGGCGCATATACACATATAGGGTCTGGTGGCTCAGTGGACTAATGCGTCTGCTGCAGGGGCTTGTGTTCAACCTCATGTTCACAGGTTCAAATCCCAGCGGGTCCACTTAGCCTTTCATCCATCTGAGGTCAATAAAATGAGTACCATGGAGTTGGGTAACAATAAACATCTGTTATTCAGCGCCAAGATACCCGTAGTGGTGAACGTGCGCTTTACAAATACACATGTTATGTTATAGCTAAACCTATAACAACCGTGTGCACTGTCTATTTAAATAAATGTGGAAAAATACTAGTTGCAGCGTCTCTTTTTGCTTGCGACAATAATAAATGCAGATATATACAGATAAAATGACTTAAAAATAAATATGGATAAATACAGACGGAAATGTTAAAAAAATAAATACCATAAAACCGGGAGCCCTAGTTATAACATACACACATCAGAGCATCACTTCCAGGGAGGTCACTTCCTATGATGCCACGTGGAATGTCACGCGTCGTGACGTCATGTGCTTTGTTAGCACACATCATGATATCACTTGCACACTGCCTGACTTGGTCAGTCCCCCCACTTCTTTTTTATGCCTTGTGCCCTGCTTACAGATGCTGGAGGCAGATTGCTACTTGCCACAGCGGCACCTGAACCTGGCCTCTTGTCCTCGAGCCTCCTACAGCCCTCGAGGTCTCGCTTCAATATTGTATTGTATTGTATTGTAACTAAATGTATAAGGCGCACAGCTACCCACCATGGGGTCTCCCGGCGCCAACGATGAGGAGGCTAACTGGGATAATTGTCTACTGCGCAAAGAGCCAAGTTTTCAGACCCCTACGAAACTGTGTAAAGATAGATTGACATTTTAGGGATACAGGGAGGGAATTCCAAAGCTTAGGGGCCAAATGAGAGAAGGAGCAACCCCCCATTCTCGCCAATTTGAATCTGGGGATCACGTAATTGCCCTGAAAGGAAGATCTAAGAGCGCGCGAAGGGACGTAGGGATGGACCCGTGAACGCAAGTACTGAGGTGCCGAACCATGTTTAATTTTAAACATGACGCACAGAGCCTTGAATTTAATACAGCTCTCTATGCGCAGCCAATGTAGGTCCCGCAGACCAGGGGTGATGGAGGATCTCTTCGGGACCTTGCAAAGGAGCCGAGCTGCAGAATTCTGCACCAACTGGAGCTTCTTGAGTACCTCTTGTGTACAACCCAGGTAGAGTACATTGCCATAATCAAGGCGAGAGGTTACAAGAGCTTGGACCACGGTACGTCTAGTTGGAACAGGAAGTAGCCAGAGAATTTTTCGAAGCCACCTTAAGATGGTAAAACAGGTGGCTGAAATGCTGACAACTTGTTGGCGCATAGATAAAGAGTCATCCAGCCAGAAGCCCAGGTTGCGTACATGCGTAACTGGTTGAGGTAACGGACCCATTGCCAAGGGCCAGTGATTAGGGCCCCAAAGATGTTTATCTTTGCCCAGAATAACTAACTCGGTTTTATCACAATTAAGCTTTAACAGGTTAGCCTGCATCCACTCAGCAACACGACCAAGTCCCTCCTGAAGTGTTGAAGAGGGGCATTCCTTATTAGAGGATAGAGAGAAGATGATCTGCGTGTCATCTGCATAAGAGTAAAGAGATAGTCCCGCCTCCTCCACTATTGATGCCAGGGGTCGTACATAGATGTTAAAAAGCATAGGGCTTAGTGTAGACCCCTGAGGAACCCCATAAGCAGTTGTGCGAATGGAGGACGAGCAGCTTGATGAACAGACCTGAAATGAGCGCTGACACAAGAACGAGGCTAGCCAGGACAGAGCTGGCCCAACCACCCCAGCCTTTTTTAATGCGGTGATAAGAATAGAATGGGACACCGTATCAAAGGCGGCGCTCAATTCAAGAAGTATCAGTGCCATGGTTTCGCCTTGATCCAGATGACTACGCAGAGTCTCAGTAACCCCCAATAGAGCAGTTTCAGTGGAAAAATTCGCACGGAAGCCAGACTGAGAGGAATGCAGATAACCTGTTGCCTCTATGTGTGCAGTTAGATGAGTATTAACATGCTTCTCCAGAATTTTTGAAAACATTGGTAGTAGGGAGATAGGCCGAAAGTTAGCAAAGATTTTGGGGTCCGCTCCAGGTTTTTTCAAAAGGGAATCACCATCGCCCTCTTCCAGTCAGCGGGGACAGTGGACTCCCGAAGAGAGGCATCAAGCAATTCTTGAATCACCAAAAGGGGGGCTGGTGCAAGCTGTCCAAGAATAGTAGGGGGCATGGGATCTAAAGGGGAGCCAGATTTCACCTTCGAAAAACACAGGCGTAGGGACTCTTGGTCCAGTAACGGCCATACAGAGATCATTTCCTTAGGAGGAGGGCTCTCATCATACATAATGAGAGAAGACCTGCTTCCGGGCAGTGGTGTGTTAACTGCCAAGGAATTATGAATAGTTTCGACTTTCGTAATAAAGAAGTCAGCGATCTCATTACATTGGGCTTCATCAAGTATTGGAGGGGCTGGAGAAGTATCTGCCCCTACCAACTTTTTTATCATAGAAAAAAGGGCCTTAGGACGATTAGTGGCCTTAGAGATGGATTCAGAAATGAAAGTCCCTTTTGTCTTCCTGCAGGCTAGATGATAGAGTTTTAAAGCTGCCCTATAGGTTAATTTACTCTCTGCTGAGTAAGTTTTCCTCCAACATCTTTCCAGGTGTTTGCACTTGGCCTTCATATTTTTGAGGTCCTGCGTAAACCATGGTGCAGGAGGCAAATGTACAAGGGGACGCTTAGTGCGAAGAGGGAGATGATGCTCAATAGTGGATGACAGCCACTATGACACCTCCAAGTTCAGAGAGGATAAAGGGCCAAATGTATCCGGGCATGTAGATGTCAGCTCGGCGTTGAACTTATCCAAGTTCAGTTTAGACCAAACTCTAAATTTAGTGGCATAAGGAGGAAGGACTGGTGGAACGCCGCTAACTAAAATAAGACTAAATTGAACAGCGAAATGGTCGGACCAAATAAGGGGGAGTGGTGAAATACTGCAATCCAGCGAGATATTAGATAGAACTGGATCAAGTAAGTGCCCTGCCTGGTGGGTGGGTCCCTGATTGCGTAACACCAAATTAATTGCCTCACAATCGGCAAGGAAAGCTTTGCTCAATTTGTCATTGGTGTCTTCTAAATGAAGATTAAGATCACCCACAATAACAAAGTTTGCCGCCTTCAGAACATAAGGAGCAATCAGCTCTGAAAAAGAAAAAAGCCACTGAGTGGATTTATCTGGGGGACGATAGAGGAGAATCCCTGACATAGTCATGTGAGGTGAAAGTGCTAATTTAAACAGCCCAGCTTCACAGTCTGGAAATGGCAAGGCTTCTAACCGGCATGTGTAGGTGTCTTTAAATATAATTGCAACACCATCACCTCTCCCCGAACTGCGATCTATTCTCAGTATAACATAGCCTGGTGGAAGAGCACTGGCCACATCCGCACAGGAACTGGCATGCAGCCAAGTTTCTGTGAGAAATAAAGCGTCCGGGAGAGCGGTGCTTAGGAGATCGAATATATGTTCCTTGTGTTTTGGGAGGGACCTACAATTAATACTCCAGAATTTGAAAGTGGTGTTTACTGACCCCCGTGAAGCTATTGCTGTGGAGGGTACAGCTTGTGTTTTATCTCCTTTATGATTAAACGTAAAGTTACAGCCTGTGCAATTGGTCAGAGGTCTAGCTGACAAGTCAGATGGCATGCCAATGCAGTCCTTACCCCGTAAGTGATACAGCTCCTCAGCAGAGTATATGCGGCGAAGGCTACCATCCCCCTCAGCAGAGACATAATCTCCGGCCGCTGGGTGCTGGAGGGCGCGGACGGGCGCAGACGGGCTTGCCTCTGGCGCGCCTCCGGCGCGCCGTTGGCGCGCCCGCTGCGCGCGCGCGCTGCGCTCTTGCATCAGCTGGAGTAAATAGCAGCCGGTGTAGCAGGGGGCGTGGCCCAATACAGAAGCGACCCACCAACCACCTTCGCGAGTTAGGAGCGAGTGATTGTGGGCGTCTTCACCATACAACACAGCAAATGTTCCCACGTAAGTCCCCACAGCCCCACACAATTGGCGCTTCTATTTGGCGAGTTAAAAGGAGATAAGGAACAAAGTTCCTCTGATAAAAAGTTTTAAGTGCAAGTATGGGGGCAGCGATGTTAGCACAGCGGCAGCGGCAAAGATCACAGAGGAGATCCCCCTGTTTAATAAATCCGAGCAGCATTGTCATGTCCTACTCCCTCCAAACAACCGCCCCCTCCCAGCTTTTCCTGCCTTTGCTCTTTAAGAACAGCCGGCCTTTTAACAGCACCCAACACACACAGAATTGTCTCACTGCTCGACTCATATGTACATATTTTATCACAAGAAAGATAAAAGGCAGGAAAGGGACGGATCCCGTGAGAGAGAGGTAGAGTACCTGCGCAGAAACCGAGAAACACGGCCCTCGAGTTAGACCAGTAAAGAAAAAGGGTGAGAGGGGGCATATTTAGAAATGAACAGATCGCGCTGAAGATTACAGGAAGCGAGCCAACAAGAGGGTGAGAGCGGCATGGCTTTAAAGATAGACCTAGAAAGAAATGACCAGAGAGAGCAAACACATCATTGTGAGATGGAATGTGCTTTTGTCTGACTGGAGCAGAGGACGACGACAGGTGCAACAAGATAAACACTGGCGACAGAGACCCGCAGCAAGGAAGAGCAGCGCTCCTGGTGGCACCAGCGCCGGCTACCGGAGAAGTACAGCAGGCGCGAGAAGCCCGCTGGGAAGGGGGCGAGCACTGGAGGAGTATATAGCTCATGGTGGGAAACTGACTTAAGTTCAGGCAAAGGAGTAGAGGAGTGTGAGCAGAGCACTGTGAAGGATAATAACTCTGTGTGTTCTTGGGGAAGGAATGCAGTGGCGCGAGGACACTGCAAATAAACCCGCCCTTACCTTTTCTTTAGACTCCACTGTGGTGGAGGCTGGGCCCCTAGGGGTTCTGCAAATCGCCCAGCAGCACTCCCCTGACGAGACTGTCTCCACTTAGTCTAAGCGCGTGGTGGTGACGTGCGTCAGAGGAGCACAGCACGGGGGTTGGCCCAGGGCCGTCATTGGTAGCGCTGTAAGACTATAAATTAACAACAGGAGAGAGAGGGAGTTTTGGAGCCACTCTTAGTCCCCCAGGGCTGGTATAAATCAACAACAGAAGAGTGTGTCCAGCAGATGTGAACAAGTGCAGAACGATTTAGAAATGTGAATCACTATGTTTTTAAAAGAACCCTCACTCACCAACCTAGTTGGTGACATGCTTCATCATTGGGTTCCCACCGGAGAGACCGAATGTCTCCCCGGTGTGCTGCGACGCCTGAATTACAGCGGAGCTGGTTTTTTGTGTGTGGATGCAGTGCAAAGGGTGATAGTGTAAGTTAAAATATGCCACAGTTTCAACCAATAAGGAATTTTAATAGTGGTAAACTGGACACAATTAAAAATAATGTGGCGGACGTTAAAAACTGGTGATAATTAGGCCAGCTACGTCCTAAATCTAGTGCAAGGTGATTAAAGTGGTCAACATGTTTCTGCTTCTGGCGTTAATACACGAAGCATTCGTCAGGACCTAGTGTGAGACCACCACGGCGGTATACGCGCGCTAAGGCGTACCCTAACCTGTGGGGTCTGATACCGCTTAAGACTTACGGTCAAGATTGCCCTTCAGGAATTTCTGAGAGCTTCAGTTCTGTTGAGGCAAAGTAGAAAAAACAACACAGAACAAACAAACAGTGATTCACACAATACATATATAGTTTCACAGGAAACAAGTTTGGGCTAATCACACAAGTATTGTGAAAGTATTTCATGCACACACATGGTGGAAATTTCCCATTACTCTGAACCTACGGGAAAAATCACTAGTATCAACCCGTGTTCAAAAGGTAGAATCATGTGGTGCTCATTAGCGCTATAACTGATTGTGCCGGAAAAGTGCTACACCCTGTTTGGGGGTGATACGGCAAAACGGCATGAGTGTATCGCCTTCACACTGATGGTCAGCACTGCACTCTGGCCGACTTCTAGGAGGCGAAAGGAGAATAAAAAGCTTGGTTCGTGATGGAGATTCAAAGGATTATCGTGTCGTATGGATTGGTGAACATCGAGAAAGCCGATCACGGTGCTTACGTGATGTTCAAATCAGTTTCACTACATGAGTCCGGGTGGGAGGCGGGACTTGTAGTCACACTCTGGACGGGGAGCGAGAAGAATAAAAAAAGGTCAAAAAACTTACATGGTTGGAGTAAAGGTATGGAAATCCGTACTGCAGGACCTTTACTTACTACTCCAAAGTCACCAGCCCTCTGAAACACCTACTTGGCCCTCCTGCGGACTCGGATATTGACGTCCGGGGCGGCCGAGAGGAAAAAATAGTAAGCATTTTCCAATCAGAAGGTGTAACGTCATCACGTCTGTCACGTGGGACGTTAACGCGGAAGGAAAACAACTAGACTGCTGCCTATCAGAGGACAAAGAAAAATTGGTAGACTTCCGGGAGAATCGTAAGGCTCGTAGAGGTTTGGTGCCAATAGGATCTCAATGTGATGGAAGGGAGGCTTTGCACATTATACTAATTATGCGTACCGCCTGCACATGACTACTTTAGCGGAGGAAACCCTTTTCCGATGGATTTTATTGGGAGGAGTTGAGGGTTTTTGATGGTATTTCGGGTTTTACGATATTTTAATACTTTCGGACAAGGCAATGACAGAAGTGTAAGAATCATTGCCTAATGGGTGTTCAGTAGAGCAAAGGCTTTTAGAAGACATGTTATTTATTACCCATTACTCAGTTCCTATTGCTCTGAACCTGCAATATTTTTAATACTTTTAATACTTTCGAACAAGGCAATGACAGGAGTCTAAGAATCATTGCCTGATGGGTGTACAGTAGAGCAAAGACTTATTGAAGACATGTTCATTTTGAAAGGCATCTGCAACAAAAACACAGTGTAGTGGTGTCATAAAAACGTAGATTGTAAACCATAGAGTGACTGGTTAGATGTTTTGCCTTCCAACAAATTATCTTATTGGTATATTATCTTTTTAACACTGTGCCCCATGGGATATTATCGTTGAAACCCGTAGTATGACTAGACAGGCGATAAATCCAACGTTGTTCTTTTTCGAACAGAATGTTGGTCGCTCTGATGCCTGGATTTATTTGTTCAATTATAGTCCAGGTCAGGTCGTCAGGGGTGTGTTTGAGGGCTGCATAGTGTTCTGGTATTTTGGTGATGCTTTTCCCACAACGGATTGTGCTTCTGTGTTCGACAATGCGTTGTTTGATTTTACGTGTGGTCATTCCAACGTATCTGATCCCACACGGACATGTAAGTAGGTAGATGACATTGGATGAGTTACAGTTCGTGTGTGTACGTTGACTCCACACTTTGTCTTGTTCCAGATTCAGAGTCTTGCTTGCTTTCATGAGGTGGCACACACTACACTGCCCACAAGGAAAATGCCCTGTTACTTTGGGAAGTCCCCAGGATTGTAGGACGGACTGGATGTTCTCAGGTGATGATATTCGTGGTCTCGTGTGTACTAGGGCATCCTTTATGCTTCTAGCCTTCCTGAAAGAAAACAGGGGTTTTTCCCATTTT
Source organism: Triturus cristatus (assembly GCF_964204655.1). Lineage (NCBI taxonomy): Eukaryota > Metazoa > Chordata > Amphibia > Caudata > Salamandridae > Triturus > Triturus cristatus. The sequence continues at coordinate 1,123,964,928 of NC_140590.1, read as the reverse complement.
AAGTTGTTACGCATAAGGATGCCCCAATGTTTTCGAATGGATTTAGTAACAGCATTGGAAGCCGTGCTGTAAGTCGTCACACATGTCAGAGGAATATCTTCTGCTGCTTTTACTGAATCCTCCAGTAACACTTCTCTGTGTTGATTTTTAGCCCTCTTGTAGCTGCGTTTTAGAATTTTCTCTGGGTAACCTCTTTTTTTCAGTTTTGTGGATAGGTTATCGGATTGGATGCGAAAGTCTTCCATACGACCACAGTTGCGTCTGATACGCAAAAATTGACCAAAAGGGAGGTTTTCTCTAAGCGGTCGTGGATGGAAACTAGAGAAGGCTAAGAGATTGTTTTTTGAGGTCGGTTTATAATAGGTTTTTGTAAGTAGCTTGCCTTCCCGTTTGGTAATAGTAAGATCCAGAAAGATTATTTCATTCTGGTCATACGTGTTGGTGAACTTCAGACTGGGGTCGCAGGTGTTAATCCATTCAAAAAACTTTACAAGTTGGATTTCAGGTCCTTTCCAGATCACCAAGATGTCGTCTATATATCTTTTCCAAAAAGATATATAGAGTGAGAAAGGATTGTTGGGGGTCAGTATGTACTTTTGCTCGAAATCATACACGTAAAGGCCTGCCACACTGGGAGCAAAGGTACTCCCCATGGAAGTACCGGTGGCTTGGAGAAAGAGGGTCCCTTTGTATTCAAAGAAATTCTTTTCTAAGGCTAGGGTGGCGCAGTCGACAATGAACTGTTTCGAGGTCTGGAAGTCCCAAGGACTCACCTCCAAAGTCTCACTGATGACCCTGATGGTATCTTCCTGGGGAATGCTGGTATATAGACTTTCTATGTCTAAAGATACCAGGAAGGTTGGATCATCTGTCAAGGTTACATCCTGTAAAAGAACCAGCAGGCTCTTGGTGTCTTTCAAGTAGGTTGATGTGCTCTGGATCAAAGGTTTTAGGAAAAAGTCACAGTATATAGAAAGAGGCTCCAGGAGAGAACCAATGCCGGAAACAATAGGACGGCCAGGTGGTGGGGACTTATTCTTATGAGTTTTAGGTAACGTATAAAAGTAGGGAATAGTCCCTTCACTTTTAGTTAAGAAATCAGCCTCATGTCTGCTTATATGTCCGTTGGACTCAGCCTCCTCCACCAGGTTGATAATCATTGTCTTCAGCTCAGGGGAAGGGTCAATGGTTAGTGGGGTGTAACTGACCCTGTCCGCAAGCAGACGTCGGCATTCAGTGTCATAAGCTGTTGAGTCCTGGATTACAAGGCCCCCACCCTTGTCAGCTGGTTTGATGACAATGGAAGAATTTGACTGGAGGGTTTTCAATGCCTGGAACTCAGTGGCACTCATGTTCTTGAAGGTGCCAGTGTCTTCATATGCCTCAATGTCATTGAATACTGCCTGCTCAAAAGCGATAAGTTCTGCTGTAAGACTGACGGCCCTGGGTCCCACAAACTGGGTACGCCGCGCATCGCACCATCACCACTATGCTAGTAGGTGGTGTGTGCGTGGCGTACACTGCAGTATTTGTTGTAAGCAGCAGGTGCGCTTGCAGAGCAGAGGCGAGGCTGCAGAGCTGTGTTACACAGCGCAACGGCCATAACCAGATTGGTGTCACCCCATGTGATGGTGTCACCCGGTGCGGTCCGCACCCCCCTAGTGACGCCGCTGATTATAAAGACTTGCCATAGGGGGTGCATTGGTGAAATAATGTTGGATTTAAAGTCCATCACCTTCCCTACTGTTGCGCAGACTAGAGGTGAAATAATAAATAAACCTATTCCAAAATCTAGCACACCTCAAGGCAAGTCGTTATAACGACTTGTGTGCTGAAAGAACATGTAGTAAAGATACGTTTGTTCTAATGATGGTCCTGTGAGGGCACCACATGATTCCCCCTTACGAAATCCTGTGATACATTTATCTAAGAGTTTGCTCCCTCAAGGGCTACTGACAAAGGATATTTTAGCTGTATTAAACCTACGACACCTACAACAATTAGGGCCTAATTACAACCGTACCTCAGAGAGGTGGCATGGCCATGCAAACCATTGCACTACCGCTCAGTCGAAGGTCACCGTTGCCCGCCCACCCACCAGAGTACTACTTTTCAGTGGTCTGGCAGGTGAGCAGCATGGCGGTTCCCCCTATGGTGCCCTTTAAAAGGTGGTGGTATGTTTAAAAGGGTACCTCAATGGGAACACTTCACAAGGTTCCTGCATGACCTAGACTCAAAAGGCCATGATGTGCAGGAACCCATGTGCATGCACACAGGGGGAACATGTTATACCCCCCTACGTGCATCCACTTATGTCTGAGGCACAGTGGGGCCCTGTAGGGCCCTCTTCGTTTCCTCTCCACTAGGCTTTTGATAGGAAACTCGAAATATGCTTGGCAGGTCTGTGGTGGTCCCGTCAGGCAAATTACGCCTTCTGACCGCTGCTCCTATTCCAGGGAAAGGCGGTTCCCCTGTGGGGTGCCAGCGGTCCTAGTGCGGTCCAACTACCTGAGTCGTAATTGGGCGGTCGTACTGCCGGTGTGGAGTTGGCTGGATCCAGCACTGCCGCGTCACCTACAGTATGGTGAGCCGAAGACCGCAAGACACATAATCAGGCCCTTAGAAAGAATCAAAGGCACATAATTAGGAAAGGCACCTGAAAAATGTACTTGAAACTATGCAATTGACAATTGTACACCCCCATAGAATGACACAAACTGCACATCCTTCAGAACACTAACCAACCACAGATTATTCATAGCTCTCTTCTTGAGATACAATTTCTATATTTTCTATTAAAATGGTGAGACTCCAGTGATACCACTGAGAGCCCACTCTACGATACATTGGCACACTTCATCACTCTGCAAGGTCCAACATTGCTGCTTAAAGTTGATCATGCTTGCACAGTTCTAGATGGCTCTCTGCCTCATCCCCCCTACCCCATCCACAAATCGACCAAGGACAGCTATGGGCACGGAGACCACAAACAAAGGAAACTCATGTTTGACCATGCCAAGACACCTCAGCGACAGAAACCCCAATTGGACACAGAGAAGGGCTCCACTGGAGATGCCATGATGGCTCCTTCAGATGTCACATCTGCAACCATGACAGAGCTTTGCATAGGTCTTTATTCCCTAGATGCCCAACTTGACTCTCTGGCCACTAAACTGGACCAGGTAGAGGAGCAGCTACATTGTCACTCCTCTAGGCTGGATGACACTGAAAAACAAATCTAGGAGGTGGAAGACGATACCAGCTCTGTTGCGAAGCGCCTACAAAAAGTAGGGAAATTACTTAAAGCTGTTATGACCAAGAAAGAAGACTTTGAGGCACAATCATGCTGAAATGATGTCTGTATTGTACGTGTGGCAGAATTAACTGATATGAGCAGACCCAACCTTTTCATTGAGCAGCTTCGACAGACAGTCCTTCACCAATACCTTTGTGGTGAAAAGAGCACACATGTCCTGGGGCCCTCACCTGCCTCCTGGCACCCCCCAAAACAACTGATAGCTCTCCTGCTAAACTACTAGGACAGGGAAACGCATTGCAACTGGCCCAGAAAAAAAATCCCCCTGCAGTTCCAAGGCTCTGTTGTGTCCTTGTTTCCCAATTTCACGGTAGCGGTGCAAGAGGCATGGCAAAAGTTTATGAATATCAAAAACACACTCCACAAACAAGAATTTTAATTTTGAATGCTGTACTGAGCCTAGCTGAGAGTAGAGGTACATGAAAAAAACAGGATTTTTGCAAACTCAGTAGAGACTGTAAGCTTCTGCAAACAACATGAGGTGGGGAGGGCGAACTCGTCCCATCACGCCAAGCTAGAAACCTCCACATCAACTACCGCTGAAGACTCTGTCTGCCTTACCCCTGAGTGACCACAGTCCTTGTGCTACCATGAGGTACTGCCCTTCCTGTAATGCCCGCCAGCAGCCTGATCTCAATGAGACATTCTCAGCATGTGTCTAAGCTAAAGCTAATAGCTTTAAGGTGGAAACCTGCAACTAAATCCATTTCAGTAAACTCTGTTCCTGAGAGCACCCTCTACTTTGGCATTGCCCACCTCGTATGTGGTCACATGTATCAAACAATTTTGCATTTGCAAATGGTTCGATACGCTAATTTCATCCATTTGCGAATGCAAATTAACCTTTCAAGATGTATGAACGGATTTATAGTCACAATTTTAGGTAATCGCAAAAATAGCAATTACCTAAAATTGTGACTACAGATAGGGACTCACAATTTGAGATTCTCTTACCATATGTGGCAAGCATTTTCTAAATGCAAACTGTGCATTTAGAAAAATGCTTTTACCATTGACTCCAAGTCGATAGTAACCATGTGCAAATGTTAAAAAATGCGCAAAAATGAAATTTTCAAAATGCCATGTAGTGCACACATGCCCCTAGGGCATGTGTGCTCTTCACAAGTGCAAATTTGTTTTGGGCTGCTTCAGGAGGGGCCTTAGGCCCCTGGGAACCCTTGGTTTTGCATTACCTAATTTGAGATTACCAATTAAGTAATTGCAAATTAGCTAATGCAAAACCATTCACAACCATGGGCCTTTATGCCCATAGGTACAAATGGAGTAGTATTACCTATTAGCAATTACCTATTTATGGAATTGCTATTTGGTGATATTAAGGAGTCACTAAATCTTTGGTTATTCCTCACATACATAGCATTTGGTGATTATCAAATAGCGATTCAGTAAAAATCGCTTTTTGGTAATCACAAAATTCTTTTTTGATACATGTGCTCCATGGTGTATACCACATTACTGAGAATGTGGCTTTTGTTTTGGTTTTGTTTAGATTCACTAGATGTTCTACAGTTTGGTGAGGTAGGAGGTGGGATGTTACCTGTTTGTTTGACTGTTTTTCTGGTAATTTATTGTCAGGCTACACTATGTTATTACTGACCCCTCCACCAGAGATAGGACACATCACGATTTTCTATTGATGGGGACCCATCCTGGAGTGAGGCAGGTGATAGAGCTTCAATTGTATGATGTTGCTCAAGAATCTCCACAAGGGTATACAGGTTAGCGCGACATAGCATCAAAGTGTCCTTTCTCCAAGAGACATCCCTCTTCCCTAGAACCACATGCACATTTGCTTCAACATGGGGGGATGGTTATTATTTCTCTTTTAACAGCTCTTACTCCCATGGGGTCTGTATTCTGATACACAAGAGTATGCTCTTTAGCAAGTCAGTTAGCTATGCTGATGCAGCCAGGTGCTACGTGGTGGTCGCAGGCACCATAGCTGGTACGTGAGTGTTGCTGGTCAATGTTTATGGCCCTAATGTAGACGGCCCTCACTTCTACCAAAATGTTTTACCACCTACAGGCCATGTTGAGGCTGAATTGGGGATATGGGGTGGAGATTTCAATCTGGCTAGTTTTCAATCCCCTAGGCAACTCCACCGGTTCCAGAGTAGGTATAAAACCCCATGTAATGCAAGTCGTTCGTCAAACACCTTTTCCCTAGCAGACGCATGGTGCCTAGGCCACCACATGATCTCAGCCTACACCTTCTATTCAGCTCCTCTGAAATATCTTTTTTATTGGCATTTGTTATTTTCCAAAACATACATTCCACAATCCACATATTGCTATGTGTATGATACATCTTTACAATGATTATCCCTTTGTTCAGCAAGTAGGCAAAAGGACATCGAAAATTAAATTACATGTTATGCGTTGGTTTTTACATCAAAAATCATAAGCCTCGCAGGTACACCATAACAACTTGTAGTGTTCACAGCCCTACAGTTTCCTCTATCACACGACCAAAGAAAAAAAAAGGTCAAAACATAAAACAATAGGGAAGACCAAGCAATTCCAATGGTACAAGCCTGTTGTCCATGTGGGAGTGGCAATGTTACATGGCCAGGCTTCGAAAGAGCGCTGTACTATCAATCACACAATTCCCAGTTGCATCCGATAAAACATAAAAAGAAGTACAGTCTGGTTCTGGGGGATAACTAGCGCCAAAGTAATCCAGCAAATAGCTAATGAAACACAAGTGTATGGTCTGTGTCTCTTCCTAATTTGAAACAAAACCATGAAAACTAACTACCAGGGGTCGTGATCCATATATCTTATACGATTTATCATTATTATTATTATTATTATGGGGCTAATGACATCCGTGGGGCAATGAGGGAGGCCCGGGCGGTGAAGGGCTACAAAACCTCCCTTCCATGTTGGATGAACGCAGTGGGGAAGGAGTTCTCCCTATGCTTTAAAGTTTAAGAGATACTCATGCCTTGTATTGGGTGCCTCCCATGCCAAATCAGGACTATGTCCAGCTCTAGGTGTCTGTGTCAGTCAGCTCTATATCAGAGGACTGTGGCGGTGCATGCCACTACTCCCAAGCTTTCACTAATTAAGCCCAGGGTTCTGCGAGCAGTTTGCATCTTTTTGTCACTCTATCTTCTTTGAGCAAAGCCAGTTCCTCAGCTCTTGCCAAACATGTCACATCATCTTCCCATTTGGTAAGTAACGGTGCCTGTTTTGCTTTACACCCAAGTGCTATACGCCATCTAGCCAAGAGCAAGGCGAAATCTAAGAATTGGAATCTCAGCCTCTTGGCTTTAGGCCTCGAGAATATGCCCAGGAGGCAAGCTATGGGCGTGCATACCATACTCAGTGACATTACTGCAGCTAGCAACTTGACCACTGTCGTCCAGTAGTCACTGATCTTAGGGCAGGACCCGACCATATGGTCAAAGTCCGCATCCACTAGATTATGCAGCTATACATGCCTGGTCGGTGCAACCAAATATTACATTCAATCGGTGTGAGGTAAGCTCTATGAAATTAAATTGCAAGTATTTAAAGGTTGCATTTCGGGACACATTTTGGGGCCCTCCAGGGCCCTGTCCCATTCTTTGTCTGTGAGCTGCTTAGCAAGCACCTCTTCCCAATTCCCCTCAACCGACATAGAGGATGGTTCGAGATCTCTATGATAGCCTGGTAGAGCCATTTCACTAGGTGTCCGGCCGAGCCCAGTGATACCATTGCATGCATACCTGGGTGCGTCCCCGGTTCATTCATCTCTCTTCCTCAAAGCTCTGCTAGAGCGCCCCTGATTTTATGGTAGTTCAAGAACTGCCCAGGAGGCAACTCGTGGTATTCCAAGAAATCCATAAGTGGTAACAGCTCCCCGTCTCTATAACAGTCTCCTATTGTCCCAACCCTCTAGATGGCAGCATGTGAGGGGTGGGCCTCCCCCGACTGAGGAAGTCCCACCAAAGGAATGCAAGGTGAGTAAAGTCTCATATCTTGAGACCTTGCCGCGCATTTATCCCAACACGCCATGGCCACAGAAAGTAATACCCCCACAGAGTTAATCTTCCTACGCCGAACAAGCATCCTAGGCAGAAAGATCGCCGTCACAAAGCTGGGAGTGACAGGTAAAGTATCCAGCCCTCTCCCATCGAGCCACCGGGCCAACCACTGCAATTGGGCCACCAGGTAATAGGCCTCAAAATCTGGGGCCCCTAATCTATCGCTAGTAAGCAGGAGCCGCAGAGTTTGTAAGTATACTCTATTTCGGCCCCCATCCCACACCAAGGGCCTCATGTAGGTAGCTAAATACCGGTCGGTAACGGCCGAAATTCGGTAAATATCCCGTTACCGACCGGTATTTAGGCATTTGCGATGTAGGAGGCATGATTTCAGGATTCGGTAATTTACCGAATCGGTAATGGATCGGAAAAATACCGATTCGGTAAAATACAGATTCGGTAAATTACAGAATCCTGAAATCATATGTAGGGAGCACTCAAAAGAGGGAATATTAGTATTAAGAATTCGGTATTTACCACCAAATACTGGTTGGTGATAGGTAACGAATACCTTGCAAACAGCTATAGTTTGCTGATTTCAAAGTGCCATGTGGCAGACATACATTCCCTTAGGGCATGTATGTGCGCCACATGTGCACACATGCACTAATCAGGGGTGCAACAGGGTGTCAATGTGACACCCTGCCACCCATGATAATGCCTCCCCTATTACCGATTCGGTATTTACCGAATCGGTAATAGTAACTGGCTTCCCATTCAATCCTATGGGCCTCCAGGCCCATAGGAATGAATGGGAAGGGATGCATTATTACCGATACGGTAAATACCGATTCATAAATACCGATATTTACCGAATCGGTAATAATTACCGATTATTTACCTACATACTATTTACCGATTCGGTAAAATTCGGTATTTATGAATCGGTAAATAGTATGTTACCTACATATGGCCCCAAATCTCTTAATATAGAGTCTAATTTCTTAAACCAACTATGTGGTATTACTACTGGTAGATTGACAAAGTAATATAAAAGGCGTGCCAGCATCACCATTTTGGATAGTGCTAACCGAGCCATTACTGAAAGTTTCAAGGAGTGCCAGAAAGTGACATTCTGCTGAGGGCCTCGTAAGGTACCTCCGAGGTTACCCTCCAACATATCAGCCTGTGTATGGTAAATTTTGACACCCAAATATTTAAAAACAATCGGGGCCCAATCTAAGTCCAATGATGGGAGAGTTGGTGGTCTCGGTAAAGAGGGACACAACGGAAAGGCCCCCTTGTGGCCCCATCTAATCTAATCCCCAAACGCCCACCTTTCTGTCGAATACGTTCTGCCAAGGGCTCCATAGCTAGAGCGAACAACAGTGGCGACAGGGGACAACTCTGCCGAGTCCTCCTGTAAATATTGTAAGGTATGGATATAATGGCCCCTGTGCGGACCTGTGCACTGGGCTCCTCATATAATAGCCCTACCCATTTTAGCCAGCCCTCTCCCATCTTCATCCTCTCCATCGTTGACAGTAAGAAGTCCCAACTCAGGGAGTCAAATGCCTTCTCGAGGTCAATGGATATAACTACAGCATCCGGGTATTCGCCCAGGTCCTTATGGAACATTACATTATACAGTCTTCGCAAGTTAGTACATATGGACCACGTGGGTATAGAACCATTCTGGTCTGTGTGGATTAGCCATTGCATATGGGGCAGGAGCCTAGTGGCCAATGCCTTGCTGTGAATTTTAAAATCAGTGTTTAACATTGACAAGGATCTGAAATCCATCACTGTCGGGTTGTCAGTCTTGGTTTTTGGTAGGGGGACCACTAGGGCCTCCCTGATAGAGGATGGGAGTCTGCCCTTGTCAAGCGCAGTCACGTACAGGTGCTCCAATTGTGGGGCTAGAATATCAATGAAAGTTAAGTAAAAGTCCACAGGTAAGCCGTCTGGCCCAGGGGTCTTCCCTCTCGCCATCCCCTTAATTGCTTCCCTAATTTCACCCACTGAGAGCGCTGAAGCAAGAGAGTTGCTAATATTGGCCTCTAAACCTGGCAACCGTAGTGTATCAAGATATACCTGAATCTCCTCTGGTGGGGTGGTCTCTGGTTGCCGATAGAGGTTGGCATAGTAACTGCAAAACGCCTCATTAATGTCGCTTGGAGAACAAAGCACTTGTACCATATCATCAGTAATACTCGGGGTTGGCACCCCCCGACTGTCTGGTCTAATCAGCCAGGCCAGCAATCTACAGGCTTTACCCCCTTCCTCATGTTGACGTTCTTTTTGTCAAGTCCACTGTCCGTAATCTATCCCACGTGGAGTTGTAGCGACTTCTGAACTCTGCCATCTTATCATGTACTCCTAAACCTCTCGCTAGGTCCCTATCCAGTTCTTGCAGTTGTTGCTCCAAAACCCCCAATTCGCTGGCGATCTCTCATCTGAGGCCCTTCATCTGTCCCAAGCATTGTCCCCTGGTGTCCACCTTAAACGCCTTCTATTCCACCTACAGGGAGCTAGCCGTACCCCGGTTCTCTGAAAAATAAGTGTTCAGTGCTGCTGCTAACAACTGTCGAGACCCATCATCTTCAAACAAGGTAGGATCTAACCTCCAGGAGGGTATCAGATTCCTCACAGCGGTAGGAGCAAACCGCATCAGCAATGGGCTATGGTCAGAGATAGCTCTTCCCATGTATTCAACTTCAGACAGCATGTGTGTCAGTTTAGTGGAGCAAAAGAACATATCTAATTGAGTGTGGAGGTCATATAGATGGGAATAATAGGAATATACTCTCTGTTGACAGTTTTGGAGTCTCCACAAGTCCACCAATCCCCATCCCACAGCCCATCATCCAAGCCCCTGTGCTGTGTTGGAGGCCAGCGTTCCCCTCAATGGGGGGGTAGATCTATCCCAGTCTACATCGCACACACAGTTAAAATCACCACCGAATATCAGATTGTCAGCATCCACACCCACTAAGACACTTGAGAACTTTTCCAAAAAAGGGATCTGTTCTCGATTGGGGGCATATAAGCTACCCAGTGTGATCTCCCTCCATGCCAACTTCCCTTGTATCACCACATATCGCCCTTCTATGTCCACCACTTTATGGGAGAGCTGAAAAGGAACCCATGGTCTAATCCGCACTAGTGCCCACCTCGCACAGGCAGAGTAAGTGGTCACATACAGCTGTCCCCTCCACCTTCTTTTCACTCGCACCACTTCAGTCTCCGTGAGGTGAGTCTCCTGTAGGAGCGCCACATGGACCCCTCTGTGGCGTAAATAGTGCAGTATACATTAGCGCTTAGCAGGGGAGCCCATACCCTGTATATTCCAGGTAAGGGGTTTGAACCCTTCAGGCCTAGTTGTCTGATTCGCCATTAAGCAAAAGAATAGTACCCACCCGGATCCCTCCCCCGTTCAGCAGCCCTATAAAGTATCAAATACGACCTAGTGAGTAACATCAACCCTAAACAAATAACTCCCACACCTCACCTTTGTGTGGACTGACAACGGTCAGCTGCCCAAATGTACACCTCCAGTGCATAGCACAATCTTACGACAAGAATGTCCTAGGCAACTAGCCAAGTTCCTAGTAGAAGAGCGTGACCGAAGTTTCTAAAGTTTAATAATAAAGCAGTGTAGTTTCCATGGCGACTTAGCCAAAACAGGCAGTCCCCACCCGCGTCCAGAGGCCACCCCAAGCCCCCACCCCCCCTCTTCCATCAGGAAATGAAAGGACCTTAGAAGCAATAGAAACGTATACAGGTTGCTCAATTCAACAGTATGTCAGTGAGAAGGATGGGAAGAGCGACAGAAGGGAAAAGGGGAAATAGGAGAGCAAGAATAAGAGGGGGGGAGGAAAAGAGCAGGGGGAGGAGAGAGGAGAATTATCTCGCCACTTATCCGAAGAACTAATTGTCAGTCTGCGGAGTCACATCCGGCAGGCTTTTCTGACCACTTCGTGAAGTGTCCGATCCTGATTCTTTGGTTCCATGATTCGCGTCTGAGCCTTTCGCTTGATTGGAATCTCCACCATGCAGCAGCTTCGCTACAGCCTTCAGCGCATTTTCTCTCTCCTCAGCCGTCCTTGATGGATTCGGCCTCTTTGTGGCCTTCCGGCGTTGTGGTCTCCAGGGTCGCTTCCCAGAGTCCCCCGTTCCTGTCTCCAGCCGTTTAGATCTAAGCGGAGCTTGGCCCTCTGTCCTATAGGTTTCGATCCACTCCCAGGCGGATTTAGGATCATCGCAGAAGTGTGTTTTACCGACCAATATAATTTGCAGTCTAGCCGGGTACATCAGTGAATACAGAATGCGTCCTCACGTAACGCTCGCTTGACCTCTAGGAAGGACGCACGGCATTGTTGCACCTCCCGCATGTAGTCTGGGAACAGAGAAACCTTGCAATTGTCCACCATGAAAGGACCATCGGATTGTGCTTTCTGGAGCAGTACGTCTCTTTCATGGTAATGAAGCAACCTGGCCACCTCTAGTCTCGGAGCTATAGCCGGCGCCGGTGGTCTGTTGGGCACCCGATGGGCCCTCTCCCGGGTGTAGAACTGCATTAGACTCTAAGGGGCCACCACGTCTCTCAGCCAGTTCTCTAAAAACGTTACCATGTCATGTTTCTCCGGCAGCCCCATGACTCACACGTTGTTTCGATGATTGCAGCCTTCTGCGTCCTCTGCTTTACGTTCCAGCACACCCATTCGATCTGACAGGTTTTCCACCTTTGCGGGCAAAACTTTTTGCATGGGGGCCAGTTCCTCAAGAGTCGACTCCCTATGTTTCACACCTCCGACAGCTTACCATGTTCGGCCCGTAACAGACCCAATCCCACCGCAACTGTACTTATGTCCTGGTGTAGCATCGCCTTGGTGTCGGCAATAGCCTCCAGGATCTTGGCAATTTGCTGTTGGACAGGTATCTCGAGATGTTCACTTCCAGGATCCTGAGTCGCTGAGTCCACAGCACTATTGTCGTGTTCTTGAGGAGGACCCATCAGCCTCCCCCTAGGTCTCCCCATGGTAAGTGCAGCATGTTCTACGACCTCAGATCTCGTGCGGCCCGCTGTCTGTGCACACGTAGCCATGCCAGGTGTCTCCAGCACGTGCCTCTCCAGTTTGCACAAAAGGTGGGGAAGTCACGACTGCTTACACAGTGCCAGTACCCTGATCACGTCTGCGTCCACACCAAGGCGCCAGCCCCAGACAACAGGAAGCACCCACAGCCGGATGGCAGGGGGTGATGAAGTGGACGCGATGCAGACCCCAAGCAGGGTCACTAATGGGGGATCCACTGCGACCTCTTCCCTCAGTGTAAAACGCCAGTGGAGCCTCACCTCAGCTTCAGGCCGCAGTGCGGCTACCCATATCACCGGTGAATCCCTCCAGCAGCAAACGGGTGTGACCTAATTCAGGTATTCTCTAGGTTGATCCCAGCAGGGGTCCGCCGCACAATCACCACGCCCCCACAGGTAGACAGGTCACAAACAGTGCAGTCCCCACCTCCTCAACAGGCTCAAAGAAACAACAGGCCCTATCAGGTCACCGGAAGTCCAAGTTATCGGTTGCGGGGGTGGGGCACCCCCGCTAATGCCACGCTCAGACCATGGGATGTAGGGCTGTTTAGAGGCTCAACTCCCTTTGTCCCTGTGCATCACAGATCAAGGGGTCTGTGTCAACAGAGAGGCACATCTGTCTTGAGGAATGCAGGCCAAGCAGTTCTATCGGTGAATCCCTCTCTATCACTGGGAGGTCGCCGGTATTGTGGATAAACAGCGTGGGTCCAAATATGCCCTGCAGTGTCTCCTCAGAGTGGAGCATAGTGTGGCAGATCACTGGCACACACACCCACCATAATACTGTCTGGCCACGGGGGCACCTGCAATCCCAGAATGTGCTCGCCAGTGGCACCACCCGGCTCCACCCGTGGCTCCTCTTCCCCACTCACAGTCGCGGGGCTCAAGGCAGTTCAGGAAGGTAATTGCTCTCTTCGGGGCCCACGCTCCGACAAGGAGCCGATCAGCTCACCACGATCTGCTCCTCCTGGGCTCTGTCGTTGCACACCCCCGATCCGGCGTCTACGAGATGCGGGACCCGATTTCACCAGCTCCAGAGGCAGGCCGTAGGGGTCCGATCGTCTTCAGCTCCACAAAGGCCTCTGTGCAGTCTGGCTCACCTGGATGTGGGAGACCGGAGCTGCCATGACACAGGCCGCTTTCTTCCGTCTAGGCCGCCATCCGTCAGTTCTGCGCATAGATCGTTGTTAGTGTTTCTCGGCCCCACGCCATATTCCGGCCCCCAAGTGCAGCGCTGGGCACACGAACACGTCCGCTCGGGGAGAGCACAGGAAGGAGCCCCCAGGCCCGGGCAGGATCACTGCTGAATCAGGAATAATGACTCGACTGGCGCGGAGCACTCTGCTCATGCGTCCGCCATCATTGGCTTCATGGCCACGCCCCACCTTCTATTCAGCACCTCATTATGTCTCGACCAGGATAGACTCTTGGTTCATCTCTGCAGCTGCAGCTGCTGCTTTGTGGCTGGCAGACATAGCACATTTACCTTGCAGAATGTCCGAACATGCCCTCGTAAAAATGGTATTGCTGTTGTCCTATGGGGAGCCTGGAGAGGTTCAAGTTCAAGTTTCTTTATTTTGCATAGTTAATTAAAACCATTGCAATATTAGCATTTAAAAATAAAAGAAATATAGACAAATGCTCAATATAATTTTATCAATCATTACCACCTTTTTGAGCACTACATTGTAGAAAAATATCTTCAAATAAAACAGTTAAAACCCAAGGTAGAAAAATACTGTACAATTTTAAAATCAAATTTAATAATAGTGGCGTTGGTGAATGACAATTAGTTCGCTGGGTATAGTGGAGTGCAGTCACAGATTTTTGGCTCACAACATCATCATACCAACGCTCAATTGAAGTTTACTATTTTAGAAATTGTTCTATCCAAATTGGGCTCTGATACTTCCAAGATTTTAGCTCAAAGGGAAGTTTGGTGGACTAAATTTCTCCACACACTGGCACCAGCAGGGCTTAGTGACAAATTGGAAATGCAATGTTTTCTTTAAAATACGTAGTCTGTAAGTACAGTCCTTACCATTCTCCTATCAACCATCAGTTCATTCATTATTTCACTCGCAGTCTTTCATGGGCAATTCTTTCACTGGGTACTTCTTTTCATTAGTTACTTTTGTTCATTCACACTGTGGCTTCTATCTTTGAATGTTTCTCTAATCATGTTTATTATTGATGAGCATCCATATATCGGAGAATCACATACATTTGTAGGATAGAATGAGCAGCTATGTCTACATACCTCTTCCTCAATATGCTGTTGAGCATGCATAAGTATACAAGGTTCACTGTTAGTTAATCTCACATACACATATTCTTGAGCTTCTTTATTCTTACATTGACTCCACATTGTTTTAGTCAGTGTCTTTGCCCACCCACGTATCTGTCATCTTGATAGTTCATTACGAGAGTGGACTTCTTTTTTACACAATACTTTATTAAGTTTCATTTTCAGAGGACTGAGATGGAGACTCAACCTAATACATGGTGTTCATCACCATAGTGACCTGTACTCACACAGTACAGGCCATCGATGAGAATGTTTTTTTCATTTTTTTCATTTTCAGGCTTTTTATTTTCATTGTATTTTATTTTATTTTTCACGGAGACACAGAAAGCAACCATTTGCTTCAGTCTTTTTTCGATTTCTACAGGTAGCGCATACGAGGTGACGTTAGACGCGAGGTAGTCTTAACAATTTTCTTCATAAACGCACTCTTAACTTTGCCGCTTTTCGGCAACTATGTTCACCAGCATCGCCTCGCCGTCCAGGTCTGATGAGAGTGTCACTTCTAATTTCAAGGTAAAGGGCCATATTTTGCAACTTATATAAGTGTCGAGTTGACAGCGAGTGTACAACAGTTAAGTTGGCTGACCACCCAGCTGATCATTACTTTGTCCGCGTTGTTTTCTCTGGTCCCAGGTTGTGCCCGGTTCAGCTATTTCTCCACAGGCTTTGACAGCATGATCAGCAGTGGCATCTTTGCCCTTTGAATCAGTCGACATCCTGTACTTCTACAAATACAACAGGCAACAGCAGTCTGATACGAGGTACATTGTTTGTAGCATGTGATTTTCCAAGACATTCACATTTCAGAGGATGTGTAATATAGAGTCCATCTTGTGTTTTGTATATTCCAACAGACTACTTGAAGTTTTCGGTACATCGCTCAGAGGATTGCGGGTGATAGTTCTCAATATTGAGAAGACATTTTTTCAGCATCTACTTCATAGATCTCAGCGATTTCAGTAAGGGCCATCAATCAAGTGCTCAATTCTTTTTTCCCATTTTCTCTCCTTGTTTTCAATTCTTTTATTTTTCTTCTTTCTTCTTTCGTCTTCTTGTTGATTCGAGGACATCACTGGTCACCCACAAAGGGAGTGTTTTCCTTTTATCATTGGTTTGTGGTTTCTCTTCTTCACACAGAAACATGCCACCTCACAATATAAACAATTTTTAATTCGGTCCACAAGAGTTGATTCTTGTTTGGTTCAAGGACATGTACAGGCGTGTTTCTACCACTCTGGCCATGCACGTTGTATTCATATATTATGTGTATGCATGTTTTTATTATTCAACTCATTGAATATCAGCAAATGTTCTTTTGTTCTATTTTCTTAAATAAAGGCCCCTGCAGAAGGGATTTTTGAGAATCCCAAAATGCATTGGGCAACTTCAACCACATTCGCCGTCTACTGTATAGTTATAAGCTCTAAGTTGATGTTTTTTTAAGAAAAACTGATATTGACAATTCAAAGGTTTATTTGGAAATTAATTATCAAGTTTCACACAAACATAAACATTTTTCTAATTTCAATGGTTTATGAAGCTCAATTATTAAAGGAGCATATTTTGTGTTACAAGATAAGTCATTTTTGTGTTTACGTTTTGTTCAAGTAACGACACTTTTCATGATTAAGTGTACATTGTGTAAGAGTTGACAGATTGTTCACCGCAGTGCATCCGGTATACAGATGCAGGAGCACCTGCTTTTCTTTTATGTTACTCAGATTGGCTACCTTTTCCGGTTTGCACGCATAATGTGTTTTTAGATTGTATACGCAGAAATAAGAGTTATTCGAGATAACAGATGAATATTACAGTCACTAGCAGTGCGCTGACTTTCATAGATTTTTCAACCGAACTTGCCAATAGACCAGTATCGTATTGTGTATGTTGTTCAAGTTCTCTGGACTGGTTGCGAGCTTATTCACTAAAGTGCAGGTGGAACATCCTTGGTGTTGTCTAAGCAAAGGCCTCTTCCTATCTACAGGACGTCATACAGCGTCAGAGCTTTGTGTGTGATATAAAGCATTTTCGGCATTTTGGGTATTTTTTGTTTGGCCAGCATAAGGAATTTTACCAATCTACAGTTCAATTGTGTGTTCTCCGGATTTAGGCAAGCCAGCACTGCTTGCCTCCTGGTGTGGGTGCCTTTCTGCTTAAGGGGTTCTTTTAGGAACTGTTGCAGTTCTTGATGCAGTTCCTTGCATGAACAGGTTAGGTGTAAAATATCTCCTTGCTTGGTGTTACACAGTCTGCATGTGTCTTGTGCTGTTGTCCTCAGCCATGGTGGAAGATGCTGAGCACACGGAAAGATCCCCAGTCTATGCCTTAGAAAGTTAATTTTTATGGCTTTGGGATATCCCTGATTAAAGAATGTTTGTGGGGCAAGTGATTTGTAGGGGTTCAAGTTCATCTAGGTGTGAGATCTATTTGAGAAGTTTGCCTTGTCCTCCTCCAAAGAAATTGGTTTTATGCATTTCCAGACTAGTTTTTTAAAGGTTAGATAGCAGAGTTGCATGTCCCAGAGTCTTTTAAGTCTGATAGATTCCAGGGCTAGCTGAAGGTAGCTTCTAGCTTGGGAGGACTCCCTATGCTGGATGTCGTGCCACAGCAGATGATTTAACGTGTTTGTAGTGGCACTTCTGATCTTATGCCAGCAGATGATGTAGGATCCGTTCCTGGCCAAGACTTGTTGTAAAAGACCAAACTCCAGCCTTATTTGAGCCGGTGAAGTATAGGGCGGGAGGCAGAACATGGTTCTGTATTGTTTGACCAGTGCGTTGTCCAGATCCTTTGAGTCTCTTCCCTGCAGTGCCTCACTGCCATAGGCAATCGAGGGGAGTAGTTTAGCCTGGACTACCTTCAGCAACGGGCTCAATGATGGCCCCATCAATTTACTTGCAAGGTTTTTCAATGATAGAGATATCAACAATCCTTTCCTTTTTATTTCCTCTTTCTGGCGCTTAAAAGACCCTTCCTTGTCGATTATAACTCCTAGATACTTGTACTCATGAGCTGGATCAAGTTTAGTGCCGTCCAGGAAGCAGGTCCTCTGCAGATTTTTTTGGTTGTTTATTGTCATTGTCCGAGTCCTATTCAGATTTATTTTTAAGTTGTTTTCTGTAGCGTAGTTCTGCATTTCCGTTTCCATAGATGTTGAAGACCAACGTAAGTGTGACAAAGCAGAACTACGTCATCTGCATACACAAGATTGGTCAATGTTTTTCCTCCTAGCTTGGGTGAGTGTGAATTACAGGCATCGAGCGCTTTTGGGAGGTCATGCATAGATTGAACAGGGTTGGTGCGAGCACACAACCCTGTTTTAGTTCTTTTGTTGTAGGGACTTTAGAGGAGAGGTAGGTACCACCACCTAGTTTCACCTAGTTTCGCCCGCACCCAGATGTCTGTATGTAAAAATGACAGAAATTTTAAGATAGGCTGTGGAATGCCCCATAGCACCAGTTCCCCCCACAATCTGCCCCTCTCTACGTTATCGAAAGCAGCACTGAAGTCGATGTAACATAGATTTAGGGGTAGGTTAGAGGTTTTTGCTGTGTCGATTAATAAAGAGATTGTAAGGATATTTGTTGATGTGCCGGCCATTTTGCGGAAACCGGTCTGGTTCAGTGGTATTATCTGGTTTGCCTCTGCCCAAGATGCGAGCTCCTCTAGTATGGTGCCTGCAAAGTATTTTACTTCATTACAACTAGGCGATAGTTGCCAGGTTCTGCCTTATCTCCTTTTTTGTAAATTGGCACAATTGTTGAGCCCTTCCAAGATTCGGGTATTCTGTTTAGCAGCCTGACGTCCAGAAAGAGAGGTTGCAGGATGTCAGCCCAGTCCTCCGTCTTTGCTTTGAAGAGTGCAGGTGGAATGCTATCCGGTCCTGGAGCCCCTTCTTGCCTCCCTTTGCCGATCTGCTCTTTTATTAGGAATGACAGGGGGCTGCTAGCTACACATGATGGTATTTTTCCTGTGGCTAGCAACTTCTGCTCTCTTGTCTCAGTGGCACATGCCCCAGCTTTTTCTTCTGGTGGCCAGCTATTAAGAGTATGTGCTCCGACGCCTCCCATTTGGTGGTTAAAGGGAGTAGTAAGAAATTCCACCCAGATTGCTTCTGAGATGTATGACGCGATGTCCTCATGATGAGGGTGGATAATCCCATTCACGGTTTTCCAGAAGCGGGCACAGTCATTGCGATTTGTGTCATGTAAGAGTTTTGCCGAGGTTGCATTCTCTTGATCTCTGCCAATGTTCCATTTCAGGATTTTAAGTGCTGCCCTTTGGTCCTTGAAGGATGATCGTGAGCTGGCATTTCCCAGAAGTATTCTCAGTCTGGAGAGGAGATGGTGTTTTTTGGATACAGCACTTCATGACACAATTTTTCTATTACAGTTATGGGACTTCATAACAGAACATTTCACGAGAACTTCTGACTCAGTGAGCACGCAGGCCACACTGTAGGAGGATTTTAAAGCCTATGTACTCAGAGAGTGCATGGCTAAACACTCAGGCATCCTTTGCAATACATGTGCCAATCTGTGTCATAAAGAAACCACGCTGCTTGTAATTGATCAAGCCATTGCGAGATCTGACCTTGAGGACCCAATGTATCAAAGCTTTGTCTTGATGATGGAGTTCTGTGACCTCGCCGATTGAGAGGTGGCTTATCTTGGGAAATATCCCTGGCGTGGAGACATCGCGAAGGTGAGTGCCCTGGCCTCACTCTGTCCAGACTACTGCATCTGAATCGACAGGCAGAATATATAATCGAGTTGTTAGTAGACAGAGGCGGGAGTGTGTCAGTTAACAAGATCATCATCATTGAGCTCTAGCATTACAATGAATTGTTTTATACCCTACACTCCTCGGGTGACACTCAAGCTGTAACAGAGTTTCTTGGAGAGGTTGCTGTGGTCTGACTAAACGAGTACAAAGGAAATATTTATGCAACCCATCTTGTTTGATTTTTTTTTCCAATCGATTGATGCCCTCTGTGGATCTACAGCCCTAGGTCTGGACGGCAACCTGTGCCCCTCCTACAAAGCCTACAAACCTATTGTAATCCTAGACCCCTTGAAAGGCTCTTGAGGCTAGACTGCTCCATCTGATGCTGCATGAGGCGGTAATTACACTGTTTTTAATGCCTGGGAAGGCACCTAACCTCTGAACCTCAACCACCCCCTTGTGCCCTTAAACCACGACAACAAAATACTGGGCAAGTTAATTGCTACCCAGTTTCATTATATTATATCCCCAATATAAACATGTTTTGTGCCCTCACTCCCAATTTATGCACTGTATTTGAGGTCCTAAACCAGATCCCTCTCTAAGTACCAGCGGCAGTCGCCTTACTTGATGGCAAAAAGTCCTTTGATTCACTTGCGTGGATCTACCTGAAAGCAACATTGAAAAAGTTGGGCATACCCAGTGGCTATTTTGAACTCATTATGTTGCTTTATAGGGCTGCCTCCTCTCTCAGCTTTTTTTCATCATCACAATGGACCCTCTGGTTAGACACCTGAATGAGCGACATCTAAACCGTGGCTTGTGTTTTAGCTTGGGCTCCCTCCTAGTATCAATGTATGCCAATAACATCTTTCTCTTTGTAAGGAACCCAGTAGATAACCTTCTGCCTCTTTTATGTGAAATTATTCGCTTTGGTGGCATATCTGGCCTCAATATTAATTTAGCCAAGTCTGAACTATTTCTGCTCACTGAAGACTGTACCAAATACCTGGGAATCACTCTCCATAAACAAAAAGAAAAGTTTTTCATTTAAACTACAGTCCGGCAACCAAGCAGGTTGAGTGCTGTATCAAACTACCACTCTCTATAGCAGGTAGCAACACCGTTATAAAGATGGTTGCCCTCCCCTTTTCTTGTATCTATTCAAGAATATCAACATTTCGCTGAACAACACTTTCTTTGCCACTCTGAAGAGCCTCATGACCCAGATCATTTGGGCTGGATATAGACCTTGTATCAAATGGGTCCCCTTGATGCTCCTGTATGGTAGGGGTGGTTTTGGCATACCAGTCCTACAGCTCTATTTCCCGGTGGTACAGTGCCAATTTGCTTACCATTGGAACCATCATAATACTCGATTACCATATGCTAGACCAGAGAAAAATCCAATAGAGTAGATGCCACTGTCCTCTCTTTTCCCCATGGGCATACCGTGAGACCCTGCTGACATTCAAACCCTGTTCACTACTAGTTGGACTTGAGGGAAGCTGCAATGGCACATGAGGGGGGCTACTCTGCTCCCCCATGGTCACTCTGACATTTAAACCACTTCTTTCCTTCACCCAAGAGAAACTAGAATACTGCACACTTCACATTCACAGCTAACACACAGTGGGGGACCTCTTCCCGGATGGCCATGTAATTTCTTATCTTTACCATATCCATTTTGTGGATGCTACTAACATAGACTGTGTTATACTCTTACACCTTCATAATACTCTGTGGGCCTAGATTTTCTCTTACCAACCTCTGGAATTCCCTCCATTGATATTAGTGATTACAACAACAATGAGGAGGCAACTGGTCTCCAGACTGTCTCAGGCATGTATTGTTCTTCAGCCACAGTGCAATGGCAGGGTGAAGGCAGCAAGGGAGCTGGACTTGGGACATCCACTACCAGACAAACCCGGCAATATTGTTGCCCCCAGACAAAACTCATCTCTCCCAACCACAGTCACAAGCTTATCATTTGTAAATTTATGCACTGAGCTTATACTATGCCTTCTAGCCTGGCCATAATTGAGCCTACTTGCTCCCATCACTGTCCAAAGTACCATGCAGATAATGCCAACTTCCTCCATCTATCCTGGTCCTGCCCAAGTATTTAGGACTACTGGACAGAAATCCTCACTCCCAATTCTGTGCTAGTTCTGCTGGGATTAGTTAAGGACATCCCGCTGGGCATGGTAAACAGCCTTTAGTACACGGCTGCTACTGCGCATACCATTACTTCGCAAGCGTTACTATGCTTGCGATGTTACAACGCGTACCATAAGTACGCAAGTTGTTACATCGCAAGCGTTGTTACAACGCATGCGTTTTAATGGTATGCACTAACGAACTTTAAAAAAAGATCCATGTTGTTGTGAGGAAACTGAGGCTGTTTCCTCACAACGACATGTACCGCCCCTCGGAGACGGTGTGAAGAAGGTCCCAGGAGGAGAGAGGAACCACGAGGAGAGTGAGGTAAGGTGGATGTAGTGTGTTTTTGTAGTGTAGGGGGTCGTACTGGGGGTACTGTTTTAGGGTTTAGGGTAGTGTTGTGGTGTTTGTGAAGTGTAGGGGGTCATGCTGGGGGTAGTGTTTTAGGGTTGAGTGTATTGTTGTGGTGTATGTGTAGTGTAGAATAGAATTTTAGGGTTTAGGGTAGTGTAGGGGGGCCGTGCTTGGTAGTGTTGGAGTGTAGGGACATGAGTGGGGGTCGGGGGGTTGTGCTGGTGTAGTGTATTAGGGTTTAAGGTAGTGTTTTGGTGTATGTGTGGTGTAGGGGGTCATGCTGGGGGTAGTGTTTTAGGCTTCAGGGTAGTGTTGTGTTGATTATGTAGTGTAGGGCGTCGTGCTGGGGGTAGTGTTTTATGGTTTAGGGCAGTATTGTGGTGTTTGTGTAGTGTAGGGGGTTGTGCTGGGGTAGTGTATTAGGGTTTAGGGTAGTGTTGTGGTGCATGTGTAGTGTAGGGTAGTGATTTAGGGTTTAGGGATGTGTAGAGGGTTGTGCTGGGTAGTGAATGAGTGTAGGGACAGGAGTGGGGGTCGGGAGGTCATGCTGGGGGTAGTGATTTAGGGTTTAGGGTAGTGTAGTGATGTTTGTGCAGTGTAGGATGTTGTGTTGGGGGTAGTGTGTTAGGGTTTAGGGTTAGGTTATTTTATTTAAAAATTATTTAAAATGGTCCATGTACGCGAAGTAGTGGTATGCGAAGTAATGGTCTGCTCTTTAAAAGAAATTTCTTTTTTTTGAATGCGTTTGCGAACTAATGGTAAGCGCAGTAAAAATATGCATACTCATGGCATTTGCAATGTAAAATGTAAAAACATCGCACTAAAAGCATGCGTAGTAATGGCATGCTAAGTATCGTCGTACATTCGCTGGGCATACGTAGATTCACAGCCATTATGATACTGTTAGCAAAACGCAGCCTGGAGATGCACTGGAGTAGCTATAGAGCTTCCATGTACACTCAATGGCTGAAATCTATGATTTACTGCAACAACACCATCAAAGTGTATCCCACTTTACAAACCCCTCATTGTGACCTAAGGACATTTGGCAACCCTTGCAGAACTATCTGCTAACACTGGAATCAGACACATCAGATGTGAGTTGCGAAGTAGCTTCCCAATGAAGGGTATACGTTTCCATATTGATTATCCTACATACTACTGCACTTGTATACAACTAGATGTCACCATCTATTCCCCCAGTGCATGATTGAACTTCTTGCTTCATAAATGTCACAATATGTCCACCTTTCCTGCTATGTGCCTGACTATAAAAATAATGATTTATAATTATCCATATGTCTGCTTTGTTGTTTGCCCTGTTTTGGTCATTGTCATGATGCAAAATCTGAATCGAAAGTGCTCTTCCTGATTTCACTTGTTATCTGCTGCTGGGTCTGGGCTACTAAAGTCTGTCTCTCCCTGTGTATCCTAAGCCTGATCTTCTGACTTTCGGTATGGGCTTATGCTAGTATGCTCTCTTTGGACTCTTTACCCTATGTTGCGTTGAGGAGGACCTAGGTAAGAATGGACAACATAGTCCAGACTAGCTCAAGATGACCCTATGCTGACTGGCCTTACTTTTCCAAATGACTGAAAAGTAATGCCTCTAACATGTCCATTACCACTACCCAGTTGCCCCAGACCACCCTAGCGTGTTTAGTTGGGTAGACCTCAATGCTTGTTAAGAAATCTCACACTCACACCCATCGAAATGTATTGACTAGGTTACCCCCCAGCTGTCCCTCCCAGAATAGTGGCAAAAAGCTGAATGACAATGGAAGAGAATTTTGAGGTGTGAAAGTGCCTTTCTAACTGTTACGTTACTATGTATTTGTATAGCATAGTGCTAAGGACTTTGGAGCACATTTACTATTATTTCACACAACGCGGTGTAGCTTGAGAACTTGCTGTGCTGCTTTGCGTGAAAGGGACAGAGCAGAAATCTTCCATATTTATAAATATATGGAGCATTTCTGCTCTCTCCTTGCTATGGTGAACTGTATGCTGCCTAGTGCCAATGAAGGCACCATTCACACATAGTGTAAGGGTGTCGGCCTTATAGGCATGATTGCTTATGTTCAGGAAAGGAAGCCTTCCTCCACAAATAACTATCCAAAGAGTAATTTTCCGCTTTCTATATGTGCTACAGTACATATCACTCATGGATAGAGAAAGTAACAAGGAGAAAAAAGATATTTCTCCTTGTTACACCTCGGTTGGGTAGGTGCATCATTTTGGCACAAACCCAGGTTTAGAAATCTTTGTAAATTTGGGTTTGCATCAAAATGCATTAGTGGATTCACGGGAATGCCTATGCGCCACCCATTTATTGCCTATTTTATGCAAAGCAGTGCTATGCGCTGTGTTGTATTACTTTGTATTTACCAAACCACACAAAGCCACTCAAAGTGGTTTGCGTGGCTTAGTGAATGCAAAAAATGATTTTATGTCAGGTCTGTACCACAAATGTGATGCCACCCAGGCAAAAAATAATAGTAAACCTGGGCCTTTATCTTTGATTGTGGCTATTACAAAACCCTTCTGAAATGAACAGGATGTAAGGGCCTCAATGAGAAGGGAAAAATCTGAGTCAAACCCAAAGTTGTTGCACTGTTTGAGAGCAGAAAAGCATCACAGCTACTAAGGTATGGCACTCTTCTGCACTCATCCTGGCACAATTAGGCTGCCTAGCACCATGCATAGTTCTTTGCACCATAGTGCACGGGTGTGTGTGTGTGATGTCTGGGACAGGATTTATACTGGAAGGAAAACCTTCCAGTACAAAATACTATGCCTAGACACACTTTAAAAGTTTTTCACTCTGGCTTATCTCTGTACAGAGCAGCACTTACGCAAAGTCAAAAAGTTTGTAGAAACAACAGCATTTCTAGTATTCATGCCACTCTCAAAGATGCATTATTTGTTTATTCAAAACCCTGTCTGCTATTGTTAGCAGATATGATTTATTACCTGAAATCATGGATGGCTGCTGGGTAATGCCCATGTAGCATCCATGAACATCCCCCCTGTTAACCTGTCAAACATTGTATTTGCGATAGCACAAAAAAATGATGCAAGGAAGCTAGTAATAAGAAGGCAATCTTAGCCCATCATTCTTCTAAAATATGGATACATTTCAGACGAAACAGCCTTAGGGTGATCTGCCCCCCAACTTTTTGTTGGCCCTCTCCACTTTTCTGGACTTGTTTCTGCAGGTATTAGGATTCTGTGCACTTTACCACTGTTAACCAGTGCTAAAGTGCTTCTGCTTTCTCCCCTTAACATGGTAATATTGGCTTATTCTTAATTGGCATATTTAATGTACTTATAAGTCCCTAGTAAAGTACCCTACATCTGCCCAGGGCATGTAAAATAAATGCTACTAGTGGCCTGCGGCACTTATTGTGTCACACACTTAAGTAGCCCCTCAATTATGTCCACAGCCTGCCATTGCACACCCTGTGTGTGCAGTGTTTACACTGCCATGTTGACCTACCAAAAGAACACTTTTGCCAGGCCCAAACCTTCCCTTTTTAGGCATATAAGTCACCTTTAAGGGAGGCCCTGGACGTCCCAGAGGGCAGGGTGTAATGTGTTTAAGAAGCAGGACATGTACTTTAAAGTGTTGCATACCCTGATAGTGAAAAACTCCCAATGTTGTTTTTCACTACAGCAAGGCCTATCTCTCCTATTGGATAACATTGGAATTACCTAATTACATGTTCTAAGTGTAATTTGACATCTGGAAGATATATAGCTTTCGCGTTTGATGTCTCTGGAATCACAATTTAAAGCCAAAACATATGATGAATTCAGATGTTAAATTGCAATTATGAAAATGCCACTTTTATTGAGAAAGTTGACATTTTCTTACTTAAGCCATTTGGTGCCAGCTGCCTGTCTCTGATCACTATGCTGGAGTAGGTGACAGCTGGGCTTTGTTTATTACCACTAGACAGCCATACACAATAAGAGCTTAGGTGTGACTTGATGGGCCTTGATTAACCATCCTGGGGGGATGAGATGGAGTACCTGGCCTCAGCTCCCCTTACCTCTGAAAAGGCTGTGTCCTGTCCCCACACAAAGGGCTGCATACCCCCCTGTAGTGAGTCTGGGTCCAACGCAGGGACTCTGTGCACTTCAAAGGCAAATCTTTGAAGCCTCCTTCACTTCAAAGACACAATTGAGTAAAAGGATTGGACCTCAGACACCACCAGTTCAGTACACCTCTGGACCTGTGGATACTCTGCAAGGAAGAAGGACTGTTATACTGCTATAGGGACTGCCACTCTGCTGGACTGCTACTTGTCTAGACTCCTGCTCAGCTGACCTGCTGCCCTACTTGCCTGGGTGAAGAGGACTGGGCCCATATCACTTGAAAGCAACTTAAAACCTGGCTGTTTTTGGGCTCTTTTTAAAGCCCGGCTTGTTGGGTGCCAGTACTGACGTCAGCAGTGACATGCCTTTGGGCATTTGTCACTCTTAATAAAATATATCAATATCAACTTGAACCCACAACCAATAGGTACTTTTTTAGTGGGCCACGCTTGGTTCCTGTAGACGGCCCATGCTCCATTGTGGTCAGCCGGAACATTTGACTTTTTCCTGGTCCAGCTTGACCAGATGGTAAACGTCGTTTATAACAATGTTGATACATCGCATGTCATTATAACACAAACATTACAACGACCGTGTTGTTACATTGCATACCATTACAACGCAAGTCGTTACAACGACTTGCTGTAGGGGCCAGAAGGTGTTGGATGTTCAATCCAACACCTTCCCTACTGTTGCAGAGATTGGAGTTGGTATAGTAATTTATACTATGCACCAAGTCAATGGAATGACTTGCGTTGTAATGGTATGCGTCATAGCAGAGCAGTCGTTGTAAGGACCGCTTTGTAATGGCATGCTTTGTAACGTGGCCTATTCCGACCAGATATCCCTGGTTGGCACTTTTTGCTGTTGAGTGCTATTTTACACTTGATTCTTTAAAAATTCATACCTGGAATCTTTTTGTGTAGTGTATTCACTGTTTGAAATGTTGCACAAATTCTTTCTCCAACAGAAAGCATCTGCAATATGGAGAAAATTCAGGGCCGTCTCAGGAGGTGCTATGTCCCCATTCCTTACCGTATATAGAGCAGTAGCGGCAACATCTGCAAAATTACGGAACAGAGATATGGGGCTATGCTACATCAGAGTATCTAACTAAGATTGAAAATAAGTTAATTAAGGCCTTATTTAAACTCCCCTCCAGCTTGCCCATTACACCATTGGGACTGGACTTAGCCCTCAACCCCATTCTAATAAAACCTTTGTTATATTGGATTAGATTGTGGTCTACGCAAGATCTTGGAATATATATGGATTGTGTTAAAGACCTACTAGGTCTTGACAGGTCACTGTGAACATTAAAGGAACATCACACAGAATAGGTTTGAATGAATTATGGACATCCCCTCAGTTGATTGTTAAGGGAGATGCACAACAAGTTAAACAGCTATACTGGGAGGCAGTTTTGCTGCAAACATGGGAAGCTTATCCGAATAGCTGTCCAACAGGCCAGTTCCTCAATCACAAGTGTGTTGCAAGTTTAGAACCCTATATGGACAGAATGTATTCATTTCAGTCCAAACACCTATACTTGCAATTCAGATGTAGGCTACTACCCCTGAGAATCCATAACTCGAAATGGGCAAATGAGCCTACTCTTTAAAAATGTTGTCCAAATTGCCCTAATATTGAAGAATTGGAGGACCATTTTATGTTCTTCTGCCCTTTATACAGGTACACACGAGAGAAATGACTCTTAGCTGTATGCAAACTCATGGGTTTGAGACATTACTGAGAAGTCACAGGCTTTTAAAAAGTGACACCAGCGAACCACTTGAGTTTGCGGTATCACGGTACCTGCACTGTGCTTGGAAAAAAAGGAAGAAGGCCTTAGATAACTCCTAACTATGACAGTTAAATTGCCAGCGCAAGTCCGAATAAGCCGCTTAGTGTACTTGTACTTTTATCTTAGATGTTGATTAAAGCCATATGTTTATGAACTGTTTTTTAGATTGATATTTGCACATGTTTTACATACAACTACATTGAACTTTTTTAAAGATTGCTTTGCACTGGAGGATATATCCCTATTTTATACAGAAATAGAGTTACTATATAGAAGTGACATGGATATGATTGGCAATATTAATAACAACCTTCTAGTCATGTCATCTTTTTGTTCTTAAAACTGTTTTATCTGTATCTTTGCATTTGCAATAATTCTGTAGGTGATAAATGCTGCTATTGTTTTCATTTTTGTAAACGTTTTATGGTTTGGTCACTGAAATAAAAGATAATATATGTACTTAACACATTTCTTCTAAGTTAAGCCTGACTGCTGTGTGCCTAGCTACCAGAGGGTAACCAAGGGTTAATTTAGGGTTTGCCTGACACTTACGCTGACTAGAATTGTAGTTGCTGTTTGAATAAGGTTTACACTCCAGCCAACTAACAACCCAATCTCTTTCAATGAGA
Organism: Triturus cristatus; assembly: GCF_964204655.1. Taxonomy (NCBI): domain Eukaryota; kingdom Metazoa; phylum Chordata; class Amphibia; order Caudata; family Salamandridae; genus Triturus; species Triturus cristatus. The sequence goes on along the minus strand of NC_140590.1, from coordinate 1,123,936,441 downwards.
ACATGGTAAGAGGTAAGACATTACACTTATATACAACTGAATAGTAACACATTGCCAAATAAATCAGACACAGTAGAAATAGCTGAGCCAATTGACCTTTGAAAGAACAACATGACATTTTGAAATACATGTATTTAAATTTTGGGATCAAAAATAATTTAGCGACCAACATTATGTAACAGAACCATGCAGAAATTAAACTGTAGGCAATATTTTGAATTAAAGAGGATGTTTCTTTGTATAATATTATTCAAAAACATCTGCAAAAATTGCATCAATGTCTCTGACAAAAATGCCTCTGTAGCCTCTGTCAGTGTCTCTGTTTCAGATTCAGATTAGCTATACATCATTGTGAGGTTGTGTCAATCATGCACAGAATACAAGACCTATCCCTATTCCAAACAGCTGCAGCCTCAATTCTGAGTAGATTAATAAAGTAGTAATATGCAAAAGCACATGATGTTAGATGCTATTAATTGTCTGAACAAGGAATAGGTGCTGCAAAACTGACATGATCTTTAGTCAGACTTTAATTAGAGAAAAATTGTTCGTATACAAACCCAACATTTAATTTACTTAAATTACTAGATGATAGCAATACCACCACTTGTGATGGACCTCCTTGGGTTGTTGCACTTGTGTGTTTTCCGTTTCTTGTTAGGCTGATCACCAAACACTATAGGGGTCAATAAGATGATGGGCGGACCTGAGTCCGCCCGCTATCGAGGTGGTGAGTGGGACCTGCTGCCTGTATAGCGGTGGTCCCGCATGTAAAATTAGGATGCGACCGCCACTGGGGCAGTCGCATCTTGCATGCTTACGATTGCAGTGGTGCTGCTGGCTGCACCACACGCCGCAATAGTTAAAATGCATGTGGTGCCTTTCACTTCACTATGTGGCAGGCACCATGTGGTGCCTGCCACTCAGTGCAGGGAAATGCAGGGGAGGGTACCATGGGTACCCCCAGTGCAAAGCCACCCCCCCAATACAAGGGGGGCCTGCAATGAACCACCAAAACTGATCCCCGCCAGCCTTTCAATGGCGGTTACCCGCCACGGAAAGGCTGGCTGCAGCCAGCATCCTAATCTGGCGGACGTTGCCTGCTAGGCACCGCCACCATTTTACTGATGCTGACCGCTCCATCAGGCAATCGTAACAATTGCGTGTGGCAGATTTGTGGCGGGTGGTCTTTGCGCCTGCCACAGTCGCAGTAAGATTCCCCCGCCATCGTAATGTGGTGGGGGGAAAATTGCTTTCCGATGGCGGAAGGCATGCCACAGCACTGCTGGCAGGGGTGGGCCTTCAGCCATTGTAATGACTCCCTATGTTTGTATAGACACTTACTCCAGTTCAAAACATATCACAAATTAATGATTTTAGGTGTTTTAGTCTAGTTAGTTCACTTAAAGCACAAAAAGAGTGAAAGAGCCAGAATAGACTAGGTTAACGCAATCAGTCCCCGACTGGAAAAGGTATAAAATGAGCAGTATTAGGTCACTGTATTTTCTGTTTCACATGGATACACAGTAGCAGATAGATTTTTAGAATGTTCAGCTATTCTCATACAAACACTTAATTATATGTTTCTAGAAGTAAAGCATCAATTCTTTCCCTCAGTAAAGTCATGAACAACAATATTCTCAAGTCTGAGTTATACCAATGGTTCCATTTACATTTTTCTTAATTATTTCGGCAATTAGAAGTTAACTGTTTATGGGCCTGACATAAATTTTAAGTTACACATCCCAAGGAATATATTTTTTCACCATAGTGGCAATGACATCCATCTTTGAGTTAGTTTGCAATGAAAATGTAATGAAAAAAAATACATAGAAGGACCCCAATAAAAGGGGCAAGTTGAGGGGCAAATCTATTCAGGAGACACACTGACAATGCATTCATAGGCACATCTGTCAGTTTACACATTGTGAGGATCTTCACTATAACAGCTAAACTCAAAGTAGACAAATACGAAAGGAGATAAAGAATTTGAGGAATAGAAGCAGGCTCTTTGTCAAAAGAAAGTTCAGCAGTCATCTCCAGTTTGGTGGCATTTTACCATTTGTTCTATTTACTATTCTCTCTTTTCCTTTGGCATTTAGAAAGATTGTTATAGTCCTAACATTTTCAAGAAGACATAGAACTTGATTACAACTTTGGGGGTCTTCCTGCAGGCTGCCATGCCAGTGCCCTTTGGGTGGACCGCCAAAGCAGTACTCATACCACCCACCAGATTACAATTGAAACCCTTGGCATGCGGGTGGTGATGCAGTGATTTCACGTGGTGCCTATCTAAAGGCCCATAGAGGAACTTCAGACAGGCACCGCTGTGACACCGCCATTGCGCATTCCTGCATGGTGCGGTAAGCAGTGACATGCCGCACCATGCAGGAATGAGGTGCATATTCGCAGTGGGCACAACATAACCCCTAGGCCCTGGAGCAGCATTGCCAGCCTTTCCATGGTAGTCTCACCACCATGGAAAGGCTGGTGATGAGGCAACTCGTAATATACTTGGTGGTGCCGATGTAGCACTGCAAGCATATTACTCAGCCTGACTGCTGCACCAAAACAGCGGGATCCCGGATCCAGGATCCACGGTGGCCACAGCAGTCTGGTGGTCCAACTGCCCAACTCGGAATACAGCCAGTGGACCGCCAGTCTGGATGTTCGTGGACTGCCACCACAGGTTCGGCACCCAACTCGTAATCACCCCCATAGTGTTGAGCATGGAGTTTTAAAGGAAAGTGATAATGACTCCATCTTTGACTTCAGCTGGCATGAAATGCTCATGAAGTGAATGAGATGCAAGAATCTCAATAAGGGGAAAATGAGAAGCAAGCATCATCATGAGACATGCCAACATTGTATCCATAGGTGCGATTGCTGGAGCAGAGTTTTCAGTTTGAAAATTCAGTGGCTTTTGAAGCTCTGGCATGTCTATTCGTTGTACTAATTTATTAATAATTAATAATTAATTATTTGTCTTGTGCAAGTGCGTTTATATTAATCAATCCGTTTGTCCTAACAAGAGAGAGTTACACGTGGGTGCGCATAAATGTGCTGTTTAAAAATAACGTGCGTGTTTTCATGTTTAAACGTTGCTATGTGCTGTTTATTTTTGAGCACAAAATGCTTTCCGAATTAATGCTTTTCTATGTTGCAAGTGCTAGATAGATGCATATACATAAGGGTATTAGTGGGGTTAACACTGTTTAATCACTATGCTGTGGTAACGCTGTTTTTGTCTCTTTTAATTAAGATGGTCTATTGAGGCCTATGATGGCCTAGAAAAGATGGCCGATTTGTAAGCCTGGCTGTGATTTATAATATGAAAACTGTGACGAGGGAGACCCCTGCTGGAAATGGTCCTGAAGCTAACTGACCATGGTCCTTGCTTGCTTGTTTGAAAACTTTCCATGAGGACAGCAGCAGTTTTGGGAGATCTCCAAGTGAAATGAAAATGTCCTTGGCAGCCTTGGGAAACAAAGGAGCCTTAGAGAAAAACTCTGAACTGTGGTTCGATTGCCGAGGAGAAGTAGAACTAATAAGATACATGTTTTATTTCTTGGTTCCTGTTCCGTAGTCTTTATTATGTGAACTTTTCCTGAGCGGAGATTTTCAAATGTAGCGATGTTACATCCTTTCCTTCTCGCTCTGCTCAGCAGGTCCGGCGGACATTACGACCTTTTCTATGTTTCCAATGTATCTTTCCATTGTTTAAGACACTATAAGAAATGTTAGCCTAGAGAGGGTTTTTTGCCACTTGCTATTTTGCCTTTGCGCGTACCGAATCTGCGTTGCTGAGGATCGATGCTGAAGGGACTTCGTCTTGAGAGACATTTACCGAGAGACTTGTCCTGACCCGTTCTGACATTTAGCTAGAATAGGTAACTATGAGAAAATGATTTACTCTGATTGATTTCCTTTGACTAATTTTAGATAAAGCAATATGATTTTAAACATGGTGTTGGATATTCTTTCTTGTCAATTATTGGGTTTACATTTTTGATCATTGCTGTATATGTTGTATAGATTATGTTTAAGGACAGTCACAAAAACCAGGTCTTATCGACCTCGATATAGATGCAGGGTGATTAGGAGTTTTCCTTCCACAGGTTTATTGCTGGTAGAGTATTTGAGCGTATGTTAGTGTAGTGAAATGGGCCCTAGCGTATGATGTATGCATGTGCGTGTGACTATGAGATTACTTTATCCGTGGTAGTGGGAATATTATACACACCCTGATCTCTATCACGTCTGCCAGTTTACGCATGCTGAGAACCTTAACAACAGCAACTGAACTCAACACAGATAAATGGAAAGGGAGGGAGAGAATCCAGGGAACGAAAGCAGAAACTGAAAGTTTATCAGTCACCTACAGATTGCCAGTCTGTTTTTAGGTAATAAAGAAAAAATGCTCTGGGAATCAGAAAACCCTCTTTATAGGAATAACAGTTGGTTGGGAGGTTAATGGAGATATTGCTAACTTTATAAGGTTGACAAAAGCATCAAACTTACTAAGTTTTTTTTTCTTTATTTGGACAGACTTTGTGCTATGATATCTTGCTCACATACGGTTCTACTGTGCTGCATTTGTTACAGTAATACAATCTTTTCCCAGGTTGCTGTGTATAAAAACATAGAATATGATCCAGATGATGTGCCTGAAGCACAGGAGTTGCAAAGAGAAGATGACCAATATTCCCAAAGATGCTAAATGTGACCCGATTAATACCAATAATTATACACAATGTTTCACATGATAAACATCCACAATATACATGCCACTAATGAATTGCCATTATCTGATCTGTTAAAAAATTCAAATTGCGACAACACAAAGTACAATGCAAGAAAGGGCCTAACAAATAGCTGATCTTACCCCATTCTTCTTCTAGAAGAGAAATTAGAAAATCGTAAGAAATGTCACTTAAATAACACTGAATAGTGGCAGATTACCATCTAAATAAGACCCAGTAGAAATAACTGAGCCAACCGAGCATTAAAATAACAGTATGAATCTTTGAAATAAATATCTGCAAATTTGCAGCTCAACAATAAGTAAGCAATTGACATGATTTAATAGGACAACACGGAAATTAATATGTAGTCCGTATTTTGGATTGCAAAAGATTTATTTCAGTACAATAGCATTCACAAACATCTGAAATATTTCCAGAAATACCTCAGGAAAAATTCCTCAATAACCATTTGCTGTGTCTCAGTTTCACTATCAGTCTAGCTATCTACCACTATGAGGCTGCATCAATCATGCCCAGATTGCAAGACAAGTTCCTAACAAAACAGCTGCAACTGCAACCCTGAGCAGATCAATACACATATTTGTAAGCAAACCTACATGATGTTAGATAATATTGATTATCTGAACAAGAAACAGGTACTGCATCACTGACTGGATTTGTAGTCAGACTTCAATTAGTGAAAAATTGCTCCAGGTTTACTAGTCTTTGTAAATCTGGGTTTTCATCAAAATACGTGGGTGGATGCAGGGGATTGCCCATTCATCACCCATGTAATGCCTACCTGATGCAAAGTGATGCAAGTAAGCGCTATGTGCTGTGCTGCGTGTGTTACTTTGTATTTACTAAACCACACAGAGCCAGCCAAATTGGCTTAATATTGCTATGGATACAATTATTTTACATAGGGGTTGCACCACAAATAGGATGCAAACTAGGTGCAAAATAAAATTTAATCTGGGCCTTTATCTTTGAGTGTAGCTATTACGAAACCCTCCTGAGATGAACAGGATGCTAAGACCTCCATGAAAAGGGCATAATCAGAGGCAAACTCAAAGTTGCTGCACTGTGGGAGAAGGAATGAGCAGGAAATCATCACAACTACAATTGTATGGCAATGTCCTGCTCTCTCTTTACCGCTGGGGCCCAATTAGGCTGTCTAGTTCTATGCATTGATCTCTGAACCATAGTGTACAAGTGTGCATATGATGTCTAACGTAGGTTTTATACTGCAAGAGCACCCTTCCAGTAAAAAATACTAAGCCTAGACAAGCTTTACCACTTTTACTACTTTGGCACGCACTGTAAAGAGCAGCACTTATGCAAAGTCAAAAGGTTTGAATAAGAACAGCATGTCTACTATTTAGGCAACTCGCAAAGAGGCATTATTTGTATATGCAAAACCCTATCTAGTATTATTCGTAGAAAGAATGTTTTTAACAGAAATAATGGGTGGCTGTAGGATAATGCCCATGTACTACCCATGAACATCCTCTTAATTCAAAGCTTTGCAAAAGAGTGCAAAGCACTCCCTTGCGGTCTTTTAAAGAACATTTCAGTACAATACAAAGAAGAGAAAGAATACAAGGAAAAGAAGCACAAATCCTGAAAGCAGAAAGTAAAGCATTCACCTGTAATTTGACTGTAGTTTATGGGATTCTAGTTACAAAGAAACAACTAAGGGCTTTGCCATGCTGCTTACAAGAGATAACAGACACATGACGATGGTGCTGATTTTATAAGGTTGAATAAGGGATTTCATTGTTGAGCAATATATTCCTTACAGAAGGCATGTCATGTGGTTGTTCAGTGATGAATCAGTTACAGAATTGGAATCCGTTCCTAGGTTGCTGTGCCAAAAGACACAGAATATAAATTGGATGACATGCCTATATCACAGAAATATGCAGAGAAGAGGGCCAAGATTCCTAATGGTGCTTAATGGGACATGCACATATTAAACTTTGTGATGATCAGTGAAAATATACATATTTTCATTGTCATAGCCTGTTATGACCTGTCAACCATTCCGTTTGTGACAGCACAAAAATGTAATGCAAGAGAGCAAGTAAAAAGAAACTGGTTTTACCCCATATTCTTCTAAAAGATGGATGAGAAAATGGTGAGAGGTAAGAAATGGTACTTAAATAGAACTGAATGGTATCAAATCGATATATAAGTCCAACACAGTTTAACATTTGCTATATAATAAAATGTTTATTCTGAAAGAAATCTCCTAATGTGCAAAAGCCTAAACTCACACAACAAGTAAGTGTCACGCATCCAAGATTCAGATCGAGGCCAGCACAGCAATAGGCAGAAGTATGGGATCTTATATTTTTGCCAAATAAAATTAAAGCATTCCACAGTTATTTGAGGTGTCTTATAACATGTGCGCTTAGGTAGCCTGGGAATTATTTAAAAAAACAGACCTGATCAATTTTAACTACTTTTAACCCCTTCGCTGCCAGGCCTTTTCCCCCTCCTGTGACACGCCCTTTTTTTGCTATTTGGGGTAGTGCGCGCTGAGGCCCCTGTAACTTTTTGACCACATAAGGTATCCACGCCAAATTTGCGTCCTTTTCTTCCAACATCATGGGGATTCGGAAGGTACTCAGGGTTTGTGGATTCCCCTGGAGGGGTCACAGAAATGATCATAATACAGCAAAATTTACGTTTGTTTTTGGGAAAATGGGAAAAACGGGCTGCAAATGAAAGCATCTGGGTTTTTCCCTGCAACTGTTATCAAAAAAGGGTTTGTGGGGCTGAAATCACCATTTTCCCAGCTTTTAGGGGATACCAGACTTTTGTCAGAAACCCAAAATATTTTACACAGTTTTGGAATTTTTCTGGGACATAGCCTATTTTTGCTATTTTTTGTGCTTTCAACCTCCTTCCAGTTAATTGTAGAAATGGGTACAAAAGCAATAATGGATCCTGGAAAGCTATACGTTTTAGAGAAGTAGACAAAATTCTGAATTCAGCAAGGGGTCATTTGTGTAGATCCATCAAGGTTTCTTTATAGAAACTAACAGTTAAATATAGGATAAATTGAACATTTGTTGAAAAAAAGCGCCTTTTGTGTCAACGGTTTCACCTGTAACTTCTTCTAATTTTGACAGCAATATACCGTTACATCCGCTGGACATTACTGGTTGTGGGGATATATAGGACTTGTAGGTTCACCAAGAACCCAACGAACCCAGAGCCAAAAACTTAGCAGCAACTTGCAATGGTTTTTTATTATGTTCCAGGTATATAGTAATTATTCTGTAAAAATGTGTGCATGAAAAAATCGGTATGAAAGACACCTATGTATTTCTGAAATGTGAACAAAATATAGAGTTTAGAAACAGTAGATATTTGCACATTTCCGAAATTGGGATACTCATACTAGCATGAGAATTATCAGTCATTTTTTAGAATGACTTATTTTTTACACAATGTCTTTCATTTGGAAGGCAGAAATGCATCAAAAGTCAATAGGTAATAACAGTTTCTTTACAAACCTGAATTACCCTAAGTCTCCCGATAAAAATGGTACCTCACTTGTAGGGGTAGGCATAGTGCCCACGACAAGAAATGGCTCAAAACCCAACGTGAACACACCACATTTTCACAATGCAAAATTACCCTTTTTTAGCAAAGTGCCTAGCTGTAGTTTTTTAACCCTAGCTCTGCCGGCACCTTGGGAAACCTAGCAAACCTATACATTTTTGAAAACTAGACAGCCAGGGGAATCCAGGATGGGGTGACTTGACTGCCTCCCACCAGGTTCTGTTACCCAGAATCCCTTGCAAACCTAAAAAATTGCAAAAAACAACACATTTTCCCCACATTTCTCTGGTGGAAAGTTCTGGAAACTGTGTGGATCCACAAATTTCCACCCACCCCGCATTCCCCAAAGTCTTCAGAGAAAAATGGTACCTCACTTGTGTGGGTCAGCCCAGTGCCCGCGACAGGAAATGGTGCAAAACCTAAGGTGGGCACACCTCAATTTCGTAGCGAAAAATGACCCTTTTTTGGCAAAGTGCCTAGCTGTAGTTTTTGAACCATAGCTCTGCCGGCACCTAGGGAAACCGAGCAAACCTATACATTTTTGAAAACTAGACACCCAGAGGAATCCAGGATGGGGTGACTTGACTGCCTCCCACCAGGTTCTGTTACCCAGAATCCCTTGCAAACCTAAAAAATTGCCAAAAAAAACAAATGTTCCCCATATTTCTGTGGTGGAAAGTTCTGGAATCTATTTGGATCCACAAATTTCCACCCACCCAGTGTTCCCCAAAGTCTTCCGAGAAAAATGGTACCTCACTTGTGTGGGTCGGCCTAGTGCCCGGGACAGGAAACGGCGCAAAATGTAACGTGGACACACCTCAATTTCACAGCAAAAAATGACCCTTTTTTGGCAAAGTGCCTAGCTGTAGTTTTTGAACCATAGCTCTGCCGGCACCTATTGAAACCTAGCAAACCTATACATTTTCGAAAACTAGACACCCAGGGGAATCCAGGATGGGGTGACTTGACTGCCTCCCACCAGGTTCTGTTACCCAGAATCCCTTGCAACCCTAAAAAATTACAACAAAAACGCATTTTCCCCACATTTCTCTGGTGGAAAGGTCTGGAATCTGCGTGGATCCACAAATTTCCACCCACCCCGCGTTCCCCAAAGTCTTCCGAGAAAAATGGTACCTCACTTGTGTGGGTCAACCTAGTGCCCGCAACAGGAAACGGCGCAAAACGTAACGTGAACACACCTCAATTTTGTAGCAAAAAATGACCCTTTTTAGGCAAAGTGCCTAGCTGTAGTTTTTGAACCATAGCTCTGCCGGCACCTAGGGAAACCTAGCAAACCTATACATTTTTGAAAACTAGACACCCTGGGGAACCCAGGATGGGGTGACTTGACTGCCTCCGCGCAGGTTACGTTACCCAGAATCCCTTGCAAACCTAAAGAATTGCCAAAAAAACCACATTTTCCCCATATTTCTCTGGTGGAAAGTTCTGGAATGTGCGTGGATCCACAAATTTCCACCCACCACGCGTTCCCCAAAGTCCTCCGAGAAAAATGGTACCTCACTTGTGTGGGTCGGCCTAGTGCCCGCGACAGGATATGGCGCAAAACGCACCCTGACACACCTCAATTTCGCTGTGAAAAATGACCCTTTTTTGGCAAAGTGCAAGGCAAGGGCCCAAAACGTAGTGAGGCGCACTACTTTTATGACCCTTTCCTGTTGAGGTGCACTACATTTTGGACCCTTGCCTGTCGCGGGTACTTGGGCATCCCACACGAGTGAGGCACCGTTTTTATCGGGAGACCCGGGGGAATGCTGGGTGGTAGGAAATTTGTGTCAGCCCAGTGATGCCACAACTTTCCCACACAAAAATGTGTGAAAAAGGTGATATTTTCAGCTAAATTTGAGGTTTGCAGGGCATTCTGGGTAAGGAAACGTTGGGGGATCCACGCAAGCCATACCTCCCTGGAATCTCCCGGGTGTCTAATTTTCAGAAATGTGTGGGTTTGGTAGGTTCCCATAGGTGGCCGCCGAGCACCGGGCCAAAAACCCAGGTGACCCCCCTTGCAAAACCAGGTCATTTTGAGGTTGGCAATTTTCATGTCGCCTCAATACGTTTTGGGCCCTTGCCTGTCGCGGGTACTTGGGCCTCCCACACGAGTGAGGCACCGTTTTTATTGGGAGACCCGGTGGAACACTGGGTGGTAGGAAATTTGTGTCAGCCCGGTGATGCCACAACTTTCCCACACAAAAATATGTGAAAAAGGTGATTTTTTCAGCTAAATTTGAGGTTTGCAGGGCATTCTGGGTAAGGAAACGTTGGGGGAGCCACGCAAGCCATACCTCCCTGGAATCCCCCGTGTGTCTAGTTTTCAGAAATGTGTGGGTTTGGTAGGTTCCCCTAGGTGGCCGGCGAGCACCGGGCCAAAAACCCAGGTGACCCCCCTTGCAAAACCAGGTCGTTTTGAGGTAGGCAATTTTCATGTCGCCTCACTACGTTGTGGGCCCTTGCCGGTCGCGGGTACTTGGGCCTCCCACACGAGTGAGGCATCGTTTTTGTCAGGAGACCCGGGGGAACGCTGGGTGGTAGGAAATTTGTGTCAGCCCGGTGATGCCACAACTTTCCCACACAAAAATGTGTGAAAAAGGTGATTTTTTCAGCTAAATTTGAGGTTTGCAGGGCATTCTGGGTAAGGAAACTTTGGGGGATCCACGCAAGCCATACCTCCCTGGAATCCCCCCGGTGTCTAGTTTTCAGAAATGTGTGGGTTTGGTAGGTTCCCCTAGGTGGCCGGCGAGCACCGGGCCAAAAACCCAGGTGACCCCCCTTGCAAAACCAGGTCGTTTTGAGGTAGGCAATTTTCATGTCGCCTCACTACGTTGTGGGCCCTTGCCGGTCGCGGGTACTTGGGCCTCCCACACGAGTGAGGCATCGTTTTTGTCAGGAGACCCGGGGGAACGCTGGGTGGTAGGAAATTTGTGTCAGCCCGGTGATGCCACAACTTTCCCACACAAAAATGTGTGAAAAAGGTGATTTTTTCAGCTAAATTTGAGGTTTGCAGGGCATTCTGGGTAAGGAAACTTTGGGGGATCCACGCAAGCCATACCTCCCTGGAATCCCCCCGGTGTCTAGTTTTCAGAAATGTGTGGGTTTGGTAGGATTCCCCAGATAGCCGCCAAGCCCGGGGCCAAAAACTCATGGGACCCCTTTTGCAAAACGAGGTTGTTTTGTCATAGGTAATTTTGATGTCTCCTCAATTGGTTTTGGGCCCTTGCCTGACGCGGGCACTAGGCCTACCCACGCAAGTGAGGTACCATTTTTCTTGGAAGACTTTGGGGAACGCGGGGTGGGTGGAATTTTGTGGACCCACGCAGATTCCAGAACTTTCCACCACAAAAATGTGACGAAAATTTGTTATTTTGGACACATTTTTTAGGTTTGCAATGGATTCTGGGTAACAGAACCTGGTGAGAGCCAGTCAAGTCACCCCATCCTGGATTCCCCTCGTTGTCTAGTTTTAAAAAATGTACAGGTTTGCCTATGTGCCAACTGCGCTAGCGCCCAAAATCCACAGGTATGCACATTGCTAAAAAAAAGTCGGAGCCCAGTGGGCTTTCTGCCGCCCTGGGGGGAAATCGGGGAAGGGGGTTTCATCCCGATATGCCCCTAAAGGGGCATAAAGACTGTGGCTATTTTTTGTGGGGGTGGGGGCATTGGTATGACCATTATGGTTAGCCCCCACCCCCATGCATAAAAAAAGCCTGCGTACTCGCTGGCGCCTAGTGGGCTTTCTGCCCCCCCAGGGGGCAGATCAGGGGCCACTGCCGCCATCTGCCCTCCCGGGTGGGGTGGAAAGACTGGAATTTCTCTGGGGGTGGGGTGGGTGTAATGTCATGCCCATTCTGGGGAGCCCCTACCCCCTACACTAATAAAACAAAAAAATCTGTGGTTTCTAGTGGGCTTTCTGCGCCCCCCAGGGGGGCCAGATTGGGGGATACAGCTCCCATCTGTCTCCTGGGGGGCAGAAAGACTGTCATTTTTGTGGGGGGGAGGGTGGGGGCATTGGCGTGCCCGTTTTGGGCAGCCCACACCCTAAAAACAATTGCGCATTGGTGGATATTGGGCTTTCTGCCCCTTTGGGGTTGGCAGATTGGGGGCTACTGCCCCATCTCAGAAAGGCTGTGATGGTGGCGGGGGTGGGGGCATTGGCATGCCCATTTCGGGCAGCCTAAACCCTAAATAAAATCCATCACCGTAAAAAAAATTGTGCAAAAAAAATCCCTGGCGTCAAGTGGCCTTTCCGCCCCCCCCGAAGGGGCAGATTAGGGGCCAATGCCCCATCTGCCCCCCAGGGGGGGTAGAAAGGCTGTAATGATGGCGGGTGGGTGGGGGCATTGGCGTGCCCGTTTCGGGCAGCCCCAACCCTAAAAAAAACTACAAATAAATCCCTGGTGTTTAGTGGGCTTTCTGCCCCACCGAAGGGGCAGATTTGGGGCCAATGCCCCATCTGCCCCCTGGGGGGGCAGAAAGACTGTAGTAATTGGGGGGTGGGGTGGGGGCATGGACCTGCCCGTTTTGGGCAGCCCCCACCCCTATTTTTATTATTTTAAAAATTCCCTGGTGTCTAGTGGGCTTTTTGCCCCCCCGGGGGGGGCAGATTGGGGGCTACTGCCCCCATCTGCAAAAAGACTAAATAATGCCAAGTTTTTATAGGGGGAGCAAAGGCCCTTGCCCAAGGGGCCGCTCCCCCCTCCCTGGTGTCTAGTGGGTGGATCCCTGCTTGGGGATCGCCCTCCTGTGGGAGGTACCATTGGAAAGGGGAGATTCTCCCCTTTCCAACGATACCTCTTCCGTCTTTCTACGTGCTCAGGGGACTGAGATAGCCCCCTGAGTACGTAGAAAGTGAAACTGAAATGAGCCTCTTGGCTTATTTCAGTTTCACTTTCAGTGTAATGACATCGGCGCGACGTGCGCGCCGATCGTCATTACAGGGAAAGCAGGGGGGGGGGGGGCTCGGGAGCTCCCGAGGCTATTTTTAATTTAAGGGAATCCCTCTGGTGCCCGCACCAGAGGGATTCCCCAGGGAATGCCTCATGACAAGCTGGACTCGTCATGGGCACAGCGTGACTGTGCTCCATGACGAGTCCAGCTTGTCATGGGCACAGAAGGGGTTAACATATTGTGCAAATAATAAATGCCCTACTGATGTTTTTTTAAGCAAAACTCAAACAATTTAAAAGCGCAGCATGATAGTAAGTTCTATAGAAAAGCCATGCCTTCCTCCTCTTGAGTCAAATAAAGTACTGAAAACTTGACCCTGGGTCATATAGACTTACGAATAAAGAAGCCTATATCACCCTCTATGGTCTTAAAAAATGCGTTGGTAATTTTGTTCCACACTTTTGAAAAAGCAAACAAAAACAGAGGTAATACTTTTTTTTTTTTTTTTTTTAGAGATATATGCCCAATGATTGTAAAGGGAAATGTATCCCACTGTTTAATTAATGCTCAAGCTTTGGCTAAGAGAGGTGCGTAGTTTAAGGCATATAAATCAGTAATATTTGAAGTCACCTTAATCTCGAGATATCTAATAGGGTGTGTAGCTAGAAAGATCGACTGCATAGTTAATGGAAGTATCTCAGGGGAGCTTTCGATTAATTAATTTTGTAACCTCTGATCACAGTAAATTCAGAGATTTTATTGAAAGCTCAGTGAACACTGTCTTCATTCACAGCTAAGTATAAAACAATATTGTCAGCATAAAGTTTAAAATTTGGGACACCACTGAGAGGTGGCTTAATGGTTTGTCCTTGAGGAATAGCGCAGGTCAATGGCTCTATAAATAGCGCAAACAAGATAAGGGACATATGACATCCTTGGTGCAGGCCGTGTCTAATGCTTATGTCTCGAGCTGGCATATCATTCATGATTATAGTTGCCTTAGCTTCAAGTATAGCGTTCTCAGCAGGTGCATAAAGTTGACTGGAAATGCAAATTTATGGAGGATTGGAAAGAGCACTTCCCATTAGAGTAAATCAAATGAATTTATCTGCATCAAGCATTCTAGCAGTATCCTTAATATTCTGCAGATTATAAATCTACCATGAAGAAAGCCATTTTGATCCCTGTGAATCATAGACGATGTAACTGCGGAGACCATATTAGCCATGATTTTAGTAAAGAACTTGTAATTGGTACTGAGGAGACTAATGGGGCAGTATGAGTTCGGGTCAAGTTCTGATTTTCTTTTTCTTAACAAACTGACCACTATTGAATCAGTAAAGGAGCTGGGAACAATACACCCCTGAAAAACTCTGATTAAATAGACAAACAAAAAAAAGGTGCCAATTGCGGAGAAAAACGACTTGTATATTTCAGTCCTTGCCAAAGGCTTTAGCATTCGGATGTGACTCAATCATTATTTGTACCTCCGCCAATGTTTTGGTGTTATAATTGAATCAGAATGGGAAGAAGTCAAGATCAGAACTTGAATACCCCTTACCATTTTTCAATTGTCTCATGAGAACACCATTGAGAACCAGGGTAAATGTTGACATCATGGTGGTAAAACATCTGAGCCATTTCAAATGGGTGTATTCAAGTTGATTTACTCGGACAGTCATATATTGCTCTAATACTGTTGATATTAGCTGTACGCATTGCAGACCAAGCAAGATATTTGCCTTCAAATTCATTTTCCTCATATCTTTGCTGGAGGTGATGAATGTTTCCAATTTCTTTTGTGATAAAAATAATGTATGATTTTACTCTATCCTCTGCCTTAGCTCTGTGCGTATTTCTACTGGGGGTCAAGTTATAGGATATTGTGGCTTTGTTCACTCTCCTACTTAAATTCGTACATTGTATTTTCTCCTTCTGTCTACAAGCAAGCAAAGAGTAACAACTTGGCCTCAAAAATGTGCTTTTAATGCATCCCATATGACAAAATGTACCACAAAGTCTATATTGAGATTTATGAATCCTCCAAATTGCGCTTCATAAGTTCCCCTCAAGCATCCTCTGCTAAAAGTGCTTTATTAAAACGTCATATTGTTCCCTGTAGAGTGGATCTTAAAAATGCAATTGTTAAATTGATCAGTGAATGATCCGATAAGGCATTGCTCAATATGTTTGCGTTTTCGCTAGTGAATATGATGTTAAAACAATCTATCTGCGATACAGTGCCATAGCGCTTGGAGTGATATGTATTGTTTCAGTACCCCGTTCTGTGCATGCCACAGGTCAATACTTTTTGATGCTTATTTAAGTGATCTGTATCCAATGATAAATCCTGAACCAGATAAAAATCTCCTATTATTTTGTGACCCACCTCTTTTTTCAAAAGAGAGTGAAGCTTTTGTAGAGCTGAAGGTGAGTCCTCAATTGAGCCATACCAGCTAATTAAATTATATATTTCCTTATCAACTTGTAATTTAACTAAAATCCATCTAGCTGCTGAATCTCATACTACTTTAAGAATTTCAGACTGGATTGAATGTGACTTTAGAACAAATCATGGGTGACCGGAGGGTAATGACCATGTACTGCCCATGAACATCCCCCTAATATAAGGTATTGCAAAACTGTGGAAAACACTGCTTTGCATTCTTTTCAAACAACATTCCAGTGAAAAAACAAAAATCCTGAAAGCAGAGAGTAAAGCAATGACCTGTAGTTGACTGTATTGTTTTGGATCTTAGTTAGAAAGAAAGATCTTAGTGCCTCCCAATACTGCTTTGTAGAGGTAACAGAAAAATTTAGATAATCCTGATGTTAGTATTGTTTATTAAGGCTCTGGATTGTTGAGAAATATATTCCTGACTTAAGGCCCATCATATGGTTGTTCTGTGATGCATATGTTACAGAATTGGAATCTTTTCCTAGGTTGCTCTGCGACTAGAATATAATTTGGATGACGTGCCTACAGCAGATAAGAAAGCCAAAGATTCCTAATTGCACTTAATGGGACCTGATAAACTCATACAAATATTAAACTATGTGATCACCAGCAACAATATACACATTACTAAGAGTATTTGCATTGTCCTAGCCTGCAGGACCTGTCAAACATTCCATTTGTGACAGCACAAAAATACAATGCAAGACAGCAAGTAATTGGAAGCTAATATTACCACATAATTATTCTAAATGATAGATAAGAAAATGGTAAAAGGTACAAAATGGCACTTAAATAGGACTGAATACTAAAAAATTGCCAAATATAATCTAACACAGTAGAAACAGCTGAGCCCATTGACCTTTGAAAGCACAACATGACATACTGAAATATATGCATTTCAATTTTTGGATCAACAATAATTGAGAAACCAACATTATTTAACAGATCCATACTGAAATTAAATTGTCAACAATATGTTGAATTAAAGAGGATGCATTTTTGTACAATAGTGTTCACCGACATCTGCAAAAATTGCATAAATATCTCAGACAAAAATGTTCTAGTAGCCTCTGTCGGTGTCTCAGAATCAAAATTGCTATATATCATTGTGAGGTTGTTTCAGTCATTTACCGAATTCAAGACCTATCATTATTCCAAACAGCTGCAGCCTCAGTCCTGAGTAGTATTAATATGCACAAACATATGATGTTAGATGATATTATTTGTCTGAACAAGTAAAATGTGTTGCAACACTGGCATGCTCTTTAATAATACTCTTTCATAATACTTTAATTAGTGAAGAATTGCCCAACAAAGTTACAGGCCATTAAGATTACTTGAATCACTGGAGTTATACAATATGACAGCAATACCACAACTTGTGATGGACCACCTTGGGTTATTATAATTGCCACCTGCATGTTTCATGTTTCTTGTTAGGGTGATCACCACAAACTAGGTTTTTAAAGACACTCCTTTCCTTAACATTTCACTTACAAATAAATGATTTTAGGTGTTTAGTCTAATTAGTTCACTAAAAGCACAAAACAGTGAAAGAGCCAGAATGGACTAGGCTAACACACTCAGTCCCCGACTGGAAAGTGTATACAATGACCAGGATTTGGTCACTGTATTTCTTGTTTCACATTACCACACAGTGGCAAATATAATTTTACAGCCAGAATTGTCAGTTGTTCCTAGAAGTGAAGCATCCATTATTTCCTTCAATAAAGTCACCAGCACCAATAATATCAAGTCTGAGTTATACCGATGGTTCCATTTACAATTTTCTTAATTATTTTGGCGATTTGAAGCTAATTGTTTATTGGCCTGACATTTTCAAGTTCCACAGGCTAAGGGATGCATTTTTTCACCAAAGTGATAATGACATCCATCTTTGAGTTTGGTATGAAAAAGTAATGAAACAAATTTCATAGAAGGACCCCAAATGAAAGGGGTTCATTCAGAGGCAACTCTCATCATCAAGAGACACACTGACACAGCATTCATTGGCACATCTGTCAGTTTAAGCATTGTTAGGTTCTTCACTATAAGAGCTAAACTCAAAGAAGACAAATGGAAAAGGAGAGAAAGAATCCAAGAAACAGAAGCAGAATCTCTATCAAAAGAAAGTTTAGCAGTGACCTCCAGTTTGGTGGCATGTTGCCATTGGTTCTAATTACTATTCTCTCTATTCCTTTGCATTTAGAAAGATTGTTTATAGACCTTAAATTTTCAAGAACACATAGGGCCTAAATACAACTTTGGCATTCCCTCTGCAGGTCGCCATGCCAGCGCTCTGTGGGAGGACTGCCAAAGCCGTACTCATAGCGCCTGCTGGATTACGATTGTAATCTTTGGCAGGCCGGTGGTGATGCAGTGATGTCACTGCGGTGCCTGTCTAAAGGCCCATGGGGGAGCTTCAGACAGGCACCTCTTTGACACCGCTGTGGCACATTCCTGCAAGTTGCAGAATGCCATGACATGCCGCACCATGCAGGAACTGGTGTGCATATTCGCAGCGGGGCACAATATAACCCCTAGGCCCTGGAGCAGCATTGCCAGCCTTTCCATGGCAGTCGCACTGTCATGGAAAGGCAACTCGTAATACGCTTGGGCGGTTGACCGCCAGTCTGGCAGTTCGTGGACTGCCACCACAGGTTTGGCAGTCCAACTTGTAAACACCCTCATAGTGTTGAGCATGGATTTTTTTTCAGCAAAGTGATAATGACTCCATCTATTAGTTCAGCTGGCATGAAACCCTCATAAAAGGAATGAGCTGCAAGGATCTCAATATGGAGCAAAATCGAAAGCAAGCGTCATCATGAGAAATGTCAACATTGGATCCTTTGGCACACCTACTAGTTTATGCATGCTGAGAACCTTCACAATAGCAACTAAACTCAACATAGAGAGATGGAAAGGGAGAATCCAAGGAACAAAAGCAGAAACTCTAAGAAATGAATGTTTATCAGTCACCTCCAGATTGCCAGTATGTGTTTGCATTTTAGGTAATAACAAAAAAAACTCTGGGGCTCACTAACCCTCTATGTAGGAATACCAGATGGGTAGGAGTTTAATGGAGTTATTGCTGATTTTATAAGTTTGACAGAAGCACTGAACTTACTATCTTATTACAAGTTTTTTTATGATTGGACAGAATTTGTGCTGTGTTGTATTCCTCAAAGACTGCCAGGCATATGGTTCTACTGTGCTGCATTTGTTACAGTATTGCAATATTTTCCCAGGTTGCTGTATCTTAAGACATAGAATATGATCCGGATGAAGTGCCTACAACACAAGAGTTGCAAAGAGAAGAGAGACAATATTCCTAAAGGTGCTAAATGTGACCCGATTAATACCAATAATTATATACAATGTTTCACATGATAAACAGCCACAATATATAAGCCACTAATGAATTGCCATTGTCTGATCTGTTAAAAGAATTCCACTTGTGACACCACAAAGCACAATGCAAGAAAGGGACTAAAAAACTGCTGATCTTACCCCATTCTTCTTCTTAAAGAGAAATCAGAAAACGATAAGGAATTTTACTTAAGTAACACTGAATAGTGGAAAATCACCATCTAAATAATACCCAGTAGAAATAACTGAGCCAGCTGAGCTTTGAAATAACAGTATGAATCTTTGAAATAAATATCTGCTAATTTGCAGCTCCACAATAAGTTAGGGGTGGGCGGAATTTGCGAAATTCACTTTCGCAAATTATCGCGAAAATGTTAAAAATCTCCGCAAACACGCGGAGATATCGCGAAGATGTGGACGTTTTTTTCCCGCCCGATCACGGATTTTTCTGCATGGTCGTGGCCAACTTACCCATGTGGTTGCTCGCGGGCGCGGCC
The DNA here is from genome assembly GCF_964204655.1 of Triturus cristatus. NCBI lineage: Eukaryota > Metazoa > Chordata > Amphibia > Caudata > Salamandridae > Triturus > Triturus cristatus. The sequence goes on along the minus strand of NC_140590.1, from coordinate 1,123,916,897 downwards.
ATCTTGTTTTCAGTTGTCTCGCGGTGTATGATCGCGAGAAGAAAGACATGATCGCGCGACGCATGATGTCACTGCGGGCGCGAACTGTCGCGAGACAGTGCAAATGGCTACCAACAATCCAACATCTCATGGAGAACGCAACCAGATCGGGAAAACTTGTCGGCGAACGCGGGGATTCAGGTAAGGCGATCGCGCGCACGCGAGAATGTATTATTTTACAGCGCGAGTAAGAAACAAATTATCGCTAAGCTGCAGAATGCGGAAATTTTGACATTTTCGCGCTTTCCGCGGAACGCGAAAATGTCAAATTATCGCAATTTCCGGAACTAAATTTTAGCCCAGGCCTACAATAAGTGAGCGATTGACATGATTTAATAGGACAACATGGAGATCAAGATGTTGGCCGTATTTTGGATTGCAAAATATTTATTTCAGTACAGTAGCATTCACAAACGTCTGAAATATTTGCAAAAATATCTAATCAAAAATGCCTCAATAGCTATTTGCAGTATCTCAGTTTCACTATCAGTCTAGCTATCTACCACTGCAAGTCTTCAGCAATCATACACAGATTGCAAGACAAGTTCCTAACAAAACAGCTGCAACCTCAACTCTGAGCAGATCAATACAAATATTAGTAAGCAAACGCACATGATGTTAGATAATGTTGATTATCTGAACAAGAAACAGGTGCTGCATCACAGACTGGATTTGTAATTAGACTTCAATTAGTGAAAAATTGCTCTTATGCCAAGCCAACATTGTCACATACAATTAATGTTCTCATGAGTCATGGATTATGTTGGCAATGCAATTACTTGTGCAGGACCTCCCGAAGTTCTAGTTGTGTGTTTCTCATTTCTTTTTGATTGTAAAACATAACCCAAGTCCCTGTAGGCTGTGCTCTTCTGGGCGAAATCCACCAGCAAGCTGCTGCTTTCATCGCCCTCCCTCCCGCCGCCGCAGTAGCCCAGTCAGCGGCCGCCGAGTGGAGGAAGGGGAGAGACTACACCTCCCAGCCTGCTCAGCACCGCTGTTCCCGCGCCCGGAGGCGCCATAAATTACCGACAGGCTCTGCGTTGCGGGATCGCGCGCGGGTCACGCCGGGCGAAGCCCGGGCAAAGTGCGGGCCGTCTGTGGCCGTCGGGGGCCGGAGGAGGCCGGGTCGCGCCACCCCCCTTTCGCCCCTCTCACCATAGACTGCGTACATGGTCCCTGCCTAAAAGAGTCCACATGCGAGACCAAAGTTACTCTAATGAATCTTTTTGGTGAGGCTATTATTGACATTCCACCATTGTTCTGTGCTCACAATATTGTTTTTGACTTGACACTTCCCTGTTCTCACTTTACCCTTTTTAACTAGTATTTTTGCCAATGGGCAAGAGAAAATTACCTCATGTCAATGGGGGGCCTACAACTTGTAATGGTGGGGTTGCCAAAAGGAAGAAGGCTAGGAGGACTTTGAAAAAATCGCCACCTGCCACCACATTGGATCGCATAGATACATTGGTTCATGACTGCGAACTTATCTTAGAAAACGCTCCTCCCCACTTACCTGCAAGTAACATGCCCACGACCAAAAGCCAAGCCGTCACTATTACAATTCCACAAATGTTTTGCAAAGCTCCCCCCACCAACCAGTTGTTGAGATCGAGGACTGGTCGAGTGATATGAGTAACCCACTAGCAATTTTAGACGCACCAGCTCTTACCCCCTCTGTTGTGAATCCTGTCCCCCTTGACCCCATTGTCATTGTTTGTAACAACCGCTATGCAGCACTGGCTGATAACCCTGATATGTCTGTACCAACTAACCCACCCATTGGCCCAGAAAATCAAAATAGGGCCTTGAAGGCCAAAGAAAGGGAAATTCGAGAGAACCATGATGGGGGGGGTAATTGGTGTGGGACAAATTGTGGACAACATTGACTCATTAAAGCAAGAAATTACCGAGTTGAGGAAAGTAGTTTTGGAGCTGATGTCTATTGTCAAACAAACACATTTTCCTTCTCTGAACCCTCACATTGATAATCCCCTTCCCCACCTAATATCTAAGTCAACCCAAATAACTCACCCAAGCCTCGAAAGCATTACGATCCCCCCTGCCGCCATACTTTCCCGCGGCAGGAACGATTCCAATCCTTCGCCTAGAGCCGGGCTTACTCCTGGCAACTTTCCAACAAAGCCGCGAGTTGCTCCCACCACTTTTAATAATTCCAGGCCGACTAATCCATCTCACAGAGCCTCTGCTTCCCCCTTAACCCATTTGCAGCAAAAAACACAAACCTTTCAAGCTAATAGTAACCCTACGGTCTTTATGGTTCGCGTCCCTAAGGTAAATGGGCGCGAGGACAAGGAATCACTAAAAAACAAGGTTACCCACTGGATTCGCCCTACTAGGGGCTGCCGGTCATTAATAAGAGAAGTCATAATTAGAGCCCATAGACGACGATTGGCTGATAACAGCACAGATACCATTGAGCTCACCCTGGCTAGCTATCCAGTGGCAGAGGGACTTTTAGCACTTGAATTTAGATCATCCTCCCCAGACTCATCCTCTATACAATTCAGGCGCTTCCCCCCACCTTTCCAGAAATAACTCGGATAAGGGGTGGGACACCAGACCTAACGAAAGCTGACAAATCCATTCTTGACTATATTGACTGACTAACAACTGTCATTAACCCACCTCAAAAACCGTTCACACCGACCAGCGGCTCTCCCAGTGCCACTGCAGAACTGACACATTGCCCACTCGTTAACACTGCCCCTCTCAATCACGGCGAGTTAGTGATCGAACCCCCACCACTCGACTTGCCTATTTTATTGCCTCATCCTCCAAACAACAAATTTAAAATAATTTCATGGTATATTGCTGGCCTTAGAGATAAACTTTCTCTCCCAGACTGGAACCAATACATCGACCTTCACGATATATGTATTTTTCAAGAGACTTGGAGCCTGGTTCCATTGTACAAATCTGGCTACATTTGTTTCTGTGCCCCAGCTATATCCACTGGGCGAGGGCGTCCCTCAGGAGGTCTTCCAATATGGGTGAATATCGCACCCACTTGTAGGTGCTGCAGATCGGCGCATACAAATTCTCCCTGCTTCCACGGACAGAGTAAATCTAGAGTCACACACGCAATCACACATCATACGCTAGGGCCCATATCACTAAATTCACACTATTACTCTATCCACACTGAATATAGGAGAGAAAACCTAAACCAATCTGCATCTACAATGAGGTCAACGCGACCTTAATGACATTGCCTTGAGTCATGATTTTGAACATAAGAAATACATTTGAAACTCAATAAATGACAAAGAATAAACACCCGACACTGTAATTCAAACAAATGCTTGTTTATCTAAAATTAATTCAAAGGTAAAGTCAATCATTAGCAAAATCATTATTCTCATAATTACCTATTCTAGCTAAATGTGACAGGACAGGTCTCTCGGTAAAGTCTCTCGAGCCGCCGTCCTCAGCATAGGAAACGTTCAAACGCGATGAAAGAATGATCCAGCGAACGAACATGGACCCTCTCTAGTCTAACATACTTATAGTGTATGTTGCAAATAAAGGTAACAAACAAATGTTAGATATCCGTTGAGCCACCGAGCAGAGCGAGCAGGAAAGGAAGTCTTCTAGATACATTTTGAAAACCTCTGCTCAGGAAAAATCACAAAAATAAAAAGACGGAAGAAGGAAACTCGAGTTTGCAAATGTTTCTTTCGTAAATGCTCTTCCTTGATATCTTCACAGAGCCACCGCAGCATTGCAATTGTTCATTGTGGCTTTCTCCTTGTCCAAGGACAATTAGACTCGTTCCCAGAGCTGCTGTCCTCACGGAAAACTTTCTAACCAGGCAAAGGCTGTGGTCAGGTGACTCTCGACCATGTTCAGCAAGGCCTCTCATCAAAATTCGATCACTCGAGTGCAGGCTGTTATCTAGGCCAAAACGGACCATCTTAATTAAAAGAGACAAAAACAACGTTACCACATCATAATGATTGTACAGTGTTAAACCCCTCTAACACCCTTATGTGTATGTACTTATCTAGCCTTCTGCGACACAATAAAGCATTAGTACACGTTATTTAAAATGCACAAACACAAAACAAATAGCATTTGTGAATACAACCGCACACTATTATTAAGCAACATATATGCATCCCACGTGAAGTTTCTCTCATTAGTAATATTGGTTAGTCCGGACAAAACAAACTATTAATTAGTCGTTACAAATTAATCGTTTTAAATCATAACATATAGACGAAACTGGAGCTTAAAACTCGATAAATTTTCAACAGAAAACTCTGCTCCAGCAATCCCCCCTTTGGTGATATCTTATCACCACAAAAACCACCCAAAAATTTAGGAGAAATTGAAAATGTCTTTTATGACACAACATTAAACACCAGACTCTCTCACATCATCCCTCCTTGATTCCAAGTACACACTCTCCCTCAATTCTTCTAATTCTATTTCTTGTGGATCTCTCCTTGACCTCTTTTGTTTCTTCTCAGCATTCCCTCTGATTATTCTCTTTTTCCCTCCCCTGTTTTTACAACACAAACACCCCAATCTTAGTATCAATAAAGCAACAATTATGCATGTCAAAGGAAACAATATTTTACCAACAATGGTACTACCTATCTTAGCAATAAAACTCTTAACAGCAACTATCTTATTAGCTATTTTAGTCCAGAAACTTTCAGCTTCAAGTGGTACTAATTCTTCATGTAAATCCGTAATATTTTTGATATAGACCTTTAGGTCTCTGCTTTCGTCAGGAATGTAAGTGCAACAATGTTGAACTTTCAGCATTCCACAAACTCCGCCCTCTTTGGCCAATAGAATATCAAGGGCAAGTCGATTTTGCATAGACATGGCTCGTACGGCAATCATTTCCGTATTTACCAAAAGAAACCCTCCAGCAGTACTTGTCGATAAGCGATCCACCACTGTTGACAGTTTCCGAATTCCATAAGCATGTAATGAAATTCCCACTGCTGGAATTAAAGCACCAAAATGTCACCCACTATCTCTGACCAAGTTTCTCTCTTAAAACGTGTTAATAAATGAATATGTTCTACATCTTCTATTCTATCTATATGAAAAATCTTTGGAAAGACCAGGCCCACATAACATGTGCCATACCAATGGTCAGGCAACTTGTAATAAGCCTTGTTCCCACAAACATAATACACTACTGGGAAAACTGGATCTTCACCACCTTTAAAACCCCATCCTGTTGCAATGAAGTATGTATCATGACATTCACTAGTCCCAACAAAATATGTATCATATTGGGATTTCTTCCTGGTAATGCATAGTTTACCCTTCTGTGGTGCATCTAAAGCCAAAGTCGGACTGGCTCCATTTCTCAACTCCTTTCCCATCTCAATGTCCCAAATTGTCTCACTCACTTTATATTTCCCTGCCTTTTCATGCATGCTCTTTCTCCTTTCCTCTACCATGTTTAGGAAAGCTTTCTCCTCTTCTTTCAGACTGCAAGTTAAATTGTTTCTAAAAATGTAATCTAAGGTTAATTCTTCTTTCTCAATAAAAATCTCACCAAAAATGTTAGCTTCTTTAGCTGGATTCAGCTTTTTGTCCATAGGCAATTGCCCAAAAATGTTATCTTTATTAGACATTTCATAATCTATTTTCCCTAACAAATAAAAAACACTACTTAGCACACTACATGAAATTCCATACGTAGCTGGTAAATGGTGATAAGTAACACCCTCTGAAACTGATGCAGGTAATTGCATACAAACATAGCAATCCCTAACTTCCATTGTCTTTACGTATTCATACAACAACTTTGAAAAAACATTACTAGAAAAATCATTAATTGACCTATCCTTATGCACATAAGTGTTACTAATTCTAGTTGGAACTATTTTTTGTGAACTCTTCTCTACATTAGTCACATTTTCAGTATGTATTCCTAAAGCGTCTATTACTCTAAAAGTAACTAATAAAGCTAAAACACCCCATAATAGCATTAATAATCCAGTACAGCAGCAGCACATTTTACACCATCTTTTCAAAAAGGCACATCTACTTTGATTATTCTCTGTGTTAGCCATTTTACTACTTCGGCAGTGTCTTTTGACTTAGCCTCTTCTACTCCACTACTGAGTTTTAGAACTCTAGATTATTTCAAACAGCTAATTTCAGACTTTTTCTTGTCACTTTTCTCAAAGTGACTCCTTCAGTTCACTCAGTTTGGATTCTCATCACTTTTCACTTCTTCTTCAGCAACATCAAATTGTATCAGATCATCAACAACATCCTGTGCATCCGACTCTTCTCCAATATCAGTCAGGATAACTTTTAGAATTCCATCAGTTTTCTCCTCAACCACTTCTCGTACGGTCCCCTCTGGATTTCCTTGACTTTCGGCTTCTTCACCTTCAGACAGTGCCACATACGTCCATTCCGGTGACCTATACTTCTGGTTAGGTTTTCTGATTCTCTTGATCTCCTCTGGTTCTTTTGTAACCTTTTGTTTTTCACCTTTTGTTTGATTCTGACTAGACACCTCGTTCACTTGTTCAGCTTTCGATGAACTTGCTCGTGTCAGTCTGTATCGTAATCTCTTTATCCTGTTGGGCCAAAGATCTCCTCTTACAACCCTTTTTGGTCTCACCTCCTTGTTATTTCTTTCTCCGATCCAAGTTCTCTTTCTCAGAACTCGACCCTCTGATTTCTCATTTTCACTCTCATCTGATTCTGTCTCATTTGCCTCTCGTTCTTCAACAATTTTCTTTTGCTCCACAGTCTTTTCCACTACCAATTGAGACTTCCCTAATTCTGTCCCTCCTCGGGTCTCCGACACGCAATCTTCTTGCTGTCTACTTGCCCCTTCACCTAGCTTATCAGGAATGTTCCATACACCTCCTCGTGGGTCTTCCGCAATCTGTCCCTCTCTATCTTCTACTGACCCTGCTTCTTCAGGTGTAATCTCAAGTGGATTTTCAACCTCTTCATCTGATTCAGGTGTAATCTCTGTGGAATTGCTCCTTTCTCTTCTACTGCTTGTTGGAACTTCAGGCACTCTTACAGAATCCGATCTCTCCTCCGAGACTCTCAATGTTTCTCTTGAAGCCTCTCTTGGAAAGGGGAAAGAATCACTCAACTCTCTTTCACCTTCACCTTTTTCAGGATTTCTCCCCCTTCTCACTGGTTCAGTTTCTGCATCATCACTGGAATCTGACTCTTCAAAATACTCCTTACCAGTCCCATCTTTTGGATTTGGAACTCTCGGAGTATGACTCGCATGCACTCAATTTTTCACACCGGCACACTTTACTGCAGTTGTCGTAGTCAGAATGACTTGTCTCGGCCTTCCCCACCTTGGAACCAAGCAATTTCTTCACCTGTGCACCTTAATCCTCACCCAATCCCCTGGACTCAGATCATGGGCTTGCTTCTTCTCAAGTGTGGTAGCGTCTTCTCCAACCTGGTGAAACACAGAATGAACTGCGTCAGCCAGGCCTTTACAGTAATCCAAAATCATGTCATCAGTTATTGTCATCAACTTGTTGACAGGCACAAATGCATGTCTCATCGCACGTCCCATTAAGATTTCGTGCGGACTCAAACCTGTGGTTCTATCTGGAGTAGACCTAATAGTCATCAGCACTAGAGGCAAGACATCAGGCCATTTCATTCCAGTGGCTAAACACATCTTACCAATTCGGTTTTTTATTGTGCCATTCATCTGCTCCACGACTCCAGAAGCCTCTGGTCTGTATGCACAATGTAGCTTCTGCTGTATTCTCAATGCTTCACAAATTAAACCCATGAGCTCATTACAGAAGTGTCCACCTCTATCAGACTCAATCGTCACTGGGAACCCGTACCTAGGAATCAACTCCCTTAACAGCAACTTTGCAACTGTTATTCCATCATTTCTCCTAGTCGGATAGGCCTCCACCCATCTTGAGAACAAACAGACTACCACTAGAATATACCTCAATTGGTTCACTTGGGGCATTTCAATGAAATCTATTTGCATTCTTGTGAAAGGACCTCCTTCTCTGCCTATTGTTCCTAGACTCACCACTGTCTTTTTCCCAGTATTGAACTGCTGACAAATCAAACATCTCTGACAGATGCTCTCTGCAATCAACCTGAACTTTGCATTGTACCAGGTCTGTTTAAAAGACCTAATCATTGCGTCCCTCCCCAGATGTCCTTGGCCATGATACATTCTTGCCATTGTCGACAGCATTGAGTTGGGCATGACTGGTCTACCATCTCTATAGATCCAAACATGATCTGTTTCTCTTGGGGCACAACCTGCCTTGATCCAATCTCTCATTTCCTCATCTCCTGCCTCATCCTGCAACTGTTTCACTTCATCCCACGTTTCTAGGACATTAGTAAACATCACAGAACAAAAAGACATTTCCCTTTCTCGTGCCCTATTAATTGAATGATTGTTCTTAGCACAATATTGTGCTATGTCATTGGCAAATCTATTACCAAGAGTAACAAAATCATCTCCTTGTCCATGAGCAGCACATTTCACAACTGCTAACTCCTTAGGCAGCTGTATCGCCTCAAGCAATTTCCCAATCACTTCAGCATTCTTTATTGGAGTCCCACTCGACGTCAAGAAACCTCTCTGTAGCCAAAGCTGGCCAAAGTCATGAACAACTCCAAATCCATACTGACTATCAGTCATCACAGTCACTCTCAGATTATTCCCAATCTTACAAGCTTTTGTCAATGCCACCAATTCAGCCACTTGAGCAGATCTCACTCCTTTCAAAGGCGAAGCTTCCATAACTTCCGAAACCTTGCACACTGCATATGCTGCACTCAGCACACCATCATCAGTTCTCAAACACGATCCATCCACAAACAGCACATGATCACTCTCAGGCAACGGCAAATCTCTTATGTCTGGTCTTGGTTTTGTGCAGTAGTCAAGCACATCCAAACAATCATGATCAACATCATCTCCAACATTCACATTATCAGCATCTGGTAACAACGTTGCTGGATTCACATTCACACATCTCTCAAGAGTCACATTTGATGCTCCCAGAATGATTTTTTCATATTTAGTCAGCCGACTATGTGACATGTACTGAGTCCTGCTTCTTGTCAAAAGAATTGCCACATCATGAGGTACGAACACCCTTACAGGCTATCCCATTATTATACCCTCACTCTGTTCCAAGCTTCTGCATGTAGCAGCTACCGCTTTCAGGCAACCTGGCAAACCCACAGCTACGGGGTCAAGTGTCGATAAGAAGTACGCAATCGGCCTTCTCAGTTGTCCGTGCTTCTGAATTAACACTGAAAGTGCACACCCATTTCTCTCACTACAGTACAACTCAAACTCTTTCTCATAGTCTGGCATTCCCAAAGCAGGGGCTTCACACATTCTGCTCTTCAACTCTTCAAATGCTGCCATTTGTTCCCCATCCAGTTCCAATGGGTCTCTCACCTCACTTTTGGTCAACTTAATCAGTGGCTTTGCTATCAGAGAGAAATTACTTATCCACTGACGACAATAACCCACCATCCCCAGAAACATCCTCACTTCTCTCTGGGTCATCGGGGCTCTCATTCCTCTGATAATTTTGATCCTGTCATCGGTCACCTTTCTCAGACCCTTTTCAATATTGTGTCCAAGATAATGCACCTCTTTCTTGCAAAATTGCAATTTGGCTGGAGATACCTTTAACCCTCCATCTGCCAGATGATTCAGTAAAGCTATGGTATCCACTTCACAAGCTTCACGTGTCTTCGATGCCACAAGTAAGTCATCAATATACTGCACTAGCACTGAGCTTTCAGGCATGATCAAACTCTCCAATGACTTTTTCAACAACTGATTGAATATCGAAGGACTCTCTGTATACCCCTGTGGGATACGACACCATGCTAAAATACGCTAGCCAAACCGGAATGCAAAAATCGGCTGGCTATCATGATGCAATGGAATTGAAAAGAAAGCATGACACAAATCAATCACTGTGTACCACTCGGCATCATGTGGAATCTGATACAAAATCACTGAAGGATTTGGCACAATGGGACAACATGCCACCACAATTTTGTTAACTTTTCTCAAATCTTGTACAATCCTGAACTTTCCATTAGGTTTCTTCAGCCCCATTATCGGTGAATTACACGGGCTACTCAGTAACTCTCTCAAAACACCCTGCGGAATCATCTTGTCAATTATAGGAGTTATTCCCTCAATTATCTCTGGTGTCAGTCTGTACTGTGGGATATTAGGGTAAGTGATTCCCTCTTTCACTGAAATCTTCACTGGATCTACATTATTCATCAATCCCACATCTTCTCCAGTAAAATCCCAAACCGCTGTTTTCACTGTGTGTCTCAACTCCTGAGGCAAATCATCTGGATTAAACACAGCATATGTACCAACAATCTCACTCTCTCTATTATCTAGAGTCATCCGGTACAAAACATCCTCATCTGGTGTCTCAAAAGCTATTCCATCCGGAGTACAAAAAATTGTACAATTCATCTTGCACAATAGGTCCCTACCTAACAAGTTCACTGGACTAGTGTCACAGACCACAAATCTGTGCATGTCTGAAAATTTCCCTATTCTTACCCTTACTGGTTCGGTAAGACGAGTCTTAATCTGTGTATTGGCTACACCAACTACTTGGATTGCTTCGTCCGAGAGAGGAAGATTTCTAATATCTGCTGACCTGACAGTTGATCTCGTCGCTCCTGTGTCTACCAAAAAAGTAACACTCTCCCCATTTATTTTCCCAACTACAAATGGTCCTGCCTGGTCTATTTCTAGAGTTGCACCAAGTATGCACTCTTCCTCCTCTCTTCGGCACCGTCAATAGTCCCCTTCCGACTCACTCCCCTCATTCTTTAACCAGTACTGCTGTACCAGGTTAGAACGTCTCGGTTTGTTTACCTGCTCATCATTGTAGAATCCTGAGTCCTGGTTATACTTTTGGGACCCTCTATTCTGCGGCAAGGGCGGTTTTGGCTCTTGACTCTGCTGTCTGACAACCTTCTGCTGTTGCTGCTGTTGATTACACCCCTCGTTCTGCACCTGTTGATTTAAGGGTTTACTTTCATTACTCACTAATGGTGGATTGGTACACTCGGATCTCCAATGCCCCAATTGTCCACTGTTGTGACAAGGGAATTTCTTTTTAGCCTCCTCCAAATTCCCCTTTCCTTTTCCCGCATATCTGGGTCTAACTCCTGGATTATTTGCCTGTTCCATCAACTGTGCTTCTTGCCTTTCAGCAACTTTCACCTGTGCCCACATTGCTTTCTCTTTCAGCTTTCTCTGTTTTGCCTCAATCTCATCACTGAAGTACTTTGCATGTCTCAAGATTTCATCAATCTTTTTACTCTGCCAATCAACTGTATGCTCACGTATTCTTTCACTTATTTCAGGTCCCAGGCCATATACAAACCTGTAAACAAAATGACTCAAATCCTTATCACCCAAGTGTTCGTCTCCACTGAACTGTTTAAAAGCCAGTATCAGCCTTTCGTAAAAAGCATGAACTGATTCTTTTGCTTCCTGATGTGTTCGATCTATCTTAACCCAGTCTGTCTCTTTTGGGGGTACTTTATTTTTCAGGAACACAATTACCTGATCATATTTCTTCATGACCTCTGGATCTGGTGCTCCTGTTTTCGGATCTCTTGGATACTCTTTAGCAGGCCAATCTACAACTATTTTACACTCAGCCCACAAGTCTGCTGGAACAATTATATCAAACAGACTATTCAGGTCAATCCACAGCACCTTTGACAATTTCACAAACCTGTCTACCTGCCTATACCACTCGACAGGCTTTTCTCTCATTCGAGGGAAATCATTCGTAAATGATAAGATATCCTGTCTAGTCCATGGGACATGTACATATCCTCCTCCAGGAATCTCTCTCATTGGATAAGCATCCACTGTCTTCTCTTTTTCTCTTACAGGAAAAGCTGAATAAGTCCTGTCCACTGAATCTTCCCTTTTCTTGTACCACCTATCCTTCCACTTTTCTACATCACCCCATTTTCGCAATAAGGCAATCATTTCCTTAATCTGTCCTGTTCTGCCAGCACCATTTAGATTTTCAATATCCCTGTCTGTAAAATCCACTCTGTAAGGTTTCTGCAAAACTTTCACCTTATCCATGTGTACTCCCTGTTCACTCGCTATTGCTCTTAACCTTTCATGTGTATTCTTAGCCCTCCAGGTGATGCTCTTACACATAAATAACAATTCTCCATCATGATGGTTTTTTAGTATATCTGTAGGAATTGTCCCTGCAATAAGCTCCTCCAATTCCATGCGCAACCTGGCTACATCAATTGCCTGTGAATCTTTATCCTTCTTTTGAAGAACTTTCAACCAATCATTCAAATCTTCAGCTGTTATTTCAGTAGACTTTTTTACTGCACCCACTTGTTCTGTCATCCTTTGTGGTTCCAAAATTGTTCCTCCCAAACAACCAGTATTCAATCCTGAATTAGGCTGCACATCTAATCCTCCACTACATGTGTCATGTCTCGACTGCCTTGAATCATTTCCTCCTGTCCTCACTCTTGATTCCTCCAAAGTACAAGTACCAACCAAACCATTCCCAACATAAGGAACTGTCAAATTATTTTCACCCATTCTTTGTTTATCAAAAATAGGCACAACCGGACCAATAGTTACAGGCACTGTAACTGCTTCAAGATTTTTCGTCAGCTCGCGAATTTTCTCAGTCAGCTCAGATGTGGTTCTGGCTAATTCTCTTGTTTTCTCTTCACTGACTCGATTCTCTCTCTCTCGCTCTCTCTCTCTCTCCCTTTCCGTGAAAGAGCTACTACTTTTCAGATCAGGTGTCACAACCTCAGTTTTAATAATTCGCAAAGTATCTCTTATAGGAGTAGAAACTGGCGTACTCTCTTCTGGTTCTGGTCTATACGGAGGTGGTCTCTTGTAAATCATATCATCCAAGACCTCATCCTCATAATCAGTAACTCCGTACCTTCTCACTTCTGCATCAGGCACCTTTTCTGCACCTTTCCTCCCTTCCGCTTCATCAACAGTCCTCATAGGATATAATCCCTCTGACATACTAGCATCTCTCCATCTCCTCATCCGATCATGATGAGTTTCACGATCATATTTCCTCCCAAAAAAGGACCTGTAATTGCCTCCACTCCTCTGCTTTTCTCGCTCATGCACCTCATCTTCCCATTCCACCAACGCCTCAAATTGTGTCGGCCTTGGTCTAGGCTCTAGACACATCATCTTTTCCCGTAAATTTCTCAACACGGCCAGATTAAATGAACCATGTTCCGGGAATGCTAAGACACCATCATCCTTAGTATACTTAGCCCAGTTATCCAACCATATACAGGTATGATACCCATATTTCGCAACCATAAAGGATGCAGGAGTTCTCGTCGGAGGTAGCAATTCACCTTCTCTAGTTATCACATTTTTATCTTTGTCGAACCACTTCTTTATTTTACCGAACAAAGATTTTTTCTTCCTTTCCTCCGGTTGGTAATACATTTTAACGTTCACCAATATTCTCTAGTCCCTTCCGTACAGTTGCAGATCTTTGTCCAATAACAGCGCGACTCACACCAACGCACCAATCCTGGAGCGTCTACGTCACTCTGTACTCCTTCCAATCCCTGTGCGGCTCACACCAACGCACCAATCCTAGAGCGAGCACTATTCTGAGTCACTATCCAATCACAGCGCGGTCTGAATGACGTCAGCAGTCGCTGCAAACACTTCTGCTCTGTCTCCTGCCACTCGTCTACCTCTCCTTTACAAAGCCTTTTTAGTAGACTTTGTTTCAGATTCTACAAAATCTATTAGATACAACATATAAACATCTCCATTGTCTGCTTCGCTAACCACAGAATAGTATAGAAAATCTTTCTCACAAGAATCCCGCTTCTCTCTAGAACAGCGCTTACCTCTGCTCTACCACGGAATAATCACTTTCGTTGACACAGTAGTACATCCCTCTACTCTGCCCTTCTAACATGCATCCATTAACTGTTTCCTCTAGGACTGCTCCAAAAGAGTCTTACAATCAATTAAATGCTCATACATTCACGCACTTTCACACCAGAAAATGTAGCACATGCACACAAAATCCTGCCTTTCCCGAGAACAGCGAACAGTCTGTCCCGCTACAGAATTATAACACACATTAACCAAGCAGCTTACCTCTGCCCAGTTCTTCAGACAAGCTCAGAGAATACCTATTACTCCTCCCGCGATAAGCTTTAACGGCAAACCTTACGGATCCCTGGGACTTAAGACCAGAGTTTCACAGATAACCTTCGCTACCATACACACTCCTTTTATACCGAAAATATATCCCTAATAGTAACACACGACGATGTTACTAATTCCGAACCCAGACAATGTGACGCGCAACTTCAATTGTCACACGTTTTTCCCAGCATACGTACAGGGCCAACAATCCCGTTTTTCCCGAGAGCAGCACTTACTTCCCTCTGCCCTACTACGGAACTGTCACCAGCTCCCAAGTTCCAGAAGCCGTACACACTACATAAAACTCAACACGACGACCTCAACATATCGTATTAGTACATATACCAACATTAATCAATAATCAATAAATCAAAAGCCTATGTACAAGCAATCTAATCAGATCAAGACAATGATCATAACCATCATACTGCTACCAGGAAACTGCTGCAGATCGGCGCATACAAATTCTCCCTGCTTCCACGGACAGAGTAAATCTAGAGTCACACACGCAATCACACATCATACGCTAGGGCCCATATCACTAAATTCACACTATTACTCTATCCACACTGAATATAGGAGAGAAAACCTAAACCAATCTGCATCTACAATGAGGTCAACGCGACCTTAATGACATTGCCTTGAGTCATGATTTTGAACATAAGAAATACATTTGAAACTCAATAAATGACAAAGAATAAACACCCGACACTGTAATTCAAACAAATGCTTGTTTATCTAAAATTAATTCAAAGGTAAAGTCAATCATTAGCAAAATCATTATTCTCATAATTACCTATTCTAGCTAAATGTGACAGGACAGGTCTCTCGGTAAAGTCTCTCGAGCCGCCGTCCTCAGCATAGGAAACGTTCAAACGCGATGAAAGAATGATCCAGCGAACGAACATGGACCCTCTCTAGTCTAACATACTTATAGTGTATGTTGCAAATAAAGGTAACAAACAAATGTTAGATATCCGTTGAGCCACCGAGCAGAGCGAGCAGGAAAGGAAGTCTTCTAGATACATTTTGAAAACCTCTGCTCAGGAAAAATCACAAAAATAAGAAGACGGAAGAAGGAAACTCGAGTTTGCAAATGTTTCTTTCGTAAATGCTCTTCCTTGATATCTTCACAGAGCCACCGCAGCATTGCAATTGTTCATTGTGGCTTTATCCTTGTCCAAGGACAATTGGACTCGTTCCCAGAGCTGCTGTCCTCACGGAAAACTTTCTAACCAGGCAAAGGCTGTGGTCAGGTGGCTCTCGACCATGTTCAGCAAGGCCTTTCATCAAAATTCGATCACTCGAGTGCAGGCTGTAAATGGCAGCCATCTTTATCTAGGCCAAAACGGACCATCTTAATTAAAAGAGACAAAAACAACGTTACCACATCATAATGATTGTACAGTGTTAAACCCCTCTAACACCCTTATGTGTATGTACTTATCTAGCCTTCTGAGACACAATAAAGCATTAGCACACGTTATTTAAAACGTACAAACACAAAACAAATAGCATTTGTGAATACAACCGCACACTATTATTAAGCAACATATATGCATCCCACGTGTAGTTTCTCTCATTAGTAATATTGGTTAGTCCGGACAAAACAAACTATTAATTAGTCGTTACAAATTAATCGTTTTAAATCATAACATATAGACGAAACTGGAGCTTAAAACTCGATAAATTTTCAACAGAAAACTCTGCTCCAGCATAGGGCTTCCCAGTTTTCTACTATATCACCAGACGTGATCCATCTATCCTTGAGAGGGACAAAAGGTGGGCACGCTATTGAGCTTTTTAATGTCTATATCCGAGGTACCCATGGCGGCTGCAAGTCGCCGACTATCACAATTTTAGGAGACGCTCTTTCCTCTTGTCCATCTGATTCTTTCATGCTGGTAGCAGGTGACTTGAATTGCACCTACAAATCTCTGGCCTCTGAAGACTTACTGGAGATGGAGGTTGAGAATGCAAAGTGGGGCATACCACCTTTATCAATACCCCCAATCAAGAAGTGGACCCAAGTGGCAATCCAATTGAATGCACTAACACTGGAACATGGTCTGAGAGCCGATTGCCATCTGATATCAAAGGTGCCACTACCTTTAATAGAGTGTCAAGTCCTTCTCGAATTGATTACATCCTGATTGATTGCAGACTATGGCCAAATGCAGTGGATTTGGTCATAACCCCCACTGATGATAGTGATCATAATCCCCTGTGCTTGACCATAAACAGCCCTTGGTGTCTTGACCCACTAAGCTCTGGCACCAGACCTATCATGTCCACTAAGGAAGTTATTCCATCAAACTCCAAGAGACACCTTAAATGATCTAAGATCTCCTCTGATGATCAGAAACTTTTGACCATCAAGGAGATTTTATTAAACAAAACCATGGAACTCCAGGGTGCAAGTGACGACATAGATGGGTATCTTAGGGCTGGGAATATCTATATAGATACAGTTGAGATGATTGGGTCACTTTTATGGGCACCTACTTCTTCTAGAAATTCCACTAAGCATAAAGCTCCAGATTCTTGGTTCAATTATGAGTGCAGGCAAAAAAAGACCAATCTAATACTTGCCGTTAAAAACCGTGATTGTCACCAAGTACAAACTGCCAAGAAAGAATATAGAAAGGCAGTCTCGGGAGCCAAGCAAGCTTGGGAGGAATCCCGTTGGTTGGCTCTTAAAGCTGCGAGTCTGGCCAAAGATGGTAATGCTTTCTGGAACCTCTGTAGACATTCAAGAGGTTGTGACCCCGATGCAATCCCAAACCATATCACGAGCCAGGAGTGGTTTGATCACTTCGCAAAGCTCTATTCTGGGGAGGAAACCCTAAGCCCATTCCCAAGGGATATGATCCTTTTACAGAGGCGGAAGTTGAGATTGCTATTAATAAAATAGTTCCAGCAAAGGCTCCTGGACCCGACGGTCTCCCCGGCGACTTGTATAGATCGGACCCCAAACATTGGGCAAAGTATTTTGCTATCTTTCTTAATGTTCATCTCAAGGGGTCACCTATCCCAGGATCTTGGAAAGGAGCCGAGGTGATCCCAATATTCAAAAAGGGTTCCAGGGAGGACCCTGCCAACTACCGACCCATCAGCCTCATTGACGCTGGTCAGAAAGTTGCTGGTAGGGTCCTGCTAGAAAGAATCCTGTTATGGGCCAACAAGAACAATATTCTCTCCCACTATCAAGCGGGATTCAGACCAAACATAAGTACAAACGATCAGGTCTTCAGACTCCTCCTCCTATATTGGAAGGTGGTTCTGATTGGCAAGGGTAGCCTCCACTTGGCATTTATAGACCTGAAGACCGCCTTCGATCTAGTCCCTCGAGATCGTTTATGGCAGGTCTTGAGGGATTTGGGTTTGCCCTCCCCTGTTCTCGACCTCCTGGTCCGATTACACAAAGTCAATTATGCCCAGGTGAGGTGGGGGACCCAGACCCAGAAGACTGCAAAGATCCCTGTAAACAGGGAAGTCCGACAGGGCTGCGTACTGGCCCCCACCCTCTTTTCTCTGTTTGTAAATGGGGTGGTGAAGTTCCTACAAGATATTCCCGCTGACGCCCCGTCATTGGCCGGTGATCGAGTCCCCACATTATTATTCGCTGACGACACCTTGCTTATCTCCAAAACCCCGGTAGGGCTGCAAAAGCTCCTGGACAGATTTCACTTGTTCTGTACCCAGAGAGGCTTGAGTATTAATACCCTAAAAACCAAGCTTCTCTCATTTAATTTATGAAAACCATCCAAAGCCACTCTTAAGCTTGATGGTGCACCCCTGGAGCTCGTCAAAACATTTGACTATCTTGGTATAAGAATCTCAGATAGATTGAGTTGGAGACATTGACAAAATGCTGCTAAACCACAAACGGGCAGCGGGAACAATTAGTAGAGAACATCGTACCTCGCATAGTAGACCAATTGCTCCCACGCTGGTGATTTATCAGGCTAAAGCTGTAGGCTCGGCACTGTACGGTGCCGAACTTTGGGGCTTCGACAATCTCGAGGACATCCCCAGGTCTGAAAATAAATTTATGAGATAGCAGGTTTCACTCCCAAGGGGAACCCCACTCAAGCCTCTCTTAAGAGACTTGGGTAGACGCACGATAAAAGACATGGCAATATTGCGCCTCCTGCTCTTTTGGGTTCGATTATGGCACACCCCAGAACTAGCGAAATATACTGAGGGCCTAAGAGAAATAATGAACTCCCCAGGGTCCCATAAAATCACTTGGTTATGCTGCATCAAGAAGTCCCTCCTGTCGCTAGGCCTCAGAGAAGTTTGGGAGCAAGGTGCACCCCTGAGCAAGGCAGTCCTGAAGAAAGCCTATTGGTCCTGGATAGACACCCAGGAATCTAGTAGTTCCAACCTAGGCAGCCTGATTGAAGCTTTCTATACCCATAAACAGGCTGTCAGCTTTGAGCCGTACTTGGACTTTGTACAGAACCCTAGAGATAGATCACTGTACATCCAATTCAGACTCGACAGACTGCCAACCCGCGAGCGTATGAGCAAATGGAAGCCACCCTATCAAACCCTGCCCACTTGCCCGAGCCGTAGAGGGCTGGTGGAAAATACGGCCCGCATTATGTTCGAATTCCCAGGTTTCAAAAAACCAAGAAGTCGATGGTTAGGACCTGTATGTCGACTGCTGGGCACGCCGAACTACCGGGTCGCACTGAGAATATTATGCTCTGACACCAGTCCAGTGCTAGTCTGTGGTGTGGCAAAATTCTTTGGGTGGTCTTGGAATATTAGGCTAAATGTTTACACTTACAACAATGAATTATTTTTTAACATGTTTTTATTGCATAAATGTTTTAGCGAAACTGTCTTTTTATCATGAAATGTAATATTTTCCATTTTTTAATGAATATACCTTAAATTGACTTTTAAATGCACATTGCTTACATTTTTATATCTTGTACCTTGGCCTCAATAAGTTTTGCCCCTCTTTTCGATATATTGCACCTTACATGCCTGTACACCAATGCTTTTATGATATAATTTTTATCGAAATAAAGCTTCTTGACTTGACTTGACCTTTTAGACAATATCTGTGTCACTAAACATTTCATTTCCAAGTCATTGTTTTTAGGGCTGTATTACGTACAAGGAATTTGTGATGCCTCCAGGGCAGAGTCTTCAGTGAAATAAAGAGTGGCAGCTTCAAAGCCGCTCCATGCTTCTCCATGCAGGCCGTAACCCACCCGCACTTTAAAAAGGTGTTGTAGATCCCCCGGCAGTGGACACACCAACCTGCAGAGGGATGTCTGGGGGGTCAATGGGACCTCCTTTTCACCACAGCATGGAATATGTTTGTGGCATAGTGTTAGTGCGCCTCGTAAGGACATGTTTATCCCTGTGCCTGCATCCATAATATGGCACAGCTGCAGATGCAAAGAGAAGCATCTGGCTAGATATGAACTGGGTTGGCGAAGTTAGCTAAAGAATGATGATGGATTCAACCCAGATCTGTTACTGGGGGTGAGTGTCTGGAAAGTTTCAGCGCTCCATCCATCATCTCCTTGTGTTTGCTTTGTTCACCCTAACCTGGCAGGGTATGCCCAGACGTGGGTCCCTTGCTCACTTTGCCACTGGATTCAAGCTAGCCTGGCTTATGGGGGGTGATCCCCAGAAACCGTTCCCAGGATGCTTGCTTCCAGTTCAGGGAAGAGCTTGCTTTGCAGTTCGGTCTGGACTGTTCACATGAGGCACAGGGTCAAGACTGATTTGCATTGGCTGGGTTTGAACTGGATTTGTGAAGTGAGCTAAAGAATGATGATTGATTCAACCCAGATCTGTGACTGGTGGTAAGAGTGTCTGAAAGTTTTTAATGCTCCTTTCATCATCTCCTTGTCTTTGGGGTCCCATGGGACCTCCGTTTCACCACTCATGAGGCCTGCCCCCAGGGGGTGCACTGACAGCACACTATCATTTCATGGTATACTGTCAGTGCGACTCTTAAGGACATATTTGTTTCTGTGCCTGCATCCAAAATATGGCACGGGCGCAGATGCAAAGAGTAGCATCTGAATCACTTTCTGTAATTTCATAGTTACCGGGGGTACAAAAAGCAGGTGCACATAAGAATTGAGCATGTAATATGGCATCAGGTGTGTTTGTTGAATTATATAATTTGAAGTGAAACAAGGCCCAACACTCAGAATATGTTATGTTATCACTCCGAAGTTCAGACCGGAAACAGAAGTGACATAAGGATTGGAACTTCTCAGCAAAGGGATGTGGTTTATCAGTATCGGTAAGTAGGCACCTAACACTAGTAATAAGGCCACAATCACAATAAAAGTTCCAGTCAAGGTTTCAATAAATTATGCCCTTTCTCAACCCTTCGTAGCTGGCTATGAGAAGGCAGGCTTAACTTAGGAATCAGGTGCATTTAAAACACAAAAACATTTAAAAAGTAATACACAACAAACAATAAAAATCCAAAACCATTTTCTATAAATGGGAAATGTTTTTATTATTAAAATAACACCAAAACAACAAACATCCAATGTAAGGATCCGGAGATATGACATTTTAAATATTAAATACTTTATGGTGCCTAAAAATGAAAATCACCAACTTGGGACATCTGGTCACACCTGACTGGGACGAAGTTAAAGTTTGAGGCTGACCAAGATTCAGCGTGGATCAGATGCATTGAGCAGTAGGCCCCGATGAAGTCGACTACAATGGCTTGGTTCAGCACAAGGCCCCCGAGAAATCCTGGAAATTTTGAGCTACGGAACTTTCAGTGGGATGAACCTGAAATCCAGGCCAGGTCACGGTTTGACTTTGGCGGCTTGAGTCTAGACTACGGGTCAGTCAATTTATGGAACTTTTTGACAAAAATTCACCAAACTTCTGGATCATCTTTTACAAGATCCTTTTGAGGTTTCTAGGTGTCCACAACACTACTTCAACTGTCTAAAAACTCTGAGATCACTACCAGCAGTGGACAGAGACATGGGTGAGGGTGCAGAGGAATACCAGCAGTGGACAGAGACATGGGGGTGGGTGCAGAGGACTCCCAGCAGTGGACAGAGACATGGGGGTGGGTGCAGAGGAATACCAGCGGTAGACAGAGACATGGGGGTGGGTGCAGAGGAATACCAGCAGTGGACAGAGACATGGGTGTGGGTGCAGAGGAATACCAGCAGTGGACAGAGACATGGGGGTTTGTACCTTATTACCAGATGACCACACCTACATGTTGGAATGTACGCATCCCTAACTTTGGATTATGATGATAGTGCCCCAACAACACATCACTGACAGCAGTGTCCCACTCCCAGGAGGATGGATGTCTTTCCCCCACTGCATGTCACACCACATGTCGGTGTGAGGAGAAATAACACATGCATACCCACCCATGGTGGATGCAGCACAATACACACACTGAGATCATGCCACAAGACTGTATAGACATGTAACTGCCTACTAAACTAAGAGAGCCAAAGGGAACACACACTGTAAAGCACATCCCAGGACTGATAGGAATGTCCAGGTCCTGGGCCAGCCACCAAGAATTTGTCTCTCATGGAAGGAATAGGGTGGGATTCCCCTAGATACAAGGCCCATAATTGTGAGTCAGTTGCACAAATACCCTGCATAACAAGTACCATTTGTGTGGTAGGCTGTGATTACACAAATGCATAGTGCAGAAAAGGGTCAATTTGTCCCTGAAGGCATTTCGACATACTCAAAACACAAGTATAGTGACTAGCAAGGATGGCACAGACGATTCAGCAGGAGACATCGGTGAGCAGGCATGGCCATTGTTGAAGGGATCCATCACCTTCAAACGAAATGTTGACACAGGTCAGCACAACAATTGTGCAACTCTTTGCAGGGAAGATGTCAGGTGCCACAGAGGAAGGAACACTACTTGGGACAATGTCTCCCAACAAAATTAACACACACTACCAATGATTCTTTGCAGAGACCTCGAGATGGCACGCAGATACCATGGTCCACCTCATGACCATCAGACTAAAACATTTCTCAGAACCATAACACATTGCCCCAACACCAACTCCCGGAGCCTCATCACCAACATCAATTACCTGAAATGCAATAGTGTGCAAAGTAAAATAAAATGCTTTATTCAGCAGAAAAAAAAACAGAGGTTGTAAATAACACTATGTACAAATGCCAATGGCAAGTACATATAATGAGTCCATGGGGGGACACATGGGAGAGCGTCTCCCCCTAGCTTGCCTGCACACTGGAACCCTCAGGTTCGTCGACCGTGGGGGGGCATCATGTGGGGAAGGCACAGGCACCGCAGGGACAGGAGGGGGAAGGGTAGGTGTGGTGGGTGCAGGGGTGGACGTCTCCACCACAGGGGGGGTGGCAGCGCCGAAGGTGGTGGTGAGCTTGGCGCTACACACTGCAGCGAGTGTGTCCAGGCTAACCCCTGCACCAGGGGATTGCCCAGGGTCAAGGGAGGGTGTGGTGGGCGCGGGGTGAGGCACAGCGCTCATAGCGGAGGGTGTTGAGGTGGTGGGGGACTCAACTCCCCTGCCTGGGGACTTCCTCGCCCGCTTGTGTGGTGGTGGCTCAGTGGGGGCGAGGTCCAGTTCAGCCAGAAACAGCTGCTTGGGTGACCGTGGTGCAGGGGAGCCAAGGGGAGTGGTTGGGGAGGGACAGGGCTGAGAGGCCTGCGGACTCCGACTGTGGCTGCTTGTATGTCCTTTAGTCCCAGACCCTGTGGGTGTGCCTACATCCCCCTGAGTGTGCGTGCCAGGAGGTGTGCGCTTGCCCTTAATTGGTGGTGTGCTACCTGTGTCTGGTGGGGTGCGTGCTTGGGAATGTCTGGGTGTGCTTGGGACAGGTATGGGAGAGGGAAGTGTAGATGGGGCTGGGGTAGGGGGGAAACGGAGCGCTGCAGGAGAGTCACTGCTGCCATCAGAGAAGAGTCCATGGACCGCAGACTCCTGCGTTGGTCAGACATCGTTGCTGACATGCCCTCCATGAACGACACCATCTGTGTCAGCAGTGTGGTGTGGCAATGGAGGACATGCAGCACCGATGCCTGCCCAACCTGCAACTGCCGCTGTATGTCCACAGACTCTTCACTGAGGGCAGCAGGGGGGCAGGGGCAGGTGGTGCAGTGCCTGGCCCGAAGGAGACATGGTGGCGCTCTGCACGGACAGAAGGGACCGGAGCAACTGGGAGGGCGGTGATGTGAATTGAGGAGGCAGGGACAGATGTTGGGCTGCTGCCAGGTGTTGTAGCAGCCTCCGCCCCCTCAATAGGGTCAGCCTCGGACCCGTCTGCATCATAGTTGGTGTCACCACCAGACAGGCCCTCCGACTGACTCTCCTCGCCCTCCGTGCCATTGGCTCCCGCAGACTCGCCAGGACTGGTGGCACTGGTGCTGGGTCCCTCCTTCAGGTCCGTGCAGGTGTCTCCCTCGGTTTCTGATGATGATGCTATGGGCAAGGAGAAGAAACAGAAAAACATCAGTCACCTTGTACATCTGACACATGAGTACTAAAGCAATAGGTCACACAGCATATCAGGCAATGCATCATGAGTAACAGCTAGATTACTGCGCACATATGTAAGCCCTGTACTCCTCAGTTGGTAGACCCACTATGTCACTTGGACACAAGGAAAAAAAGGACACACCAGCCCAAAACTTGAATGAGAAATACACTGAGATGCTGGTGTCTGTGAACAGGTGAGCACAGCAATACAATGAAGTCATGCCACCTCTTGGTTACCCTGAAAGAAACAGTAGTGGTGCACCCCAGGCCAAATAACACACCTCAATACTCAAAGTGTCCCCACACTTTGAGACCTGTAAGTACTGTGCAACACAAAATCAAAAACAGTTGGATCCATTGGGACTCACAATACTTTAGACAATCAACATATTTAGAATGTTTGAATGAGCCAATTTGTGGACAGAACACACATGTGCCTGCATGAAAGATGTCTCCCAAGGAGGTGCAAACAAAACCACATTTACACAGTCATTGAAGAAGCTGGCACCTTTTGTAAATAAGCCACTGTTCCAAATAAATGGTGTAGCAGAAAGTACATATACATGGGCCCATGGAGGTCTGGATGACTTGACACTGGTAAGTTGGTATCACCAACAACAAAGGACGTACACAAAATCGATACCACTGTGGGAACATGAATATGTATAATCTGCAATACCGTTAATTTCGAACAGTGGCTTCTTTTAAAATGTGCCAGCGTGTTCCCTGAAAGTGTAAAAGTGGATTGGTGTGCACTTCCTTGGGAGACATCTGTCATGCAGGCACATTATTATGCTTAACAACAATACATCAAAGTCAAGCATTTAAAACATGAAGAGCTGTTGACGAGTGTTGTGATTGCCAAGGTACAATCATTCTTGACTAACAACTTGAATTATGTCAGTTGTCCCATGGGTATCCGTTACCTGATGACACAGTTGTCTACACATAAGACGCAATGCCTGTCATGTGGAGCGCCACACATGTCCAAACCCAGGACAATGCATAAGCTAATAGGCCTGCAATTGTGTTGTAAAAAAGCATAGCTGTACTGTGGAGACACCCTCATGGCAAGCCAGAATGTCCACACAGATGTCAGCACACAAAGACCAAACTGCCTTGCAGCTGAACCACACACAGGTGCCAAAAATGCATGAGCAGGAATCATGTTCTTAAACAAATGACACCGGATGCAAAACACAAACAATAACCCCTGCCCAACATCACTGGGTCACTGCACGGTGATTCTCTATCCAGCCAATTCTCATACACAGGTCAGACCTGGCAAGGAGAAATCAGGGTAGTCCATGTAGGCCTCTACCACACAAACCCCCCATACCTGAGACAATGTGACTGAGACAGATCAAGTAGTAACACCTCTTGTAGTGACACCTCTTAACCAGGGATAACAAAAATGTGCAGCAACAATTCACAAATGTACACAACATCAACTCCTGAGGCTGGCATTACATTTTTGTGACATACAACCATCAACAGATTGTTGTTAATAGCCACACAGGCACTGCCCAGTGTGAGTATGCACAAGCCAAATGGGGTCTCCCTGTCCAGGGGACACATGTAGCACACATTGGATAAATACAAATGAGGCCAGGGAACAATGCCACAGAGGAAGACCTATGCTGAACACACAGAGAATGGGCACAGTGTTGGGTGACACACATGATTACGAGGCCAGGGTGTCTCAGGGGACTGTGGTGGGCACACTGATCCGTGGCCCTGGCATTAGCTAACTGTAGCATGAGCAACCATCATGGCACTATACATATCTCCCACTCATGCACATCATGTCTGAGGCCACAACATTGGTCATGCATGCTGCAAGGGTGTTCAGTTGAAACCTCACACTCCTATGTTGAGACTCATCATCAGTGCCAACAAATATGGACCCCCAACAGAGTGAACAGGTCATGGCACAGGCAAGGTAACAACACATGTCACACAGCACCCTCCCACATGATGCAGAAAGCAATGTGCACTTGGATTAACTGGCAGCCTAGATGACCATGCGCAAATCTGATTACACACAGACAGGGGAGACATGTCAAGGAGGGGAACAGATGAATAAGAGCACCGGTTGACATTGGGGAACTGAAAATGCACAGCACATATTAACTACGGCAGTGTATCCAGGCTACAGAGCACTTCCAAAAGCTGGTGACACACAACACAACAAACAGCCATGTAAATACCCCCTCATGCTGCAGTCTCTCTTGTAACTGCCTATCCAGGTCAGGGAAGACCACCGCCAGGACACGCATCAGGTGGTGATAGCTCCAGCTGGACCTGGGCAATCCGCCGGGTCCAGCACCGGATGTCCTTCCAACATTTGCGGACTTGGACTAGGCGCAAACTGCGATCCTCCGCCGATCTCACGGCCCTGACGATCTCCTTCCAGATCAACCCCTTCTTGTAGGCAGTTACCTGTGAGGATGACAAAGTGAGACAACATCACCACACCAGCTCCATACATTTGAACATCTTTGATATGTTGAACAGGGCAGAGGATGCTGGCAAGAAATTGCAGCATTCTCAAATACACATTGGCCTCTGTGGAAGCCCCAATGCACTACATGGCATTGAAAGTACACAGGTGGCAGAAGGGGTGCAACACACTCCATGATCATGGCACACACTGTGCAGCACATGCAACAGCAGGCTGATGGACAGCACCTCCAAGCAGTGACATGCCCCAGTCCACTGACGCAACCCCAGCAGAGTACACAGACACACCCAGGCACTGATCAATCACCTGCCATTGCCAACAGTGGATACAACCCTCACTCTGCACATGTGCCACTTGCCCGTGGGGTGTCACAGGTGTCGTGCTAGCTCAGCAAGTCAGACACACAGCACGGCTTACTTCTCACATCACATGGGTAGAGCTGTTGCCTTCTCCATGCAGCTGTGGTGCAACACTTCACATAGGCACTCCTCCACATGACAAGGAACATTCACACACATCAATGTCCAGGAGGTCGTACACATCACTTGGACACTCTCCCCACAGGTCCACTCAACTCAGACACATCTGTGGGTACAGTCACCAGTCACACCGGGGGGACCACCCAATCACCTCTGGACTGTATTTTAAAGATCTATAAAAGGAGTTGCCATGCTGAATGTGTCATGCACTATGCAGTGAATGTCACAGTAAGCACAATGCAAGTGAAGAGTGCACACAGGAACTACATAATGCTCTGCATGAGGGACATACGCCTTTCCCCCCCTGGGACCCACTCTAAACAACATTGCAATTCTGTCACACCTGGACACATTGCCAGAAGTGACAGTCACAAAAAATGTGCACAGTCAAAGGTAGTGGACTCAGCACTCACCTGCTCCCCTGGTCTCCCATACAGCTTGGGGTACTGTGGGAGGAGGACATCCAGCAAAGCTTCATTCTCCTTGCTGGTGAATGGCTGGGCCCTCTCCACAGTCCGCGACATGGTGCCAGAGGAAGCAGAGACAGCAGCAGTGTGGTCGACAGGAAAGTTGTGCAGGCAAGTGCCCTCTCAGGGGTGTTGGCTGCCTTATATATGTCTTGCTCAGGGGCTTTTATTTACAGGAGTACATGGTGATTGGTCAGACTCATTTGCATCCTACGTTTACACCAATCCCTTTAAACCTACACCGATCACACGTATTTGCATGATTCAAATTTTGAGCCTCATTGCAAGGCAACCAGCACTTTGCAACATTGTAATTTTTGGCCAACTGACTCTTCCTGGCCACCTGATGGACACATTGCAACTGAAATCTCTGCATACATGACATTCAGCATGCAATTTGGGACTAATACTTGTCCCATATGTAATTTTAAACTGCACACACATGTACGGTGCGTTTCACGTGTACACGTACACGTACGGCACCTCTACAATAGTGATACGGACCGTACACGCGCTCTGAGAGCGTGTGTACGGCCCGTATCACTATAGTAGTGCTGCTGCAGGAGTACGCGTGGTACGGGCCATAAAGACGCTCTGAGAGCCCCTATGTTACTATGTCCTGTGTGTGTCATGTGCTCTCATGAGCTTGCTGTTAGTGCTCTGTCAACTGCATCTGCAGTTGCTGCATCTAACATGTGTCTGTGTGGAGATGGGCCTGGCACACATCTACGCACACCATGCCACATGTGGACTACCACGGAGGCAGGCTCCGTGTGCATCGGACATCATATTTTCACAGGAAGACATATCGTCGTCGTCGCAATGTCTGTGTATTCTGTTTGCACGTGTTCCCCTTCATCGCAATGGTTTTGATCTGTACATTTGACATTCCTTGTGACCTGTGCGTCTAGCTTGCCGTCAGCTGTCTGTATGAGATGCCATCCTTTAAATGCAGCTAGGTGGATGAATGTCACTCCAGTGATGTTTCTGGCTGTTCACTCCGACTGGCCCCCAGCTGGTTTCATGGCATGTCAGGTAGACTTGACAATCAACAGGTGTATCTGGCTTTTCGTCGGAGTCTCACCAAGCTGGCATATGTGTCCTGGATGTTTTCACAGACCAGACTCCGTATTTATATTATATCTAGTGGCAGTGTAGCATGTGCTCTGTTCATTAACATTGATGTTGGTAGAGTCTCAAACTTCGTTATTCAATACAATTTTCTGCAGGGCACCGCCTGTCCCATGACCAATGCCAGACTTGGCTACCATGAGGGAACATGCCTGCATCCGGCGGTACAGATTCACTCGCCAGTTGATTGAGGATTTGACAGACAAGCTGGCACCACACCTCCAACCGCAACACAGGTATCCTACTGCGCTGACCCCCAAGATGAAGGTGATGGCATCCCTACATTTTTTTGCCACAAGTACGTTTCAATTGACCATAGCTGATGTTGGTGGGATGTCACAGACAATGTTCAGCCATGTCCGGCGTGATGTTTTGGCAGCCATGTTGGCGCACCTTGATGAATTCATCAAAGTTCCTACTCCTGTGGAGTTAAGATGTCAAAGGGGATGTTGATGTCCTGGGAGGGATGCCCCATGTCATTGGGTCCATTGATGGTACACATGTGGCTTTGGTACCACCACAGGCACAGGAGGTAGCCTATCGCAACCGTAAACATTACCACTCTATAAATGCCCTTGTGGTGTGTCTTGCTAACATGCTGATTTCCCATATCTGCGCACGGTTTCCAGGGTCAGCACACGATGCCTATATCATGAGGCATATCCTGAAGAGCCGATTCCGGTGCCTTCACATGACAGGCGGCTCCCTCCCATATGCATCGGAGAAGGTCTGCAAAACCTTCCTCGTGTGCTGCATGCTGCACAACATGGCAGTGGAGAAGGCAGTGCCACTCATCCTGGACCCGGATGAGCAGGAACATCCACCCGTGGAGGATGAAGGGCTTGGGCATGAGGCAACTGATGAGGATGAGGAGGAGGAGGATATCCGGAGTCAGCTCATACGCAACTTCTTCTCATAATGGTGAGTCACTGGGTCTGATTGTGCACGCTTGTAGCCTTTGGTGGCATGTGTTACAATGTGTGTTTCCATCCAGCTGACTCATGGGAAAGTGACTTAGATGTGCGTTCTGATGTGTCACTTGAGTGATGATGTCATGCCACACAGTTTTGCGGAGAGACTTTCTTTGCAATTTGCATGGGTACAACATTGTTCTTGTTCAGTGACTGACCATGTGTGCAGAGAAAAATCTTTGTGCTGACTTCTTGTGTGTCTGTCATTTCCAGGTTCTTGCCCCTGCTTTCTGCTCGTGTCATCGTTGTCCTTCTACTATTCCTCATGAGTATTGCAATGTGTTTCGAATCAGCGTTCCATGCACGGACATGTGGAAATGTCAGTTTGGGTAAGGATTGCAGCAAGGCTTTTTGGTGGTGGTACGGGTTGGGAATGTGTGGGGACTGCTTCTGTGCATGTTGTGTTACCATGCATACATGTGTACTCACCATGGGGCACATTACATGTATCATCACTCCCATGAATTGCTAGTCACCCTTTGTGACAGCCATCTGTATAGGGTTTTGGATTCTGATAAAGGCATCAATGTGGGTAATACTTCCCTCAGAAGCATACGTGATGCTACGGGTGGACATAGTGTGGGACATCCCCATAACAGGCTCAATGGTGAATTGCAGCCTCTCCGTGTGCAGCAGGAGGTGTTTGGCTCATCCCCTTAACTTGTGTGCCAGTTCATTGGGATCTAGAACATCCGTGTTGTGAAGGGGGTGTCCAGCGTATGTCCCACATGTTCAGTCAAATGACATGTGAGTCTGTTCATATGGATGCATTTCCCTTGGTGCTGAGTTTGTGTAAAAAGGTGTTCCTCACCCTCCAAAGTGCATCATCTCTGTCAATGCAGGTCTCTTGCCACTTTGCATGTGTCATCTATGGCATAGTTGTCACATATTGTGCATTTGAGTGTATGTGTACTTCGGCAACATGCATGCAGATATTCATGGCTAATAATCTCGATTGTGCATGAAGTCCATGGTTGTGTATGTATTTGTGCAGGTAGCTCCCCCCAACGGGCTGTCAACGCATGCTGAGGGTGTGTCTCCTGTGCGGTGCTCGGCCTTCTGTTTACAAATCCTGTATCAGTCATCTTGGATGATTGTTCATCCATTTTCTCTGTGTGAGCCATGAGTAACCTGACAATCCTTCATTTACGTATGCCTGTTGCAGTTGTCCTTTATGCCCTCCTTGGCTTTGTGTGATACTTTTGGCCTAGTTTCCAGAACCTGCCACCTGCTGCTGTGGCCCCTGCAGCAGGGGCCCACCAACTTCCTTGATTCGGCAGGCCACACGCCTCCAAGATGCTCCTCCCTTCCTCCCTCCACACATTCATTATGCTGTCATCAGCTTGTCTCTGCCACTGTTGTGGCCACGCCGTGCCAAAGGCATGACCGGCAGCGCATGAAACGTGCACAGTGCACGAGCCTCATGTCCTTGCATGACCCACATCACAGAACAGGCTCATGTTGCAGCCAACCTCCAAGCAATGTCCACCAGACAATCAACCGCCTGCGCTCAGGCAACCCCTAAGCGCACACACGACACCTTCGCAGGCTGAGTGTGCAACTCCAACTGCCTACACAGTGCTGCCCCGCCTACCAGACCCTGTCAGAACAACCAGGTCATGTGCCTCCTACTCCACACCCACTCCGTCCACCAGCACGCCATTGGACTCTGTTACCTCCTCAACACAACAGCCCCACACATCACCTTCATGACAGTAACCTGGATAAAAGGATCCTCAGCACACAACTTCTTCATTGCCATCTCAGACGGATACAAGATCACCTGCAGGGATGGCAACAAGAATCCCGGAGGATGAATTGCAATTTATTCTCAAGTCCACCCTCAAAGTCAGAAATCCGGTTTTGCAACAACCCCCTGGCAACCCTCAGAGTAACACTCATCTACAGATTTCGAGGCCTACATCCACAATTCCGCAAAGCCATCAACACGTCCATCTTCACGCACGCCCTCACCTCCACAAACTACATGTGGCTGTGGGCCAGTAACTTCTGGCTGGAGGAGAAGCACACCACCATCCATCATTGGTCCATCAACATTTGCATCCACGTCTCAGACGGGCAACACACTAACACACACCCCACCACCTATCCCCCCAAGATGCATGATGTAAGTTAACACAGACATGCTGTGTGGGACAGTGGAAGCAACACCACTGCCACACACTGCAACCTCACACACTGGATCAGCAACTGATCCAACAATTTTGCCACATTAACAGACTTTCCTGTGAAGCACAACAACAGTTAATCCACCTGGGACAAGACAGACCTACTAGACTCATACAGGTCTAGCCGGACTCTTGTCCAAAGCTTGCGACACAAAGAACCATCAGTGGCCTTACAACCCTGGAAAACGGCACACACAGCCATCACCATATCATCATCAAGGACAATTTGAGATCCTTCAGATAGGGCCGAGGCACCAAAACAAAGGACATCAAGGAGCTCATCAGCATTGTGAGTACACTGACATTAGCTCTCCATCCAAAAGACACCCCACCCTTGCAAGGCAGAGCCCATCCCTTGCAACTTTCTAGCACTGCTGGCTCATGGACATACACTCCAGTCTTGGCACACAGAGGCAGACAGCACTATTATCCGCGGGACAAACCCCCCTCAGGTTCCGGACTTCCATCAGCAGGAAATACAACACCTGGCTCATGTCCAACATCCACTGGGGATCTCCATCAGGCACCTTCCCACACAACATCTCTAACACATCATTCCCCATCCTTGTAGACCCCGTCCAGCACGTCATGTATGTATCCTTTGAGATAGGCACATTCCATGGTAGATGGAGGCATGCAGTGACCCTGGCCTTTATTAGACAACGGACGGCAGGCCCGTAGGCTCTCAAGAAACATCACCGTGCTTCCCTAACCAGGAAATGTCATCAAGAAGACAGTCAATGAGCAAGTGACAAACTGAGGCAAACGCTAAGAGCTCCAGGCAACCTGCACAAGAACATCTTCCACAGTAATCACACCACTGCAACCGTCAGCATTGCCACCACCAACAAGTTTGCACCGCTCAACAATGGTGAGGCCACCCCCCTTGAACTCTGAACAGCAGTCTACACAATGTGCTACCACACTGTCAGCTCACACATCTCCAACACTGGTATCCAGAGGGTGGACCAGAATGAAATCAATTAGTAGCTCATAAGCAAGGCCCTGAGAGTCTGCCTCAAGCCTTAAGCATGTAGTACACTTTCGTCATCTGAAACATGCCCCAGGGGTCATCTCTCAGCGTGTCAATCTTCAATGTGTCCATGACCCCCCTCTCCTCCATCACATGTGCACACGACCTCATCATCATCTCGTATGCCATTGACAGCCAGCTGCTCCTCACACTCACAAAAGACCCTGCCATTTCCAGTTCCTAACTTAAAGAAGGTATGAGGTCCATTAATAAATGGCTGAACATCAGCCACCTGAGGATGGACTTGGCCAGGAATGGGGTAATCATATGAGGATTGTCCCCTTACGGCTGTGTCAACTCCTTGTGTCCCACCGGCCGGGGCACTGCACCAGCACCCAGTGGCCACGCACGCAAGATGGTGTTCATCATGGACTCATTGCTCACAATTGCCATGCAAATGAACAGCATCTGTACCTCATGCTGCAACACCCTCCGCATGATGCACATGATCCACAGATAGATCCACTCCAAGGCATGACAGAACGTCCCCCAGGTCCACGACACCAGCCGGGTCAACTACAGCACCACCCTCTACGGAGCAAGAACAGCCAAACTCACGGTATAACTTGTCCACATGCCGGGTGCATCTGCACAGTTCATATTCTACATCACGCACACCAGCCACATCACCGTCCACCTGAGATAGCTGCAATGGCTCACTGTCTGCTGCAGGATGACCTTCAGACTCCTCACCCACACTCAGGAGGCAGTCCACAAAACCAGACCCCAAACCAACCTTGGACGTCTGTCATCCAATATCCCGTTGGCCCAACTCCGTGCAGCCAACCTTTCCCTTGCCAATATTCTTCACATCCACAGAACTACAGCATGCATGAGATAGTTCTCCGAACTGTCCAAACAGACCTGGGACTCCCTCCCCGGGCCCATCCACATGACCCATGACCTCTACGCCTTCATGATACTCTTCCAAATAGGTCTGTCCGCACAGTATTGCAAGCCCCCCTCAGCAGCTTGAGACCATCACGGGTGAGTATCGGGCTCCATGTCTGTATTGGATGATACATTGCGACCCATGTGTGTCCTGTACCGGACTCAGATCCCAGGGTATGGATGGCTGGAGTTGGTTCAACACTCAGGCATACTTTCACATTTCCCCACACGTATGTTGTGGACTCATGCTAAATGACTGCAACATCAAAGTAAAATTATTTAGTTTATTCGCGGTCGTGTTCGTGATTTGTGGCAAAATAATAGGTGCTATACAGTGAGCCTAGAATCCAAAGTTCACAGGGGGAGATGGGATCCTTGGCATTTGAAGTCATCAGAGTCCAGACCACAGTGTTTGTCATCATTGGTCAGACTGTGACCAGCAAGTCCATGTGGCAGAGACTGTCAGTCAATGAGGTGATGCTGTTGCACATGAAGGCCAGGTGCCATGCCAGGTGACCTGGGAGATGTGGATGGCCCACTGTCTCTCACGGTCTTTTCCGTGGACGACCCACCTTCCTTGCTGGACCCTCCGATGCAGGCCTTGACGATGCCTGGGACGCTCCGTCAGACGAATCCTCCTCCTCCTCCCTCCCTGTGGCTGGTGTTGGTCTTCGCCTGGTGGCACAGGGAGGGTTGCCCATGTTGTCAGTGATCCGACAGAGTGAATGGCTTATGTCCGTTTGCACCGCCAGGAGCTCAACCAGTCTTGCCTCCATCCGTCCTTGGTGTTCTTGTTGACTGGCGTGTTGCTCGGCCTGCTGGTTCTTCAGCTCTGTGAGGGTCTCCACTACCTGGCTCATGACCCTGGTGTCACGCCGGTATGCATCCATGATGTTGCGTATGTGTGACATACCGGTCCCTTCAGCTGGCTGGTCAGGTTCTCACCTCTGCCTGCCTCCACTCCCACCACCCCTGCCCACACGAGCCTGGCCTGCCGTTGTGGGCACATCGGGTCTACGGGACCCCTGACGGATGGCAGTTGTGGGGTTGTCTGCCACCTCCTGGGTGCGCGAGGAACCTTGTCCCTCCAGGTCAGACTGGCTCAGTTGTTCAGTGCGGGCAGGGCTCCTGGGTGTCTCCTGGGATGTAGCAGGAATGGGGGTGGTGGTTGGCACAGATGTTCCTGTAGCAGATGCTGCAGGGGCTCGGACACCAGAGGGTCCAGGTGGATCGGGGTCATCCGCGGAGTGTTGAGAGGCGTCGCTGCCAGTGGGATTCGGTTCCTCCCGAGCCTGGGACTCTGATTCTTCACCCCCATTGTTGGGGGGAGAGCCATCAGGTTGACCTGTGTGTCAGAGAAAGAGAATGTTAATGCTGTTTCATGCGACATCCATGTTTCATACATATTCAAGTTGTCACAGTTCCTCCAGGTAGTTGTGTGTGCCTAGCATTCTCCTGAATGTTCACTTGTGGATGGGTATGTTGCGGGGGACAGTTTGATATGTGCTCCTGAGTCTTTGACCTGTTGATTCTTGTCTTGGATGCTTCTTCGGCTATGTATTGTTCTTGTTGTGTGACATGTCCATTGTGAGAGTGGGTGAATCCATTGGCTGTCCTGGGGGTGTGTGCTTGTGAGAAGGGTGTGTGTGACAGGGCCTGCTGGTGGGTGTGTTTTGATTTGGTCGTAGGTCTCACAGGTGATGTAGCTGTCCCCCCATAGAGCATGCTGCCAGGACAGTGAGTGTGAGTTCCTGTCCTTGGTATCTGATCTTATTGTGTTGGTGTTTGAGTTTGCACTGGTCAGAGGAGGGCCTTGTGCTGCCTACAGCAGGGCCAAGTGTCAGCTATCTTGTCAGTACTTTGCCAGTCCCTGTGCATTGAGCATGGTGCATGGGTATGTACCTGTGCCATATGGGATGAGGGCAATGGTGTGTGATTCTGAAGTTGAACAATGCGTTTTCTGAGGCCCCCCTCCCAGCATAGTGGACATCCATTCTTGTGTTGGTGCTTTGTGTAGCATGAGACATGGCACGGCCTTGCTTTCTGAATGGGGCATACACATGTTAGTGGCATGAGCATTGTTTTTGCGTGTGGTTGTGTCCGGTGAGGGCATGTGGTAGTTGCGTGCATTTTGTGTAGTTGGGGTGTGGATGCCACTCCCCCCTTGTTACATGAGTTGTTTGTGTACTCACCAGGCTCTGGAAGTCCTTGAAGTCTGTGTACTCCCACCGGCGGGAGCAGGGCCATCACCTTCTCCTCCCAGGGATGGTAATGTACCGGTCTGCGGGGCAGCCCACCTCCAGTGATGTTGCTCTGGGCGTAGTCTTCGTTCATTTTCCTCTTGACTGCCCTCCGCAGATCGTACCACCTGGCTTGGCATTCATTCCTGGTCCTTCTGATGGGTGCAACAGTATTCACCCTATCGACGATCCTCTGTCACAGGCCTGATTTTTCTGCTATGATGGTCTGTCTGACCAATGTTCCAAAGAGCTGTGGCTCGACTCTGATGACTTTGTTGACAAGGATCTCCAGCTCCTCCCTTGTGAACTTTGGATTCTTGTCTGTGGGCATGGTGTGGATGGTTGTGGGTGTGTGTGTCTGAATGTAAAGGTGTGGATGTGAATGTGAAGCGGGGGTATGTGTGAAGGAGGTTGTGTGAAGGTGTATATGTTAAGGTGTATGGGTGCAGTTGTTGGGGTGTGCTCTGTAGCTGCAGTGAGTCTGTTGCAAAGGCTCATGGTTTGTGTGTGTGGGCCCTTTTTATTGGTCCATTTGTGGGTGTGCCTGAGTTTGAAATTTTGGTGGGTGTGTTATAAGGGTTGGTTGTGAGTTTGGCCCTCTGTTTGCCTGTTTGGATGTGCCAGGTCAGTGATTAACATGTTTTGCTGACTGTAGATGTGTTTTGTGGTGAGGTGCGAGTTGAATTGAGCCTCCTTGTGCTGTTTTACAGTGTCCTGGTTCAGTACGAGTCGTTTCAACCTCGCGTATGTAAGGTGCATACATACGCGATGTTGAGGTACCGTGCTGGCATACGCGATGTTGTTGTAAGGTCCGTACATACACGATGCTGGGGGACGGTGCTGAGGTACGATGGGTACAGGTCCGGTGCTGGGGTACGGTGATGGGGTACAGTGCGTACTAGTACGGGGCTGGGTTACAGTGCTGGGGTACGGTGCGTACAGGTCCAGTGCTGGGGTACGGTGATGGGGTACGGTGTGTACTAGTATGGGGCTGGGGTACAGTGCTGGGGTACGGTGCGTCCAAGTACAGTGTTTGCTCCGTACGGGACGTTTTCCATATGCTTCTGAATTTGGAAGGCCGGTACGGATCGTACTTGTGCGGTCGGACTTCAGTTTTACGATTTGTACGTAAAACTGTCCGGGTACATCTCGTAGACCTTTTCCCGATACGATTCGTAAGTATTTTTCACGTATGAATCGTACTTCACCGGTGGGACGGGACTTGTACGATTTGTATGTAAAAAAATACGGATATGAGTCGTACGGGAATTTTTTTACCCGATTGGAATCGGCACCTTAATAGCAGCATAAAGAGTGCAAATAAGAGTAGTACTCACCTTTGCCGAATCCAGTTGAGGTGCTCCTCCAGAGTCAGTGGGTGAAGAGAGTAGCGAAAAGAAAATAATTAGACACACTTAAGAGCAGCATAATAGAGTGAAAATAAGAGTAGTACTCACCTTCGCTGAATCTAGTTGAGGCGCTCTTCCAGAGTCAGTGGGTGAGGAGGCTGTAAGAAATAAAGAACAATTAAAAGAGTAGAGTAGAAGAAAAAAATAACATAATTAATTACTTTTTGTTACAGCACCACAGAAGAGACTACACAAAAGAGAGTAGTAAAAAGAAGAGAAGCATTGGTCACTTACAGACAGGGTAGGTACACCGAAGAAGAATTCACATTAACGTGGAACAACAAGGTTTTGAGACAGAAGGAAATAACTAATTTAAAAAATGTCTTTTACAGTACAACTACACCTGTCCAGTCCATAGGAAGATAGAAGGGCGTCAATATTGAAGAACAAGAAGGACGTACAGTGACTGTCTCTTCTCTGTCCCATCCCCTTTCCCCCCCTTGGATTTCCTTGGTGTACTCGCTTATATATAATAGCGCGTGATGCTGGGAAAGCTAGGAGAGGCATTGGGAACTTGCGACATTCTGCTCCCGTGCGCGAGGAAAGAGCATCAGAACCTGGCAGAGTGAAGTGCCCACGTTTTTATTTCAGACCTGAGCAGAATGGCGGAAGGTTTGGATTTGAAGAAGTTAGGAGAAATCCTAGAGGGAATCCAAAGGGAGTTGATTTCATTTAGAGAGGAGAATAGGGAGCTGAGAAAAGAAACTACAGATTTAACCTTAAAAATTAGTAGTCTTGTGTCTGGCCCAAGTTTAAGATATTCAGCATATCCTGAAGGGAGTCCTAGTGACGCACCAGTTTCCCAACCTAAGGTTACAACACAAGTAATTCACTCTTTGTCCCATGTAATTCCCTTGGCACCCCCTGAGCTTTTTAGTGGAGATCCCCAAAAGGCTCAAGTGTTTCTGACACAATGCACATTACACTTTATGTGTCGTCCAGTACTTTTCCACGATGCGCAGTCTCGTGTGGCATTTATCCTGTCTTACTTAAGTGGGGATGCTGCATCTTGGTCTATGCCCCTGGTGACCAGTAATGCTCGATATTATATGATTTGGATGAATTTAAAAAAGAAATTCTTCGAATCTTTGACAGAAGAAGAGTTTCACAGGCAACAGACAACGAGTTATTGGAGATTAAACAGGGCATTTGAGATTAGGTAGCTTATTTGGCCCAGTTTAATAAACTGGTTGTGGAGACTGAATGGCCGGAGAATAAAAGAGCAGCTGTATTTTATAGAGGGTTAAAGGACTGTTGGACCCGGCCTCGTGGCATGGTCCTTACCCCCGTGGATTGTGCCCGTTCCCCGCCCCGGCCTTCACGGGCCACCCTTCTGAACTGCACCGAGGCCCTTCCTCCTGAGCGGCACGAGGTCGCATACCCCTCGTGGCTCCGCCATCTTGTTGGCACCCACGTGACTCTGTGCACCAGCCAGCGCGACCCCGCTCAACCCGGCCTCGACCCCAGCGAAGCCCCGACATCGAGGCACCACGAACTGGCCAGGGGGTGCCGCAGGAACCATTCATCGCCCCCGGCAGAGGACAGTATCGATGGGACCCCCAACTGTCCTCCCCTCTCGAGGTGTGATCGCCCTGCAACTCCCTTGGGCCTGGCGCCTCTCCTGCTGGGCGTCTGGCCACCTCCACCCGGCCTCTCCGCCCCCACCGGGCGCCTGGGTCCGGACATCAAAGGGCTCCAGACCTATATCTGGGGCGACCCCGCCACAGATCGGCAGTTGTATCCTGGAGTCGAGAGCCCTGCTGATTGAATCGCGGCTGACCCTACGGAGAAGAACTCTTGTCGGAACCATCACGAGCCCTGCTGACTGCGTCGCGGCTCCTTCTTGTGAACACTTTGAAGCCACCTGGAACATCAGAGCCCTGCTGACGCTGTCGCGGCCCCACCTCGCTGAAACCTCCCTCGGAGCCCTGCTGACGACGTCGCGGCTCGAGCTGAGCAGAAACCATCTTGAGAGCCCTGCTGATTGGATCGCGGCTCTCCACGAACTGTCCGCCAGAGTCCTGCTGACGCCGTCGCGGCTCGACCCCTCCGAGATCCGGAGGTCCTCCAGCTTGAGGATAAGAACTGGGCCCCAGGTACCCTCGTACCGCACTCCTGCCAAGGACTGTCCCGCTACCCCTACCCTTCCAAAGAGACACTAAGACTTTTAGTGGATCCCTCGATCCCTTCGTGTAAATATTGACCTCGTAACCTTTTTATTGCTGATAAAGAATCGCTTGTCTTGAGACAACCTCCTTGAGTCCTGTGTGGTGGTGTTACTGTGCTAGTACGTGATAGGAGAAGGATCTCGCAGGAGACTTCTCGGCAGCGCTCGTCTACTTCATACGGTGTGAGGGCCCCCCTTGGTGGTCTCGCCGAATCCTCGGGGTCCGCCTTCCAACAAGGACGAATTAAAGGATGCATTAGCACAAGTACCCAATAGACCCACAGAGATTTCGGTGCTAATTGACTTAGTTTTAGAAATTGATTTCCGTCAAAGTGAGAGAAGAGGAGAGAGGTAACGAGATTTTCGTCCAAGTGTGGCCAGATTTGATCGAGTAAGGACAGAAGGCAGCAAGGACAATGATTCGACTCGTGGGGGTGAACCCATGCAAATAGGAACGATCCGAGGACCACTTTCCAAAGAAGAGAAGGAAAGACGGAGGGCGAATAAGCAATGTCTTTATTG
Source organism: Triturus cristatus (assembly GCF_964204655.1). Taxonomy (NCBI): domain Eukaryota; kingdom Metazoa; phylum Chordata; class Amphibia; order Caudata; family Salamandridae; genus Triturus; species Triturus cristatus. The sequence continues at coordinate 1,123,877,132 of NC_140590.1, read as the reverse complement.
TGGAGGTACTGGACATTTTGTCCGGGAGTGTCCTAAGAAGCCTAAACAGAAAACGTCGGAAAACGCCTTGCACCACCAGTAAGTGGAGTTGGACTGGTGGTTGCTAATTCTGAAACAGCTCTAAAAGCACATACCTTGGTGAATACTTTACAGTCTGCAGCTCCGCATTTGGTAGTGATGATGACGCTATGGTACAGAGAAAGAATGTTGAAACAAGTAACTGTCATGATTGATTCAGGAGCAACGGGCAATTTTTGCGATTTAAAGTTTGCGGAGAAGATCGGATTGAGGGCAATCATGAAAGAAAGAAGTGAGGCTGTCCCAGCGGTTGACGGAACAAACCTTTCATCAGGGCCCATAGTAAGCCATACAGAACCAGTGGAGATGGAATCTGAAGAAGGACATCGAGAAATCTTACAATTCAATTTGATAGATGCCCCACAGTTCCAATTGATATTGGGACTGCCATGGCTTACTGAACACAACCCTACCATCAATTGGGAAGCTCGTTCAGTAACATTGAACTCAGATTATTGTAAGAAAAATTGTTTTAAGGAATGTCAGCGAGATCAAGAAAAGACACCGGCATTTCATTTAAGTGAAAGACAATCTACTATCTGTGTGATAAATATGATAGAACTGCCTGAAGAATATACTGAGTTTCAGGAGGTCTTCAGTGAAGCGGAAGCTGAGAAGCTTCCCCCGCATAGAGACTTTGATTGTAAAATTGATTTGGAACCGGGATGCAATCTTCCCTGTAGCAGGATTTATGCCTTGACAGAGCGAGAAGATGAACATTTGAAAGAGTATATACGAAGGTACCTGGAGAACGGATTTATAAGACCATCGCAATCCCCAGTCTTTTATTCCAAAGAAAAATGGGGAATTGAGAACCTGTATAGACTTCAGGGCAATAAATCGGATAACTGTAAAAAATCGATATCCCTTGCCCTTAATCTCTGTACTATTGGATCAGGTGAAGGAAGCTAAAATCTAAACCAAGTTGGATTTGCGAGGGGCATACCATCTAGTCCGGATTCGAGAAGGACATGAATGGAAGACGGCATTCAGAACCAAGCATGGGCTCTTTGAATATCAGGTAATGCCTTATGGCTTATGCAATGCCCCAGCCGCTTTTCAACATTTCATCAATGATGTGTTGAGAGAGTTCATTGACAGGAATGCCACTGTGTACTTAGATGATATGCTCAACTACTCAAACACCATAGAAGAACACAAAGAACACGTTAATAAGGTCCTGCAGAAACTTTGGGAGAACAGTTTATTTGTCAAATTAGAGAAATGTTCATTTAGCGTTTCCTCCGTGGAGTCTTTGGGTTTTGTGCTAGCCCTGAGTGGAGTGACCATGGATGAAAACAAGATCAAGGCAGTTTTGGAATGGGAGTCTCCTAAATCGGTGAAGGAAATCCAAAGTTTCATAGGATTCGCAAATTTTTATAGGAGGTTCATTCCAAATTTTTCTCAGAAATTGATTCCTATGACAAGATTACTTAAGAAGGGTGTCAGTTTTGAATGGACTAAGGAAGCTGAAGAATCATTTAACCAACTAAAGAAGGATTTCACCACGGCACCAATATTACTCCATCCAAATCCATCAGAGCCATTTTTTGTAGAAACTGATGCCTCCAATTGGGCCTTGGGAGGAGTGTTATCCCAAAGACACAAAACCACCGGACAACTACACCCGGTGGCATAGGAAATTAACTGCGGCGGAAGCCAACTACACCATTACTGAGAAGGAGTTGTTAGCCATCAAAGATGCGTTCAAGGAGTGGAGACACTATTTGATGAGGGCAAGGCATGTGGTGACTGTCTATACTGACCATAGAAATGTAAAATTTTTTAAGTCTGCCAGGACCTTAACTCCTAGACAATTACGTTGGTCAATGTATTTCGCCGATTATGACTTTGTCATTACCTATCGTCCTGGTTCGCAAAATGGTAAGGCTGATGCCTTGTCCAGAAGGGGAACTGAAGGAGTCTTAGAAGAAGTCAAGGCCCAGACAATTTTACCTGTTGATAAGGTGATTGGAGCAGTGTTGCGAGAGTCGCAGAAGAACAAAATCAGATCGTGATGTCTTCGGCTGAAATGGAAAAATGGGCAGAAAAAGATCCTGGGCGAGAGATTCGAGGAGGATTACCGTATCATCACGGAGCTATTTACCTGCCAACACCAGAAATGCAGCAAAAGGCCTTGAAGGAAAGTCATGATGACATATTGGCTGGGCATAAGGGCATTGCAAAGACGGAAGATCTAGTGAGGCGACGTTTTTGGTGACCAAGTTTGATTAAGGATGTACGACATTATGTAACCACTTGTGATGTCTGCGCTAGGGGGAAGTCGGAACAGCAAGCTCCCAAGGGGTTAATGCAACCCCTGCCCACTCCACCTTATCCATGGCACACCATAACCTTAGATTTGATTGTAGATTTACCATCTAGTAAAGGGTTTGATACTATATTGGTGAGTGTAGATGCTTTTACTAAAATGGCCCACTTAATACCTTTAAAAGGGGTTCCCAAGGTGGCAACTTTGGCACATACTTTTAGTCAGAACATAGTTCGAGCCCATGGAATACCAAAGGTGTTGATATCAGACAGGGGTTCCCAATTCTTATCCCATTTCTGGAAGGCCTTTACAAAGAAATTGAGAATAGACTCCAGGTACACCACTAGTTATCACCCAGAAACTGATGGCCAAACTGAGCGAACCAATCAGGAATTAGAGCAATACCTAAGATTGTGTTTGTTAGAGCCGGAGGGTGATTAGCCAGATTATCTGTGGGCTGCTGAGTTTGCGCATACCAATCCGAAAAATATGTCCACCGGTTACTCACCTTTTTATCTGAACACCGGAAGGCATCCCCATCAATCCCTAAACTTCCAGGATGTAGACGTACCAGCAGTAACCGATTTAGTAGAACACCTGACACGAGTACATAAATTAGCGACTGAAAATTTAACCAAGGCAAAGGAAAGTTAAAAATGTTATGCAGATAAGAAAAGGAGAAAGGAACCAAATTTACAGGCAGGGGATAAGGTATGGTTAAATACGAAGAATCTTAGACTTAAAGGTGTAAGAAAGCTGCAGCCAAGATTTGTAGGCCCTTACCAGGTTGAGAAAAAAGTAAGTGCAGTAAATTATCAGTTGCAATTGCCTAAAGGTTTACGGGTTCATTCCGTGTTTCATGTCTCATTATTAAAGAAGGTTTCAAAGGATCTACGAATTAAAAAAACCCCAAAACCAATCCAAACTGAGAAAAGAGAGGACTTTGAGGTACACCAAGTATTAGATGCTAAGGTACGAAAGGGACGACTATATTATTTGTTGGATTGGAAGATCTATGGGCCAGAGGAAAGATCTTGGGAACTATCTTCAAATGTACATGCCCCTAGATTAATTAAGGAGTTTCATAGAAGATTTCCTAATAAGCCCAAGCAGGGGTGGTACTGTCAGGACTGTCATGCCAAAATTAATAATTAAGCCTTTTGTAAGAGCTAAAGTCTTAAAGATAAACAAGCAAAGGAAGAGGCGCTGCACCCTGAGCCTAGCTGAAGATCGAACTGAATCCAAGATGGCCACTGGTAGTGGAACTATGGAGCCGCAGGTTAGCGCTCTAGCGTTCCTTAACAATCATGATGATCCAGGTGTTGGGCCGTTGCTGCGGTGCACTTCACTGAGTATCTGAGGAGAGGAGGTCGTTTAGAAACGCGTCGCGAAGTTAGTCAGGGAAATAAACTTCGTCGCCCTAACCAAAGAATTCGAGCTTTGTTTTGGAGCTGAGGAGAGAAGCTAAATAAGTAAGACTATTGTAATTTTTGGCTACAGACGTTTCCGAGTATTTATTAGAAGCGTGCCTTTTTTCAGTCAACCACATATATGTAGAAGTTACCTTCTGCCAGGTCGAGCAGCATTATTTAGTTTTGCCAAATAAGCAGCGAGCCTAGAGACAGCGCATTGTATATATTATTATCCACGCATACAATTGTAGACATTGGCAAATTCAGTTAGCAACTGTCGTTGTCGGAGTGGCATACAAAATTGAGTAGAAACAAACGTTACATGAAAATAGAGAGTAGAGAAAGGAAAATAATTTAGACACACACTTAATAGCAGTATAAAGGGTGCAAATAAGAGTAGTACGCCGAATCCAGTTGAGGCACTCCTCCAGAGTCAGTGGGTGTAGAGAGTAGCAAAAAGAAAATAATTAGACACACTTAAGAGCAGCATAATAGAGTGAAAATAAGAGTAGTACTCACCTTCGCAGAATCCAGTTGAGGCACTCGTCCAGAGTCAGTGGGTGAGAAGGCTGTAAGAAATAAAGAACAATTAAAAGAGTAGAGTAGAAGAAAAAACTAACATAATCAATTATTTTTAGTTACAGCACCACAGAAGAGACTACACAAAAGAGAGTAGTAAAAAGAAGAGAAGCATTGGTCACTTACAGACAGGGTAGGTACACCGAACAAGAATTTACATTAACGTAGAACAACAAGGTTTGAGACAGAAGGAAATAACTAATGTAAAAAATGTATTTTACTGTACAACTACACCTGTCCAGTCCATAAGAAGATAGAAGGGCGTCAATATTGAAGAACAAGAGGGACGTAGAGTGACTGTCTCTTCTCTGTCCCATCCCCTTTCCCCCCCTTGGATTTCCTTGGTGCACTCGCTTATATATAATAGCGCGTGACGCTGGGAAAGCTAGGAGAGGCATTGGGAACTTGCGACATTCTGCTCCGTGTGCGAGGAAAGAGCACCAAAACCTGACAATCTGTTACAGAATTGGAATCCCTTCCTAGGTTGCTGTGCCATAAGACGTAGAATAGAATTTGGATGATGTGCCAATAGCAGAATAAAGGGCCAATATTCCTAATGACACTTAATTGGTCCTTATAAACACATGCAAACATTAAATTATGTGATCACCAATGACAATATACATATTACTAAATGCATTGACAATGTCCTAGCCTGTTATGACCTGTCAAACATTCCATTCGTGACAGCACAAAAATGCAATGCAAGAGAGCAAGTAATAAGTAGATGGTCTTACCCCATGACCATTCTAAAAGATGAATAAGAAAATGGTAAAAGGTAAGAAATGGCATTTAAGAGAACTGAATAGTAATACATTGCCATATATAATCTGACACAGTAGAAATAGCAAAGCCCATTGACCATTGAAAGCAAAACATGAATGATTGAAATATATACAAACAATAATTGGGCAACCAACATTATTTAACACAACCATACTGAAATTAAATTGTAGACAATATTTGGAATTAAAGGGGATGTAATTTTGACCAATAGCTTTCACCTGACATCTGCAAAATTGTATCGATAACTCATACAAAAATGCCTCAATAGCCTATGTTACTGTTTCAAAATCAGAATCAAATTAACTATACATTATTGCGAGTTAGTTTTAATTATTCACTGAATACAAGACTGTTGTAATCTTCTAGGTTGTAGTTCTCCCCTTTCTACCTTTGGTACATTTCTCCTCCCCCCCCCTCCTTTTCCCTGCTTCCTTAGAATACTCCATGAGAGCTCAGGTTAGAAGGTTGACACCGCAGTGAGAAGAGTGGATGATCAGAATAAAGAAGCTTGTTCTTACCTTCCTTGAGTCTGCAAATTCTTTTGAATTTCTACACTGGCGACGAGGATGGGATTTTTAGCCAGTAGCTTCTCCTGAACTCTGCTGCTATTAGTGCACCTGACGAGTTGGTCCCTGATAAGGGAATCATTTAGGTCCCCAAACTCGTATTTTTCCTTGTATTCTTCTAAAGAACTTGTGGCGTTCAAGCACCACATTGACTTTGTCCCCAAAGTGCATCTCTAATTTCATGAGAGTGATATCATAAGCATCAGAATCATCATCATCTTCCAAGTCTGGCTCAGGTAATGTTTCATTCACCTTGTGCCCGTGGACACCTAAATTATGTAATAGTATGTGTTGTTTGCGCATAGCTGAGAATTTTTCTCTCCCCATCGCAATTAGGTAAGATTCAAACAATTTGGTCCAGTCCTTCCAGTGAATTTCAGGGTCTCCACACTAATTTAGTAAGGATGGTGGTTGGATTATACCAGGAGTGCCCATAGTATACGATGGTGGTTACGTGTGAAGCAAAAGCCAGGAAATTGCACGCACTGAAGATGAGGGTTGAAATACACCGGAGGAGATGTGAGAATATCTAAACTTGGAAGGCTGTATGTGTAACAGCAGAAGTTGACACACAGTGTAACTGCAGGGGTATGAAAGTGTAACTGCACCCCTGTTCTTACTAACTAGCAAGGTGTGTGTATCACCGCAATGGATTTCCAGCCAGAGGAGAAAGGGTGCATATGTCACCGAAGGTAACACACACTGAGGTGAGATGTTAAGCACCATGGGGAGGGCGTGTTTTTTTTTCGGTCATTGATCTTTCAATGGCTTACCATCAAGTGGAGTTGCACCCAGAGTCTAGACCTCTGACAGCATTTTCATCACCTTTCGGGGTCTACATGTTTAATCAGAATGCCGTTTGGCCTGGCCTCAGCTGCATCCATTTTCCAAAAGATAATGCAACAAATGCTTGAAGGCATCACCAATACCCTGTGTTTTCAGGATGACATACTTATGTATGGTTCGACGGAAGAAGAACATGACAACATCCTTAACACGGTGTGCCAAAGACTCACAAGAGCAGGGTTAACAGTGAAACTAGACAAATGTAAGATCAAAGTTAATTCGGTTGACTATTTGGGGCACAATAGTTCCCAAGAACGTTTTAGACCCAAGTACAGTCTAATTCAAGCTGTCAAGGACGCTCCATACCCAACCAACAAAGACAAACTCAAATCATTTCTAGGGTTGGTGGAATATATGTCCAAATTCGTAAGAAATGTTGCTGATTTATGTGATGGCTTGCTTGACCTCCTGAAAAAGAACAAAGAGTTTGAATGGGAGGAAAAGCACAACGTAATGGTCGACACAGTAAAGCAACACATTTTTGAATCGCCAGCTCTAGGGTCCTTCGACCCCCCCAAAAAAACAGTGCTAATTACCGACATGTCCAATAAAAGGTTAGGGGCGATGCTGTCTCTAAAAGGAGAGGATGGAGAAACTATAATAGCATTTGCTTCTCGTTCCCTCAGTCCCTCAGAACGTAACTACTAGGTCATTGAGAGGGAAATATTAGCATGCTTCTGGGAGGTGAATCATTACAAGTTTTTTTTGTGGGGAATAAAATGTATTATACTCACTGACCACAAGCCATTAACTTACATGTTCTTGCCCAAAAATGCTCAAAACAAATCTCCACGCTTAACCAAATGGGTGCGGGTTCCAGAAAATTACTGCTTCACGGTGGAATACATACCTGGTCCTGAAAATGTAGTTGCGGACTATCTATCAAGGTCTCCACTCATTGTCAGTCATTGTGAGGACCAGTTAGACGTTCCCATTCTAGCCATACACCTCCCCTCACTAACCAAAGAAGAATGGGATGTGAATATGAAGAAAGACAAGGACATGAATGTTCTCAAAGACTGAATTGTCAATGAATGACCTGAGAATCAGTCTGAAGTCCCCGATTCTATCAAATATTTTTGGGAGGTAAGGTATGATATGACCCTCATGGCTGGTAGAATACATTGAAATGGGAAAGTAATTCCACCTAAGGATCTCAGGAACAAAATAATTGACCTAGCCCATCAAGGACACTTAGGCAGGAGCCCCACAAAAAACAGTCAGAAGTTGCTTTTGGTTCCCAAAGATCGATTCAGTGGTAGAGCTCAAGGTCAAAGAATGCACCAGCTGTGCTAAAAGTGATAAAAGCAAAATCTTATGGGAAGCACCCTTATCGCCTGTTGAAGTGCCAGAAGTACCATGGACTAAGCTCGCCATAGACATAATTGGACCGAATGAAGGTACTCGGTCCACAAAAAAAGTATATGTTTGTCCTCATTGACTACATCTCCCATTGGGTTAATTTCAAGTTTACACCCTCCACAACGACACACAATCTAGTTTCTTTCTTGAAAGGTGTATTTGTCTACGAAGGCATACTTGCCATTCTGGTAACAGACAATGGGGTTCAATTTACTTCGGAGACAATGAGGGAATTCCTGGAAGAGCTAAGTATAAAGCATGAGAAAACTGCACTCTATTGTCCGAAAGCGAATGGACTGGTAGAGCGGGCCAATCGCATGGTGAAGGAACACATTCAACTGGCCATCACCAATGGGTTTAATGTTGAAGATTCCCTAAGAGAATGTATTTGAGCATACCACACCCAACCTTGTCGACCTAAGAGGGAGGGAACCCAGCACCAAGATGAATACCCGTTGGTTGGAGGGTGGAAAAAGGGTAGTGCCTGATCAAGAGCAGAATAATTTGAAAATTCAACAACACCAACAAAAATACAAGAGTTGGTATGATCAAAAACACAGAGTCAAAGACCATGAGTACAAGGCTGATACCCAAGTGATTTTCCAGAAACCCACTCACATACAACCTGGTTTAAGCAAGTATCAACCTCCCCTACGAGTGGAAGAGGCTTGCAAGAATGTGGTTCGCCTGGAAAATGGTCAGACATGGAGTGGTGATAGACTTGTGGACATATCCTAACCTTTTGTTTCTCCTATGTAAGGAGATGTGTTGTAATCTTCTAGGTTGTACTTCTCCCCTTTCTATCTTTGGTACATTCCTCATTTCCCCCCCTCCTCTTCCCTGCTTCCTTGAAATACTCCATGAGAGTACAGGTTAGAATGTTGACACCGCAGTGAGGAGAGTGGATGATCAGAATAAAAGCAGCTTGTTCTTAACTTCCTTGAGTCTGCAAATCCTTTCGAATTTCTACAAAGATCTATCATTATTCCAAGCAGTCTCAGTTCTGAGTAGATTAATACATGTATTAATTTGCAAAAGTATATGATGTTAGATCATAATAATTGTCTGAACAAGGAATAGCTGTTGCAACACTCGCATCCTCTTTAATAAAGCTTTAGACAGTGAAAACTTTCCCTTATACAAATCTAACAGCATTACAGGCCATTGCATTTACTTCAATCACTGGAGTTATACAAGATGACGGCAGTACCAGCACTTGTTATGGATCTCCTTGCGTGGTTTTACTTGTGTATGTTCTTGTTTCTTATTAAGGTGACCATCGCACACCAGGGTTTTATGAAGACTATCTCTAGTCCTAAGCATTTCATGTACAAATGAATGATTTCAGGTGTATTAGTCTATTTCACAAACATAAAGTATAAAAGTGTGAAACAGAAGGAATGGATTTGACTAACACATTCAGTTCCCTGCTGGAAAGTGTATATAATGACTCGGAAAGAGGTCACAATATTTTGTGTTTCTCATTACTACACAGTGGCAACTTGAATTTAACAGACAGAATGCTCAGCTATTCTCATACAAACACTCAATTGTCTGTTTCTTGAAATTAAGCATCAATTTCTTTCCCTCAGTCAAGTCACCACCATCAGTAATATCAAGCTTGAGTTTTACCACGTGTTCCATTTACAATTTTCCTAAATATTTTGTTCATTAGAAGTTGATTGTTCATTGACCTGACATTTCAAGTGGCAAAGGCTAAGGGATATATTTTTCACCAATGTCATAATCAGAGGCAAACCTCAAAGTTGCTGCACTGCGTGAGAAGGAAGGAGCATGAAAGCATCACATAAACTAGGGTATGGTACTGCCCTGCTCTCTATCTAGCACTGGGGCACAATTATGCTGCCTAGTGCCATGCATGGATCTTTTCACCATAGTGCATTGGTGTGTGTAGGAAAGTAGGATCTGCTTTTATGGTTACCCCCACTTTTTGCCTGGTGCTATGCCGTTTCTGACTAGTCTGACTGGCATTCTGCAAATCATGACCCCAGTCTCTCTGCTTTTTCCCCTACCCTTGGTATGGTAAGTACTTAGGTACATCTCAGATTGGATACTGGGGTACCCTTATAAGTCCCTAGTACATGACTAAGGTACCCAGGGCATAGGTACCCCAGGGGTCCCCCATGGGCTGAAGCATGTATTATTCCACCCATAAGAGACCACTCAAACTGTAACTACAGGCCTGCCATTGCAACCAGTGTAAGTTGGTGCAAGCATCACTTACGAAAGATATAGGTTTCCCTATATGTAAGGTCACTGCACTTAAAATCTATAAGTCACCCATAAAGCAAGCCTTTGCAATTCTGAAGGCAGGGTGCTTGGTTCTAAGTGTGGGGGTGCCTCTGCATGATCAGGACACCCATACAGCCTTCGTAGTCCATACAGCAATATGACATATAGACGGGCAGCGCATCATTATGTAATGACCATCTTGAAATTGGCTGTAACGAACCCTGTCATGTTTGGTATCAAACATGTTGAAATCATAAGTATGGAATGTATGATTCCAAGCACTGTAAAGGCCGTCTGTTAGGTCCATAGTACTCTTGGTACCAGTCTTCTAGACCCAGACGGCACAACATGCCTGCTGCCGACCAGAGACACCATTTTGCCCTCATGCTGCTGAGCCAAGCTCAAGCAGGGGAAGGCAACACAATAGAAATACTGTCCCATGGAGGTGTGACCTCCTCCGCGACAGGGTTGGTGTATTGGGGCTGAGTGGGACTGCTTGCCTGTGCCACTCAGTCTGCTTGAGAGTCAAATTTGGTACCCTCCTTGCGTAGTCCAGTTTAAACCAGCTCAGGGAGACATTAACTCCCACTCTGGCTTAAAACTGAACAAATGACATGGGAGTATCCTCCCCACTGTCCAACCCCTCCCCTTGGAGAGGACGGTAAATTGCCCAACCCTTTCCTTAGGCTACTTAATGTATTACCTGAGGTTGGGTCCCTACATTTGTCATGGGACACAATTTGATTAAAAAACCACTTCAATTTCAACCGTCTGGGCACTCTGGACTTCACTGGACTTTGCTCTGGGCATCAATGCTGCAACTGGGAAGACTCCTACTGCTCCTGATCTATTTGCCCTGCTTGTCTGCTGCAAAGTCCGTGCCTGTGCTTTATACAGGAAACCTTGCAAGGCCTGAGGGCATTCAAGACACCCTGACATATCTCCCTTGAAGTGAAGGAGTCACTTCCCTGTATCTGCAGGCTCCGCAACTAAGCTGACCTGTCTGCCAATCCTAGGCTCCAACGGTGTCCCAAAGGCTCAGCAACACAGGTGGAGGTTTTCCACATCCCTCGAGATCTGTTGTGTCCTCTCGCCAAGTTTGAGGCCAGTATCCCTCGTCAGAGCCGCAGGAACCGAATCCATGTGCACCTCGTCGACTTGCCATTGCAAAGGCTTGCTTGCTTCCTTCCTTCAAGATCTTCGGAATCCAGGAAGCCCCAACCTCAAGCATCTCCATGACCAGAATCTTTGACCATTCCACATTGCTTGCATCGTTTGCCTGCTTATTTGGTGAGCTGCTCAAGGTCCTCTTATGACTCCAGGGCCTCCGGCCTGTGGGTTCTGCTGAGGGTCACATTTGAATTCTTTGAGCTCTTGTGATTGATTTGGGCTTACCCTGACCTCTCCCCCATTGGTGAGTCTTCTGGACGCTGCTGGTTCCATCATTGGACCTTCTTCACCTTCCAAGTTGGTTGCAGTTGTCAAGGCTTGTTGGTACTCCCTCCGGACACCGTCCCCCCAACTCTTGACATCCAACATAGGAGAGCTCCTGTATGGCCCCGGGTCTTCCATAGCATCACCCGGTCCACACAGCTGCAGTTCCAAGGTCACCGTCAGCTCTCCTGCAACAGCTGACGTGCCTCCTGGCCACTCTTGAGTGGCAAAGACTCTGTATTCTCTGCTTGCAGCTTCTTCATGTCTTTGGGTTCCACTGGACACTTCCCCCTTCTCCAGCAGCGAACCTTTTCTGATGTCCTCCATTGGATTCGACAGAGGTCTCCGATGCCTCTTCACAACTATGCACCCGGCTTCACTGGTGCATGTTTCCTGGCTCTAAGGTATCCATGGGTGGGTGGCTCTCCAACATCTTGTATTCCATGGGGTTTTTTCAGGGTCCATTGGGAAGGGTCCTCTTTCTTTAAAATTGCAACCGCGTCTTACATGTTGATTTGTACGGAGAAAGTGGTTGTGTTCCTACACTGCAACCGACCTCCGTGGGGCTCCCAGATACTCACCTTAGGTGGTTCCTTGGGTGCCCGGCACTTCTACGTCCTCTGAGTATTGTCTTGACCCGAGCTGTGGTTTGCATACTATGGTTTCAGTATATGTTTTGGTCTCCCCCGGGGACCACTGTGTATTCTGTACTACTTACCTGTTCCTATTGCAAAGTATTGTGTGCATTGTGTATATCTCCGGTTATGAGATATCTGTATGTGTTACTGAGTGTCTTATAATAAATACATGTTTTTATAAATATACGGTGTGGTTCTATATCACTTAATCTATACCTATAAGATTATGTCCTGGGAAAACAAGCTGCTTTACACTCCTTCTGGACGAAGCCTGAAGGCTTCTCTCCACAGCTACCACTTAGAGAGCTTTCTAAGGTTGTCTAAGACTGCTAAAATCACCATAAGAGTTGTCTGGATCAGTGCAAGGTGTCCACTTACATAACTGTACATCATATACTGAGCCAGCCTCTAATAGCATATATATGATGTCTAACATAGGTTTCATACTGGAAGAGCGCCCTTCCAGTACAAAATACTATGCCTAGACAAGCTTTAAAACTTTTACCACTTTGGAGTGCACTGTAAAGAGCAGCATTCATGCAAAGTCAAAAGGGTTGAAGTAAGAACAGCATGCCTGCTATTTACGCCACTGTCAAAGAGGCATATTTTTTTAATGCAAAATCCTGTCTAGTGTTGTTTGTAGATAGGACTCTTTGGATCGAAATCATGGGTGGCTTCAGGGTAATGCCCATGTACCACCCATGAACATCCTCTTAATACAAAGCATTGTTAAATTATGCAAAGCACTGATTTGCGTTCTTTTAAACAACATTCCAGTACACAACAAAGGAGAAAAAGAATATGAGAAAAAGAAGCAGAAATCCAAAAAGCAGAGATTAAAGCAATCTCCTGTACTTTGGCTATTGTTTTATGGGATTTAAGTTACAAAGAAAGAGCTTTGAACTCACAATGCTGCTTTGTAGAGGTAACAGAAAAATAGAGCTAATGCTGATTTTGTAAGGTTGAAAAACGCATTGCAATGTTGAGCAATATATTCCTTATATAAGGCCCATCATATGGTTGTATTGTGATGCATCTGTTACAGAATGTCAATCTTTTTCTTGATTGCTGCGCCGCAAGACATAGAAAATCATTTGGATGATGTGCATATAGCACAGAAATATGCAGAGAAGAGGGTCCAGATTCCTAATGGTGCTTAATGGGAGCTGATAAACACATACAAATATTAACCCCTTGCATGCCCGCCCCTTTCCCCGCCCAGTGCCGCGCTTAACATTAGCGGGCGGAGTTCATGACGAGCTGGACTCGTCATGGGCACAGCGCCACCGCAGCCCATGACGAGTCCAGCTCGTCATGGGCACTGAAGGGGTTAAACTGTGTGGTCATCAGTGACAATATACATATTACTAAGAGTATTTTCATTGTCGTAGCTTGTTATGACCTTTCAGACATTACATTTGTGACAGCACAAAAATACAATGCAAGAGAGCGAGTAATAAGAGACTGATCATACCCAATCATTTGTCTAAAAGATGGAAAAGAAAATGGTAAAATTTAAGAAATGGCACTTAAATTGAACTGAGTAGTAACAAATCACCAAATAATTTCAACACAGTTGAGAATTTTCCATGTAATAAAATGATTATTCTGAGAGAAATCACCCAATGTGCGAAAGACTAATCTTTCGGAGCGAGTAAGTGCTGGGTGACCCAGATTCAGACCGAAGCCAGCACAGCAATCTAGATTCATTTATGAGTTGAAATATGATATTGTATATTTTCTCGACAAATAAAATATTTGAGGCATCTTCTAATGTGTGAGCTTAGGTAGCCTGAGAATCATTATAATAAAGACCTGCTTGATTTTAGCTACTTTTAAAATATTGTGCAAATAATACATAACCTACTGATTTTTTTTTTAAGAAAAGCACAACCAGTGTAAATGCAGTGCATGATATAAAGTTCTAAATAAGGAAAGAGCCAAGAATTCCTACTCTTGAATCAAATAATGTACAGACAGCTTGACTCTTGGGAATTTAGGCTTCCAAATAAAGGAGCTGATATCACCCTCCATTTTCTCAAAAATGCCTTGGTAATGTTGATCTGCACATATAAAAAGGCAAACAAAAACAGAGGAAATAAATTATTTTTTTGAGAGATATATGCCCATTGTTTGTAAAGGGAAATGTATCCCACTGTTCCATTAATGCTCTAGTTTTGGAAAGAGAGAGATGCTTAGTTTAGGGCATCTGAATCACAAAAATGTGTAATCAGCTTATCTCCGAGAATAGGGCGTGTAGCCAGAAAGATCGCCTGCATAGTTAATGAAGTATCTCAGGGGTGCTTTTGATTGATTTATTATGTAGCCGCTGGTCGCAGTAAATTCAGAGATCTTATTGAAAGCTCTTTAAACACTGTCATAATTCACCGCTAAGTATAAAACAATATTGTCAGTATAAAGTTTAAGTTTTGAGGCACCACTGAGAGGTTGCTTAATGGTTTTATCTTGATGATTAGCACAGGACAATGGCACTAGAAATATCACAAACAAGATAAGGGCCATAGGGCACCCTTGGCGCATGCCGCGTCACCAGCTAGCATATTGTAATAGTTATAGTGGCCTTATGCCCCAAGTATAGCATCTCAGCAGGTGCATAAAGATATCTGGAAATGCAAATCCATGAAGGATTGCAAAGAGCACTTCCATTAGACAAAATTGAATGCTTTTTCTGCCTCAAGCATTTTAGAAGAAGCCTTAATATTGTGGTTGGAAAAGAAGTCTATAGCTTGTACCAAAACAATTGTGTTTGAGATTATACATGTACAATGTAACTGCAGTGATTCTATTAGCCACGATTTTTGTAATTGCCATTGAGGAGACTAATGGGGAGGTATGAGTTCAGGTCAAGCTCCGATTTATCTTTTTTTGAAGAAACTGACTACTATACAATCGGTAAAGGAGCTGGGCAGCCATGAGAATATTATTAAATAGACACACAAAAAAAATGTGATGTGCTGAGAAATCAACCTTGTATACTTCAGGATGCAGTCCATCCTTGCCACATCCTTTTCAGCATTTGAAAGGGACTTGATAATTTTTTGCACTATAATGTAATTAGAATGGGCAGAAGTTAAGATCGGAACTTGAATTCCCCCTATCCTTTTCTCAATTGCCATATGGGAACTGTATTGAGAACCAGTGTAAATTTCAGCATAATGTTGGAAAACATCTGAGCCACATCAAACAGGTGTATTCGAGTTGTTTTACTCAGAGGATCATATGTTGCTTTAATACTATTAAGATTAGCTGTACATATTGCAGATCAAGCAAGAGACTTGCCTTCAAATTCCCTTTCCTCATATCTTTGCTGGAGATATGATGAATGGTTCCCAATTTCTTTTGTGATAAAACGATTTGTAGGATTTCTCTTTAGCTTCTGCCTTAGCTGTGTGTGTATTGCTACTGGGGGGCAAGGTAGATGCTATTGTCATTTTGTCCACTCTCCTACTTTAATTAGTATGTTGTACTTTCTCCTCCTCTCTACGAACAACTGAAGAGCAAACACCTGGACTCTTAAATATGATTTTAAAGCTTCCCCTATGGCAACATCTGCCACAGTGTCCATATTGAGATTTAAGAATCCTCCAAATTGTTCTTCATCTGTTCCACCCAACCATCCTCTGCTAGTAGTTCTTTATTCTGAGCTGGTTTGAACTGGACTATTCAAGGAGAGCATCAAATATGCCCCTCAAGCAGACTGAGTTGCGCTGGCAAGCGCTCCCACCCAGCCCTAATATACTAAACCCTGTCTGAGAGGTGGTCACACATCCATGAGACAGGATACCTATTGTTCTGCTTTCCCCTGCTCGAGCTTGGCTCAGCAATAGGTGGGCAGAATCGTGTCTCTGGTCGGCAGCAGCCATGTTGGGCTGTCCGGGTCTTGACTGGTACCAGGAGGACTGAGGACCTAACAAAGGGCCTTTTCAGTGCTTGGAATCATACCTCTTACACTTATTATTCCAACAATTTTGATACCAAAAATTACAGGGTTTGTTACAGCCACTCTCTCTTGTTCCATGTAGAGAGGATGTAACAGAAGCAATTGTTAAGCTGATCAGTGAATGATCTGACAAAGCATTGTTCAATATATCTGCGTCTTCACATGCTAGTGCATTAGATCCTAAAAAATATATATCTGAGACGCAGAGCCATAACACTTAGAGTGACATGTGTTTTGTTTCAGTATTCCGTTCTGCGCGTGCATGAGTATAGGAGCAAAATTGGGGATGAAAACTTGGAGCGCACATATGGATTTAGGTTTGTTGTAAGGCTTATATAAGAGTGATGTATCCAATTATAAATCCTGATCAGATTAAAATCATATCCTATTACAATGTGACCCACCTCATATTGCAAAAGAGAGTGAAGCTCTTGTAGAGCAGAAGGCGAGTCCTCAATTGAGCCATAGCAGCTTAATAAATTATGTATTTCCTTATCAACTTGAATTTTACCTGAAATCCATCTAGCCGCTGAACCTCAAACTACTTTAAGAATTTCAGACTGGACAGAACGTGACATCAGCACAAATCATGGGTTACTGCAGGGTAATGCCCATGTACTGCCCATGAACAGCCCCCTAATACAAAGTACTGCAAAACAGTGGGAACACTGATTTGTGTTCTTTTCAACCAACATTCAAGTACAAAACAAAGAAGAATATGAGGAAAAAAAGTAGAAATCCCGAAAGCAGAGAGTAAAGCAATGACCAGTAGTTAGACTTTATTGTTTTGGATTTTAGTTAGAAAGAAAGATCTTAGTTTCTCCCAATACTGCTTTGTAGAGGTAACAGAACAATAGGGATAGTGCTGATTTTATATGATTGAATGAGGCATTGGATTGTTGAGCAATGTATTCCTCACATAAGGCCAGTTATATGGTTGTACTATGACGCATTTGTTACAGAGTTGAAATCCTTTCCTAGATCGTTGTGCCGCAAGACATAGAATATAATTTGGATGATGTTTCTACGGCAGATAAGATGGACAAGATTCCTAATGGTGTTTAATGGGACCTGATAAATACATACACATATTATGTGATCACCAATAACAATATACATATTAATTAAGTGCATTAGCTTTGTCCTAGCCTGTTATGACCTATCAAAGATTCCATTTGTGACAGCACAAAAATACAATGCAGGATAGCAAGTAATAAGAATCTTGTCTTACCCCATAAGCCGTCTAAAAGATGGATAAGAAAATGGGAACATGTAATAAATGTCACTTAAATAGAAATGAATAGAAACAAATTGCCATATAAACCTAACACAGTAGAAATAGCTGAGCCCATTGACCTTTGAAAGCACATCATGACATATTGGAATATATCCATTTCAATTTCTGGATCAACATTAATTGAGCATCCAACAATATTTAACAGAACCATATTGAAATTAAATTGCAGACACTAGTGTGAATTAAACAGGATGTATCTATGAATAACATTAGTCACAAACATCTTCAAAAATTGCATCACAGTCTCTGACAAAGCTTCCCCAGTAGCATCTGTAAGTCTCTCCGTTTCAGATTAGCTAAACAAAATTGTGAGGTTGTCAATCATGCACAAAATAAAAGACCTATCCCAATTCCAAACAGCTGCAGACTCATTCCTGAGTAGATTAATGCAAGTATTAATAAGCAGAAGCACAAGATGATAGAAAAATATGTGTGATTTCTCTTTAGCCTTCTGCCTTAGCTGTGTGCGTATTGCCTCAGGGGGGCAAGGTAGATGCTATTATGGCTTTGTCCACTCTCCTACTTTAATTAGTATGTTGTACTTTCTCCTCTTGTCTACGAGCAACTGAAGAGCAAACACTTAGTATCTAAAATGTGCTTTTAAATCTTCACATATGGCAAAATCTGCTGCACTGTCTATATTGAGATCTTAGAATCCTTCAATTTGTTCTTCTTCTGTTCCTCCCAACCATTTTCTGCTAATGGTGCTTTATTAAAAATTAATCTTGTTCCCTGTAGGGAGGATGGTACAGAAGCTATTGTTAAGCTGATCAGTGAATGATACGAGAAAGCATTGTTCAATATGTCTGCGTCTTCTCATGTTAGTGCATTTGATGTTTAAAAAACAATGTATGTGATGCAGTGCCATGAGGCTTATAGTGAAATGTCTATTGTTGCAGTACACTGTTCTGCACATGCCAAAGCTCTAAAAGAGCAAAATTATGGATGAAAACCTGTAGGGCACATATGAATTTAGGTTGGTTTGGATGCTTATTTAAACATGATTTATCAAATGATAAATCCTGAATCAGATTAAAATCCCCACCTATTATAATGTGACACACCTCATGTTGCAAAGGAGAGTGAAGCTCTAGTAGAGCAGAAGGCAAGGCCTCAATTGAGCCATAGTAGCAAATTAAAATATATATTTCCTTATTGACTTGTATTTTAACTAAAATCCATCTAGCTGCTGAATCTCATACTAGTTTAAGAATTTCAGAGTGGAGTGAACATGACATCAGCAAAAAGCATGGATGACTGCAGGGTAATGCCCATGTACAACCCTTGAACATCCCCCAATACAAAGTATTGCACAACTGTGGAAAGCACAGCTTTTTGTTATTTTCAAATAGCAGTCCAGTGCAAAACAAAGGAGAAAACGAATATGAGAAAAATAAGCAAAAATCCTGAAAGTGGAGAGGTTAGCAATCACCTGTAGTTTAACTGTATTTTGGGGATTTTAGTTACAAAGAAAGGTCTTAGTGCCTCAAAATACTGCTTTGTAGAAGTGCCAGAAAAATTGAGATAACCCTGATTTTATATCTTTTAATAAGGCATTGGATTGTTGAGTGATATATTCCTCACATAAGGCCCATCATATGGTTGTTCGGTGATGCACCTTTTACAGAATTAAAATCCTTTTGTAGGTTGCTGTGCCACAAGACATGCAATATAATTTGGATGACGTGCATAGAGCACAGAAATAAGCAGAGAAGAGGCACAAGATTCCTAATGGTGCCAAATGGGCCCTGCTAAACACATACAAATATTAAACTTTGTGATCATCAACGACAATGTAAATTTTACTCAGAGTATTTCCATTGTCGTAGCCTGTTATGACACGTAAAGGATTACATTTGTAAAAGCACAAAAATACAATGCAAGTGAGCAAGTAATTGGAAACTGATCTTTCCCCATCATTCTTCAAAAAGATTGATAAGAAAATGGTAAAATGTAAGACATGGCACTTAAATAGAAGTGAATAGTAACAATTTACCATGTAAATTCAACACAGTTGAGCAATTGCCATGTAATAAAATGATTATTCTGAAATAAATCACCCAATGTGCAAAAGCCTGAACTTCCCCAATGAGTAAGTGCTGGGCGTTCAAGTCTCAGACCCATGCCAGCACAGCAATCTATTTTCCTTTATGAGTAGAAAAATGAGATCTTATATTTTCTCACCAAATAAAATATTGGAGGCATCCTATAACCTGTGCTCTTAGGTAGCCTGGGAATCATCAATTTAAAGACCGGCTCGATTTTAGCTACTTTTAACATATTGTGCAATTAATATATCCCCTACTGATGTTTTTTTTTCCAAGCAAATCTCAACCGATGTAAATGCGCTGCATGATAGAAAGTTCTAAAGAAGTGAAGAGCCGAGCCTTTGTCCTCTTGAGTCAAATAAAGTACTGACAGCTTGACTCTGGGCCGTTTAGGCTTCCAAATAAAGGAGCAGATATCACCCTCTATGGTCTCAAAAATACATTGGTAATTTTTAATGGCACATTTGAAAAGGTAAATAAAAACAGAAGCAATACATTTATTTATTTTTTATTAAAGATATACGCCCAATGTTTGCAAAGGGTCATTTATCCCACTGTATCATTAATGCTTGAGCTTTGGCTAAGAGAGATGCATAGTTTAAAGCAAATAATTCTCTAAAATTTGTCGTCAACTTATTCCCAAGAAATCTAATAGAACGTGGAGCCAGAAAGATCACCTGCATAGTTAATGGGAGTATCTCAGGGGTGCTTTTGATTGATTAATTTTGTAACCGCCTGTCGCAGTTAATTCAGAGATCTTATTGAAAGCTCTTTGAACATTGCCCCTATTCGCCGCTAAGTATGAACAATATTGTCAGCATAAACTTTAAGTTTTGGGGTACCACTAAGAGGCGGCCTAATGGTTTGATCTTGATGAACAGCGCAGGCCGATGGCTCTATAAATGGTACAAACAAGATAAGGGACATATGGTACCCTTGGGGCATGCTTCTTCTAATGCTTATGTAACCAGACAGTAAATTCTTAATAGTATAGTTGCATTAGCCCCCGAGTACAGCATCTCAGCAGACAGTGGTGGCTCGCAGAGATAACACTGTGGGGTGGCGGGCTGGGTGGGAGATTGTGGATTCCGACATAAGAAGGCAAAGGTGAACGTAAATAAATACAAATCTGGCGTCGTATGTTGGACTCCACTACACCCCCACCCAGCCCACCCCATTGCCCAACAGCGTTACCTCTGCGAGCGGCCACTGTCAGCAGGTGCATAAAAATCACTGGAAATGAAAATGGATTGCAAAGAGCACTTCCCATTAGACTAAAACAAATGCTTTTTCTGTGTCATGCATTCTAGCAGTAGTCTTAATATTCTGGTTGAAAAAAAATTCTAAATCTTGTACCAAAAGATTTGTGTTGGAGATTACACATCTACCACTGCGAAAGCCATTTGGATCCCGGTGAATGATAGAGGATGTAACTGCTGTAACGCTATTAACCATGATTTTAGTAAACAACTTGTAATTGCTATTGAGGAGACTAATAGGGCGTGTGTGACTTCCTGTCAAGCTCTGATTTATCTTTTTTTTTTTAAAGTACCACTATTGAACCGGTAAAGGAGCTTGGCATCTCTGAAGAATATCATAAAAAAACGAACCAAACTAAGGTGCCAATTTCTGAGAAAAAACCTTGTATATTTTAGGAGGCAGTCCGTCCTTGCCACATGCTTTAGCAATGGGAAGTGACTTGATCGTTATTTGAACCTCCGCAAATTTCAATTGTGGTATAAGTGAATAAGAAAGGGCAGAAGTCAATGCAGGAATTTGAATACCCTGTAGCCATTTCTCAATTGCCTCATGGGAACTACATTGAGAACCATTGTAAAATGTGGCATAATGATGGTAAAACACCTGAGCCACTTCAAACTGGTGTTTTCTAGTAGTTTTACTCAGAGGATCATATATTACTTTAATACTGTTGATATTTGCTCTACGCATTGCAGATCGAGCAAGATTCTTCCCTTTACATTCACTTTACTCATAACTTTGCTGGAGGTATAATGAGTGGTTCCCAATTTCTTTTGTGATAAAAAGATTTGCAGGATGCCTCTTTAGCTTCTGGCTTTGCTGTGTGCGTATTGCGACTGGGAGAAAAGGTAGATGCTATTGTGGCTTTGTCCACTCTCCTACTTTAATTAGTATGTTGTACTTCCTCCTCCTGTCTATGAGCAACCAAACAGCAATTACTTGGCCTCTAAAATGTGCATTTAATGCTTCCCATAGGGCAAAATCTGCAGAAGGGTGAATAGACCATGTTACAATACATGCGTTTATAATGCATGCCATTACAACGTGGTCATTCCATTGACTGTGTTGTTATATCGCAAATCATTACATCACAAGTCGTTACAATGACTTGCTGTAGGGAGGGTGCTGGATTTTGGAATAGTATAATTTACCATTCCAACTCCAGTCGGTGACAGAAGGGAAGGTGTTGGATTTTAAATCCAACACCTTCTGTGCCCCTACAGCAAGTAATTGTAACAACTTGCGTTGTAATGTATGCGATGTAACAACGGGGTCGTTATAATGACCACGTTGTAATGGCATGCGATGTATTGCATGCGTTGTAAAGGATGTTTCCCCAGCTGAGTCTATATTGAGATTTAGGAATCCTCCAAATTGCTCTTCATCTGTTCCACCCAACCATCCTCTGCTAATAGTGCTTTATTTAACCCCTTGAGTGCCCCGCCCTTTCCCCCTCCTGTGCCGGGCCTTTCATTAGCGGGCGGGGTCCATGACGAGATAGTCTCGTCATGGGCACAGCGCAACCGCGCTCCATGACGAGACTATCTCGTCATGGGCATAGAAGGGGTTAAACTCCATCTTGTTCCTTGTAGAGAGGATGTTACACATGCAATTGTTACGCTGATCAGTGATTGAACCTAGAAAACATTGTTCAATATGTCTGCATCAATGAATGCTAGTGCAGATGTAGTTAAAAGAAATCTATACACAACGCAGTGCCATAATGCTTATAGTGACATGTGCATTGCCGCAGGACCTCGTTCTGTTCGTGCCAAGGGTCAATAAGAGCAGAATTTTGGATTAAAGCTTGTAAGGTACATATTGATTTAGGTTTGTTTTGATGTTTATTTAAGAGTGATGTATCCAATGATAAATCCTTCTTCAGATTAAAATCATATCCCATTATAATGTGACCTGCCTCATGTTGCAAAAGAGAGTGAAACTTTTGTAGAGCAGAAGGCGAGTCCTCAATTTAGCCATAGAAGCCTAATAAATTATGTATCTCATACTACTTTAAGAATATCAGACTGGACTGAATGTGACCTCAGCACAAATCATGGGCCACTGCAGGGTAATGCTCATGAATATCCCACTAATATAAATTATTGCAAAACACTCAAGTGCAAAACAAAGGAGAAAAAGAACACAAGGAAAAAAGCAAAAATCCTGAAAGCAGAGAGTAAAGCAATCATCTGTAGTTTCACTGTATTTATGTGGATTTTAGTAACAAAGACAGTTCTTAGGGCCTCACAATGCTGCTTTGTAGGGGTAACAGATAAATGGAGATAGTCCTGATTTTTTGTGATTCAAAAAGGCATTGGATTGTTAAGTATCGTATTCCTTACAGAGGGCCCATCATATGGTTGAGCTGTGATGCATCTGTTATAGAATTGGAATCCTTTCTTAGGTTGCTGTGCAATAAGACATAGAATAGAATTTGGATGATGTGCCTATAGCAGAATAAAGGGCCAATATTCCTAATGGTACTTAATGGGACCTGATAAACACATGCAAACATTAAATTATGAGATCAACAGTGACAATGTACATATTACTAAATGCATTGACATTGTCCTAGCCTGTTATGACCTGTCAAACATTTGTTTGTGACAGCACAATAATGCAATGCAAGAGAGCAAGTAATAAGTAGATGGTCTTACCACATAACATTTCTAAAAGATGGATAAGAAAATGGTAAAAGGTAAGAAATGGCATTTAATAGAACTGAATAAATTGCCATATATAATCTGACACAGTAGAAATAGCAGAGACCATTGAGCTTTGAAAGCACAACATGAATAATTGAAATATATGCATTTCAATTCTTGGACAAACTATTATTGGGCAGCCAACATTATTTAACAGAACCATACTTAAATTAAATTGTAGACAATATTTTGAATTAAAGAGGATGTAATTTTGACCAATAGTGTTCGCCCGACATCTGTAAAATGTCATCAATACCTCATACAAAAATGCCTCAATAGCCTATGTTAGAGTTTCAATTTCAGAATCAAATTAACTATACATCAATGCGAGTTAGTTTTAATTATTCACTGAATACAAGACCTATCATTATTCTAAGAAAGTCTTAGCCCTGTGTAGATTTATACAAGTATTAATATGCAAAAGCATATGATGTTAGGGTTTTATGAAGACTATCTCTAGTCCTAAGCATTTCATGTACAAATGAATGATTTCAGGTGTTTTAGTCTAATTCACAAACTTAAAGTACAAAAAGAGTGAAACAGAAGGAATGGATTTGACTAACACACTCAGTCCCCTGCTGGAAAGTGTATATAATGACCAGGAAAGAAGTTACTATATTCTTTGTTTCTCATTACTACATAGTACCAACTTGAACTTACCAGTCACAATGCTCAGCTATTCCCATACAAACACTCAATTATATGTTCCTTCAAATTAAGCATCAATTTCTTTCTCTCAGTCAAGTCACCACAATCAGTGATATCAAATTTGAGTTTTACCACTTGTTCCATTTACAATTTTCCTAATTATTCTGGTCATTAGAAGTTGATTGTTAATTGACCTGACATTTCAAGTGGCAAAGACTAAGGGATATATTTTTTCACCAAAGTCATAATCAGAGTCAAGCCTCAAAGTTGCTGTACTGCGTGAGAAGGAATGAGCATGAAAGCATCACATAAACTAGGGTATGGTACTGCCCTGCTCTCTATCTAGCACTGGGGCACAATTATGCTGCCCAGTGCCATGCATAGATCTTTTCACCATAGTGCATAGGTGTGTGTTGGAAAGTAGGATCTGCTTTTATGGTTACCCCGACTTTTTACCTGGTGCTATGCTGTTTCTGACTAGTCTGACTGGGATTCTGCGAATCAGGCCCCAAGTCTCTCTGCTTTCTCCCCTAAATTGTTATGGTAAGTACTTAGGTACATCTCAGATTGGATACTGGGGTACGCTTATAAAGTCCCTAGTACATTGTACTAAGGTACCCAGGGCATAGGTACCCCAGGGGTCCCCCATGGGCAGAAGCATGTATTATTCCACCCATTAGGAACCACTCAAACTGTAACTACTGGCCTGCCACTGCAGCCTGTGTAAGCTGGTGCTAGCATCACTTATGAAAGATATAGGTTTCCCTATATCTGAGGACATTGCATTTAAAACCTATAAGTCACCACTAAAGCAGGCCTTTGCAATTCTGAGGGAAGGGTGCTTGGTTCTAAGTGTGAGGGTGCCACTGCATGAGCAAGACACCCATACAGCCTTCGGAGTCCATTCTCCTGGGTTATAAGTGAGACAGCAATATAACATATAGAGGGGCACCGCATCATTATGTAATGACCATCTTGAAACTGACTGTAATGCACTCTGTCATGTTTGGCATCTACCATGTTGAAATCATAAGTATGGAATTTATGATTCCAAGCATTGTAAAGGCCCTCCGTTAGGTCCTCAGTACTCTTGGTACCAGTCTTCTAGATCCAGATAGCACAACATGCCTGCTGCCGACCAGAGACACGATTCTGCCCTCCTGCTGCTGAGCCAAGCTCGAGCAGTGAAAGGCAACACAATTGGAATCTGGTCCCTTGGAGGTGTGACCCCCTCTCAGACAGGGTTTAGTATATTGGGTCTGAGTGGGAGCGCTTACCAGTACCACTCAGTCTGCTTGAGAGTCACGTTTTGTACCCTCCTTGCATAGTCCAGTTCAAACCAGCTCAGGGAGACATTGACTCTGGCTCGAAACTGAACAAATGAAATGGAAGTATCCTCCCCACTGTTCAAACTCTCCTATTGGAGGGGAACCATGAATCACCCAACCCTTTCTTTAGGCTACTTAATGGATTACCTGAGGGTGGGTCCCTAAATTTGTCATGGGACACAATTCGATACAGACACTACTTCAATTTCAACCGTCTTGGTACTCTAGACTTCACTGGACTTCGCTCTGGGTATCAATGCTGCAACTGGGAAGATTCCTACTGCTCCTGATCTATTTGCCCTGCTTGTCTGCTGCAATGTCCGTGCCTGTGCTCCATACAGGAAACCTTCAAAGGCCTGAGGGCATTCAAGACACCTGGACAAATCTCCCTTGAAGTGAAGGAGTCACTTCTCTGTATCTACAGGCTCCACAACTAAGCTGACCTGTCTGCCAATCCTAGGCTCCAATTGAGTCCCAAAGGCTCAGCAACACAGGTGGCGGTTTTCCACATCTCTCGAGATCTGCCATGCCCTCTAGCCAAGTTTGAGGCCAGTATCCCTCGTCAGAGCCACAGGAACCAAATCCATGTGCAACTCGCTGACTTGCCATTGCAAAGGCTTGTTTGCTTCCTTCCATTAAGATCTTCGGAATCGAGGAAACCCCAACCTCAAGCATCTCCATGACCAGAATCTTTGAACATTCCACGTTGCTTGCACCGTGGGACTATTTCTTTGTTGAGCTGCTTGACATCCTCTTACGACTTCAGGGCCTCCGGCCTGTGAGTTCTGCTGTCACATTTGAATTCTTTCAGCTGCTGTGATTGATTTGGGCTTACCCTGACTTCTCCCCCATTTTTGAGTCTTCTGGACCCTGCTGGTCCCATCATTGGACCTTCTTCACCTTCCAAGTTGGTTGCAATTGCCAAGGCTTGTTGTTACTCCCGCCAGACACCGTCCCCTCAACTCTTGACATGCAACATAGGACAGCTCGTGTATGGCCCCGTGTCTTCCACAGCATCACCCAGTTCACACATCTGCAGTTTCAAGGTCACCGTCAGCTCTCCTGCAACAGCTGACATTGGTGGGCATTAGTCTTCCGTGCCTCCTGGCCACTCTTGAGTGGCAAAGACTCCGTATTCTCTGCTTGCAGCTTCTGCATGTCTTGAATCTACCTTTGGGTTCCACCGGACACTTCCCCCTTCTCCAGCAGCAAACTTTTTATGAAGTCCTCCATTGGATTCGACAGAGGTTTCCAACACCTCTTCACAGCTATACACCGGGCTTCCCTGGTGCAGGTTTCCTGGTTCCTAAGGTATCCATGGGTGGGTGGCTCTCCAACATCTTTTCTTCCAAGGGGTTTTTTCAGGGTCCATTGGGAAGGGTCCTCTTTCTTTAAAATTGTAAACGCAACTTACACATTGATTTGGACGGAGAACATGGTTGTGTTCCTACACTGCAAACGACCTCCGTGGGACTCCCAGATACTCACCGTAGGTCGTTCCCTTGGTCCCCGGCACTGCTACGTCCTCTGAGTATTGTCTTGCCCCGAGCTCTGGTTCGCATACCACTCTTTCAGCATATGGTTTGGTCTCCCCCGGGGACCACTGTGAATTCTGTGCTACTTACCTGTTCCTATTGCAAAGTATTTTCTGCATTGTGTATATCTGCATTTATGAGATATTTGTATGTGTTACTGAGAGTTTTATAATAAATATATGTTTTTATAAATATACCATGTGGTTCTTTTTCACTTAATCTATACCTTTAAGATTATGTGCTGGTAAAACAAGCTGCTTTACACTCCTTCTGGACAAAGCCTGAAGGCTGCTCTCCACAGCTACCACTTAGAGAGCTTTCTAAGGTTGTCTAAGACCTCTAAAATCACCATAACGGTTGTCTGGATCAGTGCAAAGTGTACACTTACATAATTGTACATCATATACTGAGCCAGCCTCTCATAGTGTATATATGATGTCTAACATAGGTTTCATACTGGAAGAGTGCCCTTCCAGTACAAAATACTATACCTAGACAAGCTTTAAAACTTTTACCACTTTGGAGTGCACTGTAAAGAGCAGCATTCATGCAAAGTCAAAAGGTTTGAAGAAAGAACAGCATGCCTACTATTTACACCACTGTCAAAGAGGCGTACTTTTTAATTCAAAACTCTGTCTTGTGTTGTATATAGATATGACTTTTTTGACAGAAATCTAGGGTGGCTTCAGTGTAATGCCCTTGTACCACCCATGAACATCCTCTTAATACAAAGGATTGCTAAACAATGCAGAGCACCGATTTGCGTTCTTTAAAAAAACATTTCCGTACAAAACAAAGGAGAGAAAGAGTATGAGAAAAAGAAGCAAACTCCAAAAAGCAGAGATTAAAGCAATCTCCTGTACTTTGACAATAGTTTTATGGGATTTAAGTCACAAAGAAAGAACTTTGGACTCACAATGCTGCTTTGTAGAGATAACAGAAAAATAGAGCTAGTGCTGATTTTTTATGGTTGAAAAACCCATTGCACTGTTGAGCAATATATTCCTTACATAAGGCCCATCATATGGTTGTATTGTGATGCATCTGTTACAGAATTTCAATCCTTTTCTTGATTGCTGTGCCCCAAGACATAGAAATTCATTTGGATGACGTGCATATAGCACAGAAATATGCAGAGTAGAGGGTCTAGATTGCTAATGGTGCTTAATGGGAGCTGATAAACACATACAAATATTAAACTGTGTGATCATCAGCTTCAATATACATATTACTAAGAGTATTTCCATTGTCCTAGACTGTTATGACCTTTCAGACATTACATTTGGGACAATACAAAAATACAATGCAAGACAGCGAGTAATAAGATCAGTTGTCTAAAAGATGTAAAAAATAAAATGGTCAAATGTAAGAAATGGCACTTAAATTGAACTAAGTAGTAACAAATCACCATATAATTTCAACACAGTTGAGCATTTGCAATGTAATAAAATGATTATTCTGAAAGAAATCACCCAATGTGCGAAATACTAAACTTTCTCAGCAAGTAAGTGTGGCGTGTCCCAGATTCAGACCGAAGCCAGCACAGCAATATAGTTTCATTTATGAGTTGAAATATGATGTCTTATATTCTCGCCAAACAAAATATATGAGGCGTCTTCTAATGTGTGAGCCTGCGAATCATTATAATAAAGACCTGCTCGATTTTAGCTACTTTTAAAATATTGTCCAAATAATATATACCCTACTGATGTTTTTTTTTTATAAGCAAAGCACAACCAGTGTAAATGCACTGCATGATAGAAAGTTCTAACGAAGGAAAGAGACAAGAATTCCTACTCTTGAATCAAATAAAGTACGGACAGCTTGACTCTGGGGAATTTAGGTTTCCAAACAAAGGAGCGGATATCACCCTCTATGGTCTCAAAAATGCCTTGGTAATTTCTGATCTGCATATTTGAAAAGGCAAACACAAACAGAGGCAATAAATTAATTTTTATTAGAGATATACGCCCATGGAGGCAAGAGGGCGGCTGGTCACTCAGCCGAGCGAGCGCTCGTAGCCTGTCCTCCCTGAGCCCTCCGGTGTGAAATGCTGGATCGGCAAGCACACCTGAAAGAAGTACTAATGAGCTACTAACTACACGCGGGAATGCTGTGGTACTTACTTCTGTCAAAATACTTTGTAGAGGGTTGCCCGCGATAGTTGCGTTTCCTTGGCTGTGGAGGAGTTTTCTGGCGGGTGCCTACAGGACGAGACAGGATTGTTAGCCGGGCCAGGATGCTGCCGAAGAGTGCAAGAAGCGGAAAGACCCACGGCGCAGGAGGAAACGTTGTGCTGAGCAAGCCCTCGGAAAGCGCCTAAAACAAACAACGACGTGGAGCGGCTGAAGATAGTAACAATAGCCCGGTCAGTAATAACGATAGTGGGAAGAGAGGGAATCCCGCAATCTTTATGGCAGCCAGGAAAGGCAAAAATCTGACTCTGGGACAGGACACCTCTGAGGAAGCTGCTGCATTAGGAAGTTCTGCTAAGGTGAGCGTGGGAGATGGTGGGATTACAGGATCCACTGTGACTAATACAATGCTAGGGAGAGAGGGGGACTCTGCGATATGTTTCAGTCCTGTAATGCAAAGCCAGATATCACAGCCTGATGTTAGGAGGGAGGCTTCGCCAGCCGTGGTGACTAAGTTCTGAAGCACCCATAAGCCTGGAAACAGAACTATTGTTGCCATCTGGCAGCAGGGTGTTTGCAAACAAAAGAGATGGCTCTAAAGATGGTGTAGACACTGAGGGTGTAAATGCGCTGGAGACAGGACCCTTCTTCTCACTCTTGGATCACTCTAGTTCATCTGGCGACGAATCCCTACAGATATCTGAGGACCCTCTCAGTTTAACAAGTGGGTGGTGGAGCGAAACCAGCAGTATATGCCAGGAGGAGGAGACCCCTGGGAAAGAAAACGGGTGTCTAGCTCCGGGACTGTACATAAGAAAACTATACCACATGCGTCACAGCGGATTGATTTGCAGGCCGCTCCAGGTCAAACCCCAAAGGAGAAAGTGGGTAATGGACCCAATAATGAGCCTTTACCAGTGGGACAAGACCAACACAATTTACCAGAACGCCCAGTGGGCATTTCACTGACAGTCATGTATGAGACAATGATGGCACATAGAGAAGAAAGCCGGGCGGAAAGTAAAAAAAAATAGGCGGGTGGCTAAATCCTGTTCAGAAATTGGGGAAACGATATCCGAAGCCGGGAATCAAATTTCCACTCTTGAGGATGAGATGGTTGCACAGAAAATAGCCACTGACGTGTTGACAACACACAAGGATGACCTATTCTGGAAGATTGAGGATATGGAAAATCGTCTTTGGCGGAATAATTTAAGAATTCTTGTCTTACCTGAAGAGATCGAAGGCTCAGACCCCCGGAAATTTGTCATGAAACTTTTTACTGAGGCTTTCCCGGAACTGGTCCAGTGGACATGGGATATTAACATACAACGAGCCCACAGATTTTCCTTTCAAGTGACACAGAATCAAACTAATATGAGGCCCAGAGCTATACTGATATGCTTGTCTCATTGTTTGTCCAGGCAGGCGCTGTACGATCTAGCCAGGCCAGATAGACAGAGAAAAGTGGCTGGAGTAGAGTTCTTTGTTCGTCCCGATTTCTGTGCCACTACTGTGGAAAAAAGATGGCAACTACGGCAGCTAATCAAGCCGTTTCAGGATAAGGGTGCACAAGTATTTCTTCTAAGTCCAGCTAAGTTGAAAATAATATATAAAGAGAAAACGAGATTTTTTACATCTGAGCTGAAAGCAAAAGAGTATCTACAAGAGATCAAGCCCTAGGGAAAATAAAACACAAAAGTGAGGGACACTCCGGCAGGAAAAATGTTTGTAGATTTATGCTGATCCGCATGCTAGTGAATTCTTTTTTTTTTCTTCTTTTGCTTATACGTTTTTTATTAGTGTTTGCTATATGTTTGTGTTAGGGGTATTATGCACTCGGGGGACACGGGGTACAGGGGTTGGTTGTAACGCTTTTCGCCCTAAGTGGGATGGGTATTCCCAGACGTGGGACCCGTGCTCACTACACAACAGTCAAGCTATCCTGGCTGATGACGGCTGATAGCCAGAAACCGGTCCTAGGATGCTTGATTCCGGTCCAGGGAAGACATGGCTTGGCAGTTCGGGCTGGACTGTTCCCATGAGGCACAGGGTCAAGACTGATTTGCATATGGCCATGTCTAAACTGGGGTGGTGTAGTGGGCAAAAGAACGATGGATTTAACCCAGATCTCTTGACTGGGGGAGAATGTCTGCATTGTCAGCATTCCGTCCATCAATTGTTTGTTGTAACGCCTTTCGCCCTAAGTGGGATGGGTATTCCCAGACGTGGGACCCGTGCTCACTACACCACTGGAGTCAAGCTATCCTGGTTGATGACGGCTGATAGCCAGAAACCGGTCCTAGGATGCTTGATTCCGGTCCAGGGAAGACATGGCTTGGCAGTTCGGGCTGGACTGTTCCCATGAGGCACAGGGTCAAGACTGATTTGCATATGGCCATGTCTAAACTGGGGTGGTGTAGTGGGCAAAAGAACGATGGATTTAACCCAGATCTCTTGACTGGGGGAGAATGTCTGCATTGTCAGCATTCCGTCCATCATTTGTTTGTTGTGAAGATGAATACCAGCAGTGGGCAGAGGCATGGGGGTGGGTGCAGAGGAATACCAGCAGTGGACAGAGGCATGGGGGTGGGTGCAGAGGAATACCAGCAGTGGGCAGAGACATGGGGCTGGCTACAGAGGAATACCAACAGTGGGCAGAGGCATAGGGGTGGGTGCAGAGGAATACCAGCAGTGGGCAGAGACATGGGGGTGGGTTCAGAGGAATACCAGCAGTCGGCAGAGACATGGGGGTGGCTGCAGAGGAATACCAGCTGTGGGCAGAGACATGGGGTGGGTGCAGAGAAATACCAGCAGTGGGCAGAGACATGGGGGTGGCTGCATATTACTCCCAGCAGTGGGCAGAGGCATGGGGGTGGGTGCAGAGGAAAACCAGCAGTGGGCAGAGGCATGGGGGTGGCTGTAGAGGAATACCAGCAGTGGGCAGAGGCATGGGGGTGGGTGCAGAGAATACTAGCAGTGGGCAGAGGCATGGGGGTGGGTGCAGAGGAATCCCAGCAGTGGGCAGAGACATGGGGGTGGGTGCAGAGGAATACCAGCAGTGGGCAGAGACATGAGGGTGGGTGCAGAGGAATACCAGCAGTGGGCAGAGACATGGGAGTGGCTGCAGAGGATTACCAGCAGCGGGCAGAGGCATGGGGGTGGGTGCAGAGGAATACCAGCAGTGGGCAGAGACATGGGGGTGGGTGCAGAGGAATACCAGCAGCAGGCAGAGGCATGGGGGTGAGTGCAGAGGAATACCAGCAGTGGGCAGAGACATGGGGGTGGGTGCAGAGGAATACCAGCAGTGGGCAGAGACATGGGGGTGGCTGTAGAGGAATACCAGCTGTGGGCAGAGACATGGGGTGGGTGCAGAGGAATACCAGCAGTGGGCAGAGACATGGGGGTGGCTGCATATCACTCCCAGCACTGGACAGAGGCATGGGGGTGGCTGCAGAGGAATTCCAGCAGTGGGCAGAGGCAAGGGGGTGGGGGCAGAGGAAAACCAGCAGTGGGCAGAGGCATGGGGGTGGGTGCAGAGGAATACCAGCAGTGGGCAGAGGCATGGGGGTGGGAGCAGAGGAATACCAGCAGTGGGCAGAGACATGTGGGTGGGTGCAGAGGAATACCAGCAGTGGGCAGAGACATGGGGGTGGGTGCAGAGGAATACCAGCAGTGGGCAGAGGCATGGGGTGGGAGCAGAGGAATACCAGCAGTGGGCAGAGACATGTGGGTGGGTGCAGAGGAATACCAGCAGTGGGCAGAGACATGGGGGTGGGTGCAGAGGAATACCAGCAGTGGGCAGAGACATGGGGGTGGCTGCAGAGGAATACTAGCAGTGGGCAGAGGCATGGGGTGGGTGCAGAGGTATACCAGCAGTGGGCAGAGGCATGGGGTGGGTGCAGAGGAATACCAGCAGTGGGCAGAGACATGTGGGTGGCTGCAGAGGAATACCAGCAGTGGGCAGAGGCATGGGGGTGGGTGCAGAGGAATACCAGCAGTGGGCAGAGACATGGGGGTGGGTGCAGAGGAATACCGGCAGTGGGCAGAGACATTGGGGTGGCTGCAGAGGAATACCAGCAGTGTGCAGAGACATGGGTGGGTGTACATCATTATCAGATGCACACAACTCCATGTGTGTATGTACGCATCCCTAAGTTTGGACTATGATGATAGTGTCGTAACAACACATCACTGACAGCAGGGTCCCACTCCCAGGAAGATGGATGTCTTTCCCCCAATGCATGACACACCACATGTGGGTGTGAGGACAAATAACACATGCATACCCACCCATGGTAGATGCAGCACAATACACACCCTAGGATCAGGACACAAGACTGTATAGTCATGTAAATGCACACCAAAATAAGAGAGCCAAAGGGAACACACACTGTCGGGCACATCCCAGGACTGATAGGAATGAACAGGTGCTGTGCGAGCCACCAAGATCTTGTCTCTCATGGAAGGAATGTGGTGGAATTCCCACAGATACAATGCCCACAATAGTCAGTCAGGTGCCCAAATACACTGCAGAACAAGTAACATTTGTGTGCTAGGCCGGGATTACACACATGCATAGTGCTGAAAATGGAGAATCTCACAATGAATGCATTTCCACATACTCAATACACAAGTACAGTGACTACCAAGGATGGCACAGACGATGCAGCCGGAGACATTGGTGAGCAGGCTTGGCCATAGTTGAAGGGATCCGTCATCCAACAAAGGAAATGCAGACACAGGACAGCACAACAATTGGGCAACTCTTTTCAGGGAAGATATCAGGTGCCACAGAGGAAGGAACACTCCTTGGGACAATGTCTCCAATCCAAAGTAACACACACTAACAATGATTCTTAGCAGAGACATTGTAATGGCACACAGATACCATGGTCAACCTCATGACCGGCAGACTAAAACATTTCTCAGAACCATAACACATCAGCACAACCCCAAATCATAGAGCACCAGCAACAACATTAATTACCTGCAATGCAATAGTGTCAAAATGAAAATAAAATGCTTCATTCATCAGAAACAAAAGTGGCTTTAAATAACAATATTTACAAATGCCATATGGCAAGTCCATGTCAGAAGTCCATGGGGAGGACACATGGGAGAGTTTCCCCCTAGCTTGCCTGCACACTGGAACCCTCAGGTTCGTCGCCCGGGGGGCATCATGTGGGGAAGGCACAGGCAACGCAGGAACAGGAGGGGGAAGGGTAGGTGTGGTGGGTGCAGGGGTGGACCTGTCCAACACAGGGGGTGTGGCAGTCCCAAAGGTGGTGGTCACCTCTGCGCTGCACACCGCAGCCAGTGCGTCCAGGGCAGCCCCTGCACCACAGGATTGCCCAGGGTCAAAGGAGGGTGTGGTGGGCACGGGATGGGGCGCAGCACTCATGGGGGAAGGGGTTGAGTTGGTAGGGGACTCAACTCCCGTGCCTGGGGACTTCCTCGCATGCTTGTGTGGTGGTGGCTCAGCAGGGGCGAGGTCCAGCCCAGCCAGAAACATCTGCTGGGGGGACAGTTTTGCAGGGGAGCCAAGGGGAGTTGTGGAGGGAGAGGGTTGTGAGGCCTGCGGACTCAGACTGTGGCTGCGTGTCTGCCTTTTAGTGCCCGACCCTGTGGGTGTGCCTAACTCCCCCTGAGTGTGCGTGCCAGGAGGTGTGCGCTTGCCCTTCATTGGTGGTGTTCTGCCTGTGTCTGGTGGGGTGCGTGTGTGTGAAGGTCTGTGTGTGCTTGGGACAGGTATGGGAGAGGGAATTGTGGATGGGGCTGTGCTGGGGGGAACGGAGCACTGCAGGAGAATCACTGCTGCCTGCAGGGAAGAGTCCATGGAACACAGAAGCCTTTGTTGGCCAGACATCATTGCTGACATGCCCTCCATGAACGACACCATCTGGGTCAGCAGTCTGGTGTGGCCATGGAGGACCTGCAGCACCGATGCCTTCCCAACCTGCAACTGCCGCTGGATGTCCACCGACTCTTCACTGAGGGCAGCAGGGGTGACAGGGGTAGGGGGTGCGGTGCCTGGCCCGAAGGAAACATGCAGTGGCTCTGCACAGACAGAAGGGACCGGAGCTACTGGGAGGGCGCTGATTGCAATGGAGAAGGCGGGGACAGATGGTTGGCTGCTGCTAGCTGGTGGAGCAGCCTCCGCCTCCTCGATGAGGTCTGCCTCGGACCCGTCTGCGTTGTAGTTGGTGTCGCCACCAGACATGTCCTCCGACTGACTTTCCACGCCCTCCGTGCCACTGGCTCCAGCAGACTCCTCAGCACTGGTGGCACTGGTGCTGGGTCCCTCTTCTAGGTCCGTGAAGGTGTCTCCCTCGGTTTCTGAGGATGATGCTGTGGGCAAGGAGAAGGAACACAAACCATCAGTCACCTGTATACTTCTGGCACATGAGTACAAAAACAATAGGCCACACTGCATATCAGGAAAAGCATCATGAGTACCAGCTAATTACTCCGCACATATCTAAGCCCTGTACTCCCCAGTTGGTAGACCCACTATGCCACTTGGACACAAGGAAAAAAAAGACATAACAGGCCAATACTTTCATGACAAATGCACTGAGAAGCTAGTGTCTGTGAACAGGTGAGCATAGCAATACAATGAAGTCATGCCACCTCTTGGTTACCCTGAAACAAACAGTAGTGGTGCACACAAGCACAAATGGCACACCTCAATACTCCAGGTGTCCACACACCTTGCGACCTGTAAGTGCACAAAATCAAAAACACTTTGATCCCTTGGGACTCACAAGACTTTTCACAATCGACATGTTTAGCATCTTATAATGTGCTATATTGTACACAGAAAACACATGTGCCTGCATGAAAGATGCCTCCCAAGGAGGCGCACACAAAAACAGATTTACACAGTCATTGAAGGATCTGGCAGCTTTTGTAAAGAAGCCACTGTTCTAAAAAAAATGGTGTTGCTGAAACTACATAGACATGTGCCCACTGAGCTCTGGATGACTTGACACCGTTACTTTTGTATCACCACCATCAAAGGACGTACACAAAATCCATAACACTGTAGGAACATGAATATGGATAATCAGCAAAACCGTTTATTTTGGAAAGTGGCGTCTATCAAAATGTGCCAGTGTGTTACATGAAAGTGTCAAAGTGGATTGGTGTGCACCTCCTTTGGAGACATCTGTCATGCAGGCACATTCTTGTGCAGAACCACAAAACATCAAAGTCAAGCATTTTAAACATGAAGAGCTGTTTACGAGTCTTGGGATTGGCAAGGGGCAATCCTTTCTGACTAACTACTTCAATTATGTCTGTTGGCACATGGGCATCTGTTACCTGATGACACAGTTGTCTACACATAAGACACAATGCCTGTCATGTGGAGTGGAACACATGTCCAAATACCAGACAATGCATAAGATAATGGGCCTGCAATTGTGATGTAAAAAAGCATAGCTGTACTGTGGAGACACCCTCATGGCAAGGCAGAATGTCCACACAGATGTCCGCACACAAAGACCAAACTCCCTTGCAGCTGAAACACACACAGGTGCCAAAAAGGCATGAGCAGGAATCATGTTCTTAAAAAAATGACACAGCCTGCAAAACACAAACAATAACCCCAGCGCAAACATCACTGGGTCACTGCACGGTGATTCACTGTCGTGCCAATTCGCACACACAGGTCAGACCGGGCAATGAGAAATCAGGATAGTCCATGTAGGCCTCTACCGCACAAACCCACCATACATGAGACAATGTGATTGAGACAGATCAAGAAGTGACACCTCTTAACAAGGGCTACCTAAAATGTGCCTCAACAATTCCCAAATGTACACATCACCTCCTGAGGCTGGCATTACATTTTTGTGACATACAACCAGCAACAAATTCTTGTGAATAGCCACAGAGGAAATGGTGTCTCCCTGTACAGGGGACACATGTAGCACACATTGGATGATTACAAATGAGCCCAGGGAACTATGCCACAAGGAAGAACTATGCTGAACACACAGAGAATGGGCAAACTGTCGGGTGACACACATGATTGTGAGGCCAGGGTGTCTCAGGGGACTGTGGTGGGCACACTGATCCATGGGCAACTGCCATGGCACTATGCATACCTCCCACTCATGCACATCATGTCTGAGCCCACAACATTGGCCATGCATGCTGCAAGGGTGTTTGGTTGAAACCTCACATTCCTATGTTGAGACTCATCATGAGTGCAAACGAATATAGACCCCCAACATAGTGAACAGGTCAGGGCACAGGCAAGGTACCAACACATGTCACAGACCATCCTCCCACATGATGCAGAAAGCAATGTGCAATGGATTAACTGGCAGCCTAGATGACCATGTGCAAATCTGATTGCACACAGAGAGGGGACATATGTCAAGGAGGGGAAGGGATGAATCAGAGCACCGGTTGACATTGGGGAACTGTAAATGCAATGCACATATTAACTATGGCAGTGTATCCAGGCTACAGATCACTTCCAAAAGCTGGTGACACACAACACAACAAACAGCCATGTACCTACCCCCTCCATGCTGCAGTCTCTCCTGTAACTGCCTATCCAGGTCTGGGAAGACCACCGCCAGGACACGCGTCATGTGGGGGGTCAGGCGTCGGCGCCCTCCGTGTGAGCGTGGAGGTGATAGTTGCAGCTGGACCCGGGCGATCCGTCGGGTCCAGCACCGGATGTCCTGCCATCTTTTCCTCACTTGTGAAAGGCGCCGACTGCGATCCCCTGCCAATCTCATGGCCCTGCCGATCCGCTTCCGGATCTGTCCCTTCTCGTAGGCAGTTACCTGTGAGGGTGACAAAGTGAAACAACATCACTACACCAGCTCCATGTCCCATAGACACACATTTTAACATCTTTGCTATGTTGAACAGGGCAGAGGATGCTGCCAAGGAATTGCTGTAATCTCAAATACACATTGTCCTCTGTGGAAGCCCCAATGCACTACATGACATTGAAAGTACACAGGTGGCAGAAGGGGTGTGACACACTCCATGATCATGGCACACACTGTGCTTCACATGCAACAGCAGGCTGATGGACAGCACCTCCAAGCAGACACATGCCACAGCCCACTGATGCAACCCCAGCAGAGTACACAGACACACACAGGCACTGATCAATCACCTGCCCTTCACAACAGGGGATACAACCCTCACTCTGCACATGTGCCACTTGCCTGTGGGGTGTCACAGGTGTCGTGCTAGCTCAGCAAGTCAGACACACAGAACTGCTTACTTCTCACATCAGATGGGTCGAGCTGTTGCCTCCTCCATGCAGCTGTGGTGCAACACTTCACATACACACTCACCCACATGGCAGGGAACATTCACACACATCAATGTCCATGGGGCATACACATCACTTGGACACTCTCACCATAGGTCCACTCAACTCATACACATCTGTGGGTACAGTCACCTGTCACACCGGGGGGACCACCCAATCACCTCAGGAATGTATTTCTAAAAACTACAAAGGAGTTGCCATGCTGAATGTGTCATGCACTATGCAGTGAATGTCACAGTAAGCACAATGCAAGGCAGGAGTGCACACAGGAACTACATCATGCTCTGCATGAGGGACATAACCCTCACCCCCGGGACACACTCTAAGCACCATTGCCTGTCAGTCCCTCTTGGACACAATGCCAGAAGTATAAGTAACAAAAAAGGTGCACAGTCAAAGGTAGTGGAGTCAGCACTCACTTGTTCCCCTGGTCTCCCATACAGGCTGGGGTACTGTGGGAGATTCACATCCAGTAGGGCCTTGTTCTCCTCCTCGGTGAATGGCTGTGCCCTCTCCACAGTCCTTGACATGGATTCCGAGGCTGTAGCAATGTTGTTGACAGGAAAGTTGTGCAGGCAAGTGCCCTCTCAGGGGTGCTGGCTGCCTTATATCTGTCTTGATCAGGGTCTTTCACTTACAGGAATACATGGTGATTGGTCAGACTCCTTAGCATCCTACGTTTACAC
Organism: Triturus cristatus; assembly: GCF_964204655.1. Taxonomy (NCBI): domain Eukaryota; kingdom Metazoa; phylum Chordata; class Amphibia; order Caudata; family Salamandridae; genus Triturus; species Triturus cristatus. The sequence continues at coordinate 1,123,837,990 of NC_140590.1, read as the reverse complement.
TAATCCCTTTAAACCTACACCGATGACACGAATCTGCATGTTTCAAATTTTGAGCATCATTGCAAGGCAACCACCACTTTGCAACATTGTAATTTTTGACCAACTGACTCTTCCTGCCCACCTGAAGGCCACATTGCAACTGAAAGCTCTGTATCCATGACAACCAGCATGCATTTTGGCCCAAATAGTTTTACAATATGATTTTTAAAAATACACACACATGTACGGTGCGTTTCACCCGTACACGTACACGTACGGCACTCTCCGAGCGTGTGTACGGTCGGTACCAGGCGTACTCACAATCCAACACCACTATAGTGGTGTTGGATTGTGAGTACGCTTGGTAGGGACGTACACACTCGCTCTCCGAGCGTGTGTACGGTCCGTACCAGGCGTACTCCTACGCCAACAACACTAGAGTGGTACGGACCGTAAACACACTCGGAGAGTGCGTGTGTACGGTCCCTACCAAGCGTACTCACAATCCAACACCACTATAGTGTTACGGACCATGCACACGCTCTCCGAGCGTGTGTACGGTCAGTACCAGGCGTACTCCTACGCCAACAACACTAGAGTGGTACGGACCGTACACACGCTCGGAGAGTGTGTGTGTACGGTCCCTACCAGGTATACTCCTACGCCAACACCACTAAAGTGTTACGGACCGTCCACATGCTCGGAGAGTACGTGTGTACTGTCCGTACCAGGCGTACTCCTACACCAACAACACTAGAGTGGTACCGACCGTACACACACTCGGAGAGTGCGTGTGTATGGTCCCTACCAGGCGTAGTCCTACGCCAACAACACTAGAGTGGTACGGACTGTACACAAGCTTGGAGAGTGCGTGTGTACAGTCCCTACCAGGCGTACTCCTACGCCAACAACACTAGAGTGGTACGGCCCATACACATGCTCGGAGAGTGCGTGTGTACGGTCCCTACCAGGCGTAGTCCTACGGCAACAACACTAGAGTGGTACGGACCATACACACGCTCAGAGAGTGCGTGTGTACGGTTCCTACCAGGCGTACTCCTACACCAACAACACGAGAGTGGTACAGACCGTACACATGCTCAGAGAGTGCGTGTATGGTGCGTTTCATATGTTTACACTGGTGATAGAGGCGCACACGCCAGGAATGGATGTCGCTGACAAGGCTGAACATCAACTCATTCTCATTGCAGAATTACCTGTGCAGGTCCTATGTGTGTCATGCGGAGATGATGTACATGTCTCCTTATTTATGTTTACTATTGATGTATGATGAGCTGTGGTCACATGTCATGTGTCATGGGGCACTATGTGGCACACTTCCCCTTCTCACTTTGCACATGTGTGCCTGTAGTAAAGACGTGTGAAGCACAGCCTCACTGGTATGGCACAGTCACCACCACCCTCAGATGTCCCCTGATACCAGGGACATGGACACTCTATCAAGTGACATGTTACGACCAGCGTGCCCCAATGTAACTATGTCCTGTGTGTGTCCTGTGTTCACATGAGCTTGCTGTTAGTGTTCCGTCGACTACATCTGCAGTTACTGCATCTCACATGTGTCTGTGTGGAGATGGTCCTGGCACACATCTACACACACCATGCCCCACGTGTACTTCCACGGAGGCAGGCTCTGTGTGCATCGTCCATCATATTTTCACAGGAAGACATATCGCCGTTGTCGCAATGTCTGTATGTCACTCCTGTGATGTTTCTGGCTGTTCACTCCGACTGACCCCCAGCTCGTTTCATGGCATGTCAGGTACACATGACGATCAACAGGTGTATCTGGCTTTTCATAGGAGTGCCAGCAATCGGCCATATGTGTCCTGGATATAGAGCATACACCAGACTCCATAGTCACATGATATTTAGGAGCTGTTTAGCATGTGCTCTGTTCATTGACATTGATATTTGTAGACTCTCAATCTTCGTTATTCAATCCTATTTTCTGCAGGGCACCGCCTGTCCCCCGACCAATGCCAGACCTGGCTACCATGAGGGAACGTGACTGCATTCGTCGGTACTGATTCACACAACAGTTGATTGTGGACTTGACCGCCACCTCCAACCGCAACACATGTATCCTACTGCGCTGACCCCCAAGATGAAGGTGATGGCATAATTACATTTTTTTGCCACAGGTACGTTTCAATTTACCATAGCTGATGTTGGGGGAATGTCCCAGACAATGTTCAGCCATGTCCTGCGTGATGTTTTGGCAGCCATGTTGTTGCACCTTAATGAATTAATAAAATGTCCTACTCCTGGACAGTTGAGAGATATCAAAGCTGAATTCTATGCCCTGGGAGGGATGCCCCATGTGATTGGGCCCATAGATGGCACACATGTGTCTTTGGTACCACCACAGGCACAGGAAGTAGCCTATCGCAACCGGAAACATTACCACTCCATAAATGCCCTTGTGGTGTGCCTTGCTAACATGCTGATTTCACAAGTCTGTGCATGTTTTCCAGGGTCAGCACACGATGCCTACATCATGAGGCATAGCAGGGTGCCACAAATGATGCTGCGGCTGCACAACGTACGAGCATGTCTTGTTGGTGGGTATACTCTGTTTGTCCTCTGTGTTGTGATATCTTTGGCTCTTACGGCATCTCCTGACCCACTTTTTTCCATGATGTTTCCATGTAGGGGACTCAGGATATCCCAACATGCCATGGCTGATGACACCTCTCCGCAACCCAAGATCAGCTGCAGATCACCGCTACAACAATGCACACGGGCAGACCAGGCGAGTGATTCAGAGGACGTTTGGCCTCCTGAAGAGCCGATTCCGGTGCCTTCACAAGACCGGTGGCTCCCTCCCATATGCCCAGGAGAAGGTCTGCAAAATCTTCATTATGTTCTGCATGCTGCACAACATGGCAGTGGAGGAGGCAGTGCCACTCATCCTGGATCTGGATGAGCAGGAACATCCACCCGTGAAGGATGAAGAGCTTGGGCACGAGGCAAATGAAAAGGAGGAGGAGGACATCCGGAGTCAGCTCATATGCAACTTCTTCTCATAATGGTGAGTCACTGGCTCTGAGTGTGCACGCTTGTAGCCTTGGGTGGCATGTGTTGCAATCTTTGTGTGCAGCTGAGTTATGGCAAAGTGACTTAGATGTGTGTTTTGATGTGTCACTCGAGTGATGATGTAATGCCACACCGTTTTCCAGAGAGACTTTCTTACCAATTTGCAAGGCTACAACATTGTTCATGTTCAGTGACTGACCATGTGTGCAGGGGCAACTCTTAGTGCTGCATTCTTGTCTGTCTGTCATTCCCAGGTCGTTGCACCTGTTGTCTGCTCGTGTCATTGTTGGCCACCTACTATCCCTCATGAGTATTGCAACGTGTGCTGAATCAGCGTTCCATGCACGGACATGTGGAAATGTCACTTTGGGTAAGGTTTGCTGCAAGGCTGTTTGGTGGTGGTACGGGTTGGGAATGTGTGGTGACTGCAGCTGTGCATGTTGTGTTACCATGCATACATTTGTACTTCCCATGGGAAACTTTACATGTATCATCGCTCCCATGAATTGATAGTCACCCTTTGTGACAGTCACCTGTATATGTTTTTTGGATTCTGATTAAGGCATCAGTGTGGCTGACACTTCCCTCAGAGACATACGATTTGACATAGTGTTGGACATCCTCATTACATGCTCAATGGTGAATTGCAGCTGCTCTGTGTGCAGCAGGAGGTGTTTGTCTCATCCCCCTAACTTGTGTGTCAGTTCATTTGGATTTCTAACATCCATGTTGTGAAGGGGGTGTCCAGCGCATGTCCCACATGTTAAGTCAAGTGACATGTGAATCTGTTCATATGGATACATTTCCCTTGGTGCTGAGTTTGTGTAATAAAGATGTTCCGCACCTTCAAAAGGGCCTCATCTCTGTCACTGCACGTCTCTTGCCACTTTGCAGGTGTCATCTATGGCATAGTTGTCACAGATTGGGCATATGAGTTTATGTATACTTTGTCAATGTGCATGCAGTTCTTAATGCCTATTACTCTATTGTGCATGAAGTCCATGGTAGTGTATGTATTTGTGCAGGTTTCTCCCCCCAACGGGCTGTCAATGCATGCTGAGGATGTGTCTCCTGTGCGCTGCTCGTCCTTCTGTTCACAGATTCTGTGTCAGTCATCTTTGATGATTGTTCCTCCATTTTCTCTGAGTGACACATGAGTTACCTGACACTCCTTCATTTACGTACGGCTTTTGCAGTTGTCCTTTATGGCATCCTTGGCTTTGTGTGATAGTTTTGGCTAATTTTCAAGATCCTGCTGCATGCTGCTGCGGCCCCTGCCGCAGGGGCCCACCCAATTCCATGTTTCTGAAAGTCACACGCCTACAAGATGCTGCTCACTTCCTCCCTCCACCCATTCATCATGCTGTCATCAGCTTGTCTGTGCCACTGTTGCACCAACGCCATGCCAAATGCATGACCATCAGCACATGCAACGTGCACGGTGCATGGCCCTCTTGTCCTTGCATGACCCACATCACACAAGAGGCTCATGTTGCAGACACCCTCCAAGCAATGTACACACCTAATTATGCAGCATGCTCCCAGGCATCCCATTAGCGCACACACAAACCCTTTTCATGCAGGGTGTGCACCTCCAACTGCCTACACAACGATGCCCCACCTTCCAGGCCCTGTCACAACAACCAGGTCATGCCCATCCTACTCCACAGCGTCTCCGTCCAACAGAACACCATTTGAGTCTGTTACCTCCTCAACACAACAGGGCCACACATCACCATCATTGCAGTGAGATTGCTAAATGCACCCAAAGCACACATCTTCTTCATTGCCATCTCAGGTGGATACAAGAACACCCAAATCCCATAGGTTGACTTTTAAGTTATTCACAAGTCCACCCTCAGAGATAGATATCCGGCTAGGCACCAACCCCCTGGAAACCCTCAGGGTAACACCCCTAGACAGCTCTCCAGGCTGACATCCACAAGTTGACAAAGCCATCAACACGTCCATCTTCACGCATGCCCTCACCTCCACAGGCTACATGTGGATGTGTGCCAGTGAGTTCTGGCTGGTGGAGAGCAACACCACCATCCATCATTGGTCCATCAACATTTACATCCACGTCTCGGACAGGCAACACACTAACACACACCCCACTACCAATCCCCCGAAGATGCTTGATGGAAGTCACCCCAGACAAGCTGTGTGGGACAGTGGAACCAAGACCACCGCCACACCCTGCTACCTCACAAACTGGATCAGCAAATGATCCACAAATGTTGCACAAACAGAGGTGGCATCATGCAAAGCTAGGATAAATGAGGAATGAGCCAAAGATATTGCAAAGAGGGTGTTATGAATTTGGGGAGGCAACAGGTAGATGCCTTGCCAAAAAGTTCAGATGTAAAGAGGTGAAAAACTCTATTGCGGCAATTGAGGATTCAGCAGGGATCATAGTAGAAACATCGGAGGGGGTTCTAGAGGTATTCAGGGTTTTCTATGAGGGACTGTACTCAGAAGATTGTGACATTCAAAGAGGAGGGGAAGATTTATATAGGGATCCTCATAAGAAAATAGTGAATGAAGAAGACCAGAGTATGTTAGAGGAGCCTATTCCACTGTAAGAGCTTATAGACGCTGTAGGCTCACTAGCTGCAGGGAAAGCTGCTGGCCCCGATAGGCTTCCATTAGAACTATATAAACTTATATTGCCAGAAATACATTCAGACATGCTAGCTGTTTTTCGGGAAGCACAAGAGGGCACTGCCCCTGCATCCTGGGATGAAGCTAGTATCATAATTTTTCTTAAAAGAGATAAATCTCCCACACTTCCAGGGTCATTCAGACTGATATTGCTTATAAATTGCGATGGGAAAATCTATGCAAAGGTATTAGCATCACGACTCTCTCGTGTGATTACACCCTTAGTCACGGTCCATCAACACGGATTCATACCAGGTAGAGGCACGGTCAACCATATAAGTAGAGTTACGACAATGCTGGATATCGCCAACACCTAGATGTGAAGCATCCATTTTTTCCCTCAATAAAGTCACCAATATCAATAATATCAAGTCTGAGTTTTGCCAATTGTTCCATTTTCAATTTTCCTAATTTAGATATTTTGGCCATTAGAAGTTGACTGATATTTTCAAGTAGCATAGGCTAAGGGAAATAGTGATAATCAAATAATCTTTGAGTTTGACTGGTATGACAATATCATGAAACAAATGACATGGAAAGACCTCAATAAAACAGGCACAATCAGAGGTAAATCTCATCAGGAGACACACTGACACTGCATTCATAGGGATGTCTGTCAGTTTACGCATTTTGATAATCTTCACTATAACAGCTAAACTCAATGAAGACCATTGGCAAGGACGAGAAAGAATCTGAGCAACAGAAGCAGAAACTCTCAACTGAAAGTTGAGCAGTCACATTCAGTTTGACGGCATTTTATCATAGGTTCTATTTACTATTCTGTTGATTTCTCTGGCATTTAGAAATAGATTGCTTATAGGCCTGACATTTTCAAGAAGGCATAGGGCTGAGCATGGATTTTTTCAATAGAGAGATAACGACCCCATTTTTGAGTTCAGCTGGCATGAAACCTTCATGAAGTCAATGGCATGAAATAATCTGACAAGGGGCAAAATCAGAAGCAAACGTTATCATGAGGCATGCTGACATTGGATTAAAAGGGCATGAGACAGTTTGCGCATGCTGAGAATCTTCACAGTAGCAGCTAAACTCAACATAGAGAGATGGGAAGTGAGAAGGATAATCTGAGAAACAAAGGCAGAAACTCTAACAACAGAAACTTTATCAGTCACCTCCAGATTGCCAGGATGATTTTGCACTTTAGGTTTGAAGAAAATACTCACAAACTTACTTTTGTACGAATAACCGATGGGTAAGAGGTTAATGGAGATGTTGTTGTTATAAGGTTGACTAAAGTACTGCATGTAATATAATGTTACAAGATTTTTGATTGGACTAAATGTGTGCTATGATGTATTCCTCACAGAATGCCTGTCATATGGTTCTACTTTGCTTGTCCAGGTTTCTGTGTCTCAAGACATAGAACATGATTCGGACGATGAGCCTGCAGCACAGGAGTTGCCAGGAGAAGAGGACAAAGCTTCCTAAAAGTGCTAAATGGGACCTGATTAATACCAATAACTATATACAATGTATCACATGACAAACAGCCACAATATACATGTCACTAAATGGATTGACATTGTTCTACCCAGTCATGACCCGTCAGAAATTCCATTTGTGATGACACAAAGTTCCAATGCAAGAAAGTGACTTAAAAAGTTGGTGTTCCTTCATTCTTCTTGTAAAGAGGAATTAGAAAGCAATAGGAAATGCTGCTGAAATAGTGGCAAATCACCATCTAAATAAGTCTCAGTAGAAATAACTGAGCTTTGAAAGAACAGCATAAAACTTTGGAATAAATGTATGCAAAATTGTAGCTCATCAACAATTCAGCAATTGACATAATTTAATAGGACCATACTAAAATTAAAATGTAGTTAATCTTTTGGATTATAGGTGATTTATCTCAGTCCAGTAGTATTCACCAACATTTGCAATAATTGCACAAATGTCTCAAAAGTCATTGGCAGAGTCTCAGTTTCACCATCAGTTTAGCTCTCCATCACTGTGAGGCTGCAGCAAACTTGCACAGAATACAAGACATGTCCCTAACAAAACAGCTGCACAGGGAACAGGTACTTTATCACTGACATGATTTTTAATAAGAGCTTAATTAGTGAAAAATTGTTCTTATGTCAAACCAACATTGTCAGATAAAATTATTGTTTATATTACTCCTAAATTATGGTAGCCGCACGATCACTTGTGCAGGACCTCCCAATGTTCCAGTTATGTTTTGGATGTTATGTTTTCGATGTTATATATACATAATATATTATATATATATGATGGCGGCAGTGCGGGTTTAAAAGAAATAAATAAATCAGCACCTATATCTGGGTCCGTACCGTCCTTTATACAGTACTGAAATGGAGTATTGCGGCGGATTGCGTGTGCATATATATATATATATAAAGCAAGTGGTGGAAGGCCAAATCCCTCAAGCGGTATTTAGATGATAAAAGAGTCCCACGGGGGCTGCGGATTTTACTAGCACCCAGCTACGAAAAACCAGACAAACAAATGATGAAGGAATGGCCAGAAACAAATCTTGAATCCTCTATGAAACTGATGGCTATACTAGTCAAATTTGCAGAATCTGACCGTGCAAAGATCCACATTGTAATAGATGATTTAAATAACAAACTTGATTCATTAGGGCAGCAAGAAGAAATTAAAAAAATTAAAAGAAGATATGTTAAAGCGTTTAAAAAAAGATGAAGACAAAATCAGGGAAAGGAAAACATATAAATTCCATCGCGACCTAAAAGACTACGAGTGCGGTCATGTTTTCACCTTTGCCAAGAAGTATGACAAATTGAAAATATCCAAATATGGCAGTACATCACAAGGGCCAGTAACTGCCCAAGCTGAACCAGAAAGACTAACAGAAGCAGCATCCATCTCAAGTATCAGCTCAGGACGTGAAAGCGATACAGAATTAGAATTCCGAGCACAGGCAATGTCACAAGCACCAGCTAACATTTCCCTGGCAGATGAGGTTGATTTTTTATGCCTCGAACGCAGAGATACTCTGCGTCCAAGAAACAGGAACAAACCAGCAGGAATTCAACACGAAAAAGAAGAGCGAGAAGGCAAGCAAAGCAACGACGGTCAACAGCAGAAACAGCCACTAAAGAGGCAACCCAGGCGCAATTGTAGACGATAGATGCAACACAGATATCTACTAGTCAAACTGTCATCAATCTGTCCCAAGTTACCCTCAATGAAGCGGAAAAGCAACTCCTAGCGCTTGGTTTATCTTATTGCCCTGAAAGTTCATTCAACTACGCAACCACAAGAATGGATCTATTTAAAAGTATCCGCAAACTAAAACTCAGGAAACATTTTCTTCTTATGAAGCAAAACCACAGTAAGAAACAGACTTTGGAAACACAAGTTTCATGCTCCCCAACGTTTGGCTTAACACCTACAGATATGCCAACATTGAATGTATTACAAGCTCTCACAAATGAAAACAACACTTTGTCACAAGACGAAACAGAATCATCTTCTATGCAGATTTGTACTCATTTCAGACCTCGTTCAACATTCAACCCCATCACGTTGAGGGACTCAATTGATATATTTAATGAGCAGATTATATGTAGCATTAAGAAATTGAACTACAAAGTGAATAACAAAACAAATGCCAAGGGTGGCACTACAATATCAACAGCTAATGAGCAAACTCAGCAAAAACAAGGAGGTTATTATTCGAAATTCTGACAAAGGTGGCAATATTGTACTATGGAATAAAAAAGACTACATTGAGGAGGCTATGTCGCAATTAAGGGACAGGGAATGTTATATACGCTGTGATCATCAAACATTAAAAAAAATGTACAATGTTTTTGGATTGAAACTCATAGCTTGGAAAAATGCGGGGCTACTAACCCACGAAGAGTACAAATACATGCGGAATGATAATCCTATGACCCCGGTTATGTACTTTATACCAAAAGTACATAAAAACCCTGTGAAACCTCCAGGCAGAACCATTATATCAGCCTGCAACAGCCTCCTAGAAAAAACCTCACGCTATTTGGATTTCTTTCTCCAACTGCCCTCATATATCCGTGATACAAGTGATTTTCTTTCCAAAATACAAGATATTGTTTGGCAAAAAGACTTCCTGTGATAACACTCGACGTGACATCCCTATATACCTCTATCAAACATCAAGATGGACTGAGGGCCCTGAAAAACTACCTAACATGCAGGGGACCAGCATTCGAACAGCACAATAACATGTTAATTAATATGGTCGAGTTCTGCCTTAACAACAATGTGTTTCTATTTAAAAATTCTCTGTATCAACAACAACGTGGTGTCGCGGTGGGAGCCTGTTTCTCTCCCAGCTACGCATGTATGCACATGGGCTGGTGGGAGGAACTGGTCCTCACCAGAGAATTTAATGTACAATTGACGAAAAATGTTGTTAAATGGGTCAGATACATAGACGATTTGTGTGTAATCTGGAGAGGTAATATCAATGATGCACAACTGTTTATATCTAGTTTGAACCACAATCAACTAAACCTCCATTTTACAGCAGATATCAGTCCGACATCAGTCAATTTTTTAGATGTACAAGTCTACATAAAGGAAGGTCAGATTCACACTACACTGCATAGAAAACCTACGGCTGGCAATTCGATACTACATGCCAGCAGCGCACATCCAAAATATCTCATACAAAGTATACCCTTTGGAGAAATGTTGCGGCTGAAACGCATATGCAGTAACCCGGAAGATCTTAAACAAGCTCAGATAGCCAGCAGAAACAGATTTTTGGCCAGAGTCTATTCTCTTAAATGTATTGAAATTGCTATTGATAAAAGCAATGATCTAGATAGAGAAACCCTCTTCAAAATCAATGATAGATCGAAACAGACCAATGACACATTTAGGTTCATCTTTGGTTTCAGCAAACAGGGAAAACTTCTGAAAAATTTGATTAACAGAAACTGGCCAATAGTATTAGGAGATCCGACCATTGGCCACCTTCTTCCCAAGAAGGCTGCCATTACTTTTAGCAGAGCTCCCTCCATGCGTGACTCCTTGGTCAAAAACGACTTGGAGAATTTAACCCAGGGCACTTGGCTTAGTCAACGAAAGGGATTTTACAGATGCAAATCTTGCAAAGCATGCCAACAGGGCATCAACACTTCCATGTTTAGGACACCATTTAACTCTGAAGAAATCCCGATTACCAAGCATCTGACTTGCAAAACTGATCACGCCATCTATGTGCTGAAGTGCCCTTGTGGACTTAGATATGTAGGAAGCACTATCCTACAGGGTCACAAGAGGGTGCTTCAGCACATAAGAGCGATTAAGAACCGTGATCAGGCGTATCCAGTTGCAAGACACTTTGAGGACCAACACAATTCGGATGCCACCCTCTTGAAATACTACATAATAGATAGTATTCCAAATAGAAAGAGAGGAGGAGACCAGGTCAGAGCCCTCAGACAACTTGAGACTAGATATATTCTGAACCTAGACACTAAGTGTCCAAATGGCCTAAACCAAACAGAGGACTTATTCACCTGTCTTTAGAGATTTTTTCAGCACATTCTATCCATCATCATCTTTTTTAAGGCGATATATTGTCATACTAAACAGATTAATAGGAATGAAGAGAGGATAACAGTATACTGTAGAATATTATGTTCCAAAACTGTTCTCTCCCATGCCGTACCCTACAATATTTGTTTATTTATTTGCACATCGGGTTTTAGGTACACACATTTTAGATTCAAATTTTGGTCAAGGTTTTAGCACTTAGCACTTTATTCAGGTTTGTATTTTGCAAATTTTGTTTATGCAATTAAGCATAGTATTTGTTGGCATAATAGCCAAATACATCTTGGCAGATATACTGAAATATTAGCACTTTGTTCTGTTATTATGATACAAATTTGCTTTAGGTATTTATACCTGGATGTTGTCCCTTTGTTCTCTAATTAAAGGAAATCAGTGATAGTTACTGTTTTTAATCTTATTTATTACAATGAGATTTTTAAGCATATCTGATTTTTATGTAAATGGACTCAGTATTATTTGGATGTGTAGTACTGTCTTTATGTCTATGATCCAACAATTCATGCGTGCATGTCACTTTAAGAAAAAGTTAAAAAAAATGTAATTTAAAGGTACCTCACGATGTGCATGCGCGTCATGTGATCAAGATCCTTGGGGGATCGAAATGTGTCATGCTGATGGTGGTGTAAACTGTGGCTGAATAAAATCTTGCAGCTACATCAATTCTGTGGTCCACGCTCCGTTTTTTGCAGAAAATGATGATGGCTGCGCATGGAAATAAAGCAACATATAAATACATATATATATATACACATATATATACATAAATATATATAAACAAACTCCGTCTCAAAATTGAAGAAATGTCCTCAAAAAACGGAAGCAGACCCAAAATGCGGTGAAGAATCCCAATAATTTATTTAAATACAAAAAACACCATCGCCGCCATTACGCGTTTCAGCCCGTCACAGGCCTTGGTCACATAAATGTATATATATATATATTCACAAAAAAAACATAGGTTTCAGGCACGTTATAGTTAGGAATTAGCATTTAAAAATCCTCAGAAATTCACTGAAAAAACCATAGGTTTCAGGGGTGTTATAGTTAGCTGGACTTTTCACTTGTACAAAACCATTGAAATTCCCCTGTTATAGTTAGTTCAGCTAACTATAACTCGCGCGCCCGCAATGCACTGCTGATGACGTCACATATTACATCACTCATGACATGGTCAGTGACATCACTCATGACATCACTGATGACATCTCAAATGACATCACTGATGACATCACTGATGACATCATCCAGTGAATGTGTGTTTTTCTGAAAATTAAATATGTTTTATATATGTATATCTCAAGGTCGATGGAAGAATCAATGGGTATATAAGTGTCTAAATGGATGATTTGTTTTTGAAAAATTGATTGTGTAACTGACTGATTAAGTGTATCATAGTGAATACATGGCTTAGTGAGTAATGTTTAAATATGTAAATATCTGTATCAGTCTCTCACTTTGTGTATAAGTGGCTGCATGGGTTGGTGAGTAGCTACATGGGTGTCTATATAGGTTATTAGTTGGTTTTTTGAGTATCAGTCTGAGTGAGTGTCTGCATGGTTCGGTGGGGGGTATTACGTAGTGTAAAGGTGCATGAATGAGTGACTCACTGTTTGTATGTGTTGAACACAGCATGTGTGCAGGACTGTATGGGTGGATGAGTGTGTGTATGGGTGTGTTAGTGAGTGAATGACTGTCTCAATAGTGTCTTTATGAGTAACTACATATGTTTTAAACTAGTATATGTGACTATTGGTGTATATATGTGAGTATATGTGAGAGTGAGAGATTGAAAAAATTCCTGTATGAATAAGTATGTGTTTCTATAAGTGATTTTTTAAAAGACTAAGTATGTGTAAGTTTCCGTAGAAGTAAGTGTGGTGGTGTGTGTATAACTGTATATGCAAGTAAATGTATGTTTGATTCTTTATTAGCATGAGTGACTATGTGTGTGAGTAACTCTATGGACGAGTGGCATTGTGTAACAGGATGTATAGGTGTATGAGTACATATGATGAGTGAGTACATGTATGAGTGACTGTATAGGACTGTTGATGAATGAGTGGATGTGTATGTGGATCTTAGAATTACTGAAGAGGTTGTTGTAACTGGTATTGGTATGTCCATTGTTTTGAAAATTTTAGTCTCTATTTTTGAATGTGTGTATCAAAGGTTATATTAGGGTGAGAGGAGGTCTGCCACTCTATCACAAGGATGATGCCATCAGTGATGTCATCAGTGATGTCATTTGAGATGTCATCAGTGATGTCATGAGTGATGTCACTGACCATGTCATGAGTGATGTAATATGTGACGTCATCAGCAGTGCATTGCGGGCGCGCGAGTTATAGTTAGCTGAACTAACTATAACGGGGGAATTTCAATGGTTTTGTACAAGGGAAAAGTCCAGCTAACTATAACACCCCTGAAACCTATGGTTTTTTCAGTGAATTTCTGAGGTTTTTTAAATGCTAATTCCTAACTATAACGTGCCTAAAACCTATGGTTTTTTCTGTGAATTTCAAAGGTTTTTTAAATGCTAATTTCTAACTATGCCTACAGAGATAGGTCATGTGAAGAAAGAAGAAATAATGCACAGAAAGAAACAAAAGAAGTGCAGAAAGAAGCAACAGAAGTCCTCAAATACGAAGATAAGTGCAGGAAGAAGGATAACGTGCAGAAAGAACAAAAAGAAGAGCAGAAAGACGCCTTGTTGCAAAATCATCCTGTACCCTCAACTTTTTCAGACGGATACTGGTGGTAACTGAGTCTGACTAACCAGTCCTAGAGCCAGTGCTATGTTAAAAGACACTTAGAATACAGTGAAAACACCTACATACACTAGGGAACATTATGCGTTGGGGTCCCCCTGTGATTAGCATGACCTCCTCTGTAAGCCCTTAGTATATAATAGGGCATGGGGATTAAAACTACCTCTTAAAACAGGCCACAGGGCGTTTTTGCACACGTTAACTCAGGCCCCGTCCCCTCCCTTCACCACTGTGTAAACACGCCCTGTGTCCGTTTTTAGTTGGGAGATTAAGTTCATTTGAATCCTGAGGGTCCCTAGGGTCCAACTAGCCCACTAGGTACCTCCAGTAAGTGCCACAGAGCTGCGTTGCAGAGAGGTGTAAAAAGTGGCACGGCCTGGACCACCTCTCTGCAATGCAGCTCAGTGGCGCTTACTGGAAGCACTTGGTGGGCTAGTTAGCCCCCAGGGGCCCTCAGTATTGAAGGGAAATTATATCCCCAATTTAAAACGTGCCATAGTGCGTGTTTGCACACGTCACCTCAGGCCCCGTCCCCTCCCTTCACCACTGTGTAAACGCGCCCTGTGGCTGTTCTAAGTTGAGAGATTAAGTCCTCTTGAATCCTAAGGGTCCCTAGGGTCAAACTAGACCACTAGGTACCTCCAGTAAGCGCCACAGAGCTGCGTTGCAGAGAGGTGTAAAAAGGGGCTTGGCCTCAGAACACCTGTCTGCAGCGCAGCTCCCGGGCGCATACTGGAGATGCCTGTTGGGGGCGCGTTTGCAGAGTGCTGCACGGAGGGGGCATGGCCTCCAGCACGATGCCAGTCTTTTATTTATTTTAATTTTTTAAGAAGGGGGGCTGCGTGGTTCCCCTTCTTATTCTAATTTATTGGCCCTGATGACCCCATCCCCCAGGGCCTGTCTCCTAATTATATTTTTTTGACCCCAATCCCCAGGGCCGGCCACTGTTTTTTATTATTTTTAAAAAATATATATTTATAGACACACCTAGGACATGCTGGACAAACCGTACGTACCTATCACCATGATGATTTGCGTGATATTCATTAAAAGGCGACTATGCATGCAATGAATCCACGTGGAATGTATTTACACCACTAGTGAAGCTCTGACATGTCTGATGCCCTACCGTGCCTAATCCCGGTAGACACCCTTGTCGTTTATTTATACAAACATGGATAGCTATTGACGGGCACATTTAATACACATGCACACCAAACCATTCAAAGGGGATTCGACAAAAATTCGACCAAAAATATGCAAGAAACCCCCCTCACGGTTAATAAAACACATATCCACTGCCAGATGTGTAATACTTTTTATTTTACTCTCTGGAAAGGGGACGAACATCACTTGAGAGTCACAGCACGCTCCTGACAGAGCCCAATGCTGTGTTACACCCACCATTGCCTGCCGAGTGCCACACACCTCTGTGTTGTATTCCACTAGCTAGTGCATATGCTATGACACTCTCTAGCCCATGTGCACTGTAACACCACCCTGTGAATATGTCATGCCACACTTGTCTTCGCACGGGTTATATTGCCCCATCTAACGTGCCTTCCTCGATGCCTATGTTATAACGCACAGTGCTATGCCATACATATTACAATCTGGGATCCATATATTTGTCACAGTGCATATGCAACGTTACACTCCCCAGCACATATTTTATATTACAACTTTAGAGACTAGTTAGGTTACACAACACTGCCCTGTGCATATTACACTCCAAGGCGCATATCGCATAGCACGCGCTAGTGCCTGTGCTATCTCGCGCTCTCCAATGAATCTGTCATTGCGCACAATGTATTGCATATTATATTTCACGCCCGGTTCATCTTATATCACACTTTTTGGTACATAGTTTATACCATACACTATATCTAGTTTTCATTTTCAATCGTGCTCTCAGGACTATGTTCTATATAACACTGTGTTCACCTACCCTATTCACGGGCATTACATTTTGTGGGTGGAGGGTCAGGGGGTGTTTCTGCCAAGTGAGCCCGGAGTCACAGTCACAAACGTCCTCTTCTTCCTGAATAAAAGTGAGATTATGCTGCATACTTGTTCATATTTTAAGTAGTTCGCACAGACACAATGTTTTAAAAACAATAAAGTTCCTAATACCCGCCTTCTCTGAACAGTTAGCTTGCTGCCCCATCCCCCTCCTCTCTATCCTCTGTTGTGTGAATCCATGGACTAGCCTCCTCCCTCCTGCCATGCATGGTCTGATGTGCTGCCACTGCCCTCAATTTAGTATGATGTACCAGTCCACTCCTCCTGCCCTCCATTGCCCAATTCTATGCCCCATCATTGACCTCCTGCTTAAACTCTGTGCTTAGCTTGCTGCCCCTATTCTCCTTCCCCCTGCCCTCCGATGTCTTTGTGCATGCCCCTGCTCCATCCTTTTTGCCCACCATGTCCCATGGACCTGCCACTCCTATCTACTCTGAGTGTTCTGTTGAGTTGCCACTCCCCTCCCACCTGCCTAGCATTGTCAGATGACTGTAACCTGTCCCTGCCACCTCCACCCTGCCTGTCCACATGCCATGCCCCTATCCTCTTCCTCCTGTCCTACATGGTCCATTGTACAGCCACACCCTTCTGCCCTCCCTGGTCTGTTGTGCTGCAACTGCTCTTCCTGCCTGCCCCATGTGGTCTGTTGTGAGGCCCCTTCCCCCAAACTTTCTTGTCTGTGCACAGGTCCTGACCCTCCCTTCTATCCTCCATCGTCCTTTGTGCATGCCCCTGCACCCTCCTTCTTGCCCATCATAGCCATTGTGCTGCCACTAACCCTCCCACTTGCCATGCATGGTCTTCTGTGCTGCCATGGCCCCTCCCACCTTCCCTGTGTGGTCAGTTAGCTGCCCCTGACCCCCTCCCACCTTCCCTCCATGGTCTGTGTGTATGCCATCACAGTCTCACTGTTGCTCTTCATGGCGTGTCTTGTTTCTAGTGCCCATCCTGCCTGACCTCCATGGCTATCTTGCTGCTCCTGCCCTGCCCCCTTGCCCCCAGCCCTCTGTTTACATGTGCAGACCCCTACTCCCTCCCTCCTGGCTTGTCTGTTCCATTGTAATGCCCCTGATCCGCCCCTCCTTCCCTTTATGGTCTGTTATGCTGCAGCTTTTTCTCATGTCTGTCCATTATGGTCAGCTAGCTACCATTGCCTCTTGCCCCTCTGTTCTCTGTTGTCCATGTGCATGGTCCTGTCCCCTCCCTCTTGCTTTCTATGGATTGTTGTGCTGCACTCCCGTCCTGCATGCCCTGTGTGGTGTATTGTGCTACTGCAAACCCTGATGCCTGCCCTGCAGGGTCAGTTTGGTGCACCTCTCCATGTCCCTCCTGTCCTCTGTTATCCAAGTCCATGTCCCTATCCCATTTCCTTCCATGATCCAATGTACCATACTTGCGAACATTTTGAACTTGGTAAGAGGGAGATTTTGAAAAAAAACTGGGGTATTGATTTTCCCCTTTGAGTTACATTGAAAAAGAGGAGATTGTAGACAGGAGACAGATCAAATAAAGCCCATTTGAGCTTAAAAACATTGGACGTTTCCTGGCTGAATCGGGTCTCTTGGCATGTATGGTTGACAGATGCTTACTCTACTGCGCACTTGCTGTTGCTAGCGCTGCTGCTGGCGCTTTGCTTTTTAAAAATCCCGTTTTTTGTCTATTTGTTTTAATTTACCTTGCTGCACTTCTCCCTTGTTTTTAGCTGGGTCTTGCCCCCTCCTCATTCCGCACATAATTGGCTCCCTCACTGCCGTTTTGGCGGGCCTGGATCTCGGGGGTGGTTCACTGTGGGTGCCATTTTGGGTAGGGCTGTAATTGCAACTTTGGGCGCCATCTTGGAGCGTCCTCGCGCTCGCGCTGGGATTGGTGAGCCTACTTAAGGCGGACTCAGTTCTGAGCCGGCCTTGACAGATGCTTACTCTACTGCGCACTTGCTGTTGCTAGCGCTGCTGCTGGCGCTTTGCTTTTTAAAAATCCCGTTTTTTGTCTATTTGTTTTAATTTACCTTGCTGCACTTCTCCCTTGTTTTTAGCTGGGTCTTGCCCCCTCCTCATTCCGCACATAATTGGCTCCCTCACTGCCGTTTTGGCGGGCCTGGATCTCGGGGGTGGTTCACGGTGGGTGCCATCTTGGGTAGGGCTGTAATTGCAACTTTGGGCGCCATCTTGGAGCGTCCTCGCGCTCGCGCTGGGATTGGTGAGCCTACTTAAGGCGGACTCAGTTCTGAGCCGGCCTTGACAGATGCTTACTCTACTGCGCACTTGCTGTTGCTAGCGCTGCTGCTGGCGCTTTGCTTTTTAAAAATCCCGTTTTTTGTCTATTTGTTTTAATTTACCTTGCTGCACTTCTCCCTTGTTTTTAGCTGGGTCTTGCCCCCTCCTCATTCCGCACATAATTGGCTCCCTCACTGCCGTTTTGGCGGGCCTGGATCTCGGGGGTGGTTCACTGTGGGTGCCATTTTGGGTAGGGCTGTAATTGCAACTTTGGGCGCCATCTTGGAGCGTCCTCGCGCTCGCGCTGGGATTGGTGAGCCTACTTAAAGCTCCCCTCTCCCGCGCAGCGGGACGCGCAGGTGTGGACGCCGTCGCTTAGCCGGAGTCGTGCCAGAGTCCTGCCCGTCTGCGCTCGTCCGCGTCGAGGCAGCGCAAGGCTGGGCAGGCTCGGTTTCTCGTCGTGGTGTTGTATCGCCGATTCCGGTAGGTATGGTGTTTTACACACGGTCCGAGCTGCTGTCCATAAGGCGATTGTCCAGAGGAAGTGCCTGCAAGCCTGTGGACCCTCTAGTCGGCCCTTATAGCTGTGCCTGCAAAGGCTGGTCTCTTAAGAGCCCTACTAAAATCCGTTCCCTGGAAGATGCTATTCCTGTCACGCGACCGTGTGTTGCATCTCGAGATCTTCGTATTTGGTGCTTAAACATTAGGTCGCTGGTAAAACATCACCTGTCCATTTATGATCTGCTAGAGAAAGAGGACCCCGATGTCTTTCTAATGACAGAAACCTGGCTGCAGGATTCGGATTCTGCCATATTGAATCTTGCATTCCCTCAGAACTATACCGTCTTCACTTCCAATAGAACCACAAGAGGAGGTGGTATTGCCATGGCAGTCAAATCCTGTTTTCCAGCTGATTGGAAACCGTCGGGGCTACCTGCATGTGAAAGTGCTATTTTTAAAGTTGCTTTTTCCCACCAATTCACTTTCAGTGGTATGCTTATTTATCGTCCTCCGGGCAATGATTCTGTCTTCAGGTCCGCACTGGCCGATATGATCGGTCCTATAGCACTTGATTGTGCCAATTTCAACATCGTGGGGGACCTTAACATCCATTTTGATAATGGGTCATCCACTACGGTGAGCACTCTGCTGGCGAACCTTGAAGCTCTTCAACTCACTCAGCTCGTCACCCTTCCAACCCACGCAGGGGGCCATATTTTGGACCCCTTTTTTTCCACACTTGAGGGGGTAAGGTTGTCAGATCCGAAGCTGATGGGGTGGACTGATCATCTGCTTATAGAAGCCTTTTGTCCGGTTCACGATAAGCCTTTTAAAGCTGTTGACAGACCTATTTTAAAAAGGCCTTGGCATAAGCTTAGGCTTGAGGAGTTTTATAGCATACTGGAACAGAAACCTCTGAGCATCTTTTTTAATGTGGAACAAGGTTACCAACAGTTCTGCGCCTGGATCACTGATGCCTTGGACTCTCTCATACCTTTACGGTGGTCGAAAGGCCGGACAAAAACACCTAGTCCTTGGTATAATGACTCACTCGCAGAACTAAAAAAAGCCTGCCGAAAAACAGAGAGGGAATGGAGAAGATCCTACAGCCCTGCTCTGAAAACTCGGTATTTTACTGAGCTGAAGCTCTATCATAGAGCTATTTGCAGAACACGAGCCGCATTTTACGCTCAAGAATTTGCCACCAGCCCTAACCCTTCAAAACTGATTTTTAAGATACTGAAGGATCTTATGAAAAACAGATCCACCTCAGAGGTGATTTGCACAGATTCCCACTGTGATAAGCTGGCCTCCTTTTTTGTGGAGAAAGTGGAAACAATCTACCAAAGCTTTGACACACTCCACCAGAACCGAGAAGTTACTGTCCCCGATACGTTGGGATATGAGACTCTTGCAATGCTACCTGAACTGACTACTGAGACCTTTGATAGGCTTAGCCTCAGGGTCAAGTCAGGTTCTCCCTCGGACCCGTTAAAGCCAGCCTTAATTAACACACTTTCCCCACTCTGCCGTGACCCCATATTGAATCTTATCAATATGTCATTGTCCAGCGGAATGGTACCCACGGCTTGGAAACAGGCAGTGGTTACTCCTATACTAAAAAAAGCCAACTCTGACCCCCGGCTGCCAGAGAATTATCGACCCATATCCCTGCTGCCTTGGATTGCCAAAGTAACAGAAGCCCATGTCAACTCTGTTCTGTCTGAGCATCTGGCTCGCAACCAGATATTGGATTCCAGTCAGAACGGCTTCCGGTCGGGACACAGTACCGAGACGGCATTACTTTACATCACGGAACATCTACGCCAGGTTCTGGATTCAGGTCGCACTGCAGCGCTTTTACTATTAGATCTAAGCGCTGCCTTCGATACTGTGTCCCACCATATACTGATCCAACGCTTACAGGAGGCGGGAGTGACTGATCTCGCTCTCCAGTGGTTTCGGTCTTTTCTATCAGATCGTTCTTTTAAAGTGGCCATACCACCTGGCCAATCTGCCACTTATCCCCTGGAGCTGGGGGTACCACAGGGATCCTCGTTGAGCCCTACTATGTTCAACCTCTATGTGAAACCGTTGGCTGGTGTCGTTAAACAGTGGGGTCTTACGATGGCCTCATATGCGGACGACACACAGCTAGCGGTGACACTTAGTGGAGACCCTGAGGTGGAGGCCCCCAAATTTCGAGCGGGTTTGTTGGCAGTAGCAAGCTGGCTTCGCACCAACTGCCTTCAGTTAAATGCCACCAAAACAGAGGTGTTGGTATTAGGGAAGCATGCTGAGCTATGGGGTAACCAGTGGTGGCCATCAGAGTTGGGGGTCACTCCCATTCCAGCTTCTGGAGTGAGAAATTTAGGCATCTGGTTGGACTCTGCGCTCACCTTCAAGGACCACACTAAGAAGGTGGCTGCCACGTGCTATGGCATTCTGCGGGGAATAAGGCCGGTCTTAAAGTATTTTGATCCCCCCACCAGACAGCTTGTGGTCCAGGCCTCTATACTATCTCGGCTGGACTACGGCAGTTCACTGCTGTTAGGGGTGAATCAAGAGGAGGCCTCTAGGCTCCAAAGGGTGCAAAATGCCGCGGCTCGGGCCATTGTGGGCCTCCCTAGACATTGCTCAGTGTCTGGTACCATCGCGGCCTTACATTGGCTCCCGGTCAGACAGCGAATTCAGTTCAAAGCGCTATGCCTGACCTTTAAAATTTTGAAATCTTCTTCGCCCCCGGCACTTGCTAACCTACTCACGCCCTATGTTCCTTTGAGATCCTTGAGATCGGAGAGGCTTCACCTGGCGGTCTGTCCGCGCTTTAAATTGAGTAGAATGGGTGGCCGCTCCTTTAGGGTGCTCGCGGCAGGTTTGTGGAACTCGCTCCCGGTACACATCCGAGCTCTTGAAGACCTGCTCGCCTTCAGGCAGGCGATTAAAACTTTACTGTTTCCCGTGTCTGGTTAATTTCCTTTTCTTTTATTGTGTGTTATGTTGTAGCATCTGTCACAGCGCCAGGACGCCCCTTTGCTGGGGCAGCTGTGCGCTATAAAAATATAAATAACATAACATAACATAACATACTACCATTGCCTCTTCCTTCTGCCTACAATGGTCTATTACATTGCCACAGCCTCTCTTGCAAGTCCTGTATTGTTGGTTTGTTGCCCCTGCCCCCCTTTCCACTGCCCTTCATAGTCTGTTGTGCTTCCACGGCCCTTCCTGCCTGCTCAGTGTAGTTAAATTGTTGCCTTTGCACCCTCCTACCTGCCTTCAATTTTCAGAGTCTGTGCCCCTGGCCTCTGCCTCTCAACAGTATCCTAATGAACAACTAGATTGCTAACATTCTATATTTATTACAAAAGTGTGGAACGCCTGACATCATCTTGATGTAATCAAAACTGTAATACCTAGAGCATATCCTTTAGAAATTACATATATGAGAGGGTCTTATTGGCATCAAAATTATGGTTAGTGCTCTAAAAGACTAAAATAAGGACATATTTTCTGAGTTTTCAAATAGCGACAAAGCACTTTTAAATTATTTTGTTATCTTTATGTTTTTTTATCCTGTTGACCACTTGATTAAATGTTGCTCTTAGGGGAGAGGATGTGGTGTTACTTCCAGAACTGCAGACTTGGAACTGGGGAACCAGGTTGAAGTTTCTGCTTCAGCTCGACATTCTGTGATTCTGGTCAAATCACTTAGTCTCCCCATGTCTACAACCAAAATGAATTTGTTCTTGTGTGATGTAACCAATGCTCATGTAAAGCACTCCAATACCTGACAAGTCTGCACTATATAACACTGCAAAAACACAAAATAATAAGTGTTTTGCACACTTCTGTCATTGGGCTATATTTGGGCTACATCTGGGTGATTTTGGGCTACATTTGGGCTCTTTTGTCTCCGGTGGCCATCTTGGGAGATTTATTTGTTATGAAGTTTCCTAATTTCCTCATGTACTGCAGTCTCCTCAGTAGGAAATGCTTTCAGTTTTTTACTTTGATTCCATCATGAAGGTATTCATATATGTCACACATTTGCCATAAATTCTGAATGTTAGCACTCTAGTTGCTCATTAGATCACTGTAGTAAAACTACTGTTTACCATGGAAGTCTGCTCCTGGTATTAAAAGTGCATGTTTCAGTCTGCATGTCAGAATATTTTAATGAAATAGAAGAGGATTTGAGAAGTCACTCAAAATGTACCCTCATTTTCTTTCTTCAGCATTAATCATAATTTCTATGTCAAAATGAACCCCCTCATTGTGTTCCTTTTTAAATTAAATGTTTTAAGTGTTACCAGTTTATTCCAATCAAGATGGCTTCAGGTGTGCCATACTTTTGCCATAATGAAGACAGTAAGCGCTCTAGTTGTTTTTAAGAACATTCTGGGACATTCTGTCATTGGGCTATACTTGGGCTACATCTGGGTGATATTTGGGCTACATTTGGGCTCTTTTGTCTCTAGTGGCCATCTTGGGAGACTTATTTGTTATGAAGTTTCCTAATTTCCTCATTTACTGCAGTCTCCTCAGTAGGAAATACTTTCAGTTTTTTACTTTGATTCCATCAAGAAGGCATTCAGATGTGTCACACATTTGCCATAAATTCAGAATGTTAGCACTCTTTTTGCTCATTAGATCACTGTAGTAAAGCTACTGCTCACCAGGGAAACCTGCTGCTGGTATTGAAAGTGCATGTTTCAGTCTGCATGTCAGAATTTTTTAATGAAATAGAAGAGGATTTGAGAAGTCACTCAAAATGTGCCCTAATTTTTCTTTCTGCAGCACTAATCATACTTTTTATGGAAAAATGAACCCCCTCATTTTGTTCCTTTTTAAATTAAATGTTTTAAGAGTTACCACTTTAATCCAAGCAAGATGGCTTCAGGTGTGCCATACGTTTATCATAAGTAGGACTGTTAGCGCTCTAGTAGTTCTTTGGAACACTCTGGGAAGCTGCAGTAGAACACAAAGGAATCAACTGACAGTCTCTGCCCTTAGTGGATGTACATGTTTTACTGAGAATGTCAGACTTCATTCTCACATGACTGAGAAAGATAATGTGAATTTACAGAAAATAAGCTCTCAGTTTAGCTTATAGATCACTTTCCAAACCTCTGTGGTAAAAGCATGAGAAAATATTTTTCTCTCAATCATGATATCCCAGCAGAAGGCTTTTTCACATGGTGAAATCACCTTAGAACATACCACAATTCCTAAAATGAGTATGGTACCATCAACAAATGATTTATAATGTAACTAAAGTCTTAAAACCTTCTATTAACTGCAATGCTTTTTAATGAGGTGCGATCATGTATATTGGTCCCAAGATGGCTGCCAACACTTCTTGGATGAAGTGCTGAAAGCCAATCAGATCTCATGATGAGATGTGTGGTTAGGCTCCGCCCACATATATATATGCTTTTAAATGATATTTTCTCAGGAAATACTGAACAGATTTACACCAGACCTGCAAAAGGCACTTCCTTGACCTTATGGCTACCTCTCTGCCAAATTTCAAGTAATTCTGTTCAGCCGTTCGGGCTGTAGCTGTGTCTAAAGGTCCTATGGAAAAATGCAAGGGGAAAATGCGTTTTGGGACCCCCTTTTTTCTCGGCCCCTGCTTGACGAATCACCCCGAGACTTTCAGGGTAGGAGCTGAACGGAGCGCCCCATTAGTTTTGAAAATTTCGCGAGGATTCGTCAACCGGCGCCAAAGTTATTCAAAATAGAACTTTGAGATTTCCTATGGAAACTAGGTTGTAACTATAACTATCTACTGGCGACCGCCAGTAGATAATATATATATATATATATATATATATATATATATATATTACCTACTGGCGGTCGCCAGTAGGTAGTTATAGTTAGGACCACGTTTCCATAGGAAATCCGCAACATTCTATTTTGAATAACTTTGGCGCCGGTCGACGAATCCTCGCAAATGTTTCAAAATAGGTGGGGCGCTACGCTCCGCTCCTTCCCTGAAAGTCTCAGGGGGATTCGTCAAGCGGGGGCTGAGATAAAAGGGGGGTCCCAAAACGCGTTTTTCCCATGCATTTTTCCATAGGACCTTTAGACAGGGCTACAGCCCGAACGGCTGAACAGAATTACTAGAAATTTGGCAGAGAGGTAGTCCTCAGGTCAAGGAAGTGCCTTTTGTAGGTTTGGTGTAAATCTGTTCAGTAGATTCTGAGAAAATAGCCTTTAAATCAATATATATATCTGAGCCAGCTTACGGTGCGCTTACGGTACGCTTACCGTACGCGTACGGTGGCGTGCGCGAGCGCGATTCTGATTGGCTCTTAGATCTTAGTAAACATTCGAATCGGTCGAAACCAGGAAGCGGCGGCCGCCATTTCGTGTGTTTCACTCAGAAAAAAAAGAGTGATAACAAGAAAAGGGGGCAAGGAGGAGAGTTACAGACCCCCTAACATTTGTAAGGGGGTCAAAGAAGGACAGAAAAGTACAAAGAAAACATTTATTGATTTTAAAAAAAATCACGGGGTACGCGTACGGTAAGCGTACGGTAAAAAAAAGAAATAAAAAAAGAAATGAAAATCAGATTTAAGGGTTTAGATATTAGGGGGCTCTAAAAAGAGCCGTTGTGTTTATGAAGTGATTTTTTTGTGGTACCTACAAGTAAGTACCGATGCAGAGTCTAAGGTTCAAGAGGAAGACTCTGTTCCCTTCATCATTGAAGTGCACACCATCTCCTCTATAAATGTCTTGCATGTCATAACGCAAGTTGTTGTGGTAAATGGAACCCATACCATAGTCACGGAGGAAAGCAGAAACAGATTTGTTGACGTGCTTTCTTGCTTTGTCAATCTGCGGACAGAAATGATTGGACCAGTTCCATTTTTGCCTTTGGCATATGTTAGAAAACACAAAGGCAGTTTTAGGGAAAAGTGAAAACAGTTGTGCAAAGGTGTCCTTCATAAGCATTTCCAGACCTACCCCAGTCAAAGTGCCTAGGTCATTGCCACCACAGTGCACTATTATGAGGTCAGGGTGTTGGATGTGCATGAAGGATTTCACCAATGGCATCAATTGGTGCCACTTTAACCCTCTCTGACCAATCCATTTAATGTCTACATTTGGCAAAGCAAGGTCTCTCACCATACCTGTTTTCTCTGCAAACTTTTCACTCCAGAAGACATAGCTGTGCCCTACAATCCACACTGTGAATATCTTCAAAGGAGAACTGGATGCACTCAGGAGGTGTAATTCAGTAGAATGGCAATATGAAAAGAAAGACAGTTTGGAAATGGAGGCATACATATTTTTTTCATAAAAAAAAGAACTGATTGGCTTTTTCATACCATTCTAGAATAAAAACTAGGCTGTATGTGTAAATTAATAGAAGCATGTTTTGTATTGGTACAGAAAAATGTGTTACCAAAGAACAGTACTATGGATTTGCTGTTAGGTTTGAAAAGTCAAGCACTCTTGCTCTGTGGAATTGAAACATTGTTTGGCGAACTTCTGACCTGACTCCACACAGCAGTGTTCCATGAGCTGTTGCTATGGTAGCAGGCAGAAGTCAAGTTTGGGGAAGGGTACTAGGCAGAAGTCAAGTTGGGGGAAGGGTACTTTTGGAAAAGGGTTGGTTTTCTACCAATAGAAATGTGTGATTACATTTGAAAAAAAGGGGCAAGCACTGAGATTTGAAACTAACATGTATATGTGTGGAAAAAGAGAGGGAAAGTTTGCCATTATCTGGTTCTGCTGAGAGGAGAGAGGTGTAAAGAACAGAGATCCTGGCTCTGATAATCTGCTGTTTGAGTGCCACATTTCTTTCACAACTAACTAATTTTAAAGGTGAGTTTAGAGTTTGAGAGGGGATGTATATGGTAAATTAAGAAATGAATAATAGAAATGCAATTCTTTTTGTTGAAGTTGTGTTTATTATTTTCTGTTTTGGGAGAAATTTAAATGTGAGGAACAAGTAAAATAATATGGACTATGTTTTCACAATAAATTAAGGTGTACTGGTATAATAAAATAATAGTTTAAGGGTTTGAGGTTGGACTCAGTAATGCAAATACATTCAGCATCACTAAGGCTGGTTGCCCTTGCTGGAGTGTAGGCAGACACCCAGGTTACAAATGGTGCTGGTCTGAAAAAGCAGTTTGGACATGTGCTTTTTAAAAAATCTGAAAAGTGGATTCATAATGTGTCAGTCTGTAAAAGTGTTTATCACTTGCCAAAAAAAAGAGCAGTAAGTGTGCTTTCAAATTGGCAAAGAAATTTCGTTTTGTGACTAATGTGAAAACATGACTCTGTGTGCAAATAGGAATTACAGGCAGAGATTTATTGCGTATTGCTCTGGTGATTTCACAGTTGCATTAGATGGAAAGGGGGAGCCATTTTTTGGTGCAGAAGCAGACTCTTAGCACTCAGCCAGCTACTTACCATGTGGAATCATGCACAGTATTCACAAGCGAGTGGGGTTTGAGGTTTCAGTCAGTAATGCAAATACATTCAGCATCACTAAGGCTGGTTGCCCTTGCTGGAGTGTAGGCAGACACCCAGGTTACAAATGGTGCTGGTCTGAAAAAGCAGTTTGGACATGTGCTTTTTAAAAAATCTGAAAAGTGGATTCATAATGTGTCAGTCTGTAAAAGTGTTTATCACTTGCCAAAAAAAAGAGCAGTAAGTGTGCTTTCAAATTGGCAAAGAAATTTCGTTTTGTGACTAATGTGAAAACATGACTCTGTGTGCAAATAGGAATTACAGGCAGAGATTTATTGCGTATTGCTCTGGTGATTTCACAGTTGCATTAGATGGAAAGGGGGAGCCATTTTTTGGTGCAGAAGCTGACTCTTAGCACACAGGTAGCTGCTTACCATGTGGAATCATGCACAGTATTCACAAGCGAGTGGGGTTTGAGGTTTCAGTCAGTAATGCAAATACATTCAGCATCACTAAGGCTGGTTGCCCTTGCTGGAGTGTAGGCAGACACCCAGGTTACAAATGGTGCTGGTCTGTAAAAGCAGTTTGGACATGTGCTTTTTAAAAAATCTGAAAAGTGGATTCATAATGTGTCAGTCTGTAAAAGTGTTTATCACTTGCCAAAAAAAAGAGCAGTAAGTGTGCTTTCAAATTGGCAAAGAAATTTCGTTTTGTGACTAATGTGAAAACATGACTCTGTGTGCAAATAGGAATTACAGGCAGAGATTTATTGCGTATTGCTCTGGTGATTTCACAGTTGCATTAGATGGAAAGGGGGAGCCATTTTTTGGTGCAGAAGCTGACTCTTAGCACACAGGTAGCTGCTTACCATGTGGAATCATGCACAGTATTCACAAGCGAGTGGGGTTTGAGGTTTCAGTCAGTAATGCAAATACATTCAGCATCACTAAGGCTGGTTGCCCTTGCTGGAGTGTAGGCAGACACCCAGGTTACAAATGGTGCTGGTCTGAAAAAGCAGTTTGGACATGTGCTTTTTAAAAAATCTGAAAAGTGGATTCATAATGTGTCAGTCTGTAAAAGTGTTTATCACTTGCCAAAAAAAAGAGCAGTAAGTGTGCTTTCAAATTGGCAAAGAAATTTCGTTTTGTGACTAATGTGAAAACATGACTCTGTGTGCAAATAGGAATTACAGGCAGAGATTTATTGCGTATTGCTCTGGTGATTTCACAGTTGCATTAGATGGAAAGGGGGAGCCATTTTTTGGTGCAGAAGCAGACTCTTAGCACACAGCCAGCTACCTACCATGTGGAATCATGCACAGTATTCACAAGCGAGTGGGGTTTGAGGTTTCAGTCAGTAATGCAAATACATTCAGCATCACTAAGGCTGGTTGCCCTTGCTGGAGTGTAGGCAGACACCCAGGTTACAAATGGTGCTGGTCTGTAAAAGCAGTTTGGACATGTGCTTTTTAAAAAATCTGAAAAGTGGATTCATAATGTGTCAGTCTGTAAAAGTGTTTATCACTTGCCAAAAAAAAGAGCAGTAAGTGTGCTTTCAAATTGGCAAAGAAATTTCGTTTTGTGACTAATGTGAAAACATGACTCTGTGTGCAAATAGGAATTACAGGCAGAGATTTATTGCGTACTGCTCTGGTGATTTCACAGTTGCATTAGATGGAAAGGGGGAGCCATTTTTTGGTGCAGAAGCAGACTCTTAGCACACAGCCAGCTACTTACCATGTGGAATCATGCACAGTATTCACAAGCGAGTGGGGTTTGAGGTTTCAGTCAGTAATGCAAACACATTCAGCATCACTAAGGCTGGTTGCCCTTGCTGGAGTGTAGGCAGACACCCAGGTTACAAATGGTGCTGGTCTGAAAAAGCAGTTTGGACATGTGCTTTTTAAAAAATCTGAAAAGTGGATTCATAATGTGTCAGTCTGTAAAAGTGTTTATCACTTGCCAAAAAAAAGAGCAGTAAGTGTGCTTTCGAATTGGCAAAGAAATTTCGTTTTGTGACTAATGTGAAAACATGACTCTGTGTGCAAATAGGAATTACAGGCAGAGATTTATTGCGTATTGCTCTGGTGATTTCACAGTTGCATTAGATGGAAAGGGGGAGCCATTTTTTGGTGCAGAAGCAGACTCTTAGCACACAGCCAGCTACTTACCATGTGGAATCATGCACAGTATTCACAAGCGAGTGGGGTTTGAGGTTTCAGTCAGTAATGCAAGCACATTCAGCATCACTAAGGCTGGTTGCCCTTGCTGGAGTGTAGGCAGACACCCAGGTTACAAATGGTGCTGGTCTGAAAAAGCAGTTTGGACATGTGCTTTTTAAAAAATCTGAAAAGTGGATTCATAATGTGTCAGTCTGTAAAAGTGTTTATCACTTGCCAAAAAAAAAGAGCAGTAAGTGTGCTTTCAAATTGGCAAAGATATTTCGTTTTGTGACTAATGTGAAAACATGACTCTGTGTGCAAATAGGAATTACAGGCAGAGATTTATTGCGTATTGCTCTGGTGATTTCACAGTTGCATTAGAAGGAAAGGGGGAGCCTTTTTTTGGTGCAGAAGCAGACTCTTAGCACACACCCAGCTGCTTATCCTGTGGAATCATGCACAGTATTCACAAGCGAGTGGGGTTTGAGGTTTCAGTCAGTAATGCAAACACATTCAGCATCACTAAGGCTGGTTGCCCTTGCTGGAGTGTAGGCAGACACCCAGGTTACACATGTTGCTGGTCTCAAAAAGCTGTTTGGACATGTGCTGTTTTCAGAATCTGAAAAGTGGATTCATAATGTGTCAGTCTGTAAAAGTATTTATCACTTGCCAAAAAAAAGAGTAGTAAGTGTGCTTTCAAATTGGCAAAGAAATTTCGTTTTGTGACTAATGTGAAAACATGACTCTGTGTGTAAATAGGAATTACAGGCATAGATATATTGCGTATTGCTCTGGTGATTTCACAGTTGGATTAGAAGGAAAGGGGGAGCCTTTTTTTGGTGCAGAAGCAGACTCTTAGCACACAGCCAGCTACTTACCATGTGGAATCATGCACAGTATTCACAAGCGAGTGGGGTTTGAGGTTTCAGTCAGTAATGCAAATACATTCAGCATCACTAAGGCTGGTTGCCCTTGCTGGAGTGTAGGCAGTCACCCAGGTTACAAATGGTGATGGTCTGAAAAAGCAGTTTGGACATGTGCTTTTTAAAAAATCTGAAAAGTGGATTCATAATGTGTCAGTCTGTAAAAGTGTTTATCAGTTGCCAAAAAAAAGAGCAGTAAGTGTGCTTTCAAATTGGCAAAGAAATTTCGTTTTGTGACTAATGTGAAAACAAATGTAGTAATATATTTAAATAAAATAAAGGAATTTTTTTTTAGTTTTTTTCAGGTATTGCTGAAGAGCAGTGAACAAAATTTAAGATGCCTACAAAATCCAGAGTAAAAAAAGACCACAAAAAAAACCTATATTTGAAGACAACTGGAGGACCTAAGTTAGTTGAAGATGCTCATGTTGGGAAGAAGAAAAAATCTTCTGGTAAGCAAACAAAAGATTTTCTAAGGAACATATTCAAAAAAAGGAAAAATGTACAAAATGTCTGTACTGGAAAGAATGATTTCAATCGAAAAGGACAGGAAAAAATTGAGAATTTAGTTAATGCAAATATACCTTCTGCAACTAAAAAGATAAACTTAAACAGAAAAACAGCGTTTAAAGAGATACGTAGAAAAATGTTTCAGAGGAGAGTTATGTCCAATTTGATAAAGGATGTGAAGAAATATAAGCAAAAGGCAAAGTTTTATAAGAGAAAAAAAGAAATTGAAGCCATTGCAGCAAAGGCATTAGAATTAAAAAGGAAACTATTCATTTTAATTTTGAATAGGATGCGTACATTAGACAAAATGGTTAATGTACTGAAATCACATAGCAAAAGGAAAAGAGTAGTGAACAGAACAAACTTTTGTAAAGTGTTTTTAGGAAAATGGATGCATAGTTCAAGTAGTGAACCTTTTTTTAATGAAGAGAGTTATTTTCAAAGTAATAGTTTGCTGCATGCATTTGACACCAGAGGTCGTGCTTATGAAGTGAAAAATGGTTGCATAATGGAGAAGGAGATAATGGTTCCAAGAGATGAGGTACAAGTGATGGCGGATGAGGCTATGGGGAGACGTCCTAAAGCCCCAGTGTACACTTGGAATTGTAGTAGTATTTGCACTGTGCGTCAGGAATCTATTGATAAATTTCGTGAGTTTCTAAGAGAATATAGCAAAAAAAGTGTGAAACAGAAGATTAAGGTGCTTCAAAGTCTAGATCCATGCAGAGTGAGAGAGAATACTGGTTTGCAGGGTCATTCTCTGGCTTGTCTATCTAGAAAAGTGTGTAATAGTGTTTTCCATCATTTTAGGATGCTGGCTGTTCATCATACTGAAATGAGAAAGTTTGTGAGACGGTTGTATTTTGCTAAAAGTCCAGCAATAAAGTTAGATGAATTGAATAGGGCTCTGTTCCGTGGAACGGTATCAGATGTAGAGAAGGTTGTTGATGAAATTCAGTTTTGTTACTTTGGTCCTGAACAAAACAGTGCAGAGAAGGACACAGTAAATGAGGAAGATGTGGAAGAAAATGTAGAACCCTCTGTAAGTAAGACATTTAATGATCACATAACAAAATTTGCAATAATCTCTAATGAAAGACCAAATATTACTTGTATTTGTTGCCGCAGAATTCATTATAGAAAACAAACCAGGTATGTTGATCTCTACAGAAAGAGTGAAAATGAAGATAATTATAAGTGGAAGGATTTTGCCACCTATATATTTCTTGAAAATTGTTTTGAATTGGGTGAAGTTCAGCGTATTTGTAAATACTGTTACAACAAGTTAGAGGAAAATAGAATGCCGACCAGAGCTGTACATAATAATTTAGAATTGGATGCTATTCCTGCTGAACTTTCTGAATTAAATACATATGAGTCTATACTCATTCAATGTGTTCATCCGTTCCAGACCATAGTACGTATGGAGCCCAAAACTGGTAAATTACCTCCTTCAGATTTACTGAGAGGTTTAAAAGGTAGAGTGGTGTATTTGCACTTGGATTTGAAAAAAAATATGGAAACTATTGATGCGGATACATTGGAAACTGAACCATTAATTATTCTGGTTAATGGTGTACCTACAAAGAATAAGAAGATTTGGCAGGAGCTGGTAGATGTACGGAAAGTACAAAGAGCAAATTTGTATTTGAAAAGGAATAACAAATGGTATGAATCAATTTATATAGAAGAAGAAGAAGAAGAAGATTTACAAGAAGACACAGAAACACCAACTGGACAAATTGAAAAAGTGGACAAGTCAAAGTAAGAAGAAATTTATGAACATTTTAGCATACATCCTCTTCATTCAAAAGAAGTTATGGGAGACAATATTGATCTATTTCAGATGAAGAAAGCAAAAGGAACTCCCGTGAGTGTATGGGAGGAGAGCTTGGAAGCTCGATGTTTTCCCCAGCTGTTTCCTAAAGGAAAAGGAGGACGATACGATGAACGTCCGGAACAGATTCCAGCTTCTGAGTATCGGACTACAAGACTATATGCTGAAGATCCCAGATTTCGACAAAGTATTCCTTATTTGTTCCATCTTTTATTTGAAAGCGACTTGTCTGCACTGTCTTATGCAGTAAATCACATTTTAAAAAGTGGAGTACATTTACAAAATGTGTCTGCTAAGGATTTTATGGAGAAAGTGCAGCACCGAGATGATCATTTGGAAACACAACTGATCAATCTGATGGCTTGTCAGCGTGGGACAAATGAATATTGGTACCGACGCCATGGTGAATTAAAATGCGTGTTACGGAATTTAGGAACTCCAACATGGTTCCTTACCCTAAGCTGTGCCGAGTACGCTTGGGATGATTTACTGGATTTTCTACGAGAGGCAAATTCAAACATTAAAAACATCGAATACAAGACAGCAGGAGAACTGTGCTCATTGGATCCGGTTAATGTTTGCAGATATTTCAATCATAGATTTGAGGCTATGATGTCCTTCATCTGCAATAAAAAAAATCCACCTCTAGGAGAAGTAGTGGATTTCTTTTGGAGAAAAGAGTACCAGGCAAGAGGTGCTCCTCATATTCATATGCTGTTGTGGATCAAGGATGCCCCAAAGTTTGGAACAGATACTGATGAAGCAGTGTTATCTTACATTGAAGAATATGCAACATGTGCTATACCAAAAAGCACAGAAGAGAAAAAGTTAAAGGAGCAAGTTTTACGTTTCCAAAGTCATCGGTGTGGAAAATACTGTCGACGGAAATACAAGAGCAAAGATAAATACTACACTAAATGTCGATTTGGATTTCCTAGACCTGTTCTTTCAAATGGAAGAGTTAACAGTTTTATGTCATCTGTGAGACATACTATCACAAGGAAATCACCTAAGAATACCTACAACCTTAAAAGAAAAGAAGAATCAAAAAATATAAATGACTACAACCCAGTGATTTTATCCATGTGGAACGCTAACATGGATATACAGTATGTAGCTGACAATTCCATTGCTGTTGCTCGATATGTAACGTCTTACATTACGAAATCAGAAAAAACAGAATTGAAGGAAATGTGGGAAGAGATTTCTCACGAGAAAACTGTCAGTAAGAAGCTGTACAGTTTCAGTTTGAAGATGTTATCGCATCGAGAAATTGGATCCTACGAATGTTCAGATAGGTTATCTTCTGCAAGTCTCTACTCGAAATCAAGAAGAATAATTTGGGCAAGTTTAGGCCTTGCAGCAATGAGAAATCGGGTACTGAAATCTGTTGGAGAAATTGAATATTTGGCCGAGAATGACCCAGAAAGTACAGATATTTTGAAATCAAACATGTTGGATACATATTACCCAAAGAGAAGTCATCATCTGGAGAACATGTGTCTCTATGAAGTGCTGCAGAACTACATTTATTCACGGAAAGCCGCAGAAGACATCAACAATGGAAAATATAAAGTCATTGGTGAGGAAGGATGTTTGGTGAAGCAAACAAAAGGAAGTTTGATAAATCACCGGAAGCTGAGTTGCGACACTACTGACAAAAAGGAATTTTACTACTTGGCTCTTTTACAGCTGTTTAAACCATGGCGTACAGAGGATGAACTACTGGGAGAATTTCAAAGCTATGAAGATTCTTTTAATGCTTGCAAAGACAGCATACAATGCAATACATTCACAACTTATCGGCAAATGTTAAATGAAGAAATTGAACAGGAAACTACAATTGCAGCAGAAATAGCTAGAGACAGTTCTAAGGACAGCCAAAGTTCAGAAACACTCAGTCAAGATCCCCTAGGACAACCAATCGTTGAAAATGAAGCATCAATAGCCATGAATGAAGTGGAAACGGCTATGAATCAAGCTCAAGGAGAATTTATAGACTTACAAAATTTGGAAAGACAACTGAACGAAGAGCAGCAACAAATTTATGAAGAGATCAGAAACAAAATTGATCACGGATTTCTACATGAAAAAAAAGAGTGCTCATGCACATCATTTCATCCAATCAGGATGTATGTAAGCGGACAAGCTGGAACTGGAAAAAGTTTCCTAATAAAAGTCATCAGAAGCTACCTACAGCAAAAAACGGATTCTACTTTGTCTTGTGTGGTTACTGCTCCAACTGGGTTAGCAGCATATAACATAAAAGGAATCACTTTACATCGTTTGCTAATGTTACCAGTGGAGCATGAGAACAAAATACAATACAACAAGCTAACTGGAGAAGCATGCTTGGAAGTTTCAAGAGTATTGAAGAAGATGCAAGTTCTCATTATTGATGAGGTGAGCATGGTATCGAACTTAATGCTTGCCTTTGTGCATTTAAGAATGCAGCAAATTCTGAAGTCAGACTATGACGTGTTATTTGGAGGAAAACACGTCCTAGTTTTTGGAGATCTTTTGCAACTTACTCCAGTTAAAGGACAACCAGTGTTTAATACTGTGACACATGAAGACACGAAGAAGTCATTGGGAAGCATCGGTAATACAAATATTTGGTCCTTCTTTGAGTACAAGGAACTTACAACTAATATGAGGCAAGCAAACGATGAAGAATATGGAAGTATTCTGAAAGATATCAGGATTGGACTACTCACAGAAGCTGGCAAAAAAGCATTACAGACTCGGCTGCTACATAATTTATTTCCAAAGGAAGAAATAGTTGCAGAGAAGATATACAAGAACATTGCAGAAAACAAAAGTGTCATCTGCTTAATGCCAACTCTACGTGAATGCTCAATATTCAATGAGGAGCTTTTGAAATTGGAAAAGGAAGATATCAGGAAATTGGAAGCAGTGGACAAAATTGAGGATGGAAGAATTACTGTCACATTAACAGGCACACTGAAAAATAAATTGGATTCACTAGAGAAGAAGATTTCCAAAACAGATGGATTAGAAAAAAATCTATATATTTGCATGAACTGTAGAGTATTTTTAAGGAGAAATTTGGATGTTGAAAAAGGTTTAGTTAATGGAGCTATGGGAAGAGTTGTGGGTTTTATTAATTATCAGAAAAAAGATGGAATTGAATGTTTAAAAATAAAATTCGATCAGATAGAAGAAGTTAAAGACATTTGTCGTTGTACAGTTCGTTTCATGCTTGTGAAAGACTTATATGTACGTAGGAAGCAGTTTCCGTTTTCGCTAGCATATGCTGTAACTATTCACAAGTCTCAAGGATTGACTGTAGATTGTGCATTTGTGAACATTGGTTCAACTGTGTTCAAAGAAGGTATGGCATATGTTGCTTTGTCACGAGTGAAAACATTATCAGGTTTATTCATGATAGACTTTGATGATTCAAAAGTTAGTGCTGATACAAATTGTGTAAAGGAGTATAATAGATTAAGAAGAAGCTATGCTCCTCATTTAGGTCAGTATCCTGTGTTGGAGAAACGTGTAGTTTCTCGTAAAAGGAGAAATGAGAATATCTGTAATGAAGATGTAGAGAGGAGGAAAAAAAAGAGGAGTGATGTAATTGCAAGCAAAAAGAATAAGGAAAATGAAGAACAGGTTGTAGGATGTTATTTTCAAAATAGCTCTGGTGTCAACTGCTACGCTAATGTAGTGCTGAATGTTGCATTTTATCTGGAAAGTTTGCAAGAGCAGATAATAGTAAATCAGGGAAAAAGATTCTGTACTGTGCTGAGTCTCCTTTTTGAAAAGCTGAGTAATGATAAAACTCAAATAGAAAGTGCTACTGAAATTAGAAAAGTTTTAGATGTATGTTCAGGACGAACACAGTTTTCTCAAAATGTACAGCAAGACGCACAGGAATTCTTGATTTATTTTCTTCAGGTACTGGAAGAAGAAGGGGTTAACATTGAAAATTTATTTGGTCTCTCTTATAAATGGGAACATAGTTGTGAAAACTGTTATAATATATGTGGCTCTAATGTTGATTCTGAAAGGTTTATTTATTTAACATTGCCAGAGAGTAAAACAGTCACTTTTGCTAAATTAGTTAAAGATGCTAATCATAGCATGCAATGCGGTGAGTGTAAATCTGACATGTTTTCAACATTAATTTTAAAGGAATACAGACAGTATGTAATTTTAATGATGCAACGATGTAGAGCTGATGGTTCAAAATTGGATACTTTAATAAAGAAGTTTACAGGACAGCAATTATCAATTTCAGGAAAAACTTTTGTAACAGTTGCAATAATTTTCCATGATGGACCTACTGTAACTTCTGGTCATTACACAGTTTATCTTAAATGTGAAAAAGGCTGGACACTGTGTAATGATTCCCAATTGATTTTTAAGCAACGTTTGCCTTTTGATTTAGCAAATTCCTATCTAATCTTCCTGAAACCTAAATTTTAGAGAGATTTGACAACATCTGGACAAAACAATTTTACCATTTTATTGGATTACCATTTGGAATTTACAAATAAAAAGATTTAACAAATTATCATTTGGCCTAATGGAAAGGTAACCAATTGTAATGTGGAATTTTTCCATTTTTTAAGGAAACTTTGGAAAACCAAAAATTTAGAAAAAATCGGTAACATCTGCACAATTTAAATTTTGGAATGTTATTGGATTGCCATTGGAAATTTTTTCAAAAAAGATTTTTAAAATTACTATTTGGCCATGCGGAAAAGTAAACAATTCTATTGTGGACTTATTTAATTATTAATTAATCTTTCGGAAACCAAAATGTTACAGAGAATCGATGACATCTGTACAATTTAAACTTTTGTTTTTTATTGGATTACCATTGGAAATTAAACAAAAAAAGAATTTTAAAATTACTATTTGGCCTAAAGGAAATGGAACCAGATGTATTGTGGAGTTATTTGACATATATTATTGTTTTTTTTTTTTTTTTTTTTTTTTTTTTTTGTTGAAACCGTTTATTGCAATCTCAAGTATATACAAGTATGGGCCTACAACCTTCCGGCCGGCCGCTAGAGTGACAGGAGCACCTGACAAACTTACAAAAGGGCACTTGGCGTTACAGAGAAGCAAATCAGGAGACATCAACGACGTAAGCCACATGACTCTAAGCCCACAATACGGTTTCGTTTTATACACACGCAACAACATTAAAAAAAAACACACCCGCAAGGCAAGCCGCAATCGAAGGTATCCACACGTGCTCCTCGAATAAGGGACCCCGACCATCCACAGGAATCTGAAGAGGGGGAAGGGAAACAAGTCCAGGACTGGGGGAACTTTGTGCCCGGGGCTGGGGGAGGGGGTCAACTAGGGGGACGGAGCCGGTGAGGCAGCAGGCAGCAGTGGTGGCTCGCAAATACCCCCGCGGTAGGCGTTCCAGGGGCCCCATATTTTCACCCACGCCCCAGGCTTGCCCCTCGCCACATACACCACCTTTTCTCGGAACATGCACCAATCCATATGTTCTTTCCAGGCCGACACCGCCGGGGGCCGCTGGGATCCCCACAGTTGAGCGATGTCACGCTTAGCTATCATATATCCCAGAGTCACCCATCGCGTCTGCGGAACCGAGTAATCAGTTGGTTCCCACACATTCAGCAAGCATCTCCTCGCTTCAGGCAACAGTGCGACATGCGTAACCAGACGCAGGACCTCATCCACACCACGCCAGAATCGCTCCACCTTCGGGCATTCCCACAAAATGCAAAAAAGTCGCCAAAGCACCACACCCACGCTTACACAACCCATCCTCAGCATAACCCATACGCAGAAGCCTTGGCCCCGTCATGTAAACCCGGTGGAGTATCTTAAGCTGGACGAAGCGAAGGCGAGCCGGTATGG
Source organism: Triturus cristatus (assembly GCF_964204655.1). NCBI lineage: Eukaryota > Metazoa > Chordata > Amphibia > Caudata > Salamandridae > Triturus > Triturus cristatus. The sequence goes on along the minus strand of NC_140590.1, from coordinate 1,123,799,468 downwards.
CCACCTCCTTCGGAGAGGCCACCGCGGAAATCCAGTCTTCGTCGTCCAACTCCAGCCCGTCGGCAACCCAAGCCTCACGGAGGCCGGTCAGCAGGCCCGAGCGGGCATTAATCAGTTTTTTGTATATGAGGGAGATCGTGCTATCCGGAACGTGGCCATCCAGCACTCTATCCTCCAGGGGGGAAGACTCCGGGATGGAGGCGGCGTCTGGGAAGACGGAGCCCAGCGCATGACGGACCTGCAAGTACCGAAAGTATTCACTGCCCTGCAGCTGAAACTCCGTCTGCAGCGTCTCGAATGTTTTAAATCCCCCTCTCGTCCAGAGGTCCCCCACTTTACTGATGCCAATCGTGTCCCACTTCTCGAAGCCCTTCGAGGTCCACAGGGAACCCAACCGCTGAGGCGCATACAACGGTGACGCCCGGGTCAAACGGTCCTTCCACCCCATAGCTGCATTGGCCGCGTGCCACACCCGCACCATGACACGCGTGGGCCCCGTCAAGCGGGGATCCGGCGCGCCAGAGTAGAGTGCTCGATTGTAGTCGCCACCGGGGAGGAGCGTCTTGTCCATTTCAAATGCCGGGTTCAAGGCGGGCCCATAGAGGCCGTGATTAATTGCAGCTAGCTGGGAGGCCCAGTAATACCGCTTAATGTCCGGGAGGGCAATCCCCCCGTCATACTGTGGAAATATGGATTTTTCTGATCAGTTATGTCCCCTATCTTGGACCCCAACGGTTTCATGTATGAAACACAAGTACATGTATGTTTCCTCCAGTTCCAGTTATGAAGACGCAAACACATGTGCGTCCACCGTCAACATGTCCTCTTTCAGATCCGCCATGAATAGGCCGGATATTCCATTCCTAAGTACGAAAGGCCACCGGCTTTATATGGTTCACTTATGCCATTTTACAGTCCAGGCAAGTAGGCCCTGATTCTGTCATCAAGCTTTTCTTGCTTTCTGCCTCTGAAGCTCCAGTCTGAGCCTGCATCTGTGACCATGAACTTTGTCTCATTCCCTGCGCGGCTCTCGAAGCCTGACATCAGCCTGTTGCCTGCCAAGAAACTGTATTTCACCTTCGAAATTATCTGCTCCGCTCCCTGCCCAATGCATTCCTGTCTAGTAGTTTCAGTAAACATTCTTCCAACTACCGAGCAAAGGCCCGGCTTCTCCGTCTTTATGCAAGTAATTCATAGCCTTATTACTATGGAAGACTTCTGCCCTCGCATCTAGTGTAGACACTTAGACGCTTGTATACGCACTAACAGTCAGTATAGTCAGTATAGAATAAGATTCTACTCTAAGAGACCTCTCTTTTGGATAACGTAGTTCTTTAAACATAGGATGTTAGATATGATTTGGGATTAGGTTGACTTGACCCTCCAGACTTCTGTCGCCACATGTAGAGCTAAATGTCAAGTCCCCTTCACCCCCTAGTTACACGTCAATCACACGTCATGCTGCTGTGCGCGCATCTCTGCCAAGTATTTCTGCTGACATTGCGAAATTATTTCATAGGTCCACCCATATGTGACATCACAACCAATGACGTTTCCTTGTTACTCCCAATTACGCCTCCTTCAGCTACGCATGTGAAATGTTATCTTTGCTATCAATTGTTACGCCTCTTGCATTTGCTTCACTGTAATGCCTATTGTATAAAAGTGATTAATTATCAATAATGTATGTACTTCACTTCCTGAACCTTCGTGGTGATGGAACTTGGAGCAACCGATTCGAATCGTCCATTGGAATAAAGCCCATTCCGAACCTCTAATACCACGGATTCTGCCTCTTATTTGCTGAGCTATTTTTATTATGTTTCTGTATCAAATTAAGTCCCGGTAATTAAATTATTTACCACATGAATGGCGCCCGAACAGGGACACTTTCTCATCTCACGCGCCGGCGGTGCGTTGCAGGCCCGGTCTCCTGCCACAGCTGGACGGACAACAACGCGTACCAGCAGGATTTCCTGTATCTCCCTCCGGTCAAGCGGGGGCGACTGAGGCTGCGATCAACACCCAGACGAGGCAGTGAGAAGTGCGAAGTATCCCGACCAGAGCCTAGCTGAGAGAGCAAGATCCGAGGTATACAGAGGCCCACCAGGTTCCCGAAGCTCAGAAGTGTCCGAAGTTTTCGAATCGAGTCCAGTCCGGTCCAGTTCAGTTCAGTTCCGTTCCGAGGCCTTCCGTTCCGAGCTACCCGGTGAGTACCATTACTGGGGAGGCGTTCTGGCGTGCACATAAGTTGTGCCGGTCCAGACGGGTTTGGGTACACAAATCCGGTCTGCACTGTTTCAGCAGTGTATCTGTACTGTTTAGCAGTATATCTAGTATATCAAGTATATAAATTCAGAATAATCCAGATAATGCCGAGTATTATGTTTAGTGATTAAGTTTTCCTTAGATCGTCATCATCATTGTTTGCTCATTTAAATGTTAAATGTTAAATGTGTTAATACGTTCTGCATATTGTGGTATGAATGACTGTTCATTATCGTGTTTATTGTATTAAGTTTGTTCAAGATCAAGTATCAGATCAGTTCTCAATATGCCGCTCTTTTCGAAATTAAGACAGATCACAACTAGAAAAGGGGTACTCGAAGAAGCTGTTCCTATTCCTCCTAGGGACACTCCAGGGTACTTCATGTATCATAAACACGGCTTAGACGCTATATTATTTCTTGATTTATGGGTAGACTACACCAAGGAATTACCAGAAAGTCAGAGGTGGCCCGCAGCTGGGACCTGGGATGCAGAGTGCATCATGAAAGTAGAGGAAGAGTTATGGAAAAGGAAAGTCAGACAGTCACAGAAAGACGCCGTTGAGTTATGGCGTAAAGAATCTCATAGACGTACAGAAAAAGCACTCCGACAGGAAGAGAAAAATAAGGAGAATTCAAATAAAGTCCGAGAAAATCTATTAATTGAAGAAGGTATACGAGTGAAATCAGAACAAGTAGACAGACAAAGAAATGCCCTTATGAAGGGTATGTATCCCCTTCTGGCCGAGGGATTACCTAAGGCTACCCCGGGGATACCAAAAGACTTGCCACCCCCATTATTTCCAATAAAAGTACATCCTAAGGGGCATCCTAGAACCGCAGAAGATGTTTTTCTTTCCTCATATTTAGATGACGCAGCTCCCGAGTATGCTAACCCCGCCCCACATAGACCGTCGGCCGGGGAGGTTCAACGCCAAGATCCTGTATCTGTATCTCTACAACAACAAATCCTGACACAAGTTCCGGCAAGCACCTCTGTTTCCACATCTGTTCCTACAGCTACTTCTATAGCTGTGTCCACACCTATAGTTGCTGTATCACGTTCAACAAATCCTTTCACGCCCGATACCCCAGACGGGGCTACCGGAGGTGCTACCAATATTTTTTCTACGCCACCCAGAATAAATAAACTTACCTTTCAAGAATCAGCACATCCACGTACCCCCAAACTCATAAATGCCCGTACGCTTAAGGAACTTCTTATAGATTGTAGATATGACCCTGTGCCCGGCAAAGAGGACAAAATGATCTTGGCATCATTACGTATCCGACGAGCCGCGGTGTATTTAGGGAAGTTACCAGGAATGACTATGCATCTAGATAATATATACCATTTTGTCCAAACAGGGCGAGATTCTGAATGTATTAACAGAGCTATGGAATACCAGAAAGTGGAGATACAAGGGGAACTGTTACGTTTCCTTATAAATTGTGTGATCAGAAATCAAGACCGACCGGGGGTAGACCCGGAAGCAATGCAAACTCTTACCAGATGGAGCCAGAATATATCAGAAGGGAGACATGATAAGCAAAACTGTATAATAGCCATAAGCCGAAAGATCCGTAAAGAAATAGAACGCCTACACGAAGAGAGATTAGCGGTAGACCAGTTCGAACAAAGCGAGGAGGAAGGATCAGGACTGCCCACAGGACAGTCAGAAACCATAGCCTATGTAGGTAGAGGAAGATCTTGTAATAGTACTAGATGTTTTATTGACCCGATACGTCCGATATGTCCAGATAATAACAGGAATTTACAAACACCTATAATAAATATAAGGTCCCCCGAGCATTCGTTCCAAGCCGCTGACAAATTACTGCGAGAACGAAGGGGTTATCATTTTCTCGATTCTATGGATGAACAAGAATTAGCCAGGTCAGCCGTTCATTGGGTTGACAGTCCCGGAAAGTATGATGATGATACCGGTGCACACACATTTTTGAATCTCACCCCAGATGAACAGCGTTTAGCTGGGATTTATATGATTCAACAACTTCTTATACTATATAAAAGCCAACATTCAGATCCTGGTCCCTTACCTGATATATTGACTGAATTACTCACGAATAGATGGAGAGGTTCAGGTACTAAGCTAATTAAAGAAATACTAGAATCAAGAAAGCAGTACATTCTTTTTGTATGTCCAGAACATGTCTCACTGCCCATCAAGGAAAGACCGATGTATTACATAGACAGACAGAATCCCTTACGAGAAGTACACCCAATAAAGGGCGAGGACAATCAGTTTAAACGTGTATTTGTATATACGCCCATATCGAAAATAGAATTGTTAGAGATGAAGAAAGTGGTACCCAGTCATGACAAAGACCCAGCGGGTTTCCACCGGGAAATTAAAGACATGTTACTCATGGGAGAGTATACCTATCCCGACATTATGACAATATTAAAGGTATTGATGCCTGCTGGCATTTATGAAAAACTCAAGGAAAAAGAGTGGGAGGTGGGAGACCAAAAGATAGACTGGACAGCATTAGAAAATGAAGAAAAGGCCCGAGGTCCAGGCTCGGGGCTTGGGGACAAAACTAAAGCACTACCAGGTTTACTAGTACAGGTACTGCCGCGTTTATTAACTACGTAAAAGGAAGACTGGGGTGCAATTTCTGCCTGTAAACAAAAGCAAGATGAAGACACTAGTGATTTCTATGCACGATTTGAAAAATGTTTTGGTATAAATAGTGGCATAAAAGCAAGTAGCGAATCATACCCACATCTGTTTGTGACAAAATTAGTTGAAAATTCCTTGCCCCAAGTGAAGAATAGAGTATTAAAATTCGAGAGTACCTGGCAAGGTAACACCCCATCACAAATGTTACAAATGTTACAGTATCATCACAATAGAATTAGAGAGGAACAAGATCATGAACAAAGACGCATGAAAGACACGAAAATGAAAATGCTAGTCTCCCAGACAGTTCCAGCTGAAGGACATAAAAAGGGTACGACACATTCCGGTGATTCAGCAGGACCTGTAAAAGGGACATGCAACTACTGTAAACAACCAGGTCATTATATACACGATTGCCCAGTCCTGAAGCGTAATATCGCCACAGGTATTACAAAAGAAAGACCACGGCCACTTAGACAGGATCAGAATGAACAAGGAGCCCCGCAGCATACACAGTCCATGCCAGCTCCACAACAGTCTATACAGTTTGTGCCAGCTGCACCAGCACTGCCTGTTGCTGCCACACAAACCACAACACGACAGCTGTACCAGACCGCACAGTACGACTATCCTGATTATCAACGATACGCATGAACAAGCCTAGAGAGGGAAGTTGACTTACCCCTTATCGAGGTCCCGGTAGACCAAGAAGGACCTTATGTACATAGTGAATTATTAGGCCAAGATAGAAAATTTTTACTCGATACAGGGGCAAGTCGAACAACCATAAAACGTAGTGAAGTTCCAGGGGCACCCCTCTCAGGCTCACAGAATATTTCCCTTGGTTTTTCAGGAAAACCTATAGTTAATGAAGTATCACAGCCTCTTCCACTTACGATAGGACCCTTGACCAGAACTACAGATTTATTGCTTACTAAATCATGTCCAGAAAACTTGTTAGGTATAAAAACACTGAAAGCTCTAGGAGCTATAATATGTTGTTCTCCGGAAGGAGTAAGATTGTTTTTACGTGATTTCAAAGGTCACTATGTGTCTAGAGACATGGATCCCCGACTGCAGACTTTACCTACACATCTATGGGCACAAGGCCCTACTGATGTTGGTTGCATGAATATTACACCATATCGAGTTACACTAAAGGCAGGAGTGGTACTACCACGAATGCGACAATACAAGTTACCACCAGATGCTGTAGTGGCTTTACTACAAATCATTGACGAGCTCATTGCCCAAGGAGTGGTTGTGGAAACAGACTCCAATGTATGTAATTCACCGATAATTCCGATTCTTAAACGAACAGATCCGAAGGCCCCGCCAGTATATCGATTGGTTATTGATCTGCGCGAATTAAACAAGTGCATCGTGCCACAGTTCCCTGTGGTCCCAGATATCTCGTCATTACTGACAGCCATTGATTCCGAAGCAACATTTTTTACTGTAATTGATCTCAAGAATGCCTTTTTCAGCGTCCCTATAGATCCGGAAAGCCAATACTTGTTCGGATTTAGTTTAAATGGACGTAGCTTTAAATTCTCACGCGCACCTCAAGGATTTACAGAAAGCCCCAGCATCTATAGCCAAGCACTGAAACGAGAACTCGACAGTATCCACATGCCAGTGAACACTGCCCTGCTTCAATATGTCGATGATCTGCTGATCACCGCTAGAAGCGAACCTGAATGTGAGAAAGCATCACTGACAGTTTTACAATTTCTAGCCGAAAAGGGGCACAAGGTGTCCCCTTCTAAGCTGCAATTCTGTGTCCAGCGAGTTGTTTATCTTGGACACTCGCTGTCCAAGGAGGGAAGGCAGCTTACACCCGACCGCATTCAGTTAATAGCTAACATGCCAATACCCAAGACACAAAAGGAGGTGCGGGCTTTCATAGGCCTCACTTCATATTGTAGGCAGTGGATCCCTCAGTATGCATTTCTAGCAAAACCACTCATTCAATTGACAACACAGGAGGCAGCCACATCGACTGTTCTCCCTTGGACCCAGGAACATACACAAGCTTTTGAAAGCTTAAAGAAAGCTTTATGTCAAGCACCGGTTTTAGCAACACCATGTTACAATAAACAGTTTACACTCTTTGTTACAGAACGCGAAGGTACTGCCTTGTCAGTACTCACACAGGAACAGGCAGGATCCCACAAACCATGTGCTTATTTTTCTAGTAAATTAGATCCCGTAGCTCAGGCTTTGCCTGCATGCCTGAAATCGGTGGCAGCAACAGCTTTAGCAATCAGACAAAGCGATGCCATAGTGTTAGGACATCCATTGACAGTTCAAGTACCACATGCAGTAGAAGTTCTTGTGAATAGAACGCAAACACAGCACCTGACTATAGCGCGACTTACAGGGTATGAATTAACATTGTTTCAGCCACATATAGAAATCAGACGTTGTAACACATTGAATCCTGCCACACTCTTACCCGTAATCGGAACAGACCCACTAGCTCATGACTGTATTGACGTTATTACAATCACGACGAAACCCAGACAAGACTTGACAGATGTCCCACTGTCAGACCCAGACCTGACGTTGTATGTAGATGGTTCATGTATGAGAACAAGTACAGGAGAGTTAGTGGCCGCTTACGCAGTTACAACAGACACTGAAATCATTGAAACAAATTGCATAAATACCTTGTCAGCTCAAGCCGCAGAGCTCGTCGCTCTGACACAAGCCTGTATTCAAGCCACAAATAAAAGAGTCAACATATACACTGATTCACGTTATGCATTCGGAGTTGTACATGACTTCGGCGTGCTGTGGCGAGAGAGAGGTTATTTAACTTCTCACGGTGCCCACATTCAGCACGGACCCCTCATTCATGCCTTATTAGATGCAATACATCTACCCACTGCAATATCAATTATGAAATGTAAAGCTCATACGAAAGTTATTGATATCATTTCTCAAGGCAATGATCTAGCTGACAGAACAGCTAAACAGACTGCTCAAACTCAAACATCCGACATGACAAAGACAATAGTCCCGACGCCAACACATTGTATGACGATTAAAGATCCCGCTCTTGACGTAATTGACATACAGACGCATGCTACACCAGACGAAATAAAGAAATGGACTGAATTAGGAGGGATTCAAACGGACCAAGGATGGATAACGAAGGAAAAATCTGTGTGGTTCCTTCCTGATTCAATGGTCCAAGTCATTATTAACACTATACATAGTCCAGCGCATCTAGGAGAAAAAGCTATGCTAGACAGCATCCAACACATTTGGTTCAATAAACATTTACGAGCAGCAGCCAAGCAAAAAGTTCGTACCTGTATGATCTGTTGTCAGTTTAACCCAGGAAAAAGCGTTCCCGTAGAACAGGGTGGATTTCAGTCTCCTGATCACCCTTTTGAAGTCCTCCAGATGGATTATATCCAGATGGAACGATGTCAAGGATTCAAATATGTTCTCGTAGTTGTCTGTGCTCTTTCCCGTTGGACAGAGGCATACCCGGTTTCAGATTACACTGCCCCGACTACTGCCAAACAGTTAGTTCGAGAATTCTTCCCACGATACGGTTTACCACGTGCTGTCTACTCAGATAACGGCCAGCCGTTCTCATCCGAACTAATGAAACACGTTTCACTTTTGTTAGGCTATCAGTGGAAATTCCACTGTGTCCGACACCCCGAGGCAGCAGGTCTCGTAGAAAGACATAATCAGATCCTGAAAATCAGATTGTCCAAAATATGCAGAGAGAAAGGTGTCGACTGGGTAGTAGCCTTACCAGTTGCACTCTTTTACATGAGAATGGTAGCACACTCTCGAACAGGGCTATCCCCGTATGAGGTGATCTTTGGCAGACCACCAAATATGTGGGGGACGCCTATACCACGAAAAATAACTGATATTGACTGTAATATGCTGACAGATTATTTGGCTTCCTTGATGTCTGCACTACAATCTTGTCGTTCACAGGTAGCTGCAGCTTTTCCTGACAACACTGAGGTGAAACCCCATGACATAGTTCCGGGGGATCTGGTCCTCGTGAGGAACTTTGATCGAAAGACTCAGCTGGATCCTAGGTGGAAGTCACCGCAACTGGTCTTGCTCACCACAAGGACAGCCGTGAAGATCGAAGGCAGAAAAGGCTGGATACATTCAAGTCATATCAAGAAATTTCATGGACTATCATCGGACGTAACCACCACACCTCGTGTGCCTTCACCCATTGACTCAAAACTTCCTTTTGTTGAAACAAGTAGTCGCGAACAATATAAACTAAAACTCAGATCTAACCAGTCGGGAAATTTGATTGTTTAAGTCCTCTCCAAGGTGAAGCGGTTGAATTTGTCCCTGACATGTATCCCTTAGATCTGAATAGAGAAAACACCCGAAAAATGTTGAAACGACATGCATACTGTAAATCACTGCGTAGTCATTGCACAGTGATGTTATTAATTTTGTTTTTCTTAAGTCTTTTAATAATTACTGCAAGTATATTGTTGCACATATATTATCCTATTTCTAGACATGTTTATAATGTTACTGCTGAACATTCTTTTAGTGAATTACCTCCGCATGAGTTGTATTATAGATTTGCGCTGCGCAATAATACGTTTATTAGTATGTTACATCATTCCCATCAGGTTAGCAATGCTACAAATTGTTGGATATGTGGCCGACTCCCTCCCTATCAGAATTATAAAGGAATTCTACCTCTCTTTCCATACCCGTTCACACACAACGGCTCCTGTGGAGCATGGTTTAGTTTAATTAATCCCCTAGATTCAAATTCTGCAGTTTATCAAGACAACTGGGTATGGGGAAATTTAAACTTAGTTTTACTTAAAGTCTGCTACCCTAACAAGGAGGGACTTCCCAAGAGAACAGGAACTGATCTAGAAAATGAAGTATATGGATTAGGTAATTTTACGCTTAATCTTATGATCCTAAATGTCGAATCCGAAGCTACTCCAATTTTGCCCGCTATGTCAATATTTCCAGTAAAAGGTGAATTATGTGTAAGAAAGAATGGTTCCATACATATGGGCCATAGTAGATGCACCACTGTAATAGAATTCAGTGATCAAGGCAATTCGATATTTAGAGCTTCCCGCCATTCCTATTTCATATGTGGTCAGACGGCATATGTACGCCTACCTCTAGATTGGGATGGTACCTGTTACATTGGATTTCTTTTGCCACCTGTTTTCCTAGCTCCTCCTGATTGTCACAGAAATACTCATTTAGTACACAATAGAGAAAGGAGAGATCTACCAATTGTCGATTACACTGAAACAGCATGGGAAAAATACACAGATTTCAATAAAGGTCTCTTTCCCTATATAGGTACCGTTACTAATAGTAAGCTGATACGTAGATTAACTAGAACCCTTGAAGCAGTAGTGAACGAAACTATTTCCGCCTTAGGCAATTTAACAGAAGAGCAGTCTGCTATGCGGATTGTTGTGCTTCAAAATCGTCTTGTCCTTGACGTCATCCTGGCCGATAGGGGTGGAGCTTGTAGGGTCATCGGATCAAGTTGTTGCATTTTCATACCAGAAAATTCGCCATCTGTATATAAAGCCATAACCCGCCTTCATAAGATTGTAAGCCAGATACACCAGAATCCAGGCACCTGGACTTGGTCCGGTTGGTTTTGGAGTGTATTATCTACCTTTGGATGGAAGGTCCTATCCTTCCTAGGTATTGGCTTTCTCATACTATTCAGTTGCTGTCTATGCCTACAATGTGGACCAGCGATCTGTGGTCTGTGTGCCACATCGTGTATTCCACCACCAAGATCTCGTTCGTCCCAGAAGAAAAAAGAAGAACAAATGATGCTATATGAACAGATCAATGGATTGATGAAGATTGATATCTCTTGACGGGCAAGTAGGGGACAAGGAGGGAATGTGGAAATATGGATTTTTCTGATCAGTTATGTCCCCTATCTTGGACCCCAACGGTTTCATGTATGAAACACAAGTACATGTATGTTTCCTCCAGTTCCAGTTATGAAGACGCAAACACATGTGCGTCCACCGTCAACATGTCCTCTTTCAGATCCGCCATGAATAGGCCGGATATTCCATTCCTAAGTACGAAAGGCCACCGGCTTTATATGGTTCACTTATGCCATTTTACAGTCCAGGCAAGTAGGCCCTGATTCTGTCATCAAGCTTTTCTTGCTTTCTGCCTCTGAAGCTCCAGTCTGAGCCTGCATCTGTGACCATGAACTTTGTCTCATTCCCTGCGCGGCTCTCGAAGCCTGACATCAGCCTGTTGCCTGCCAAGAAACTGTATTTCACCTTCGAAATTATCTGCTCCGCTCCCTGCCCAATGCATTCCTGTCTAGTAGTTTCAGTAAACATTCTTCCAACTACCGAGCAAAGGCCCGGCATCTACGTCTTTATGCAAGTAATTCATAGCCTTATTACTATGGAAGACTTCTGCCCTCGCATCTAGTGTAGACACTTAGACGCTTGTATACGCACTAACAGTCAGTATAGTCAGTATAGAATAAGATTCTACTCTAAGAGACCTCTCTTTTGGATAACGTAGTTCTTTAAACATAGGATGTTAGATATGATTTGGGATTAGGTTGACTTGACCCTCCAGACTTCTGTCGCCACATGTAGAGCTAAATGTCAAGTCCCCTTCACCCCCTAGTTACACGTCAATCACACGTCATGCTGCTGTGCGCGCATCTCTGCCAAGTATTTCTGCTGACATTGCGAAATTATTTCATAGGTCCACCCATATGTGACATCACAACCAATGACGTTTCCTTGTTACTCCCAATTACGCCTCCTTCAGCTACGCATGTGAAATGTTATCTTTGCTATCAATTGTTACGCCTCTTGCATTTGCTTCACTGTAATGCCTATTGTATAAAAGTGATTAATTATCAATAATGTATGTACTTCACTTCCTGAACCTTCGTGGTGATGGAACTTGGAGCAACCGATTCGAATCGTCCATTGGAATAAAGCCCATTCCGAACCTCTAATACCACGGATTCTGCCTCTTATTTGCTGAGCTATTTTTATTATGTTTCTGTATCAAATTAAGTCCCGGTAATTAAATTATTTACCACAATACCACGGGAGCGTCAACTTCGCCAGGGCTATACGCGGCCTCCCGTCCCAGAACAGGCGGCGCTGTAGACTCTCCACCTCATGGAAGTAGCGCGCCGGGACTAGGTCCATAGTGTTCTGGAGAGCGTACAGGAAGCGCGGCAACGACATCATCTTAAACAATGCCGCCCGGCCGAGCGGCGAAAGCGGCAGGTGCCGCCAGCGCGCGACGTCCTCCTTCAAGCGCTGGAGGGGGGGAAGCAAGTTTCGCTCGTAGCGGGCCGCCGGGTCCAGCGTGATATAGACACCCAGGTACCGAAACCCCTGCGAGGCAATCTGGATCGGACATCCCCGCGGGAGGACGGGAGCCTCCCCGGAAAGCACATAGACACATGATTTAGCCCAGTTGATGACAAGGCCTGAGTTACGGCCAAAGGAGCGCAGGACATCAACCAGGACAATCAGTGATTTGTGCGGGGAGGCTAGGTACAAAAGGATATCGTCAGCGTAGAGGGACACGCGGTCCTCATACTCGGGGGTCCAACGGAGACCACGGAGGGAAGGGTGCCACCGCAGCCACTCCGCCAGGGGTTCCAAGGCCAATGCAAACAGGAGCGGCGACAAGGGGCAACCCTGTCGCGTGCCCCGTCCCAGCGTGAACGGGGCCGAGGCTCGCCCATTCACTACCACCTGCGCTAACGGGCCCGAGTACAACAATTTGACCCAGCTGATGAATCCCGGTCCAAAACCAAATTTCGCCAGCATCGCCCAAATGTATGGCCATTCGAGCGTGTCAAACGCCATGGTGGCGTCTAAGGACGCCAAGATGGCCGGCTCCCGCACAAACGGAACACGCGCGAGCACCCCGTGCAAGCGCCGCAGATTGAGGGCCGTGTTGCGATGGGGGATAAAGCCAGACTGGTCTTGGTGGACCAAATCGCCCACCACGCCGACCAGCCGGTTGGCAAGCACCTTGGCAAGGATTTTGGGCTCCGCATTCAAGAGCGAGATAGGCCGATAGGAGGTAACCCGGTCTCGGGGTTTCCCCTCCTTGTGGATCACCAAGATTGTAGCCAGACGTTGGTCCGGCGGGAGGGAGCCCCGCGAGTGGGCCGTAAGGAACATCGCGCGGAGGTGGGGTGCCAGTACGTCCGGTCGCAGCTTATACAACTCGATAGGGATGCCGTTCGGGCCCATGGCCTTGCCAGATGCAACCGAGCGTATAGCGAGGGCAATTTCGTCCGAGGTAGGAGCAGCATCCAACGACTCCCTGTCCTCCACCGAAAGGGAGGGCAGCGCGATATCTCGAAGCAGGACATGAGAATCCGCCTCCGAGCAGGGAGAGACCGGGGAATACACCTCGCGGAAATAATCCGCGAAGCAAGAGACAATGTCTTCTGGCTCGGTGACACGTACACCATCCATCCTCTCAATCAGCGGAACCACACGACTCGCTCTCTCCTTTTTATCCAACCACGCAATCAATTTACCAGCCTTATCACCCACATCATACAGTCGCCCCTGTTGCTCTCTACTGAGGCCCCTGGCTGCCTCCGTGACGAGGGCCCTATAGGCCGCTTGCTTAAGGTGTAGAACATGCAGTGCAGCATCCGTCACCCCACTCCCCAAATCACCCTCTAGTTCAGTAATTTCGGCCTCCACTCGGGTCACCTCCTCCTGCTCGCGCCTCCGGGCATGAGATATGAAGGAGAGGGCCTCCCCCCTAATAGCTGTCTTGAAGGCCTCCCAAAGGGAGATAGCCGAAGGGACAGACCCCACATTCTCCTCGAAATACCGCTGCAAGGATTTAATCAGGTCCGCGCGAATAGTGGGGTCGCGCAGATACCAGGCATTGATTGGAGCTACCCTGCCCTCCCCCCTCGGGAGGACACCAAAGTGCAACAGGAGCGGGGAGTGATCTGAAATACCCCGCGCCAGATGGCGCACCTCTCCCACCCTCCCAGCATAGGCCGCAGGGACAAGGATATGATCAAGCCGCGAGAGGCTACCATGGGCACCCGAATGGAAGGTGTATTGCAGCTGCGTGGGATGTTTTGACATATATTATTGTGATTATACTTCTGAAACAAAAATATCAGACGGTATTTTAAAGAAATAAGTATTGATATTAGATGATATTTTTAAGAATATTATGCATTTCTATAAAGTTATGTTTATGCAAAAAGAGATTGTGGGCTTTTTTAAAAACAATCTTTGAGATTGTTAATTTTTTTTTGCCTGCTGTTAAATGATGAATGCAATTGCTTTCACAATTTATAGTGAAATGCAATATTTTCTGAAAACAGCAAAAAAAGGCAAAAATATTTTTTGAAAAATATGTAAATATGTGTACTGTATTATTAAATGTTTTATTAAATATTAATACTTTTTTCTTTTTTTTCAGATTGAGATAGAAAATTTTCGAAAACTAGAACCATTTTAAAAGCAATTAAAAATAAATTAAATGAATAAATCTTTTTTTGAGTGGGTATGGTAAGTCAATAATGTCATGGTCCCTTTTTTCCACTTCTCTACAATCACATTTGCAGTTTTTAATTGTAGTCTCTCAAGGACCTTGTAATGTGATAATTGATTTTTAGTGTTTTTAAAAAAAAAAAAAAAAAATATGCGTACGGTAAAAAAAAAAAAAAAGTTTTAAAAAAAATATATAAAAAATAGATGAAAGGTAAGGTTGGCTCTTAAAAGAGCCGTTGTGTTCATGCAGGGACAGAGGAAAGAAAGAATGGGAATATTAGACGGTACGACAAGTGTGCTGATCTATTTTATTGTTCACTAGGGACATACTGGTCTGCCTATAAGTAATTAGATCGTGACAATTGGCGCACCGTACTTCAACCCTCGCAAACCGAGGGTTAATTTCCAGAGGACCAGAAAAAGGAGATGCTCCCCCCACAGATGAAGGGCTCACCTGACCTGCAGAAGAAGGACTCGGCTCTGCAGATGATGGTCCAGGCTGAGCTGCTGTGGATGTGCTTGGTTGACTTACTGAAGGGTTACCTTCAGTAAGTCGAGCATGTGTCCTTCTGTGTACATCCTTAAGGTGTCTCATCATGGTGTGATTCCCAAAGGAATACTTCCTGTCAGGATTACCTCTTGAAAGTACACGCTTACACAACTTGCAAGTCACTAAGGGTGCATTTACCTTTTGCTGGCCTTCTGGAAAAGTAAAATACTCCCATACGTAAGAGGTCTTTTGTTTCCTCGCTCTCTGCCTCAAGGTAGTGCTGCTAGCCTCACTCTCAGAAGAGCTCTGCTGTTCTGCCATCGTATCACAAAGACAACCCAGCTCCTTCTCCTAAGGGATCACAAGTAGAAATGAGAGGAATGGGTGTGGTGTAGGAGAGTTCTAGAACTGAAAGTAGTTTCAACCAATCAAAAGTTGTGTTTCATGATCACATGACCCACCGTACGCTTACGGTACGCTTACGGTGCGCTTACGGCAAAAGTACGCATGCGCATAAAAAAGACACGCGCTTCCGCGCATGCGCAAAACAGTCACTCCCCGACACTTCCGCGTAACGTGCGCGTGTAGCGTACACGCGTACGCGCCCCACGCGGAGTACGCGCGGCTACGCAAATTGCGTAACTATACGCAAACAGCGTAGATAAATTACGGACATTGCGTAAACCGTACGCTTACCGTAAGCTTACGGTACGCGTACTAAAAAAAAATTTTAAAAAAAGGAAAAAATGTATTGCTAATAAATTTTACCTGTTTATTTTATAAAATATGTTAAAAAAAACATATTGTAGAATTTTAAAATTTAACCATAGTCTTTAAAAAAGGATAGAAAATTAAAATAAAAATATGTAAAAAAAAAAGAAGAAAAAAAAAAAAATTAGCATTTAAAAAACCTTGCAAATTCACTGAAAAAACCATGGGTTTCACACACGTTATAGTTAAGAATTAGCATTTAAAAAACCTTTGAAATTCACTGAAAAAACCATGGGTTTCACACACGTTATAGTTAGGAATTAGCATTTAAAAAACCTTAGAAATTCAATGAAAAAACCAAAGGTTTCACACGTTATAGTTAGCTGGACATTTCACTCGTAAAAAACCAATGAAATTCCCCCGTTATAGTTAGTTCAGCTAACTATAACTCGCGCGCCCGCAATGCACTACTGATGACGTCACATATTACATCACTCATGACATGGTCAGTGACATCACTCATGACATCACTGATAACATCTCAAATGACATCACTGATGACATTATCCTTGTGACAGAGTGGTAGACCTCCTCTCACCCTAATATAACCTTTGATACAAACATTCAAAAATAGAGACTAAAATTTTCAAAACAATCGACATACCAATAACAGTTACAACAACCTATTCAGTAATTCTAAGATCCACATACACATCCACTCATCCACCAACAATCCTATACAGTCACTCATACATGTACTCACACATCATATGTACTCATACACCTAAACATCCTGTAACACAATCCCACTCATCCATAGAGTTACTCACACACATAGTCACTCATGCTAATAAAGAATCAAACATCCATTTACTTGCATATACAGTTATACACACACCAGCACACTTACTTTTACAGAAACTTACACATACTTAGTCTTTTTAACAATCACTTATAGAAACACATACTTATTCATACAGGAACTCTTCCAATCTCTCACTCTCACATATACTCACTTATAAACACCAATAGTCACATATACTAGTTTAAATCATATGTAGTTACTTATGAAGACACTATTGAGACAGTCATTCACTCACTAACACACCCATGCACACACTCATCCACCCATACAGTCCTGCACACATGCTGTCTTCAACACATACAAACAGTGAGTCACTCATTCATGCATCTATGCACTACGTAATACCCCCCACCGCACCATGAAGACACTCAGACACTCATACTGATACTCAAAAAACCAACTATTAACCTATATAGACACTCATGTAGCTACTCACCAACCCATGCAGCCACTTATATACAAAGTGAGAGACT
Organism: Triturus cristatus; assembly: GCF_964204655.1. NCBI lineage: Eukaryota > Metazoa > Chordata > Amphibia > Caudata > Salamandridae > Triturus > Triturus cristatus. The sequence continues at coordinate 1,123,782,466 of NC_140590.1, read as the reverse complement.
GATACAGGTATTTACACATTTAAACATTACTCACTAAGCCATGTATTCAAAAAGATACACTTAATCAGTCAGTTATACAATCAATTTTTCAGAAACAAATCATCAATTTAGACACTTATATACTCATTTATTCTTCCATCGACCTTGAGATATACATATATAAAACATATTTAATTTTCAGAAAAACACACATTCACTGGATGATGTCATCAGTGATGTCATTTGAGATGTCATCAGTGATGTCATGAGTGATGTCACTGACCATGTCATGAGTGATGTAATATGTGACGTCATCAGTAGTGCATTGCGGGCGCGCGAGTTATAGTTAGCTGAACTAACTATAACGGGGGAATTTCATTGGTTTTTTACGAGAGAAATGTCCAGCTAACGTTAACATGTGTGAAACCTTTGGTTTTTTCATTGAATATATATATATATATATATATATATATATATATATATATATATATATATATATATATATAATCTACTGGCGGTCGCCAGTAGATAGTTATAGTTAGGACCGTGTTTCCATAGAAAATACGCAACATTCTATTTGGAATAACTTTGGCGCCGATTGATGAATCCTCGCGAAATTTTCACTCCACTCGTACCCTGAAAGTCTCGGGGGGATTTGTCAAGCGGGGGCTGAGAAAAAAGGGGGGTCCCAAAACGCGTTTTTCCCATGCAATTTTCTATAGGGACCTTTAGTCCAAGGTACAGCCCAAACGGCTGAACAGAATTACTTTAAATGTGGCAAAGAGGTAGTTCTCAGGTCAGGGATGTGCCTTTTGCATATCTGGAGTCAATCTGTTCATTAGTTCCTGAGAAAATTGCAGTTAAAAGTACATACATATCTATAGCCTCGCACGGTGCGTGCACGGTGATGTGCGCGAGCGCAATTCTGTTGTTAGATGTCAGTAAACATTCGAATCGGTCGAAATCAGGAAGTGTCGGCCGCCATTTTGTCTCTCGCAGTCTGAGGCAGTGAAAAACAAAGGTGGAGAACGTGAAAAGGGGGCAGGGTGGACAGTTCCTGACCCCCTAGCATTTGTCATGGGGTCACTGAAGGACCCCCAAGGGTGAAAAAAACATTTACTTTTTTTTTCGAAAAAGCGCACCGAGTGCCCACAGCGCACGCACGGTGCGCGCACGGTGAAAAACCTGAAAAAAAAATATTAATAAATACATACCTTAGCATTTAAAAAACTGTACAAATTCACTTAAAAAACCATAGGTTTCACACACGTTATAGTTAGGAATTAGCATTTAAAAAACCTTGCAAATTCACTTAAAAAACCATAGGTTTCACACATGTTATAGTTAGCTGGACATTTCCCTCGTAAAAAAACAATGAAATTCCCCCGTTATAGTTAGTGCAGGCAACTATAACTCACGCGACCGCAATCCTCTGCTGATGACGTCAGATATTACATCACTGATTACATATGTGTCTTTCTGAAAAATAAATATTTGTAATATGTGTACAGCTAAAGACTAATGGAAGAAGACATGGGTAAATAGGTGTCTAAATACAGTGATGTAATATCTGACGTCATCAGCAGAGGATTGCGGTCGCGTGAGTTATAGATGCAGGCACTAACTATAACGGGGGAATTTCATTGGTTTTTTACGAGGGAAATGTCCAGCTAACTATAACATGTGTGAAACCTATGGTTTTTTAAGTAAATATATATATATATGTATGTATGTATGTATGTATGTATGTATGTATATGGAGGGAGCAAGTGTGCTGAAACTGAACTACGTAGACCAACATGCAATGTGAAATGGGTGAATGGAGTAAAGGCACACCGGAGGCCAATTGAACTGAATTAAGGCATGTAGGGTCTCGTGGTTAGCACGTCATCTCCAAGTGCTTACTTATGGCCTCTGATGAAGATGAAGGGATTTCATGGAAACGCGTCAGGCCAGCAGGACGAAATACGGGAAGGGAAGCTGTCTGCTTTCAAATAAAAGAATGTTTTCTTACCTTTCATGGAGTGCGGCCTCAATTGCTGGAGCAATTCTGATGGGAATATATATATATATATATTATCTACTGGCGGTTGCCAGTAGATAGTTATAGTTAGGACGTATTTTCCATAAGGAAATCTGCAACATTCAATTGGAAATATCTTAGGCGCTGGTTGACGAATCTTCGCGAAATTCTCCAAACTTTTGGCCAGCTGCGCTCCGCTCCTACCCTGAAAGTTTTGTGGTGATTCGTCAAGCGGGGGCTGAGAAAAAAGGGGTTCCCAAAACGCGTTTTCCCCATGCAATTTCCCATAGGATCTGTTGTCGCAGCTACAGCCCCAACCGCTGAACGGAATGACACCAAATTTGGCAAAGAGGTAGTCCTCAGTTCAGACTCGTGCCTTTTGCATAAATGGTGTGAATCCGTTCAGTAAATCTTGAGAAAAATAGAGTTAAAAGTACATAAATATCTATGGCCGGGGAGGATCCGCGGACCCTACCCGCACCGTAAGTGCACCCTCCCCGAACCGAGCGTGCACCCTCCCGATCGCGCGCTGAATGCTAATTGGCTGTCGAGCGTCTCTCTACATTCAAAACCAAGAACTGCTGGCGGCCATTTTCTGCCTCGGTAGAAGCGAGGCTGAAGAAGCAAGGGGAATAAGTGTGTAAAACATATAAAGGGGGCAGAGTGGAAATACTCTGACCCTCTAGAGGTGCTTACAGGGTCCCAGAAGGACACCCTGGGGCCCCCTTTTAAAATAAAAAAAAATGGCGAGATGCGCGCTTGGTGCGCGCATCCTAACGCGTTGGATGCACGGATTCTCTCGTGTTGGGTGCGCAGATCCACGGAAATTTTATTTGAAAAAAGACAAGAAATTATTGGTTGTATGACTACTTTCTACACTGAAAGGTAGGGTGTATATTTCTGTTTTTGAAATGTATGATTCTTATTGGTTGACAAAAATAGATTGTAAGGAACATTATATTTGATAAGCTGATATGTTGAAAAGTCAAGCACACTTCCTGTCTTGTTTAGCAACATTGTGTGCTGAACTTGTGACCTGTGTGCTCAGTGCAGTGTTCCATGACCTGTTTCTATGGTAATAGGTAGAAGGCAGATTGGGGGAAGGGTTGAAATATATTTCAGTTGGAAAGGGTTGAAATGTTTAACCAATAGAAATGTGTGTTTGCTTTTGAGTTTATGTGTGAAGGATTGTGATTTGATGTTTACATGTATATGTGTGGAAAATGAAAGGGAAACTTTTCCATCCATTGTTTTTGCTGAGAGGTGCACAGTGCAGAGATTCTGTAAAAGGAAATATGGTGAGTGACTGATATACTTCTTAATCTATAAAACCAATGTTTTTTTCAGTGAATATATATATATTACCTACTGGCGGTCGCCAGTAGGTAGTTATAGTTAGGACCCCTTTTCCATAGGAAATCCGCAACATTCTATTTTGAATAACTTTGGCGCCGGTCGATGAATCCTCGCGAATTTCTCAAAATAGGTGGGGCGCTACGCTCCGCTCCTACCCTGAAAGTCTCGGGGGGATACGTCAAGCGGGGGCTGAGATAAAAGGGGGGTCCCAAAACGCGTTTTTCCCATGCATTTTTCCATAGGACCTTTAGAACGAGCTACAGCCCGAACGGCTGAACAGAATTACTAGAAATTTGGCAGAGAGGTAGTCCCTATGTCAAGGAAGTGCCTTTTGTAGGTTTGGTGTAAATCTGTTCAGTAGATTCTGAGAAAATAGCCTTTAAATCAATATATATATCTGAGCCCGCTTACGGTACGCTTACCGTACGCTTACGGTAAGCTTACGGTACGCGTACGGTGGCGTGCGCGAGCGCGATTCTGATTGGCTGTTAGATCTTAGTAAACATTCGAATCGGCCGAAACCAGGAAGCGGCGGCCGCCATTTTGTGTGTTTCACTCAGAAAAAAAAAGAGTGAAAACAAGAAAAGGGGGCAATGAGGAGAGTTACAGACCCCCTTACATTTGTGAGGGGTTCAAAGAAGGACTGTAAAGTACAAAGAAAACATTTATTGATTTTTTTAAAAAATCACGGGGTACGCGTACGGTAAGCTTACGGTAAGCGTACGGTAGAAAAAAAAATAAAAAAATAAATGAAATTCAGATTTAAGTGTTTAGATATTAGGGGGCTCTAAAAAGAGCCGTTGTGTTTATGAAATGATTTTTTAGTGGTACCTACAAGTAAGTACCGATGCAGAGTCTAAGGTTCAAGAGGAAGACTCTGTTCCCTTTATCATTGAAGTGCACACCATCTCCTCTATAAATGTCTTGCATGTCAAAACGCAAGTTGTTGTGGTAAATGGCACCCATACCATAGTCACGGAGGAAAGCAGAAACAGATTTGTTGACGTGCTTTCTTGCTTTGTCAATCTGCGGACAGAAATGATTGGACCAGTTCCATTTTTGCCTTTGGCATATGTTGGAAAACACAAAGGCAGTTTTAGGGAAAAGTGAAAACAGTTGTGCAAAGGTGTCCTTCATAAGCATTTCCAGACCTACCCCAGTCAAAGTGCCTAGGTCATTGCCACCACAGTGCACTATTATGAGGTCAGGGTGTTGGATTTGCATGAAGGATTTCACCAATGGCATCAATTGGTGCCACTTTAACCCTCTCTGACCAATCCATTTAATGTCTACATTTGGCAAAGCAAGGTCTCTCACCATATCTGTTTTCTCTGCAAACTTTTCACTCCAGAAGACATAGCTGTGCCCTACAATCCACACTGTGAACATCTTCAAAGGAGAACTGGATGCACTCAGGAGGTGTCTTTCAGTAGAATGGCAATATGAAAAGAAAGACAGTTTGGAAATGGAGGCATACATATTTTTTTCAAAACAAAAAGAACTGATTGGCTGTTTCATACCATTCTAGAATAAAAACTAGGCTGTATGTGTAAACTAATAGGAGCATGTTTTGTATTGGTACAAAAAAATGTGTTACCAAAGAACAGTACTATGGATTTGCTGTTAGGTTTGAAAAGTCAAGCACTCTTGCTCTGTGGAATTGAAACATTGTGTGGCGAACTTCTGACCTAACTCCACACAGCAGTGTTCCATGAGCTGTTGCTATGGTAGCAGGCAGAAGTCAAGTTGGGGGAAGGGTACTAGGCAGAAGTCAAGTTGGGGGCAGGGTACTTTTGGAAAAGGGTTGGTTTTCAACCAATAGAAATGTGTGATTACATTTGAAAAAAAGGGGGAAGCACTGAGATTTGAAACTTACATGTATATGTGTGGAAAAATAGAGGGAAAGTTTGCCATTATCTGGTTCTGCTGAGAGGAGAGAGGTGAACACAACAGAGATCCAGGCTCTGATAATCTGCTGTTTGAGTGTCACATTTCTTTCACAACTAACTAATTTTAAAGGTGAGTTTAGAGTTTGAGAGGGGATGTATGTGGTAACTTAAGAAATGAATAATAGAAATGGAAATTCTTTTTGTTGTAGTTGCGTTTATCATTTTCTGTTTTGGGAGAAATTTAAATGTGAGGAACATGTAAAATAATATGGAGTATGTTTTCACAATAAATTAAGGTGTACTGGAAAAAAAAAGAATAGTTTAAGGGTTTGAGGTTGGACTCAGTAATGCAAATACATTCAGCATCACTAAGGCTGGTTGCCCTTGCTGGAGTGTAGGCAGCCACCCAGGTTACACATGGAGGTGGTCTGAAAAAGAAGTTTGGACATGTGCATTTAAGAAAATCGAAAAAAGTGGTTTCATAATGTGTCAGTCTGTAAAAGTGATTTTCACTTGCCCAAAAAAAAAAGAGCAGTAAGTGTGCTTTCAAATTGGCAAAGAAATTTCGTTTTGGGACTAATGTGAAAACATGACTCTGTGTGCAGAGAGGAATTATAGGCAGAGATTTATTGCGTTTTGCTCTGGTGATTTCACAGTTGCATTAGATGGAAAGGGGGAGCGATTTTTTGGGGGAAGAAGCAGACTCTTAGCACACACCCATGTGCTTGCCATGTATAATCATGCACAGTATTTACAAGCGAGTGGGGTTTTCAGGTTTCAGTCTGTAATGCAAATACATTCAGCATCACTAAGGCTGGTTGCCCTTGCTGGAGTGTAGGCAGCCACCCAGGTTACACATGGAGGTGGTCTGAAAAAGAAGTTTGGACATGTGCATTTAAGAAAATCGAAAAAAGTGGTTTCATAATGTGTCAGTCTGTAAAAGTGATTTTCACTTGCCCAAAAAAAAAAGAGCAGTAAGTGTGCTTTCAAATTGGCAAAGAAATTTCGTTTTGGGACTAATGTGAAAACATGACTCTGTGTGCAGAGAGGAATTATAGGCAGAGATTTATTGCGTTTTGCTCTGGTGATTTCACAGTTGCATTAGATGGAAAGGGGGAGCGATTTTTTGGGGGAAGAAGCAGACTCTTAGCACACACCCATGTGCTTGCCATGTATAATCATGCACAGTATTTACAAGCGAGTGGGGTTTTCAGGTTTCAGTCTGTAATGCAAATACATTCAGCATCACTAAGGCTGGTTGCCCTTGCTGGAGTGTAGGCAGCCACCCAGGTTACACATGGAGGTGGTCTGAAAAAGAAGTTTGGACATGTGCATTTAAGAAAATCGAAAAAAGTGGTTTCATAATGTGACAGTCTGTAAAAGTGATTTTCACTTGCCCCAAAAAAAAAGAGCAGTAAGTGTGCTTTCAAATTGGCAAAGAAATTTCGTTTTGGGACTAATGTGAAAACATGACTCTGTGTGCAGAGAGGAATTATAGGCAGAGATTTATTGCGTATTGCTCTGGTGATTTCACAGTTGCATTAGATGGAAAGGGGGAGCGATTTTTTGGGGGAAGAAGCAGACTCTTAGCACACACCCATGTGCTTGCCATGTATAATCATGCACAGTATTTACAAGCGAGTGGGGTTTTCAGGTTTCAGTCTGTAATGCAAATACATTCAGCATCACTAAGGCTGGTTGCCCTTGCTGGAGTGTAGGCAGCCACCCAGGTTACACATGGAGGTGGTCTGAAAAAGAAGTTTGGACATGTGCATTTAAGAAAATCAAAAAAGTGGTTTCATAATGTGTCAGTCTGTAAAAGTGATTTTCACTTGCCCAAAAAAAAAAGAGCAGTAAGTGTGCTTTCAAATTGGCAAAGAAATTTCGTTTTGGGACTAATGTGAAAACATGACTCTGTGTGCAGAGAGGAATTATAGGCAGAGATTTATTGCGTATTGTTCTGGTGATTTCACAGTTGCATTAGATGGAAAGGGGGAGCGATTTTTGGGGGGAAGAAGCAGACTCTTAGCACACACCCATGTGCTTGCCATGTATAATCATGCACAGTATTTACAAGCGAGTGGGGTTTTCAGGTTTCAGTCTGTAATGCAAATACATTCAGCATCACTAAGGCTGGTTGCCCTTGCTGGAGTGTAGGCAGCCACCCAGGTTACACATGGAGGTGGTCTGAAAAAGAAATTTGGACATGTGCATTTAAGAAAATCGAAAAAAGTGGTTTCATAATGTGTCAGTCTGTAAAAGTGATTTTCACTTGCCCAAAAAAAAAAGAGCAGTAAGTGTGCTTTCAAATTGGCAAAGAAATTTCGTTTTGGGACTAATGTGAAAACATGACTCTGTGTGCAGAGAGGAATTATAGGCAGAGATTTATTGCGTATTGCTCTGGTGATTTCACAGTTGCATTAGATGGAAAGGGGGAGCGATTTTTTGGGGGAAGAAGCAGACTCTTAGCACACACCCATGTGCTTGCCATGTATAATCATGCACAGTATTTACAAGCGAGTGGGGTTTTCAGGTTTCAGTCTGTAATGCAAATACATTCAGCATCACTAAGGCTGGTTGCCCTTGCTGGAGTGTAGCAGTCTGGACATGGGCTTTTTAAAAAATCTGAAAAGTGGTTTCATAATGTGACAGTTTGTAAAAGTGATTTTCACTTGCCCAAAAAAAAGAGCAGTTAGTGTGCATTCAAATTGGCAAAGAAATTTCGTTTTGTGACTATTGTGAAAAGAAATGTAGTAATATATTTAAATAAAATAAAGGAATTTTTTTTTAGTTTTTTTCAGGTATTTACTGAAGAGCAGTGAACAAAATTAAAGATGCCTACAAAATCCAGAGTTCAAAAAACGCAAAAAAAAAAAATATATTTGAAGACAACTAGAGGATCAAAGTTAGTAGAAGATGCTGATGTTGGAAGGAAGAAAAAATCTTCTGGTAAGCAAAAAAAAGATTTTCTAAGGAATATATTCAAAAAAAGGAAAAATGTACAAAATGTCTGTACAGGAAAGAATGATTTCAAACAAAAAGGACAAGAAAAAATTGAGAATTTAGTTAATGCAAATATACCTTCTGCAACTAAAAAGTTAAACTTAAACAGAAAAACAGCGTTTAAAGAGATACGTAGAAAAATGTTTCAGAGAAGAGTTATGTCCAATTTGATAAAGGATGTGAAGAAATATAAGCAAAAGGCTAAGTTTTTTAAGAGAAAAAAAGAAATTGAAGCCATTGCAGCAAAGGCATTAGAATTAAAAAGGAAACTATTCATTTTAATTTTGAATAGGATGCGTACATTAGACAAAATGGTTAATGTACTGAAATCACATAGCAAAAGGAAAAGAGTAGTGAACGGAACAAACTTTTGTAAAGTGTTTTTAGGAAAGTGGATGCATAGTTCAAGTAGTGAACCTTTTTTTAATGAAGAGAGCTATTTTCAAAGTAATAGTTTGCTGCATGCAGTTGACACCAGAGGTCGTTCATACGAAGTAAAAAATGGTTGCATAATGGAGAAGGAGATAATGGTTCCAAGAGATGAGGTACAAGTGATGGCAGATGAGGCAATGGGGAGACGTCCTAAAGCCCCAGTGTACACTTGGAATTGTAGTAGTATTTGCACTGTGCGTCAGGAATCTATTGACAAATTTCGAGAGTTTCTAAGAGAATATAGTAAAAAAAGTATAAAACAGAAGATTAAGGTGCTTCAAAGTCTGGATCCATGCAGAGTGAGAGAGAATACTGGTTTGCAGGGTCATTCTCTGGCTTGTCTATCTAGAAAAGTGTGCAATAGTGTTTCCATCATTTTAGGATGCTGGCTGTTCATCATACTGAAATGAGAAAGTTTGTGAGACGGTTGTATTTTGCCAAAAGTCCAGCAATAAAGTTAAATGAATTGAATAGGGCTCTGTTCCGAGGAACGGTATCAGATGTAGAGAAGGTTGTTGATGAAATTCAGTTTTGTTACTTTGGTCCTGAACAAAACAGTGCAGAGAAGGACACAGTAAATGAGGAAGAAGTGGAAGAGAATGTAGAACCCTCTGTAAGTAACACATTTAATGATCACATAACAAAATTTGCAATAGTCTCTAATGAAAGACCAAATTTTACTTGTATTTGTTGCCGCAGAACTCATTATAGAAAACAAACTAGGAATGTTGATCTCTACAGAAAGAGTGAAAATGAAGATAATTATAAGTGGAATGATTTTGCCACATATATATTTCTAGAAAATTGTTTTGAATTGGGTGAAGATCAGCGTATTTGTAAATACTGTTACAACAAGTTAGAGGAAAATAGAATGCCGACCAGAGCTGTACATAATAATTTAGAATTGGATGCTATTCCTGCTGAACTTTCTGAATTAAATACATATGAGTCTATACTCATTCAATGTGTTCATCCGTTCCAGACCATAGTACGTATGGAGCCGAAAACTGGTAAATTACCTCCTTCAGATTTACTGAGAGGTTTAAAAGGTAGAGTGGTGTATTTGCCCTTGGATTTGAAAAAAAATATGGAAACTATTGATGCGGATACTTTGGAAACTGAACCATTAATTATTCTGGTTAATGGTGTACCTACAAAGAATAAGAAGATTTGGCAGCAGCTGGTAGATGTGCGGAAAGTACAAAGAGCAAATTTGTATTTGAAAAAGAATAACAAATGGTATGAATCAATTTATATAGAAGAAGAAGAAGAAGAAGATTTACAAGAAGACACAGAAACACCAACTGGACAAATTGAAAAAGTGGACAAGTCAAAGGAAGAAGAAATTTATGAACATTTTAGCATACATCCTCTTCATTCGAAAGAAGTTATGGGAGACAATATTGATCTCTTTCAGATGAAGAAAGCAAAAGGAACTCCCGTGAGTGTATGGGAGGAGAGCTTGGAAGCTCGATGTTTTCCCCAGCTGTTTCCTAAAGGAAAAGGAGGACGATACGATGAACGTCCAGAACAGATTCCAGCTTCTGAGTATCGGACTACAAGACTATATGCTGAAGATCCCAGATTTCGACAAAGTATTCCTTATTTGTTCCATCTTTTATTTGAAAGCGACTTGTCTGCACTGTCTTATGCAGTAAATCACATTTTAAAAAGTGGAGTACATTTACAAAATGTGTCTGCTAAGGATTTTATGGAGAAAGTGCAGCACCGAGATGATCATTTGGAAACACAACTGATCAATCTGATGGCTTGTCAGCGTGGGACAAATGAATATTGGTACAGACGCCATGGTGAACTAAAATGCATGTTACGGAATTTAGGAACACCAACATGGTTCCTTACCCTAAGCTGTGCCGAGTACGCTTGGGATGATTTACTGGATTTTCTACGAGAGGCCAATTCAAACATTAAAAACATCGAATACAAGACAGCAGGAGAACTGTGCTCATTGGATCCGGTTAATGTTTGCAGATATTTCAATCATAGATTTGAGGCTATGATGTCCTTCATCTGCAATAAAAAAAATCCACCCCTTGGAGAAGTAGTGGATTTCTTTTGGAGAAAAGAGTACCAGGCAAGAGGTGCTCCTCATATTCATATGCTGTTGTGGATCAAGGATGCCCCAAAGTTTGGAACAGATACTGATGAAGCAGTGTTATCTTACATTGAAGAATATGCAACATGTGCTATACCAAAAAGCACAGAAGAGAACAAGTTAAAGGAGCAAGTTTTACGTTTCCAAAGTCATCGGTGTGGAAAATACTGTCGACGGAAATACAAGAGCAAAGAAAAATACTACACTAAATGTCGATTTGGATTTCCTAGACCTGTTCTTTCAAATGGAAGAGTAAACAGTTTTATGTCAGCTGTGAGACATACTATCACAAGAAAATCACCTAAGAATACCTACAACCTTAAAAGAAAAGAAGAATCAAAAAATATAAATGACTACAACCCAGTCATTTTATCCATGTGGAACGCTAACATGGATATACAGTATGTTGCTGACAATTCCATTGCTGTTGCTCGATATGTAACGTCTTACATTACAAAATCAGAAAAAACAGAATTGAAGGAAATGTGGGAAGAGATTTCTCACGAGAAGACTGTCAGTAAGAAGCTGTACAGTTTCAGTTTGAAGATGTTATCGCATCGAGAAATTGGATCCTACGAATGTTCAGATAGGTTATCTTCTGCAAGTCTCTACTCGAAGTCAAGAAGAATAATTTGGGCAAGTTTAGGCCTTGCAGCAATGAGAAATCGGGTACTGAAATCTGTAGGAGAAATTGAATATTTGGCCGAGAATGACCCAGAAAGTACAGATATTTTGAAATCAAACATGTTGGACACATATTATCCCAAGAGAAGTCATCATCTGGAGAACATGTGTCTCTATGAAGTGCTGCAGAACTACATTTATTCACGGAAAGCTGCAGAAGACATCAACAATGGAAAATATAAAGTCGTTGGTGAAGAAGGATGTTTGGTGAAGCAAACAAAAGGAAGTTTGATAAATCACCGGAAGCTGAGTTGCGACACTACTGACAAGAAGGAATTTTACTACTTGGCTCTTTTACAGTTGTTTAAACCATGGCGTACAGAGGATGAACTACTGGGAGAATTCCAGAGCTATGAAGATTCTTTTAATGCTTGCAAAGACAGCATACAATGCAGTACATTCTCAACTTATCTGCAAATGTTAAATGAAGAAATTGAACAGGAAAACTACAATTGCAGCAGAAATAGCTAGAGATAGTTCTCAGGACAGCCAAAGTTCAGGAACACTCAGTCAAGATCCCCTAGGACAACCAATCGTTGAAAATGAAGCATCAATAGCCATGAATGAAGTGGAAACGGCTATGAATAAAGCTCAAGAAGAATTTATAGACTTAGAAAATTTGGAAAGACAACTGAATCAAGAGCAGCAACAAATTTATGAAGAGATCAAAAACAAAATTGATCACGGATTTCTACATGAAAAAAAAGAGTGCTCATGCACATCATTTCATCCAATCAGGATGTATGTAAGCGGACAAGCTGGAACTGGAAAAAGTTTCCTAATAAAAGTCATCAGAAGCTACCTAAAGCAAAAAACGGATTCTACTTTGTCTTGTGTGGTTACTGCTCCAACTGGGTTAGCAGCATATAACATAAAAGGAATCACTTTACATCGTTTGCTAATGTTACCAGTGGAGCATGAGAACAAAATACAATTCAACAAGCTAACTGGAGAAGCATCCTTGGAAGTTTCAAGAGTATTGAAGAAGATGCAAGTTCTCATTATTGATGAGGTGAGCATGGTATCAAACTTAATGCTTGCCTTTGTGCATTTAAGAATGCAGCAAATTTTGAAGACAGACTATGACATGTTATTTGGTGGAAAACACGTCATAGTTTTTGGAGATCTTTTGCAACTTACTCCAGTTAAAGGACAACCAGTGTTTAATACTGTCACACATGAAGACACGAAGAAGTCATTGGGAAGCATCGGAAATACAAATATTTGGTCCTTCTTTGAGTACAAGGAACTTACTACTAATATGAGGCAAGCAAACGATGAAGAATATGGAAGTATTCTGAAAGATATCAGGATTGGACTACTCACAGAAGTTGGCAAAAAAGCATTACAGAGTCGGCTGCTACATAATTTATTTCCAAAGGAAGAAATAGTTGCAGAGAAGATATACAAGAACATTGCAGAAAACAAAAGTGTCATCTGCTTAATGCCAACTCTACGTGAATGCTCAATATTCAATGAGGAGCTTTTGAAATTGGAAAAGGAAGAGATCAGGAAATTGGAAGCAGTGGACAAAATTGAGGATGGAAGAATTACTGTCACAGTAACAGGCAAAATGAAAAATAAATTGGACTCACTAGAGAAGAACATCTCCAAAACAGCTAGATTAGAAAAAAATCTATATGTTTGCATGAACTGTAGAGTATTTTTAAGAAGAAATTTGGATGTTGAAAAAGGTTTAGTTAATGGAGCGATGGGAAGAGTTGTGGGTTTTATTAATTATCAGAAAAAAGAAGGAGTTGAATGTTTAAAAATAAAATTTGATCAGTTAGAAGAAGTTAAAGATATTTGTCGTTGTACAGTTCGTTTCATGCTTGTGAAAGACTTATATGTACGTAGGAAGCAGTTTCCGTTTTCTCTAGCATATGCTGTAACTATTCACAAGTCTCAAGGATTGACTGTAGATTGTGCATTTGTGAACATTGGTTCAACTGTGTTCAAAGAGGGTATGGCATATGTTGCTTTGTCACGAGTGAAAACATTATCAGGTTTATTCATGATAGACTTTGATGACTCAAAAGTTAGTGCTGATACAAACTGTGTAAAGGAGTATAATAGATTAAGAAGAAGCTATGCTCCTCATTTAGGTCAGTATCCTGTGTTAGAGAAACGTGTAGTTTCTCGTAAAAGAAAAAATGAGAATATCTGTAATGAAGATGTAGAGAAGAGGAAAAAAAGAGGAGTGATGTAATTGTAAGCAAAAAGAAAAAGGAAAATGAAGAACAGGTTGTAGGATGTCATTTTGAAAATAGCTCTGGTGTCAACTGCTACGCAAATGTAGTGCTGAATGTTGCATTTTATCTGGAAAGTTTGCAAGAGCAGATAATAGTAAATCAGGGAAAAAGATTCTGTTCAGAGCTGACTCTCCTTTTTCAAAAGCTAAGTAAAGATAAAACTCAAATAGAAAGTGCTACTGAAATTAGAAAAATTTTAGATGTATGTTCAGGACGAACACAGTTTTCTCAAAATGTACAGCAAGACGCACAGGAATTCTTGTTGTATTTTCTTCAGGTAGTGGAAGAAGAAGGAGTTCCCATTGAAATTTTTTTTGGTCTCTCTTATAAATGGGAACATAGTTGTGAAAATTGTTATAATATATGTGGCTCTAATGTTGATAATGAAAGGTTTATTTATTTGACATTGCCAGAGAGTAAAACAGTTACTTTTGCAAAATTAGTTAAAGATGCTAATCATAGCATGAAATGTGGTGAGTGTAAATCTGACATGTTTTCAACATTAATTTTAAAGGAATACGGTCAGTATGTAATTTTAATGATGCAACGATGTAGAGCTGATGGTTCAAAATTGGATACTTTAATAAAGAAGTTTACAGGACAGCACTTATCAATTTCAGGAAAAACTTTTGTAACTGTTGCAATAATTTTCCATGATGGACCTACTGTTACTTCTGGACATTACACAGTTTATCTTAAATGTGAAAAAGGCTGGACACTGTGTAATGATTCCCAATTGATTTTCAAGCAACGTTTGCCTTTTGATTTAGCAAATTCCTATCTAATCTTCCTGAAACCTAAATTTTAGACAGATTTGGCAAGATCTCGACAAAATAATTTTACCATTTTACTGGATTACCATTGCAATTTTATAGAAAAAAGATTTTTTAAATTATCATTTGGCCTAATGGAAAGATAACCAATTGTAATGTGGACTTTTTTAATTTTAAATGAAACTTTGAAAAACCAATAATTTAGAGATAATCAGTAACATCTGCACAATTTAAATTTTGGAATGTTATTGGACTGCCATTGGAAATTTTTTCAAAAAAGATTTTAAAAATTACTATTTGGCCATGCGGAAAAGTAACCAATTCTATTGTGGACTTAATAAATTATTCAAAAAATTTTCGTGAACCAAAATGTTACAGAGAATCAGTGAGATCTGGACAAATTAAACTTTAGAATTTTATTGGATTACCGTTTGAAATTTATTCCCAAAAAAAATTTAAAATTACTATTTTGCCTAAAGGAAATGGAATCAGATGTATTTTGGAGTTATTTGAGATATAATATTGTGATTATACTTCTGAAACAAACATATCAGACGGTATTTTAAAGAAATAACTATTGGTATTAGATGATATTTTTTTAGAATATTATGCATTTCTATAATGTTAAGTTTAAGTAAAAAGAGATTCTGGGCTTTTTTATTACAATCTTTGTGATTGTTATTTTTTTTTGCCCGCTGTAAAATGATGAATGCAATTGCTTTCACAATTTATAGTGAAATGCAATATATTCTGAAAACAGCAAAAATAAGGCAAAAATATTTTTGGGAAAAAAATGTAAATATGTGTACTGTATTATAAATTGTTTTAAAAATATGAATACTTTTTTCTTTTTTTTCAGATTGATATAGAAAATTTTCGAAAACTAGAACCATTTTTAAAACTATTTTTTAAAAAAACAAATGAATAAATATTTTTTTGAGTGAGTATGGTAAGTCAATAATAATAATTGTAGTCTCTCAAGGACCTTGTAATGTGATAATTGATTTTTAGTGTTTTTTTTAAAAAATAAAAAAAAAGTACGCGCACCGTACGCGTACGGTAAAAAAAAAAAAAAAAGTTTTTAAAAACATATGTAAAAAAAAGATGAAAGATAAGGTTGGCTCTTAAAAGAACCGTTGTGTTCATGCAGGGACAGAGGAAAGAAAGCATGGAAAAATTAGTCTCTGTGACAAGTGTGCTGATCTATTTTGTTGTTCACTAGGGAAACACTGGTCTCCCTATGACAAATTAGATCATGACAAGAGGCACATCGAATATCAACCCTCAGAAAACGAGGGTTATTTCCAGAGGGCCAGCAGAAGGAGATGCTCCCCCCACAGATGAAGGGCTCACCTGACCTGCAGAAGAAGGAGTCAGCCCTGCAGATGATGGTCCAGGCTGAGCTGCTGTGGATGTACTTGCTTGTCTTTCTGAAGAGTTACCTCCAAAAATATGACCATGTGTCCTTCTGTGTACATCCTGGAGGTGTCTCTTCATGGTGTGATTCCCAAAGGAATACTTCCTGTCAGGATTACCTCTAGAAAGTACACGCTGACACAGCCTGCAAGTTACTAAGGGTGCATTCACCTTTTGCTGGCCTTCAGGAAAAGTAAAATAATCCCATACATAAGAGGGCTTTTGTTTCCTCGATCTCTGCCTCAAGACAGTGCTGCTAGTGCTAGCCTCACTCTCAGAAGAGCTCTGCTGTTCTGCCATCGTATCCCAAAGACAAACCAGCTCCTTCTCCCAAGGGATCACAAGCAGAAATGAGGGGAATGGGTGTGGTGTAGGAGAGTTCTAGAACTGAAAGTAGTTTCAACCAATCAAAAGTTGTGTTTCATGATCACATGACCTACCGTACGCTTACGGTACGCTTACGGTACGCTTACGGCAAAAGTGCGCATGCGCGTAAAAAAGACACGCGCTTGCGCGCATGCGCATAACAGTCACTACCCGACACTTCCGCGTAACGTGCGCGTGTAGCGTACACGCGTACGCGTCCCACGCGGAGGACGCGCGGCTACGCAAATTGCGTAACTATACGCAAACAGCGTAGATAAATACGGACGTTGCGTAAACCGTACGCTTACCGTGAGCTTACGGTACGCGTACTAAAAAAAAATTTTAAAAAAAGGAAAAAATGTATTGCTAATAAATTTTACATGTTTATTTTATAAAATATATTAAAAAAAACATATTATAGAATTTTAAAAATGTAACCATAGTCTTTAAAAAAGGATAGAAAATTAAAATAAAAATATGTTTAAAAAAATAGAAGAAAAAAAACAAAATTAGCATTTAAAAAACCTTGCAAATTCACTGAAAAAACCATGGGTTTCACACACGTTACAGTTAGGACTTAGCATTTAAAAAACCTTAGAAATTCAGTGAAAAAACCATAGGTTTCACACACGTTATAGTTAGGAATTAGCATTTAAAAAACCTTAGAAATTCAGTGAAAAAAACCATAGGTTTCACACATGTTATAGTTAACTGGACATTTTACTAGTAAAAAACCATTGAAATTGCCCCGTTATAGTTAGTTCAGCTAACTATAACTCGCGCGCCCGCAATGCACTGCTGATGACGTCACATATTACATCACTCATGACATGGTCAGTGACATCACTCATGACATCACTGATGACATCTCAAATGACATCACTGATGACATCACTGATGACATCATCCTTGTGATAGAGTGGCAGACCTCCTCTTCCCCTAATATAACCTTTGATACACACAATCAAAAATAGAAATTAAAATTTTAAAAACAATGGACATACCAATACCAGTTACAACAACCTATACAGTAATTCTAAGATCCAAATACACATCCACTCATTCACCAACAGTCCTATACAGTCACTCATACATGTACTCACTCATCATATGTACTCATACACGTATACATCCTGTTACACAATGCCACTCATCCATAGAGGTACTCACACACATAGTTAGTCATGCTAATAAAGAATCAAACATACATTTACTTGCATATACAGTTATACACACACCACCACACTTACTTCTACGGAAACTTACACATACTTAGTCTTTTAAACAATCACTTATAGAAACACATACTTATTCATACAGGAACTCTTTCAATCTCTCACTCTCACATATACTCACATATATACACCAATAGTCACATATACTAGTTTAAAACATATGTAGTTACACATAAAGACACTATTGAGACAGTCATTCACTCACTAACACACCCATACATACACTCATCCACCCATACAGTCCTGCACACATGCTGTCTTCAACACATACAAACAATGAGTCACTCATTCATGCACCCATGCACTACGTAATACCCCTCACCGAACCAGACACTCACACTCATACTGATACTCAAAAAACCAACTAATAACCTATTTAGACACTCATGTAGCTACACACCAACCCATGCAGCCACTTATACACAAAGTGAGAGACTGATACAGATATTTACATATTTAAACATTACTCACTAAGCCATGTATTCACTAAGATACACTTAATCAGTCAGTAATACAATCAATTTTTCAAAAACAATTCATCCATTTAGACACTTATATACCCATTTATTCTTCCATCGACCTTGAGATATACATATATAAAACATATTTAATTTTCAGAAAAACACACATTCACTGGATGATGTCATCAGTGATGTCATCAGTGATGTCATTTGAGATGTCATCAGTGATGTCATGAGTGATGTCACTGACCATGTCATGAGTGATGTAATATGTGACATCATCAGCAGTGCATTGCGGGCGCGCGAGTTATAGTTAGCTGAACTAACTATAACGGGGCAATTTCAATGGTTTTTTACGAGTAAAATGTCCAGTTAACTATAACATGTGTGAAACCTATGGTTTTTTTCACTGAATTTCTAAGGTTTTTTAAATGCTAATTCCTAACTATAACGTGTGTGAAACCTATGGTTTTTTCACTGAATATATATATATATATTCACTGAAAAAACCATAGGTTTCACACATGTTATAGTTAGCTGGACATTTCACTCGTACAAAACCATTGAAATTCCCCGTTATAGTTAGTTCAGCTAACTATAACTCGCGCGACCGCAATCCACTGCTGATGACATGAGTACATATGATGACTGAGTACATGTATGAGTGACTATATAGAAGTGTTGATGAATGAGTGGATGCGTATGTAGATTTTGGAATTACTGAATAGGTTGTTCTAACTGCTATTGGTATCTCTATAGTTTTCAAAACTTTAGTTTGTATTTTTCAAAGTGTGTATCAAAGTTTATATTAGGATAAGAGGAGGTCTGCCACTCTTACACAAGGATGATGTCATGAGTGATGTCATGAGTGATGTCATTTGAGATGTCATCAGTGATGTCATGAGTGATGTCACTGACCATGTCATGAGTGATGTAATATGTGACGTCATCAGCAGTGGATTGCGGTCACGCGAGTTATAGTTAGCTGAACTAACTATAACGGGGGAATTTCAATGGTTTGTACAAGTGAAATGTCCAGCTAACTATAACATGTGTGAAACCTATGGTGTTTTCAGTGAATTTTCAAGGTTTTTTAAATGCTAATTCCTAACTATAACGTGTGTGAAACCTATGGTTTTTTAAGTGAATATATATATATATATATATATATATATATATATATATATATATATATATTATCTACTGGCGGTCGCCAGTAGATAGTTATAGTTAGGACCCTGTTTCCATAGGAAATCCGCGACATTCTATTTTGAATAACTATGGCGCCGGTCGTCGAATCCTCGCAAATTTTTCAAAATAGGTGTGGCGCTACGCTCCGCTCCTACCCTGAAAGTCTCGGGGGGATTCATCAAGCGGGGGTTGAGATAAAAGGGGGGTCCCAAAACGCGTTTTTCCCATGCATTTTTCCATAGGACCTTTAGACAGAGCTACAGCCCGAACGGCTGAACAGAATTTAATGAAATTTGGCAGAGAGGTAGTCCTCAGGTCAAGGAAGTGCCTTTTGTAGGTTTGGTGTAAATCTGTTCAGTAGATTCTGAGAAAATAGCCTTTAAATCAATATATATATCTGAGCCAGCTTACGGTGCGCTTACGGTGCGCTTACCGTACGCGTACGGTGACGTGCGCGAGCGCGATTCTGATTGGCCGTTAGATCTTAGTAAACATTCGAATTGGTCGAAACCAGGAAGCGGCGGCCGCCATTTTCTCCCTCGCACTCTGACAGGGGGTTGAAAAACAAAGTGCAAAACCATGTAAAGGGGCTGTTTAGACAGCTCCCAAGCACCTAGCCATGTCGAGGGAGTCCCCAACGATCCCCCAAGTGAAAAAAGGGAATTTTAATTTTTTCGACAATTTCGCCGATTACGCTTACCGTACGCGTACGGTAATAAATAATACAATTAAAAAAAAACAAATCCACATTCTCACCACCCCGTGTGCAAATGGCGCCCGAAGGGCACCATTTGGGCATGGCTTATCACAGATGAACAAAACATATATTTTACCTGTCACAACGATGCTCATCATATGTCCTCCATGTGCGCACGGTGCGCGAAGCGCATCGTGCGTTCATGGCCCATCTAGCGTAACGTGGGCACGCGGTGCGCAAAGCGCACCGCGTGCTCACTGTGCGCGCACGGTGCGCAAAGCGCACGGTGCGCGCACGGAACGAACTGCGTTAAGTGGGCGCGCACGCCACAAATGGCGTAAAGTAACTTAGCATTTAAAAAACCGTACAAATTTACTGAAAAAACCATAGGTTTCACACACGTTATAGTTAGGAATTAGCATTTAAAAAACCTTGCAAATTCACTGAAAAAACCATAGGTTTCACACATGTTATAGTTAGCTGGACATTTTACTGATAAAAAACCAATGAAATTCCCCCGTTATAGTTACTGTAGGCAACTATAACTCACGCGACCGTAATCCTCTGCTGATGACATATGTGTCTTTATGAAAAAAAAATATTTGTAATATATGTATAGCTAAAATTTAATGGAAGAAGACATGGGCAAATAAGTGTCTAAATACAGTATTAGCATCAGCAGAGGATTGCGGTCGCGTGAGTTATAGTTGCCTACAGTAACTATAACGGGGGAATTTCATTGGTTTTTTATCAGTAAAATGTCCAGCTAACTATAACATGTGTGAAACCTATGGTTTTTTCAGTGAATATATATATATATACACTGTGAGTCTGTGTGCATTTGGCAACCACTGTGAGAGAAGCATTTGGTAACATTGTGTATTTGGTGGCAGATAACTGTTTAAAAACCTGTCATGTTGTCAAGTTTTAGTACAATTAGAAGCCAGTCTTTGCTTATGGTTTGATTACGTGAGTAAGTCTTTGACACAAAAGTGCAGTCCTGAAATATGTAGATTGTGTGCAGTTCCCTTACCACTTCCACAGTAGTGAATGAGTTTTGGTAAACTTCAAGGGATAGTGGTTGTTGTCTAGAATTACATAGTGAGTCTGTCTGCATTTGGGAACCACTGTGAGAGAAGCATTTGGTAACATCGTGTATTTGGTGGCAGATAACTGTTTAAAAACCTGTCAAGTTGTCATGTTTTAGTAGCATTAGAAGCCAGTCTTTGCTTATGCTTTGATTAAATGAGTCAGTCTTTGACACAAAAGTGCAGTCCTGAAATATGTAGATTGTGTGCAGTTCCCTTACCACTTCCACAGTAGTGAATGAGTTTTGGTAAACTTCAAGGGATAGTGGTTGTTGTCTAAAATTACACAGTGAGTCTGTGTGCATTTGGGAACCACTGAGAGAGAAGCATTTGGTAACATTGTGTATTTGGTGTCAGATAACTGTTTTAAAACATGATGTTGTCAAGTTTTAGTAGCATTAGAAGGCAGTCTTTGCTTATGCTTTGATTAAATGAGTCAGGCTTTGACACTAAGGTGCAGTACCATGTACTATTCTGTTCACTGTGGCAGAACTGAAAATTTAAAAGTTTTACCTAAGCACTGTCCTAGAAGTAGTCTGATTATTTAGTCAGTTTCTAAGGGCCAAATAGATTTCTTCAAATAAAAGTGTTCTAACATACCCAAGTAGTCATGCAGTGAGCCAGGCCTTAGCACATGGACTGTTGTAAATGCCTATGCAGTATGGATGCAATCCTCTAATCACCTACACAGTTGTGTTTCACACCTTCTATTCCCTAGTTAGTATTCATACTCTTCTAGCAAACACCCTGTCACTCACCCAGTGTGTCTCCTTATAATACTGTAATCATTTAGTCAGGTAGCATGTAGTCTTTTAGTGAGGTAGGTTTTAGGGCATGAACTGCTTCAAAGTAGTATGCACTATGCATGTAGTCTTTTAATGATCGTCACACTTGTGGTGCAGGGCTATAGTTTCATAGTCAGTTTTTATATAAAATGTGTTTGTACAGTAATGGAATAGTATAAATTTGAAAGTTATTAATATACATTTATTTGTGATTCTTTTTTACAGATACAGAACAGGAGTGTTTCTCATCTGTTTGCACTCTTCTCGTGCAAGATTGTTTGGATGAAGGGTCCTTAGGTGTTTCATCATACTTGCTGTGCTGCACGAGTATTTTTTGTTAGGATCCCCTCGTAACAGAACTCTTTTGCAAATCTTGCGAGTGACAAAGGTGGCATTGGTCTTTGTTTGCCCCTTGAAAAAGTTAAAAATGTCCACATCACTGAGGAAAAACGTTGTTGGCGTGGTGCCTTCTGCAAAAAAATTTCTTCAGATTCGGTAAATATTTTATAGCGGCAACATTTACAGTTTTTGTAAGTTAAACTTATAAAATTTTGTTAGCTGTATGCATTTTATATATTTGTGATTTGTTTCTTGTGGTATTTTGTTGAGAATACCATGTTGGTTTCTTTTTAACAATCTTTCTTATTTTCCAGGTCTGTCGTCGACATCCATTGTCCCCACAGTAGTGTTCCGCCTTGTTGTTTTTTATTATTGTTGTTACATTTTGTTTATTAGTTTATTGTTCATATATATGTTAATAAAAAAATAAAGTTTGAAAATAGTTTTTCGTTTATATATTTATTATTATAAAAAATAATGTTTGAAAAAAAAATTCATAACGTTTTTGGTTGTTCTTTTAACTGCTGTGTGACTCTTTCTTGTTCTTATTACTGTTATTTGATGGAGTCCACCATGGTGTTAAATTTTGGGGCACTTATCGCTTGAATACTGGTGATATCTGCAGTTTGCACCAACTTCTGAATAGTGTGTTAGATTTATCTCAACTTTACTTCTGTTAAAGTGCTGATAATGAAATGGAGAGTAGCCGTTCCCGTGCAAAAAGACACAAGGTGCACCTTTCCGATTCATTCTAAATACTAAAATCCTGTATTGAATTACACTGAGGTATTGGCTGCACTTACAGTGTACACACAAATTCTATTAAGAAATCTCATTGTATTTATATTGATTTGGAATAGTACATCAGGTGCTGGATCTTGATGAGATACACTGCTCAGTTCGCATATTGTTCTGCACACGAAAAAAATCACATCACAACTTTCACACCAATTGCAATGCGAAACAAATTCCGGCGATAAGACATGTTAGCACCAGGGATTTTACACCTGCTTTCTGCTGGTGTTAAGCAGGACAACTACCTGCACCATGAAAGGGAACACAGCCAAGAGCCACACCAGAACACCCACAGGTACCATAGAGTCAATGAGCATGATACAGGGATACCCATGAGGGCCAGAAGACTCATCTCAACAACTCCAGGACTGCCAATGCCCCCCAAACCCACATCTTATTAAGTGTGTCCCTGTGGTCATTGTCTTAGCATGATAGGCACGAGCCCTGCAACATCACAGTGTGCTGTCACCTCAGTGTTGGCAGTGAGCCTGGATGTGTAGCTATGCACGCATCCTCCTGCATGCACAACTGGCGTGTGCTGGTCTGGGGTTCACAGGTCAGTGCAGGGGTATGCCTATCCGGCAAGGGGAACGGGGTGTCTCGGACATGTCCGTGTACAGGAAGTGCGGTAAGTGTGTCTCTGTGTTCTGGTGTGGCTGCTACAAGAGCCGCAGCAGTCGATGTTGTAAAGTGGCATGCACCATCTCCAAACGGCACTGTGATGTTGTACTTGGAATGTAGCAGGACATGCGCAAATAGGCATTACAATGGTGTGCCGTACGAGTGTACGAGATACAACAGCGCACCTTACAAAAGTATGGGGGCTCGTGGGAGGGAGGAGCAGCCGTTTGGCAACATAACACACAGCAAATTCAACCATGTGCAAATGCTGGGCATCTCATCCATTATGACCACGGTCGTAGACATCCCACAACACCAACGACTGGCCTTTGTACACATCCTGTATGAATGCAGCGTGGTTTTCACTTCTATGCTCGTTCAGTGGTGTCATGTTGGCGGATTGTGTGACTTGTGCTCCTTGTTGGTGTGTTTCATTTTGGCCATTGTTAGTCTATATGTGTGTTGTCCTTAATTGTGCATGTGTGCCATTCTGTTCATCTCCCCCCTCCCCCCACTCCCTGCTTCTTCCTCTTGCTAGTGCTGTTGTGTCTATAATGTTGTTGCTGCACACATAAATACATGTAAAGAATAAATTAGAATAGTTTCTTGATTCTTTTAGGTTTCAAAACTTCTCTATTGGTTTCTTTTTAATTTTCCATATGAACCGTTTTTTAAATATTCAACAACACATAGAATTCTGAAGTGCAACGTATTCTATCAACACACTTTCTAGAACATTCTACCACACGTGCAGGTTAAAAGTTCATCAATTTTTTAAAACTTAACGATATTTTTTTGTAACATTTTCTTGAATATTTAACGACAACTGCAGGTTAAAAGTTGACGATTGTTCGAACAGTGCCTTCCAAAAGCAAGTAGCAGGTGTGGTTGAGCTGAGAAAATTTTATCCTATGATATGTACTCCATGTTGAAACTGCATTTTCTTAACCAATCACAAAGATGCTTTTCCACAAAACTAATGTGCACCCTACTTTTAAAAAAGAATGCTTTTCATGATATCTTTAGAGATAAGTTTTAGATAGGAATTAGCATTTAAAAAACCTTTGAAATTCACTGAAAAAACTATAGGTTTCAGGGGCGTTATAGTTAGGAATTGGCATTTAAAAAACCTTAGAAATTCACTGAAAAAAACAGAGGTGTTATAGTTAGCTGGACATTTCCCTCGTACAAAACCCTAGAAATTCCCCTGTTATAGATAGTTCAGCTAACTATAACTCGCGCCCCCGCACTGCACTGCTGATGACGTCACATGTTGCATATTACATATCACTCATGACATGGTCAGTGACATCGCTGATGACATCACTGATGACATCTGAAATGACATCACTGATGACATCACTGATGACGTCATCCATGTGATAAATTACTGCATCTTCTCACACCCTTTGATATACTCAATCAAAATTTCAGACGTCCATTCTCAAAACCATAGATACTCCAATACCAATAACTACATACCCACTCATTGACTCTTAGATCTACACACACATCCACTCACTCACCTGTACAGTCACAGTCACTCAGTACAGGACTATCATATGCATTTATACACCTACATAGACACTCACACACCACCAATCATCCATAGAGCTACTCTCACACCTAGTCAGTCATGCAAATAATTAATCACACTCCCATTTGCTCACCTATGCAGTTATACACACACAAGTTCACTTACTCATAAAAATAGTACCACATTCTTACGCTCTTATACAATCACTGATACAAGCACACACTCATCCATACAGCCACTCTCACAATCATACACTCTCACATATACCCACTTATATACTCTTACACACATATATACTGCCTTTCACATATGTAGTTACTCACACATGTACCACTGAGATATACATTCAATCACTAACACACCCATACATACACTCACCGAACCATACCGTCCATCACAGATGCACTGTTAAAACCATGCACCCATAGAATCACCCACTCACACGTGTATGCACAGAGTCACACACACCCCACCCACACAAACACTCTGGCACCCAAACAGATACTCAGACAACCAATCAATAACCCATACAGACACTCATATTGCTATTCACAAAACCATGCAGCTGCTTATACACCAACAGACAGACAGATACAGACATTCACAGTTTAGTCACTAGTCTGCAGTAAGATAAGTTTAATGACTTACTTATAGAGTCAGTCACACACCTACTAAATCATCCATTCACACACTCATACACCCACTCATTCTTCCATAGATTTTTCCCTTTATATATATATTAAACATCCCCTACAGTGGTACTACAAAATTGGCTCCAGGCTTACCATTGCAGTCCAACTAAAGGTGTTTTCAATCTACAATTCAACCTAAACCCTTTTGATAGGTCTAAACCTTGCTTTTACATACAAATAATTCACCCCAAATAGGGCCTATAGTCAAGAAGGCAGGGAGCATGATGCTTAAAAGTAGAACATGAGGATATTTAATATTGAACATGTCCTTATGGAGACTACCAACTTAAAGCTGTTTTTATTGTAGCAATGCTGACTATTTCATTAGGAAATACTGCGATGCAATATTACATTTAATAATGCTATATGCGGCTGGAAAGGGGCTGCAAATGTCATTATTAGATTCTGTAATATTTATTAAAAGCTCAATTCATTGATGGAGTAAGATGTTTAATAAATAGTAAAGAGAGGGTACTTTTAGAAAACCTTCTTCTTCCTGCTTAAGCCTCTGGAGGCTAATTTGCATTAGTTTCTTGCTACAGCCCTCTGACTGCTCAACCATGAATGAAGTCTGAAAAGCTGACCCCAGGGTAGTTCTCCTGCAGGATGTCCATTTTTGGCAGGGCCCAGAAACTTAGCTAACTTCAAGGGCCTTTCCCTGTCTAAGGCAGATGCCAGGTGACACCTTCCCAGGCCCAATCTTTGTTCCCCATACCATTCAGGCTCCAATCACAGTGTAGAGGGATTTGTCACCAGATTGGGCAGAAGTGGCCATAGAGAAGGGGTTGCTCACTTCCATTGCCACACTTCTGGAGTGGGGACATAGTCTCTGCACACCAGGAGAAGGGTTTTACATCATGGGATTAGGGAGATAGGGATACTCTGAGATTGTTTCTAGTGAGGCACACAGGAAATGCTGTAAAAGTGGGCAGAACAACCCCTAGGAACAATTACCTCTTCGGTTGGGGAGAGCCATCCATAAGCTGGTACGAGTCATAAAATTGGCATCGCAAGTACTCCCCTCAGATACCTTTCTGGCACAGAAGAACAGAAGAAGACTGGACTTGCCATCTATGACCTGAGAGGAGACCTGAATGACTAGACCTGGTCCAGGACAAAGATGTAGACTGCAAGGTTCATAAACCTGACCTCCTGTTTAAGCTACAGGGACACAACAAGCTACAAGAGACTGTTTCTGCAGATGCCTAGGTGACCAGTTCTAATTGTACCGGCCTTAGATCTTGCTGGTGGCTTCTGCTGGTGTGAGTCATAACCCCCAAGTGCTATATATGATGTCATGGAACCTTGACTGTATCAAAGTTTACTCCTCGTAACATCCTCAAAATCTGAGATTTAGAAACTTTATGGCTCCAAAGATATGCGAAGAATCAGGACAAAACAGCTTCTGCTGGGCTGAAGATTCTGGTTTTCCCCTTTCAGAGCTTTTATGCAGCTGCAAACTTTATTCAGCTGGATTTCATCGAGAAGATATCTAGCCTCTTAGAGCCCCCTTGGTGCACAGCCAGCAGTATCGTCCTGCTGGAGGAATATGAGTTCCAAAAAAGTGACTGAGTTTGAACAAAGAAATCTTGATGCCAAAAGTATCTGGCTGGCAAGGGACCTTCTTTGAGCTTGAAATTCAAATTTCTCTCACTCAGCGCTTTCAACCAGAAACCAACAGCTTCAATACATTGTCTGATGGTTTTCTGACTTAGTAGAACCCTCCTTGGCTACAGCCCATGGCCTTGCACCACTGAAAATGATAGACTTGCATTTTTTTGATTTCTGAGGTAAAGTGTTAAGGACCAGATGTGGTCAACTGTTCACAGTAGACTAGGACCTATGTCCGATCTCATTGAAGTGAGAATGAGATACAGAAGCCAGTTTAGACCTAGTCATAAGTTATTGTTAATTGTTATTGTTAATTGTGACTTGCAGAGCGCTTAATACCCGCAGGTCTCTAAGCGCTGTGAGAAGAGTAGCTACAGTCCCCCGGGTGAGTGTAACCCCAGACTAAACTGTGTTATGCCCGAGAGTCGGTGAAGAGGAGAGTCTTCAATTTCTTCCTCAATGGCAGGAGGGCTTTCATGCCCAAAAACCCTCCTGCCATTTAGGAAGTCTGGAAGTCAAAAAAGTCCTGCTTCAGAAAGGGACATTGTCACTTTTTTGAGGAGTGTGCTAACATTTCTTCTAAGTTCTAATGCAGAAGAATACTTTTTCACTTGTTCAGGAGAAAAATCCCCCCTGAGCATTCTGCTGCTAATGTGTAGCTGCTATTGTGGAACTGAAGACTAGATACTAGAAACAGGCTGGTTCTGCTGGAGCTTTGGAGATTTCTCACTGAAGATTATCAAAGTCCCAACACAGAATGTCATGTTTTTGAGGTGCAGGGAGCCTTGAGCATTAACAAGTTAAGTTTGAATATGACATTGTGGAACTGTTGATATTTTACATTTTTCTGGAGGGTTCCGCTGAAGCTCCTGATGAAACATTTTCAGTAGTTCCCAAACATTCTTCTGGTTTCCAAACAACCACAGACGCACACTTTTAAGGCCCCCAGGGCCTAACAGGAGGCACTTAGTCACTTAAAGGATGTCTGGCAGAGGAAAACAACATGGTCCTCTCCAGTACATGTCCAGTAGCCATTGGCCAGTGGGGCACTTAAAGGAAAAGGCCTCTTACTGCTTGATGTGTCCTTGAAGCCAGACAGAAGATCAATCAACTGACCATTGGAGTCTACTTCTTTGTCCTAAGTATAAGAAAGAGAAGGTTGAGTCTTTGAGGATCCTCCCAAGGTCACAGACAGCAGGTCTGTTCTGTTTCTGAGGTTCTGCTGGTCCAGTAAGTGTTCTAAGGAGTTACCTTGGGGTGCAACATTTATGTCTGTCACTAGCTGTTGGTTGGGGTGACAACTGGCTCTTTCCTAATCAATAGGGTAAATGTTTCTGGGGACAGCACTACCCACATGTAAGCAGTTTCTATTTGGCCTGCTACAACAATCCCACAGTGTACCTTATTCTCAAAATCCAAAATGGGGGAACCCTTCTCGTCTTGTGCAGAGCTGGTGTTTCTCTCCCAGAGGTGTGGGCAGGGTAATGAGCAGTCCCCACTTCTGTGGTCAGTCAAAACTAATTCCAAGGGTAGCTTTCCATCCACTGGGTTTGCTAGCAGTCTGACTAAGGGTACAAAGGGCTGCTTCCTTGACGTCCCCCCTTACATTTTCTCATGAAACAACAGGTCACCTTTGAAGTTGATTAAGTTCCTGAATCCACCTTAAATGGTCTTCCTGGAAGGAAAAGAAAAACACTTCCCCACAAAGTGATCATTGTCAATGCTTTGGGAGACGTTTTCAAACTTATTTAATTTAGGACAAATACAGAGTGGGCAATTTTTGGAAAGATATGGGCATTAACCTCAAGAAGCTTCAGGCAGGTTAAAGGTAAATTTCTAAAAGTTAAATTACCCATATATTTAATAAAAAACATACTTTACTATTTTATTGTATTTTTATTAAATATACAAATAAGTCTAAAGGTTAAAACATCTACATTAAGATTCTGTAGTTTGATGTTTCCAATCTGCTGGTTATAGCCTGACCAGTGACAATGTTTTGGGCACAGTTACGAGAGGAACATGCCACTTCCAGTGTCAATCATGTTCCACTTTTATGTGTGATATATTTATTATTTGAAATCATGTTGTTATGCCTTTCAAAAGGGTGATTTTGAAACGTATGCGCAGCAGGGCTCCAGCTGCTGCTACCAAGCTACTCAGGGTAGGCCTAAAGTCATGTGTTCACTGCCACTATAGTGGATGGCACATTAGGTGCTGAAGTCCACAGTTGGCATTACCTTTCTATGCCATGAGTGCAGATTATACACCTTGTACTGTGGTTTAATAGGAGATTTAAATAAGTTAATCATGGATTAGCCAATTTTTGTATGTTGTAGAAGTCCGAGTGCACACTCTAGGTACTGGACAGCAGTACCCCATGACCAGAATCTAAAAAACAGCAATAAAATTCAGCAACCAATTTGGTTGACCATACAAAAAAGGAAATTTATTCACACCAATATTTGAAGCCCCATCTAACCACCATCACAGGGTATGTAGGACATGAGTTTAGCAGACAAAGTACTTCAGCATTAATACTCTATTTGGAGTTGGGTGATCCGTCATGTTTCTGACAGCTGTGCCCAGCAGGCTCTGACATCTTAAACCCTACTCAAATAGCCCAAACGTGTTGGGACCCTTGGAAAGGTTGCATCAGACCATATGAACTATTTAGCATTCTTTTTTTACCACACTGGCAGCCTTGAACTATTTTTTTTTTTAAATGACTTACACACCCTACAAGAAAACTCCCAGGGTGTCAAGGGAATTTGTTTTTGAAAAACAAAACTTTTGTTTGCGTGGCTTTCTCAAAAAGGTAGCTTCTCAGCAATCTTTCAGTGGCTTCAAGGGAGCTGTCAAGGTGGTGGTTGCTCCAAAAGTAAAGATATTTCCATAGGGCCACTGAAGTACTCAAAAACAAGGTGAGGGTTAGTGTGGTCAGGATGGCAGAGGTAATGATCTCTGTCACCATAATAGATCGTGGGCTCACTAAATACACTGAATAAGGCCACTATTGTTTGGCTTCAGCACTCAACCAGTTAGTGGGTAGTGGACTGCTTAATGACAGTAAATAGAGAGCTCTGAGTACCTTCTGAAGGTGTTCATGAGCTGCAGTAATCTATCTAAAGTCATCTCTGGATGTGCTACATAAAGTAGGATGTCATCAGAATAGAGGGAGATTCTATCATTGTAAATGTTATTCTGCCTCAGTCCCCTCACCAATGCACACACCCTGATTGAGGAGACCAGGATTAAAACCCATTGCAAAGTTCATAGGAGATAAAGGTCAACCCTGTCCAATCCCTATTGCTAGTTCGAAAGATTTTTACATTAAGTACAAAGCTGTTCAATTAGGGTCTCTTGATGTGTCTGAATCTGACCCAATAACTTGTTCAAATTTAGGGAGAACTCTGCCCAGCTCTGCTCCTTCAAATTTAGTGAGAGAATCAATAAGCCTAGGCCCAGAGACTAAGTGCTAAGACCAAACACGGGCAGGGAACATGGAATGCACGCATATGCTTTACCTCAAAATCTGAACGGGAAACAGCATTTACAACACTGCCATTACATTGCATTCAATTTACAATTCGGTCGTTATAACGACCACGTTGTTAGAGCGTGATGCCTTAACATCGCAAGTCATTAGATCGACTTGCTGTAGGGGCGCTCTAACTTAAGGAATAGTGTAATTTACTATCCAAACACCTTCTCTACTGTGGCGCAGGCTGGAGTTGGAATACTTAATTATATTATTCCCAATTCCAGCATGTCCCCTACAGCAAGTCGATCTAATGACTTGGGATGTAAAGGTATTGTGTTCTAACAAAGCAGTTGTTGTAACAACCGCGTTGTAATAGAACGTGATGTGATAGCATGCAATGCAACATGCTATATTCAATCTGAACCAGTGATGGTAGAAACCAAGACAAGGGGAAGCACCCACAAAGGGACAGGTGGCGGGGTATTTGGATAGGTGCACAAAGGCCCCCAAAAGCACAAAGACTCATGCTTGTGAATCAGCTATTCAGGTGTGGCTCCTAAGCTATGGCAGAGGTCCGTCGCCCCACTGCTTTTAAACAGTGAGAAACATAAAATACAATAACTTAAAGTTATTTTCATTTTATGTTTCCTGTCCTGCTGCTTTGTAGGGGGAGTGTGGGTGGGGCTACTCAGCTCCCCAAGCAGGGCAGGGGCAGGGTGGTTTCCCCACTCCTGACTGCACAAAGACTGTTTGGACGGCCTTCTCGGGCTGCCTAAAACAATCATGCACAATACCCTGTTCTCCATGCAGGCTGCATTATGCCCATCCTTATAGCCCCTGACTGAGCACCATGTCACTGCACTCAGACTAATCACAATGCTCCATTAGAGCATTGTTACTGGCATAGGGGAGGAAGCCTGGCTGCCTGCTTCCTGTTCCTGTCGGAGGCAGGAGAGCAGAAAAGCAGGAGCACATAAGATGAAGGACCCGGCCTCAAGGCTAGGTTTATTATTTAAATTTCCTATCCCTCCTCCCCATACCAAGCAACATCCAATTCCCTCCCCCCGTGATCCCTCCCCCACCCCAAGCCGGACCCCCACCCATGGGCCATTCCGTTCATGACTGAAGCTATTCGTGTATTACTGAATGTGTAGTAGAATTCTATGTTTTCTGTGTAATAAATATATTGTTTTGTATAGATAGAGAAACACTGGACTGGACATTAATCTTATTGTGCTGCTGGTGGCGTGCTACTGATTCCTGACCCATGGTGACCCCACATTATCCTCCCTGAGATGTCTGTGACTGCTCTCCCTTGCTGCCACTGAGAATCAAGAGTGAAAAGGGTTGTACTTGGCCCAATTTGCAGAGCCATAGTGAGACAAGCCTTGAAACAGCAGTGGCAAAAAGCCTCAGCCCCCAATCTATATATATTTAAATACAATATGTCCATGCATTTCAATGTGGTCTTTAAACCACCAGTCGAGATTTTAGTGTTTCAGTACATAGGTGTTAGGACATAGGGATTCTTGAAATGTGTTGCCATTCATCTTTGGTGAAACAAACATATAGGGCCTGATTTAGGGCTTGGCAGACGGGTTACTGCATCACAAATGTGACGGCTATCCCATCCGCTGTAATACACGTGCCATGGAATATAATGGACTCGTAATACGGCAGACGGGATATCCGTCATGTTTGTGACTGAGTAACCCAGTCTACCAAACTCTAAATCTGGCCTATACTGATTGAGCCCAATCATATTTCCGTATACTGTTAATTCCCAGTAATGAAAGCTTTGTCTCCTTTCAGTGTGGTATTTGTAAAGCACAGATTTATATAATATGATGCTTTGACTAGAATCAATATTATATGAAGAACATCAATGACTATTCGGAGGTCACATAAATAAATTTACAGCTGCAACAAAAGTATTAGTATTCGAGCAGTAATTGATACATATGAAATTCAAAATATTAGGGAAAAATAAGTTCTAACCCCTAAGTCCTGAAGGAAAGAGAGAACGTGAATTTAACAGTTAAAATATCAATATTAAAAAATAAAGGGTAATCAATACCTGGTACAATTTTTTTTTTTTTAATTCTTAAAACAGGAACACCACATTCTTTCCACAATTATATCAGCCAATATATCAGTGTTTATAAGTGATCTTAATTGTGTTGCCTTACATTTCTTTGATTTTGAAATGGACATAGGCATCCCCATTCTGTAACACATTGGGGTTGATTTTTCAATATACAGGGATTCTATTTGCTACAAACCCTCATGTTTGAAAATGATTATAGTTTTGTGAATTCATGTCCTGTTTGTTCATGTAGTGCTTATTGATTCTAATTTGGCAGTTGTTAAATGACACAAACAATTGGATAACTAAGGAAACTGAGGCAAATGGGGATAAATTAGGATCTTAATATACCTATACTAGAAAAATATGTAAGGCAAGAAATAAGCTGATAGTCCTTCATCGGTTCTCCAAAAAAGCAAAACAAACATTGTAAAATGTTATGAGAACAATAATACCCAACCAAAAAAGTCTTTGTTCGACACCTGTCCTGACACAAATAAATGAGCTAACTGAATATTGGGTGTGTACAATAATACACTGAAATAGAGGCATTTGCATCTTCTGTCAAATCAAATGAGCAACCAATGTCCAGGCCAGCACCAATATATGCAACACACATTATGGCTTTTCATTGAAGAGGTAATTGGTCTTGACTGGATTTTTGTTAGCATGAGTAAGGGCAATTATTTA
Source organism: Triturus cristatus (assembly GCF_964204655.1). NCBI lineage: Eukaryota > Metazoa > Chordata > Amphibia > Caudata > Salamandridae > Triturus > Triturus cristatus. The sequence goes on along the minus strand of NC_140590.1, from coordinate 1,123,748,865 downwards.
ATCTTCAGTGAATCAATGTTGAGGCTTAATGAATGTCTCTGATTATAACAATTTAGGGCGCACAACATTTACGGCCATTGAATTATAATTAAAATTGAATGAGTCATCTTAAACAGAGCTATTTGGCTATTGACCCAAGTTAATACCTCGATCAGTATTGCAAGATAACTATGTACAGACATTTGAACTGCCCAAGCTAATTCCACTAACGGGTCTACCTTTTGGGATTCCTTACTGTAGCTGATTCAGGTCATCAAGGTGACTATTCACACCTCATCTTTTTAAAGACTTCCCTATTGAAATCTTTGTGATTTGACCTAGTGAAGGTTTATTAGCTGCAATTGCTTTTTACCATCTCCTGTTTTATGACATCATTGTACATTGTAAGTTCAAGGGTTACAATGACATATATCATGCAGTCACTTATTAAAAGTAGGAATGTCACAGGAAAGCGGAAGCCATGGAAGAGAATGTATGTTCTGTTGCTCTCTTAGTTGAGAGCAGTAGCGGCTCATTGCGCGCACTGCATCGCATTTGGCGATGCAGCGTGTGCAACAAAATTTGTTTTATTTATGTATTTGTATACTTACCTCCGTTCGGCCATAATCCGGAGTTTACTGCCCCTCCCTTCCCCTCCCCCGCCCTGCATCACTGCCCGGCAGCACTCCCTCCAGGAGCCACTACTGGTTAAGAGGAAGCACTGACTGGGTTATTGAACAAACTTAACACAAGACTCTATCCACTTCCAGTCAGCAGTGTTAAATTCCCTTATCCAACCTCTTCATTGAGCTCACACAATCATTTAACACTAAAATATGCTGGTGTTAATTGGAGTGATGCAGCTAATCTCCTCTGGCTCCTGAAAGCTTAAGGTGGGCCTGCCCTTCATCTGCGAATGTGTACCTGTGATTGCTAACACTGCATAAGGCTCAACTGCAATAAAACATTTAAGAGCATATACTAGCTTTTCATGGAAGTGTGTGAGTAAGTAGTGGTGGCAGATCCCAGTGTGCTGGGTTTGCAGATCTGAGCAGTACTGCTGTAGCTGGGGTCTGAAAGGAACTGTCAGCACAAATTTGAATATGGTCTCAACCTCTAGCTTGTCAAAGAAAAGGCAGCAATGATGTCTAGTTTAGGGATTTGCTCAGATTCAAAGTGGCTGTGTTGACACAGGAGATGTATCTAGAGACCACATGGTTTTCATTGTTTACAAATCCAAGGGCATGAATGGGCTCATGGTGATCTCATGCATGCTAAGGCTTGATGTTTTTTGCTTCTAATATATTGGCAGGGGAGCCAAGTGTGCTGCATTGACAGATGGTAAATCTATCCTATAACTCTAAATTATATCCATGGTGTAATCAAATGGCGGAGAGTCTTCTATGATATGAGAGAAGCCAGTTGTAAGAAGGTAGTAAATAACAATCGAAACTAGTATCCTGCGTTGTAAATAGATTTATAAGCAAAGGAATACATAAAAATAATAGGTTGGAGACTTTCTGGGGCCATATTACACATTAGCATTGTTTGCACCTGGTGCACCTTTCAAATGGTGCACCGGGTGCAAACAAAGCAAATACAACCTATTATGTTGTTTGAGCTGCCCTGGGAGCAGCACATTCATGTGAAAACACTGAGCAGCTGCTCCGTGCTTTCACATTGCAGGCGGCAACCGCCTTCCCTTTTAAACGGGATTAGAGATCCCCTTGCAGGCGGGTGCAGTGAGTGACTGTACCCGCCTGCAAGGGGATGTCTGGGGGTCCATGGGACCCCCTTTACCCCCTGCATATGGCTGCTCTCAGGGGGCGCACTGATAGTGCACCACCTTTTAAATTGTGCACTGTCAGTGCGCCTTCTGAGTGCTTCTTTGACTCTGCGCCTGCATCTGTAATATGGCATGGGCGCAGAGTCAAAGGAATTCCCTCATTTGCATAGGACACGCCCCTATGCAAATGAGGAAACACCCTCTGTTGGTAGCGCAGGAGCTTTAAGTGCGCCAGCGCTATCGATAATATAGAAGGGAACGCAAAAGCGGCTGTGCCCCTTCTATAATACCAAAGTGCCCCGGGGGAGCGCAAAGCTGGCGCAAACGCCCATTGCGCCTCCGGGGCACCTTATGTAATACGGCCCCTGGTATCTGCAGAGAGCTGGGTGTTTAGATCTGTCGGCACCGAGTAAAGGTTGTGGGAAAGTCATGTGAATGTCCTCTACTACACTCTGGGAAAAGCATAGTGACAAGCTGATGCTCCTGGTATCTAGGAACGAATTGCAGAAACATTTTGTAAAGCAATTTGCCAGAGACGTTTACTTTTGGAAGTGCCCACAACATACACTTCGAAGCTTTTTTTTTTTTTTTCGATTCGAACATGCCATTGTTTTATTTTAACTCCAATGTTTCTTTTTTTTTTTTTTTTTTTTTATTGAGCAGAGCAAGAGGTAGATAAAAGAAGACATTATAAAGTACAATTAGGGTTCGTTACATAGATAATATGTAAAAAAAAAAAAAAAAAATGAAAAAAGTACAATGAAGAAAAGCACTAATAGGAAATCCAATATGCTTAGTGTATAGCAACAAAAAAAAGAAATTTTGATAGCTAATGATCAATGTAATCGTTAATCACTTCAGGATAAAAGTGCAATATACCAAGTGCAAATAGCAAAAAATACAGTACTTTGAGCCATTTAAAGTGCAAATGCGAAACAAGGCAATATAGTAATAAATCGTAGATCGCTTCAGGACAAAAGTGCAATATGCCAAGTACAAATAGCAAAAATACAGTACTTTGAGACATTTAAAGTGCAAGTGCAAGACAAGGCAGACTACAAAAGATTGTAGTCAAGAAAGGATTCAACATCATAATAATCGTGGTAATCAGAATAAAAAAGCTGATTTTAAGGGATTCACCACTTCCAATGCTATAAAACAGTTGCCGAAGTGCAAGTGCATTCTTAAGGGGGAATGAATTTAAGTCATCTCCAATTTTTCAAAAAACTTCCAGTTTCGCTCAAATTTTTTTACAGCTCCAACCTTCCTAGCATAAGCCTCCTAAAACTTTTTAACCCTTTTCATTTTATTTATCCATTTCAAATGGGAGGGGGCTGTGTTAGATCTCCAATTTTGTAAGATTAAAGAGCGAGCTACCGCACAGGCAATACAAATAAAAATTCTTTCTGGATTAGACAATTGTAAATCACCCTTGCAACTGCCGAATAAAACAGTCTCAGCTGCAATAGGAATGGGATTCCCAATTGCACGCTCGATGTCTGAAAAAATTGTTTCCCAAAAAGACCTCAGCCCGGGACATACAAAAACGTTATGGTGCCATCCGCCTTCCCCAGGTTTGGCGCATCGAAAACACCTGTCTTCAACATCGGGAAACCTTTTACTCAAAATGGCGGGTGTCAAGTAGGCCAGCCACCTTGAGAGAAAAGTCATCCTCTTATAGTTTGCAGCGCGAAGTGCACGGCCACCAGAGTGGCTGACCCACTCCCACTCCCTTTCGGATAAACTGCAGTCAGTCTCCCGAAGTATTTTTTCCCGATGTTTCTGAATTATAGGGGGATAGAGTTGTTTATGGATCAGCTTATACCAATTACCAATCCCTCGAAGTTTAGCTCCATAAAGTGCAGTTGATAGCTGGTTGGGGGGTTCTTTTAAACCTCCATAGCTTCTCAACCAGGAGACTAAGCGCAGATATTCAAAATAGACCGGTTTCCGACGAGCCCCCACCCTGACCAATATTTCCTGCCAAGAGATTGGTCTATTCTGTATTATAAAGTGTCTCAATTGTGTTAAGCCGGAGATTTCCCATATGATATTATGACCGGCTTGTAGCTGGAGACCGAGGCCGGCACATTCTTTTAGTTTAAGGTATAGAAAGCCCGTCAAATTCATGTCCCTAAAAATTGCCTGTAGTCGAAATAGGAAGTCCTTTAGAATTTTATATCGGGTTTTCTTTGGAAGTTTGGCAGTCTTTAAAAACACTGGAATGGATGAACCGATCTCTGTTAACATTTTATCGATAAAAAAACTATCTCTACAAGAACTGGATCCTAACAGACTTGATACAAGGTCAAGGAGGGCGGCTTCATAATAGGATTTGATATGTGGGAGTGCGAGTCCCCCCTGATCTACGGGTAGTTGAAGGATATTCAGTTTAACTCGGGGGGCTTTCTTCTCCCATATAAATTGCCTAAAAAGCGTTTCTGTTTCCCTAAAAAATACCTGGTTAATTTTAATAGGGACATTGGAGAATAAAAAAATCAAAAGAGGCAGTATTGACATTTTAATCAAAGATACACGCCCAACTATCGATAATGGAAGAAGTGACCATTGATCCAATAATTTCGTAATTTTTTTCTTCATTCTTAGGTAATTTATATCATAAAGTTGGGAAAACTGAGAGGAGACATAGATCCCAAGATATCTTATGGGGTTGGTCCTGGCTGCCTGTAATTTTAAAGAATCGGGGAAAGGATCAATATCCGTATTCAAGGCAAGAACTTCGGTTTTATTTGCATTGATTTTATAACCACCTATCTTTTCAAATTGAGAGAATTCACCCAAGACCTCCTCAAAATTAGACCTATTGGGGGCCAAATATAAAATAATATCGTCAGCAAACAACTTAAGTTTAGACATATCTGAGATTGGGGGATGAATAGCAGCATTATTGCGGATTTTTTAAACTAATGGTTCTATAAAAAAAGTAAAAAGTAGAGGGGAAAGTGGGCAGCCTTGTCTGGTTCCCCGCCTAATTCGTATCATTCCTGCACAGGTAGCATTAATTACGAGTTTAGCTGTAGCATCCTGATAGATATTGTTTAGCATTCCTACCACCTTAGAGGGGAACCCAAATTGACCTAGAGTGAAAAATAAAGTCTTCCAATTTACAAGGTCGAAAGCCTTTTCCGCATCAACCATTATGATACTTGCGGGGATATGGTTTGTGTTGATATACTCTAAAGCTTGTATTAAAAATTGGGTATTGGAAGCCATCGATCTACCCGCAATAAAACCCGTTTGATCTCTATGAATGACTTCCTGAGCGGCTGGTAATAAACAAACAGCCCAAACCTTCATAAAAAGTTTGTAATCGGAATTTAAAAGACTTATAGGCCGGTATGAATTCATGTCGTCAGGGTTTTTATCTTTTTTAACAAATGAAATTATAATCGCTTCTTTGAATTCACACGGAACCTGGCCTCCTTCTTTTATAAAATTAAACAAGTTTTTCAGGGGAAGAAGTAATTCTTCTGCAAACACTTTGAAGAACTCGATCGGAAAGCCATCTTGGCCACAAGCTTTTGATCCTGGGGTTGATTTAATGGCTGCCAAAATTTCACCTTCCTCCACTTGGCTTTCTAGCTTGAGAGCCCGTTCTGAGGATATCTGAGGAGAGCCAGAGTTGAGAAATACTCTTCGATTGAGTTGTTCTGTATTTTGTATTCAGTGGAATAAAGTCGGGTATAATGATCCTGAAAAAGTTGGGCAATTCTAGAACTATCAACTATTTCCAGACCAGTAGAGGGATCTAATATTTTTGTTATTGAGGCTGATTCCTGTTTTTTTCTTGTAGAGTTTGCCAGGAGTCTGCCGATCAACTGGCTCTCCTCATAGATCCTTTGTTGAAAAAGTTGGGAGTTACAAACCTCTTTGACAGCAAAGAAATCTTTTAATGCTGTTTTGGCTTGGAGATACTCGTTGGGAAGGGACTGTTGTTGAAGGGAGTATTCCCGCTCAAGATCTGACTGTAATTGAGCTATCTTGTTCCTTCGGTCTTTAGATTGGGCGGTTGTATATGCAATTATCATACCCCGGGCTGTCGATTTAAATCCGCCCCAAACGGAAAAAGGAGAAGCAGTGTTTTCATTTATCCGGAAGTATTCCCCTATCCAGATCCTAAAGCCTCTTACCCATTCCTCATTCTGCAGAAGCAGGCGATCCAGCTGCCACCTGGGTCTCTCCCTAATTGCTTCAAAGATCTTAATTTCCAAATTGATATAGGCATGGTCAGAGAAGGGGTTGCATCCTATGCCTGTTTCAAGGATCTGAAGAGATCTGGAACTAAGGAAAAAGTCAATTCTAGATGCCGTGTGAAAGCGATGAGAATAGAAAGTAAAAAATTCTTGCTCTGCGTTTCTATCCCTCCAGCTGTCTATCAATTGGAAGCTCTCAATAATAGTCTCCAAAGCTTTTTTGGTGTTCGGTTTCAATTGACCCCTCTGTTTGTTTGTCGTGTCTTTACTTGGATCTAATATAAAATTTAAATCTCCTCCGAGTATTATCTGTTCCGGAGCACCAGATAATAGATTATAAACTTGAGTCAGTGGTCGCTTATCATCAACTATAGGGCCATAGTAGTTGACCAGATTGAGCCTCTTCCCAAACAGCTTTACTGCGACCCAGATCCATCTCCCCTTCGAATCTCTTTGAACTTCCATGACCTCCCAGGGAAGTTTATTAGAAAGATAAATTGCAACACCCCTTGCAGCAAAACCTGAGGATGCAAAAAAAACTTTCGAGAAGGTTCTGGGTATAAAGAGTTTGGGGGAGTTGGATTTTAAATGGGTTTCTTGAAGAAACAAGATTTGAGGTCGCATTGAAGCTAACCATCTGATTAAGGCACCATATTTTTTTTTATTCAATATACCATTAACATTGGCCGAAAGAATCTTACATTCATCGGACTCCCTAACTATCTATATGTCTAATTAAGACCAAATCGCTACCTTGTCTTGCTATAAAAACCCTAGTTGTGGCCTTACTCAAAAAAACCTCTTGCTCTGTTTTTTCCCTCTTTGCCAAAAAAGAATATAGAACGCCCACTACCCCAGCCCCCCCAAAGAAAAAGAAAACCCCCCACCCTGGAATGTGGATGATCCCTACGGACCCCGCTGACCACATTGCTCCCACCCTGCAAAAACCCTGGGGTGTCTTCACCTTACACCCTTAGTGTCCTACATCACCACACCCATCCCAACCCTGCCTGTAGATTCTGGATAATAACGGGTTTTACAAATATCTTTAAACTCCCTTTGAAATTTCCTTTAGTAAAGCTTGGGCCTCGTCCAAATATGAGAACAGAAAGAACTTGCCCTTGACAAGGACTTTTAGTTTGGACTGTTGTGCGATAGAGGCTTGGGCACCATATGTTTTGAAGAGTTGTAAGAGCTTAACAAATTCTTTTCTTTTACGAGCAGCAGAGGCACTCATATCAGAAAAAATTCGGCACTTGGTTGTAGCATTTAGGGAGAACTGCCTCTGCTGAATTGCTCTTGTTAAGATTCTCTCTTTTATTCGAAAGTCCATAAAGTTCACCAGAATTGTTCGTGGAATTGGGGAGTTCGGAAAAGGTTGTGCTGGAACTCGGTGAGCCCTTGCGATAGTGAGGTCTCCTTCAAAATCTGGGAGAACAGTTTGTTTAATAAAAGATTCAACCCATTGCATAGGCTGCGACTGTTCAATTCCCTCTGGAACTCCAACTATCTGCAAATTTGACCTCCGTGAGTGGTTTTCGAGCTCTTCAAGTTTGTTTTCGTGACGTCTCTCGTTGATCGTGGCTGCTTTCATCTCTTTGGACACCGAGGTGATCTGATCCTCGAGAAGAGAGACTCTGGCTTCTGCTTCCTGGAGTCTTATGGGGAAGCCCTGCATCGCCTCTTCGATTTTCCCCAAGCGTTGGTGTAGCGAGGCGGTCTCAATTATCTGGGCCCTCTTCATTTCACGAATTTCGTCAAGAATCAGATTAAGAAGGTCTTTGATGTCTAGTTGTCTTGCCAGGCTGTTTTCAGAATTCTCAAAGCTTGAGATGGAACTTAGCTGAGCAGCTGTAGACTCGGTAGCTTTGGGGTAAGTATTTGGAGATGAGGTCTCCGCTAGGGCAGAGACTGGTGCCAGAACTGATATTGGGGCGGTGATAGGAGCCACGAAAGGATTCTCTGGCCCAGGAGAATCGTGATGTGGGGCAATTGCTGTTTGTAAGCCTCCGATTGATTTTTCAACTGCTGTTAGAATCGACGTCTCGTGGCCCAGATGCATGTTGATGACCTGATTTAATTGATCTTTTTCTTGTGCACGATTCTGCTTTTGTTCTCTTCTTTGCGCTTGAGCAGGAGCCAAGTCTCCCCCCGCTGCTATTGAATGGCGCTCTGGAGGTAGCACCTGCCTTGCAGGTGGGATACCTAATGGTTCTGTTGACAGGCCCCAGTCCGTTGAATCGCCTTTGGTTATGGTTTTTCTGGGTGGACTGGGGTTGGAGACTGGCGGTGGCAAAGTTGCTTTTTTGAAAAATAGCGGAAATTGCTTAGAAGAGCTGCTTTTATCATTGGGGACATCCGCGACTGTGCCTACGCTACTGGGCTCACTGGACTGCAAAAAATCATCTACCCTATGAAGCTCCTGAGGTTCCTTTGTTTTTAACAGTGTCTCCGGAGTGGGCTCCTCCTCCTCAGAGCTCTCAAAAGTGCTGTCCTGGGATGGAGTACGTGCAAGCTCGTCGCCCTTTTGGGACAGACTGGCAGTTTGCTTTGCTTCCTTAACTTGAGCTAAGCGAGTTTTAATTTTTTTTAAACGGGCTGTATTATCGTTTTTGGCTGCCCCACTGTTTTTGAGAGGTTTGCCCATATTTCTGCCAAGCAGAGATATCTTAAAATCAGGTCCCGCTAAGCCTTAGGAAAAGGAATGACGTTGTAAGGTGTTTTAGAAGCGTTCTGATAGTGAATAGGCCAATTATTGGCAAAAATGGTGCAAAAACGGGCAAAGGCTGATCATATAATTACAGATAGCATTAGTAATTATAATATGACGCCGAGGCCAGTACAGTCCAGGTAGAGCGCTCCAGAACGCACTTATCAAAGAGAAATCATTACTCACTCAGACAGCCCTTTCGTCTTAATATCCGAGCAAATGTGGCTCAGAAACGATGCTGATAACTCCTGGGTCGTGGCTCCTGACTCCTAGCTCGGGCGCCGACCTTACTCCCGTTAATTTTAGAGTCCAAGTTTTCCCCTGCTTCATCGACTCGCCAGCTCTGGGCTCCGGACCTCCTGCATCAGCCTCGCGCACCCAGGGTTCCTGCAGCAGCACTCCAGAGGCCCCCCGAGGTGGTGACAGCGGCCTTGAATCGAAGAAACGAGGAAAGGAGAGACGCTGAGGAGAAACGCCGCTAACACTGTTCACGAATCGCCATTACGGGGGTGGGTGGAGCGTGGAGACTCTCGGACACCTGACTAGCCGGAGGCGGGGCACTCCGCTGTCAGCATCCCGCGAAGCTTTAATTAGAAATTATATTTCACAAAGACACACATCATTCTTAAATACCACGCAAATGTGGCCTATAAATATCAAGAACACATAAAAAAGAAAAACCTTTGAAAAGAAGTGGCTCTTACCTTATCACTAACCTAAGAAACATAAAGTGTGTTATGAAAGATTAGATGATTTACAGTTGTTAGTCACGGATGCTCTTTTAGAACTTTCCATGCAAAAATACCAGAGCTATTGTATGTACAGAATGTACACAATGCTAAGACACTAACAAGACCATATTTAACAATATGTGAAGCTAACACTTTTGTTTATAGTACGATGCCTGGTAGTAGACGCCGTAAGTACACACCTTGATACTTTTTATGAATCCATACTGTAATATTACTATTGTCCTTTCAAACAAAAATACACAAATGGATGACACAAATTGTTAAAAGCTACAGTTAAAGTTTAGGCTGCCTAAAGAGATATCTGAAGCGTAGCAAAATCCTAGATGAACAACATTTGCAAACAGGGATACCTAATTAATCGTCAACCCAGAAACAAGTGAACGATCTGCATGAATATCTTAAAAGGGCATTGTCAGCTCTACTTCGAATCTGTATGATCATTCAAAGAGACTGAAACATGAAAATCCCTTGGTAGGCTGAAATTGAAGAGCTATAAAAACAACACATAGCAATTTTATATTTACACGTTATATATATATTTTTTTGTTTTTGGGGTGGGACTTTTATATAGCGCGAAGTCGATCCAAAGGTATCAGAGCGCTTTACATGAGCACCAGTTGCGTTATTAACGGACACATTCATCTTAGTTGGGCACAGGGAGATTAGGTGATTTGCTCCAAATCACAGGATGTTGAGAGTCCCTGCCAAGACTCGAACCCTCTTCCCTGCTCCGAGGTCGGCCGCAGTGGTGGCTTAATTACTGGTCTTCATATAAATACATATGCATATTTGTAAAGCAGCAGTGAAGGCGACTTTACCTCTGCTGCATTTTAAGCATCATTTCAGAGTCGTTTTAAATATTCATGAACTGCTCCTATGCAAAGTCCTCAAAGTCACCGAAAATGATCATGTGAAATATCTAAAGGTTGGTGTGGAAGGTGGAAACAAAGATTCAAGAAAACTGCCAGGACTCTGTGTACTAGCAACATCACTGAATAAAAAGCACATGATCCAAACTGGGCTATACCATGTGCTAGCCCAGGAGACTTATAGGACAGAGAATCTAGACACGTTCCGATCAACAGAAGCAAACACAGGACTACAGCCACCGAGCCTGCAGGTACGGGTAGATGTATCTGGCTTCTTTCAACCTTTAAAGTAAATAGTGTAATTCCTACTGTCAACGTTGTCCCTCCAGTTGTACCATAACAGCCTCCTCTTGCAAGGTTGTAACATTATTCCAAAGTAGGTATTTCTAATTGCAATATTTCAAAATCCGTGCAACACCTCTCTGATTCCAATAACAGCCATAACAAGGAAAAGGTATGAGGGACCTTTGTTTCCACACCAAACCTCTCCCCCCTCACATAAAGCATCCATCCTTGGGCAGCCTGCATCCATGGTTCAATTCAGGCATCTCAATCCTTCCCTTTGAAAGGGATTCTTGTGAACTGAAAGTGCTTTTGTGTAGCCAGGGGCAGAAATACAGACTGCTCTAATCCAAACATAAGGATACAAACTCTATATTTATGAGATAACAAAGTGAGATAGATGTTTTGTGGTAAGGGTAACAGAGGCCAAAATTCAGGCAAAAAATCCCTTCTGATTGCGATGGGAATTAGCAATTGCTGTTCTTAGGTTAACTTTGGAGATGCGATTTTACTTTTCGTCGTATATGGCTTAAATATGTTTAAACGGCAAACATTAAAGTAAGACGGACAGCGTTCACATCATCTTTGTCATGTGTTCCACCAATCACAACTGGGTTATTCGTCAAATACTTTTTTGCCTCATAGTATCTTATTTCAAAGATGTAACTGAAAGAATTCTTCACCCCTATTCAGCACCCCCTTTCCCCAGCTAGTTTGTAAGACAAAGTATGTTGGACTTACTTGGAAATCAAGCAGTGTTTAATGAACGTTTATTGTTTTCAAATAGGGATTATTAATTTCATTTAGGCCGTAAAATCAAAGCACACGTAAATGAATATAGACATAAACAAATGAATAATCCATCGTCATTGTCTCGTTTTCAGTTTGATGACATTGATCCCGGCCAACCTATCATGTTGATATGATTTATTCGCTTCTTCAATAACATATTAAAAGTTTTTAGCTGCAAACTCGGTATGAACCCCCGTGTATTCATGGCCTGTCTGGCTGCGTTGCTGGCCCTTTACCCTTCTATGATTCTCCTCACACTAACTCTAAGGGAATATAACAGAACAGAAGTGGCCGCAGCCGGGTCCTCATGTTCCCTTGAGCACAGAGGAGCACACCTGTGCAAGCGACGACTCTCGCCTGATTCTCCTGTAATTGTATGTTCTTAGGATCAGGAGATGGCGGAGCCCAGGACAGTAAAGAAACAGCCCAGTAAAGCACAAATGGGACTCTGCACTGGTCATGCAAACTCGGTGTCGGCAGTTAGAACGAGCCCAAGGCAATTGAAAACGTATTCGAGCATATAACACGTGTGGGAAAATCGGTCATGTAAAAGATGACAACATGGCAATGTAATTATGTTACCTCGCTGGGTGCACAAACCGAGCAGGAAACTACCATGAGAGAAAAATACCGTCATGGCAATTGAGAAGACATGCACGTTTGGGGGTTGTACTAAAGGTAACAACAAGAACAGCATACTACTATGCAACAGTCAATGTTACTATGTCCTTTCCCAAATGCAATACAAGACTGCATGCAAGGCTGTGATTGGAAGTTTTAGACACAGGTTGGTGTGCGTAAATTAGGTTGTGGCCATTTAAAATGAGCCTCCATACAACCACACCAATTTTAGTTTTTGGTATTTGGGTGCCTTGCAAAGGTGCTGTCAATAAATGTCTTGGTGTGCATTTCGGATGAAAAAACCCTAACAGCGATGGCACGAGTTTAAGTGCATAATATGTACACCTCTTACTTCTCTATGATGGAACTCTCAATCTCTATCTGTTTGCTGTAGGGCCATCTTGGATTAATAAAATCCTAATGGTTCAACACTTCAATTTAATTTCATAAGATGCATACTCTTACTTCCCTAAGATGGACGCCTGTAGCCCTATACGTTTTCTGTAGGTAAAGTCCCACATTGGATTACGATGCTTTGCTGTGAATTAATGTCAACAGAAAACCATTTATAACTCAAAAGTCATGAAAATAAATTGATATGTGACACAATGCAATTATCCTCAGTCTATACGCCGTATGTTTTCAAGTTTTCACTTTTCTCTCTGTTGCTTTACATCATTTTGATTTTAAAATGTCAAAATATAAAGGAACAATCTTGGAAACCAAACACTTGTATGTAAATCCTTCAACTATTATACTTTTGAGCTGAAGATGGGGAAAACATACTACAAAATGAAAGGGGTTAGGAGGGGTTAAGGCAGGGGATTGGAGGGGTTTTAGGAACGGTCAAACAGCCACCCATAAGCCAGTGGTATTTATAAACGACATCGTTTAAGTTACTGTAATCAAAAAGGACCCACAACATTTGTAAATATACTCCAGTGTAGGCGTGGAGTCAGTGCAGCACGGCACATAGCCAACGAGTGGAACTGCTAGACCCTTTGGCAGAATACAATAGAGACATAGACTTAAAAGAAAACTCTATAAGTAATACACGTAACATAAATGTGCTTGTTATTTTGTCTTTTAAAAAATTACATATACATTTTTTTTAACGTTAAACACAAATTATACATAGTAAAAAACAAATTGTTTAAAATACAAATTTGAATTTAGCCTTTATTTAAAAAAAAAAAAAATGTTATTAATATCATTTCTATCCAAACCTTTTGGTGATTTCTAATACATATTAAATAAAAATTGACATTATATGTAAGGTGTTTTTTCTTAGTAAAGCTTGGTTGTATGATATAGCTTGGTTGCTTGATTTACTGGCTGGTAATTAACCGTAATATCCCGCTATTAGAATGCTCACCTGCAATGTTCAGGGCCTGATTTTCTCCTTGGCCCTCTCTGCACCCAGGCACCAATCTGCTTCCTGCAAATATTGGACTCTGGCCACCATGGAAGTCATCCATGCTTGGCTGACTGTTGCATCACTGGTTGTTTTTTCAGACACCATCTACTTTAACATCAGATGCTCCTTTACCCCGAGGTGTCTAGAAATGAGAGAACCACTATACTACTCATCTACTAAATCTCTGCCTTACTCAACTTGCCTGACTTATCCATCTATTCGGGGGCCGTGTGCAAACCAAACACCCCAAAATTTTACCTTACAGTCTAAGAACCACTAGGCTCTAACCATTGTACTATCCACTATTCCCCAGTCCTGATGATGGCCACAATGTCAAAGAAATCTCTGCAGTCAAGTCATTTGCCCCATTAGGGATACACAGATGAGAACTTTCAATGTATGTCACACCGTGTTCACTGTTCTGAGCAATGTTTATCGTAGACAACATTGTACAAATGCAAAGAAATCTATTGAATTGCTTAAACTATTTAGTGCGTTTTTTAAAATCTTGTAACAATTGTCCTTCACTTCTGGATGGAGTGTGCATCGTTTATTATTGAAGGTTACTTTGAAATGAGTCCACAGTGAACCATTGAGTTATTCACCCTTATTACTATTCCTCTTAGTTCCTGATGAGCACATTGTGCCAACAATTGTGTGTTTGCAGTTGGCAAAACAAAGACCATCTTAACCTCCGCCTCTTTTGTCTTAGAGATGCCAAGGAAACTTCTCCACCTCATTCCAAGGTCCCTACTAGCCAACCTGGATCCAATCAATGTTGAAGGGAAAACTACTTTAGACCCTACCAGGTGGCAAGAGAAAATATCTTAATAGGATATTTTCTTAGGAGTTCTTGCTGAAAGAAGAAGAATAACACAAGAACACAAAGACTGAAGGACACCTAACTCCAGCTGATACTCAGGGACTCCAAGTGATAACCGTTTGGTCTCTTGTGTTCCTACTTCAGTGACAGAAAAGAGAGCCTCATCCCAAGATAGCTCTGCTGACCACTGAGGATTGGGCCATTTAGGACACCTGGCTGGAGAGAGATGTGGTGCGTCGAGGCAAGCCCAGAGGAGCCATGGCCTGCAGGACTGGCTAAGTGGAACTTCAAAAAGTTGGGACTTAGAGCCAGAAATAAGGGTTGGATGTAAGCACTTTGTCCATCAGGGTGGCAGACGATGTTACATCTGTCACTCTGATGGGGAGAGGACCACTAAATCTAGATATCTTTATAGATCACCTCTGCTCAAGAAGCAACCTCAGTAGTTTAAGAGTAACCATCATCACAGTAGGCTTAGTCGTAGGGCATTTTTCTTCTGACTGCCCACCATATTGGATGTTGGTGTTTTCTTTCTTACCGCCTTATTTTACTATTTGCCATGTACATGTCTGAACACAGACTGTAATTTGAATACTATCGACCATCCCCAAACATGTCATGACTCCGGTTGCCACTAATATTAAAAACAAAGCTTTTTCCACCATAACCAAAGGTGGTTTGACTGCAGGAGTTAGTCCAGCAGCTCCCAGCATTAGGAGAACTTTTGCGGTTACAGATCACAACATGCCCTGGCTAGAGGGTTTCAACTTCCATTTCAGAGACTAAATCATAAAGTTAAAAACATTTAACAGGGTTTAATCTGCTTTGTGTATCTGACCTTCATTCCATCATGGCTGGACGCAAATCACATCTAGAAGCCAGCATATTGTGCCAATACTATGATTTGCAATATTCTTGACATGCAATTTTGGGGCATATTCTCAAGGATGTATCGCTGAGGTATCGGCACTTCATCTCTGCCAAACTCACAATAAATTAATCGCCCCATTCACAAGCTGGTGCTAACAGCCCATATCACCAGTTTAACTGTGATAGCAGTCGCAAAAAACATCGCCACAGATAACCCTGGCAACTAACGCTAATGATATGCAGAGTAGGCTTTCCCATGCAAAAAGCCACAACATCACCACTCCACAACATTCTCACCGACCAGCCAGATTGGCGATAAGATCACAAAACATGTGATAAGGCACGTTAGCAGCAGGAATTTAACACCTGCTCTCACCTAGTGTAAAGTCGGACTATATCCTGCACCAGAAAAGGGAGCACAGATGTCATGCAGCTCGGACCCCCAAGAGGGCCAAAACACCCACCGCTACCCCCCGAACCACGCCCCACACCCCCCCTGGGGCCCTACCCTGGGCACCCCCCACCTCCCACGGACCAAGAGATTGCACATCATCGTCACAAAATCATGAACAAAATAATTCGCCTGATGTCGCAGAATTACAACAAATAACAGTCATGTGAGTACAGAAAAAGCAGCATCAATCATTCACCATTGGAAGTCCAAACAAACTATCCCAATCAAATTTGTCGCCAAACAACTATTTGGAAGAGTCATGGTGGGTCATCCCTGGACAATTTGTAAGTGACAGCCTGCAAGACAATATCAAAGAAAAGAAGGTGTGTCAGGCACTCATCAAAGGACAGAGTGAGAGACAGAAAGAGAGAGAGAGACAGAGACAGAAAGAGAGAAAGAAAAAAAGAAAGAGAGAACGAGAGAGATTGAACAAGGAGTGCAAGGCCAATCGGGCCCTTGGCTCATACATGCCAACTTTTGCATGTGTATCTCAACTGGTGCACCCTAAATCTAAGGCCTGGCATCAATTTCAGCGGGAAGGCCACATCAAAATTTAGAAATGCAAGCAGTGGTCAGACTAAAATTAGGCATGAACGCTCCTTTGTCTCAATACATAAGGCGGAAGGACATCCGGACCTCTGACCTTGGTCCTAAATGCACCCCCTGAGTGAGATACCATAACAGACGCTGACAACTCCCACACCACAAACTGCGCTAATGAAAGACCAACTTTTCCACACCCCACACACACTTGCCCCTGCCTGAGGTACACCTGCATGGGATGCCCCTGACACATTGGTAAAAAACAACCCATACATCCAAACGTTGAATGCACATATGACTCATTGCTCTGAGTCCACAGAACTTCCGCCGGTCTGAGGAGTGCCGGGGGTAAGAGACTAACAAACGCAATGGCAGTTAATCCCTGGCAAATGCACAACCCTTGTCACGTGGAACTGCACCGTGCACGAATGCTGCATTTGTTGGGATCACTGCCACTGTGTCAGGACTGTCAGACCAAAAGTAAGATTGAAGCATTCATGGACTAGTAACTACCTTCCTGCAGCCACAACTGATTGACACCCAGAGCACAGGTCCCAACACTGTGTTGCATAATGGAGGAATGGTCACATATCCCAGAACAACAGTGGACATGTCTGCATTCACCCGAACTCCGAATGCATGTGCGTGCACTTACGCATGTTGTTACACATCTGTGCAAGGTGATGCAGCCCCATGGGTGGAGCTGCACAGCAAGGTTTGGCAATGTTCCTGAATCTGACATACTGCTGGAGGGAGACTACACACATGGCAATGTAGCACAATATGTGATGTTGTTGATCGCTTTCACCTGCTCATTGTCACCAGAGCACACAGTCGGCTCAGTCCAGTGGTACAGGTCCATGCAGATCCCATGGGCTGTGAGTCGTGTCCCCTGACACGGGGCAATAAACAGACGACAAACATCATATGACTAGTCCAGCAAGGCAAGGTGGGCTGAGACCACTGCCATCCGTAATGATTTGTGTTCATTTGTACCTCCCCATTTCTTGCACCTCAACATGTACCATGCTGCCTGTGAGTGTCTTAAGCATTTTTCTGCATGGTGTGGCACATTCCTTGCCAGCACTGACACACACATGGTAATACAGTCTACTCAACTTACAACTGTGATGAGTGTTGATTAGTATGACAAATCGTGTGCCTCAATGGGCATTGTCCGTACACAGGGAGGGATAGACTGCCACATGTACATTGGTGGTGAGTTCCTATTGGCAGCTCCACCTCTGTGAGCCGGACATTGTGTTTGGGATAAGATTCACCTGTCCAGTCCAAGAAGATAGAAGGGTCTGAAGAGTGAAGAACCAGAAGGACAATAGTGGCTGTCTCTTCTCTGTCCCATCCCCTTTCCCCCTCTAGAATTCCTTGGTGTGTTCACTCAGGTTAACTACGCGGAACACTGGGAAGGCTAGGGGAGGTATCGGGAACTTGCGACATTCTGCTCCCGTGCTGAGAGGAAGGGGTACAAGCAGTCCTTGACATAGTGAAGTGCTAACGTGTTTATTTGCACCTGAGCAGAATGGCGGAAGGTCTAGACCTAAAAAAGTTAGGAGAAATCCTGGAGGGAATCCAAAGGGAGTTGGTTTCAGTTAGAGAGGAGAATAGGGAGCTGAGGAAAGAAACTACAGATTTAACCTTAAAAATGAGTAGTTTTGAGTCTGGCCCAAACTTAAGATATTCAGCATTTACTGAAGGGAGTATTAGTGATTCACGGGATTCCCAACCTAAGGTTACTACACAAGTAATTCACTCCCTGTCCCCAGTACTTCCTTTAGCACCCCCTGAGCGTTTCAGTGGAGTTCCCCAAAAGACTCAAGTATTTCTGACACAATGCACATTACACTTTATGTGTCGTCCAGCACTTTTCCCCGATGCGCTGTCTCCTGTGGCATTTATCCTGTCTTACCCAAGTGGAGATGCCGCGTCTTGGTCCATGCCCTTGGTCACCAGTAATGCTCCAATCTTATATGACTTGGATGAATTTAAAAAAGAGTTTCTTCGAATCTTTGACAGAAGAAGAGTTTCGCAGGCAACTGACAACGAGCTATTGGAGATGAAACAGGGCAATCGAGACTTAGTGGCTTACCTGGCCCAGTTTAATAAGTTGGTTGTGGAGACTGAATGGCCAGAGAACAAAAGAGCAGCAGTGTTTTATCGGGGCTTAAAGGATGAATTAAAAGATGCATTAGCACAAGTACCCAATAGGCCCACAGAGATTTCGGCATTAATTGATCTCGTTTTAAAAATCGATTTTCTTCAGAGTGAGAGAAGAGGAGAGAGGAAACGAGATTATCGTCCAACTGTGGCGAGATTTGATCGAGTTAGGACAGAAGGCAACAAGGAAAATGATTTGTCCCGTGGGGGTGAACCTATGCAAATAGGAGCAATCCGAGGACCGCTTTCTAAAGAAGAGAAGGAAAGACGGAGGGTGAACAAGCAATGCCTTTACTGTGGAGGTACGGGACATTTCGTCCGGGATTGTCCTAAGAAGCCAAAACAGAAAATGTCGGAAAATGCCTTGCACCACCAGTAAGTGGAGTTGGACTGGTGTTTGCTAATTCTGAAACAGCTCCAAAAAGACATACCTTGGCGAATACCTTACAGTCGGCGACTCCGCACATGGTGGTGATGATGACGCTACGGTATAGAGAAAGAGTTTTGAAACAAGTAACTGTCATGTTTGATTCAGGATCAAGGGGCAACTTTTGTGATTTAAAGTTTGCGGAAAAGATCGGATTGCAGGCAATCATGAAAGAAAGAAGTGAGGCAGTCCGAGCAGTAGACGGAACAAACCTTTCATCTGGGCCCATCGTAAGCCATACAGAACCAGTGGAGTTGGAATCTGAGGAAGGACATCGAGAAAGCTTACAAATCAATTTAGTAGATGCCCCACAATTCCAATTGATATTGGGACTGCCATGGCTTACTGAACACAACCCAACCATCAATTGGGAGGCCCGAACGGTAACATTGAACTCAAAATATTGTAAGGAAAATTGTTATCACGAATATCTACGAGATCAAGAAAGGACGCCAGCTTTTCATTTAAGTGAAAGAGAATCCACAATCTGTTTGATAAATACCATCGATTTGCCTGAAGAATATGCCGAATTCCAGGAGGTTTTCAGTGAAGGCGAAGCAGAGATGCTTCCCCTGCATAGAAATTTTGCTTGCAAAATCAAATTGGAGCCAGGATGCAATCTTCCCTGTAGCAGAATTTATGCCTTAACTGAGCGAGAAGATGAACATTTGAAGGAGTATCTTCGAAGGTATTTGGAGAACGGATTTATAAGGCCATCACAATCCCCTGTCTCTTCTCCACTTTTTTTTATTCCGAAGAAAAATGGAGAATTGAGGACATGTATAGACTACAGGGCAATAAATCGGATAACTGTAAAAAATCGATATCCTTTGCCTTTAATCTCTGTGCTATTGGATCAGGTGAAGGAAGCTAAAATCTACACCAAGTTGGATTTGCGAGGGGCGTACCATCTAGTCCGAATACGAGAAGGGGATGAATGGAAGACGGCATTTAGGACCAAGCATGGGCTCTTTGAGTATCAAGTAATGCCATATGGCTTATGTAATACTCCAGCCGCCTTTCAGCACTTCATTAACGATGTGCTGAAGGAATTCCTTTATAGAAATGCCATTGTATACATAGATGACATTCTCGTCTACTCAAACACTGTGGAAGAACATCAAGAACAAGTTATGAAAGACCTGCAGAAACTGCGAGAGAACAATGTATTTGTCAAATTGGAGAAATGTGCATTTAGCGTTACCACAGTGGAGTTTTTGGGGTTTGTGTTAGCCCCGAGTGGAGTGACCATGGATGAAAACAACATCAAAGCAGTGTTGGAATGGGAGTCTCATAAATCAGTAAAGGAAATCCAGAGTTTCATAGGATTCGCCAATTTTTATAGGAGGTTCATTCCAAACTTTTCTCAGAAAATGATTCCCATGACAAGATTACTCAAGAAAGGAGTCTGGTTTGAATGGAATATGGAAGCTGAAGAATCTTTCAACCTATTGAAGAAGGATTTCACCACGGCACCGATATTACTCCATCCCAATCCTTCAGAGCCATTCTTTGTAGAAACTGATGCCTCCAATTGGGCCTTAGGAGGAGTGCTATCTCAAAGACATAAGGTCACAGGACAACTGCACCCGGTGGCTTACCGCTCGAGAAAACTAACTGCTGCGGAAATCAATTACACCATTACTGAGAAGGAGTTGTTAGCCATCAAAGATGCGTTCAAAGAGTGGAGACATTATTTGATGGGGGCGAGGCATAAGGTGACTGTCTATACAGATCATAGAAATCTAAAATTCTTAAAGTCGGCCCGAACCCTGACTCCAAGACAATTACGTTGGTCTCTATACTTCGCTGATTATGACTTTGTCATTACTTATCGTCCTGGTTCTCAAAATGGTAAGGCTGATGCCTTGTCCAGAAGGGGAACAGAAGGAATTTTTGAAGAAATCCAGATCCAAACAATTTTACCTGCTGATAAGGTAATTGGAGCAGTGTTGCAAGAGTCGCAGGAAGAACAAGATCAGATGTCAATGTCCTCGGCGGAAATGGAAAACTGGGTGAAAGAAGATCCTGGGCGAGAGATTCGAGAAGGTTTACCGTATCACCATGGGGCTCTTTACCTACCAACACAAGAAATGCAGCAAAAAGCCTTGAAGGAAAGTCATGATGACATATTGGCTGGGCACAAGGGCATCACGAAGACTGAAGATCTAATGAGGAGACGTTTTTGGTGGCCAGGTGTAATTAAGGACGTACGGCATTACGTAACCACTTGTGAGGTCTGCGCTAGGGGAAAGTCGGAACGACAAGCTCCCAAGGGGTTATTGCAACCTATGCCCACTCCACCTTATCCAATGCACACTATAAACTTAGACTTGATTGTAGATTTACCATCTAGCAAAGGGTTTGATACTATATTGGTGTGCGTAGATGCTTTTACCAAAATGGCCCACTTTATACCTTTAAAAGGGGTTCCCACGGCAGCAACTTTGGCACATACCTTTAGTCAGAACATAGTTCGAGCTCATGGAATACCTAAGGTGTTAATATCAGATAGGGGTTCCCAATTCCTATCCCATTTCTGGAAGGCCTTTACAAAGAAATTGAGTATAGACACTAGGTACACAACCAGTTATCACCCAGAAACTGACGGTCAAACCGAACGAACCAATCAAGAATTAGAGCAATACCTCAGATTGTGTTTGTTAGAGCAGGAGGGGGATTGGCGGGATTATCTATGGGCCGCAGAGTTTGCACATAACAATGCAAAAAATATGTCCACAGGTTACTCACCTTTTTATCTGAACACTGGAAGGCATCCCCATCAATCTCTAAATTTCCAGGAAGTAGATGTACCAGCTGTTACTGATTTAGTAGAACATCTGGCACAAATGCATAAATCAGCCACTGAAAATTTGACTAAGGCCAAGGAAAGTTACAAATTTTATGCAGACAAGAAGAGAAGAAAGAAACCCGATTTACAGGCAGGGGATAAGGTATGGTTAAACACGAAGAATCTTAGACTAAAAGGGGTAAGAAAGTTTCAGCCAAGATTTGTAGGCCCCTATCTGGTTAAGAAGAAACTCAGTGCAGTCAACTATCAGTTACAATTGCCCAAAGGCTTACAGGTTCATCCTGTATATCATGTATCTTTATTAAAGAAGGTTTCAAAGGGTTTACGAACCAAGAGACCCCCAAAGCCAATCCAATCTGAGAAAGGAGAAGAATTTGAGGTACTAGATGCTAAGGTGCAAAAGGGACAATTGTATTATTTGTTGGATTGGAAGAACTATGGGCCAGAGAAAAGATCTTGGGAACCATCCTCTAATGTACATGCCCCCAGATTGATTAGGGAGTTTCATAGGAGATTTCCAAGTAAGCCCAAGCCGGGAGAAAGCTCTTTGAGAGGGGGTACTGTCAGGACTGTCAGACCAAAAGTAAGATTGAAGCCTTTTGTAAGGTCTAGGGTGCTGAAAACGAACATTCATAAGAAGAGGAGCGGCTCCCTAGGCTTATTAAAGGATCAATCTAAATCCAAAATGGCTGCCAACACTGGACCGAAGAAGCTGCAGGTTAGCGCTCTAGCGTTCCACAAAGATAATGAAGGTACAGGTGTTGAGCGGTTGCACTTCACCAAGAATCTGAGGAGAGAAGGTTGTTGCCAAGCGTTGTGAAGTCAGTCAGGAAAAGACACTTCGTCACGCAGAACAGTTCTTGAGCATAGTTTGTTCGTAGCGGAGAGAAGCAAAGTAAGACTGTTCCAGATATTAAATATTAAGATAATTTCCGGAGAGTCGAAGTAGCGTGCCTAGTCTTTGAGCTTATAGTAGCAGTTACCTACTGCAGTGTATGGCAGCTTTTGATGAGAATAAACAGAGCAGTGTCTATCGTATAAGCATATTCATGAGAACGCTTCATACAGTGTAAAAAGAGATTTTCAGTCAGACGCATTTTCAGGAACTCTTAGTGTGGAGAGTAGTGTAGAGTATACAAGGAAACTAGAGAGCAGAAAAAGAGTAGAAGGAAAGAAGGAGTTCCAGACACACACACGCTGAAGACAGAAATAAAACTTGTATAAAAATATTACTCACCAGAACAGAATCCAGTCGAGGCGCTCGTCTCGAGTCAGTGGGTAAGGACACCTAAGAAGATATAAGATAAAGAGTAATTAACAGAGATAGGCAGAAGGAAAAGAAAACTAATATCGTTTCATTCAGTTACAGCGCCACAGCAGAACAGAAATAAAGAACCGAGATAAATAGAAGAGAAGCATTGGTCACTATAGACAGGGTAGGTGTTAGAGGAGGAATTCACAATACACCAACACATGGATAGATAGGAAAGATATTTATTGAATAAATGTCGTTTTCTCTTTTAGTAAAGATTCACCTGTCCAGTCCAAGAAGATAGAAGGGTCTGAAGAGTGAAGAACCAGAAGGACAATAGTGGCTATCTCTTCTCTGTCCCATCCCCTTTCCTCCTCTGGAATTCCTTGGTGTGTTCGCTCAGGTTAACTACGCGGAACACTGCTAAGGCTAGGGGAGGTACCGGGAACTCGCGACATTCGGCTCCCGTGCTGAGAGGAAGGGGTACAAGCAGTCCTTGACACACTGGCAGTTTTGCTAATCTGTTACTGTCTAAGTTTCCGTCTTGTGTACGTCATATGCGTCCAGCCCTGTTTCCACTGTCTATCATGCACATTCGAGTGGCCCATGGATGTCTGCCTATCCAACA
The DNA here is from genome assembly GCF_964204655.1 of Triturus cristatus. Taxonomy (NCBI): domain Eukaryota; kingdom Metazoa; phylum Chordata; class Amphibia; order Caudata; family Salamandridae; genus Triturus; species Triturus cristatus. The sequence continues at coordinate 1,123,725,462 of NC_140590.1, read as the reverse complement.
CAACGGTAGCTGAACTGGATTATGACTAGTGTGTGCGCCCCCTGTTGGCCCAAGAACGGAAGTGCAACCGGGATACCCATGCATGGGATGCCTTGATCTGTGGTGTATGTTCTGGCAGTAGTGGATGGGAGATTGCACAAGTCATCATGTGCAGTGACCACATTCAGGTGCTACCCTATTGGGCTGTGTTGCGGATTGGTGAAACTGCGTGGACGGAGCACATCTGTCCGGACCAGTTAATGGCTTGGCTCTCCCTCGTGTTCCTTGAACTCGAGAACGACGTACTTCTGAGACTGATTGCCAATGATGCGGCGCTCGCATTCATGGACTAGTAACTACCTTCCTGCAGCCACAACTGATTGACACCCAGAGCACAGGTCCCAACACTGTGTTGCATCATGGAGGAATGGTCACATATCCCAGAACAACAGTGGACATGTCTGCATTCACCCGAACTCCGAATGCATGTGCTTGCACTTACGCATGTTGTTACACATCTGTGCAAGGTGATCCAGCCCCATGGGTGGAGCTGCACAGCATCGTTTGGCAATGTTCCTGAATCTGACATACTGCTGGAGGGAGACTATACACATGGCAATGTAGCACAACATGTGATGTTGTTGATCGCTTTCACCTGCTCATTGTCACCAGAGCACACAGTCGGCGCAGTCCGGTGGTACAGGTCCATGCAGATCCCATGGGCTGTGAGTCGTGTCCCCTGACACAGGGCAATGAACAGACGCCAAACATCATATGACTAGTCCAGCAAGGCAAGGTGGGCTGAGACCACTGCCATCCGTAATGATTTGTGTTCATTTGTACCTCCCCATTTCTTGCACCTCGACATGTACCATGCTGCCTGTGAGTGTCTTAAGCATTTTTCTTCATGGTGTGGTGCATTCCTTGCCAGCACTGACACACACATGCTAATACAGTCTACTCAACTTACAACTGTGATGAGTGTTGATTAGTATGACAAATCGTGTGCCTCAATGGGCATTGTCCGTACACAGGGATGGACAGACTGCCGCATGTATATTGGTGGTGAGTTCCTATTGGCAGCTCCACCTCTGTGAGCTGGACATTGTGTTTGGGATAGTTGCTGGTAGACCTGTTCTCCTACGTGTCTTCAGTACTGCGAGTATGGCGTCCAACTTCTTCCCATGTGGATCAATGTGATCCATCAAAACAGGCTGTGTCCACATTGATGTGTGTGAGTAGGTCATGCAAAGAGATGTTCTGTAGGCACATGCGATGGGGAACACTACTTCAGGCATGCTACCGATTTTGACATTTCTACACACAGCCCTAATTAACACATGGACGTTGGGTTACGTTGGGGGGTTGTGAGATTGTTGTTCATGTGCAATGAGGCCACGGCTAGTTCACACCTTCACAGTCATCTAATTGGCCATGTGGGTCAGGGTCAAACATGCGCATTGATGACATTTACCAGGGTGTACCTTTTTGTGCAATCAATGTCCCTACATTCATCCATACTTTTATACGTGATTGAAAATAGACATGACACATCTGTGTGATTTGGAATGTTTTATTCACATTCTGGGGAGTGTCGGAGCTGGAGCAGTACATGGCCAGTTCAAGCCCACATAAAATGGTTGCCCAGTGGTGGGCCAACCAGAGCCCTTGGGGGAATGCAAAGATAATCTGAAGAGGAAGAGTTCAGTCTGCAGCCGGATTGCTGTGTAATTGCTACCAGAGCAGATATGGCAGGCCATGGCAGGGTCCAGGTGAATGTTGGAGGGGGTTATGGGGGAAAGTGGGAGATGTTGCTCCATGACATGATGCATAGGGCTGAACCAGGCAGGGACATGTCATGTGGCAGGGATGGATGCTACTACCTCCTTCCTCACACAGTCATTACCCTACACATCTTACTCCTCTGAGACGTCTTCTGTGTCCGGTGTGTCAGGTGTGTGTGGTGGTGTTATGCCTGCATCACTGTGTGCCACTGACACATCAGGGTGTGAAGGTGATAGGGCTGCATCACTGTGTGCCAATGACACGTCAGGGGCGGAGATGTGTGTGTCGAGGTTCCTGCAGCACTCTTATGGTACAGGCTCAGTGGCAGCAATGGCAAGATGAGGATCTGCAAGGCATGGAAGATCCAACCGAAGTCTCGTTGGTGCTCATCCATGGCAGCCATACTTCTAGGCTGCATCGACTCTATGATCTCCATTGTCCTCCACATCTGTGCCAACTCTGTGCTGTTATCGCTGGAGCCTATCTGACTAGACAGTTCTTGTATCCGAGTGATGGCCCCAGCGAGGTCAGCCAAGGATTGTTGGTGAGCATGGTGTGGACAGTGGGTGTGCATTAGGGACTGTAAGTGGTCCCTGATGGGACTGAGACACCGACGTATGGTATCGAGTTTGGCTGCCATGAGGTCGAACCCCACCTGCAGGTGATCAGCCATCTTCTCCTGGCACCCTAACACATGGCGTTGGAATTCCATGTGTTGGTAGTGGGGGTCCTGTGAGCCAGCCATGGTGGTATGTGCTTCCTGCTGTGTGGTCTTTGCAGGGTTTGGGGTCACTGTGATGCAGCTGGGCTGCCCTGCTCCTGGGGGTGAGGTGCGGAGGCTGTCCATTAGCTGCTGGAGGGTGTCTGAGCATTGTGCAGGGTGTCCTCTTCATCGTCACTGTAGAGATGTGTGGTCTGCTCTGCAGGAGGTGTTTATTATCCCTCTGCAATGTAACAGGGAGATGCAGGTTAACAGTGTGTTCCATGTATGTTGACGCATTGTAGATGTTTATATTCAGACGACATGACGATGTATATTGTGGCTGTTTTGGTGAAGCTTGCTATTTGATGGGAGACAGTGGAAATTTCGAGTACATGACGAATGTGTGGTTGTACTCGTACATTATCATCCCACAGTGACATGCAATGCCAGATGTGATTGGCCAGTTTCTATGCATGAGCAGCACCAATTGTGTCCTCTGTCCTGTGGTGTAAGGGTTGCACTTTGTACCACATTGTCGTCAATGTTGATGTACTGTGATTGCTATGTGTGTGTGCTACATTGTTGGCGAGTCGCCCCTGCAGCTCTGATTTGGCGGCCCCTTAACCCTTTGAGGCGGTGTGCCTTTGACTTGTGTGCTTTTCGGGTGCTGGGATGTTTGCAACTTGGGCCATTTGTACTCTTGGACAAATTTAGCACTTGTGGGCATTGTGTGTCTGCAGATGTGTTTTTGACGTCATGGGTTGTGGGTGCAGGTGGATGTGTCAGAGTGTGACCTGCTCCTTTACGGATGTGGTCCACACTCAGCCACCTCAATGCCGTCTCATGCACCATGTCATGTATTGTGACAGCAGCCATGCTATGTGTAATGCAGTGTCACTTGCATTGTCAGTGTGGCTCACAGAGCTGCTGCTTTTCTGGATTCAGCACATGTGCATGGGTAGGTTGTGGCATTGGTGATATGGAGGGGGACCCAATTGTGCTCATTGTGGATGGGGGCCTACTTGGTGTTTCTATGTGTACTGCAGTGTGCCAAGGGTTTCAGGGACATGTTCCACACTCATTGTGGGTGTGCAGTGTGCTGCATATGATTGTGAATGTGTGCCATTGTGCCCATCTCCCTCTGTCCACCCAGTCCCTGGTCATTACTCAACCTATTGCTGTTGGGTCACGTCATATCGAGCTGTGTCCAGACCCCCAACTCCTTGTACCATCTCCACCCTGATGACTGTAGACACCATTTCCTGCAGCTCATCCAGCTCCTCCTGTGGCACAGAATGCCTACCTCCAGTCGCCTTTACTGCCTTACTGTTGGCAGTGAGTTTCTCCTTGGTTTGGCTGTGTACTTCATGCCAGCACATCTTGACCTCCTCCATTGACCTCCTTGACACTGACGGTGGACTGCCATTTTTCCGTTTGTGTTGCCAATGACACAGTGGAGGTGACAAACAGTTGTTGGTAGTGTTCTATCACCTCCATGACAATGATCCAGTCTCCCTGCGGACTGAACCCCTGGCTGGTCCTCCCATGGGGCTTGTGGAGTTTGGGTTGCCTCTGCACTCGGTCCGGGTGCATCCATGGTGGTACGCAGTTTGATTTGGTTTTGATTTGGTTTTATAGTGCATTTTACCGCATGAGGCGAGGGAATTGCAGGCCTGTGGATGGTTGTTGCTGATTTTTGTATTGCAATTTGGGGTATAGCAACTTTTTCCTGTTGATGTTTCTCATTTTTGCACGGTCATTTAAAGCATTTTCGTGGGACTATCGCATGGTGCTGACGGATTGTGAATACAACATTAACACAGAGTTATTTTCCCATGATAGACTGCAATGTGAAGAGTTGCGTTAAGCTAATTTTGCGGTAGTTATGACACGTTCTTGTGGATATGCCCCTTTGCGTATTATCAAATCTGGTTAAGCTCATTAGATTTTGTTCCTTATAATTCCCCTACGGTGTCTAATTCTTTTAGATAGTTTTATTGTTTTAGTGTTTTGACTTTATTACTGTTTGGTATCGCACAATTCTTTTCATAGTTCATGTAAGTTAAGCCTGTCTTCTCTGCATCTTATTTATCAGGGGGTTAAGCTTAAAATTGTTTAGCCACTTTAGCATTCACCGTGACCAGTTAAGGTTAAAAAATCCTTTAGCTGGTTGACAGCCTATCCCAAAATAATAATTCACTTAATTGGGATCAACCAATTGTTTTGCTTCTTATATTTTGACAAAAATCTTTGTCTTTTCAGTTTCTGGTTAAAAGTATAAAAGCAAATATTAGGATTTTATGATCGTTCTCAAGAGATGATGTATACCACCCATCACAATTCCGCCCTTTAGAAACTGCACAATTATTCATGTCATGTCTGTTTTAAAAAAAAAATATTGAAATGCCATTCTGATTTAGAAATCTCTTAGGAGTCACTCACAAGTTCAATATATACACTTCCAGACACTGAATAAGAAGTTATACTTACTGGGGTTGACTGAAAGAGAGATAAGAAACTGATGTTAAATATTGGATATATCAATTACAATCATTAGAACTTCGAAAATGATACTCAAAATTTGTGAAAACCACAGAAATGCTACTTTACATGCTAGCAAGATATATCAAAATTACAATTCTCATTTAGGAGGAAACAAATTATACTTGACAATTGAATTGATTCAGACAAGACTGGGCTTGATAGGAACAAGTGCAAATCTAACTGGATATGAGTTTAGCCAGTGCTATTAAAACTTTCCCAAATGCACTATAGATAATCAAGTACATTTGTTTAGTGTCATTTATGCTTGTCTGTCCCCTAATTTTCACAACTATATAGCATATAACTCATGTTTTCTTTTAAGTTTGTTCATCTCCTTCCCTGTTACTTTGAAATATCTCTATAATACTGATTTAAAATACCAATGAAATATGTGGTGAGCCAAAGTAAATATGACATATTCCATTGTAATGCATCAGAGCTCTATTTTTATAAAGCCTATAATGTATGGGCTTAAAGACCCCAAGCATTATCCTTGGCTACAAGCACGAAACAAGTTGCAAGGGTCAATTTCCTGATCTGCCTAGCTGACTTGTCACATCTGGGCCTGAACGGAACCATGCTGGGAACCACTGCTGGAGTGAGTGCTGCATTGTAAGTGCTGTCCCTAAGTTCATGTTGGCCTTAGAAGTGACCAAGAGGAGATGCTCCTGAAAGTATGCAGAGTTGTGACTGAGAATATTTTTTGACTTCCAAAATGTTTAGAGTTTCTGCAGACCTCTCTTAAGCATTGCCCGATATTTCGAAGGTCTTCCACAGATATAACTACAGGTTTGTCCCACTGTTGGATATTTGGATTTGATGAAAACGACTAAAGGCTTGACTCACAGTGTGGCAGATAGGTTGTTCTATCAAAACATAAAGTATGTACTGTCCATGTTATAAAAAATGCATTAAAACCATATGCAATTGTAATAGGACAAACCAGGCATCGATCATGTTTGTAGAGTCAGAACTATCTGTCAAAACTTAAATCAGGCCTTAAGCCCAGAGGCAGAAATCAGTACGGAACTAAGGTGCTATAATTATACCCAACATGTCATGAATCCGGTTGCCACTAATTTTAAATTTCTCAAAAAACAAAGCTTAGTTCCACGATAACCAAAGGCGTCAGCAGGAGTAACTCCAGCAGCTACCAGCATTAAGAAAACGTATGCGGATATAGATCGCAACAGTCCCTCGCTGAAGGGTTTCAACTTCCATTTCAGAGACTAAATCATAAGGTTGAAAAATGTAACTGGGATTAATCTGCGTCGTGTATCTGACCCTCATTCCATCAATGCTGGATGAAAATTACATCTAAAAGCTAGCATATTGCGCCAATACTTATCAATTTGCACTATTTTTGACATACAGTTTTACGTATTATCAAATCTGGTTTCACTAATTAGATTATGTTAATTACAATTCACCCAATGTGTCTAATTCTTTTAGGTAATTTTATTGTTTTAGCGTTTTGATTTTATTACTGTTTGGTATGGCACAATTTTTTTCACAGTTCCTGTAAGCTGAGCCTGTCTTCTCTGTATCATATTCATCAGGGGTTTAAGCGTAAAATCATTTAGCCGCTTTAGCGTTCACCCTGAGAAGGTAAGGTTAATATTTATTTCATAGGTTGACAGCATACCCAAAATAATAATTCACTTAAATGGATCAACCAATTGTTTTGCTTCTAATATTTTGACTCAAATATTTGTCTTTTCAGTTTCTGGTTGAAATAATGAAAGCCAATAAAATGATTTTATGATAGTTCTCAAGAGATGATGAATACAACCCATCACAATTCAATGCCCACTTCGAGGAAATCAGGTCCAACACAAATGCAAAAATTTAATCAATAAGGCAAAATGACTAATTTCATAGACTAGGTACCAAACATTTAGACTTTCTTCTGCTGCCTAGAGGAGCAATAAGAAAGAGATGTAATATTTAGACATAGATTGTCATCATGAAAATAAACAAATAAGTCAACCTTTAGAAAATGCAGAATTATTCATGTCATTTAAATGTTAACAAAAAATATTGAGATACCACTCTCATTTAGAAATCTCTTAGGAGTCACTCAAAAGTTCAATATGTACAATTCCAGACACTGAATTAAAAGGTAAACTTACTGTTGTTGTCTGAAAGAGAGATAAGAAAGTGATGTTAAATATTAGATATATCATTTACAATCATTAGAACTTCAAAATGTAAACGAAAAATGCGTGGAAACAACCGAAATTCTACATTACATGTTAGCAAGATATATCAAAATTACAATTCTCCTTTAGGAGCAACCAAACTATACTTTACAATTCAATTGATTCAGACACAATTGGGCTTAATAGGAACAAGGGCACATCTAACTGAATATGAGTGTAGCAAGTGCTATTTAAACTGCTCCAAATTCACTGTAGATAATCAAGTACATTTGTTTGGTGTCATTTATGCTTGTCCACCCCCTAATTTTCACAACTATATAGCAGATAACTAATGTTTTGTATTAGGAGTGTTCATCTTCTTGCCTGTTACTTTGAAATATTAGTGTAATACTGATTTAAAATACCAATGAAGTATGTGGTATCAAAAAGGAAATATGACATATTGTATTGTAATGCATCAGAGCTGTAGTTTTTAAAAAGCCTGGAATTCATGGGCTCAAAGACCCCAAGCATTATCTTTGGCTACGAGGGCAAAACATGTTGCAAGAGTCTTTTTCCTGATCAGCCTAGTTGACTTGTCACACCTGGGCCTGAACTGAATCATGCTGTAAATCTCTGCTGGAGTGGGTGCTGTATTCTAAGTGCTGTCCCTAAGTTCCTGTTAGCCTCAGAAGTGACCAAGAGGAGATGCTCCTGAAAGTATGCAAAGTTGTGACGGAGAATATTTTTGGACCTCGAAAAAGTTTAGAGTTTCTGCAGAACTCTTTGAAGCATTGCCTGATAATTAGAAGGTCTTTCGCAGATATAACTACAGGTTTTTCCAACTAAAGGATATTTGAGCTTGTTGAAAAAGACAAGAGGCTTGTCTCACAGTGTGGCAGATGGTTTGCTCAATCAAAAAATAAATTATGTACTGTCCATCTTATAAGAAGTGCATTGAATCCAAATGCAATTGTAATAGGCCAAACAAGGCATCAATCATGTTTGTATTGTTATACCTATCTGCCAAACCTTAAATCAGGCACAAAGCCCAGAGGCAAAAATCAGGACGGAACTAAGGAGCTATAATTATCCCCACACATGTCATGACTCTGGTTGCTACTAATTTAAAATTTCTCCAAAAACAAAGCTTTTTCCACTATAACCAAAGGTGTCAGCAGGAGTTATTCCAGCAGCACCCAGCATTAAGAGTACGTCTGCATATATAGATTGCAGCAGTCCCTAGCAGAAGGGTTTTAACTGCCATTTCAGAGATTAAATCATAAGGTTGAAAAATGTATCTTGGATTAATCAGCTTTTTGTATCTGACCCTCAATTCATCATGGCTGGACGTAAATCACATCTAGAGGCCAGCATATTGTGCCAATACTTGTCATTTGCACTTCAAGACATTTCCAATATTTTTGACATGCAGTTTTACGTATTATCAAATCTGGTTTAGCTAATTAGATTATGTCCATTAGAATTCACCCAATATGTTTAATTCTTTTAGATACATTTATTGTTTTGACTTTATTACTGTTTGGAAACGCACAATTTATTTCCCAGTTCCTGTAAGTTGAGCCTTTCTTCTCTTTATCATATTTATCAGGGGGTTAGGCTTAACATTATTTAGCCAGTTTAGCCTTCACCCTGACAAGTTAGGGTTAATATTTCATTCAGAGGTTTACAACCTACTCAAAATAACAACTCACTTAATTGGGATCAACCAATTGTTTTGCTTCTCATATTTTGACACAAATATTTGTCTTTTCAGTTTCTGGTTAAAATAATAAAATCCAATATTGTGATTATATGATAGTTCTCAAGAGATGATGTATACAACCCATCACAATTCAAAGACCACATATAGGAAATAAGGTCCCACAAAAATAAAAAATAAAAACTCAATAAGGCAAAATGTCCAATTTTATAGACTAGTTAAAAACATTTAGACTAACTTCTGCTGCCTAGAGGAGCGATAAGAAAGAGATGTAAACATTTAGACATAGATTAGCATCTTGAAAATAAACAAATAATTTCACCTTTAGAAAATGCAGATTTATTCATGTCATTTAAATTTTAACAAAAAATATTGAAATACCACTCTCATTTAGATATCTCTTAGGAGTCACTCAAAAGTTAAATTTGTACAATTCCAGACACTGAATTAAAAGTTATACTTACTGTTGTTGCCTGAAAGACAGATAAGAAAGTGATGTTAAATATTAGATATATCAATTACATTTGTTAGAACTTCAAAAATTAAACTCAAAATTTGCGAAAACCACAGAAATACTACTTTACATGTTAGCAAGATATATCAAAATTACAATTCTCATTTAGGAGCAACCAAACTATATTTCATAATTGAATTAATTCAGACATGATTGGGCTTGATAGGAACAAGTGCACATCTAACTAAATATGAGTGTAGCCAGTAATCTTTAAACGTTCTCAAATGCACTGTAGATAATCAAGTACATTTGTTTGAAGTAATTTATGCATGTCCATCCCCTCCTTTTCACAACTATATATCAGGTAACCCATGTTTTGTTTTGAGTGTGCTCTTCTTCTTCCCTGTTACTTTGAAATGTCAGTGTAATACTGATTTAAAATACCAATTAACTATGTGAAGAAGAAACGTATATATGACATATTCTATTGTAATGCATCAGAGCAGTATTTTTTATAATGCCTGGAATGTATGGGCTCAAAGACCCCAAGCATTATTTTTTGCTACAAGGACAAAACAAGTTGCAACAGTCTTTTTTCCTGATCTGCCTAGCTGACTTGTCACAACTAGGCCTGAACTGAATCGTACTGGGAACGTCCTGTGGAGTGGGTGCTCCATTCTAAGTGCTGTCCCTAAGTTCCTGTTAGCCTTAGAAGTTACCAAGAGGAGATGCTCCTGAAAGTATGCAAAGTTCTGACTAAGAATATTTTTGGACCTCCAAAATGTTTAGAGTTTCTGCAGACCACTTTCCAGCATTGCCCAATATTTAGAAGGTCTTTCACAGATATAACTACAGGTTTTTCCAACTAGAGGATATTTGAGCTCGTTGAAAAAGATAAAAGGCTTGTCTCACAGTGTGGCAAATAGGTTGCTCAATCAAAACATAAATTATGTACTGTCCATGTTATAAGAAGTGCATTAAATCCAAATGCAATTGTAATAGGCCAAACAAGGCATTGATCATGTTTGTAGTGTTAAGCCTATCTGCCAAACCTTAAATCAGGAACTAAGCCCAGAGGCAGAAATCAGGACGGAACTAAGGAGCTATAATTATCCCCACACATGTCATGACTCTGGTTGCTACTAATTTAAAATTTCTCCAAAAACAAAGCTTTTTCCACTATAACCAAAGGTGTCAGCAGGAGTTATTCCAGCAGCACCCAGCATTAAGAGTACATCTGCATATATAGATTGCAGCAGTCCCTAGCAGAAGGGTTTTAACTGCCATTTCAGAGATTAAATCATAAGGTTGAAAAATGTATCTTGGATTAATCAGCTTTTTGTATCTGACCCTCAATTCATCATGGCTGGACGTAAATCACATCTAGAGGCCAGCATATTGTGCCAATACTTGTCATTTGCACTTCAAGACATTTCCAATATTTTTGACATGCAGTTTTACGTATTATCAAATCTGGTTTAGCTAATTAGATTATGTCCATTAGAATTCACCGAATATGTTTAATTCTTTTACATACATTTATTGTTTTGACTTTATTACTGTTTGGAAACGCACAATTTATTTCCCAGTTCCTGTAATTTGAGCCTGTCTTCTCTGTATCATATTTATGAGGGGGTTAAGCTTAAGTTTATTTAGTCCCTTTCGTGTTCACCCTGACACGTTAAGTTTAATATTTGTTTCACAGGTTGACAGCCTACCCAAAATATTAATTAATTTAAATGGGATCAACCAATTCTTTTGCTTCTAATATTTTGACAAAAATCTTTATCTTTTCAGTTTCTGGTTAAAAGAATGAAAGCCAATAATATGATTTTATGATAGTGCTCAAGAGATGATGAATACAACCCATCACAATTCAAAGACCAGATCGAGGAAATCAGGTCCCACAAAAATACAAAAATGTACTCAACAAGCCAAAATGACTAATTTCATAGACTAGGTACAAAACATTTAGACTTACTTCTGCTGCCTAGAGCAGCAATTAGAAAGAGATATAATCTTTAGACATAGATTATCATCATGAAAATAAACAAATAAGTCTAACTTTAGAAAATGAAGAATTATTCATGCCATTTATATGTTAACAAAAAATATTGAAATACCACTCTCATTTAGAAATCTCTGAGGAGTCACTCAAAAGTTCAATATATACAATTACAGAATTAAAAGGTAAACTTACTGTTGTTGTCTGAAAGAGAGAAAAGAAAGTGATGTTAAATATTAGATATATCATTTACAAACAGTAGAACTTCAAAAATTAAACTCAAAATGTGTGGAAACAACAGAAATGCTACATTGCATGTTAGCAAGATATATAAAAATTACAATTCTCATTTAGGAGCAACAAAACTGTACTTTACAATTGAATTGATTCAGACACAATTGGGCTTGATAGGAACAAGTGCACATCTAACTGAATATGAGTGTAGCAAGTGTTATTTAAACTTCTCCAAATTCACTGTTGATAATCAAGTACATTTGTTTGGAGTAATTTATGCTTGTCCATCCCCTAATTTTCACAACTATATAGCACATTACCAATGTTTTGTATTAGGTGTGTTTATCTTCTTCCCTGTTACTTTGAAATATTAGAGTTATACTATTTTAAAATACCAATGAGGTATGTGGTGAACAAAAGGAAATATGACATATTGTATTGTAATGCATCAGAGCTGTAGTTTTTGGAAAAGCCTGGAATGTATGGGCTCACAGACCCCAAGCATTATCTTTGGCTACAAGGACAAAACACGTTGCAAGAGTAATTTTCCTGATCTGCCTAGGTGACTTTTCACACCTGGGCCTGAACTGAATCATGCTATGAACCTCTGCTGGAGTGGGTGCTGCATTTTAAGTGCTGTCCCTAAGTTCCTGTTAGCCTCAGAAGTGACCATGAGGAGATGCTCCTGAAAGTATGCAAAGTTGTGACTGAGAATTTTTTTGGACCTCCAAAATGTTTAGAGTTTCTGCAGACCTCTTTCCAGCATTGCCCGATATTTAGAAGGTCTTTCACAGGTATAACTACAGGTTTTTCCAACTAGTGGATATTTGAGCTTGTTGAAAAAGACATGAGACTTGTCTCACAGTGTGGCAGATAGTTTGCTCATGTATTGCTTCTTATATTTTGACACAAATTTTTGTCTTTTCAGTTTCTGGTTGAAAGAATGAAATCTTATAATATGATTTTATGATAGTTCTCAAGAGATGATGTATACAACCCATGTCAACCCGTGGGCCGCGAGCTGGAAGCCGGTTGTGAACAAGCGCGAGGTAACTGTGTGTAACTGGACCCTGGGCAGAGGAGCTGGGCTGTTGGGCGCTTGTGGTCTGCCCTGTCATTTCCCTCCCGCCGCCGCTGCTGCAATTGCCGATCGCAGCGGTTGCTCAGCGTAGGTTTCTGCCTACAGCCCCTAGAATTCCCGGCTGTGGTCCCGCCCCGAAACGAACTCGAAACGAAACGAAGCCCGGAGGCGCTAAAAACGGACGAGCATCCTCCGCGTGGCGGGATGCGTGCGGGTGGCGCTGGGCTAAGCGCGGGCAAAGGGCGGGCCATCTGTGGCTGTCCAGGGCTGACCAAGGCTGGGCTGGGCCACCCCCTTGATAAGTTATCTGGGGCTGTATGTCCAGTTAGCGACTATTTGGTTTGTTGCTTTTTTGTTAGGAAGTTTGTACTATAGGCTCATTCCACACTTACTATATAGAGAGCAAAGCTGATGTCTACACGTTCGGGCAAGAGTTTGAGAGGGTGTGGTGGGGGAGGCCCTGGTTGTGTAATGGGTACCATGGACTAGGGGTGGGCGGAATTTGCGAAATTAACTTTCGCAAATTATCGCGAAAATGTTTAAAATTATCGCAAACAAGCGGAAATATCGCGAAGATGCGGAAGTTTTTTTCCGGCATGTTTGCGAGATTTTCTGCATGGTTGCGGGTCGCCAACTTACCCATGTGGTTGCTTGCAGGCGCGGCCATCTTGTTTTGAGTTGTCTCGCAGTGCAGGATCGCGAGAAGAAAGACGTGATCGCGCGACACATGACGTCACTGCGGGACAGCGCAAATGGCTAAAAACAATACAACATCTCATGGAGAACGCGACCGGATCAAGAAAACTTGTGGGCGAACGCAGGGATTCAGGTAAGGCGATCGCGCGCGCGCGAGAATGTATTATTTTACAGCGCGAGCAAGAAACAAATTATCGCCAAGCTGCGGAAACCGGAATTTTTGACATTTTCGCGCTCTCCGCGGAACGCGAAAATGTCAAATTATTGCAATTTCCGCGAACGGAACAAAATTTTCGCCCAGGCCTACCATGGACCAGTTTATTACCCGCGTTGTCACAGTTATCGAGAAGGAAATCGCCATGACAGAGCGGCGTCTTCTCGGGGACATCTTGCTGACAAACGGTCATCGCTGTGTTCGTTGGCCCTAGTGCCATCCCCAGTACGTCCACTTGATCCCTTGGTGGCTGCCTCACCCCCTTTAGATCACCCACGGGTAGCAGCTCTAAGGGCCTGTTTGGACAGGCTGGAGAATTTAACAGCTATAGTACAGCTTAACAATGATAATGCTGTACCAGTCCCACTTCTTAGTGAGTCCCCAGTTCCCATGCTCCGTCTTGTTACTCCTTCCAGCAATGGGGTCTCCCTTCCTCAGCCAGTATTGGCTACGCTGGCAGTAAACAATCCAGCCCTTAGTAAAAGAAAAAGAACTGCTAGCCCACGCAAAGGAAGCCATGCTAAATCCTATAAGAAGCTTAGGAGGTCAGGTGCTAGGGGAGGCGGGACCCAGAGAGTGGGGCTGGGCATTAGTTGCCCTCAGGGGGAGAAGGGGGAGGTATCCCAAGGTATCAGAGTAGAGAACACCTGTGTCGACCTGACGGCTGGTTCTGTTGAGGCTCCATCCTACGAATCTCTCTCCATTGCCAACTTAGAGAAAATGATGAATTCATTATTGATTCCGGTTCTGGAGAGTGTTAAGGGGCTCTCAGAGCGGCTGGATAGGTTTGAACAGGTAACCCTGGACAAGTTTTTCTCTATAAAATCCCTCATTAAATTACATTCAAGAACTAGGGAAGATGACCAAAGGGGGGAATTTGTACCCCGGGTAACACCTATATCCCTACAGGGCAACACCACTGTAGCTGCATCAGCACACGGGGTGGTCGTGGAAAATGTTCCTGTTGCACATACTGTGGCTTATCCCGGGGCCGCCTGGAAGTCAGGGTTGGACAAAATAGATGGCATAGTGCGACCCAAGATACCTAAGGCTAGTATTTTATGCAAAGGTTGGTCGCACACTGCTCGTCACACCAGCAAGTTGCCCCAAGGGACTGTGGAAGATGTAGTGGCGACGGCGGGTACGCCTATGCCACAATGTATAAAGAACAGTATGTGTTGCGTTAGCCATCCCTGGACACGTGTTTCGAGGTAGTTGCCTCTCGTCAGCAGGGAGCAGGTCAGTGTAAAGGGGTGCCGCGTGGACTGCCAAAATGTAATTAAAACAGGTCAAGTACCTCTCATGGCGCGCAGGTGCAGATCCAAGGCTCGTCAGCCCGTTGGCTCAAGGGAGCCGTAATAAATTATGCAAAGGTTGGTCGCACACTGCTCGTCACACCAGCAAGTTGCCCCAAGGGACTGTGGAAGATGTAGTGGCGACGGCGGGTACGCCTATGCCACAATGTATAAAGAACAGTATGTGTTGCGTTAGCCATCCCTGGACACGTGTTTCGAGGTAGTTGCCTCTCGTCAGCAGGGAGCAGGTCAGTGTAAAGGGGTGCCGCGTGGACTGCCAAAATGTAATTAAAACAGGTCAAGTACCTCTCATGGCGCGCAGGTGCAGATCCAAGGCTCGTCAGCCCGTTGGCTCAAGGGAGCCGTAATAAATTATGCAAAGGTTGGTCGCACACTGCTCGTCACACCAGCAAGTTGCCCCAAGGGACTGTGGAAGATGTAGTGGCGACGGCGGGTACGCCTATGCCACAATGTATAAAGAACAGTATGTGTTGCGTTAGCCATCCCTGGACACGTGTTTCGAGGTAGTTGCCTCTCGTCAGCAGGGAGCAGGTCAGTGTAAAGGGGTGCCGCGTGGACTGCCAAAATGTAATTAAAACAGGTCAAGTACCTCTCATGGCGCGCAGGTGCAGATCCAAGGCTCGTCAGCCCGTTGGCTCAAGGGAGCCGTAATAAATTATGCAAAGGTTGGTCGCACACTGCTCGTCACACCAGCAAGTTGCCCCAAGGGACTGTGGAAGATGTAGTGGCGACGGCGGGTACGCCTATGCCACAATGTATAAAGAACAGTATGTGTTGCGTTAGCCATCCCTGGACACGTGTTTCGAGGTAGTTGCCTCTCGTCAGCAGGGAGCAGGTCAGTGTAAAGGGGTGCCGCGTGGACTGCCAAAATGTAATTAAAACAGGTCAAGTACCTCTCATGGCGCGCAGGTGCAGATCCAAGGCTCGTCAGCCCGTTGGCTCAAGGGAGCCGTAATAAATTATGCAAAGGTTGGTCGCACACTGCTCGTCACACCAGCAAGTTGCCCCAAGGGACTGTGGAAGATGTAGTGGCGACGGCGGGTACGCCTATGCCACAATGTATAAAGAACAGTATGTGTTGCGTTAGCCATCCCTGGACACGTGTTTCGAGGTAGTTGCCTCTCGTCAGCAGGGAGCAGGTCAGTGTAAAGGGGTGCCGCGTGGACTGCCAAAATGTAATTAAAACAGGTCAAGTACCTCTCATGGCGCGCAGGTGCAGATCCAAGGCTCGTCAGCCCGTTGGCTCAAGGGAGCCGTAATAAATTATGCAAAGGTTGGTCGCACACTGCTCGTCACACCAGCAAGTTGCCCCAAGGGACTGTGGAAGATGTAGTGGCGACGGCGGGTACGCCTATGCCACAATGTATAAAGAACAGTATGTGTTGCGTTAGCCATCCCTGGACACGTGTTTCGAGGTAGTTGCCTCTCGTCAGCAGGGAGCAGGTCAGTGTAAAGGGGTGCCGCGTGGACTGCCAAAATGTAATTAAAACAGGTCAAGTACCTCTCATGGCGCGCAGGTGCAGATCCAAGGCTCGTCAGCCCGTTGGCTCAAGGGAGCCGTAATAAATTATGCAAAGGTTGGTCGCACACTGCTCGTCACACCAGCAAGTTGCCCCTACCTCGAAACACGTGTCCAGGGATGGCTAACGCAACACATACTGTTCTTTATACATTGTGGCATAGGCGTACCCGCCGTCGCCACTACATCTTCCACAGTCCCTTGGGGCAATTTGCTGGTGTGACGAGCAGTGTGCGACCAACCTTTGCATAATTTATTACGGCTCCCTTGAGCCAACGGGCTGACGAGCCTTGGATCTGCACCTGCGCGCCATGAGAGGTACTTGACCTGTTTTAATTACATTTTGGCAGTCCACGCGGCACCCCTTTACACTGACCTGCTCCCTGCTGACGAGAGGCAACTACCTCGAAACACGTGTCCAGGGATGGCTAACGCAACACATACTGTTCTTTATACATTGTGGCATAGGCGTACCCGCCGTCGCCACTACATCTTCCACAGTCCCTTGGGGCAACTTGCTGGTGTGACGAGCAGTGTGCGACCAACCTTTGCATAATTTATTACGGCTCCCTTGAGCCAACGGGCTGACGAGCCTTGGATCTGCACCTGCGCGCCATGAGAGGTACTTGACCTGTTTTAATTACATTTTGGCAGTCCACGCGGCACCCCTTTACACTGACCTGCTCCCTGCTGACGAGAGGCAACTACCTCGAAACACGTGTCCAGGGATGGCTAACGCAACACATACTGTTCTTTATACATTGTGGCATAGGCGTACCCGCCGTCGCCACTACATCTTCCACAGTCCCTTGGGGCAACTTGCTGGTGTGACGAGCAGTGTGCGACCAACCTTTGCATAATTTATTACGGCTCCCTTGAGCCAACGGGCTGACGAGCCTTGGATCTGCACCTGCGTGCCATGAGAGGTACTTGACCTGTTTTAATTACATTTTGGCAGTCCACGCGGCACCCCTTTACACTGACCTGCTCCCTGCTGACGAGAGGCAACTACCTCGAAACACATGTCCAGGGATGGCTAACGCAACACATACTGTTCTTTATACATTGTGGCATAGGCGTACCTGCCGTCGCCACTACATCTTCCACAGTCCCTTGGGGCAACTTGCTGGTGTGACGAGCAGTGTGCGACCAACCTTTGCATAATTTATTACGGCTCCCTTGAGCCAACGGGCTGACGAGCCTTGGATCTGCACCTGCGCGCCATGAGAGGTACTTGACCTGTTTTAATTACATTTTGGCAGTCCACGCGGCACCCCTTTACACTGACCTGCTCCCTGCTGACGAGAGGCAACTACCTCGAAACACGTGTCCAGGGATGGCTAACGCAACACATACTGTTCTTTATACATTGTGGCATAGGCGTACCCGCCGTCGCCACTACATCTTCCACAGTCCCTTGGGGCAACTTGCTGGTGTGACGAGCAGTGTGCGACCAACCTTTGCATAATTTATTACGGCTCCCTTGAGCCAACGGGCTGACGAGCCTTGGATCTGCACCTGCGCGCCATGAGAGGTACTTGACCTGTTTTAATTACATTTTGGCAGTCCACGCGGCACCCCTTTACACTGACCTGCTCCCTGCTGACGAGAGGCAACTACCTCGAAACACGTGTCCAGGGATGGCTAACGCAACACATACTGTTCTTTATACATTGTGGCATAGGCGTACCCGCCGTCGCCACTACATCTTCCACAGTCCCTTGGGGCAACTTGCTGGTGTGACGAGCAGTGTGCGACCAACCTTTGCATAACCTAATGCTAGTACCATCCCAACCAAAAGGACTGCTCGGACAAAGGATGTTGGTAGTAGTTGTCCAGCTAACTTAAAGAGTTCTGGAAATAGTACTGGCCCTGAGACGATTAACGCCAGCTCAGACAATATGATGACAATCCCCACCCCACAGCCAGAAATGGATTCGGACGTAGGGTCAGTCCTTACTGTTAATTTACCCCCTGACTGCCAGCCTTATGTGGCAGTTCTTACCGGGGTGCCAGTCCTTAAACCAGGCAAATATGAGACCTATGCCGAACTTAGGAACAAAACACTATTCTGGCTAAAGGAAAATAGACCTTTGCCTAGTGCAATGGGTGGACGGGTCATCCACGTAAGAAGGGTTAGCTGGTTATGCACTAGGCCGAAAGATATAAGGGGGACTGCATTATAATTAATTTTGATGACCCTAGGGTTGCCAGCTATGTGTGTAGTTTTTCTACCAGAGAGGGCAGTCTAACTGGAGGTAGTGGAGGTATTGGTATGTATGACCTTAGCTACTTTAATCCCCGAAAAACCCCTGTTAGGCCAGCCAGATTCCCCGTTTGGGAGGGATGGGTTGATAGACAATCCCATCAAAACCGGTCACGATTTAGCTTGTTTTGTAATGATCCATGTCCACCACCCAACTGGCCATGCTATGGCTACTGACACGCTGTCTGCCAACCCACAGCGAAGCTATCTGCAGTGCTTGGAGAGGATGATTGCGGTAGTCTAGCCACAAGAATGGAAGTAGTGAGGCCACCTCCTTACCACCCTTCACCTTCTGTTGTTAATGTCGGCCTTTCAGGAAGGGAGTGCACTGAGCAACCTGAGCCCGCTACGCCCATCTTGGTGGTCCCTAGTGGGGAGGGCCTAGTTATAGGTGTGACATCTCATTCTGGCCCTAGGGATAGCTCTTTTTCAAAAGGGTCTTCACCGGGGCAGGCTGTAGATGGCAACAGGACTTTGAAGGTTGTCAGCTGGAACATAGCTGGTCTGGCATGTAACATCGACATACCCGAATGGTACTCATTTATTGAATCATTCGGGATATGTATGTTCCAGGAAACTTGGTGCTTGGAGCCCCGACATAAAGTGGGATATACCAGTTATTTTGTACCAGCTATCCCATCGCCCGGAGGGAGAAGTCGCCCTTCCGGCGGCCTACTAATCTGGGTAAACATCTCCTTGGGTTACTCTATCCGGTGCATAGATACTAAGTCCCTCGACCTATAGAGACTACTAGTTAGAGGGCCACGTGGGGGGAGGGCGCTTGAGATTCTTAACATTTATGTTAGAGGTTCTAGGGGTGGTATGTCGACATTGTCCCTTAAGGGCGTCGATGGCGAGCTTAGGTCTTGTGGTGTCGATTCGTTCGTCTTGCTTGCTGGGGACTTTCATTATACTTTTGAACCCCTAGCAGTGGAAGATATACTGGGTATCCAGGAGGACGACGCTAGGAGAGGCATCCCCCATCTCTCAGTACCACCGATTAAGAGATGGACTCAAAGTGTCATAGATCTTAATGCTCTCTCCTTGGAACACGGTGTAAGGGCTGTAAATGGCAGTACAAAGTCAGATTCTTGTGGGGCACACACATTCAACAGGGTTGGCCAATCCTCCAGAATTGATTATATCCTGTTGAACTATAAAATTTGGGGCCACTTGATGGATATGGTGGTTCTTCCTTCTACTGATAGCGACCACAATCCCCTGTCCTTGTCTTTGTCCCCTTTGTGGACTGCAGGGTCTAATGAACAAACTCCACATGATTGGAGGTCAACACGTGAAGTATGTCCTTCAAATTGTGGGAGGTGGCTAAGATGGAGGAACATTGTTGGCAATGAGGATAAGATGCTGGAATCAAGATCAATTATGGCAAATGTCTTGTCCAGCTTGGACCTTGCCACAACTAGTGCCCATGAGATCTCCACATTGTTTGTGCAAACCACTAAAGCCTTGGGCGACCTTTTTTTAGTTCTTAATGCAAGCACTAGGGCCAATAATAGATGTCGCCCAAAGGGCAATCCTGG
The DNA here is from genome assembly GCF_964204655.1 of Triturus cristatus. Taxonomy (NCBI): domain Eukaryota; kingdom Metazoa; phylum Chordata; class Amphibia; order Caudata; family Salamandridae; genus Triturus; species Triturus cristatus. The sequence goes on along the minus strand of NC_140590.1, from coordinate 1,123,705,261 downwards.
CTGGTATTCGCCTGCTTGTCGTAACGCCAAAAGGGATCTAATCAATGCAGTTAAACTTAAGGACGGTGGTCTGATTTGCACTGCTAGGATAAGTTATAGAGGCGCCATCTCTAGGGCAAAGCTAGAGTGGGAGAACCAGTTTTGGTGTGATCGGAAACTGGCAAGCTCCGCTAGGGACTCGAAGGGCTTCTGGGAATTGATTAGAGCCAGAGATAAACCTGTGGACTCGCTTATAACATGTAATATCCCTGAGGCCTCGTGGTGTGACCACTCCTCCCATTTATATAATGTAGTAACGGACAATGGGGAAGTTCCCATTGATGCCCCTCTATTGGACCTCCGTGAGCTGAGCTTAGACTCTATGTTGACGGCCAAGGAAGTGGTGGATGCAATTAAGTGTCTTGTCCCTAACAAAGCTGCGGGGAAGGATGGCCTACCAGGGGACCTGTTACGCATCAACCCGATAGAATGGGGGAAACTTATTGCCTCACTATTAAATGCTAGTTTTTTAGATGCAGCTCTCCCAGAATCCTGGAGGGGCGCTGAGGTTGTCCCGATCTTCAAGAAAGGGTGTCAGGACAACCCAGCAAATTATCGCCCCATAAGTTTATTAGACTCCACGCAGAAGGTGGCAGGAAAGGTGGTCCTGGGGAGGGTTTTACAGTGGGTAGAGGAGAAGGGTATTCTGTCCGATTTCCAGGCAGGCTTTAGAACAGGTACTGGGACTATTGAGCAAACATTCCGGTTGTTGATGCTCTTCTGGAAAGTGGTTGTTCTGGGCAAAGGCAGTCTGTACCTGGCATTTATAGATCTGCGGACTGCCTTTGACCTGGTTCCTCGTAGCCATCTCTGTAGGGGGCTATCTGGGCTGGGTTTGCCCCCATATTTATTGTCCCTGTTAATTAAGATGCACGCTGAAAATTTTGCGCAGATTAGGTAGGGAAACCAGGGTCAAAAGACATCACGAATACCTGTAAACAGAGGTGTCCGTCAGGGATGCGTCCTTGCCCCCACTCTGTTTTCATTTTATGTTAACGGAGTGGTGGACCACCTTTTACAAATCCCTTCAGATGCCCCATCGTTGGCAGGCAGGAGGGTACCTACCCTCCTGTTTGCAGATGACACCTTACTGATTTCTAAGACCCCGGTAGGGCTACAGAACCTTTGAACTAGTTTTCAGTCTTTCTGTGATTTGAGGGGATTGGAAATCAATACTGGTAAGACCAAGTACCTGGTCTTGAATCCCCCAAAGAAGATTGGTAGGCCGCCCACACTAAAATCAGTTTCCCTAGAAAGGGTTAAAGAATTTGACTATTTAGGAATTCGCCTCTGTGACACTATGAGATGGAATTGCCACCTCCATAAGATGTTGTTGAACCATAAGAGGGTGGCGCGGGCATTACTTAAAGAACGACGGGCCTCCTCCCTCAAGCCAATTGCCCCGGTACTTGACATCTATAGGGCAAGAGGTGTGAGTGTGGCGCTCTATGGGGCGGAACTTTGGGGTGTGCAAAACGTGGACCAGCTGTCCTGCTCTGAAAATAAATTTCTCAAGGACCTAATGGGGCTCCCATACAGCACCCCAACCTTACCTTTATTGATTGACATGGGTAGTTGTCCCATTAGTGATCAGGCAAGGACGCGTCCTCTTCTTCTTTGAGCTCGCATTTGGAGAGTCCCCGAACTGGCCAAAATTAGTTGGTTGAGGGAAGTTAAGCGACTACTGATAGAATTGGGTCTAGAAGAAACTTGGCAGTCAAGAACTGCTCCCCCTAAGTCTGTCTTGAAGAAACTGTATTGGAGATGGGTGATAGACGGGCGAAACACTAATCCTAAGCAATGCAGGTCCACTGCTGAATTCCTATTAGTGAAGGAGGTCCCATTCCGCGAGCCCTATCTCGATATTATATCAAAACCCAGAGATAGGGCATTGTATTTTAAATTTAGAGAAGGAATACTTCCAATGGGTGAACTAACTGCTAGGTGGAAGGCCCCAGCCCAGTCTACTCCTTTGTGTCCGCATTGTATGTCAAGGATAGAGTCAGTTCCCCACTTCCTATTCGAATGCCCTGCCTATGAAGCTCCTCGTCGCAGGTGGTTGAAACCTCTTTGTAGAGAGTTAGGCACCAGACACCATAGGGAGGCCTTGCGAATTTTGAAAACGGACTCGCGGCCCTTTTTTGCCTGTGGCCTGGTGAAGTTTCTAAGCTGGGTATGGTCGATTAGATCAAATAGGCTTTTGTATCTTGTTTAATCCTGGTTTTACAATGTATTCCTTTTATGTAATTTATTGGCGCCTTCGTATTATGAATTGTATGTATCTTTTGATATGAATTGGCTCCTTTTATCGTTTTTATAAAATGTGTGTGTATATGTATTGCTTTATAAGACATGCTATTTGTCGAAATAAAGCCTTTCAAAATCGAAAATCGAATCGAACAACCTATCACAATTCGAAGACCACATAGAGAAAATAAGGTCCCACAAAAATACATTAATTCACTCAATAAGGCAAAATGTCCAATTTCATAGACTAGGTAAAAAAACATTTAGACTTACTTCTGGTGCCTATAGGAGCAATAAGAAAGAGATGTAAACATTTAGACATAGACCATCATCATGAAAATAAACAAATAAGTCAACCTTTAGAAAATGCAGAATTATTCATGTCATTTTTATGTTATTAAAAAATATTGAAATAGCCCTCTCATTTAGAAATCTCCTAGGAGTCACTCAAAAGTTCAATATGTACATTTCCATACACTGAATTAAAAGGTAAACTTACTGTTGTCTGAAAGAGAGATAAGAAAGTGATGTTAAATATTAGATATATCATTTACAATGATTAGAATTTCAAAAATTAAACTCAAAATGTGTAGAAACAACAGAAATGCTACTTTACATGTTAGCAAGATATATCAAAATTACAATTCTAATTTAGGAGCAACCAAACTATACTTTACAATTGAATTGATTCAGACACAATTGGGCTTGATAGGAACAAGTGCACATCTAACTGCATATGAGTGTAGCAAGTGCTATTTAAACTTCTCCAAATTCACTGTAGATAATCAAGTACATTTGTTTGGAGTCATTCATGCTTGTCCATCCCCTAATTTTCACAACTATATAGCAGATAACTGATGTTTTTTATTGGGTGAGTTCATCTTGCTGCCTGTTACTTTGAAATATTAGTGTAATACTAATTTTAAAATACCAATGAAGTATGTGGTGAAAAAAAGGAAATATGACATATTGTATTGTAATGCATCAGAGCTGTAGTTTTTAAAAAGCCTGGAATGTATGGGCTCATAGAGCCCAAGCATTATCTTTGGCTACAAGGACAAAACACGTTGCAAGCGTCTTTTTCCTGATCAGCCTAGTTGACTTGTCACACCAGGGACTGAACTGAATCATACTGTGAACCTCTGCTGGAGTGGGTGCTGCATTCTAAGTGCTGTCCCTAAGTTCCTGTTAGCCTCAGAAGTGACCAAGAGGAGATGCTCCTGAAAGTATGCAAAGTTGTGACTGAGAATATTTTTGGACCTCCAAAATTCTGCAGAACTCTTTGAAGCATTGCTCGATATTTAGAACGTCTTTCAGAGATATAACTACAGGTTTTTCCAACTAGAGGATATTTGAGCTTGTTGAAAAAGACAAAATGGTTGTCTCACACTGTGGCCGATAGGTTGCACAATCAAAACATAAATTATGTACTGTCCATGTTATAAGAAGTGCATTTAGACATAGATCATCATCATGAAAATAAACAAATAAGTCAACCTTTACAAAATTCAGAATTATTCATGTCATTTATATGTTAACAAAAAATATTGAAATACCACTCTCATTTAGAAATTTCTTAGGAGTCACTCAAAAGTTCAATATGTACATTTCCAGTCACTGAATTAAAAGATAAACTTACTGTTGTTGTCTGAAAGAGAGATATGAAAGTGATGTTAAATATTAGATATATCATTTACAATCATTAGAACTTCAAAATGTAAACGAAAAATGTGTGGAAACAACAGAAATGCTACTTTACATCTTAGCAAGATATATCAAAATTACAATTCTCATTTAGGAGCAAACAAACTATACTTTACAATTGAATTGATTCAGACACAATTGGGCTTGATAGGAACAAGTGCACATCTAACTGAATATGAGTGTAGCAAGTGCTATATAAACTTCTCCAAATTCACTGTAGATAGTCAAGTACATTTGTTTGGAGTCATGTATGTTTGTCCATACCCTAATTTTCACAACTATATAGCAGATAACCAATGTTTTGTATGAGGTGTGTTCATCTTCTTCCCTGTTACTTTGAAATATTATTGTATTACTGATTTAAAAAATCAATGAAGTATGTGGTGAACAAAAGAAAATATGACATATTGTATTGTAATGCATCAGAGCTGTAGTTTTTAAAAAGCCTGAAATGTATGGGCTCGAAGGCTCCCATACAGCACCCCAACCTTACCTTTATTGATTGACATGGGTAGTTGTCCCATTAGTGATCAGGCAAGGATGCGTCCTCTTCTTCTTTGAGCTCGCATTTGGAGAGTCCCCGAACTGGCCAAAATTAGTTGGTTGAGGGAAGTTAAGCGACTACTGATAGAATTGGGTCTAGAAGAAACTTGGCAGTCAAGAACTGCTCCCCCTAAGTCTGTCTTGAAGAAACTGTATTGGAGATGGGTGATAGACGGGCGAAACACTAATCCTAAGCAATGCAGGTCCACTGCTGAATTCCTATTAGTGAAGGAGGTCCCATTCCGCGAGCCCTATCTCGATATTATATCAAAACCCAGAGATAGGGCATTGTATTTTAAATTTAGAGAAGGAATACTTCCAATGGGTGAACTAACTGCTAGGTGGAAGGCCCCAGCCCAGTCTACTCCTTTGTGTCCGCATTGTATGTCAAGGATAGAGTCAGTTCCCCACTTCCTATTCGAATGCCCTGCCTATGAAGCTCCTCGTCGCAACCTCTTGTAGAGAGTTAGGCACCAGACACCATAGGGAGGCCTTGCGAATTTTGAAAACGGACTCGCGGCCCTTTTTTGCCTGTGGCCTGGCGAAGTTTCTAAGCTGGGTATGGTCGATTAGATCAAATAGGCTTTTGTATCTTGTTTAATCCTGGTTTTACAATGTATTCCTTTTATGTAATTTATTGGCGCCTTCGTATTATGAATTGTATGTATCTTTTGATATGAATTGGCTCCTTTTATCGTTTTTATAAAATGTGTGTGTATATGTATTGCTTTATAAGACATGCTATTTGTCGAAATAAAGCCTTTCAAAATCGAAAATCGAATCGAACAACCTATCACAATTCGAAGACCACATAGAGAAAATAAGGTCCCACAAAAATACATTAATTCACTCAATAAGGCAAAATGTCCAATTTCATAGACTAGGTAAAAAAACATTTAGACTTACTTCTGGTGCCTATAGGAGCAATAAGAAAGAGATGTAAACATTTAGACATAGACCATCATCATGAAAATAAACAAATAAGTCAACCTTTAGAAAATGCAGAATTATTCATGTCATTTTTATGTTATTAAAAAATATTGAAATAGCCCTCTCATTTAGAAATCTCCTAGGAGTCACTCAAAAGTTCAATATGTACATTTCCATACACTGAATTAAAAGGTAAACTTACTGTTGTCTGAAAGAGAGATAAGAAAGTGATGTTAAATATTAGATATATCATTTACAATGATTAGAATTTCAAAAATTAAACTCAAAATGTGTGGAAACAACAGAAATGCTACTTTACATGTTAGCAAGATATATCAAAATTACAATTCTAATTTAGGAGCAACCAAACTATACTTTACAATTGAATTGATTCAGACACAATTGGGCTTGATAGGAACAAGTGCACATCTAACTGCATATGAGTGTAGAAAGTGCTATTTAAACTTCTCCAAATTCACTGTAGATAATCAAGTACATTTGTTTGGAGTCATTCATGCTTGTCCATCCCCTAATTTTCACAACTATATAGCAGATAACTGATGTTTTTTATTGGGTGAGTTCATCTTGCTGCCTGTTACTTTGAAATATTAGTGTAATACTAATTTTAAAATACCAATGAAGTATGTGGTGAAAAAAAGGAAATATGACATATTGTATTGTAATGCATCAGAGCTGTAGTTTTTAAAAAGCCTAGAATGTATGGGCTCATAGAGCCCAAGCATTATCTTTGGCTACAAGGACAAAACACGTTGCAAGCGTCTTTTTCCTGATCAGCCTAGTTGACTTGTCACACCTGGGACTGAACTGAATCATACTGTGAACCTCTGCTGGAGTGGGTGCTGCATTCTAAGTGCTGTCCCTAAGTTCCTGTTAGCCTCAGAAGTGACCAAGAGGAGATGCTCCTGAAAGTATGCAAAGTTGTGACTGAGAATATTTTTGGACCTCCAAAATTCTGCAGAACTCTTTGAAGCATTGCTCGATATTTAGAACGTCTTTCAGAGATATAACTACAGGTTTTTCCAACTAGAGGATATTTGAGCTTGTTGAAAAAGACAAAATGGTTGTCTCACACTGTGGCCGATAGGTTGCACAATCAAAACATAAATTATGTACTGTCCATGTTATAAGAAGTGCATTTAGACATAGATCATCATCATGAAAATAAACAAATAAGTCAACCTTTACAAAATTCAGAATTATTCATGTCATTTATATGTTAACAAAAAATATTGAAATACCACTCTCATTTAGAAATCTCTTAGGAGTCACTCAAAAGTTCAATATGTACATTTCCAGTCACTGAATTAAAAGATAAACTTACTGTTGTTGTCTGAAAGAGAGATATGAAAGTGATGTTAAATATTAGATATATCATTTACAATCATTAGAACTTCAAAATGTAAACGAAAAATGTGTGGAAACAACAGAAATGCTACTTTACATCTTAGCAAGATATATCAAAATTACAATTCTCATTTAGGAGCAAACAAACTATACTTTACAATTGAATTGATTCAGACACAATTGGGCTTGATAGGAACAAGTGCACATCTAACTGAATATGAGTGTAGCAAGTGCTATATAAACTTCTCCAAATTCACTGTAGATAGTCAAGTACATTTGTTTGGAGTCATGTATGTTTGTCCATACCCTAATTTTCACAACTATATAGCAGATAATCAATGTTTTGTATGAGGTGTGTTCATCTTCTTCCCTGTTACTTTGAAATATTATTGTATTACTGATTTAAAAAATCAATGAAGTATGTGGTGAACAAAAGAAAATATGACATATTGTATTGTAATGCATCAGAGCTGTAGTTTTTAAAAAGCCTGGAATGTATGGGCTCGAAGACCCCAACCATTATCTTTGGCTACGGTGACAAAACACGTTGCAAGAGTCTTTTTCCTGATCTGCCTAGGTGACTTGTCACACCTGGGCCTGAATTGAATCATGCTGTGATCCTCTGCTGGAGTGGGTGCTGTATTCTAAGTGCTGTCCCTAAGTTCCTGTTAGCCTCAGAAGTGACCAAGAGGTGGTGCTCCTGAAAGTATACAAAGTTGTGACTGAGAATATTTTTGGACCTCCAAAAGGTTTAGATTTTCTGCAGACCTCTTTCAAGCATTGCCCGATATTTAGAAGGTCTTTCACAGATATAACTACAGGTTTTTCCAACAAGAGGATATTTGAGCGTGTTGAAAAAGACAAAATGCTTCTCTCACAGTGTGGCCGATAGGTTACTCAATCAAAACATAAATTATGTACTGTCCATGTAGTAAGAAGTACATTAAATCCACATGCAATTTTAATAGGCCAAACAAGGCATCGATCATGTTTGTAGTGTCATACCTATCTGCCAAACCTTAAATCAGGAACTACGCCCAGATACAGAAATCAGGACGGAACAAAGGTGCTATTTTTATCCCCAAACATGTCATGACTCCGGTTGACATCAATTTAAAATTTCTCCAAAAACAAAGCTTTTTCCAACATAACCAAATGCATCAGCAGAATTTAATCCAGCAGCTCCCAGCAATGAAGAGAACGTCTGTGGATTGCAACAATCCCTAGCTGAAGGATTTCAACTTCCATTTGAGAGACTAAATCATAAGGTTGAAATATTTAACTGTGATTAATCTGCTTGGTGTATCTGACCCTCATTCCATCATGGCTGGACGAAAATCACATCAAGAAGCTGCATATTGTGCCAATACTTATCATTTGCACTTCAAGACATTACCGATATTTTTTACATGCATTTTTACGTATTTTCAAATCTGGTTTCGCTAATTAGATTATGTTCATTACAACTCACCCAATGTGTCTAATTATTTTAGGTAAATTTATTGTTTTTGCATTTTTACTTTATTACTGTTTGGTATCGCACCATTTTTTTCACAGTTCCTGTAATTTGAGCCTGTCCTCTCTGTATCATATTTATCAGGGGGTTAAGCTTAAGTTTATTTAGTCACTTTAGTGTTCACCCTGACAAGTTAAGTTTAATATTTCTGTCACAGGTTGACAGCATACCCAAAATAATAATTTACTTAATTGGAATCAACCAATTGTTTTGCTTCTAACATTTTGACAAAAATCTTTGTCTTTTCAGTTTCTGATTGAAAGAATGAAAGCCAATAATATGATTTTATGATAGTTCTCAAGAGATGATGAATACAACCCATCACAATTCAAAGACCAGATCAAGGAAATCAGGTCCCACAAAAATAGAAAAATGTACTCAATTAGTCAAAATGACTAATTTCATGGACTAGGTAAAACACATTTATACTTACTTCTGCTGCCTAGAGCAGCAATAAGAAAGAGAAGTAATATTTAGACATAGATTATCATCATGAAAATAAACAAATAAGTCAAACTTTAGAAAATGCAGAATTATTCATGTAATTTATATGTTAACAAACATTATTGAAATACCACTCTCATTTTGAAATCTCTTAGGAGTCACTCAAAAGATCAATATGTACAATTCCATACACTGATTAAAAGGTAAACTTACTGTTGTTGCCTGAAAGAGAGATAAGAAAGTGAGGTTAAATATTAGATATAATGATTAGAACTTCAAAAATTAAACTCAAAATGTGTGGAAACAACAGAAATGCTACTTTACATGTTAGCAAGATATATCAAAATTACAATTCTCATTTAGGAGCAACCAAACTATACTTTACAATTGAATTGATTCAGACACAATTGGGCATGATAGGAACAAGTGCACATCTAACTGAATTTGAGTGTAGCAAGTGCTATTTCAACTTCTCCTAATTCACTGTGTGTTCATCATTCAATTACATTTGTTTGGAGTCATTTATGCTTGTCCATCCCCTAATTTTCACAACTATATAGCAGATAACTAAGGTTTTGTATTGGGTGTGTTCATCTTGCTGCCTGTTACTTTGAAATATTAGTGTAATACTAATTTTAAAATATCAATGAAGTATGTGGTGAAACAAAAGGAAATATGACATATTGTATTGTAATGCATCAGAGCAGTAGTTTTTAAAAAGCCTGGAATGTATGGGCTCATAGACCCCAAGCATTATCTTTGGCTACAAGGATGAAACACGTTGCAAGCGTCTTTTTCCTGATCAGCCTAGTTGACTTGTCACACCTGGGACTGAACTGAATCATACTGTGAACCTCTGCTGGAGTGGGTGCTGCATTCTAAGTGCTTTCCCTAAGTTCCTGTTAGCCTCAGAAGTGACCAAGAGGAGATGCTCCTGAAAGTATGCAAAGTTGTGACTGAGAATATTTTTGGACCTCCAAAATTCTGCAGAACTCTTTGAAGCATTGCTCGATATTTAGAAGGTCTTTCACAGATATAACTACAGGTTTTTCCAACTAGAGGATGTTTGAGCTTGTTGAAAAAGACAGGAAACTTGTCTCACAGTGTGGCAGATAGTTTGCTCAATCAAAAAATAAATTATGTACTGTCCATCTTATAAGAAGTGCATTGAATCCAAATGCAATTGTAATAGGCCAAACAAGGCATCATTCATGTTTGTATTGTCATACCTATCTGTCAACCTTAAATCAGGCACTAAGCCCAGAGGCAAAAATCAGGACGACTCTAAGGAGCTATAATTATCCCCAAATATGTCATGACTGTGGTTGCTACTAATTTTTAATTTCTCCAAAAATAAAGCTTTTTCCACTATAACCAAAGGCGTCAGCAGGAGTTATTCCAGCAGCTCCCAGCATTAAGTGGACGTCTGCGTATATAGATTGCAACCGTCCCTAGCAGAAGGGTTTCAACTGCCATTTCAGAGATTAAATCATAAGGTTGAAAAATTTAACTGGGATTAATCTGCTTTGTTTATCTGACCCTCATTCCATCATGGCTGGACGAAAATCACATCTAGAAGCCAGCATATTGTGCTAATATGTGTCATTTGCACTTCAAGACATTTCCAATATTTTTGACATGCTGTTTTACGTATTATCAAATCTGGTTTGGCTAATTAGATTATGTCCATTAGAATTCATCAAATATGTTTAATTCTTTTAGATACATTTATTGTTTTTACTTTCTTACTGTTTGGAAACGCACAATTTATTTCCCAGTTCCTGTAAGTTGAGCCTGTCTTCTCTTTATCATATTTGTCAGGGGGTTAGGCTGAAAATGATTTAGCCACTTTGGCCTTCACCCTGACAAGTTAGGGTTAATATTTCTTTCAGAGGTTGATAGCCTATTCAAAATAATAACTCACGTAATTGGGATCAAACAAATGTATTGCTTCTTATATTTTGACACAAATTTTTGTCTTTTCAGTTTCTGGTTGAAAGAATGAAATCTTATAATATTATTTTATGATAGTTCTCAAGAGATGATGTATACAACACATCACAATTCAAAGACCACATAGAGAAAATAAGGTCCCACAAAAATGCATTGATTCACTCAATAAGGCAAAATGTCCAATTTCATAGACTAGGTAAAAAACATTTAGACTTACTTCTGGTGCCTATAGGAGCAATAAGAAAGAGATGTAAACATTTAGACATAGATCATCATCATCAAAATAAACAAATAAGTCAACCTTTAGAAAATGAAGAATTATTCATGGTATTTATTTGTTAATAAAAAATATTGAAATAGCACTCTCATTTAGAAATCTCTTAGGAGTCACTCAAAAGTTCAATATGTACATTTCCATACACTGAATTAAAAGGTAAACTTACTGTTGTTGTCTGGAAGAGAGATAAGAAAGTGATGTTAAATATTAGATATATCATTTACAATGATTAGAATTTCAAAAATTAAACTCAAAATGTGTGGAAACAACAGAAATGCCACATTACATGTTTGCAAGATATATCAAAATTACAATTCTCATTTAGCAGCAACCAAACTATACTTTACAATTGAATTAATTCAGACACAATTGGGCTTGATAGGAACAAGTGCACATCTAACTGAATATGAGTGTAGCAAGTGCTATTTAAGGTTCTCCAAATTCTCTGTAGATAAACAAGTACATTTGTTTGGAGTAATTTATGCTTGTCCATCCCCTAATTTTCACAACTATATAGCAGAGAACCAATGTTTTGTATGAGGTGCGTTCATCTTCTTCCCTGTTACTTTGAAATATTATTGTAATACTATTTTAAAATACCAATGAAGTATGTGCTGAACAAAAGAAAATATGACATATTGTATTGTAATGCATCAGAGCTGTAGTTTTTTAAAAAGCCTGGAATGTATGGGCTTAAAGACCCCAACCATTATCTTTGGCTACGATGACAAAACACGTTGCAAGAGTCTTTTTACTGATCTGCCTAGGTGACTTGCCACACCTGGGCCTGAACTGAATCATGCTGTAAACCTCTGCTGGAGTGGGTGCTGCATTCTAAGTGCTGTCCCTAAGTTCCTGTTAGCCTCAGAAGTGACCAAGAGGAGATGCTCCTGAAAGTATGCAAAGTTCTGACTGAGAATATTTTTGGACCTCCAAAATGTTTAGAGTTTCTGCAGACCTCTTTCCAGCATTGCCCGATATATAGAAGGTCTTTCACAGATATAACTACAGGTTTTTCCAACTAGAGGATATTTGAGCTCATTGAAAAAGATAAAAGGCTTGTCTCACAGTGTGGCAGATAGGTTGCTCAATCAAAACATAAGTTATGTACTGTCCATGTTAGAAGAAGTGCATTAAATCCAAATGCATTTGTAATAGGCCTAACAAGGCATCGATCATGTTTGTAGTGTTAAGCCTATCTGCCAAACCTTAATTCAGGCACTAAGCCCAGAGGCAGAAATCAGGACGGAACTAAGGAGCTATAATTCTCCCCAAACAGGTCATGACTCCGGTTGCTATTAAATTTAAATTTCTCCAAAAACAAAGCTTTTTACACTATAACCAAAGGCGTCAGCAGGAGTTATTCCAGCAGCTCCCAGCATTAAGAGGATGTCTGCGTATATAGATTGCAACAGTCCCTAGCTAAAGGGTTTCAACTGCCATTTCAGAGACTAAATTATAAGGTTGCAATATTTAACTGGGACCAATCTGCTTCGTGTATCTGACCCTCATTCCATCATGGCTGGACGAAAATCACATCAAGAAGCTGCATATTGTGCCAATACTTATCATTTGCACTTCAAGACATTACCAATATTTTTTACATGCATTTTTACATATTAATAAATCTGGTTTCGCTAATTAGATTATGTTCATTACAATTTACCCAATGTGTTTAATTCTTTAAGGTAATTTTATTGTTTTCGTGTTTTGACTTTATTACTGTTTGGTATCACACAATTTTTTTCACAGTTCCTTTAAGTTGAGCCTGTCTTCTTTGAATCATATTTATCAGGGGGTTAAGTTTAAAATTATTTAGCCACTTTAGAGTTCACCCTGACAAGTTACGGTTAGTATTTGTTTCACAGGTTGACAGCCTACCCAAAATAATAATTCACTTAAATGGGATCAACCAATTGTTTTGCTTCTAATATTTTGACAAAAATCGTTATCTTTTCACTTTCTGGTTGAAAGAATGAAAGCCAATAATATGATTTTATGATAGTTCTCAAGAGATGATGAATACAACCCATCACAATTCAAAGACCAGATCGAGGAAATCAGGTCCCACAAAAATACAAAAATGTACTCAACAAGGCAAAATGACTAATTTCATAGACTAGGTACAACACATTTAGACTTACTTCTGCTGCCTAGAGCAGCAATAAGAAAGATCTGTAATCTTTAGACATAGATTATCATCATGAAAATAAACAAATAAGTCGAACTTTAGAAAATGAAGAATTATTCATGTCATTTATATGTTAACCAAAAATATTGAAATACCACTCTCATTTAGAAATCTCTTAAGCGTCACTCAAAAGTTCAATATGTACAATTCCAGACACTGAATTAAAAGGTAAACTTACTGTTGTTGTCTGAAAGAGAGATAAGAAAGTGATGTTAAATATTAGATATATCATTTACAAACAGTAGAACTTCAAAAATTAAACTAAAAATGTGTGGAAACAACAGAAATGCTACTTTACATGTTAGCAAGATATATCAAAATTACAATTCTCATTTAGGAGCAACGAAACTGTACTTTACAATTGAATTGATTCAGACACAATTGGGCTTGATAGGAACAAGTGCACATCTAACTGAATATGAGTGTAGCAAGTGCTACTTAAACGTCTCCAAATTCACTGTAGATAATCAAGTACATTTGTTTGGAGTCATTTATCCTTGTCCATCCGCTAATTTTCACAACTATATACCAGATAACCAATGTTTTGTATTAGGTGTGTTCATCTTCTTCCCTGTTACTTTGAAATATTAGTGTAATACTATTGTAATATACCAATGAGGTATGTGGTGAACAAAAGGAAATATGACATATTGTATTATAATGCATCAGAGCTGTAGTTTTTTAAAAAGCCCGGAATGTATGGGCTCACAGACCCCAAGCATTATCTTTGGCTACAAGGACAAAACACGTTGCAAGAGTCATTTTCATGATCTGCCTAGGTGACTTTTCACACCTGAGCCTGAACTGAATCATGCTATGAACCTCTGCTGGAGTGGGTGTTGTATTTTAAGTGCTGTCCCTAAGTTCCTGTTAGCCTCAGAAGTGACCAAGAGGAGATGCTCCTGAAAGTATGCAAAGTTGTGACTGAGAACATTTTTGGACCTCCAAAATGTTTAGAGTTTCTGCATACTGCTTTGAAGCATTGCCCGATATTTAGAAGGTCTTTCACAGGTATAACTACAGGTTTTTCCAACTAAAGGATATTTGAGTTTGTTGAAAAAGACAAAAGGCTTGTCTCACAGTGTGGCAGATAGGTTGCTCAATCAAAACATAAATGATGTACTGTCTATGTTATAAGAAGTGCATTAAATCCAAATGCAATTGTAATAGGCCTAACAATGCATCGATCATGTTTGTAGTGTCAAGACTATCTGCCAAACCTTAAATCAGGCACTAAGCGTAGAGGCAGAAATCAGGATGGAACTAAGGAGCTATAATTATCCCCAAACATATCATGACTCCGGTTGCTATTAATTTTAAATTTCTCCAAAAACAAAGCTTTTTCCACTATAACCAAAAGTGTCAGCAGGAGTTATTCCAGCAGCTCCCAGCATTAAGAGGACGTCTGTGTATATAGATTGCAACAGTCCCTAGCTGAAAGGTTTCAACTACCATTTCAGAGACTACATTATAAGGTTGAAAAATGTAACTGGGATTAATCTGCTTGGTGTATCTGAACCTCATTCCATCATGGCTGGACGAAAATCACATCTAGAAGCCAGCATATTGTGCCAATAATTATCATTTGAACTTCAAGACATTTCCAAAATTTTTGACATGCAGTTTTACGTATTATCAAATCTGGTTTGGCCAATTAGATTATGTTTATTAAAATTCACCCAGTGTGTTTCATTCTTTTAGATAATTTTATTGTTTTGACTTTATTACTGTTTGGCATAGCACAATTGTATTCACAGTTCCTGTAAGTTGAAACTCTCGTCTCTGTATCGTATTTATCAGGGGGTTAGGCTTAAAATTATTTAACCAATTTAGCGTTCACCCTGACAAATGAGTGTTAATATTTTTTTCACAGGTTGACAGCCTACTCAAAATATTAACTCACATAATTGAGATCAACCAAAATGTATTGCTTCTTATATTTTGACACAAATTTTTGTCTTTTCAGTTTCTGGTTGAAAGAATGAAATCCAATAATATGATTTTATAGTAGTTCTCAAGAGATGATGTATACAACCCATCACAATTCAAAGACCACATAGAGAAAATAAAGTCCCCCAAAAATAGAATAATTCAATCAATAAGGCAAAATGTCCAATTTCACAGTCTAGGTAAAAAACATTTAGTCTTACTTCTGCTGCCTAGAGGAGCGATAAGAAAGAGATGTAAACATTTAGACATAGATCATCATCATTTAAATAAACAAATAAGTCAACCTTTAGAAAATGCAGAATTATTCATGTCATTTATATGTTAACAAAAAATATTGAAATACCACTCTCATTTAGAAATCTCTTAGGAGTCACTCAAAAGTTCAATCTGTACATTTCCAGACACTGAATTAAAAGGTAAACTTACTGTTGTTGTCTGAAAGAGAGATAGGAAAGTGTTGTTAAATATTAGATATATCATTTACAATCATTAGAACTTCAAAAATTAAACTAAAAATGTGTGGAAACAACAGAAATTCTACTTTACATGTTAGCAAGATATATCAAAATTACAATTCTCATTTAGGAGCAAACAAACTATACTTTACAGTTGAATTGATTCAGACACAATTGGGCTTGATAGGAACAAGTGCACATCTAACTGAATATGAGTGTAGCAAGTGCTATATAAACTTCTCCAAATTCACTGTAGATAATCAAGTACATTTGTTTGGAGTCATTTATGCTTGTCCATACCCTAATTTTCACAACTATATAGCAGAAAACCAATGTTTTGTATGAGGTGTGTTCATCTTCTTCCCTGTTACTTTGAAATATTATTGTAATACTGATTTAAAAAATCAATGAAGTATGTGGTGAACGAAAGAAAATATGACATATTGTATTGTAATGCATCAGAGCTGTAGTTTTTTAAAAAGCCTGGAATGTATGGGCTTAAAGACCCCAACCATTATCTTTGGCTACTATGACAAAACACGTTGCAAGAGTCTTTTTCCTGATCTGCCTAGGTGACTTGTCACACCTGGGCCTGAATTGAATCATGCTGTGATCCTCTGCTGGAGTGGGTGCTGTATTCTAAGTGCTGTCCCTAAGTTCCTGTTAGCCTCAGAAGTGACCAAGAGGAGGTGCTCCTGAAAGTATGCAAAGTTGTGACTGAGAATATTTTTGGACCTCCAAAAGGTTTAGAGTTTCTGCAGACCTCTTTCAAGCATTGCCCGCTATTTAGAAGGTCTTTCACAGATATAACTACAGGTTTTTCCAACGAGAGGATATTTGAGCGTGTTGAAAAAGACAAAATGCTTCTCTCACAGTGTGGCCGATAGGTTACTCAATCAAAACATAAATTATGTACTGTCCATGTAGTAAGAAGTGCATTAAATCCACATGCAATTGTCTCAGGGCGAAGGCCTAGAGTTTTTTTTGTCTGAAGCCGATCTTTTTTAACCTGTTTTTATTAATCGTGCTGATCGTTGTTCCACATTCAAGGCTAGTGAGACTATCATTGATTACATTTTCTTGTCTCCAAAATTGCTAGATAAGATAGTATTCTATAATGCTATAATATCGCCTTTTAGCGACCATAATCCTGTTATATTGGAATTAGCTAACAGCTGTGGGTTTTTAGGAAATGGCGGGGAAAAATCAGGTGCTACTAGTATGGTAACTTGTGATCAAGGAAGGAGGCTTAAGTGGTCTAAAGTGTTGCCTGCTACTTTTTTTACTGATCTATGCTTAAAAACCAGTGAGCATATTATAACATGCACTGATCCCTCAAACCCCGAGGATGTTGTACTTGGGGCTTTTGATGGTATCTGCAGACAGATCGCAGCAGACCTGATCATTAATAATAAAATGAAAGCCCAACGGAAAGAAAAATGGTTTGACGAAAATTGTTCACAAGCCCATTGCGCTTTAATCTTAGCCTTGAACAATTCTCCCTGAGACAGGACCTTGATAGTGAGGCTACGAAAACAATATAAGCTAGCAGTCCATAGGCGGAAAATAGAGATTAAGGAAGAGGCCTGGAATGCTCTCCTATCTGTTGATATTTTAAAGGATAGTTCCAGGTTTTGGTCTATCGTTAACACTCCACTCTTTTCAGGCCTGGAAAATGACAATCAGGATAGTAACGTTACTGAAGCTCAGTGGCTGTCCCATTTTGAAAGAATCTATGGATCTGATGAGTTAACTTATATTTATTCCAAAATTCCATCTCAGCAAGGTATAGCACCTCTTATTTTTGATGCTGAGGATATTGAAAAGGCAATAAAAAATACTTCTAGTAATAAGGCACCCGGTCCAGATCATGTCCCAGCAGACATTTATAAGTATAATCCCAAATTTTGGGCAAAGATACTGGTCAATGTTTTTAATGCTGTGGGAATGATTGGGTTTCCCGCATCTTGGTCTCACTCGATTATTATTCCAGTTTTTAAAAAGGGTCAGAGGAGTGAACCAAGGTGTTTTAGACCAATATCTTTGATTGACTCGGTGGTTAAAATATTAGGTAAAGTGATATTAGGAAAGATTACAGAATGGGCTGATGACAATAAAATAATATCCAATTTACAGTATGGCTTTCGACAAGGACGAAGCACCATGGACCAATGTCTGAATCTTTACCTATTAATCAGCAAATATACCATGGCGAAAGAGGGTTCCCTGAAGATGGCTTTTATGGACTTGACCTCAGCTTTCGACCTGGTTAACAGTTCGAAGCTGTGGAGTATTCTCTTGGAAATGGGTCTGGATCCGGGCCTGGTTTATTTTTTGGCTGATCTTCATCGTGACCTCACTGCATCAATTCGGCTCTCACAGGATGGCAAGTATTCTAAATCTTTTAAATCTAGAGAGGTGTACGCCAGGGGTGCATAATGGCCCCCCTGCTTTTCACATTATATATTAATGCCCTGGACAAAACCTTGGTCAAGGCAAGCCTGGATATTCCACGTGTAGGAGGCTGCTTAATTCCAGTTCTCCTATACGCGGATGACGCTGTACTACTGGCACAGACTGCGGTAGGCTTAGAGCGACTTTTGGATGCGTTTGAAGCCTTCATGTTGTCTCTGGACCTAATAGTAAACATAGAGAAATCCCATATCCTGTCTACTGGTTGCAGAGTCACTAAAGCTAAAAGTTTCTACTGCAATGGGGGATTAGTTTCTTCTGTACCCTCATTCACATATTTAGGGGTAGTATTTGACGAAAGAAGTTCCTGGGTACCCCAGCAAAATAGAAAAAAAAATGCAGTAACTAGATCGACTTCTGCTTTACTAGGTTTTGCACAGCGCTTGGGGGCAAGACCTGTGGAGGCCATTATTAAGATATATAGATCTAAGTGTTTTGGCTATAGCGGCCTATGGCTCATCCATATGGGGATTTAACCATCAGGCAGAGTTACAGATACTTGAAAATAGATTCCTGCGTAATCTACTTTCAGTACCGCAATCTACCCCTATTTTTTCTATACATCAGGAATTGGGTTTGGGTTTTCTTTCTGATACTTTGAGCACAGCACCGTTACTTTGCTGGCTCAAAGTATGGCTTAACCCAGAATTAACCTTGAATCAACGGATATTGCGGGACTGTGCTAAATTGGATAAAGCATGTAACATCAAGTGGCTACTATACGTTAAATCTATGTTTTCTAAAATAGGGCAGAAGGAATTATTTGATTTTCCTGAGAAGATTAAGAAGGAAGATTTGAAATGTGTAAAAAAGAATTTTATTAATATGTTGATGTTGGAACGGGAAGAACATGAGCTTCAGAAACCTTTAGTCAGGGCCCATTTTTTGGTTAAAACAACGTCTTTGATAGAGCCGTATCTGATAATTGTTACCAAGCCGTTCCATCGCTGGCTTTTGACCAGGTTTCGTTTTAATTTGATTCATTTTACTTTGGGGGACTTTGCGGGTTGGTGAAAACCAGAGGAAGCAGGACCGTGTTCTTGTGATAACCATTCTACCCAAGACACTCTACATTTTTTATTGTTCTGCAAACTCCATAACGATATTTGGAAGAAGTTTCTGGTCTCTTTATTAAATAGAAAGGGTTTCCTACAGGCCAAACCTGCATTACTTTACTTGCAAATGTTAAGTAATACGTGGTATATTTTTAACATTGCTTCCTTCTTAGTTGCTGCTGCTAGGATTGGGGGAAAATTATAAAACATAATAAACAAGCGGGTGCCACTCGCAGGCTTTGACTCTGTTCACCACCGGCTGGGCTCCTATCGAGGACCTGATCCACGGCTGCTGAGGACGCCACGCTGTTTTAAGAGGAAACGCTGTTTTTACTCCGAACCTACCACATTCGGGACTGCGAGGACCAGGGTGCCTTGCGTACTACTCACCTGCTGCACCTGGTTCCTCTTCCCGACTCCTCCCCTGCCAGCTACTTCACGCCTCGCGGACCCCGCTTCGCGGGTGCCGCTCGCAGGCTTTGACTCTGTTCACCACCAGCTGGGCTCCTATCGAGGACCTGATCCACGGCTGCTGAGGACGCCACGCTGTTTTAAGAGGAAACGCTGTTTTTACTCCAAACCTACCACATTCGGGACTGCGAGGACCTGGGTGCCTTGCGTACTACTCACCTGCTGCACCTGGTTCCTCTTCCCGACACCTCCCTTGCCAGCTACTTCACGCCTCACGGCCCCCGCTTCGCGGGTGCCGCGCGCAGGCTTTGACTCTGTTCACCACCGGCTGGGCTCCTATCGAGGACCTGATCCACGGCTGCTGAGGACGCCACGCTGTTTTAAGAGGAAACGCTGTTTTTACTCCGAACCTACCACATTCGGGACTGTGAGGACCAGGGTGCCTTGCGTACTACTCACCTGCTGCACCTGGTTCCTCTTCCCGACTCCTCCCCTGCCAGCTACTTCACGCCTCGCGGCCCCCGCTTCGCGGGTGCCGCGCGCAGGCTTTGACTCTGTTCACCCCTGGCTGGGCACCTATCGAGGACCTGATCCACGGCTGCTGAGGACGCCACGCTGTTTTAAGAGGAAACGCTGTTTTTACTCCGAACCTACCACATTCGGGACTGCGAGGACCAGGGTGCCTTGCGTACTACTCACCTGCTGCACCTGGTTTCTCTTCCCGATTCCTCCCCTGCCAGCTACTTCACGCCTCGCGGCCCCCGCCTCGCGGGTGCCGCGTGCAGGCTTTGACTCTGTTCACCACCGGCTGGGCTCCTATCGAGGACCTGATCCACGGCTGCTGAGGACCCCACGCTGTTTTAAGAGGAAACGCTGTTTTTACTCCGAACCTACCACATTCGGGACTGCGAGGACCAGGGTGCCTTGCATACTACTCACCTGCTGCACCTGGTTCCTCTTCCCGACTCCTCCCTCTGTCTATTTAACCCACACATAGTCTCGCGTAAGCGGGACGCGTGCGGGGCGTAGACCGGGGCGAAGCCCGGGCAAAGGGCGGGCCCGTCTGAGCCCGTCCGAGTACGGTAGAGGACGGGACGGGGCGCTACTCTTGGCTTTTTGGTTTCATGGGACCTCATTTTGTGCATTTCGCTATCGAAGGATCTCCTTATAGTGGATCCTTCTTGTTACTGTGTGAAAGGCCGCTAGGCACCTTGTGTGTGTCTGCTTATCTACATCATACTATTACTGGCAATGGCTACTGCAGGCTCGGGGAAGGGGAGGAAGTCTCTCACTGGGTCAGGAGTGGCTGGTACATTGGATAATTTCATCATTAGGGCCACCTCTGTCCTCCAGAGGGAAATTGAGCTAACGGAAAAAAGGCTCTCGCTTGATCAAGAGTTTTCTGAACGGTCCTCTTTGGGCAATATTGCTTTAGCGAAGTCACCTGTAAATCATTGTCTTGCCAATCCAGCCCTAGCCCCTAATCTCCACTCTGGCAGGGCTGAAGGTAACCTATCTATAGTTGCAAATTCTAATGCCTGCAGTTTGTTTGGGCATGGTGACTCTACTGGTCAAGATCCCCCCATTCCCGTAGCCAATGCTGGAACAACTGGATCTGGTTTGCCAATTCGTATGGAGGAATCTAATGGCAAAATGACAGATCGGGTTGTTAGACGTAAGCGGGGAGGCACAGTTTTGCCCAATAAAAGATCGAAAATCCAAAAACAGGCAAAACTAGGAAGTTCAGATTCTGCAGTGAACACAGACTCTGACCACCTGGTGACACAAAGCACCGAGTGCACAACGGGCATGGAAATCGGAGGAGAATTTTGGATCAAAATGGAACAGTTACTCACTGCGACTTGCCTACCTATGTGTAACAGACTTGATTCAATTGAAAAAAGACTTTCTAATTTTGAATTAATGTTTGCTGCTTTGCCGGGGGTTAATGAGACAAGTGATGGGGAGGGTCCTAACGTTGATTCCGTTTTACTCATTGCAGATTCAGTAGGGTCAAATGGCACTGCCCCCAAACCAACTAATACACCGATAGATTTAATAGACCAACCTACCCTGCAGCGGGATAGATCAGGAATCACTGTCCAAATAGCATCAAATGGCCCAAATCCATTGGCTTTATCAGAGAAGACAAGGAGTAAGGTGAAACATGTAATTGTTAATCCTCCAGTAGAGTTGAGGAATTCTGACTCCCCCTACCACATCCCCAGCCAACCAAATCCAGAGACCTTAGCCACATCTAAGTTACCTTGTTTGGACCTGCCTCCTGAATCAGCTCCATATGTGGTGGTCCTAGCGGGGGTTCCTACTTTAAATCATGGACTAAGAGAGGATTTTAGTAAACTTAAAAATAAGTGTATGCATTGGTTGAATTGCAACAAACCCCTTCCCAACCAGTGTAGGAGTGAAATACTGTTTGCAAGACGGTTAGATTGGGTAGGACCTAGAACTAAGGACATACAGGGTGACTGCGTTGTAATTAATTTTAGAGATCCAAGAACAGTTAGATATATCTGCACTATGCAATCACGCAGTTATGGTAGTCCTGAACCAACTATAAAAGCTCTCCCACTCACTTATTTTTATTTGGGTCCCTCTTCCCATGGGTGTGAAGCGCCTCGGGGGGATGGACGGATGGTTTGGGAAAGACACAGGATGGTCTTTTTCTCTACCCACCCAATGGAATCCAAGTCCACAACCAATTTTGCCTGCCCCTACTTGAAGCATTCCACCATAACAACAGATACAGTGTTTTGGATCAGGTGGATTGACGTTTGGGTCCCAGTGTCGTTACCACCTTGACCGGGGACCAGAAAGGGCCACATAACATCAAGGTTGGTCCTAAGGATAGGGAGAATAATTTCTCACAGCATGTGTCATCTGATCCACTGTCTAGTCTCAATGTCAAAGAAGATCTACCTTTTAAAAATCCCAGTGGACCACTAGAAGAACCACCTGCATTGACACTGTTGGGTGGGATGGAGTTTGAACATGACCAGGAAAGTTTGGGTAGGGCAACCATTTCCCCCAGTGACCATTATACCAAAGGAGAGCCTAAGATAGATATCAACCTGCTTTCCTGGAATGTAGCAGGCTTAAATAACAAATTGATTTGTGAAGAGTGGGGACATTTTATAGACACCTTTGACATTTGTTCAATGCAAGAGACATGGGCTCTGGAAAATTACCAACGGGCTGATTTTTGTTTCTATTAACATTCTCGCACTATCAAGTGGTAGGGGGAGACCCTCAGGAGGCCTTAGCACCTGGGTGGCTAGCCACCTGGGTGTTACAGCAAGGCAGCTCCAAACGGGCTCAGATGATATCCAATGTGTGCTACTCAATCTGCCTGGAAACAAACATTTAGCTCTCTTGAATGTCTATTCTAGACCCTCACCGAGTGGCCGCGAATCTAAGGTCATACTACATTTGAATGACTATATCTTGACTTTGAACTCTGAATATTCTGTGATAGTGGGTGGCGATTTTAATTGCCAATATGAGCCACTAAGCCTGTTGGATTTGGAAGACCCAACGGCGGAAGACGCACAATGGAATATCCCTGAGCCCTTGATTCCTTTGGTCAAAGCTTGGACCCCATTAGTGTTACAAATCCTTGCTCTCACTCTTTCTTTATCCCTGAGGGCTTGTAACGGCAGATTTAAATCTGACTGCCCTGGACAAGCCACTTTTAACAGAGTGGGACAAACGTCGATTTTAGATTACATCCTCATTGAAACAAGATCCTGGGACAAGGTACTTGATTTTAGGGTGATAGTTCGAGATGACAGTGGTCATAACGCTGTTACTATGAAACTAAAATCAGGAAGTTGGGGATTCACAAGTTATGATATTGTGGCGTCTATACCACCCCAACCCCTAATTCTGCATAATAATAGACGCAGAATTAGGTGGCCCTGTATCTTTGCCTGTCCAAACAAAATGGCAGAAACTTACAGACTGGCACTGCCCTGTCTTAATGATATGGCTGAAGCAGCGTTTAACTGCATCTCTATCGAGAGAAAATCCAGGCCTGTTAAAATCCATAGCCAGTTAGTAACTCAACTTTTGGATGTTTTCTGTCCGGTCAGGACTAGGAGGGTCCACTTGGCTAATAGACAAATGTGGTATACTGCCGAGTGCAGGAAATTAAAGAGTGAACTGATCTTGGCAATTAAAGCCAAGGATAAAACCAGGACCAAATTATTACGAGCACAATACAAGCAAATGATCCAAATGGCAAGAAAGTCGTGGGAAGATGACAAGTGGGAGGAGCTAAGACTAGCTCTGCAGAATAAAGACTTTAAAGTCTTTTGGGCCATTGTTAGTAATGGCAGGAAAGAACCTGAGACTACTACTTGTTCTAACATAGCCCCTGCAGTCTGGAAAGATCACTTTGGGGGTTTATACTCAGATACAATCTGTAATACACCCTCTTTAACTGCCTCCCCTCTTAACATGGATTGTCGAGCCGAGGATATCCCGATTAAGGAGGTTGAAAATGCCATTCATATGCTCATACCCAACAAAGCGCCGGGTCTGGACAAAATTCCAAGAGACCTTTTTAGGTCGGAACCTAAGGTATGGGCACCATATCTGTGTGTTCTGTTTAATTCCATCTTGTTTGGCGCAGAACCCCCAGAACCCTGGCGAGGCGCTGAGATTGTGCCAATACATAAAAAAGGCTGTCCACTGCAGCCCTCGAATTATAGGCACATTAGTTTAATCGACACGACTCAAAAGCTATTTGGGCGCATAGTCCTGGATAAATTGCAGATGTGGGAGGCAGAAAACAATATTTTAAGTACCCTACAGGCGGGCTTCAGAAACGGTATTTCAACCTTTGATCAGATCTTCCGACTTCAGGTCTTATATTGGAAGACTGTGAGTGTGGAGGGTGGCAGCCTCTACCTCATTTTTGTCGACCTGAGATCAGCATTTGACCTGGTTCCGCGTGAAAACCTGTGGAGAGTTCTTCAGGCACTCAATGTCCCTATCTATCTTTTGAATGTCCTAAGAAGCCTCCACACGGGTAATTTCGCACAGGTCAGATGCGGGAAACATGGAGAGCTATCTGAACACTTTCCTGTTAACCGAGGAGTCCGCCAAGGATGTGTGCTAGCGCCCACGTTATTCTGCTTATACATCAATGGGCTTATAAAACACCTCGAAGGTATTAAGGACACTGACATCCCTAGACTTGCCTCGGGTAAGGTACCAGCTCTAATGTTTGCTGATGATACCCTGTTGTTGTCTCGTACCCCCATGGGAATCCAGCGTATTTTAGATGGTTTTGTAGACTTCTGCGGGGAAAGGGGTCTTGAGATTAACTTATCAAAAACAAAATTTATGATCCTTAATCCTCCCAAACATACACGCCCGAATCCAGCACTGAATGGTATTCCCCTTGAACGGGTAAAGACGTTTGGTTACCTGGGGATCACACGTCAAGAAGACCTAGGATGGGGGGGGGGCAAGTTGCTAATTCCACTTTAAAGTTGACCCAAATCACAGGAGGAATGGCTAGATTGTTCAAAGGATCGGTCTTTAAGCCAGCTGCACCAGTAATAGAAATTTTTAAAAGACAAGCAAGAGCTGCTACTACTTATGGAGCAGAACTTTGGGGCCACTCTAAAACCGATAGTTTATCAAGGATTGAAAATTCCTTTATAAGGAACTTGCTGAGTCTACCATCTAGTACCCCGCTGGTTCCTATCAGGTTTGATTTGGGATTGTTGCCTATGGAAGAGGTGGTGGCCCTGCGGCCAGTGTCCTACTGGAAGAGACTCTGGTCTAACCCGGACCTGGAATCCTACAGAGATGAATTTATGGGGGTTTGGCCTATAATTAAAAATAAGAACATCCCTTGGTTAATGTATGTCAGGGACACTTGTGTTAAGATTGGCTTTCCAGATCTATGGGGTACTCCGTAAATCTCATGCTTGGCTGTTTCCAAAGCCAATCTGGCTGAACAGTTTAGATACTTTCACCTTTTGCGCCTGCACATGAACCCAGATGTTGGTGGGTTGACCGCCCAGTTTCTCTAGATTAAACCGAATTACGGGAGGGAGGTATTTTTAGACCTGATCTTCCCCCCTGTTGCTAGGAAGCTGTATTTTCAGCTGAGAATGGGCAGTCTACCGCTTAGGTCCTTTACCTCAAGATGGGACCCTAATAAAAACACTACGTGCCCTGCCTGTGGTTATAAAATGGAGGATGAAAATCATGTTTTCTTTTTTTGCCCAACGTACTATCTGCAAAGAAAACGCTGGGTAAAACCCATCTGCAGAAACCTTGGTTTCAGAGAGTGTGATAAAGCTCTGCGAGTTTTGAAATATGACACCCATCCCCCAATTGTTTTTGCAGTCTCACGTTTTTTAAATGCTATGTGGTTGAAACGTAGGAAATTCTGCACTAACTATTAATTATTCGGTTTAAGCATAATTTTTCCTTTTCTTCTGATTTCACCAGTTTTTATATTTGTGATTTGATCTTGATGAGTTCTTTTTTATTTCTTTCATTATTAACTCTGTTTGTAAATGTTGTTGTCACTTTTATGGCCCTAGTGCCCGAAATAAAGTTTATGATGATGATGATGAATAAACAAAACAAATAATACATAAAATTATTGTTTATTATAGCTTATGTACCCTTATGAATTGAACAACTTTATTTGTAAAACTGATTCCCTTGAGAAGTACTTTATATATTATTAGTCTTATTGCTGCTATTATATGGAATGCGGAAATATTATAATAATTTTATATTTTTATGAATTTTTTGTCTTCTTGTTATGAAATAAGTTTTTGTAAGAGATATGTTTATGTTATTGATTATGATATGGCTATCTTATTGCTGTATTTGTCTATGAGTGTAGTTGTTGTTTTGTACTTTTATGATTTTAATTAATCGAATAAAGTGGATTGATTGATTGATTGAGCTTGCCCCCCTCTCCCCCATTTTACCTAATGCCAGAAGGACTGAGAATTACTATGTTTGCTCGCCTGGTAGAGATCTGCCCACCTCTGTTCGTCCCAGTCCTTTTTTGCTTTGTTTAGGACAATGTTATATTCATGCCGAGCTTGACTGCAGTGTAATCATTCATTTTAATGGCAGCAGCCAATGATTTGTAGTCTACCCTACAGTCCTTATTGTACCAACTAGTGTCTTTACTTTTTGCTTAATTAAACTACTAGCTGGTTTTAAAAAGTGGGTGTTTATTTTACTAAACAGACCCTTGTGCAGCTTTGTTATTCTATCATTTATTTCAGACTGTAGTGTGGTTTCACGTAGCTCTACCAGGGTCTCAGAGACTGCTGTCCTTATGTCAGTGAGATTAGTTTCACTAGACACTACAGTGT
This sequence comes from Triturus cristatus, assembly GCF_964204655.1. Lineage (NCBI taxonomy): Eukaryota > Metazoa > Chordata > Amphibia > Caudata > Salamandridae > Triturus > Triturus cristatus. The sequence continues at coordinate 1,123,678,330 of NC_140590.1, read as the reverse complement.
TCCATTTTACCCTCCTCATACTGCTGTAAAGCTGAGCTTCTCTAGTAGAGGGACACAAAGGTGGATTAGATGGCTGTAGAGTGCCCTTAATTTCCATTTTTAAAGAAAGAGGATTATTGTCACTTTCCACTTGCTCCACGACCTCCATGTCACAAAAATTGGACCAGTAATCTAAATTTAAAAGTCACAACAATCCAACCCACTGAGGGGTTCAAATCTGGTCTCGGTGCTTACTCCCATGTCACCTAAGTTGTATTGAGCACTGGCTTTAAGTCTGTTCCTCCCCATGGGCCCACCAAATCCACCTGTTCCACTGCCCTGGCTGTGCTTTAATATCGGTGCTATCATGTGAGTTCCAACACAGTTGGTCTGTGAGAAAATGTGGCATTGCCTGATTATTAAAATTTAAAATCACACAATCTCCCCTCAGGGTTTTATGAGTAGGTGCCAACCATTCCACTCTTCTAGCCATTATGATTTGGTTGCTCAGTGTGTCCATCCTGATCCCGCAAATCCCTCTTATGTTTGCTTGATAGGTTAACCAATGCAAAAATGTATTCATGGGTTGCATGGTGGACTCCAACTGCCCCTCCCTCAAAGGTGGGACATTTCCCAGAATCAATGTAAGTGGGGAAGAAGGCTTTGGTGGATACAATGACCGGCACTCGATGTTTGACTGCCGTCAGCCCACACCTTGCTGTGGGACTCCCAACTCTGTTCCCAACACCTTCGGCCACAATCAATATTTACTCACACATACAGTTATACAAATACCACCTCACTTATTCACACAGATACTAACACATACTTACGGTCGTATAAAATCACTGACACAAGTACACACTCATCCACACAGCTACTCTCACAATCACGCACTCTCACATACAGTCATTTATATACTCCAACACTCACATATACTGCCTTTCAAATATGTAGTTACTCACACATGTACCACTAAGACATCCATTCACTCAGCAACATAGCCATACACACACTCACCTACCCATAGAGCCCCTCACAGATGCACTCTTGAACTCATACACCCAGTGAATCACCGACCCACACATACATGCAGTGAGTCACATATACCCTGCCCACCCACACAGACACTCAGGCACCGATAGAGATACTCAGACAAGCAATCAATAACCCATAAAGACAATCATGTAACTACTCACCAACCCATGCAACCTCTTACACACCAACAGACAGACTAATACAGACATTCACACAGTTTAGTCACTAACCGATACATTAATCACTCACTTATACAGCCAGTCACACACATATTAAATCACCCATTCAGACAGTCATACACCCACTCATTCTTCAATGCACCTATATATATATAAAACCTATGAAAACTTCACAGAAACAAACAGTCACTGGATGATTTCATCAGTGATGTCATCAGTGATATCATTTGAGATGTCATAAGTGATGTCATCAGTGATGTCACTGACCATGTCATGAGTGATGTAACATGTGGTGTCACAGCAGTGCATTACGGGGGTGCGAGCTATACTTAGCTCAAATAACTATAACGGCAGAATGTCTCTGGTGTTGTATGAGTGAAACGTCCAACTAACTATAACGTCCTTGAAACCTGTGTTTTTTTTTCATGGAATTTCTATCATTTTTTAAATGCTAATTTCTAACTATAACGTTCCTGAAATTCTATGTCTTTTTCAGTGAATTTCTAAGGTTTTTTTAATGCTAATTCCTAACTATAACATCCTTAAAACCTATGGTTTTTGTCAGTGAATATATATATATATTCTTAAGCTCCGCCACTCCTCCACCTCGGAAAGAAAATAAACGGAACGGACCAAAGTAATGTGCCTTTTCTTAAAATTATTTATTCAGGGTGCAGGTCTCACCACAACACGTTTCAGCCCACCACAGGCCTTTTATCACATGATATTTACATTTGAATATATGTATATAATTAATAAAATGATTTTATGTTGAATAATTTAGTTTAATAAATCTCATTTAAAATATAAAATATGCTCTAATCATATTATTTTCCATTCCATTTATATTTATGATTCAAATACATGTAAATTAAATTGTTTAAAATGCTAATCTCTGAGCTCTAAATACTCCTTACCACCCCTATAACTACCTATGCTTGGATCATAAAGATATCCTTCCAACCCCCATATCCTATCCATTCCTGAACGTTATACACTCCTTACTATGTGCATATACAACCCACCCCTGAGCCCTAAAAGTTCCTGATGACCCTTTTACACTACCCAGCCTTGAGCTCTAAAAAGGTCATTCTACCCCTATACACTACCCATCCCTAAACCCTATAAAGTCTGCTACACCCCTCTTCACTGAGGCCTGTAAACTCCTAAAACCCCCTTTAATCTACCTATCTCTGAACCCTAAAAAGTCCTTGACACCCCAATAAACTACCAATCAATAAGCCCTAAAAGTTCCTTACTACCTCTTTACCTTACCCATCTCTGAAGCCTAAAAACTTCTCACTACGTCTAGACACTACCAACCCATAACCCTCAAATTCCTCAGTACCCCTATTCACTACCCTTCCATCCCTAACAACATTACTACCCCTGCTACTTTTGCACTATAACTGTAACATACCCATACAGTGCTGCTCAATAAATCAATGATTTTCAATGGTTTCCATGGCCAGATAGGACAGGCCCCCAGTAGAGAAGCCCTTTAGGGAATAAACATTCTGCTATGTAAGGTATGTTAGCCTGTTTAGAGCAGTGAACTTTCATTTCATTTAAGGTTTGCCCCATACTCCATGAATCACAAGATATATGATTAGGAAAATTCCAATAAAGCTTCTTTGACTTGCATCTCTTGTGAAGTAGAATTTAGTGGTTTTAAGTATGATCACTGAACCGAAGATGCTTAATATCATGGGAAAACATTGAAGTTTGCTACATGATAACCTGCAAATTTTTGTTATAGTTGCTCTAGCCAGAATGTCTGCCCTGGGGTAAAAGTGGAATTATTTTCAAAGAACACTGTCTAAAGTTGATTGCAATTTAGTGTCAGAATTCCCTTGGGGCGATAAAAATAAAATCACCCCATTGCCCAGTTGCACCTTGTCCGTGCCCTGCCTGATCATTTAATTTTTGTTCTAGGAAGGGCTGGCTGAGAGACATTGATTGATGATAAGATAAAACAGAGTTTAGAAATTGTAAGGCTGCAGATAACATAGATCAAAATAATTTAATGTAGAGGAAACAAAAAGAAAGATATTGACGCCTGATGAAAAAGTATATTTTTTACAAAATGTCTCCAAGTGAGGGATGAAGATGAAAAGTGGGATTTAAGAAGTAACATTTAGCAATACAACCACATCAAACAAAATGTCTGGCAGTGTTATTGGGCCATGCCTCCATCCCAGAACTATTGTGAAAATAGCAGAGCTTTCCCTCAAATCTGACCCACTGGGGATCTGACCATCTGGGGAGGAAGATAGCCAACTAGATTTCAGGAACAAAAAGGTAAAGATAAGGGGTAGATTGGCCCTCCAAGGCTTTGGGCTGTTCCTCCATTGAAAGACAGGAGCAACATTCTTTCTATCCCTAAAGGGTGCATTGGGAAGTATACCCCGAGTCTGCATCCCTGAGATAATGGGTGTTTATGCCCAATCTGTCTCCATGGCATAATGTCTGCTAGATGCCAGGGGATTTCTTTTTTCAGGGTGCGTCCCACCTGAGAATGGATATTTGCTCTGCTCATCCCTCACACAACTGTCATGCTGCACCCCATTGTGTTTGATGTGGCTTTTGCCCCTCCAGGGGGTTAAAAAACCAACAAGACACCAGGAAATAAAAATTATCTAAAAAAGGAAGGATTAGGGCAGGACATCCAGGCATTGGTCCTTGCCCTACTACAGAACAGTTGCAACAGTCTTTATACCCCACCTGGGACAGATAGGAGCTGTGTACCACCAATCGGCCCCCAGTGGCCCACATGTTCACTAGACACAGAGCTAAGAATACCCAAAAATAGACATTTGGGAGCCACCCAACCAAGCATGTGCCCATGCCTAAACCCCGGAATAGGCAGACCAGACTTTCAACTCAACAGAGGCAGATTGGGAGAGTAAATATACAAAATCTGCCTCCCTTGGGGACTGGAAGTCAATTAGACACCAGGAAAATTAGATCTAAAACTGCAGAAAGGGGTGGGGTGGCTTATGCAGGTACGGGGCTATGCTCTCACCCAAAAGAGGTGCAGCAGTCTTTCTGCCACTCTGGGGGTGGATTGTAGGAATTTACCTGCAATCTGCCCACCATTACTCAGGAAAATAGGCTACAAAAAGGAGGGGCCCACTTAGGCATCAGACCTAGTCCCCACCACAGAATGGGAGCAACAGTCTCTTTTCCCACCCTCTATCGCAGATAGGAGCTTTCCCCCAAACTAACCCCCAAGGACAAAATTGCCCAAGGACAAAAAGCCAACTAGACTCCAGGGATGAAAGGGCCAAAAACAGAGTGGAAAAAATGTATAAAAGTCTCTGTTCCCCCAGGGGCATATTAAAAAGTATACTCCTAATCTGCATCCCTGGAGAGAGACAGAAAGCCCACTAGCAACAAGGGATAAAAATAGTTCAAAGAAAGAAGGTGAGATGGTGTCCAATCCAGTCATTGGGCCACTGCTTCACCCCTGAATGGGAGCAACATTGCTTCTGCCCAACTTGAGAGGTAGATATGGGGTGTCTGCTCCTGGAGACCAAAAGGTCAACTATACACCAGGGAGAAGAGGCCATAAACAAATGCACAGGGCCACAGGTACAGGCATGAGGACACCCCAGAACAAGCAGAACAGAATTTCTGCTCCTACTGGGGGAGGCTTGGGATGTATACCCCCAATCTGTTCCCTGGACAGCAAGGAATAAGCAACAAAATAAAGGGATGTGGAAACCCACATAGGCATTGGACCGTGCCATCACCCCAGAACAGGTTTTTGCATGCCTCTGGGAAGATTAGGGGTGTATTACCCGGTGTGGCAGAAACCCCAGAAGACACCATGGATTCCATCTTGGCAGAAAGAAAACAAAGGATGGGCATGGCATGTTCAGGCTTTGGGCCATGCTCCCCACAAAAAGGGCAAAACAACCTTTCTACCACCCGGGGGGGATATTGAAAGGTTTGCCTCCAATCATTCCCCTCTCAGCATTAGAAAGTAACAAGACACCCGGGCTTTTACATAGGGGCAAAAAAAGGGGGGGGGGGGTTCCCACCCTGGCTTTTGGCTGTGCCTCCACTCCAAAAGGATCAACAAAGTCTGTCTGCTTCCTGGAATTACCAGAAACTGCCCACAACGGGTTAGAAACTGCGCTACACATCAGGGATTGTGCTTTGGGACAAAAAATGGGTGAAGACAGTCCACCCTAACATCTGACCATGCCACCTCCTAGAAAAGGGGAAATTCCCCATCTTATATGCAGTGGGCAGAAAGCTAACTGGATGCTAGGGATTGATTTTAAAGTGTTACTAGGGTGGGAGCCACCCCATCATCACACACCACTATCTCTAAAGCCCAACAGTGTTTCATTGCCCCTAGGAACTATAGCATTCTCATTACCATTCTCATTACCACGAGGAACATTTGACTTTTTGGGTGTAGTTTTTACCTGTGGGCCAGAAGAGGAAAGGGTAAAACCTAATATCCTCTCACTTGGGATAGTGAAGGGCTACACTATTCGGGCCCTGGGTCAGCTAGCAAACAAGAAAACCAGGACATTTCTAATACTAGACACCCAGGGGAGTACAGGGGTGTGTGCCATGCATGGATCCCAGATATGTCCTTACCCACAATGCCCTGCGAACCTAAGTCTGCCTAAATACAAACACCTTTTCCTCATATTTCCGTGATGTAAAGTTCCAGAATCTACATGGATCCACAAATTCCTGATGCAATTGACCTGATAAAAGCACCAACCCACTCTTGTGACGAGGCCTACCCATAGCCACGTGACAGGCTCCAGTCACAACATGGGGACAAAAACATTTCCTATAAAAATTGACTAATTTGGCATTAGTGGTATCTCTGCTTTTTAGGGATGGACTTTGATGCCATCAAGTGAAAACTAGACACCTGGAGGAGTAGAGGGTGGTGTGCCTTACATGGACCCAATGATGTTTTCTTACACCTGATGCCTGCAAACCTCAAACTTTGTCTAAAATCGAAATATTTCCTTATCTTTCAGTTAGAAAAAGTTTGAGAATCTGCACAGATCCCCAAGTTCTAGCTCAGCCGAAACGCTGGCCACACAAAAGGCTGTAAATCACAACATGGATATATAAACATTTCCTGTTAAAAAATGACCTCCTGTTGAGATAGGTGTAGCTGCAGTATTTCGTCCTGGGCTCTGCTGCCACCCAATAAAATCTATCAATTCCAGACAATTTTGAATACGAGACAATTGATGATTCCACTCTAGTGTGCCTTGCATCGTTCTCACAATGTGTTTTATCCACAATACACTGCAAACCGCAAACTTTGCCTAAAATCATTCATTTTGCTCACATTTAGTTAAAATGTTGCCACCACTAGCTTTTTTTCAACTTCTTTATTATTTTTTTATTTCAATTATTAGCTTTTAGGGATAGCAGTGAGTAATCTACAAATATTACCAAATGCTTGCTTCTTAATATTTTCTATATTTCTGAAATGTATAGCTTTTTGGTTTGATCCATAACTTTCACATTCTCTTCCACCACAAAGTGCACGTAGGTAAAAGCCATAAAAAAAGGAAAAATTGACTAGCACATAGAAAAATACAAAAACTGAGTTCAAATATTTTCTTACATTTTTGCCTGTTTATGATCGCTGTGAACAGGGTGATCTCAGCACAGTAAACCTTTTGTTTGTGACATTTTAGGGAACAAATCATAGAATTTCTTGCACAGGCACTTTGTTCCCATTTTTCAATCAAAAACAAACATTTTGCTATGTTTTGGCAATTTTTTTTAGTTCGCTTCAAGATAATCCACAACCCCTTTAGTATCCCCGAGATGTAGGAAAAAAGGACTCAAATCTGCCTGTGGTGCATTTTGTGGAAATAACGTCACAAAGGCGTAAGGGCTTAAAACTAGAAGTAGAAAGCCCCAAGTCTCAAGTAGTTAAAAATACCTGAGCTCCTCTCTTTGACACCCAGAAGCCTGACCTCCCCTCCTATTTCACACTCTATGTCATAGGATAACATCATGCATATTTTAGTCCCATTGTAAATCTGGGAACAATTTTGAGGTCATCGTGTCCTATACATGAAAATTTTATTTTTTTACATGAAGACTGTTATGACTGCACAAAACTGACTTCATCATATAATAATGAAAATAGGGCCAGATGTATCAAAGGGTTTTACCCATTCTGTGTCTACTGGAAAATGTGTTTGTAAATATGGCCTATAATGCCTTACTCAACTCTCCTCCTTATTTTAATATAAAGGCTACATTTTCCCTTCTTTGAATTTTCCTCCCACATATCTGACTTAGTAAACCTTTACCCAGTCGCACGGAAATCAGCAGGTGTCAGGCTTCTAGCACAAAACCGACTTATGACGTTCTCTTCCTTTCTCATTTATGAGAAAAATGAGGAGACCAATCTGGTAGAATTTTTTCGAATTGGCCTCATAACTGAAGGCCCAAGTTATTAATTATTTATTCCTAAAGGTAACGACAGGTACTTTGGTGTATAAATGTTTGCCAATAAACAGATATTTCATCCAAATGGCTCTTTATAAAATCCCAATATATACGAAAATACAGAAAACACTTCATTAAGCAAACAGTACAAAGAAGCAGTATCATTTACATATACTTTTACCTTCGGATAGGATTGGGGCCTGGCGTTAGCTGATCCTGCAACAAATTGGAAATAGAAACAGGAAGGTTAATATATATGGTAGAAGCAAACTGTGTCCCTTAATATGTGATAACCTAAAGGGTCTTTAAAAATGATCAAGATCACATATTACAACTGTAGGTACAGCATGTCTAACGAATATTGTCCAAATCTCAAAACGCCACCTGAAAATTAATAAAAGTATCACAAAGTATCAAAAACGGGACAATGCATGCGTACCTAATGTGAGCTGAAGCACAGATATTTATTTATGTTGCATACATGGCAGATGGACGTGGGTTCTTGTATTGTCTATCATATAAGGGTTGATGTTAAATGCCCACTCCCAAACAAATAAAGAAACACTCAATGAAAGATTAGAGGAAGGAGACTTTGGTAATAACATACAAAAACATAGGTTTACTTCCTGAAGTAAGTATGGCTGCATTTCTTTGAACTGGCAGGTGCAAAAGAGGGTTTTTTCATAAGATGGGAAAAGGCTCTCCCTAAAGGAAGAAGTGTACCCGTCAACATTTTTTGGGATCTTAGCAGAGAACTCTGAAGGTCATGACTTTGCAAAAGACTATAATCCAGCGCATTCATTGGCTCCTTGCTCCCCTATAAGCTTGCAGTACAACTATAAGGGCATTCCTCAGCTTACTTGAGTCAACCCTTGCCAGTACCAAAGAATTCTATGTTACATTTTGGTATTATAGCCTAGATAACCAACGGTGTTGACAGGTAACTCATTATGGAGACTTGAGTAAATTTTGGAACACACCACTAGAGTAACAGTGAAAAATATAACTTCAAACCTGCCATCACTAACCTGGCTGAGCAGATTTAAAGTAAATCCAAACTGTCAACATAACCCATTTTGGTAGGCCAAAACCCTCCTTTGAAATATTATTAAGCCACACATAAGTTAAACACCCCTAGGTTAGTGTATATAATATTTAAAAATATGAGAGAGTGGTGCCCTCCAGGTACTGGACCCTTGGATGGTGTTAGAGTGTACTCTTCCTGTCCCTCACACTGCAACAAGTGGGACATAGAAACAAAGTCTACGCCTCAGTCATCAACGTTGAATTGTGAGTCAAGCTCACCTTGCTGGGCTCCCCCACTAAAAGATAACCGACTTTCTGACTTTTTTTATAAGACTTCCGTAAACTTTTCTAAGTCCAAACGTAGAGGCATTCACTGGGACCAGTATCAGGTTCCATCTGATCAACATCAAGGCCTTCTTGGGCATGAACTTCAGGCTTTCCCATTCAGAGGTTTCCTGCATTTGTTGACAACCACACTGAGACACAGCTCTTCAGCAACCCTCCGTCATTGAGTTCTGCCTTGGATCCTGCATGCGACTTGCCCCATGGTTAAGTCATCTATGACCACTTTTTCTTCATAAATCTTTCTAAGTCATAAGGTAAACTCTCTAGCGGCGTAAACCTGATCCCTGTATCTAACCAGCTCTCCATTGCAGTCAGCCCCTCTTCTTTTGACTTCGCCCCGGTCCAGTGCTACCAGATGCCCGCGAATGGTGCTTTGTGCTTTTTCTGCTATAGTTAATTAAAATGTAAAAAATTAAGCTCTCTGGTTCCCCTTATTGGAATTTTGCTGTTTTGGTGTCTTTTTATTCTGTAAAATATTCTCTATTTTCAGAAATAAAAGCAAGGTTTTTATTGTGTTCTGATTCTGACTTTTAAACTGTTTTGGGACTTTTTAAATGTTTTTCACATTTTCTTAAGTTAAACCTGTCTGCTCTTTGCCATAGATACCTGAGGTTGAGCTCAGGTTTAAATTACTGAACAACGTTCTGGATCTAACACAAATAGTGACATTATTACTTTTGATTGACTACCATCTTCCTCAAACTAATAATCCTTTTTCTCACAGATAACAATAAGCATCTGTTATTTCAGCGCCAAGATATCCTTCACAGTAAGTGTTCTTTACAGATACACATTTTATTATGTAACCCATTCTCTTGCCCACCCACATATGCAATGAACTGTTCACCTGTTTACTCGCTCACTAACTTATTTATTTACTGATGCATCCAAAATTTCCAGAACGGAAAAAAGTTAACCTAAAAAAGGGTAGAACAATTGCCTTTGTCAATGCTTGTCAATGCTTGTCAATTTAGCGTGCATTGGCAGTTTCTTATATCATTTTGGCTCTAAAATTCCCAACTGTCATTCCATGATAATATTTTTTTACTTTTGAAAATGTTCATATTGACTTTAGTATAGCATAACTGAAGGTGTGGTACATGGACGAGCTCTAGAACTGTAATTTAATGGTAATAATGAATTTGTTTTGTGGCAAATAAAAATAGCTTCTGAAGTATTTCCCAGACTGAAAATAAGAATGCAGAACAAATTCCACCAATTTAATCTTTGGGCAGCTTAAATTTTCCCATTACCTCCTGTTCATGGCACATTCATTACTTGTTTAATGAATGTGACGAGGACAACGGGACCAGGAGTAATGAAGATTACCAATAAGTAATGAAGATTACTGGTAAGTAATAGAACATTCTTATTTCTGACTGTTAACTTTCTTAGAGTGGCTGTTACCCCCCTCTTGTCTTCTGTACTTCCGTTACACAATAATATACCACCATCAAGAAGAAGCACTTTGCAGAGACCAACTGACGTACAAAGATATGAAGATATTTTTTATCACAGGCTGGTTCTAATGAGGAAATATGAATTTTGTGATCAGTTATGTCCCCTATCGTGGACCCCAACGGCTCCATGTGCATGCTATAAGTACATGTATGTTCCCTCCAGTTCCAGTTATGAAGACGCAAACACATGTGCGTCCACCGTCAACATGTCCTCTTTCAGATCCGCCATGAATGGGTCAGATATTCCATTCCTAAGTATGAAAGGCCACCGACTTTATGTGGTTCACTTTCCACATTTTACAGATTCAGGCGAGTAGGCCCTGAATTCTGCCATCAAGCCTTTTCCTGCCTTCTGCCTCTGAAAGCTCCAGTCCGAGCCCGCATCTGTATCCATGAACTTTGTCCTACTCCCTGCGCGGCTAACGGTGCCTGATCCAGCCTGTTGCCTGCCAAAAACTGTATTTCACCTTCAAGATTATCTGCTCCGCTCCTCATCCGATGCATTCCTGTCTAGTAGTTTACGTAAACATTCTTCCAGCTACAGTGCAAAGGGCCAGGCCTCACTGTCCTCATGCAAGTAATTCATAGCCCCTGTTACCATGGAAGATTCCTGCCCCCTCGCATCTCATGTAGACACTTAGACGCTTGTACACGCACTAACAGTCAGTATAGAATAGATTCTGTCCGAGAGACCTTTCCTTTTGGATAATACAGTTCTTTAAACATAAGATATTAGATATGATTTGGGATTAGGTTGACATGACCCCTCAGACTTCTGTCTCCACATGTAGAGCTAAATGTCAAGCCCCCTTCACCCTCTAGTTGCACGTCAATCACACGTCATGCGGCTGCACGCGCATCTCTGCCAAATATATCTGCTGACATTGCAGGATTCTCTTATGGATCCACCCACTTGTGACATCATGTTAAATGACGTTTTTAGTTCCGCCTATGTTTACGCCTTTTTTTCATTACGTATGTGTATCATATCTGTATTATCAGCTGTTACGCCTCTTGCATCTGTCTTAATGTAATGCTTTCCATATAAATACCATTACTTGTCAATAATGTATTGCCTTCCCTTCCTGAACCTTCGTGGTGATGGAATTTGAAGCCTACAGTTCGAACTGTAATTCCTTTGTAGAGGAATAAAGCCTTTTAGAACCTCTAATACCACGGATTCTGCCTCTTATATTTACTGAGTTATTCTTACTAGACTTTACCGCATAAAAAATAGTACCGGTAATGAAATATTTACCACATAAATTGGCGCCCGAATAGGGACACTTTCTCATCTCACGCGCCGGAGGTGCGTTGCAGGCCCGGTCTCCTGCCACAGCTGAACGGACAAAAACGCGTACCTGCAGGATTTCCTGTATCTCCCTCCGGCCAAGCGGGGGCGACTGAGGCTGCGATCAACACCCGGACGAGGCGGTGAGAAGTGCGAAGTATCCCGACCAGAGCCTAGCTGAGAGAGCAAGATCCGAGGTATACAGAGGCCCACCAGGTTCCGAAGTTCCGAGTCCAGTCGAGTCGAGTCCAGTCCGGTCCAGTCCAGTTCAGTTCCGAGGCCTTCCGTTCCGCGCTACCCGGTGAGTACCATTGCCGGGGAGGCATTTAAACGTGCACATAGGTTGTGCCGGTCAAGACGGGTTTGGGTACACAAATCCGGTCTGCACTGTTTCAGCAGTGTATCTGTACTGTTTAGCAGTATATCTAGTATGTCTTGCATATAATTAAGTATTATCTAGTGTTAGTATTATGTCAGTAACTAGTTTTCTATTAGTTATCATCGTTCGTTAAAACTGTTAAATGTTAAATGTTTTAATACGTTCTACATATTGTGGTGTGAATGATTGTTCATTATTGTGTTTATTGTATTAAGTGTGTTCAAGTAATAAGGTCTAAAAATGCCGCTCTTTTCAAAACTAAGACAGATCAAAACCAGAAAAGGGGTACTCGAAGAAGCTGTTCCCATTCCACCTAGGGACACTCCAGGATACTTCATGTATCATAAGCATGGCCTAGATGCCGTGTTACTTGATTTATGGGTGGACTACACCAAAGAGTTGCCAGAAAGTCAGAGGTGGCCCGCAGCGGGGACCTGGGATGCAGATTGCATCATGAGAGTAGAAGAAGAATTATGGAAAAAGAAAGCCAGACAGTCACAGAAAGATGCCATTGAATTATGGCGTAAAGAATCATATAGACGTACAGAAAAAGCGCTCAGGCAGGAAGAGAAAGGTAGGGAGAATTCAAATAAAGCCCGAGAAAATCTATTAATTGAGGAAGGTACCCGAGTAAAATCAGAACAAGTAGATAGACAAAGAAATACCCTTATGAATGGTATGTATCCTCTTTTGGCCGAAGGGTTACCTCAGGCCACCCCGGAAATACCGAAAAACTTGACACCCCCATTACTCCCGATAAAAGCACATCCTAAAACAGCAAAAGACGTTTTCCTTTCCTCCTATTTAGATGACGTAGCTCCCGAGTATGCTAATACCATACCACACACACCGCTTGCTGATGGTGTTCAACGTCAAGATCATCCGTCTGTATCCCCGCAACAACAAAGTCCTACGCCCATTCCCACAGGTCCGTCCGTTTCTACTGTTTTTCCCGCATCTACAATTTCTATCTTACGTCCAACGAATCCTTTCTTGCCCAGCACCTCAGATGGTGCTACAGGAGGTACGACAGACATGTTTGCCACACCGCCACGAAATAAACAGACCCTTAGAGATTTAGCACTCCAACGTACACCCCAACTAGCGACATCCAACATGTTTAAAGAACATCTTGTGGATTGTAGATACGATCCAGTGCCAGGTAAACAGGATAGATTGCTACTATCATCACTACGTATACGACGAGCTACATTGTATTTAATGACGATACCAGGAATGGTTGAACACCTAGACAATATATATCACTTTGTCCAAACAGGGCGAGGCCCAGAAAGTATTAACGAAGCTATGGAATACCAGAAAGTGGATGTACAAAGACAACTACTACGTTTTTTCATAAACTGCGTGATCAGGAACCAAGACAGGCCTGAGGCAGATCATGATACCATGCAAAAACTTGCCAAATGGGGTCAGAACATATCAGACGAGAAACATGATAGACAGGCGTGTATAATCGCCATGTATCGAAAGATCCGCAAGGAAGTAGAACGAATACATAAAGAAAGACGAGAAGCAGACAGAATTGAATCAGAGGGAGAGGAGGAGCAAGAATCAGAACAATTAGAAACGATAGCTTACGTAGGTAGAGGAAGACCCCATAATAATACTAGAGGCTTTAATGATCCGATACGTCCGATACGTCCAGAATGTAACAGACATTTTCAAACCCCTATGTTAAATACAAGGTCCCCTGAACACCTATTCCAAGCCGCTGATAAATTACTCCGAGATCGAAGGGGGTACCATATGCTCGATTCCATGGATGAACAAGAATTAGCCAGGTCAGCAGTACAATGGGCTGACAGTCCCAGTAAATACAGTGATGATGCACTAGCGCACACGTTTCTGAATCTTGCCCCAGACGAACAGCGTTTAGCTAGTATATACATGATTCAACACCTCCTTATATTATATAAAAGCCAACACTCCGATCCTGGACCCTTACCTGACATATTGACCGAATTACTCACGAATAAATGGAGAGGGTCAGGTACTGATTTGATTAAAGAAATTCTAGAATTTCGAAACCAGTATATAGTTTCCGCATACCCAGAACACGTTCCAGTTCCCACTATGGGAAGAAAAATGTATCACATAGATAGACAGAATCCGTTACGCGAAGTACACCCAATAAGAGGTGAAGATAATAACTTTACACGCGTGTTTGTGTACACGCCTATAACTAAAATTGAATTATTAGAAATGATGAAAGTAGTACCCAGCCATGACAAGGATCCAGCAGGTTTCCACCGTGAGATAAAAGACATGTTACTCATGGGAGAGTATACCTACCCCGACATTATGAAAATATTGAAAGTGTTAATGCCTGCCGGTGTTTACGAGAAACTCAAAGAAAAGGAATGGGAGGGGGGAGACCAAAAGATAGATTGGACAGCATTAGAAAACGAAGAAAAGGCCCGAGCTGCAGGATCAGGGCTCGGGGAAAAGACTACAGCACTACCAGGATTACTAGTACAGGTACTGCCACGTTTATTAACTACGAAAAAAGAGGACTGGGGTGCAATCTCAGCCTGTAAACAAAAGCAAGATGAAGACACTAGTGATTTCTATTCCCGATTTGAAAAATGTTTTGGTATCAATAGTGGCATAAAAGCAAGTAGCGAGTCATATCCACATCTATTTGTGACAAAATTAGTTGAAAATTCCCTGCCGCAAGTTAAGAATAGAGTATTGAAATTTGAGAGTACCTGGCAAGGTAACACCCCGTCACAGATGTTACAGATGTTACAATATCACCACAATAGAATTAGAGAAGAACAAGAACATGAACAAAGACGTATGAAAGATACGAAAATGAAAATGCTTGTTGCCCAGTCCGTTCCAGCTGATGGTCATAAAAAGGGTGATTCCACAGGTCCGGCGAAAGGGACATGCAACTATTGTAAACAACAAGGTCATTATATACACGATTGTCCAGTCCTGAAACATAATATTGCCACAGGTAGAACCCAGGAAAGACCACGTCCACCTAGACAGGATCAGAATCAACAACAAATCCCTCAGCATGCACAACCTAGGTCAGCTCCGCAACAACTAGCTCCGCAACAGGCAGCTCCACAACAGACCGTAGCACCACCACAAGCGCAGCCTATTGCTGCCACACAAGCCACAACGCAACAGATGTACCAGTATACACAAAATGACTATCCCGATTATCAGCGATACACATGAAATAGCCTAGAGAGGGAAGTTGGCTTACCCCTTATCGAGGTTCCTGTAGATCAAGAGGGACCTTATGTACATAGTGAACTATTAGGGGAAGACAGAAAGTTTTTACTTGATACAGGGGCAAGCAGAACAACTATACGACGCAGTGAAGTTCCAGGGGCACCCCTCTCAGGCTCACAGAATATTTCCCTTGGATTCTCAGGAAAGCCTATCATTAATGAAGTAACGCAACCCCTTCCACTTACGGTTGGTCCATTGACACGTACTACAGATTTATTGCTTACTAAATCATGTCCAGAAAACTTGTTAGGTATAAAAACACTGAAAGCTCTAGGAGCTATAATATGTTGTTCTCCGGAAGGAGTACGATTATTTTTACGTGACTTCAAAGGTCACTACGTGTCCAGAGACATGGATCACCGGCTGCAGAATTTACCTACACATCTATGGGCACAAGGCCCAACTGATGTTGGTTGCATGAACATTACACCATATCGAGTCACACTAAAAACAGGAGTAGTACTAGTACGAATGCGACAATACAAGTTACCACCAGATGCTGTTGTGGCTTTGCTGCAAATCATTGACGAGCTCATTGCACAAGGAGTGGTTGTAGAAACCGACTCCAATGTATGTAATTCCCCGATAATTCCGATTCTTAAGAGAACGGACCCAAAAGCATCACCAGTATATCGATTGGTTATTGATCTGCGCGAATTAAATAAATGTATTGTACCACAATACCCTGTGGTCCCAGATATCTCTTCATTACTAACAGCTATTGACTCAGAAGCAACGTTCTTCACTGTAATTGATCTCAAGAATGCTTTCTTTAGCGTCCCAATAGATCCGGGAAGTCAATATTTGTTCGGATTCAGTTTAAATGGACGAAGTTTTAAATTCACACGCGCTCCTCAAGGATTCACAGAAAGCCCCAGCATCTATAGCCAAGCACTGAAACGAGAACTTGACAGTATCCACATGCCAGTTAACACTGCCTTGCTTCAATATGTCGATGATCTGCTGATCACCGCCCGAAGCGAACCTGAATGTGAAAAAGCGTCACTGACGGTTTTGAAATTTCTGGCCGACAAGGGGCACAAGGTGTCCCCTTCTAAGCTGCAATTCTGTGTCCAGCAAGTTGTTTACCTTGGGCACTCGCTGTCCAAGGAGGGAAGACAGCTTACACCCGACCGCATCCAGTTAATTGCTAACATGTCACCACCCAAGACACAAAAGGAGGTGCGGGCTTTTATAGGTCTCACTTCATACTGTAGGCAGTGGATCCCTCAATATGCATTTCTAGCAAAACCACTCATTCAGTTGACAACACAGGAGGCAGCCACATCGACTGACCTCCCTTGGACTCAAGAACATACACATGCCTTTGAAAGCTTAAAGAAAGCTTTATGCCAAGCACCTGTTTTAGCAACACCATGTTACAGTAAACAGTTTACACTCTTTGTTACAGAACGCGAAGGTACTGCCTTGCCAGTACTCACTCAGGAACAAGCAGGATCACACAAACCATGTGATTATTTCTCTAGTACATTAGATCCAGTAGCTCAGGCTCTTCCTGCGTGCCTGAAATCAGTGGCAGCAACAGCTTTAGCAATCAGACAAAGCGATGCCATAGTGTTAGGACATCAATTAACAGTACAAGTACCACATGCAGTAGAGGTTCTCTTGAACCGCACACAAACACAACACTTGACTATAGCAAGACTCACCGGTTATGAATTAACATTGTTCCAGCCACACATAGAAATCAGACGTTGTAATACATTAAATCCTGCCACACTTTTGCCAGTAAATGGAACAGATCCATTAGCACATGATTGTATTGAAGTCATTACTATCACGACGAAACCCAGACAAGACTTGACAGACATCCCTTTATCAGATCCAGACCTGACATTATATGTAGATGGTTCATGTATGAGAACAAGTACAGGAGAGTTAGTGGCCGCTTACGCAGTCACAACAGACACTGAAGTCATTGAAACAAATTGTATTAACACTTTGTCAGCTCAAGCAGCAGAGCTCATCGCTCTGACACAAGCCTGTATTCAAGCCAAAAATAAGAAAGTCAACATATACACAGATTCACGCTATGCATTCGGAGTCGTCCATGACTTCGGCGTGCTGTGGCGAGAGAGAGGTTATTTAACTTCTCACGGTGCCCACATCCAACACGGACCCCTCATTCAAGCTCTATTAGACGCGATTCATCTACCTACTGCAATATCGATTATGAAATGCAAAGCCCATACCAAAGTTACCGATATCATTTCTCAGGGTAATGACCTAGCTGACAGAACAGCTAAACAGACTGCTCAGAACCAGACTCATACAACTGACACGACAAAGACAATAGTTCCGACACCAACACATTGCATGACAGTTAAGGATCCCGCCCTTGATGTAATTGACATACAGACACATGCTACACCAGAAGAAATAAAGAAATGGACTGAATTAGGAGGGATCCAAACGGATCAAGGATGGATGACAAAGGAAAAATCTATATGGTTTCTTCCCGACTCCATGGTTCAAGTCATCATTAACACAATACATAGTCCAGCGCACCTAGGAGAAAAAGCTATGCTAGACAGCATTCAACACATTTGGTTCGACAAACATCTGCGAGCAGCAGCCAAACAGAAAGTACGTACCTGTATGATATGTTGTCAGTTTAATCCAGGTAAAAGCATCCCCGTAGAGCAGGGTGGATTTCAACCTCCCGATCATGCTTTTGAAGTCCTCCAGATGGATTATATCCAGATGGAACGATGTCGAGGATTCAAATATGTTTTTGTAGTTGTCTGTGCTCTTTCCCGTTGGACAGAAGCCTACCCGGTTTCAGATTACACTGCCCCGACTACTGCCAAACAGCTAGTTCGAGAATTCTTCCCACGATTCGGTTTGCCACGTGTTGTCTACTCAGATAACGGCCAGCCGTTCTCATCCGAACTAATGAAACACGTTTCACTTCTGTTAGGTTACCAATGGAAATTCCACTGTGTTCGACATCCCGAGGCAGCAGGTCTTGTGGAACGTCATAATCAAACTCTGAAAATCAGATTGTCCAAAATATGTAGAGAAAAAGGTGTCGATTGGATAGTAGCCTTACCAGTTGCGCTCTTTTACATGAGAATGGTAGCACATTCTCGAACAGGGCTATCCCCGTACGAGGTGATTTTCGGTAGACCACCAAATATGTGGGGGACGCCTATACCTCGTAAAATCACTGATGTTGACTGTAATATGCTGACAGATTACCTGGCTTCCTTGATGTCTGCACTACAATCTTGTCGTTCACAGGTAGCTGCAGCTTTTCCCGATAACACTGAGGTGAAGCCCCATGACGTGGTTCCAGGTGATCTGGTTCTTGTGAGGAACTTCGACCGGAAGACCCAGCTGGAGCCCAGGTGGAAGTCGCCCAAACTCGTCTTGCTGACAACAAGGACAGCCGTGAAGGTTGAGGGACGTAAAGGGTGGTTGCACTCGAGTCATATCAAGAAATTTTATGGACTACCGTCCGATGTGAACACTCAGCCCTGCATTCCCTCACAGACAGACTCAAAGCTTCCCTTGGTTGAACAAACAAAAACCGAACTTTATAAACTGAAGCTAAGGTCTAGCAAGTCAGACAATTTGATTGTTTAAGTCCTCTCCAAGGTGAATCGGTTGAATTTGTCTCTGACATGTATCCTCTAGACCGGAATAGAGAAAGAAATCGACAGATGCAGCTTAAAAAGCATGCGTATTGTAAATCACTTCGTAGTCATTGCACAGTTACATTATTAATTTTGTTTTTTCTAAGTCTTCTGATCATCATTTCTAGTGTATTACTGCATATGTATTACCCTATTTCTAAGCGTGCTTACAATGTTACTGCAGAACATTCTTTTAGCGAATTACCTCCGCATGAGTTGTCTTATAGATTTGCGCTGCGCAACAACACTTTTATTAGTATGTTACATCATTCCCATCAGACCAGTAATGCTACCAATTGTTGGATATGTGGCCGACTCCCTCCCTATCAGAACTATAAGGGAGTTTTGCCCCTCTTTCCGTACCCATTCACTCATAATGGCTCCTGTGGAGCATGGTTTAGTTTGATCAATTCTCTAGATTCAAATTCAGTAGTTTATCAAGACAACTGGGTATGGGGAAACCTGAACCTAGTTTTGCTTAAAATCTGCTACCCTAACAAGGAGGGACTTCCCAAAAGAACAGGAACTGATCTAGAAAATGAAGTATATGGATTAGGTAATTTTACACTTAACCTCATGATTCTGAATGTTGAATCTGAAGCTACACCAATCTTGCCCGCTATGTCAGTATTCCCAGTTAAAGGGGAATTATGTGTAAGAAAGAATGGTTCCATACACATGGGCCATAGTAAATGCACCACTGTAATAAAATTCAGTGATCAAGGCAAGTCTACATTTAGAGCTTCTCGTCATTCCTACTTCATATGTGGCCAGACTGCATATATACGTCTACCTCTAGATTGGGATGGTACCTGTTACATAGCATTCCTTCTGCCACCTGTTTTCCTAGCCCCTCCTGATTATCACAGAAATACCCATTTAGTACACAATAGACAGCAGAGAGATCTCCCGATTGTCGATTACACTGAAACGGCATGGGAGCAATACACAGATTTCAATAAAGGTTTCTTTCCCTATATAGGTACAGTCACTAATAGTAAGTTGATACGTAGATTAACTAGAACCCTTGAAGCAGTAGTGAACGAGACTACTTCCGCCTTAGGCAATTTAACAGAAGAGCAGTCTGCTATACTGATTGTTGTGCTTCAAAATCGTCTTGTCCTTGACGTCATCCTGGCCGATAGGGGCGGAGCTTGTAGGGTCATCGGATCAAGTTGCTGTGTTTTCATACCAGAAAATTCGCCGTCAGTATATAAAGCCATAACTCGCCTTCATAAGATTATAAGCCAGATACACCAGAGTCCAGGCACCTGGACTTGGTCCGGTTGGTTCTGGAGCGTGTTGTCAGCCTGGGGATGGAGGATCCTATCCTTCCTGGGTATTGGCTTCCTCATACTATTCAGTTGCTGCTTATGTCTACAATGTGGGCCAGCGATTTGTGGTCTGTGTGCCACATCGTGTATCCCGCATCCAAGTTTTCGTTCAAGATCCCGGAAGAAGAAAGAAGAACAAATGATGCTATATGAACAGATCGATGGATTGATGAAGATCGATATCTCCTGAGGGTCCGTAGGGGACAAGGAGGGAATGAGGAAATATGAATTTTGTGATCAGTTATGTCCCCTATCGTAGACCCCAACGGCTCCATGTGCATGCTATAAGTACATGTATGTTCCCTCCAGTTCCAGTTATGAAGACGCAAACACATGTGCGTCCACCGTCAACATGTCCTCTTTCAGATCCGCCATGAATGGGTCAGATATTCCATTCCTAAGTATGAAAGGCCACCGACTTTATGTGGTTCACTTTCCACATTTTACAGATTCAGGCGAGTAGGCCCTGAATTCTGCCATCAAGCCTTTTCCTGCCTTCTGCCTCTGAAAGCTCCAGTCCGAGCCCGCATCTGTATCCATGAACTTTGTCCTACTCCCTGCGCGGCTAACGGTGCCTGATCCAGCCTGTTGCCTGCCAAAAACTGTATTTCACCTTCAAGATTATCTGCTCCGCTCCTCATCCGATGCATTCCTGTCTAGTAGTTTAGGTAAACATTCTTCCAGCTACAGTGCAAAGGGCCAGGCCTCACTGTCCTCATGCAAGTAATTCATAGCCCCTGTTACCATGGAAGATTCCTGCCCCATCGCATCTCATGTAGACACTTAGACGCTTGTACACGCACTAACAGTCAGTATAGAATAGATTCTGTCCGAGAGACCTTTCCTTTTGGATAATACAGTTCTTTAAACATAAGATATTAGATATGATTTGGGATTAGGTTGACATGACCCCTCAGACTTCTGTCTCCACATGTAGAGCTAAATGTCAAGCCCCCTTCACCCTCTAGTTGCACGTCAATCACACGTCATGCGGCTGCACGCGCATCTCTGCCAAATATATCTGCTGACATTGCAGGATTCTCTTATGGATCCACCCACTTGTGACATCATGTTAAATGACGTTTTTAGTTACGCCTATGTTTACGCCTTTTTTTCATTACGTATGTGTATCATATCTGTATTATCAGCTGTTACGCCTCTTGCATCTGTCTTAATGTAATGCTTTCCATATAAATACCATTACTTGTCAATAATGTATTGCCTTCCCTTCCTGAACCTTCGTGGTGATGGAATTTGAAGCCTACAGTTCGAACTGTAATTCCTTTGTAGAGGAATAAAGCCTTTTAGAACCTCTATTACCACGGATTCTGCCTCTTATATTTACTGAGTTATTCTTACTAGACTTTACCGCATAAAAAATAGTACCGGTAATGAAATATTTACCACACTACCTACAGGCCTATAGAGCTCGGGAGGAGTCAGTCACATGGCAGTGGTAAATCCTAGTACATGCATATCTTACATCAATTTCCACTGACAATGGTGATCAATTATTCCCTCACTCAATCATTTTCAATTCATGTGAAAGCACCCACCATAGCAAGCTTCTGTAAGCACAGCACCATCCCTTTATGTTTTAGATGCCCAAGCAATGTATCTTGTTGTCAAAAGAGATATGTTGTTTGAGAAGTTATCTAACAAGCTCCAGTTGTGAAATGGGCTGGTGCAGGGAGAGGAAAACAAGGAGATATAGGTAGAGAGAGAATCAAATCAAATCAAATCAAATCAAGCTTTATTCGGTTGCTGAGAAAACATCCATAAAAGCACAATATATTTACATCTAGGTAAAAAAAAAAAAAAAAAAGATAAACAGCCAATTAAAAATGTCCCAATAAACCGTAGCTCCAATAAGGGAGCAGACTCAACTCCAAATTTGCAAGCTACGACAATAGGAGTATAGTATGCTGTATAAAACAGTTAATAAAACAGTTGGAAAAAAATAAATGGGTCCCATTCTTACTTTAAGTTCTGCCTATGCTTGAGAACCAATTTCAAGAAAATTCCTATCGATTTAGCAACAGGTTCAGCATCTAAACACAGAATGGCGAGAAATGCTGGTCGACACCTGCGTAGACCCATGACTCTCAAGATTGGAACGAGCCACTGTTTCCACAAGTCTTTGTAAAATTTGCAAAACAAGATTGTGTGAATCATTGATTGGGGTACCTATCATCACAAGGACAAGGTTGAGGAAATTTTTCCCAGATATTCATCTTGGGAAAAGCGACCAGATAATGAAAGATATTTAATCTAAGCCTAGTTAGCAAAAATCGTTCGTAGCCCAAAAAATGAAAGGTTAAGTAGGACTGGACCATCATCGATGTTTGAATTTGTAATGAGTGTTGAACAGTAGGTTTAGAGACCTCGCTAGACAGTCGTAAAGATTCTAAATGAGCCAGGCATGCCTTTTTAAAGCGCTTCCTCGGTATTATTGCAATTGAAGGAGGGAAAGAATAGTACTGTGGCATGCCAAGGTCATTAAGGAATTTACTTACATACGCTATCCAGCTGATCTTTCGGGCTTTGTCAAGAGATATACAATCCTGAATAAATTCCCGGCACAGTGTTGTTTCAGTGGTCGACCATATGCGGTGCCACAGGAGAAGGGGTTGAATCTTTATCAAATCTGTTATATATGTCAAACCCGTTTCCAAGTGGTATGCGTAGGTCGAGGTCCCCTGCGGGACTGTGAGAAGGAATCTTAAAAAACTGTTCTCGACCCTTTGCAGTTCCTCAACCTTGGTAAAACCCCATACCCCAGCCCCCTATAATGCACTAGAGACACATTTTGCTCTATATATCTCGAGGAGTTCAACGATGGGACGGCTGCCTAACTTGTTTGCGAAGTTAACCACAGCAGCTGTTGTCCTCTTGAAAGTAAGTTGCCTAGATTCAATAGCAGGCTTCCAAGAAGATTTGTGGTCGAAAACTACGCTCAGATAGGGATATGTGGTTGTGCGCTCTAATTTCTTGGCTTCAATATACATGGACTTCATGTTCTACGCCCTTAGCCCTACAGACATGACAAACAACTTTTTGATGTTTATCTTTAGGACAAGATTTGCCATAAAAGTGTAATACTTTGCTAGGGCGCACTGCAACTCCATGGGGGTGCGAGCTAATATTACAGTGTCATCCGCATAGAGTAGAATCGGTATTGGGCGCTTATTTATAGTGGGGAGGTCCTGGGACCCCGAAACCATGGCTTTTTCCAGGCCATTGGTATACAGGTTAAATAAAAAAGGTGCCAGGACACAACCCTGCCTTACCCCGCGTTCCACTCTGAACGACTTTATTCTCTCCCCCCCACACCAAATCTAACTCTAGCTGTGGCGTCTGAGTATAATTCACGGAGAAATGTTAAATGAGAGCTCTCGACACCCATGTCTTCTAAAATGACACACAGGTTAGAGTGATTAACGCAGTTAAATGCCGCTGAGAGGTCAACATATGCCATATAGAGCGCCCCCCATTTGCGTTTACATATTTACCAATTAGTAGCGATAGGTTAAGCGCTTGCTCTATAGGGCCCAAACCCTCACGAAACCCACCCTGTAGGTCAGATAGAACTTTATTGTCTGATGCCCACTGCTGAAGATGGCCTAAGATAACGCGGCCGGCCACTTTCCCCATCGAGTCCAACAAGGAAATAGGCCGGTAGCAGGATGGTGACTCGCGGTCCCCTTTTTTAAATATGGGGACAAGAATAGATTGGGACCATGAGTCAATAAGACCCAATAGCCGTGCAGGAAAATCAAGAATGTACGCTGCTTATTATATTGTTCTGCAATAAAAACGGTTTTACAAAAAAATGAGTCAATAAGACCCACATCACATGATGCCTGACGGACCCTAGTTACGATTGGCGACCAGAGTTACATATTAGATTTGAAAAAGTCAATTGGAACCCCGTCAGGGCCTGGGGCCTTACCAGTTTTACTGGCCTTCATAGCCAGTTCCACTTCCTTGTGTGTTATGTAAATGGGCAAGGGAAAGGGAGTTACGTTTGTCTCAGATAAAGGCGATTGAGTTGCGGATGGGGGGAGGCTGAATATCCGCTCAAAATAGTCAACCCACACCTGTTCATCAATTGCAACATCAAGGCTAGGATTCACCGTAGAATCTGCTAGAAAGGGTGATTTCACAATCTTCCAAAAAGCAGCACTATCCCCTGTGGAACATGAAGTATGTAATTGAAGGCAAAGATCTTTTTTCAACGTTTTTTTCCTAGTTTTTTGTGCCGGTTTATACTTCTTCCTAAGAGCAGCAATTTCCATGGGGGTTCTATCCTTTTTATTTATAGCTACTTTTAAGTTCTGATAGGCTTTCGTGCAAGCATTATCAAACCATCCCTTCCTTCTAGAATTACCTGTTTTTGTGTGGACAAAGAGGATTTCGCTAATTGATGTGTTTAGCAACAGAAAATTGGCCATAATTTCCTCACTAGTAGCGTCTAAATCAAGACATTTATCAAGAACTGGTCTTAAGTTTGTAAGCAATCTAGTAGTAATGGCCTGGGGGTCCACCTTTTCCCATCTTAACGAATAGCCATTAAGTCTATCTAATGTAAGGTTATTTTGGGATAAAATCGTTGTGATTTTGCGACTCTCTCGGCCCTTGGTGAGTGTTAAAATAACGCTAATTGAGTGGTGATCACTGATGATAATGACATGAGTTTTGCAGTTTAGTACGTCCTTCCCAGCTGTTACCGAAATAAAAATGAAATCAATCGCGTTTGGCTTCCCTCTACCATTAAAGGTAGGTTTGACCAGAATGGGAGGGTTCGCCAGGTCGTTAACACGGCCGAGTTCTAGGCCACATAAGGTTTCGTTCAAGCAGTGCCCGAATGGAGTGCGGGAAAATGAGTTATTGGGTCACCGTTTTCATCCACAATGCCGCAAACTATGTTAGTACTATGATTGCAAAGGGTCTGGTTAAAATCCCCGCCCCAAATTATGGTCAAATCCTTCCGTACCTTGACTATTAATTCTTCAAGGGAGGAGTGTATTAATTTTATAGTTTTTATCAGCTCGTCCATGGGAAGATTATTATAGAAGTTGACAAGTACAAAGGCATTGGTATTACTCTCATGTAAAACGAGTATTTGGAAATTAATATCCAGCATTATAGGGACTATACTTGTAAATTGGAGGATGTTTGATACAAAAATAATTAATCTACCCTTGGGTCTACCAGAAAAGGTTGGTAAGGCTGGAGAGAAGAATGTTTTTTAACCCTCGATATGCAGTTCTAATAGCGCCCAAGTTTCTTGTAGGCATAAAATGCCAAAGTTGTGGACAAAGTCTAATCAGGCGCCATTTGTAACCTTTACACGAAGCCCTGCCACATTCCAAAATAAAATCTTCAATACTGGGTCGTCCTTAGCTAACACGGGATCAACAAACGGTCCCATGATTTCCTCCTGCAACCTCACCTTCCCAATATTTGGTGGGAACTCTTTGTTGGTTACATCATCGTATATCATGGGAAATTTTATCCTTGGGGAAGTTGGTAAATTAATGGTACTACTTGTACAAGAGTCCCCATTTTGAAGTCAGTCCACCCTTTCCAAGTCGAAAAGTACGTCGAAGTGGTTAGAGATTGGGATATTATATCTGATACCCCTTCTCTCTTCCAGATCTAAGTATATGGGATCCCTTTGGCTCATAGAAGATTGGCAAGAGAAATATTGAGGATAGAAAAAGCTCAGATGCTTAGTAAGGATTTTACTCTCGCCAAACATAAAGGGCCAATTACATATGTGGTGGACTACCCGCCTGTCCCCGAAGTTGACGACGATACTGACCCCTGGGAAATCCTTTCTCCTATGCCCCAGCCAGTTTATTCTTCTGGCAAATAGTATTTGTCTGGATAAATCTGACGGGAGTGGTCTGTTGTTATTCAACCCATGAGTAACTTTATTTCTTAATTCAAGAAAGGGCTCTACTTTTCCTTGGGGCAGTTCCGGAACGCCAACTAGAACTACTGTGTATGGCAAAGATTGTGGAGGTAGGTTGATATGTGTGTACTGCCTCTCTGATCTAGATGGCGGGAGAAAAGCCTTAGCTGCGCAGGAATTATTATTCACCCGACCCGTGTATTCAGTGCGTTCTGCTGCCATTCCTAAGGTGCCCCCCCCCCCTGGTGATCTTACTAACTTCTTCTCGATTCCTCGACGCCCTCTGCATGGGACTACCCGTGGTTTCTTTGAACTTAGATATCTGAGAATCTTGAGCCCTGGGATTGAATGGTGGGTGAGTATTAATACTGGGGGCGGTTTGTTGTGATATATCGGGGAATTGTTGACCAGTAAGCTTTATTGTCGAGCTGTTCATCAATAATTGATCCAGCTTGTCTAATTTTTCCCCTAGACACTTTACCCTTTCCACAAGGGGAGTTATTAAAGATGTAATGAGGGTTTCTATTTTATCCAGAAGCATTCGATCTATTGCTGTCAAACTGGGTAGTGGAGGATTTAGGGTTGGCTTATGTTTTGGGGCTGGTACAGATGATAAAGAAGTATTCTTCCCCATACTTTAACAATATAGGTGCAATTTAAACAGTGGTCACTACAGGACACAGGTGGGAATATCAGATTGTGTAAAACCAAGGGGGGGTGGCCGGCCCGGCCTTTGCCGGCCACTAACGGTCACAAACGGTCCCGCGGGAGGCGCTTGCGCTTTTTATACTCCTCAGCGCCCTCTGATGACGCTCAGCATCTCTCTCACACGGCCCCCTGGGAGGTGTTGTTAGAGTTTGTGCCGTTCCCCTCACGGCGGCGTCACAGGTAACGAGGTGGCGGCAACAAGACTGCAGCGGAGGTGGAAGCTGTATGAAGAGGGAATATTTCCAGCCGTTCCCCTCACGGCATAGGCATAGGCAAGGCAAGTTCAAATTAAGCGCGTCCGTGAGAGAGAATCACATAAGTGTGGTGAGGCAATAGAGGAAAATATTGATTGGTATTAGGAGAAGGATTT
Organism: Triturus cristatus; assembly: GCF_964204655.1. NCBI lineage: Eukaryota > Metazoa > Chordata > Amphibia > Caudata > Salamandridae > Triturus > Triturus cristatus. The sequence goes on along the minus strand of NC_140590.1, from coordinate 1,123,650,916 downwards.
AAATATAGACATGAGATCAACGGGGCACACTGATCAACATTTTAGTATATGGACGTATGGATGGATCGATAGTTACAGAGAAGAGTAGGTGAATGGATGTGTGAGTGGTTGGCTGGTAAAGGTAGAAATGGCCATTTATCTAAAATGTATCATATCAAGATAAAATTAGCAACAGTGACGCTTTGGCAGTCCATCCAACTCAGAAACATACTCACACCACACAGATAAACACAAACATACTAACTAAAGAACATAACATGTACAGATGCTGGCCACAAATGCACTCACATAAGCCACAGACACACTAAAAGGAACACAAGTAGCAGTGATTTTATTTTTTAGCAAGGAAAGACTGGAGCACCATAAGTTGAGCAGCACTTTTTCGCTTAAGTCACAAGCACAACATGTTTCAAGAAATCTTCACTAACACAAACAGGACAGGCACAACATGGGCAGAAAAAGGTTTACTGCTGCACAAAACATACAGGTCAGGAACAGCAATTCAAAATTCACTTTGGAAAAACCCCTGAAAACAGATACCATGAATACGTATTCTCCACATACATATGATAAGTACAGTAAAAAAAGTCCACAGGCTTGCAATATTTCCTCACATATGTACACCAAACCCTCCTTTGACACACAGACAAGATTTCGCCCACTTCTTGCTTCCAGTGTTTGGGTGAAGATACTTTGGTGGCTGCACATTGTTTTGGACTATGGAGCACTGGATCAGGTCACAGGTGCAACCATGTTCAAGTTACTGGCCTATTCTTGAACAGATGAACAATATGGAGGCCTGAAGGCACAAAGCTGATTGGCTTAATCAGCAGGCTTTTCTGATGTTGTAAGGGACATGGCACCTTGTGGGAGTGTGTTGTGGGTGTGCATGCTGAAAACGGGGGGACATGCTAACTATCATAATACAGAGGGCAGGGATTAAGAGCCCTGAGAATCAGAGTGTAAGAGTGAGCACTAAGCTTGGGGAACCCGGTGGGAATAAAGCCTCCACTTCTGGGGTCAAAGGGTCAAAGATGGGATGGATGTTAAAAAAAGGAGTCTTTAGCTAGACCCTTGTTGAATTCTGGGAGGGGGTGAAAGAATGGGTTCAGGGTATAAGATCAAATATATGAGTGAAACAAAATAGGACTAGGATGGTTCTCTGAGCTGATATTCCTTGAGCCCCTTCTTTTCCCAGTGGAAGGATGGACCAACAATAATAATCAAATGCACAATGATTCATGCAAGCACACACACACAAACTCATAGAGTAATGCTCAAGATATGCACAGAGATACATGCATGCACTTATTTACTGGCTGACACTTATGCAGCCATACAAATATATACACTCACATTAGATGGAAGCTTTAGAGCATTGATACTCAAAGTACGGCCCGCAGGCAGTTTGCGGCCCTCCTAACCTTCACATGCAGCTCCTTGGTGAACAACAGCACTGGGCTGCTCTTTACTTGAGAGAACACTAACTTTCAAAAAGATGGCGAATAAACGGGTAAGCATTTATTTACAAGATAACCAAAATAAAAGAATAGAATTTAAAAAAGGTGTTCTGCACCACTTAACTTTGGGACACATTCACGTTTAAGACAGCTTGAAACAAATGTGTTTAAAAATGACAAAATCTTTTCAAAATTCAAATAGTCTTGCAATTAACATGCAGAAGCATTTCACCTTAGTACATAAGATTGTGTCATTGCATTTAAGAGGTATGCTTTTTAAGCGATAGAATTAAATAAATTAACAAAGAGACATTCAAGTCTTCTCCCACCCTGACAACAATGCCAATAGTGAACTAAGAGGCAAGTCAGTTGTTCTGACGAACTCTGTGGTTGGCTTGAGTTCTTACTATACATGGATAACATTATAGTTTATTGAATCAAACACATTAGAAGATTATGTACCGTGCATATCCTGAACACGGATATTTCAAGGTGTTCTTACATGTGAAAAGAGGAAAAAAGGAGGCAAACGAAATAAAAGAATTGCCTCGGATCACACAATTTGGTAAAGTCGGAAAGCCGGGATTGATCGTAGATTTTTTTTAGTTTAAATTGTGCAATTCCATTTCATAAAAAATTCAATAATGAAGTTAGTTCTTTTTTTACTCTTCACTTTCCCAAGGCAGTGATAGCGATTCAGATACTGGTTAGCACAGTATTGTCAAATCTATGACTCTTCTAGAGCCTAGAAGATTCATTTAGAGGACATAGTAAAATTGAACTCAGTTACAAACAAGCACAAGCATAGGGCAAAGCGTTGTCACCGAATACAAGCCAAAAAAAAATCCACCTGAAACAGTTTTTCGATCATCAAACTCTTTTTGGGAGAACTAAAATAGAAAATAAAATCAAAAGGAACTTACAAAATGCGAGAAAATAGGCTAGAAAATGTCGACCCATGCCTTCAAATCCTGCTCTGTATGTTGCAATTTCAGGAATATAAGGATATAACGCATGCCTCTGCGATTCAGGGGCTGTACCACCTTTCAGGGGGCCCTCGTTCAGCTTCAGGGCTATGTATATCTGTTACATATGGGAGTCTCAGGGTCCCCTCAGCACATTCTGCAGGGGTCCAAATCATTGTGTGTTATGTCACTGAGACTGAATCACACAAATACAGCACCGTCTTGGAAAAAAATACTTTACATGAAGTAGCCCTGTTACATCTGCGTTGTGAGGCCTTTCGTTCCCCACAGGAATCAAATAAGTGAGAATAATGTACTTAAAAAAATAGCGCACATCTGGAGGAGGGGTGAGTTCCTAACCCATCAGGATACAGTATAAAAATGATTAATTTAGGAAAAGATGAACCCATTCTGTGTCGCACATTGGCCATGTTGGGGTTATCCAGATGGACAGCCACAAAATACCCGCTGCATTGCTCTCAGCCACTCTCTGTAACCCCGTGAGGTTACAACATACGATACAGATTTCAACAAAGCTTTCTTTCCATCTTCCAATTAAAAAGCCAATGAAGTACCTGATATCAGAAGGAGAGTATACCAATATACGTCAGATGCCGTCCTTCTGAGCAGCATTATGAGAGGGTTTTAAAGTGAACTTAGATCAAGGGTATTAGATCCTTTTACGAGAGAACCTTGGGGTGAACATTTTTTTCTTTTAAGCGATTTGCCAAGTTTTGCAGAAAGTTGACATGGGGCCGGGATTCGAACCTCGTTCAAAGTTCGGGAGGCAGGATTCGAACCCGAGTCCCCAGATGCAAGCTCGGCACCTCTAACTGCTAGGCCAAATCTACTCCTCCAGCCCCCTTCTTCTTGAGGACGTTCAATGAGCAGGATTCAAACAAGGCGAAAAACTACAGAATCAGAGCAGGGTGAGGTTAGGGATTTTATTGCACCTCTGCTTTGGCAGATAGGGGTCTGGAAAAATGGGCGCAGCAACTGGCAAGCACTTCTTTACTGCAATTTGTGTTAAGGTATTGATTTATGACTATCACCACTAGGACTGAATATAAATTCAGCTTCAGAACATCTGCACTTAGACTGATACATTATTTACAGTGATCATTGTGTACGAATCGGTTTAGCACTGTTGTTTGGGGTCACATGTTAATATATCTCATGAGCAAACTCGTTTATCTCTAGACACAAATTAGGTTTTACATGTATTTACTGCTAATTTAGCTTTATGTAGGCAGCAAATTAAATATGTACAACTCTGCAGAAGAAACGTGTGTTTGGGCAAAACATTTTAAAAGGTGCTGACTGCTCCACGTTAGTGCACACCTCACAATCATTGTGCAGAGGTTTGTAGTGAGTTATTCAGTTGCATTACCTGGAGTCACTGGGTGTGAAAAATAGAATTAAAACAATTTTGAGGGTGTTGGTTCATCTGCCTCCCCACACATAGAGATTCAGTTTCATTCTAGGGCTCAAATCAGTCATCTTGGATCTAACAGACATGGGAGCGCCTCATTTATTTGCACTGAGCAGCCAGAACGGTACAACGCAGGTAAATACATCCCATGCCTTTGCCACGCATTTTTTAGCACGCATGTTTTTAGTGTGAATATGCATTTACAGCGAATGCCAAAACCACACATTGTTTTTAGATTTATAAACAATCTATTTGTGGGGGCAGACCCCCCAACTTACCTCGAATGTGTGGTATTGGCATGCGTTGTAAATGCATATTCGCGTTAACAAATATGCGTGCTAAAATGTGTGGTAAAGGCACAACGAAGTAAAAACCTTGTTGTAAAGGTTGTTGCCCCTTCCAGGGATCTCGGGCACCGACGCAGGGGCACATCTTAGTAGGACTCTGTTGTGTGTCAGTATCCTCAGCAGGCAATGTAGGCTTCCTATTGTGTTGACAGTATTCATATTATGAAGTGTGGTTAGTTAGCACCACTAACGATCACCTCAGTGTGGTGGATGAATGTCCCTTGAAGAACAATGCAGTGCGACTGAATATTTTCTCAGGATGCCATGCAGTGTAGTATGGGTTGACAGTACCAACGTGGTGCATGCAGTGTGCAATCTGAGAAGGGCACTGCATTATTCCTTTAGATGCAATAGGATTTTATAGTTTGTGCCCCTAGTTTACAGTGCACTGTTGTGGTGCGTTGTCCATGTAGTGTTCAACTGGGGGTTAGAGCCCCTTAGATGAACCTCAGAGTGGCAGCTCATCTGTTTATAAAGTACTGATGTATGGTGTGTTAACTTCCATAGACCTCAGATCAGGCTGATGTCTTAGTATCCTCAGGAGGTAGCGTGGTAGGCAGGTATCAATGGAATTCAGTGCAGTCCTGCAAGTTACTCACTTTTGGGTTCATTATATATTGTGGTAGTTAAGTATCCATAGGATGCAGCTTTGTGAGCTATAATCCATACGATGGAGTGTAACAAGATAGTATTTTATCACTGGATCTCTTATAGTCAGTGTTTCGAAGATGCAGTTCAGTGTGATGTGTTAGTGCCCTTAACATAAGGTGTGATGTCGAAGGGTAGGTACTCTGGTGTGCACTGTAATGTGGGTGGGTAGTGCCCCTATGATGCACTGGATCATGGGTGATTTGTGTCCCTGGGACACAGGTTGTACATGGCTAGTGGCCCTGGGATGCAGTTCAGTGAGGTAGATTGGTGTTCATGGTTTTACTGCAGAATGGTGAATTGGTGTAATGAGTTTCAATGCATTGTGGTGAGTTATGGTGCTTGTCGGGCTGAACAGTTCAGTGAGGTATGCACAATTCAGCAACGCAGAATTACTATGAGATCAAACGTCATCCTATAAAATGAGGAAAAGGAGGCAGAAATGCATTTTACCACAAGAGTTTCAGCATAATATTCCACAACTCTGCCTTTTTTGGAGAGAAAATTCCTCCAGGTTTGACCTCGAAGTTTTGTTACCATGAACAAATGGAGTAAAACCACTTGAATTCCTTCCACCTTAGCTGTATTACCAACTTGTGTGAGAACTGTTCTTCTGCCACACAATACTAAGAGATCAATTGTAGTATAGGCATTGTTGCCCAACACTTGCAGTTCAGTGTTGTGGAATAGTGTTGTTTTGGCTCAACTCGGTTTATGGGCTTATGTTTCCTAAGATGTATGATGAATATTTTGCCTTTAGCCAGAGCACCATACACAGCAATCTAGTCCACAACAAAGCTATATTATATTCATTTATATACGCATTTATATTGGTCAATAATTGCTGAATATGTTTAAGCTGGCATGGAAAGCTAAATCTGTATTTTCTAAACTCTAAAAAGGTTTTTTCTAAAAATGTGCCTTTGAGTCGACCTCGTGTTGATAAAATAAAATAAATTATACTTACCAAGGTAGCAACTAAGCACCATAGCAACGAGAGCCACAAGTAGCTTCATGGTGAGTGAGAAGGTTGGGTATTGGGCCTATCGCTACAATATCCAATTCAGTCTGAAAGTGATTCTATACAGGCAAACTCCCTACCTTTATACTAGAAGATGCTGTTTCTCCTCCCAGTGTCACGGGACGCTTCAGCTTGCTACGTCAGCATTGGCTCCCAGAATGTTTGCTCAGCAAAAGACCAGAATTGCCAAAAACACACCTCTTTCCATGCCTGTTTGATTTATAAAATATATTTAACATTTAGTTCAGGATTCATATTACTCGATGAGAAATTATTTGCATTTTTTAAATTATACCAATCTTTATGTTTCTACATCCACAAAACACGAAACATCCCAATTCACACAGTTTTTCTGTTTTAGGGATTGCCCACAGACAGATTTACCTGTTTAGCGAGGTCTCACTTTTGAAAGCTTCTATCACCACAAATGTTGTATGTTTGAAGCATACCAAGAGAAAGCCCACATTTTTTTTTTATTTGGGGAAAAATCCCATTTACTAAAATAGTTTTGCCACAGAATGTTGTAAAATTTAAATTGACCTGTGACAAAATACATCGACAGTAAGGAAAAAAAATGAAAACCAGCCACAAATCACAAACATGAAATCTGGTTACGGTGTTGTGTCATATCAGGTATCCCCACTGTATCCTGTATCCCCTGCACTTCGGGACTTTTCGCAAACGAAACTCAGCCCGGGCAGGTTCAGACAGAAGCAGCTGATCACTGCTCGGGCTGAGTTAGGGGATACACGATTCAACAGGATGCCAAACTCGGTATCAGGCGATAAATCACCTGAAACTTTTGCACGAAGAGAGACACACGGAAATAAATGGAGAAAATGAATCGTAATGGAAATAGCAATTAAGTGAATAAAGATTGTGAAAGCAAAGAAACTATTGCTGAAGCATATCGAATCGTAACGAAATAACACGAGAGGAAGAGAATATAAACAACAGGGGGTTCAAATAAGGGAAAAATAATGTCAAAACGAGCGAAAGATTAAAGGGTACAGGTAAAAAAAAAAGGCAATGAAAAAAGCTAAGTATTAAAATGGGGAAAGAAAGTGTTTTGATTTTCATATAATGAATATGTTACAAGGTGTTAATGACTAACATATAACTTGCACAATAAGTTGAATACCAGTGCATGTTTAGTTTGACTCATATAACATACTTGGCATTTTACCAGCTGCCCTATCTTTTTGTGTCCATGCTAATTAAACAAGCATTGGCAACGCAATCTGTCTCATACTTTTGTGAAAGTTAGAGCATATTGGCGATGTAAATGACAATGTTTTTTACTTATTTTCTAGATCGAACCTGGGCACCACATGCACTACTCTGTGGCATGATGTATTGAAGCATGGAATAGAAGCCCCGTACACTCTCCTCCCATATTTGCTATTGGCTTGTGTCATTGTCCTTCGTAAATGCTGGCTTCTGATTCGTTAATACGCTTGTAAGTTCCTCCTTAGTACCGCCTTATCTTCATTTGTAACCTCCCATGAGGACTGGCCCTTTTACTTCATTTGTTACACGGTACGTCTTTTTTAGTCTGTAAGCACTATTTTCTTTATTGAGTTTCTTTTACTGCAGGCACAACATGCTTTACTGCAACATTCAGTGCGCCATGCGTGCTTTCACCTTCCGAGCAGCCAGGGATAACGGCGGCCGCTTCTTTGAATAGGTCTCGCATTTACAAGAGTTTGAACTATTGGCATTGTACATGTCAATGCCTTTCATTTATGTGCTAATTAGCAAAACAGATAAATAAAAGTAATTGTCATTTACAATGCCAATAGCTTAAACTCTGGCAAATGCGACACCTATTGCATTGCAAATGCTTGACATACATGGCTCCTGGTGCACACTGGTGGCACACATTCTGATGTTCGTTTCTCACATTGCTGGTTTTCGTACGCAGATACCGGTTCACGCTCGTGTCTCAGGCTACACAGCACACATTCTGGGACTAGTTCCCTTACTGCCTTTGTTTGTACACGGATCCTGGTGCATGCTGGTGGCTCACGGCATACATTCTGATGCCAGCTTCTTACGTGGCAGGTTTTTGTACAGGAATTCTGGTTCACGCTCATGTCACTCACTGCACAACACACTCTAATGCTGGTTTTCCACATAGCAGGGCAGGTTTTCCTACACAAATCCTGGTGCACGCTTGTGTCGCATGCTGCACAGCACACTCTAATGCTACTTTTCCACATGTCTGGTTTTTATGCACAGATTCTGGTGCACGCTCATGTCTCATGCTGCACAGTACACACTAATGCTGGTTTTCCACAGGGGTATTTTTCATGCACTTATCCTGGTGCACGCTCGTGTCTCACGTAGCACTGCACACATTTTGATGCTGGTTTTCACACACGGATCCTGGTGCATCCTTGTGTCTCACGCATCACAGCACATTCTAATGCTGGTTTCCCACATGGCTGGCTTTCGCGCACAGATCCTGGTGCACGCTCTTGTCTCACGTTGCCCAGCACACACTAATGCTGGTTTTTCACAGGGCTGGTTTTAATGCACGGGTCCTGCTGAACGCTCATGTCTCGTGCTGCACAGCAAACTCTAATGCTAGTTTCCCACATGGCTGTTTTTCGCACACGGATACTGGTGCACGCTCATGCCTCACTCTGCACAGCAAACTCTAATGCTGGTTTCCCACACAGATGGTTTTCGTGCACGGACCCTGGTGCACGCTCATGCCTCACGCTGCACACTCTAATGCAGGTGTCCCAGACGGCTGGTTTTCACACATGGATTCTGGTGCACTCTCATGCTGTAAAGCACACACTAATGATAGTTTTCATATATGGACCCTGGTGCATGCTCGTGTCACATGCGGCACAGCACACTCTAATGCAGGTTTTCCATCATACTGTTTTTAAGGCACAGGTCCTTGTGCACACTTGTGTCTCATGCTGCACAGCACACTTTAATGCTGGTTTCCCACATGGCTGGTTTTCACTCACAGAACCTGGTGCATGCTTATGCCTCATGCTGCACAGCACAATCTAATCTAAAGGTTTTCAAATGAGTTTCTCCTACTGCAGGCAGAACAAGCTTTCCTGCAACATTCAGCGCACCATTCGTGCTTTCACTTTCCAAGCAGTCCAGGACAATGGCGGCTGCTTCTTTGCAAGGAAATAGGTCTCGTATTTACAAGAGTTTGAGCTATTAGCATTGTAAATGACAATGTTTTTTATTCATGTGTTAATTACAAAACAGAAAAATAAAAGGCATTGTCATTTACAATGCCGATAGCTTAAACTCTCGCAAATGTGAGACCTATTGCATTAATAATGCTTGTTTTTGTTTGCAGTGGAGTGATCAGTTAGAAAACAAGAGTTAAAGCTATTGGCGTCATAAATGTAAATATTTATGCAGTGGCGTAACGAAACACCATTTACCACCGTCCACCAATTCGTTATCACTAATCTGCATCTCACATGGGAGTCACGGAGGGCCACGAGAAGGGTCCGCGGGGCTTTTTTATGGGGTCTTTCTGGCTGTACAAATGAGCTGTGCCCCCACCCGACAGAATGTGCATGGCATGTGAAATGTCACCCTCTTACAGAATGTTAAAAACATTAAAATAAATCTCGCTCCTTAAACACAGAGTGTCTTGTGTGTGAGTGCACGTTAAAATAAGTGCACAGAGGTTTGTTTACACGATCCTCGGCAGACGTGATCATAATGAGTGATTACGGGTGTCTGGCCATGCAGGTTATACGGCGAACATACAGGATCCTTATCAGTTAATTCGGACACTAATCATCGCTTCTCATGTTTAAACCGCTCTATCTGCGTTCTTAATCCCAGCGTGAACATTACAGAATAACTGCGCTATCTTGGGATTGTTTCACTCAGCGCGCACCACACGTATTGTTTTACAAGGTTATCCAGCATGCACGCTCCCATGGCGCATATATAGGACCCCTGAAGTGTTGTGTTGGGTTGGGGCTCTACACAGTGTAAGAGGGCAGCTGCATGGGGCCCATGTGCCATAGGAGGCATCTGATGCAACAGGTGCTAGGCTGAAACAAGTACTGTAAATGCAGCAGTGAAAACTGCTCTAAGTACCACCGCTGCAAGTGCAGGTTGCCCCAAGCTTCCCGATGAAGTGTGCTGCAAAGTACTGACTGGTAGGGCATCTTATGCTACAAGTTGTGTAAGTGCCTGAAGCAGCGCCCTTGTGCCCACTCTAGCAAGCACAGTCAAGTACTCATGCTGCAGGTTGGTGTGAGCACTCTTACTGCAAGAACCCTGACACTTAACGAAACAGGGAAGGTTGCTGTGAGTGCTCGAGGCAGGCATTCTCTGGGGTTTTGGGGGCGCTCCTTGGTAATTTTAGGGCACACACCCCTCACTGTGCAAGACATAGAGGAAGTGCTGCTGCTGAAAATGACTGAGGCATGAGACTGTTGCTGCAAAATTGCCAATAATGCAGTTTGCCTTTGTGGTAAGTTGTGGAACTGTAAGCCCCTCTGGTCCTTGCAGTGTAGTTTGCCTTAATTGCTGCATCTGCACCCTGCGAAGGCTACTACTTTATCCTCTCCACCCTTCGGTGCCACCACAGTGCCCAGACACCATAATTGCCATCACTGTGTTTCAACAAAGTGCCTACTGCAGTAAGTGCCATTGCGAACATGGTGTCGGTGCATCTGCCTGCACATGTACCAGGAGTAGATTGCCGTAAATGCTGACACCGTAACCCCCGCGACCCCCGGCACCAGAGTGTGAGATATCCAGAGGAGCGAGAAGTGCCGACTGTAATAAGTGACCCGGCAGTATGGCTGCCCCAAGCGCCATGAGGTGAAGGAGCTGCAGAACGCATAAAGTGCCATGAGTGCAAGGTGCGGTAAGTGCTCCGATGCTGTCACTGTCCCCGGGTGTGTACGGTGGGTGTTGCTTTACGTGCACCTTGTGCACGTGCTCCGATACTGTATTTATCCCAGAGGGGCTGAAGCCTGCAAGATGATGTAAATGCCCTAGGAGCAGGGCAAGTTAAGCACCCAACACAAGGTTCTGCAACTGCTCCGATACAATATTTGCCCTGGGGACATTAAATGACGGGGTTTCATGTTGACGTAAATGTCCCTGGTGCAGAGCGAAGCAAGTGCTCAGTACAGGATCTTCAAGTGCTCCAGTGCTATATTTAACCCCCAAGGTGAGGTGGGGTCAGGGCATAAGTTCAAGGGGATGCAGTTGGACGTACATGGCTCTTGTACATTTTGCCGATAAGTCCCATTGGCGCTGTCATACTAGCTCCTATGTTGTAACTGTCCCAGTGTGAGGGGCGTAACTAGTGAATGCCAAGGAACAGTGACAAGCTGAATTACAATAAATATGCCTAGTGCTGTAAGTGCCCCAAGATGCAAGATGAGACAAATTCCTCCATCCAGAATTCCTGCTGTATGTGTAAGTGTCATAGATGCAGGCAAAAGCCCCCTCACATCTGCAGTGTAAATATGCATAATTCAGGTGATGTGATTTCTCTCTGTGCAAGTTGTAATTAGTACACCTGATGCAGGCAGGGGTAAGTGCACTTGGTGCAGGTTAAAAGTGTCCCCATGCATTTTGAGGTAAGTGCAGGTTGAGACTAATCTTGCTCCTCCCGGAGTAAGGAATAAGCTTTACCAACAGTGGGACCCTCAGAACCCCTCTCCCTCACTCACCGGTGGGGGCAAGTCGTCCCTGCAGCCGGCTCCCCATGCCTCCGCTCAGTGCGGTTCGCAGCGCCCGCTCTGTCTCTGCACGAGCTCCGCGCAGCGCTCCGCAAATCAACAGACCGTGATGTCAGCGCTTCGAGCCCGTGGAACCGAGGACGGTGGAGCGCGTGCCGCGAGATAAATCAGAAGCCGGGTCCGCGAGATGGTCAGGCTTCTACAGGACAGTACACCGGGGTCAGTGCTTTTCCAGCACAGTCACCCTAAGATTGAACATTACACCCTATTTCTGTGCTTTCCTGGCAGGTAACATTTTTAGCCCTGCAGTCGTGAGGCCGTGCATTTCCGGTCCGCACGTACTTTGCACTGACTGCACATGACAATTCAGTCAGCCCAGCCCTGGTCCCTGCCCTTGCCCACCTGATGCCCCACCCTGAGGCTGAAGATCACACAGCTGCGCCGTGCGCAGGCTCAGCATGCAGATCTTCCTTAAAATGCATATGGTGTGGTATTTAAGTGACATATTACCTCGCGCTACAAGACATAGAACTAGCTGCTAGGCGCAGTGGTATACTAAGTACATTTGGCTAAAAAGGGTTTCTGCTGTGAGTGGCACACAGGAGGCTTCGGGGTAACTCGGAGCGTCTTGCGCGGAATCGATATCAAAAGATTTCGGAAACATAATTTTTGTTGCCGGGGCTTCTGGTGCATGCACCTTGTAATATATGAGCAAGCATTGAGCGACGAGTCAACTTTAACACTAGGTTCCAGAGTTCAGACGGACCCTGTCTCATAGCTGCCGAAGTTTCAGATTGCTATGTGTGACATTTGCATAATTTCAGTGTAATTATGAGGGACATTTCAAGGACTATGAGTGACACTTTCTACCAAGCAAAATCAAGCAATGTAGAAGAGGGAAACATAAAAATATCAGAAATTACACCCATTTGAGCAATGTGAAACTCTAAAGAGATCTTAAAATGGCTGCAAAGCACCAGAAATTGAAGGGAACTAACCTAGTGCCCTTTTAAACTGATCGGGCAGTGACCACAGATACTTTTCATCAGGCAAGGCTCAGAAGAGTAAGGCTGGGACATATGTAGATTACAGCCATCCAGGGCGCTGTTGTGTGTAAAACAGTATGTCCACTTATGAAAGCATCCAAACATATGGCAGATGCAGACAGACCAAAAGTGAACTGGTTAAAGTTTGACACAGGTAACAAAATGGGTGTGCAGGTTCACATCATCAGATGATCTGTGTTATGCGTGCACTGTGGACAGTAGGTACAGCGATGCCAGTCGTACTCAAAGTTAGTCTGGAGATTCAGAGGGGCAGTCCAGAGTCGCTGACATAAATCACATCAATCACCGCAATATAGAAATGTTGATCAGTAGAAAATATGTCATTGCAGATGAGAAGGATCACAGAGTTTATCACCTGTCACAATATGTCCATTAAATAGCTGAAAAGAGATATGAGCCTTCAGTGTATGGGATAATGCCCTGATTGTAACATAGGTCAATTTACATACACTGCAATAAAATATAGCGTGCACTGTTTTAAATAGTTTTTGCGTATGTATTTAACAACAATGACTTTTCAAATTATGTTGCTCAACGACACTAATGCATGTTACTATTTTCAGTGCGACAGTGCCTCAGGATTGTGAATGGAGAAGCAGAGGAGCTAATTAAATATAAAACAGCTTTAAATTAATTTAGGAAACAGTCACTGTACGGGACCTATATTCGAGAAAAATACCAACCTTTCCCTCACAAAGCTCAATGTTAGCACATCTCAGTATGTACTTTCCCAATATCAATGAAAAAGTTCTCTTACCATCATGGGTCTAGTGCCTGCTGATGAGACCCTGGACACTTTTTGGCAGCAGGTTGGTTGCCGGAATCCCATAACGGTTTTTAACCCTCTTATCCAATTCTTGACTTCCGCTTTCGGCGCTCCATAATGGAGGGCAGCGACCGTGGTCTGCAAGGCTGATTTGCAGACAGGCTCAGGCATTGAGTCACCGCAGGCCGTAGCAATTTCAGTGTGCCGCCTGGCCCCAGTCCGCGAACAGTGATAGTCATCCAGGCCACTCAGCTGTCCTGACTCCTGCGGGGACGTCCTGTGACAGACTGAATTCTCGCAGCTCCCAATTGCGGTTATATAGGAAATGACACGGGGAAGGGCAGGTAATAACAGCTGATAGCAGGGGGTGGCCAGGTCCGGTGCGAGCAGCAGCAGGCAGTGCTGAGAGCACCGCGGCCTGCGCCATGATTATTTGCAGAGCTTCCCAGCAGCACTGCCTCATACTAGCCAGCCGACCTAAGCAGTTCTGCCAAGTATCACGCATCAGGTGTGACACACACGCATTTCAGTGTGGTGTTCCGCATCACCGCTCTGAAATGCATTGTCACGCCTTTCATAGCTGCCAAGGTTTCAGATTGCTTATGTGACATTTTCCTAATTTCAGTGTAATTATGAGTGACATTCAACGACTGAGTGACACTTTCTTGCAAGCAAAATAAAGTATTGAAGATGAGGGAAACATGAATATCAGAAATGACACCCATTTGAGCAACAAGAAACTCTAAGAAAATCTTAAGACTACTGCAAAGCACCAAAAGTGGAAGGGCACCAACTTTATTGGAGGGCCCGTAGTGGTAAATGAATGCAAAATTGGCAGTAAGATTTAACTGGTTTAATATTAAAGTAAAAGCTTGTGAAGAAATGCACCACAGCGACAGACTCCGGACCCCTACATACTGCCATTGCAGGGATAGCCTTGCAGCTGAGCAGTGACTCACACACTACAGATCTCGACACCTCTCAGGCCACCTATGCTCTCTGTAGGTCTTGCGGGGCTGCTTGATGGTGATGGCGCTGTCTACTGACAGGCCGCCTTTCTGTTGTAGTCTCTCTCCCATGGGTCATGTTATGGATGCAATCGGGCCCTCTTATCCAGACTGTGAAAAACGTACATGACGGGAGGCCTTCACTGGTAAGGGTGAAGTTCAGATCCATCTGGCCTGCTGATTATGTCCAGATGGGCTGAAGGGGGCAGCTGCAATTAGATAAAACAATCTTTGCCGAACCCACCAACACATACTTATCACAGCACACCAACGTAAGTGTCATGCACAGCGCCCACACGAGGTCAAAGGAAAAATGTAAACTTAGAAGTTTTCATGTAAATTCACCCACTGGTGGTAGTGAAAAGTGACAATATGCCAAAACACGCTGCAGGACTATTGATTGCACAAGCCCAATAACACGTGATCATTACGCAGCACTCCCTAGGCTAATGTTAACCCAAAGTCACCAGTCAATTCTACAGAGAGTCACAAATAGAGATTGTTTCCTAGCGACACAACCAAAAACTTTGCAGGGAAAATAGTAAATCTTAAAGCAGTCAGATGTCTGGCTTACCTGACTGGAAAGCGGGTTGCAAACTACTGTCTGTGCGCCGTTAGCACATGGTTTAGGCCAGTGAAGGTGTAACTGGCAGACAGTCCCTCACATACAATCCCGCTGCCGTTTCTAGATCTTTCCTCAGGGTCCGACGGTGCTACGTGTCTCTGTGCTGCCACCTGCACCCTCCAGGGCCTCCCGGGGACTGTGTCTCTGACGCCTCGGGATTTCTGTAGTCAGACTCCTGACAACAGCTAACTTCTGGTAGTGAATGGGCTTTGGTTCCCCAAAAATGAGCGAGGAGGGCAGCAACTGTCACGATCCATAGCCGACTGCTATCTCAGGATGTACATGCGGCCTGAGCCTCCGTCCCAGACACTGTGAATACGGGAGCGGGCAGAGGCTTAGGGTGAACCTCAAACTGCTGTACTGCTGGCTGACGGAGAAGGAAGAGGAGGTTAACAATGCAATATGGTTTAGCGAGGAACTGTAATTGGGACAGTTCTTGGCCGCAACTCACTCCTTTGTGATTCTTAATGTAATCACACAGGAACCCGGATAATGCATTTCTGAAACCACGACGGCTCAACGCAGTGCAAGCAGGCGCAGGAGCTTGCAGGCGGCGCTCTTCCGTTTGAAACTATTGAGTCCCCCGCCGCTTCTCACCTACCTCACTTCCTATCTTCTTACTTCAGGATGTAACGAGGCACTAACGTTCACATCCGGATTTAATCCTGGGCCCCCATGGTGTGCCATAGCAACCACTGCTGAGGGCAGGTGGTCCTGCCCCCGTCTTGATTGAGCAGTGTGAAAGTCAATCTTGTGCATGTCTGTAAAGTTGCGCGGAGCTGCGGCGGGCGCAGGCAATATGCTTACGCCCCTGAGCCAGGGCACAGGCACAACAGGCTAGCTCCCGGGCAGATTTGGTATATTGTAGCACTCAGCCACTCCAGAGCTGAGAGCACACATTTAACTAGTATTAACTTACTGAGCCTAGCTGCGGCTGGCAGCACATCTGCGGGGAGCAGCAGAGCCGGCGCAGCGCGCGCTGGCACCCTGCGTAGCCAGAGTTTCAGAGTGGCATAAAGGGAAGGCTCGCAAAACAAACTCCCTGTGCAGGCCACGATCCAAAAGCAGGATATGACATCAGACTGATAGAGGCTGCGCCACGGGGATTGAAAAGCGCATTAATGCAGTTGGGTGAGCCTTCCAGCAGACTGCTGCAATCCCCAAGCTTGCTGGAGCAGCACGCTCAAGCCACGAGCGGCGCCGCATCTGTGAGTGTAAGAGTAGTGTACAGTGCGCTTAGGGGGCCCCTGGAGCTCGGGGCCCCCCCCCCGCACCGCAGGGGCTGCGGGAGCCTTTGTTACGCCCCTGTATTTATGTGTTATAGAGGAAAGTTGGTGTATGTGGTGTGTAGTGGAATTATGTGGCTACCATCCAGATAACGTGAGCATTTAAGAAGTAGAGGTGCAGTTAGGATGGATGGGTTGGTGGAATGATAGCTATTTGTATGAATGCCCGAATGGATGGATGGCTGTACATGCATGGATGTCTGAGTGATCAGTTGAATGAAAAGATGGTAGGTGATGCATGGGTAGGAAAGTTACAGATGGTTGGTATGGAAAGAAAAAGATGGACACATAGGGAAAATATTTATAAAAAGGAAAGTTTTGTACTTTATTGGACCTTTGGTCAAGACTGGATGATATATCAGGCTACCTAGTGGCCCAGATCTCAATAAACATAAAATCCCATTTACAATTCAGAAGTTGGTGGTGGTTTTGTGCCCTTACCCCAAAACTAAGCTTCATTGTCAGCTGCTTGGATGCCTAATCTGCAGTCTTCCAACACAGTATTACACTTGGTCGCTGGTTTAACCCATTCAAATCTTAAATGCTGTGTTCCATCAAACCTTACAAGAGACAGTTACTAATTATGACTGATGAAGGAAAAGTCTGATGACTGGTCCCATTTATAGCACTTGCATGTGGTGTGCTGCACGTTGCAAGGACACTTTGACTATACCTTGTTGATGAACACAATTATGCCACTCTGTGGCATTGAGACTGCCAAATATAGGCCTATTTGTAAACTCTCTGGTGTATGACATGCACACAAAGGGCATGCTACATGTTTCCGGAGCCTTGCAACTTGTAACCGTGTGAGGGCAAGGAAGGGATGGCATGACTGGCACAGCAGCGGCAGCATTACCGTCTTTTTGTTCTGAGGACTGCAACATTTCTGAGTGAGCCTTCACAGCAGCAGCTTCCCAGTATCTCTGTTGCTTTCTTGATTGGAAGACCAAACAAAAGATATCATATTCTGGGGCTGTATTACAGATGACTGCACCAGCGCTAATTGTCACTGTGCGCCAGATTGTACGCCCAATGGCATTACAGAGGATCAGTCTGTAATGCGACTTGATGTTGGTGAAGACTTTGAACTCTGTGTTTATAAGCGTTTGCGTCTGTGTGCATATTGTATTAGTGCACAGACGCAAATGCACATAAGCATAGACATACTCTGGCGCACAGCGTAATTAGCGCTGGCGCACTCATCTGCATGCAGTACAGCCCCAGAATGTTTAATGTACTGCTTTAGTTGATGGGCTAGGCGAAAGTCCTTATTCTCTCACCAAACACACGACCCATATATTCACTGAAGCACTACGAAGTAGAAATAAGGCTGCACTGCGCTCTGAAAAAACAATAGTCTAGCCTCAAAAATCAGAAGTATAGCTATACCCAAAGTACGCTCCAGAAACATTTTGTATGCAGATAACATTTTCAGGTGTTCAGGTGTTCAGCATGTATTGTATTAAAAGGCACTCCTGCCGAACTTGTGATGCTGTACCTGCCCAGACAGCCCACCACCCTGCCTGCTCCAGCCTTGCCAGGCCCAGTTTCACCTGCTGCTGCTGCAGCAGCGTGGACCCCATGGTCTCGTTGCTGTCTTCCAGGGCCTCCAGCAGCTCAGCCAGCACCGGAGGCAGAAGGAAGGCAAAAACTGGATTATTTTGACCAGCGCAGCACCCTTACTTTGTGACCCTAAGGGCACCAGATTAGTTAAGGTACTTTCAACGCTGAAGATAATCTGTTTAGGATGCGCCATCTTGGTTAAGGGATCGCAAACTGCATAATCATGGTTGAGGGCTCACGAACCATAATACAGCGGCAGCAACACAAAATAAGTACTAGCGAAAGAAGCGAGATGGCTCTTAGCAGAGACACTGTCACACGGAGGGCTGACTTCATGCATTTAAGTTCACAGCATCCAGGCGAGCCACCACTATTTTATTCTCACCACTGACGGATGAGAGAAATGGGGGGTTGTGGGCTGGTAATGAGAGAAATGCAGGGGTGGGCGGCTGTACATATGAGCTGGGCTTTACATTTGTTGCACAGTGATAAAGCATGGCATGCCGCGCTTGCAACAATAAGAAAATATTGTTCTCCCCAACAACAGATGAAGAATGCAAGCGGAAAGAAACTGTATTTAGGCGATGCTCCTCTGCGAAAAACTGAAGTGAGGTATAGCTGCATGAACCACTTAGGAGGCAACAAAGAAGAGCGACACTGAACTGAACCAATGTTAAGCAGCAGGCAGGAGCAAACTCCTTTATCAATTTAACAGGTCTTACAGACAGCACATGTGCGGTCCCTAGGCCCAACCTAAAAAGCAATACAACTATGTATTTTTTTTTTCCTTTTGACATTTACACCTACACCAAGAAGCACACAAAGCAGTCCTTTAAAAATATGCATCTCTTCTATGATTGCAATAAATTGGATTCATATTTGGGGTGGACAACTATACATTTCAAGAAATATTCACAACTCGAGACAGTGTGGACCTTCAAAGTCACTAATTAACCTAAGCTCCACCCGCTGATAGGAATGGTGTAGATAAGACAGGCTTAATTTAGGGCAATGTGTGACCTATTTATCCACTGTCAGAACAGTAATAAAGTAAAAAACACCAAGCAATAAAAATACCAAAGCGAATTATAAAAATAGAGTAAAATTTAATAAGCCAAATGACACCAAAACAAGACTGATCCATTAAGGGATACATCAGATATGCATTTTAAAGATTAAAGTGATAATAGCACTGAAAAGGATTACACACCATTGATAGTCATTGGCCACAGTAGAGTTTTTCCTTGGGTCTCTGAAATTGAAGTCAATATCCTTCAGTGGGTCAAGCCCCAGGCTGTATCCGACGGTGAGTTCCATGAGGCCCGGTACCTTATCGATCAGGGCCCACTGATTTGCTGCTGCGGCGAAGCTCCAAGTGGGAGAAACTACTTTCTTCAAACCAGCATGGCTATGCCGTGGGTGGATAGAATGGGTTTGTGTGTTCCGGTCCTCTTGAGAACTGGAAATCTAAAACCTTGTAGGTACCAACTTTTCAGAGGTGGTATGACAAGTGCAGTTAGACACAGCTCATGTTTCCAGGACCTGAGAAACAACAGTTGGGAGTCATCAGCAGGTATCAAGTAAGGTCCAGTTGTTATTGGTCAGCTGGGCACTTCATGGAAAAGTCCTCTTGCAGCTTGTTGTGGCCCTATAGCTATACAGGTCAATAGGCGTCTACTTTTTTGTCCCAGTTACAAGGGAAAGCAAGCCCAATCCTTCAAGGCTCTCCTCTAGTTACAGAAATCAGGTCTCGTCCTCTTTTCTTCTTCCACAGGTCCATAAAGTGTGATTAAAAAGGGTGTCTTGAGGTTCCATATTAACGCTTGGTACCAACGAGTGTATTGCTCCTAATGGCGCTCAAAGCGAATGGGTAAAAGTTCCTAGGGTTAACTCTACCCACTTTTGAAACTGTTCCTGTTTGCCCTTCTGTAAACAATCCCACAGTGCCCCCTCACTCTCAAAATCCAAGATGGAGAATTCCTTTTCTCTTTATGCAGAGCCTGTGTGCACTGCCCTCCTAGATGTATGACCAGATAAATCAACACTCTCCTTCTCTGAGGTCACCCTACACCAGTTCTGGAGGTAGCATTTGGGGCCAGCCTAATAGGAAGGACATAAACCAGGACCTCTCCAGGTGTTACCAAACATTTGCCTGTTACAGGGGACACCCCTTCGAAGTAAATTAGTTCCTGGACCAACCCCACTGGTCTTTCTGCCAGGGGAAGAGAAAAACAACTCCTGATTCCCAAGCCATTGTAACTGCCCTATGATCATTTTTCATACCATTCATCATGGCGTATTCCTGGCTGTGCCACTGCTTATGAGAGAATGCAAATTAGCCTGAGCAGCTTCAAGCAGGGAAAATGTTACTTTCTAAAATATACCCTTCCCTAATATTCATTAAAAATACAACTTCACACCATTGAGTTGGGATTTTAATAACTAATAGAAAATAGTTGTTTCATAATTTTTGTAGCTGGACTCTAACTGGAGATACCAACATTTATTTTTACAATCGCTTCTCAGTGTTTCCCTTTGGGATAGCAAGAGCCTTCTCACAGTACAAATAGCTTTTGGGTGCAAGTCACTATAAGGGCATGTTAACTGTATATTTCTACTGTTAACTGTATATTACTACTGTTCTACTTTCATAGACCATGCACACTGACCTGTGGGCTATACAGCCTAAACAGGAGTGACTTTTTGATATTCAAATGAAATGATTTTACCTAACAAAAAACGTGTTGTTGAATGAATGCACAGTACATTTTTACAGTGCATCAGTCAGGAATACAAAGGGTAGGCCTGACGCCATGTTTGCCCTGCTGCTGTAGTTGATGGCACTATAGGCACTTCAGTCCTCTAGTGTCATTACATTTCCGGACCCTGTGTTCACTTTCTACATCATATAGTATGGACAGCCAAATTAACCATATCTAAGAGGGCACACAGACACTCTACTAGCAGGGGTAAATTGAACAGAGTTGTAAAGCCAGCAAAACAGATATGGGAAAAATCTGGAGGGACGCCACACAAAATATGGTCATTTCCTACAATGAATATTAAAAGGAAGCATAATTGTTACATATGAATATAGGGCATTTTACACAAATACCTTTTCATGTGCCAACACTTGGCTGTTTCGGAATAGTAAACATAACCAAATGATTTTTGTTTCTGGTGCAGCCCCAGTGTCAGGTCTCTCTTTATTACGAGAGATGTAAATCTTCACTTTTTAGTCTACATTGAGCATTCTGGGACTTTTAGTTACTCTTTTAAGATTGACAGTATGGCTGAAAAATTGCTGCATGCAAAGCGCTCTTGTAGTTTAAAATAGAAGACTGACTGGCTTGGAAACACTAAAAGTGCTGTGTGAAAATGAACAGTGTAATGGTCAGCAACCCAAAGAGAATCCAGACATTCAAATACCTGCAGCGCAAGCTTCACTTTAACAAATAAAAGTTACGGTCAGAGTTTATAAGGTGTACTAGGCGGTTGCTTCAAAGTGAAGGGCATGCCAAATTCAAGGGGAAACATTGCACACAAAAAAAAATTGAAAGCTACAAAATATCCTTAGCCTCAATATGTTATTTGGTTTTAGGTGGTGGATACTGCCTCTATTTGGTCTGGTTAGGGACTAGCAGCCAATCTTGGGTGCTACTGGTTGCAGCACATTCTCCCTTTGCTCCCTAGCATTTTGTATTTCACATTTAGAAAACATTTGAAATGGGTAAGTAACAAGACATTTCCATATTGGTTAAGTGAACACAATATTTTTTTCTAACAATGTGTACCAATCTTTCTGTTTTCCAATATCTTTTTGTATGGGGGTAGCAAACAAAATTGCTCCTGCAGTAATACATCTTTGTCCCCACTTTTCAAAGGCTTCCTTTTAGCCACTGACCAGTTTAAATGGCCTTTTATTTGTTATACGCCTACAGTCTTGTTTTGCATTTTTGATATAATTTCACAGCTTTCACATCTGCTTCCTTTGAAGTATACCAAATATAATGGCCTGTACAGCCTGTAATATTTGGTAAGCCCTATTTTTCTGAAGATTGAACTTGCCAGGATACAATTTGACATGGCCTTATGTTGGCTGTATGAACACATTACTTTTTCTACTAGATAGAATCCTTGCTTGAGTTTTCCAACATCTTTCCCTAAAGTGATACCACATATTACAGCTCATGCATTTCTGTAAATCTGATTTCCCCTATTTCTCAACTCAAGTTGTCTTTTTTTATACCATACTGCTGTATCTTTTCATATTTGTGATTTCATTCCACACGCTTTCACATCAGGGTTCTTCTGGGGATATTAAATATAATGCTTTATAAGGGCTGTAATATTTGGTGTTCCCTATGTTTTTCGGGTTAGAGCTTACCAGGATTCAATTTCACATGGCATACTTTGGGCTACATGAACACAGTATATTCCTGCCAAATAGCACCCGTTACTGTGTTTTCCAACATCTTTTACTGTGGGGATATCTCATATTACTGCTCCTGCATTGCTGTAATTTTTGATATCGCCTACTTTTCAACGGTTACCTTTTAGCCACTGACCAATTCAAGTTACCTTTTATATGATAGTAGATTACACTAATTCTTTGCATTTTTCATTTGATTCCACAAGCGTTCACATCTGCTTCCTTTCGGAGATACCAAATATAACGCCTTGTTTGGGATATAATTTTTGGTATCCCTTATATTTCTTGGGTTAGAGCTTAGTAGGATTCAATTTGAAATGGCATTCTGTGGACAAAGTATTTTCCTGCCAAATATCACCCTTCCCTGTGTTTTCCATAATATATTACTGGGGGATACCACATATTATGGCTTCTGCAGTGCTGTAATATCTAGAATCCCCAACTTTTCAAGCGTTACCTTTTAGCCACATATCAACTTAAGTTGCCTTTTATTTGCTAGCAGACTGCTATATCTTTTCACATTTTTGAATTCACTGCACAAGCTTTCACATCTAGTTCCTTTGGAGGATACCAAATATAATGTCTCATAAGGGCTATAATATTTGGTATCCCCTATGTTTCTCGGGATAGACCATACCAGGATTCAACTGGACATGACATTCTGTTGTCTGGGTGAACAAAGTATTTTCCTGCCTCGGTTTTCCATAATATTGTACTATGGGTATACCACATATTACAGCTTCTGCATTGCTGTAATATCTGGTACCATATATAATGGACTCTACCGCCTATAAAATTTGGTATCCCTTGTGTTTCTCGGGTAAGAACTTACAAAGATTCAATTTGACGTGGTCCAATGTTGGATGGCTTAGCACAGTATTCGTTTGCCAATAAGCACCCTTCCTTTTGCTTTCCAACATCATTTACTATGGGGATACAAAGTATTTGGGCTCACGCATTACTGTAATATCTCGTATCCCCTAATTTCCATGGGTTACCCTTTAGCCACTGACCACTTGAAGTTGTCTTTTATTTGATAGCAGATTACAGTATCTTTTCACATTTTTAACATCATTCCACAAGTTTTGCCTCCAATACTTTAGGGGATACCACTTATAATATCCTATACAGCCTATAATATTTGGTATCCCAGCGTTTCTCGGGTTAGAAGTTATCAGGATTCAATTTGACTTCGCCTTATGTTGGATGCAGGAGCACAGTATTTCTATACCAATTAGCACACTTCCTTTGGATTTCCAACATCATTTACTAAGGGGATACCAAATATTATGGCTCACACATTTGCCATAATATCTTGTATCCCCTATTTTTCATGGGTTACCTTTTAACCATTGACCAATTGAATTTGCCTTTTTGCTTTCCAACATCATACACTATGGGGATGCCAAATATTATGACTCACGCATTGCTGTCATATCTCGTATCCCCTATGTTTCATGGGTTAACCTTGAGCCATTGACCAATTGAATTTTTCTTTTATTTGATAGCAGACTGCAGTAGCTTTTCAAATTTTGTACATCATTCTACAAGATTTTGCATCCGTACCCTAAGGGGATACCAAATTTATTAGCCTATGCAGCCTAAAATATTGGGTATCCCTAGTGTTTCTCGGGTTAGAATTTACCACGATTCAATTTGACTTTGCCTTATGTTGGATGCAGGAGCACAGTATTTCTATACCAAATAGCACACTTCCTTTGGATTTCCAACATCATTTACTAAGGGGATACCAAATATTATGGCTCACACATTTGCCATAATATCTTGTATCCCCTATTTTTCATGGGTTAACCTTTAACCATTGACCAATTGAATTTGCCTTTTATTTGATAGCAGACTATAGTATCTTTTCACATTTTGTACATCATTCCACAAGATTTTGCATCCGGTACACTTAGGGGATACCAAATATAATAGCCTATAGGGCCTATAATATTTGTTATCTCCAGCGTTTCACAGCTTAGAAGTTACCAGGATTCAATTTGACATTGCCTTATGTTGGATGGAGGATCACAGTATTTCCGTAGCAGTTCCTTTTGCTTTACAACATCATTTACGAGAGGGATACCAAATATTATGGCTCACGCATTGCTGTAATATCTCGTATCCCCTATGTTTCATGGATTACCCTTTAGCCATTGAATAGTTGAAATTGCCTTTTTTTTATAGCAGACTACAGTATCATTTCATATTTTTTACATCATTCCACAAAATTTTGACTCCGGTACCCTTAGGGGATACCAACTATAATTGCCTATGCGGCCTACAATATTTGGTATCCCCAGTGTTTCTCGGGTTAGAAGTTACCAGGATTCAATTTGACTTCGCCTTATGTTGAATGAGGGAGAACAGTATTCCTATACCAAAGAGCACCCTTCCTTTTGCTTTCTAACATCATTAACTATGGGGATATCAAATCTTATGGCTCACGCATTACTGCAATATCTCGTATCCCCTATGTTTCATGGGTTACCCTCGAGCCATTGAATAGTTGAAATTGCCTTTTGTTTGATAGCAAACTACAGTATCTTTTCACATTTTGTACATTTGTCCACAAGATTTTGCATCCGTACGCTTAGGGGATACCAACTATCATAGCTTATACGGCCTATAATATTGGGTATCCCCAGCATTTCTCGGGTTAGAAGTTACGAGGATTCAATTTAACCTCGCCTTATGTTGGATGGAGGAGCACAGTATTTCTATAACATTTAGCACCCTTCCACGTCATTTTATATGGGGATACCAAATATTATGGCTCACCCATTTGTGTAATATATCGTATCCTCTATGTTTCATGGGTTACCCTTTTGCCATTGATCAATAGAATTTGTTTTTTATTTGATAGCAGACTACAGTATCTTTTCAAATTTTGTACATCATCCCACAAGATTTTGCATCCGCACCATACGCGCTGGGGGTCCGCACCGTACATACGGGGGTGGGGGTCCGCACCATACATACGGGGGTGGGGTGGGGGTCCGCACCGTACATACGGGGGTGGGGTGGGGGTCCGCACCGTACATATGGGGGTGGGGGTCCGCACCGTACATATGGGGGTGGGGTGGGGGTCTGCACCGTACATACGGGGGTGGGGGTCCGCACCGTACATACGGGGGTGTGGTGGGGGTCCGCACCGTACATTCGGGGGTGGGGTGGGGGTCTGCACCGTACATACGGGGGTGGGGGTCCGCACCGTACATATAGGGGTGGGGGTCCGCACCGTACATACGGGGGTGGGGGTCCGCACCGTACATACGGGGTGGGGGTCCGCACCGTACATACGGGGTTGGGGCGGGGGTCTGCACCATACATACGGGGGTGGGGGTCCGCACTGTACATACGGGGGTGGGGGTCCGCACCGTACATACACGGGTGGGGTGCGGGTACGTTGCGGACATACGAGGGTGGGCTGGGGGTACGTCACGGACATGAGGGGGCTGGGGGTACGGCGCGGACATGGGGGGGCTGGGGGTACGGGGCAGACATGGGGGGGTGTTTGGCGCGTATGCGGGCACATGTTTGGACGTCTCCATGGTTGCTGTGGAGGTTCGCTCCGTACGGTGTTTTTACCATACGGTTGTGGATTCGGACGGACGGGACGGATCGTACTTGCACGTTCGGACGTCGATTTACTGAGTCGTACGTAAAAACGTCCGGGGACGTGTCGGACACTTTTTCCGACCCGAGGACATGTCGGGGTGTATTCCCAATGCGATTCGTATGGTGTTTTTTACATACGAATCGTACTTGCCAGTTTGTACCCCTTAGCCATTGACCAATTGAATTTGCCTTTTTTTTTATAGCGGACTACAGTATCTTTTCACATTTTGTACATCATTCCACAAGATTTTGCATCCGTACCCTTAGGGGATACCAAATTTAATAGCCTATACGGCCTATAATATTTGGTATCCCTAATATTTCTCGGTTTAGATGTTGCCAGGATTCAATCTGACTTCGCCTTATGTTGGATGGGGGAGCACAGTATTCCTATACCAAAGACCGCCCTTCCTTTTGCCTTTCAACATCATTTACTAAGGGGATACCAAATATTATGGCTCAGGCATTGCTGTAATATCTGGTATCCCGTAGATTTCGTAGGCTGCCATTCAGCCATTGACCAGTTGAGGGGAACATTTATTTGATAGCAGACTACAGCAGCTTTCACAGTTTATACATCATTCCACAACATTTTACATCCGATTCCTTTAGGGGATACCATATATAATGGGCTATGTCATCTATAATATTTGGTATCCCCTGTGTTTCTCGGGTTAAAACTTACCAGGATTCAATTTGACATGGTCTTCTTTTGGATGGGTGAGCACAGTATTTCTATAATACAAAAGTGGTAACAGTTCCTTAAAGGGAAGAGAGGGCCAAAAATAGCTCAGCAATCAAATTCTGGTTGCAAGTTATTAGTTATCGTTTCCAACAGGACGGTTTTGTGTGTGCTCGAGGTGGGGGTATACCTCCTGTTTATCTTTTGTGCCCTCACACACTCTTGTGAGTGTAAAGCATCATCATTGGGCTGTGCTCCTCGTGGGGGTGGTGCTGCAGTCCCTCACGGGCCCCACGAGAGGGCTCTTTGTTGGAGATCTTTTGAAGAAGGTGCCGTATCTGTGCATGTGGGTGTGTGGGCCAAAGTGGTGACAGTGAGTGAAAATAAAATTACCTCTTGGTACCTCTATGAGTTTAATAAAAGGTCCTCAAGGTAAATTAAAACTTATAATCTGGTCTGGAGACTCTCTCTTGGAAAAAATAGAGGGGAGAGATTAGTATGGTCCCACCTGCTCTCAAACCGTGAGGGGGATATGTGATGGTCGGCATGTTTCGTGCAATCGGTGGTCCCTAACGGATACTAGTGCGCTTCTTCAGGACTGTGTGTCTAAAATAGGTGAGTAAAAGATGGACGTCAGGGAAAACGACACCCTATACTACCATGTCAGCAAAGGTCTGGAATAATAAGACGTCTCAGCGTCCGAGAAACGTGTTCTCCGTATTCTCACTGAAATCGAACCTGTGGGAGACAGAGAGGGGACAGGAATCCACCATGGATAAGCGTGGAATCAAAAAACAGGTGGAGAAGAAGATAGTGAAAAAAGGAGGGGGGGTAGTAGTAAAAAGACGGTGACAGTACCGTAGGTACATTTTAGGACGGAAAACAAGGAGAGGTTTTGTTCAAATAATTAGACTGCTGGGCATAGTGTGAGTCGGAAGCCTGTCTATAAGGAAAGGAGCAGGTCCTAAAACAACCCCAGAAGGCAGCCTGGGAGTACAAGGGAGGCAATGAGGAGGGTCCTAGAGGGTGCATGGCCACTAATCAGAAGGACAATCTAGTGGGCATATATACGCTGTTACAAAAAGGAAGGGGGAGGTAGTAAGGTAGTTCAAGTGCCACGGAATGCACCGGGTGTCTGGAAATTGTAGAAGTCCATTGGGTGGAGGACGTAGGACAAACAACAGTAATCTGGGCCAACAGGTAGGTAAAGGGATGGTAATGATAATGTAGGGACTGGCACTCACGTGGCCTAGGCAATATAAGTAATTGTAATGTGCGCAGAACGTATGGTCGGGATGTGTAGGCTAAGTCTGCAGAAGGGAGGAACTTAAGGGCCCAGTGGTAGAGGCAGACTAGGTAAGCACTGATCTACAATGTGGCTGAGCCTGCATCACAGGATAAGTCAAAGTACGCTAGGCATCACCGTCAGAACGAGATCGCTAATTTATATGGGGAGCTAAACCTACAATGCCAAAGGGGACAGAATGAAAGGTACAGGTGAGGAACTTCGGTTTTCGATCACGATCGAATCGACCCGCCATTTTGTGACCCGCCGCCATTTTGTAATGCCATCACTCAGGCAGCACGGCGAACGAAGTCTATTTCTGCTTTTCCCGTAGTTTGGTGTCGAAATACGTCCTCGGCCTTTAGTTGCGAAGCTGGTGTTTGGAATAGCCGAGTACACTAATCCTTGTCTGGCTTTCCTAATCCCTGTTTCAACTATCTGTAGGCTCACACCATTCTTTCCTGATCATATCTTATCGACTGGCCTTCACTGTCTCCTGCTAGCATTCTCTTGTTTCACGACTGTCCTCCAATACACACAAACGTATCTCTCCACCTGCAAGTTAGTTATGACTCTGTTAATCTATCAGCTTGAGGGTGGGGTGAGGAACGCCATTGGAGGAGAGGTCTCTTCGAGTCATCTGATATTTCTGTTTTCGAACCTTTCTAATTGGTTCCACTTTGTTTTTCCACTTACCCTATTGGCTCTTTTCTTCCATGCT
Organism: Triturus cristatus; assembly: GCF_964204655.1. Taxonomy (NCBI): domain Eukaryota; kingdom Metazoa; phylum Chordata; class Amphibia; order Caudata; family Salamandridae; genus Triturus; species Triturus cristatus. The sequence continues at coordinate 1,123,622,280 of NC_140590.1, read as the reverse complement.
TGGGGAGTGTGTCTCGCTAATAATTATGTATTGTATAGTATTTAATCTGATGCGCCACAGAGTGAAGTGGCAGTCTCCTGAGAACCTACTTGGTGTACTTCTAGGATAACTGTACTAGCTGCAGCTAAATAAATCCAATCTTCTAACGCCGACAGAGTGTCCCGTGTCTCTGTGTAACGAAGCAGGTGAACTCCGAGGACAGAGGGCGTACCCTGCGCCGCCAGACCCAAAAGGTTCTGGTTCTTCAATTGGCGCCCAGCGTGGGGCGGCTTCAGTCGTACCGGTTCTGCTCGAAGGTCGTGAGGAACCCCGCAAGAAAATTCCGGAGGTTCGCGACCCACATTAAGCGACCCCTGTATGTCGAAAGTGGTCCGAAGGTCTTTTGCAGCGCGGTTACTCCTTCCTGACGGCTACTGACGACCGCTGCCCTGACTGCCGCCTGCTTTGGCCCATTCCTTTGATGATGTATGGTAAGGCGAGACGATAGACGGGCCTCTGTTGGTGGAAGAAGACGTCCTTAGTTAAGTATTTTCGTGGGTCGCGCCCACAATTTGGTTCTTTGTTTGATGTTCTTAAGTTTCTTAGATTTAGTATTTGCAAAGACTAAAGCAGAGGGTAAGTGCATTTGTACTGAGTTTGTGAACAGTCCAGAGACATTTTGAAATGCCTGGTCTGACTAAGTTTGGAAGAATTTGTTGTCTTGGTTGTAATAGGGACTCCCGACTTGAGGACTCTTGTCCGATTCCTTCGGTTGGAACTCCCACATATGAGCTCTATTTGAAACATGGTATCGGCCCCATTGCCTTTAACGAGACATGGACTCGATACACGAAGAAAGATGGTGTTCTCAAATGGCCAGAAAATGGTAGTTTTGACCCTGACATGTTAGACAATTTGGAAGCAGTATTATTCAAAAGAAAAGCTCGGCCGGCAATGTTTGACTCTTTCCGCCTTTGGCGTAAGGAAGCCAAAAAGAAGGAAATTAAACAAGCAAAACGAGATAGGAAAGCACAGGGTATGACAATTATACAGGCGGCCCAACAGTTCAAAAATGATGAAATTGACAATGCGACTGAAATTTCAGAAAGACAACATCGCATGGCGATAGATAAATGCTATCCGGTGTTGCCTGTTTCTCCTTTTGATAATAAGAAAGATATAGAAGAGGATCCCCTAATGTCTCATTTATTAAGGTTGCCTCCACCCTATGTGCAAAATGCCAATGTACCACAGCCATTACAGCCTGCTCAGCTGCTGGTAGTACCTCCGCCGGTTCCGGCTCTTCAGCATTTGCCTCCTCCAGTATTACCGCCCTTGCCGGTTTTACCATTAGTTTCAACTTCTTTGCCTTCATCTCCTGATCTTAGTTCTCCTTTGCCTTCTGCTCCTCCTGCAATCTCCAGTCCTTCTCCTGTTAGTTCTCCTAATACCCTGTCTCCAGTTCTAATGTCTAATTCACCGTCTGTGCGTAAGCGTCTCACAGATTCTGTCACTAGTATTCTATCTCCTTTTTTTGGAGCTTTTAATGTGTCTCCGGCTTTTGTTCGAAGACAATCTCGTAGTCAGTTTCCAGATTTCGAGGAACGAGAGAAGCTAGATTCTCTTGCACGAAGATGGATCAAGAAGGGTCCACAATATAGTGGGCTTGATATTATGCCTACCTTTGTGCAATGGAATGCGCCTACGCAGAGATATGTTTTTAATGTAATGTGCGACATTCTCATTAAAGAATGGGAAGATGTGAGTTCGAGTCCGATCTCACAAGATCTGTTAGATGTTCAAGCCGATTTTGAAAAAGGACTTATTGTAGGTTCCAAAGTTGAGGAAGCTGTAAGGACACTTATCTCCCATAGATCCATATTGTTTTCTCAGATTTTTCTTGATTCCGATCCGTCGGTTAAACTAACGTCGAAAAATTATCCTATGAGAGAGGTTCCTCCAGTTTGGAAGGAGGTAGTTGCAGCAGCAGGTGCTAATCCAGCTATTCCTGCTCATTTCCAGCGTATATGGGTACATGTGCCATGGAAGAGATCCGAAGTTTTAGCTCTTAAACAGACTCTACCAGATCTGCGTAAAAACCCTGCAGGTTATTACAAAGAATTTTCGCAGACAGTCGATGCTTGTATTATGAACCTAGCAGATATTGATATGCTAATGGGTAATGTCGTCCCTCAGACAATATGGGCTAAGATTCGTAGAGAGGATCACGCACAAGAACTAGGTGCTACTTGGAATGTTATAGCTGATACAGATAGAGAACAAGTGGGTGGTACAAAGCCTGACGCTTTGATCTCGGAACTTCCTGGTAGAATCATTACGTTAATGAAAACTATGATGCCTGCACTGAGAGTAAATTGGGATAAGCTAGCAGCATGCAAACAAAAGAAAGATGAAAGTGTCTCTGACTTCTTTACTCGTTTTGAGGAGACATTTATCGATCACAGTGGTCAGGACATGGCTACCGAGGGTGGACAGCGATTATTCGTGGACAAATTTGTATTCAATTTACTTCCCGAGCTGTCACACAAATTAAAAGATTCAGAAAGTTCTTGGGCTGTTTCTTCTTCTGCTCAGATATTGGCTACTGCACAATACTAGGAGAATAGGGATAAAGAAGAAAAAGAAAAGCAAGAGAAAAAGACGAAAGATTTAAAAACGAAGGTTCTCTTGCAGCAAGCTTATCCGCCACGTTATGTTCAGCCTCAGACTCAGCAGCCACCGCAGTTTCAGAAGTTGTATCAGAAACCTGAGCCATACATTCCGCGACCTTTGTTAGGTCCTATTGTGTTTTAAAGAACAAGGGTACCCCTTATGCGAACCTGGGGTGATACAATGTGGAAGAGAACAATGGTTCGGGATGGCCTGAGAAGGTCCAGTGAAATGAAAAACCCTTTGGAGGGCGAGATGATTTAGTATAGGTTCAAGGACTCATATTGGAGAGTGATACTTAATATAGAGAAACAGGGGACAGGAGAGGTCAATGTATGACACTTATTTATTGAACAAAGATTGAATTCAAGTGCTCACATATTTAGTGACAAGAAAGCGTGACATGCAGGTGAGGGTGGAGTCTTTAAAAAGGAACATCGCATTGGCAACAATAGAGAACCATTTTTTTCTAAGTAAAATTAGTACAAAATAGGTTCGAGTTGCATAGGGTCGACGGCGTTTCGAACTCAGTTATTTGAGTTCATCATCAGGACAAAATGTGAGCATATGAACTCTAAATGTGAAAAAAATACAGAAAAAGTAAATAAATAAACAAGTACAAAACATAAATTAGTCCCTGAACTGTAATAAGCATCACAAGCAATTAATGAGCGGTACATAGTGTTCTCCAAAACGTGATGCAATTACATAAAGATGAAAAATTGGTAACCTGGCAGAGTCAGCAAAGTGATGGAACTGAGCAGTCTAGTGCCCGGAAGGAATGCGCAATTACAAGAATAGGATGTAAGAAACTCGGAGCTCATAGTGACGAAGTAACTTATAGCGCTAGGAGCGGAGGTTGGGGCATCATTGCGCGCGCATAAATTGGATCACTTACTGAGCATATGAGCGGTAAAGTGACGGGGTAGTCGTCAGTAAAAACCGTGCTCGTCGCGGTAGTGGACGTCTTGATGTGAATCAATAGCCTAGGAAAACGGAGTGGTTATGGGTTAAAACTGGACAAGGCGCGTGGTGATTAAAGCAAGAGTACCGGGTGGTGTCAGGGTAGTGAAGACACTTACTGAAGTAACAAACTGGGTCCAGCCTTCTCAATAAATGGAAGCGCGGTGTCAGTGCCGAAAGTTAATCAGGTATCTGGAGGAAGTTGCCTGAGGAAAAGGGGGGGGGGGTTATTAAAAGGACGTAGTACGGTGTGTGTACATGGGAAGACGAGGCGGTGCCAAAGTAGGGCGAAGACACTTACTTAAAGGAGGAGTGTAATCATGCCTGCTCAGCGAGTTGAGGCGGGTTTTCGATGCAGAGAAACTTAATCTGTAGAAGAGGATGCGGGAGGTTACCTTCAGGCGGATATTAAAGCCGCGAGCAAGTGGAGGGAGGGGGTGTAGTTTCAAAAGTACTTACTTAGTCCATGCGGCACTCGATGCATTCAATGGGGGTCACGGGGAGTGGAGCGAATCCTGGGTGCGTGCAGCTACGCGCGGCGACTGGCCGGGAAGTGGGAGGGGGAGGTTTTAAAGGGACAGGGTTGCCCCTGGTTACCTGAGGCGTCTGCAGCTGCGCGGATCGCATTGTGTGAAGGCCCAACAAGGATAGTAGGCTCAGGGGATGCCTGTATTCAACTAAAAAACGCTAGCATGAATGGGACTGCTCGAGTTACTAGTTACTGAGATAGAGCATGATTCCATAACGTTGGGCAAACAGTGTTGAGAATTCTTAAGTCTGGGGTCAATACAAAAGAGCCAAAGGGGGTATTGGTCGGTTCAATAACTAAATTACAGCAACAATATAGTAGAGAGGCAGCGTAGGTGTTCAAATACTTGCCCGCTTAGTCTACATTCAACTATATACAAATAGTACAATAGGAAACAGAAAGGTTGCTTTACAGACAAGAGTACAGAATTGCATGTACGAGGTCTCAGGGTTAGCAAGAAGAAGAGACTGGTGTTACAAGAGTTAATGGCATATTTGAACACAGAAGGTGGTTACAGAATGGTTCTGTATTCGTCCAGAGTGTTAAGTCCTTGTTCAATGGAGCGGCATTTAAAAATCCATTTACATTCCATGCGGTTAAGGATTTGCTGTTGATTTCCTCCTCTGTGGTTGTGTTGTAGGCTGTCAATCACTTGCCATGTGAAATCAGATTCAGAGTGTCCTTTGGCCAGAAAATGTTCCACAAGTGGTGCCGTTTGTATTTTGCAGCGGATCCTGCTCCTATGTTGCGAGATCCTGGTCTTGATTTTCTGCGTAGTTTGTCCGATATAGAGTAGTTGGCAGGGACATTTTATACAGTAGATCACATTTTGTGAATTACAATTAGAGAAGAACTGTAAAGTGTGTTTGGTGCCATTATATTCAAAGGACTGGGTGTTACAGGTGGAATCACACGACAGACAGTTGTTACATTTATAGTGGCCTTGTAGAGGAGGGAGGCCAAGGAAAGAATGAAGAGTATTGTCCTTGTGCACTGGTTTCTGGGCTCTAACTAGGTGGTCCTTAATATTACGTCCTCTCTTGAAGGCAAAGAGTGGAGTGCCTGTATTGAGTTCCAATGGGCCTAGTACTGACCAGTGTTTCTTTATCATTTTGGTAAGTTTGTTGCTAACCGGGCAGAAGGTAGTGACGCATGTGATCTTGTTGAGGGATGCCTTTTCTTTGGGTTGCAGCAGGAATTCACGATGTGAGTACCATGCTCGTTTCATTGACCTCTTTACTAGACGTCTAGGGTAGCCCCGATTGGTGAGTTTCTTACATAGGATTTCAGCCTCTTGGAAGAAATCCTCTTTGAACCTGCAATTTCTGCGAATACGGAGGAATTGACCGTAGGGTAGGCCATCTCTCAGAGCCCTGGGATGACAGCTATCGTACTGTAAGAGGGTGTTACGCTCTGTAGGTTTTCTAAAGAGGGTAGTGTAGAGTTCACCCTCGGAGGTTTTGACCGTGACGTCTAGGTAGTCAATTTTGTTTTTATTGAAATTGTAGGTAAATTTTAGATCCGGCTGGGTGTTATTGAGCCATGCACTGAATAGTTGGAGTTCAGTTTCAGTGCCAGACCAAATCATGAAGACGTCATCTATGTACCTTCGCCAGACGCGAATTTTGTTAAAGAAGGGGTTTTTGTTGTTGAGGATGAACTTATTTTCAATGTCATCAACAAAGAGTATGGCAAAATTAGGAGCAAAAATGGCCCCCATTGAAGTGCCTTTACATTGCCTGTAGTACTGGTCTTCAAACATAAAATAGTTTCTGGTAAGGGCTATTTCCAGGAGTGAGATGATAAATTCTGTTGGGACCCGATGAGGTGCTGGGCGTAGATTAAGATGTTTAGTGATAACTTCTATGCCTTTGTCTTGGGGAATGTTGGTGTATAGTGACTCGATGTCCAGAGTGACCAGGAGTTCAGTTTGGGGGTCAAAGGGCTGGCATTCAATTAGATTGATAAAGTGAGTGGTGTCCTTAACGTAAGTGGCGGTGTCTTGTACCATATTCTTTATAAAAAAGTCAATGTAGCTACCTAAAGGTTCTAGAATGGATCCGCAACCAGAAAGGATGGGTCTGCCTGGTGGAGTTTCCAGATTCTTATGGATCTTGGGAAGAGTATATAGGACAGGAGTCCTAGGGTTTTTATTATTTAGAAAGGAAAATTCGTGTTTGCTGATGTAGCCTTCTTCTAGAGCCGTTTTGGTAGCTGTGAGGATGAGGTCACTGATGTCTTGAAGAGGATTGCGCATAAGGCGTTCATAATGTGACGTGTTCCTGAGTTGGCGTTGGATTTCATTGTCGTAGGCGGTTTTGTCCTGTAGGACGATACCGCCTCCCTTGTCACAGGGTTTTATGACCACGTCATCGAGGTTTTTCAGAGCGTTGAACGAGATGTTCAAATGCAATGAAGAATTTCGGTGTGGATGTCAAACCAGTTAGGTTTTTCCGTGATGACAAAGGAAAGTCCTCTACTAAGTAGGGCTTAGCCCTACTTAGTAGAGGACTTTCCTTTGTCATCACGGAAAAACCTAACTGGTTTGACATCCACACCGAAATTCTTCAATTCTTTAGGAAAGTAAGACTTAATGTATTCTTCCAAGATAAAGAGACAACCACTAGAAATGATATCACAGGATTGCGACCCAAATCCACATTCAATCCACCCACTGGTTCGATGCCCCCGGAAGTTATTGCATTTGAACATCTCGTACTTAAAGACTTCAACAACATAAAAACTAACTACAGGTTCACTCCCTTTAATGTTAGCCTTGAAGAAAGACACAGTCTCAACGCTCTGAAAAACCTCGATGACGTGGTCATAAAACCCTGTGACAAGGGAGGCGGTATCGTCCTACAGGACAAAACCGCCTACGACAATGAAATCCAACGCCAACTCAGGAACACGTCACATTATGAACGCCTTATGCGCAATCCTCTTCAAGACATCAGTGACCTCATCCTCACAGCTACCAAAACGGCTCTAGAAGAAGGCTACATCAGCAAACACGAATTTTCCTTTCTAAATAATAAAAACCCTAGGACTCCTGTCCTATATACTCTTCCCAAGATCCATAAGAATCTGGAAACTCCACCAGGCAGACCCATCCTTTCTGGTTGCGGATCCATTCTAGAACCTTTAGGTAGCTACATTGACTTTTTTATAAAGAATATGGTACAAGACACCGCCACTTACGTTAAGGACACCACTCACTTTATCAATCTAATTGAATCCCAGCCCTTTGACCCCCAAACTGAACTCCTGGTCACTCTGGACATCGAGTCACTATACACCAACATTCCCCAAGACAAAGGCATAGAAGTTATCACTAAACATCTTAATCTACGCCCAGCACCTCATCGGGTCCCAACAGAATTTATCATCTCACTCCTGGAAATAGCCCTTACCAGAAACTATTTTATGTTTGAAGACCAGTACTACAGGCAATGTAAAGGCACTTCAATGGGGGCCATTTTTGCTCCTAATTTTGCCATACTCTTTGTTGATGACATTGAAAATAAGTTCATCCTCAACAACAACAACCCCTTCTTTAACAAAATTCGCGTCTGGCGAAGGTACATAGATGACGTCTTCATGATTTGGTCTGGCACTGAAACTGAACTCCAACTATTCAGTGCATGGCTCAATAACACCCAGCCGGATCTAAAATTTACCTACAATTTCAATAAAAACAAAATTGACTACCTAGACGTCACGGTCAAAACCTCCGAGGGTGAACTCTACACTACCCTCTTTAGAAAACCTACAGAGCGTAACACCCTCTTACAGTACGATAGCTGTCATCCCAGGGCTCTGAGAGATGGCCTACCCTACGGTCAATTCCTCCGTATTCGCAGAAATTGCAGGTTCAAAGAGGATTTCTTCCAAGAGGCTGAAATCCTATGTAAGAAACTCACCAATCGGGGCTACCCTAGACGTCTAGTAAAGAGGTCAATGAAACGAGCATGGTACTCACATCGTGAATTCCTGCTGCAACCCAAAGAAAAGGCATCCCTCAACAAGATCACATGCGTCACTACCTTCTGCCCGGTTAGCAACAAACTTACCAAAATGATAAAGAAACACTGGTCAGTACTAGGCCCATTGGAACTCAATACAGGCACTCCACTCTTTGCCTTCAAGAGAGGACGTAATATTAAGGACCACCTAGTTAGAGCCCAGAAACCAGTGCACAAGGACAATACTCTTCATTCTTTCCTTGGCCTCCCTCCTCTACAAGGCCACTATAAATGTAACAACTGTCTGTCGTGTGATTCCACCTGTAACACCCAGTCCTTTGAATATAATGGCACCAAACACACTTTACAGTTCTTCTCTAATTGTAATTCACAAAATGTGATCTACTGTATAAAATGTCCCTGCCAACTACTCTATATCGGACAAACTACGCAGAAAATCAAGACCAGGATCTCGCAACATAGGAGCAGGATCCGCTGCAAAATACAAACGGCACCACTTGTGGAACATTTTCTGGCCAAAGGACACTCTGAATCTGATTTCACATGGCAAGTGATTGACAGCCTACAACACAACCACAGAGGAGGAAATCAACAGCAAATCCTTAACCGCATGGAATGTAAATGGATTTTTAAATGCCGCTCCATTAAACAAGGACTTAACACTCTGGACGAATACAGAACCATTCTGTAACCACCTTCTGTGTTCAAATATGCCATTAACTCTTGTAACACCAGTCTCTTCTTCTTGCTAACCCTGAGACCTCGTACATGCAATTCTGTACTCTTGTCTGTAAAGCAACCTTTCTGTTTCCTATTGTACTATTTGTATATAGTTGAATGTAGACTAAGTGGTGAAGTACTGGGTATTTTAGACCCAGCGGTGCAGGGGCACACACCCTATGACTTCTGGGTTCACCCTGTTCCGGACCTACAGAAACACAGAGTCTTCTGGGTGAAGTCAAAGAATCGTTTATTGGCTGCAGACCAATGACAGGTATCCTAGAAGTACAACAGCGTGTATGTTCTCAGGAGACTGCTGGAAATCATAGGAACGGACTTCTCCTTAAGTACAAAATATCATGCTCCAGGCATACATTCCTTGGTTTACGATATGGTCATATAAAGGCATACATTACAAACGAAAAAGCAGAGTCATGATGACCATCCCACATTCCAGTTCGGCCAGCCCACAATGATTTACACAGTAAGGTTCAGATCCCATGTTTGAAGTAAATAGACCCCTCCAATAAACATGAGCATCTCCTGTTTTGGGAAACAAGTCATAAAGCAAGAACAAGCAGGTGTGGAAGAGATTAGCCGGGGGATTGTGTAGAATGAAAGGATTTTATGACGGGTCAAACCCTGATGCTAATCACAGGTGGACGGAGGAAGGGGAGCTCGTGAGACCGGTTTGACCCGGGGCAGCAGAGCCAGCTGCCCAGGTCACAGAGAAGTCAGAGGGAAAGCCCATGTACTGTGAGGCCCGTATTAACTCCATCATAGCCTATGTGAGGGCAATGACAAGATGGCCACTGCTTCCAAAATGGAACCCGCGTAGTTGAGCAGAATTACGTGTACACAGTGCATTCATAGCTAGAACGATATATAAAGCACTCGTACATGCCGCATTTACCATTTGCGGTTCGCTAATACCAACATCGACAGGGGTAGGGCCCTGTCCCCTACGCGGTCCCGAATATTAAAGTACGACAGACCCTCCTTTTGCCCTTACATAGGCAATCACTATACTCATCTTAATCCGAGTCTAGGTCAATGTTCACGAAGTCATGGAGATGTTGCTGTAGCATCATCCTGTTACTTAGCTCGTCCCTCGATACAGGTTTCCTTACACATAAGGTAGCACAGAGACCACATATCGCAGGAGCACACTGTATGCACAGACAGAACAGGAAAAGAATGGCTAAGATCATTCCAATGACCATCAGAACTTTCCAACCCCAGGCAGATATCAATTCCCAGAACCACCCCATCAGTGACCAATCTCCCTTATCCACGTGTATGGCTTCAGATATTTTATGGAGTTTGGAGATGGCTTGATACACTGTTGGAGCATTATCTGGTATGAAAATGCAGCAACTGGATTGGATGACCTTGCATACCCCACCGCGGTCTGCAAGAATAACGTCTAGAACCATGCGGTTCTGCAGAGTCATAAGGCGATCCGCTTGGAGCTCAGCTGTCAGATTACTAAGGGCACCAGCCGTTACATTGACAGTGGATTCAACCACACGAGTCAGCTGTCTCAGGTTCCTACTATTGACCATAGGTCCCCAAAACGGCAGGAAACCCAAGAAGAAGTCTCCTGCTTCCTGACCGGCAGTGTCCTCCTTACTAATCACACCTCTCACAACTCTGGTCTTGTGATAGTCAGAGGCAGCAGTAAATGTCGGCGGTAGCAAGTTCGCAATATAACATGTGCCCGAGAAATCAGGTGGCAGCCATGTATATGCTCGGTCATTGCAGATGAAATATGTGCCCTTAGCAGCCAAAAACGCAGGGGAAAACTGTGACGGGAAAGTGTACGTTTCAGTACAGTCACTTCTTCCCAGTTGAGCTCTAGGATTCTGACCATTACCCTGTAAGCAGAACCGACCCATGTGGGGTACGACCCAGATTGGAGATGAGATTTTTCGCTGTCTTTCACCCAGACTAATACTATACCCCGTCGCGTTCCATCCTGCATAAGGTCTCAACTCTTCTTTGGGAATAGAGGAGTATGCATTAATATCCCTACTCATATCGGCAACTCCTTTCATCAAAGCCTTATTATTGGTGATGGGTCTGATGGAACGCGGTTGGCGAGGGGAGTATGTATCTAGAGCATAGAGAAACATGGTTTGGAATGCCCATGACGATCCATTGTAACTGTACGGTAGCACCAGGTAGGGAATACCCTTGTTAATGGTATGGGGCATTAACCCACACACCCAGCAATTGGTCGTATTCATTACCAGTTGGTGCTGGTGCAAGAGTTGGATAAACGAGTTATTTACGAACTCTGATCGTCTGGTCTGTTCGTGCTCAGGCAAAGGGTGAAAAGAGTGAGAGGAGGCAGTAGAAGGAGATATAGGCTGTTGAGTGGGTGCAATGGGCTTTTGAGCGGAGAAAAACACAAATCCTACAATAAACATTATGATACTACACAGTGTAAAAAAGCACAAAAAGACAAAACATTTACTTTTTACAATTCTACACATCCTTGCGTTAAAGGTCATTTCCTCAATCGGTCTCTCCATCTTAAAAAACTCCATCCTCTACTCGGGCCGCTCGCGGCGGATGAGTTTCTTCTGCTAAGGAGTACGCCTGTCAGTCCAGGGAAACGCCCTAGACTAACCAGAACCGTCGACCTAGCGTCTTCGGCCTGTACCCCAAAGTCTTGGCACCGCGACCCTGCGGCAGAACCCGGATGGTGGTTCGAAAAACAAAAATCAAGAAAGTCCTTCAGATGGGAGAGAAAAAATGTCAAAAGGGAAATAATGAGGAAATCTTTATTTGTCCATGGGCCTAGGTCTCAAATTATAGCGGAGACGGCCAGGTGCTGTTTGGTCTTGAAACAAAAGTTCAGGCTCAGTGGTGTCCAGTCGAATCGATGGTGGCACAGCTTCCTGCAGAATATTGTCACTCTCTTGGTCTGAAACTGTGTCTCTTAAGCGTGCGTCACTGAATGGTACAAAGCGAGGTACAATGTTTGTCTCTGAGTCTGCGATACCCTCCTTGACCCACTGGTCATATGGCAGAGGCAAGGGGACTACTTTGCAGTGGGTACCATGAATCCAGTGCTTCTTCCCTTTCACTCGCACTGCTGATCTTGTCGAAAGAAGAACAAGATGAGGGCCGATCCAGCGAGGCTCGTCGTTGCTCTTGCGCTGGAAATTTCGGACCGGACCCACGAGCCAGGGTTGATAGGGTGTCCAGGAGGTTCAGAGGCTTGGGGAAGAATATAATGTACCTGTTGGTGCAAAACACGCAGTTTAACAGTCAAATCATACAGGTAATCGAGCAGTACTGGATGCTCAGTCTCACTGAACTTCGTAGGTCTCGGTACACCCCATACGTTGGCGGGACGGCCAAAAACGACCTCGTAAGGACTAAGTCCCACTCGTGAGTGTATGGTCATTCTAGTAGACAGGAGTGCTAAAGGCAGAGCGTCAGGCCATTTTAGCCCTTCACATACATTCTTCATCACTTTACCCACAAACTCACTTCCGTTATCACACCACACCATTCTTGGCATCCCAAACCTAGGAAAAAACTCTTTCACAAGGGCTTTGGCTGTGGATAGGGCAGTGTTATCTTTCAGAGGATAAGCCTCAATCCATTTTGAGAAAGCACAAACAACCACCAGTACATATTTCAGGTTGTTGCATCTTTCCATGTGAATAAAGTCCAGCTGCAAAACTTCAAATGGACATGATGGGGGTGCAAAGTGACCAGCCGGAGTTGGGGTTCCCCTACCAGGGTTGTACTTCAAGCATACTATGCAATTCTTGACCACATTCTCTGCACACTTGGGAATCCCAGCATTCTGCCATACTGGAGCCAACAACTTGCATATACCTTTCGTACTGATATGTGCCATTCCATGTGCCATAGTAACTACTGGAAGCACATATGCATCAGGCAACAACCATCGCCTATGTTCTGTCAGATCAATCTAACAACCATTCTCATCCAACTTACCCATACTTTCTCTCCACTTGCTTAACTCTTCCTCTGTGGCTTCAGCTTGAAGCGACTTCACACTCTCTATTGTGTTCTCACACATTCCAACATCATTAACCCATCTTGCGGGACCTGCAACATACATTCTAGTCTTCACATTCTGTGCCGTTTCTCTCGCGGTCTCATCAGCAAACGCATTCCCACGTCCAACATCATCTGTGACTTTCCTGTGCGCACTGCATTTCATGATCGCAACTTGCAACGGTAGGGTCAGTGACTCAAGGAGATCATTCACCAACTTGCCATTCTGAATTTTAGCTCCATGCGACGTCAGGAACCCACGCTCCTTCCACAAACGCCCAAAATTATGAGCCACGCCAAAGGCGTACTGGCTATCTGTGTATATGTTCACTCTCATTCCTTCAGACAACACACATGCTCTCGTGAGGGCGATTAATTCTGCTGCTTGGGCCGAATTATGTGGCACTCGTGCAGTTTCCACAACCGTGTGTAGAGTCGTGATAGCATATGCAGCAGTCGTGTCACCATTAGGGAGCTTGAAACAGGACCCATCTACCCATAAAGTGCCATCACACTCAGTCAGGGGAGTATCTTTCAGATCTACTCTCCCTTTCGTCTCTTCTTCTGTTCTGAGCAGACAGTCATGTTGCTCAATCTCATCTGAGTCTGCTGGAATTGGCAACAATGTAGCTGGATTCAGCGTATTACATCTTTTTATGTGAATGTGATTAGCTAACAGTGTAAGTTCGTAGCCCGATAATCGTGCACTAGTCAAGTGTTGTGTCTTAGTTCTATTTAATAATGTATCTACAGCGTGTGGAACCATGACAATCAATGTGTTGTCCATTACCAAACCAGCCGATTGTCGGATAGACATCGCTGCAGCAGCTGTCGCTCTCAGACAGCTTGGCAATGCCCTTGCTACAGGGTCCAAGGTGGATGAAAAATATGCGCATGGGCGCGGTCTGTCACCAAAAGGCTGTGTTAACACTGACAACGCACATCCATCTTTCTCGTGAACATACAATGTAAAAGGCTTACTGTAGTCGGGAGTACCCAACACAGGTGCTGAACATAATGCATTACGCAATTCCACAAAACTCTTCTGGCACTCTTCAGACCATGGGATAGGATTCGGTGTGTCTTTGCATGTTAAGGCTAACAAAGGTTTTGCCAATAAAGAAAAACTAGGGATCCAATGCCTACAGTATGAAGTGATGCCCAAGAAAGCACGCACTTCTCTCTGTGTTTTTGGCACACTCAACTGTGCAATGGCTTGAATTCTTTCTGGGGTCAGTTTCCTTCCCTCCTTCGATAAGAGATGACCTAAGTAGGTCACTTCTTGTCGACAATATTGCAGCTTAGAGAGAGACACTTTGTGATGGAATGCGGATAAATGGCGCAACAGTGACAATGTGGCTTCTTTACAGATCTTCTCAGTATCCGCGGCGATCAGTAAATCGTCCACGTACTGAATCAGGATAGCGCCACTAGGTAAAACAAGTGCATCAAGCTGCGCTTTCAAAGCCTGACTGTATATGGATGGACTCTCACAGTAGCCCTGGGGAGCGCGTTTGAAGCGGAAGCTTCGGCCTCCCAGACTAAACCCAAAAATATCTCTACTCTCTTCTGCAATTGGGATACTAAAGAAAGCATTCTTTAAATCGATCACTGAAAACCATACAGCAGAGGCTGGAATCATCGTTAACAAGGCAGTTATATCGGGGACAACCGGAAACTGTGGCACAACAATCTTATTAACCTCTCTAAAATCAATCACAAACCTGTAAACAGGTGGCTGTGAAGGGTCCGTTCGTTTTAAGACAGGTAAGATCGGACTATTGCAAACGTTGCCTCTTGTCTCTTCTATCACACCCTTATGAATCAAGTCGCTGACAATGTCTAACAATGCTTTCTGCCCTTCATTAGAGATCTTGTACTGGGGAATACGTGGCAGTCTGACATTAGCCTTTAAAGTCACCACATATGGCGGTATCTCCAAGAGGCCCACATCATTGGGACCAGTAGCCCAAAGGGCATCCGGAAGGGATGACAATTCAGGTGGCATCGTGTTTTTAGACAGGTACATTGGGGAAATCACTTTCCTACCTAATGTAAGTTGTACTCCTGAAGGAGAACAATACAGTGTAGCGTGCAATCTTTTCAACAAATCTAATCCCAGTAAATTCTCACCACAACCTGTTGTCAGGATCAGGGGTGCTTTCAGCTCACAAGGTCCAACAGAAAGTGACATGGGACTAGAAATCGGGTTCCTAACTGGGGCGCCAGAAAAACCTACTGAAACATTTATATCGCCAGACAAAGGTGCGCCAGGGAGTTTTGAATGCATGATTGAACTCTTTGCAGCACCAGTGTCTAGCAGAAAAGGCTCCGTTACATTGGCTGTAGTCACCTCAACATACGGTCCACTCTGATCCACTGGCACTGAAACAACTCCCTCTCTCTGTCTATGGCTGTCCTAGTAATCATTATTCTCTGCATCACCGTCCTCTGCATAATAATCATTATTATAATACTGGGCCGTATTGCTAATCGCGTTAGCTTGCTGATCAAAGCTATTGATGGTACTTTGAGGCGGCAGAGGACGCGCGTTCTGGGGAACACTTCCACGCCCTCTACCTCTAGGAGCTTGCTGACCACCTCTACCTCTTGCGCCATACATATTACCGTTCCGCTGCATTAATTTAGGGCAACTATATTTAAAATGACCTTCCTCTTTGCAGTATGAACATTGGTTGGGACCTACAGGGACACGTGGTTGGTAATTCCCGTTCATTTGCTGATTGTTCTGAAACTGTTGGGGTTGGTGATAGACACCTTGGGGTTGCCTATAATTATTCTGACCTCCACGTGGCGGATAGGCCTGCTGTAAAAGGACCTTTGTCTTCAGTTCCTTCGTTTTCTTCTCCGTTCTATCTTTCTCGTCTTTATCTCTATTTTCATAATACTGTGCAGTAGCCAGTATTTGCGCTGAAGAAGAAACAGCCCAAGAACTTTCTGAATCTTTTAACTTTTTACACAGGTCAGGAAGTAAATTCTGCACAAACTTATCCACAAACAGCCGTTGGCCACCCTCAGTACTCATATCTTGACCACTGTGGTCAATAAACGTTTCTTCAAACCTAGTAAAGAAGTCTGACACTGTCTCATCTTTCTTCTGCTTGCATGCAGATAACTTGTCCCAATTTACGCGCATTGCAGGCATTAGTGTCTTCATATACGTGATGATTCTACCAGGGAGTTCAGCTACTAAAGGTTCTGGTTTCGCACCACCCGTTTGTCTAGCATCAGCAGCAACAATGTTGGCCCATGTATCCCCTAGTTCTGCATTGTGATCTACATTACGAATTGATCCCCATAGAGGCTGTGGAACAACATTGCCAAACAACATGTCTATATCGGCCAGATTCATAATGCATGACCCTGCCGTCTGTGACAACTCTTTATAATAACCTGCTGGGTTCTTACGGGGATCAGGTAAGGACTGCTTAAGCGCTAATACTTCAGAGCGCTTCCATGGAACATGCACCCAAACACGCTGGAAATGCGCTGCCACAGCGGGGTTACCACCGACAGCTGCAACCGCTTCCTTCCATACCGGGGGAACTTCTCTCATGGGGTATTGTCGCGCTTTTGCCTTTTTCCCCACAAGGACCTCTTGTTCAAACAATGACTGTTGGCAATCGTCATTCCTAAGTGACAATACAACCGCAACTGCTTTATCTACTTCGCGGTCCACAATTATACCAGTTCCAAAATCGAACCTCACTCTACACAATTCCTGCGGACTCGGATTTTTACCACTATCCTCCAATTCTTCACAGAGAATTTCGCACATTTTCTCGAACACATATCTCTGTTTAGGGGCATCCCATTGATGGAAAGTATTGACAACTGATTCCACATCATAAAGTGAAGGAAAAACGATCCATCTACGCGCCATGTGATCTATTACCTTTTTCTCATCGGGGTTAGGCAATTGGCTGCGCAGCTGCTTACGCTGTAAACCAGGAGTTGCACCAGATGACCCAAAGAGAGGAGACATTAATGTAGTAACCACATTAGCTAAGCGCTGTCGCGCCGAAGGAGAAGCTGAGGCGAGAACAGGGGGAAAAACAGAGGGAAGAAAAGAGGATGTAGAGACAGGTACTGGAGTGATGGAAGGAAGAGTGTTAGGGGAGGCAGTTACTGGATTAGGCAAAGTCGCAGGAAGTGCGGGGGCAGTTGGAAGCACAACTGGCGGCGCTTGAGAGGGCTGCGCTACAGGAATAGGAACTGGCTGCAAAGCAACTGGCGGTTGCGGCAAGGCTTGCAGTATATGCACTGGAGGTGGCATATTTACAAGCTGGGGAGGCGCCGTGGCAGTTTGAGCATACGGGGGTGGCGAACTCAACAAATGTGACATCAAAGGATCTTTCTCCTTTTCTTCTGACTCATCCTGCTTAGAATGTGGCAAAGCTGGGTAACATTTGTCAATCCCTAACTTACGCTGCCTGTGCAATTGCTCATTCATTTGCTCCTCTTCATTGTCTTTAAATTGTACAGCTGCTTGCATTACTGTCATACCTCTCTCTCTTTTATTCTTTTTTGCTAACTTAATTTCCTTCTGTTTGGCTTCCTTTCGCCATAAGCGGAAAGAGTCAAACATCGCCGGCCGGGCTTTCTTCTTAAACAATTTAATTTCCAGATTATCTAAAATATCGGTATCAAAACTACCATTTTGGGGCCATTTTAAAACACCATCTTTCCTGGTGTAGTGGATCCACACTTCGTTATATGCAATGGGGCCTACGCCATGTTTTACATAGAGCTCATAAGTTGGAGTTCCAACCGGAGGAACCGGACATGATTCCTCTAGCTGGAAATCTTTTCCACAACCCAAACAGAATAATCTACCAAATAGTCCAGAACCAGGCATCTTCGCTCACTAGTCTAGATCCAAATGTCAAAGGATTATCGAATACGATATTCTCGTGAATACACGAGTCCTCTGGTTTTGGCGTTTGCAAACTCCAAATGACTAATTCAAAATGATCCCGAAGGATACCAAAACAAATGGGAGACGCTCCACTTATACTTAACTGAATATTGCTGATCGATGGC
Source organism: Triturus cristatus (assembly GCF_964204655.1). Classification (NCBI taxonomy): domain Eukaryota; kingdom Metazoa; phylum Chordata; class Amphibia; order Caudata; family Salamandridae; genus Triturus; species Triturus cristatus. The sequence continues at coordinate 1,123,604,325 of NC_140590.1, read as the reverse complement.
GTCACCAGAAGACTCTCTCGATTGTTTCGCTCTCTCAAACTCGTCAAGGGTCCAAAACAGGTCGATCAATCAGGGCAGCAGTCCTTCGTAGCCGTCGGGACGCGGAGAACCTCGCAGAAAAGACTTTCGGACCACGTCGACATGCAGGGGTCGATGAAGTGGCGGCCTTCCTCCGGAATTTCCACACGAAGCTCCTCACGAACCTCTGGCTTGGACTGGTACCACTGAAATCGGCCCGAGTTGGGCGCCAAACTGAAGTACTGGGTATTTTAGACCCAGCGGTGCAGGGGCACACACCCTATGACTTCTGGGTTCACCCTGTTCCGGACCTACAGAAACACAGAGTCTTCTGGGTGAAGTCAAAGAATCGTTTATTGGCTGCAGACCAATGACAGGTATCCTAGAAGTACAACAGCGTGTATGTTCTCAGGAGACTGCTGGAAATCATAGGAACGGACTTCTCCTTAAGTACAAAATATCATGCTCCAGGCATACATTCCTTGGTTTACGATATGGTCATATAAAGGCATACATTACAAACGAAAAAGCAGAGTCATGATGACCATCCCACATTCCAGTTCGGCCAGCCCACAATGATTTACACAGTAAGGTTCAGATCCCATGTTTGAAGTAAATAGACCCCTCCAATAAACATGAGCATCTCCTGTTTTGGGAAACAAGTCATAAAGCAAGAACAAGCAGGTGTGGAAGAGATTAGCCGGGGGATTGTGTAGAATGAAAGGATTTTATGACGGGTCAAACCCTGATGCTAATCACAGGTGGACGGAGGAAGGGGAGCTCGTGAGACCGGTTTGACCCGGGGCAGCAGAGCCAGCTGCCCAGGTCACAGAGAAGTCAGAGGGAAAGCCCATGTACTGTGAGGCCCGTATTAACTCCATCATAGCCTATGTGAGGGCAATGACAAGATGGCCACTGCTTCCAAAATGGAACCCGCGTAGTTGAGCAGAATAACGTGTACACAGTGCATTCATAGCTAGAACGATATATAAAGCACTCGTACATGCCGCATTTACCATTTGCGGTTCGCTAATACCAACATAGACAGGGGTAGGGCCCTGTCCCCTACGCGGTCCCGAATATTAAAGTACGACAGCGGGCAAGTATTTGAACACCAACGCTGCCTCTCTACTATATTGTTGCTGTAATTTAGTTATTGAACCGACCAATACCCCCTTTGGCTCTTTTGTATTGACCCCAGACTTAAGAATTCTCAACACTGTTTGCCCAACGTTATGGAATCATGCTCTATCTCAGTAACTAGTAACTCGAGCAGTCCCATTCATGCTAGCGTTTTTTAGTTGAATACAGGCATCCCCTGAGCCTACTATCCTTGTTGGGCCTTCACACAATGCGATCCGCGCAGCTGCAGACGCCTCAGGTAACCAGGGGCAACCCTGTCCCTTTAAAACCTCCCCCTCCCACTTCCCGGCCAGTCGCCGCGCGTAGCTGCACGCACCCAGGATTCGCTCCACTCCCCGTGACCCCCATTGAATGCATCGAGTGCCGCATGGACTAAGTAAGTACTTTTGAAACTACACCCCCTCCCTCCACTTGCTCACGGCTTTAATATCCGCCTGAAGGTAACCTCCCGCATCCTCTTCTACAGATTAAGTTTCTCGGCATCGAAAACCCGCCTCAACTCGCTGAGCAGGCATGATTACACTCCTCCTTTAAGTAAGTGTCTTCGCCCTACTTTGGCACCGCCCCGTCTTCCCATGTACACACACCGTACTATGTCCTTTTAATAACCCCCCCCCCCCTTTTCCTCAGGCAACTTCCTCCTGATACCTGATTAACTTTCGGCACTGACACCGCGCTTCCATTTATTGAGAAGGCTGGACCCAGTTTGTTACTTCAGTAAGTGTCTTCACTACCCTGACACCACCCGGTACTCTTGCTTTAATCACCACGCACCTTGTCCAGTTTTAACCCATAACCACTCCGTTTTCCTAGGCTATTGATTCACATCAAGACGTCCACTACCGCGACGAGCACGGTTTTTACTGACGACTACCCCGTCACTTTACTGCTCATATGCTCAGTAAGTGATCCAATTTATGCGCGCGCAATGATGCCCCAACCTCCGCCCCTAGCGCTATAAGTTACTTCGTCACTATGAGCTCCGAGTTTCTTACATCCTATTCTTGTAATTGCGCATTCCTTCCGGGCACTAGACTGCTCAGTTCCATCACTTTGCTGACTCTGCCAGGTTACCAATTTTTCATCTTTATGTAATTGCATCACGTTTTGGAGAACACTATGTACCGCTCATTAATTGCTTGTGATGCTTATTACAGTTCAGGGACTAATTTATGTTTTGTACTTGTTTATTTATTTACTTTTTCTGTATTTTTTTCACATTTAGAGTTCATATGCTCACATTTTGTCCTGATGATGAACTCAAATAACTGAGTTCGAAACGCCGTCGACCCTATGCAACTCAAACCTATTTTGTACTAATTTTACTTAGAAAAAAATGGTTCTCTATTGTTGCCAATGCGATGTTCCTTTTTAAAGACTCCACCCTCACCTGCATGTCACGCTTTCTTGTCACTAAATATGTGAGCACTTGAATTCAATCTTTGTTCAATAAATAAGTGTCATACATTGACCTCTCCTGTCCCCTGTTTCTCTATATTAAGTATCACTCTCCAATATGAGTCCTTGAACCTATACTAAATCATCTCGCCCTCCAAAGGGTTTTTCATTTCACTGGACCTTCTCAGGCCATCCCGAACCATTGTTCTCTTCCACTTTGTTAGGTCCTAATCAATGTGCCTATTGTAAAGAGGAAGGTCATTTTAAGAGTAGTTGTCCGGTTTTATTTCAGCGAAATGGTGCGTTATCTGCTCCACAAGGTCATGCTGGCCTCCAGTCAGCAAACAGAGGTAGAGGTCGAGGTGCGTTAGCTCAAGAACAGCGTGTCCTTCCTTCTTCCAATTCCATGAACTACTTTGATCAGCAGAATGTAAGATCTACTCAGTATTATAATGAAGACTATTATGTTGAAGGTGAGAATGAGAGTCTTCATGCTAATTAGGACAGCCATGGACAAAGTAGAGGAGTTGTGCCAATCCCAGAAGATCAAAATGGTCCTTATGTTAACGTCACTACAATAGGTGTATCAGAGACATTTCTTCTAGATACTGGAGCAATGAGAAGTTCTATCATTCATTCTAAACTCCCTGGGGCACCTTTGTCTGGCTTAACAAATGTTTCTGTTCGTAATCCGGTTTCATGTCCTTTGCCTATTTCAGTTGGTCCTTATGATCTGGAAGCTCCACTTCTGTTGACGAATGGTTGCGGTGAGAATCTGTTGGGTCTAGACCTATTGAAAAGAATGCATGCTACAATATATTGTTCTCCTTCTGGCATACATCTCACTCTAGGTCAGAAGTTGATCTCCCCAATGTATCTGTCCAAAGATCAGTTTCCTCCTCAGTTGCTTTCTCTTCCAACAGCACTTTGGGCCACGGGTCCGAACGATGTGGGTTGTCTTGAGATACCGCATTATGTTGTCACTCTCAAGCCCAATGTTGAATTACCACGTATCCCACAATATAGAATCTCTGCTGAAGGTGAAAGAGCGCTTTTGGAAATCATTCATGACCTAATTCGGAAGGATGTGGTTGAAGAAACGAGAGGTAACACATGCAATAGTCCTATTCTTCCTGTTCTCAAACGTACTGATCCTTCTCAGCCTCCTGTGTACCGGTTTGTGATTGATCTGCGAAAAGTAAACAAAATTGGGATTCCAAAATTCCCTGTTGTTCCAGATATCACTGCTTTGTTGATGATGATACCTTCCACAGCGACTTGTTATCGATCTAAAGAATGACTTCTTTAGTATTCCTATTGCAGAAGAGAGTAGGGACATTTTTGGTTTTTCTCTTGGAGGCCGAAGCTTCCGATTTAAGCGTGCACCCCAAGGCTATTGTGAAAGTCCCCCCATTTATAGCCAAGCTTTGAAATGTCATCTTGATACTTTTCATTTGCCGTCTGGTGCTGCTCTCATCCAGTATATGGATGACTTGTTAATAGCTACTGACTCAGAAGAGATTTGTAAAGATGTCACTGTTGCACTGTTACGCCACTTGTTTAAGCTGAATCACAAGGTTTCACCTTCCAAACTGCAATATGTTTGTCAGGAGGTTACCTACTTGGGTCATCTCCTATCAAAGGAGGGACGACGATTGACACCAGAATGAATTCAAGCGATTGCACGAATGTCTGTACCATCCACACAAAGGGAAGTACGTGCTTTTCTGGGTATCACTTCTTATTGTAGACAGTGGATCCCTAACTTCTCTTTGATCGCCAAACCTATGTTGGCACTCACTTTAAAATATACGCCTCAGCCCCTTCCTTGGACTGATGAGTGCCAAAAGAGTTTCACTGATTTACGCACTGCTCTCTGTTCTGCTCCTGTACTAGGCACCCCAGATTACACTAAGCCTTTTACGCTGTATGTTCACGAGAGAGAAGGTTGTGTGTTGTCAGTCTTGACACAGCAATTTGGAGACAGACAGCGGTCATGTGCTTATTTTTCAGCTACATTAGATCCCGTAGCTAAAGCATTGCCCAGTTGTCTCAAAGCAACAGCAGCCGCAGCAATTTCTTTCCGACAGTCTGCCGGAATGGTGTTGGATAATACTCTCATTGTCATGGTGCTGCATGCAGTGGATACTTTATTAAACAGAACGAAAACACAGCATCTTACGAGTGCACGTTTAACTGGTTACGAGCTGACGCTTTTGGCTAGTCACGTACACATCAAACGATGTAATACCCTGAATCCAGCTACTTTGTTGCCCCTTCCAAATGAAGAGAGTGTTGAGGATCAGCATGATTGTTTCTTCCGTACGGAGGAAGAGACAAAAGGAAGAATTGATTTGAAAGACACACCATTAGAGGATCCGGATGGAACTCTATGGGTAGATGGTTCTTGTTTCAAAATGCCTAATGGAGATACGGTTTCAGCCTATGCTGTAACTACCTTACATACGATTGTGGAAACTGCACACATTAGACACAATTCAGCGCAAGCAGCAGAGTTGATAGCACTGACGAGAGCTTGTGTATTATCGAAAGGGAAAAGAGTGAATGTGTACACTGACAGTCAGTATGCCTTTGGTGTAGCATTCAGTTTTGGTCGTCTCTGGAAGGAAAGGGGATTCCTAACTTCACATGGCACCAAAATACAGCATGGTCAGTTAGTGACTGATCTCCTTGAGTCGCTTGTTCTACCCATCCAAATAGCGATAGTGAAGTGTAGTGCACACAAGAAGATTACGGATGATGTTGGATGAGGAATTGCATTTGCTGATGAAATAGCAAAGAAAACAGCAAGAGATTCAACGAGTTGAATGTATATGGCAGGTCCTGCAAATTGGGTCAGAGAGAGAGGAATGTGTGAGAATACAGTGGAAAGCGTGAAAGCGATTCAGAAAGAGGCTTCAGAAAGAGAGTTGAGCAAGTGGAAAGAAAGAACGGGAATGTTGGATGAGATGGGTTGTTGGGTAGAATTATCCGAACATCAACGTTGGTTGTTACCAGATGCTTATGTACTCCCAGTGGTTACTATGGCCCATGGTCCAGCTCACCTAAGTGCAAAAGGCATTTGTAAACTTTTGGCCCCAGTGTGGCAAAACGAGAACATCCCAAAATATGCAAACAACATAGTAAAGCATTGTATTGTTTGTCTGATGTACAATCCAGGAAAGGGAACCCCAACTCCAGCAGGTCACTTTGCTCCTCCGACATACCCATTTGAAGTGTTGCAAATCGATAACATTCATATGGATCGATGCAACAACCTCAAATATGTTCTGGTAGTAGTATGTGCCTTTTCGAGGTGGATAGAAGCATACCCTTTGAAAGATAATACCGCTTTGTCTACAGCTAAAATCCTACTAAAAGAGTTCTTTCCCAGGTTTGGTTTGCCGCGCATTGTCTGGAGTGACAATGGGAGCGAATTTGTTGGCCAAGTCATGCAGAAAGTTTGTGCAGGTCTTGGAATCAAGCAAAAGTTCCACGCGGCAAATCATCCACAATCAGCGGGTTTAGTAGAATGTTACAATGGAACTTTGAAGTTGAAGTTAGCAAAGATCCAAGCAAGTACGGGTCTTAATTGGCCTGATGCTTTGCCGTTAGCTCTGCTATCCACCAGAACTGCAGTACACTCTCGTCTGGGACTTAGCCCTTACGAAGTGGTGTTTGGCCGTCCGGCCAACGTATGGGGAATACCCCGCCCTAAAAAATTCTCAGACTTGCCCTATCCAATGTTGATTGACTATCTGCATGACCTTACAACTAAATTGCGTGTTCTTCATCAACAGGTTCAGAGTGCTCTGCCGGAGGCCTCCACAGACCCAGGTCATTCCATCCGACCAGGTGACTGGGTCTATGTGAAGAATTTTCAGAGCTCTAGCAATCTGCAGCCCAGGTGGCGGGAGCCTCGAATGGTCTTACTGACAACAAGGACAGCAGTTAAAGTTGAAGGAAAGAAAAATTGGATTCACGGTGTGCACTGCAAGAAAGTACCTTTGCCTTTGCCTTTTGATCAGTGGGTTCGTAGAGGGGTTGGTGACTGTGAAGGCAAAACAGTTCCACGATTTATTCCCTTTAGCGATGCACACCTGAATGGGACATTGTCTGACAAAGAGGACGACGACATTTTACAAGAAGCAATTCCATTGCATTGTCGCTTGAATACGACTGCACCAAGAACATTGTTTCGAGATCAGAGTGTTCTGGGGAAGGAGCGTTACAACCTCAGGCCCAGACAAAAGAACAATTGAGACTTTCTTCTCCCTTGTGTAGTGTTCTGTTTAGGTTGCAGGGTCACGGTAGGAGTCTAGGTCACGACCTGAGTAGTGACAATAGGTCTGCAGGATCCTCAGTGTCATAGGACGGTAGAGCATCGTGACTTCAGTGATTGAGGAAGATTGCCGTGAGCATCCACTAGTGAAAATGGAAACTACACTAAACAATAAAGAGAGAAGAGATGGAGTGAAGAAAGCATCTTGTAAAATAATGTACAGTCGTTTTAGTATAACTTTATTTGTTTTAATATCATTATGTATTGCTTTGGCGATTATTGGTTGGATAGTTTATGTTTTGCAGCCAAGGAACACCTCCCCTTCTTCCTCTTTGCCTTCTTCTACTATCTCTCCACACCTCTTTCATGCTTTTCCTTCCCATGAACCTTGTCAGAAGAACCGAGTACTACAACAATTCCTTTGTCCAACTATTACACCAGCATCAATTAGTGGTTAACACAACTGATTGTTGGGTATGTGGTCTTATGCCCCATACCACCGAGAAAGGAATACCATATCTAGTTCTCCCTTTTTCTTATGAGGGTTCTGCTTGGGCATTCTTTGTCATTTTCTCTAATGCTTATCAAAGCAAATTCAGACGGTCTGTTACTTCACAAATTAATTATCCGGATTTTAGTCATAGTTCCTTGATAAAGGGTATGGTAGTTATGGCTAAAATCATGGAGAACAGCAAAATTTCCATCGACGAACGAAAAGCATACACCAACTGGAACGTCACCCAATACATGTCGAGTCTTAATAGTTTAGTGGGAAAGGGAAAGTCCTCGCCAATCTGGACCATACTGCATCAAGGTAACTTCTGTTTGAAAATAAACGATCGTTCTTCTGACACTGCACCAAAAAGTAACTGCTCCCACATGTACATTTATTCCCCTCCAAACTCGCCTCCTCTAGTACCGTCTCAAGGCACCTATTTCATTTGCTATGATAGAGCTTATACTTGGTTACCAACGGGTTTCTCTGGTACTTGCTACATAGCCTTCCTTCTTCCCCCTACTTACACTGCTTCTGCCAATTATCACCGAACCCGTTTCAGCCGAGGAATTATTGACTCAAAAGACACCGCAGGACAAGAGGGAGGAGATTTCCTTAAAGGTTTTCTTCCCTTCTGGGGTCCAATGGCCAACAGCAGAAATATAAGGCAACTGGTCCGTGTCGTAGAGACTACAATAGACATCACTGTAGGAGCCTTAAGTAATATCACGGCGGAACTACAGGCGGATCGTCTTATGACCTTACAAAACCGAGTTGCCTTAGACTTTATTCTTGCCGATCGTGGTGGAGTATGTAAATTGATCGGGTCAAGCTGCTGTATTTTCATTCCTAATGACGCTTCGACAGTATACCAAGCTATCTCCAAGTTGCACATAATCTCCGAGTCTATTCATCAGGACGAAGGAGATTGGTCTTTTACGGAATGGTTTCGGGGACTACTGTCCAAATGGGGTTGGAAAGTATTGACATTCCTTGGAATAATTTTGACCATTGTATTTTCTTGCTGCCTTTGTATGCACTGTGGTCCCACTATCTGTGATCTTTGTGCTACTATGTGCATCCCAAAACCCCAGCCACAAGTAACGGAAAACATAAGAATGATGTTACAGCAACAGCTTGATGATCTCATGGCTATTGATGTGGACTCAGATTAACGTGAGTCTATCTTGCCTGAGTTCTGGCAACAGGAGGGTCTGAGGAATTTCGGTTTTCGATCACGATCGAATCGACCCGCCATTTTGTGACCCGTCGCCATTTTGTGTTGCCATCGCTCAGGCAGCACGGCGAACGAAGTCTATTTCTGGTTTTCACGTAGTTTGGCGTTGAAATACGTCCTCGGCCTTTATTTGCGAAGCTGGTGTCTGGAATAGCCGAGTACACTAATCCTTGTCTTGCTTTCCTAATCCCTGTTTCAACTATCTGTAGGCTCACACCATTCTTTCCTGATCATATCTTATCGACTGGCCTTCACTGTCTCCTGCTAGCATTCTCTTGTTTCACGACTGTCCTCCAATACACACAAACGTATCTCTCCACCTGCAAGTTAGTTATGACTCTGTTAATCTATCAGCTTGAGGGTGGGGTGACGAACGCCATTGGAGGAGTGGTCTCTTCGAGTCATCTGATATTTCTGTTTTCGAACCTTTCTAATTGGTTCCACTTTGTTTTTCCACTTACCCTATTGGCTCTTTTCTTCCATGCTTGGGGAGTGTGTCTCGTTAATAATTATGTATTGTATAATATTTAATCTGATGCGCCACAGAGTGAAGTGGCAGTCTCCTGAGAACCTACTTGGTATACTTCTAGGATAACTGTACTAGCTGCAGCTAAATAAATCCAATCTTCTAACGCTGACAGAGTGTCCTGTGTCTCTGTGTAACGAAGCAGGTGAACTCCGAGGACAGAGGGCGTACCCTGCGCCGCCAGACACAAAAGGTTCTGGTTCTGCACAGGTGAAGGAAATACATTGTTGACGAGCTGTAGAATTAAACGAAACCCGTGTTTTTTGTCATATCATAATCCTTAAATGCTGGCAATTCAGGGTCGGGGAGACTGAAACTAAAACAAAGTGGAGTTTTGAGCGGGCCTTATTAACAAATGTGGATTATCGCAGACATGAGGAATTGATCCCAATATTTTTTAAGGGAAATAGTGGTAGTTCACCCATAGGGGTAGTTTGGGACACACTGAAGGTGTGTTTACGTGGGGGGATGCTGGGGTTCTCATTGGATAGAGAGAAGGAAGAAAAACAACTCATTCAGCGTAAACAAGATATGTTAGTCACTGCTGAGGAGGACCTGGTTAGAATACTCAAGCAGGGAGGGGAGCTAGGGGAGGCTCAGCTAGGGGTCACCTTAGCTAGACCAGCACTTAATCAGATTTTTGCAGATAGAGCTGCAGAAAAAATGGCAGCCCGGAGGGAGGAAGTGTATGAATGTAGCGAGCAAGCCGGGCATCATCTGGCTGCAAGAGCTAGACAGAAATCTCAGCAAATGAAGTGAGAGGAATATGTGATTCCACTTTCGGGGCAGTTTCAGAGCCCAGGAAGTTCAGGGAGGCATTTGGAGCATATTATCAATAGCCAGCTCAGATCAGATAGCCGATACTTTGAGAGGAGTGCTGCTAAGGATATTGTCTTCGGAAGATAAAGAGTCCCTGGAAGGGAACATATGTTGGGAGGAGATTTATACGGCAGTAGCTGGCATGGCTGCAGGTAAGGCCGCAGGGCCTGATTCAATCCCAGTGGAATTTTATAAAAAGTTTGCCCCCCAATTGAAAGTACATCCGACTGATTTATTTAACCAGATCTATAGAGGAACTCCCCCTCCAGGATCGTGGTCTACAGCAAATATGGTTGTTTTCTTAAAACAGAATAAACCAGCCACAGGCCTTAGTTCATTCCGACCAATAACTTTAATGAACGGGGATGCAAAGGTTTGTCCTAAGATTTTAGCTGCACGGTTGGCACAGGTTATGCGGCAGATAGTGTCCAGCCAACAACATGCCTTTATAGCGGGCGGGACATGACAGATCAGATCAGAAGAGTGGTCACACTGCTCGATGCAATACAAGTGTCATGGGACCCTATGGCTCTGGTCTTATTGGATGCAGAGAAAGCCTTTGATAGGGTCTCCTGGCACTTTCCCTGGCAGATAATGCAGATTATGGGGATTTGGCCAGAGTTTATACAAGTGGTTAAGGCCCTATATTACAAACCAGGAGCTAATATTTTTGTCTCAGGTGATTTGCCTGGAAATATAGAGATCACACAAGGGATGCGGCAAGGGTGTCCCTGCTCCCCCTAGCTGTTTGCACTGTATATAGACCCTCTGAAATGTAAATTCGATCTAAATTCAGCAATTACCCCAGTGGTAGTACAAGGGTATGAGAAGAAAATCTTAGCGTATGCAGACGATATAGCCGTGGTGACTCCTAAACCTGAAATGGCCCTTAAAACCATTGAAAGGGAGGCAGTACTCTTTGGGGAGGTTTCCCGGATACTCGTTGAATATGGATGAGACCCACGTGGTGATAAATGATAAGATAACGATGGTGGATAAAAGAATGATAAAAAAGCTGTCTATATGGGTGTTAGCATCAACTCGGAGGTGGACTAAATCTGGATCCTCTCATAGGAAAGATGAAAAAAGATCTAGGCAGATTAGACAGTTTACATCTAACAATTGTGGGGAGGTGTAATTTAATAAAAATGATTTTTTTCCCTAAATTTCTTTATTTGTTTAGGTCAATCCCTTAAGAATTCTCGAACCATTAGTTGAAGACGCTTGAGGAAGTTTTTTCTCCATGTTGGGGTCTCTCTCCATATACAATTCAAATTGCATTTTTCCTGTTTCCTTTGGATTTAGATGATCTTTGGATATGAACAATGAAAATGTTCTCATGGCATTATTTGCAGCCTTGAAAACGATTCTAAGAAACGAAACACGTGTCGGCTGCTGTTTCAACGCTTAAAGAGAAGGATTGTCACATGAAGCTGTCTATTCCTAAACATATTGATACTGTGTTTTATATTTAAAATTTGTGATTTAAAATTTGGTGACATATTTATATTAAATTGATACAGCAAGAACTGAATCATTGTCCTGCTGATATTTTGAACTTGTTTGTGCTACAACAACTATATGAATTGATAATATAATTGTACTAGAGTGCCGAGGTTGACATATCTATTTCATGTTCTCACTGGGTCCGATTGGGCTTCAGTGTTCTTGCACTTTAGGTAGTGGGGTGCAGTTAGCGGAACCTTGAGGGGCACCAATATTTGGATACATAGATTAAATGCACTCAGAGAATAGATGTGCTACCAAGTAAATCACCACTGCCATTTGTAAATATTGTCACGCTTGAGGGAGTGTTCTCAATGTTTTTATGGGCATACTCCAAACCTAGAAGGGCATTGAAATACCTTTCACTTCCAAAAGAAAAAGGAGTGGGGCATTACCAAACCTCAAATTTTATTATTGGGCTTCTATGTTGCAATATAGCTCTACATTACTTTGACAACCGCACATTAATAAGCCTCAACAGGCTATACCTTCAACATATGAGTTATTGATTGGCAATGAAGCCTGGGGTTGCTTCTGGAGACAACTAGAGTTTAGCTATTACCAAAAAGTTAGATTCAAGTGCATTTTGGGTGCCTATAAAGTCAGGGCCGGGGTATGCAAACTGCTGAAAATAGGAAGAATGAACTTTTACAATCCATTGCTGACTAATGAAAATCTGCCCTTAATTTTTTGGTTTTAGTGTATATAAAGATGGTTGCAATTAGGTATCAACAGTCAACAGGCTTTTTATTCCTCCACTGGGATTGTCTTATTTGAGGAGTTAAAACATAAGCTTGGTATTAACTATAGAGACTTTTTTTTTAAATCTGCAAGTCAGGGACTATCTGCAGCGTAAGGGGGGTGGCTCAGTGGGCTTTGGTATAATTGAGCTTGTCGAGAAAATAACCGCACAATGCAAAAGCAGAATCGGGAATTTATGTCATATTCTGAATTTAGAGATGAAAGGTGATCTCGTAAAGTTCTCGTCAAAATGGGAAGAGAATGTATTGATATTGGATTTGGATCTCTATAAAGCTCTTAATTTCTCGCAATCAGTTTTTATGTCAGCTAATTTGCAATCTCACTTCTTTAAGACCTGCTTTATGTTATACCACACGCCCACTAGGATAGCAAAATGGGGCAGGGCTGAGGTGTGAACTGTCCTCGCAGTTCCATGTGTGTGATGATATAGTGCATATGTTTGCACCTTGTAGTGCCCTGAGCCCTGTAAAAGACCAAATCGCACATTTTCTTGAATATAAACTAGAGATAAAAGTCAGTCTGACCACACATCTTATTTTATTGGGAGTTCAAAAACAGGGACGGTTATGAAGGGAAAACCTTTTTTGGCATTGGCAATGGCTTTTTTAAGACTCACTATAGCATTGGCCTGGCTAGATCCGAATCCCCCGCCGTTCCAACAGTGGTTGAGCCAGCTATTGGTGAACCACAATCTGGAGAAGGCTATTTATGCTAGGAAAGACAGACAAGCAAAGAAAAGGGGAAGTAAACTTTGGGCACCCTACGTGGTTGGATAAACAACTAGATATATAAAGGGCTCTTGGGGGATTTGTATTTAGTATATATGGCAGTGGGAGACCCAGGAGGTCGGGCTATAGCCTTTCTATGTCTTTTTAAAATAGCCAAACTATCTTTAAAGTTTACATTATGTGGCTAGCAAGACAGTTAGGAATTTGTATGTGTATATAAGGATTGCTCAATTGTTTGTATATCCTGTGGGCAAATTGAATGCAAATGGGGTATGAGACCCTCAGGTTGAGGGGGGGTCTGTCACTTTTATTGGTATTTTTGGACGGATGTTATTTAATGTCAATGTTTATTCTTGCACAATGCACTTCAAAGTAGGACGGCTGACTTTGTTAGGGGTAAATCTGCCGCCCGGTTGGTCAGCTCCAACTCTATGTTGTGGTAAACTAGAATAGATTGTATTTTTGGTTATATGGATGTTTTTTTTTATACTCTTCGTGTATAGAGATTAACTCTGAGTGTATGGGGCAGGGCAAGGGGTGGGTCTGTTGTAAATTAAGGCAGAATGTGATTAAGCATTTACTGAAAACATTAATGCTTTCCCTTGCGATCATGTTTTCTTCGTTATGTTGACCGAAGTCCGGACTCCATTTTGTATTACCATGCTGCCACGTGTCCGCCACGAGGAGAGTCCGACCTCTGTGTTAGTTGCTCTTGTAATCTGCCTAGTAACAGTTATAAATAGCTCTCTCCTGTCCATCTGGCGCATGCCCAGACTTGACCACATCTGTTATAATTAGCCTTGCTTGACCATGTGTTTCGCGGGCTCAAGGAGTGTGTTGGCTCCGCCCATGTATTGATTCAGTATCGAGAATGACCATAAATGGTAATGTTCTTCGGCCTCATGTTGTATCCACCCACTTATGAGCCCCTCTGTTGTGTATAAAAGGGGACTGTGTACGAATGTTCTTTGTGCTACTCCATGCAATACTGAAGAGTGTTGTGTGGATTGTAGGACCACCCTTAAGGGTTAATAAACGTTGTTTTTGTACTTTGCAGTTTCCGTGCCAACTTCCTTATAGATTCCGTTACAGGAGAGCGAACCCTTGTGCCTTGCGGGCCTAGCTGGGGCCTGTACTCATCAATTGGCGCCCGTCACGTGGGGCTCATCGGCGACTCGGATGCTCGAAGGACTGGTCGCGACGAAGGTGAGGAGTTTGGCCGGGGATGTGATCACTGCCAGCGGCGTCTTAGCCCTGGCATCCCGAGGTTTTTCTTCCTTCCCTTCCGAGCTGACCGTCTGGGTGGCGCCGGTCATCGACTGAGACCTCTTCTGTTGGTCCTGCCGTGAGAGCCGTTTGGGCGATTGTGGAGCTTGGCAGTTGGAACCTGGACTCTTGATTGGTAAGAACCGTTGTACGGTACTTGCTCCGAGTTTTTGAAGCCTGGGTTGGCTATTTGAGTTTGATTGATGATGACTAGTCATATTTTGGATTTGTCTTTGTGAAAATATATGCGTTGCAACACATATAGGCAGGTAATGTGGAGAGATTTCTCCGGAGCTGTGTAAACTTTGAACGGCGCAACGATTAAGTGCCATTTTTCCTTATAATATTGCATATTTTGCATTATTCCTAGCATGCCTGCTTTTAGCGCACTCCGTAAGTGGTGCTGCTGTTTGGGTAACCGGTTGAACCTCGAGGAATCTGCTCCAGCTCCCCCAGAAGGGACTCCTAATAGGGATATGTATGTGAAGCATGGTCTTTCTTCCATAATGTACAGCACGCTATGGAGGAAATACACGAGGAAGGATCCTGAGTTGCGATGGCCTTTGTATGGATCGTTTGATATACGTAAGATTGAGTATGTGGAACAGTGTATGTGTAAGCGACGTGCTCGTCAGGATATGTTTGAGTGTGTGCGATTATGGGTGAAGGAAGTGCGTGAGCGAGAGAAACGTGAGAAAGCGCTGTTTGATAAAGAGCAACGGAAGAATGACCATGTGCGAGCGCAGGAAGCGAAGCGTCGGGAGGACAAAGAGCACACGGACAGACAAGAGAAAGAGCGTAGGCTACAGGTCTCGGGTCAATATGTTGTTCGCCAGCCACTTTATCCTGTCCTTAATAATCCTGATGATGATTTTTATTTACTAGATCGCTCTCCGCCCCCTTATGTTGGCGCATCTGCTCCGCGGCCGCAAGATTCTGGCCCGGCTCCGGGTAAGGTCGACACACGGTCCATGTTATCGGCCGAGCATATGGCTGAGCTTCGGAAACTTTCCCTCCGTGCACTTAAGGGCAAGATGTCTAAGGAGGAGTTGTTCCATACTTGGGGGTCGTGGCAAGATAGAGAGAGGGTGTATTTTCTGTCTCATTTCGCGGATGAAGTAATTGCTGCTTTCCGAAAATATTCCAGTGTCCTTGAGCCTGACGAAGTGTCTTCGGATGCCGGAGCATTACGTAATGGTGTTTTTTCTCCCCCTAAGGCTCCTGAGGCGGCTCGGCGGCTGTTCGCTTTGCGGGACGAGGTGCTGGCCCTTAGAGAGAAAGCACGTCAACAAACGGAGGAGGAGAAGCAGTCGGATTCGTCTGCAGCAGGGGGCCACCCATCCGCCTCCCAGTCAGATAAGGATGACATAGTGCATGCTAAACCAATGCGAGAGGCGGCGCCTTTGTATGTTCCTCCTAAGGGAGCAGGGACTAGCTCGGATATTAACTCCGCCGATGCAAGGGGATATTTTGTATATAATTGGGTTTACACTCCATGGCATAGGGCCGATGTTATGGCATTAAAGAATGCGCTGCCTGACCCCCGCAAGAATCCAGCGGCCTTCTATGAAGAAGTCGAGGGGGCCTTGAATTCTTGCATTATGACCTTAGCGGATATAGACCTGTTCTTTGGCCTTATCCTACCGCCGGATACGTGGCGCTCTGTCCGAAAGGTAGATGATGCGGTTGCCTTCAAGGCCCGGTGGTCTGACCTTGAGGATGAGGATAGGGAACGGAAGCCCGCACAGAAACCACCCCAGAATATTTTAGATCTCCCTGCGGCTATTGTGGCTAAGTTGAAGACGATTATCCCCCCTAAAAAGATTGACTGGAATATGTTAGCTGCATGTAAACAGAAAGTTGACGAGTCAGTTGCGGACTTCTTTACGCGCTTTGAGGAGACGTTTCATGATTTTAGTGGCCAGTCGCTTACTGACGACACGGGCCGCCACCTTTTCGCGGACAAATATGTGGCTAATCTGCTACCGGCAGTTGCCGCCCGGTTAAAAGCGAGCGAGAGTTCCTGGTCCTCCGCGACGCCGACGGCCCTTCTGACTATCGCTCAGTATTATGAGCGTCAGGAGCACGAGGCGAAGGGCCAGGAAGAGAAGAAATCGAAAGACCTCAAGACTAAGGTGATGTTAGCACAAGTATATGGCCCGCCCCGACGGGGTAATAATAGAGGACGGGGCGGATCTTATGGTCCCCCTCCGGGCCGATCTGATTTGAATAGGAACCAGTGTGCATATTGCAAGCAATTGGGCCATTGGGCCAGGGATTGCCCAGTGTTGCGTGCTTCACGTCAGGGGCATACTCCGGGTGGCCCGAGAGGTAGAGGGGGTTCCTCGAACTTTAGAGGGAATTCTAATGACAATGCCCGTTTCGATACTGCTGGGCAGCACCGAGATAGCTCAAATGTTTTCGATCGCCAGCACCAGTATCATGTATCGGACATCGATCGATCGGGATATCACGATTCGCAGCATGCATAGGAATGCGTTGGATGGGGGTCTGAATCAGTTGAGGTGCCGGTCGATCAGACGGGTCCTTATGTATCGGCTGAAGTTTTAGGTTCTACTGATCAGTTCCTAGTAGATACAGGAGCGACACGTAGTGCATTGTCTAGGTACTTGGTTCCGGGGGCTCCCCCATCCGGCTCAGTGGTTACATCGGTAGGGTTTGACGGTACACTCTCCCAAAGCCCTCTTTCACAGCCCCTTACATTTAAGGTTGATTCTTTTTCTGCGCCCTGTCCGTTTCTGCTTGCTCCGTATACACCGGATAACATTATGGGCCTTGATATGTTAAAGTATTTTAGGGCTACAATCCGCTGCTCCCCTGAGGGTGTGAGGGTGATATTAAATGACAACTACCCCCGGTCTGGGCGGATGTGTACGATATCAGAGGATGCGTTGTTGGCTACCCTCCCCCGAGCTTTATGGGCGACTTCGGACACAGATGTGGGACAAATGGTGATTCCTCCGGTCCACATTAGCGTCCAGGAGGGGGCGGTGTTACCACGCCTCCCGCAGTATCGTATTTCCCAGGAGGGCGAGGAGGCTCTCATACAGATTGTGCAAGACTTGATCGCAGTAGGGGTAGTGGAAGAAGTTCCCTATAATATCTGTAACAGTCCGATTCTCCCAATTTTGAAAAAGGACACGGATGCAAAGGTCTATCGGTTCATAATTGATTTGAGGGAGGTAAACAAGATCGTGATACCTCAGTACCCGGTGGTTTCCGATATAACGACGTTGCTTACCTTGGTCCCGCCTACGGCGACCATGTTTTCAGTGATTGATTTGAAGAATGCCTTCTTTTCCATTCCCATTCACCCTGATAGCCGATTTCTTTTTGGGTTCACATTAAACAATAGATCTTATCGTTTTTGTAGAATTCCCCAAGGCTATACAGAAAGCCCTAGTATTTACAGTCAGGCTTTGAAACGACAGTTGGATTCCTTTGTTTTACTCGAGGGGGTCGCCCTCATTCAATATGTCGATGACATCTTGTTGGCGGCTGACACCCTGGAGTTGTGTGAGAAAAGCACGTTATCCTTACTTTCCTTTTTAGCATCCCACAATCATAAAGTGTCTAGGAAGAAATTGCAATTCTGTAGACCAAAGGTGACTTATTTAGGTCACCTTTTGTCTAAGGAGGGACGTGCACTCACATCAGATCGTATCCAAGTAATTTTGGACACACCGAGACCATCCACGCAGAAGGATGTGCGTGCATTTTTGGGTCTTGTTTCTTTTTGTAGACAGTGGATATTGGGGTTTTCACACATAGCTAAGCCATTACTAGCTCTTTTGACAAAAGACACGCCTATCCCAATCCCTTGGTCAGATGAGTGTGATGCTGCTTTTCAGCAACTGCGACAGGCCCTCTGTTCAGCACCAGTGTTAGGGACCCCTGATTATGCAAAACCCTTTTCGTTGTATGTGCATGAGAAAGATGGATGTGCATTGTCAGTTTTAGTGCAGATGCACGGCGACAAGCAGCGCCCTTGTGCATACTTTTCGGCTGTGCTTGATCCTGTCGCCCGAGCATTACCAGGGTGTTTTCGCTCGGTAGCGGCGACAGCTGTGTCAATACGCCAAAGTGAAGGAATTGTGTTGTCCCATAAATTGTTGGTGTTAGTTCCCCATGCTGTGGATGCCCTGCTTAATCAAACAAAGACGCAGCATTTGACCAGTGCCCGTTTAACGGGATATGAGCTGACGCTTTTGGCTCCTCATATTACGTTGAAAAGGTGCGTGACATTAAACCCGGCCACATTGTTGCCATACCCCGAGACCCAGCCTGAGGCGCAGAAAGCGCATGATTGTATTCTTGTGACTGAGGAACAAACAAAGGGTCGTATTGATCTCCAGGATACGCCCTTTTCAGATGTAGATGGAGAGTTGTGGGTAGACGGATCATGCCTGAAGCTACCAGATGGTACGACTTCAGCAGCGTATGCAATTACCACATTACACACGATAGTGGAGACAGCACGCATACCACAGAAATCAGCTCAAGCAGCGGAACTGATAGCATTAACACGAGCATGTGAGCTCAGTACAGGATTATGTGTGAATGTTTATACAGATAGCCGCTATGCCTTCGGAGTAGCGCACGACTTCGGCCTACTCTGGAAGGAGAGAGGGTTTCTAACGTCACATGGAGTACAGATAATGCATGGAGAGTTAGTTCATAATCTTTTAACTGCATTGACATACCCAAAGAAAATTGCTATCGTTAAGTGTAGCGCCCATAGGAAAGTGGTTGATAAAGTTGGAGAAGGGAATGCGTTAGCGGATCGAGTAGCACGGGAGACTGCGATGCAGCCCGGCGCTACTGCCATGTATGTAGTAAAGTCACAGGTGGAGAGATGGCGTGATGCGAAGGAGGAAGTGCGAGAAATGCAAAGGACCGCTTCTGACAAAGAGCGGGAACAATGGGCTAGCGAAGGAGAACTGGATGACGAGGGTTGTTGGAGAAATAAACAGATGGATAGATGGAAGTTACCCACGGCTTTCGTACAACCTATGGTTCAGATGGCACATGGGCTAGCACATGTTGGAGCTTCCGCAATTGTGAAATTGCTTACCCAAGTCTGGGAGCATCCAGAGATTGCTAGCACGGCAAAGAGGGTGGTGCAGACCTGTATGATCTGTCTGAAGTATAATCCAGGGAAAGGCACTCGAACTCCAGCAGGAGGATTTGCGACACCCACTGCACCCTTTGAGGTTCTGCAGATGGATTACATCCAGCTTGAGCGCTGTAAAAATTTGAAGTATGTTCTAGTAGTGGTTTGCGCTTTCAGTAAATGGGTTGAGGCGTACCCCACGAAAGATAATACTGCAATGACCACGGCGAAGCTACTGCTAAAAGAGTTTTTCCCTCGATACGGCGTCTGTAGACTTCTGTGGAGTGATAATGGCCCTCACTTTGTAGCGGATGTTATAAAGTATGTCTTGAAGGGCCTAGGCATCACTCAGAAGTTTCATGCCGTGTTCCACCCTCAGTCTGCAGGACTAGTCGAGAAATATAATGGTACACTGAAGCTTAAGATCGCCAAAATCCAAGCTTCAACGTCTTTGACTTGGCCAGACGCCCTGCTGCTGGCGTTATTGTCAATTAGGTCAGTGCCACACTCTCGAACCGGCCTTACGCCATACGAAATAGTATTCGGACGCCCAATGAACATTTGGGGTCCACCAAGGCCTAAGGCTGTGTATGATGTACCTTGTGTAATGATGAGCGATTATCTGGCACAGTTAACGGATAACTTGGTTTCTATTCATCAACAGGTCCGAGAGGCGCTCCCTGATCGGTCTACCGGCGAAGGACATGGTCTCCGGCCTGGAGATCATGTTATGGTGAAAGTCTTCAACAGAACGAACAGTTTGGAGCCGAGATGGGTAGGACCTGAACAAGTCCTCCTTGCAACGAGGACGGCTGTGCGAGTCTCGAACCGAAAGAATTGGATCCATTCCTTGCACTGTCGAAAGGTACCGCCCGGATTGGTGGAGTCTGCCGTGCTGACCGATCAACGAGAAATCCTAGCAGCAGAGACAGGCCGTGCTGCTGAGCCACGAGACACTGAGGAGCTCTTTCCGGACCACACGACTTCTGGAGGAAGGCGATATCATCTTCGACCAAGGAAGTAAGGTTTCCAGTACCGGGACATACTGTCAGAACGGCCCTTGGGTTAGTGAAACGGAGAGCCGATGAGGCAAGGGGGGGGGATCAGCCCTGCATTAGTGTAGCGACACCCGTCTTGGCCCGCTGGTGAAGAAATCAACCACTGCCCAAGGGGAAGAGTTCTGACAGACTTTTTAGTTTCAGGAAGATACCAGGGTATTGTTTCTTTTGACATGGAGAAGAAGAAAATCCTTTGTGCGTTGGGGTTCATGCTAACAGTAGCTGTTGTTGGGATAACCACATGGTTTGTGGAGGAGGTAACTCCTGCTCGGAAAACACTTGTGTTGACAACTCCGGTGCCTGAGGAGCACTACTTTTATACATTACCGTATCAAGAGTTGAAGCATCGACAATCTTATTTGAATAACACTTTCATTCAGATGCTGCATCATACCCACGTTGCTACGAATGCTACGAACTGTTGGATATGTGGGATGATGCCAGCCCATCAGAAGAAAGGAGGAACGCCATTCATACCACTTCCTTTCTCTCATAATGGCTCTTGTAGAGCATGGTACACTTTGCTTTTTGCCACTCGGAAACCGACAGTGGGTCGATTGCTTTTTAGACTTAATAGAGAATGCCATCAAGACAAGAATGGGTATCCACAAGCGAATGGGACAATTTGGGAATGGGAAGAGTACCGACCGGACAATGAATCCATTCCCTATATCTTCACGAACACAAGAGACACTGCGGGGAAGGACAAATTCGTAATCCAAGTAGCACAAGCTCAAGCGGACCTGTGTGTCCAGAGTGTGGGTTTTATCCCTGTTGGTGTCAGTGATTGCATAACCGTATTGAACATTGACGGGTTGAATAACAGTACCTTCCTAGCGTCCCATAATACCTATTTTGTGTGCGGAAATAAAGGTTATTACCGTTTGCCGGCTGGGTGGTCTGGGGTATGCTATGTATCATTCCTATTACCTCCTGTATTCCTAGCACCTGCATCGTATCATAAAGACTTGAAATTGTTGAATAATGTGACTGTAAATAGGTATAAACGTACTCTATCAATTGATGATGTGGATCAGACCGATACCAGCTTGCAACAGTATATTGATTTTAACTTAGGACTGTTTTTCTTTGTTGGAGCCGCTTTGAATAGTAGGAAGATCCGAAGATTAACAAGAGTGGTAGAAGCTGTGACAAATCAGACTGCTGCTGCTCTTGGGAATCTTACGGAAGAGTTACAAATAACTAGGATTGTTGCATTGCAGAATCGTATGGTATTAGATGTAATGCTAGCTGATCGAGGAGGAGCCTGTAAAATTATTGGAAGTAGCTGCTGTGTGTTCATCCCTGATCATACGCCATCCGTTTATAACGCCATTAACAAGCTGCATAAAATAGCAGCTGAAATCCACACAGAAAACGGCACTTGGTCCTTTTCTGGATGGTTTTGGGCGTTGGTTACTGCCTGGGGATGGAAGGTCTTAACTGGTCTCTGTATTATTATAGCAACTCTGTTCTTTTTCTGTATGTGTGTTCAATGTGGACCATTGTTCTGTTCTGTATGCATTTCATTCTGCATTCCAGATAAGAAAGCTGTTGCCGATGTTGCTCACCAAAGGGGTCTAGCTAAAGAGGTTAAAGGAATGATGACAATTGACATATATGATGATTATTCTTGGAAACCGGATGTCTTCAGTAAATGCTGAAAGGGTCGTCTGTTGTAAATTAAGGCAGAATGTGATTAAGCATTTACTGAAAACATTAATGCTTTCCCTTGCGATCATGTTTTCTTCGTTATGTTGACCGAAGTCCGGACTCCATTTTGTATTACCATGCTGCCACGTGTCCGCCACGAGGAGAGTCCGACCTCTGTGTTAGTTGCTCTTGTAATCTGCCTAGTAACAGTTATAAATAGCTCTCTCCTGTCCATCTGGCGCATGCCCAGACTTGACCACATCTGTTATAATTAGCCTTGCTTGACCATGTGTTTCGCGGGCTCAAGGAGTGTGTTGGCTCCGCCCATGTATTGATTCAGTATCGAGAATGACCATAAATGGTAATGTTCTTCGGCCTCATGTTGTATCCACCCACTTATGAGCCCCTCTGTTGTGTATAAAAGGGGACTGTGTACGAATGTTCTTTGTGCTACTCCATGCAATACTGAAGAGTGTTGTGTGGATTGTAGGACCACCCTTAAGGGTTAATAAACGTTGTTTTTGTACTTTGCAGTTTCCGTGCCAACTTCCTTATAGATTCCGTTACAGGAGAGCGAACCCTTGTGCCTTGCGGGCCTAGCTGGGGCCTGTACTCATCAGGTCCAGGGTGTTTATATTGATAGAATGAGTGCAATAAAAATATTTACAAAAAAAAACCAGACAAAAGCAAGTGGGTGGAGGGGCAAGCAGAAGAGGGGCCAGGGAGTGGCGAGGAAGCAAACAGATGTAATGAATGAAGAGAACAGGGACAGGGCATGTAATAAGCGGATCTCCAGCATAAGTTTCACTGTGCAACCACGCAAAACACGCATCTGCCCGACCGATAAAGTATGCTTAACCCCCAACACATGTACACGTGCACATATCTCCCTGTTAAACTGGAACACAATCAGCAAGGCTGCTATTACAGTGTCCATCCACAGCTGACTCTAGAACACCTACTCTGCACTACACAATAGGATTGTACACCACATAGATGCACAAAGCAGAACTTCCCTTCAAAGCTGGGGATACACAAAACATGACAGTTCACTGGTATAAAAAAAAACCTGCAAACATTACAAAAATGGTCACTACAACAATTTGGCGAAATTATAAAGTAGCATCAAAACATAGAACCCCCTCCCCCCCCCATAAAGGGATATCATGCCGGTTTCATCCAGCTTTAGGAAAGGTTGAGCTGCTGCTGTCCATGTGGTACCTTTATTGCGTTATGAAGCTTAGTATTATACTTTCCACTACACAAAGAACAAAACTATTTATATTGCCTATGCTTGTTTTAATGCATGGTGTGAGTAAACCCTCACAAAATACATGGGCAGAATTTACCTTTGGTTTTATGTGTGAAACAAACAGTTTTAAGTTATCTAGATAAGGCCTTCATAACCTTTTGACTTCTGTGGACTCCCACTGAGTCATTACTGGAATGTGGTGGCCCCAACTGAGTCATTATTGGAGGACGGGGTCCCCAGAGCTTAAGCAATTTTCATGATTTGAATCTCAAAACATTGCACAAAAATACAAAAACATACATATACCAAACAAATGCTAAAATACTGACATATTTTGTTTAATTCACAATCAATATAAACTTTTACATTTTCAATTCACTTCCTTTTTTGTATACAGTTTATTATGTTTAATGTATTCATTTTAATATTATCTCATTTTGTAACACAATCATGGACCCCCTGAGTTTGCCTCGCTGACCCCCAGGGGTCCTGGGACCACAGGTTAGGAACCACTGATGTAAATTGCTTTGATTTGATTTTTAAACATAGCTGACAAGTGTCTCATGGGGATGTATAAAACGCCAGGCCAATTCTGGCATTTTAGTCAGCAGCACTTTGAATGCTAGGATTATGAGCAAGTATAAAAAGGAAAACTACATGGCCCGCAATCCTGTGGTCTTAAAAGCCAGGAATGGCTGATAGTATCATATGTCATAGGGCTACTTGGCAGGCTTGTGAAATGCAAAAAGGAAAATTACATCCTGACTGACTTTTTTCTTGCAGGGCATCAACAGCTAAGTAGGTGAGAGGACAGAGATAGCCTTTCAAAGGCAAATACAAGCTACTCACTGCAAATGGGTTAACATAAACACTCAATGGAAATGAACATGCTAACAAAGGATGCTATTTACCAGAACAGTGCAGCAGTAGCAGAAGCTGGACATGTCTAAAGACACATTTAGAAAGAAAAAACAATATGCTGGCACCATTCTTCCCGAGGTTAATTTTGCGTGATTTAGATGGTGCAGCTGCATCTCCACTATGATTGATGCAATCTGCCTTGAACAGGTGCGCCACTTGCTGCAGGTGTGCCATGACTATCTCTTGCGCTGATGACACGCCAGTGTTATACCATCAACAGGGGTCATAGTTCACCATGGACGAGGGTGAGGCTGGTGGTCATTGGGACGCCTCTATTCTTCCTGTACGAGCACTGTCACTGTGCATGAGGCCCACCCCATGCAGCCTACTAGTTCAGTAGTAAAATTAGGACCAATTTAAAATGATGATTTTACTTTTGTACTGCTCTGCTGTGTCAATTATTAGGTGCCTGTGTGCCAGCTTGCATCCTATCCACTCAACACCAACAGACCAGTCATCTCATTCGCCAGGTGCTGCACAGACATGCACTTGGGCTCAGCCTTGATTTGCTGAGTGAATGTTATGATGGATGGTGGCACTCGTTAGGGACGATGACAAGTGTCAATGAAGGTAAGTCACTTGTGCCTTCTGGGAAGGCTGAGGCAGCACACATTGGTGTCACATGTTATAGTGCTTGAGGAGGGTCAGCAGGAATACCTGTACTTTCCTTGTTCCCGCACTGGCCCGCCTATGTAAGCGACACCAGCAGTCATCACATGACCACCATGAATGGATGACTGTGGGTAGTGCAGTTCCAACTCTATCCAACCAGGCTGACAGCAAGGAATTGCGTATGGACAAAGCAGGTTCCACTCTTGTTGTCCAATCAAGCAAAGTACTGAATTACTGAGTCTGAGCCCCTCTGCAAGCAAGACAAATAGGACATATATAATTTTATTTAGGTATGGAAGCGCAACTAAATTGCAGATATGCTTATGCATTTAATAATTTTACAAAGCTCTTTGGTGTTGGCCTAAGAGCACTGTGGAAGTAAAGAAGGTGAAAGGAATAGAATTATATGGTGATGAAAAGGAATTGGACCACCTAGATATGGTACACATTAGGAGACACGTAAATGGTCATCCTAGAAAAAGGTCTTGGGGGACATTTTTGCCTGGTTTTTATATTGACAGTTTTAAGGGGGGACATTAAATGCATCTCTGAAAAGGCAGGTTCTAAGGTGGTTTCTGAATTGAAGGCACTTTACTAGGTTTCTCATAAAAAGGGTCAGGGTCGTTACCAAAGTGAGGCCTCACGCACATCAAGCACCTTCCTCATTTGTCAGTGTTCTGGGCTTTTGATGAATGAGCTGTGGAGCACTGTCCGATCATGAGGTTTTTATAGGTTGGTAAGGTGAGGCCAAATGCTCGACTGTATGATAAAGAGTGACTACTTTCATGTGAGTGCGGATGAGTGACTAAATGGATGAAAGCATAGAGGTACTTTCAGTTGTAAGCCAGACTAATTGAGACAATGCCTTCTCATAGTGCAGACACCTCGATACAAGGTTTAGTAGTTCCAACTTGATTCTAATTCATTATTCATTTATTATACACAGGTTTCTTTTGCAGATGCATTAGCCAACCATATCGGATTGCAACAGGTATCACTACCTTTGAATATCTAGTTTCATATAAAGCACCCAACTCCTTGGCTCTGCACATGCCCAAGGAAGTCCAGGTTCATACCTGCTCCCACCATTCTGAAATATGAGAAAGCTTTGTGCAGCATGAAAGGGTTTTCTCACTAATTCCTCTTGCATCTTATAAATAGCTGGGCTTTGCTGCCCTGTGAACCTCTTCTATGGCCCACATGTGGAGGGGCACTTAAGATGTGACAGGAGCAGGCCTTGCCCATAGAGACTTAAGACAGAGGGGCCAATTCTGATTCCATCTGTAAAACGTACTGACCGACACGGACTGGGAACAGAGACCGACCGACATGGACCGGCACCGTACGACCCGCACAGTACGATGCAACGCATGTGAATTACAACCCACTCGCATGGAACACGAGCCAAACAACTGAACCATACGAAAATCAGTGATTCGCCCGTAAAATGACCGGGAACCCTACCGACCGACACGCACCAGGAATTGACGTGACCGAAACGTACCCGCGATGCACGAGCTGCGCAGTATGATGCAAACGTGTGAATTGAGACCGACTCGCACAGAGCACGATCATGAAAACCGAGACGCACAGCAAATAGTGACTAGCAAACAACAGACCCCCTCTGCGTCTGACGCGTACGACAACGTCGAAAACAGCAGAATGTCAGTGTGAGAAACTCGGGTTACCCTGCGCGAGCCACTGGCAGCATCCGACACGGTCAAACGAACGTTTCCATCATGCACAACAAAAGCAAAGGAAAAGTCACACAAAAAATCACAAAAAAACAAATGACAAAGCCAATAAATAAAAAAGGAACAAAGACACACCCACAACTCCTCCTATATAATGGCAAGAAATCCCTACCATGATCCTTTGCAAACTACAGGCATAGGACAGCCGACAACACCACCACATTGCAAAGACACACCACAACTACACCATTTGCACCACTTAAAAACTAAATCACATATTCACTGACACACCCACCACACTCAAATACACCCCCCATCAATCCCCACAACCACCCAGCACCATGCCCTCCAAGAAGAATCCAAAGTTCACAGATAGTGAGTTTGAAGTCATGATTGACAAAATACTCAGGGTAGAGCCACAGTTGTTTGGCAGATTGGTCCAACAGACCCCCATGTCACAGAAAACC
The DNA here is from genome assembly GCF_964204655.1 of Triturus cristatus. NCBI lineage: Eukaryota > Metazoa > Chordata > Amphibia > Caudata > Salamandridae > Triturus > Triturus cristatus. Next base: position 1,123,577,353 of record NC_140590.1, on the reverse strand, counting down.
AAGATGTGGGAGAGGATTGTATGTGTACAAAGGACAATATACAGAACAGGTATTATGATGTGCGCAGGAGGGTCAAGAAGCTCATCGACAGGGAACACACCCTGAGCAGGCAGACTGGTGGTGGCCCTCCTGCCAAACCAATGCACTTCAGGTCCTGAGAGGAGAAGGTGGGGGCCATCCTACCACCTGAGAGCATACATGGATTAACAGGAATACCAGAGCCTGGTGAGTACACAACCAATTCACTCATAATTGTGTGGCAACACACATATAGCACTGTCAAGGGGACTGTGAAACAAATTACTGCCAGCAAAGCCATAGCAACGGAAAGGCAAGTATCCTATGATGTGTATATCAGTTATACAAACACAATACCTGCCATCCCACAGTAATATGGAATTACGTCTTAACATGTACAAACCTAAAGACCAATACTGCAAGGCATGACCATAAATAACCAACAAACACTGTCATCCATTTTGCCACCATTGTCACACCACCTCACAGGAAAGCTGAGTCAAAATGAAGGAAGGTTGGGCTGCTGGGAATATGCATGTAGCAGAAAGCATGTGGGGGTTGCAGTCACAGCCACCAGTCCCCGACCCACATGTGCCTGCAAGCTCACACTGAACCATGCTCACCTCACAAGGAGTGCAAAAGTACTGCCAAGATGGCTGACACTAGGCCCTGCTGTGGGGAGCACAATGCCCTGCTGGGCCTTGACCTCTAACTGACAACAGGACACCAATTCCAGACATCCTGAAAGGTGACCATTACTCCCTGCAATGGAAGCATGATGCATGGTGGGAGGTCTGGACTGGGGGAGGAGGACTGCCAGCTCTGACTACAACTACCATCAGGTACTTGCACACACACACCCCTTAACACAAACTACACCCAACCCACCTGGTCTAATGCAATCCCTCAGAATCCATTTGAATATCCCACAAAGATTGACCACACTGGGTTCTGCTGTGTGAAGGACATGGGCTTTTCAGGACTTGAGTGCAAACAAACGCCAGGACACCACTGCCTGCCAAATTATCCACACAGGCACACCACCACAGAGGGAAAAAGATTCACAGGAAGGAAGCTCAGGTATTGTGGGAAGGTGGGTGGAGCCAAAAGCATGATGGGAGTTGCAGTCACAGCCACCAGTCCCCCACCCACATGTCCCTGCAAGCTCACACTGAACCATGCTCACCTCACAGGGAGTGCAAAAGTACTACCAAGATGGCTGACACTTGGCCCTGCTGTGGGGAGCACAAGGCCATACTGGGCCTTGGCCTCTAACTGACAACAGGACACCAAGGCCAGACATCCTGAACGTAAATTGAGACTCCCTGCAATGGAAGCATGAAACATGGGGGATTCGCTGGCCTCTGTGGGTGAAGGAAGACCTGCAATACCATCAATGCCGCCTCAAAGCACACCTTCTCAGCCAGAACAAGGTGCACCCTTGGGACCAGTCACTCCAAAAGTAAATGTCTTGGCAAGATGGATGACACATGGTCATGATGTATGAATTGTCTGCAAGTCACACCTATGCACTGGCCAACTCAAACACATATACACTCACACCCATTGGAACTGTAGGTATCCTCTCACTCTCTGGAGATGCAGTGTCCCTGTGGTGTCTCCTGACCTGGCTGTGAAGATGTGTCTTGTAGATGACAATTGGGGAGATGTAGACATAGTACATAGCAACAAGCACACACAATGTCACCTATACATCATTGACAATGGACACCTGACAGTGACTAGAATGGACACACGCATAGCTGACACTGTAGCATGGTGTCATTCAAAGAATGTGCAGTTGTGAGCTGCATTTTAATCCCACATCAGTCTGCGTTGTACACAACATTCATGCAACACATTATTCACTGTCATGGAGACCCCAAACACAATGACTAACCTGGACTGCATCTGAGGAGACATGCAACTCACAACAGCTGAACTGTAACACACACACATATTTGCCCATCACTGTAATGAGCATTGAAAAGCAAGAGAGCTTCTGTGTCCAATCCCTCTCACTGTGGAGGAATTTGACAAGATAGAAGGCGTTAGCACATACAAAACTCGCACCAACCTCATTAGCTATGTTAAGACCATGAATTGTATGAAAAGAAATGCGAACTAGGAACACAGACAACACATTAGTGTCTCACATTGGATCTCAGGCATACCATACTGCAACCATGTTGCATAGACACACCAATCTGACGCACAGAGGAAAGAGAAGAATCACACAATACATGCCCCAAGCTCGCCACATACCCCAAGTGTAATTGTACGTATGTCATTGTTAAAGCACAAATGTGGACAGGGATAATACAGCAGTGTCAGGCATGTGATGGAACCTGAGTGGCAATGGGCATCTACAGACAATTGATCAATACATGAGCTGGTCATGCATACAGCTTGACGTGCACATCGAAATGCTCCAGGTTGCCATTACAAAGTGCTCCAACAATATCAACCTCTGTCTGTCACAACTTAGGACAATGCAATGTACAGACTCTCATAATGATGTTCAGTGTCAAATGTCATGTGTGTGAAACATTGAGGTCTGTAGAAACATAACATACATTGTGTGTCTCCTCCAAACACAGGGGATGCTGGGGACACAGCAGGTCCTGAGGAGCAGTCCCAGTCCTAGACTCTGGCGGCCCCTGAGCTCCCCGGTGTGGATCACTCTCCGTCCTTTTCGGACGATGACCTTGACTGACCTGGCACCTCTGGTGAGAGCCATCATGCAGCCCCAGCAGCAGCAACATCAGCACCCCCCTCAACCACTCCTGCCACATCGGATACCAGACAGAGTCCCCATGCCGACACGGACAGGCCCAGGCCCCAGAACAACAAGCGGAACAGGTACACAGGGCCCCCCGGAAGCAAGGGACAACACCACCGGCACTAACACTCAAGGGTCCCAGTGTCGGCTGGGCCGGCCACGGCAGGTCCTGCCCATGTGTGTCGGACAGTGGGATGGTGGCCAGGCAGGGGACACAGCCTGCCGAGGGGGCTGGACTGCATGACGAGCCACACCTGGAAAGCATCATAGATGCGTACCAGGAAAGCACCGGAGGGTTTGGACAGGTCATGGGGATCCTCAAGGAACTCAAAGACCAGCAGGCTGCCCATCATGCCCGCTTGGACTCCCACATGGCCCGGGTGGAGTCCAAGTGGGACAAATTGGACGAACTAACAGCAGTGTATAGGGACATACTGACATGCCTACGACAGATCAGCACCAACCTGATGTTAGACCTAGCACCTTGGCGTGAGTCTCCCTTCCACTTTTTTTCGTTGTGCCTCATGTTTTTGCTGGTGTTAGCTGCTCAGAGCACTGTGCCACTGCCAACCAGTGCCACAGTGCAAGTGCTCCCTATATAAAATGTATATGTTGGTTGGATTCCATGATTGGCTTATTTGGTTTACTGTCAGACCCCAGTAAAGTGCACCAGGAGTGCCCAGGGCTTGTAAATACAAATGCTGCTGGTGGGATTGCAGCACTGGTTGTGCCACCCACAGAAGCGGCCCAGGAAAATGTGTCTAAGGTCTGCCATTGCAGAACCTGCGTGCAGTCTGGTACTGTCATGCTGACTGGGCAAGTGCCAGTCCCTAAACCTTCCCTTAACTTCATATTAGTCACCCCTATGGTAGGCCCAAGGGCAGGGTGCATTGTAAGCATAAGGTAGGACATGCCCTGATGTGTGTGGCATGTCCTAATAGTGAATTACAGCCATTTTTGTTTTTCACTATTGTAAGGCTACCTCTTCTCATAGGCCAGAATGGGCTGATAGAATTGTTACATCCTATGATCCTAACAGACCCAGGGAACATGGTAGAAAATCGAGTTTAGTATGCCTGAACTCAGAATAATAAAATACATCTTGTAGCAAAGTTTATTTTAATGTTCTGTGTTTGCAAATGCCACTTTTAGAAAGTTGGCATTTGCTTGCCTAACCATTTCAGCCCGCCTCTGCACTGATGTGTATCTGCTGTCTGGTTTGTGTGAGTGACAGGGCTGGGGAATTCCAAGAGACAGTCTGGGCAGCCAGGTGGTGAATAGGAAGATTACACCAGGATGGGTGGGAGGAGTGCACCTGGACTTTGAATAGGGCTGTGCTCTGCCACCACAATGCTGGCTCCACCTCCTGTGGAGCGTCTGATGTCTCTGCCCTGCACACTGAAAGCAAGAGCCTGCATCATGTCAACAAAGTGCTCAGAAACCGGACAGAACTAGGCAAGGGCCCCCCAGGCCTGCAAGAACAAAAGAAGTGCAGTATAAATGTAGGAGCCCTGCTCCTAAGAAATCAGATCCTGCTACAAGACGAACCTCTGCCTGAGGGGAAGGAACCAGGAAAGCTGTAGGAGGAGTACTGTCCCTGACCTGGGGGATTGGCCTGCAGTGGTTGCCTTGCTGCTGAAGGAAAGGAGAAAGATTGCTGATAAACTTTACTTCAACTTGTGCTTTTTAAGATCTCCAAGGGCTTGTATCTGAGCTTGCCCCCTGAACGAAGTCCCAGGACCAGTGGACTACACCCCCCTTAAGAATCACCGCCGAGAACCGCCGTTCTCGCCGCAAACCCGAAGCCGAGGAAAGCGTGCGCCACCTAGATCGGCGCGCACACTGGAAAGCCTGTGCCCAGCTGTCCGGCCCAACAACGTGACTAAGGCCCCCTACGAGCCGTAGCTCGCACCATGAAGGAAGGACTTCGTGCCGCACTTTTGTTTCCCCTCTTCGAATCACACTGCACTGGCGTGCCCCCCTACCCCTGTTGGGGGCAGGCTGCGGCGCGTAGAGTGGTTGGTACATCGCTCACCATCGGCACGTACTACCTGCTTCGCACCGCACTGAGAGAAAAGGCGCCGATCTCAAGGTACGGTTCATACGCCACACGAACATCAAGCGCACCGTATCTCCGCACCGTTCCCTCGAACAACGTGACTGAGGCCCCCTATGAGCCGTAGCTCGCACCGTAACAGGAGGACATCGCAACGTACAACGCGCTTGTTTTCATCGCATCGTCTGTGACAAACTCTCCAAGATAAAGGTACTGTGTCCGCTTCGCACCGTAAGGTGTACGCTCCGCACCGGAGCGTCTGCAGCGTTTGTGAGCCCCGTTCGTAAGCACCGCAGGGTGTACGCTTCATCCGGAGTGTCTGCAATGCTTGTGAACCCCGCTCGAAAGCATCTTTCATTCCGTACGAACCGTACGAAGTAACACAAACCGCACAGAACTGTAAAAGATGCTTGATTCAAGAACTGCTTATTGCCAAGAGTATTGTGGGATTTGGGATCGTTATTTGGTCTTGTGCTAAGTCTGCCTATATATAAAATAATTATTTCTAATAAACCCAGTGTGGAGTCCATTTGTGGGGTTGCCATTGAATTACTGTATGTGGTCACAAATGCTTAACCATTGCGCCCTGAGATAAGCCTTGTCTGCTCACGCCAAGCTACCTAGAGGGTGAGCAGGGGTTGTATTGGGAGTGTAATCCCTTACCCTGACTAGAGGAGAGGATACCTGCTTGACACAAGTACCTACCTGTGCCAACTAGAGATCCCCAATTCTAACACCTGACCACACCTCCCTGTGCGCCCACAACATCTGTTGCCACAACAGATGTTGTGTAGCCTGCACATGAAGGTCCCCCGAGGAAGAAGAGGGGTCATCTGAAGAAGGGCAATTGAGACGCTGGTGGGCATGCATATCCCCCAGACACCCAACACCTGCTCCTGTTACCATCCTTTGTGTGCAAACCAGTTGACCATGTCGGCCTACATCTAAATCACCCACTTGACATGGAGGGTCAAAGTTGTGACAATGCACCAAATGACTGTGGATTCTACTCTGGACATTTCAACTACCAAGACTACCAACTCACCTGTGAACTTTGGATTACCATCACATTATACAGCACTGCAAATTCCGTTCACCATCCTTACACATATTTGTAAATAAATTCACAATCACACATTACTTGACTCTGTCGTGATTCCTACTTGCTTTGTGCCATGGCGATGATGAGCTACTAAGGAACACTGTGCATGCAAACTAATACAGCAATGTGAACACAGTTATGTGAGTCATGTGAATGTGACACATATGAGGGAGACACCACTAGGACAACACAACACATACTCACCAGGGCCCCTAACTCCTCGTGAACACTGATGTCAACAGGAAACACAGTGGAATGCACACACATAACACCCATCCTGGGTCATTGGCAAGCAGCCCACAGGTACAGGATCCGAATTACTGTTGGATGTGTGGACACACACGGAGCACATCACAAAGTGAAGGGCAGGTTTATTAAATATTCACATTGTGAGAATTCCACAACTGATGCACGTTAACCTAACATGACAGTGATCAGAAAATTAAACATGGGGTGAACGATGAAAGTCCAGAGATGTGTGGCACATCATTGCTTGGGATAACGAGTACTTGCACTCTGGAACAAGGATTTGTGTCTTGGGGTTCAGACCGCACCACACAGCATCCAAAGTACTCTGTGAAGGACAGACAGAAAACACAATCAAAAACACAGATTTACAGCAGACAACAACAATATACATGCCCAAACAAAACACTAACAACCCAGACACATCTTAACAATCAGGTAAACACTGTTTGGGAGTACAGACTACCAGAAAGGACACATCACAGCAAGCATCCTGACCAGTAGGCCTGGGCCAAAATTCCGTTCCGTTCGCAGAAATTGCGATAATTTGGCATTTTCACAATCTGTGGAAAGCGCGAACATGTAAAAATTTCCGCATTCCGCAGCTTAGTGATAATTTGTTTCTTGCTCGTGATCACCTTACCTAAATCCCCGCGTTCGCCGACAATTTTTCTCGATCCGGTCGCGTTCTCCACGAGATGTTGGATTGTTGGTAGCCATTTGCGCTGTCTCGCGACAGTTCGCGCCCGCAGTAACATCATGCGTCGCGCGATCACGTCTTTCTTCTCACGATCATGCACCGCGAGACAAGTGAAAACAAGATGGCTGCGCCCGCGAGCAACTGCATGGGTAAGCTGGCGAGCCCCGACTACGCAGAAAATACAGCGAACGGGCCGGAAAAAAACTTCTGCATCTTCCGCATCATCGTTGGGATATTACTACTCCTCATTATGTAGTTGTCGTACGCTGAGCCCGGGAACCTTGCACACAAATGGAAAATGGTCATGTCTGCCAAACAAACCACAAGAGCATTTATAGAGTGGAAATACTTCCTGTTCTGGTACGTCTGCTCATGTGCCTGCGGTGGTACCAAAGCCACATGTGTCCCAACAATGGAGCCAATGACATGTGGCATCCTGCCCAGGGCATTGAAGTCCCCCTTAGTGTCAGCTAGTTGCTGTGCTTTGGGGAAGTGGATGTACTGGTTGAGTAAATGCAACATTGCCTCCAACACATCCCGAAGCATACGGCTGAACATAGTCTGTGACATCCCACCAGCAGTAGCAACAGTGTGCTGGAAAGTACGGGTGGCAAAAATGTGTAGGGCTGCCATCACCTTCATCTTGGCGGTCAGCGCTGTAGGGTATGTCTGGCCAGGTTGCATATGTGGGGCCAACTGCTCCGCCAATTCTTCGATCAGTGGCCTGGTGAAGTGGTACCGTCGCATGCAGTCACGTTCAACCATGGTTTCCATGTCCGGGAATGGTCTGTGGACATTTGGTCTCCTGCAGTACATAGGAGAGCAAAGACAGTTTGTCATTCCCCTATCTATGTGCCAGTGTACATGACAAATAGCACATGACACCACATTACAGAACAAAAGAACATGATGTGTGTGCTGTGGGTACGGACACACATATCAGATACATGCCCATCATCTGACATCTCAGCACTACAGGGCCAGACAACAAGGTCCCTGTTGTGCTGTGAGCAATCAATGGTCTCCATCACAGTACATCAGTACGAGTGTCACATACCAGATACACACCACAGTGACTAGTGAGGACAGATGTCTACCCCACATCACAGGATCCTGACAGACACACTCAGGGACCTTGTGTCGCAACATGGACACCATCATGATGTGGTGTCCCATATGCACAACACAACGCACACATGACACACACATGTAGTGCCCCCTGATTTCATGCCAGCTCACACATGGATGTCTGTGACACACAGACGCAACATCAACTCACATTGACAATAGACAGGGATGTTGTGAACGTTTGACATTGAGCACATTAAATCTCTGCATGGAAATGCACACATACTGTGGATGAACATCACATATGTGGCACTGAGACACCTACCATTCTACTGAAGAGTCAGGGTGTGCGTCACATCACATACACAATGTACACCAGGAACTGTGTACTTGCCTCATGCACTGAAATGTACTGTTGTCAAACACAGTGGTTATGTGTCCAGCCAACAATTGTATCTGTACACATGAGAGCGGTCAGACAAAATGACATGCGATATCCATTGGCGGCACACATGTCTATATGCTCGGCTCAATCGACAATTCATACCTTCAAATTCTTCGGAATAGAGCATGTTCCTAGCAACCCAAGAGGCGGCAACAGAGAACTTACTCTAAGACAAAAAGAGGCCCTTTGGACTCTCCAACTTCACAGTGTGGAACAGGGACTCAATATTGACCAGGAGTTACATTATTTTCTTGGAAAATAATATCAGTAAGAAAACACCAAATGGCTGACACACATACCCTTTCCACAAATGATGGGGTACGACATTATAAAGTCAAACATTTTGATACACTATATTATATAAAACTGAAAATACCCATCTATCAATCTGTTACTAATAATGCTACATATAGCAGGTTACAGCCGAAGTGAGATGAGTAGATGTATATTTGGGGTTAATGATAACGCTATAACTAAGGAACCTAACTTATAATGACTAAATCTAACCCAACATTTACTGCAAAGAGGTTTGAAGATAATCTGTTATCTAGATTATGTTACGATATGCTATGTCTCTTAGTATGGTCAACAGACTTTTCACTTGCCTTTTCTCTTTCGTTTTCGCATGATGAAAATATGAGGTTTTATTTGGTTCATATGTATACACTATGACTATTTACATTCTCGTTTGTAATTAATCTAATCGGTGGAGAGACTGGTAATGAATAGTACACTACTATAATATATCGAAATATTCACAATACCTTTATCACAATATAGTACTAAATCTATGATACCTTTACTCATCTGATTATACGTTCCAAGATGGCGACCATAAAGACTTAAGTTACTCTTAGTCCTTCTTTTGCCTTCACTATCACGTCAATCACGGGTCCTCACGCAAACTCAAATGCGTGATCACGGTTATAACTCACAAACTCGGATACGGCCGAACTCACACCAGCGTACTCGACTGGGGCGACCACCACGGACACTAGATTTACCGTCACACTACGGAGAAATAGGTAAGCTTCCTCCCGACTCCACTCTTTTAACTTTACGTAGTTTGTGATTGTCTTAGCCGATGCGGTTTAGAGTTTACCTGGTAGATCCACATATAGCTCTACTGACTACAAGAGCTTACACGTTAGACTTTAAAGGGAGATTTGGACGTTTTACTTTCGGTATCATACAATTACAAGCCAACAAATATAATTTATATACAGAATGGTACACTGCTAAGCAATCTACCACTGTTGGAATACCAACCTTACCATCACTAATGACAGCGAAGTTTTTTCCGTTTCTTTGAATCATACATAGAGGCTCGAATTGAAATGCATAATATTAACATTTTTACAGTATTAACATATGGGCGGTTCTTTATGACTATTTGCAGCACAAACGGAAGACGACGAATAATTTACATAAGAAACGCCTAGAACACTGAAACCATCTGCGGTTTGGAAATATCACCGCCGACTAAGTATGAAATTTTTATATATCCCTTATGGTTAAGCTCTAAAACAGTGGATACTCACAGGAATCGCTTATTTACAATATGTCCATGTTCTCCTCTTATATTTTCAGATTTTGTATTCAGTCTGAATATAGGTAGATATGTCTTCATTGTCATTTTGCACAAATAAGGATAAAGATAGTCTTATTGGACTACTTATATATGGAATATATCACTTCGGGCTATACACATCTACGAAGGGTGGCACCTCACCCGTTAGCGTTACCGTTAGTATTTTACTATCTACCACTTGATTCTGACGCTTAGAATTTATATCTCACTTCACAGCCATTACCACCATTTCTCTCCATCTCTATTAGGATCATAGACCGTTATGTTATGTACATGACCCTTAAGATGTGTTGACTTTACTAATCCTTTCTCTGAACACTTTGTGTAACTAGAAGTTTTAAGACTTACCTTTGCATCTGGTTTGAAGGTTGCACTTGCATCACTTGGGCTAATGTGAACCAATTTACTTTAATTTATTTAAAGTATTTAACGCTGAACATTACAAGTATATATTACTTTGTTTTTTCACAAAACAGCCTTGACAAAGTTGCGGGACAACTATTCCCTCATGCAACGAAACACGTGTTGGCTGGTGACAGACAGACTAAGGAGAAGTATAAACAATTAAAGAACTACTGACAAGAAGAAAAGACCATTTTCTGACTTATATATTGTTTATCTGTGTCAATATACTGTACATACCTGTTGTTTATAATCAAAAACGTGTGCTAAGGATTGATCTTACTGGTTAGGGTTTTACCCACAATTCTAGGAAGTCTAGGTGGTTCTTCCTACCTTGTAGCACCGTTCGGATAAAATACACCAACTACTACAAATGTGAACTTTCTCTTGGCGCCAGATACCTAAATTAAATCCACCAAACAGGTTTTGACTTGATCATCTAGGTGGCAGCCTGAGAAGCATTATGACTACCTTCTCAAATAAAATAGGAAAAAGAGATAGAGAGGCAGAGGACCTCTTTAACAATATAACAAATCAAGGACCTAAGAATACATCATCACACAATGGTCAACCTTCCAAAAAAGAAGGTATGAAAGATAAGTTCATGAAACTAGAAAAGTTGAGACTTAATGAAATGTCCAGGTGGTGGGATGCGGCAACCTTAAAACAGTATATCAAAGTAAAACGAGTACCCAGGGGTTTAAGATCCCAAATCATCCCTACCTATGAGGATTTAGAGGCAGACCTATTAGCAGAATGGGAGAAAGAACTCAATAATAATTCGAACAAACTCATGGGAATATTGATAGAGAACTGCGAGAGGAAAGTTGCCCAATTACAAAAAGACATTGAGACATTAGAAACCGAAATCAAGGACATGAATCTTCCAGAGATCATGGAAAAGAACTATGTAATCTTAAATAACATCATACAACAACATGTAGCGGATATCAAACAGCGCAAGATGAGAAAGCTTAAAAGAGATGAACGAGATTACTCCAGTGGCAGGGTTTTTACTTTCGCAAGAAAATATGATCACTTGGTGCCCAAAACAATGCCTTCCAAGACGGGAGATGGGAAATCCACTAACTCCAGCACAACCTCATTAGATACTGTGCACACTAGTGACAGTGACCTAGATAGAACAGAAGGAGCTAGTAACATGTCCAATAATGAGAGTAGTTTTTTAATGGAAGTCAGGAGAATAAAGAAGGGAAATATAGAAAGTCGCAGACCTATACAAGGAGAAAAACAAGGAGGGGAAAACGAGGGGGTAAGAGAAACGGAACGTCCTGGAGTGAGAACCAGATCATGGAACATGAGAAAATAAATGATGTTTCTGTTATAAACCTTACTGATGTGAATTTAACTGATGAAATGTTGTCTGTGTTATCTAAAGGAATGAATTTCTGTCTCAGCAGTCCTGGTGACATTTGTGAAACAAAAATAGACTTATTCAAGTTCATAAGACGTATTAAACTTAAAAAACACTTTGAAATGAACAAATGTCCAAATAAAAATACTCAGCAAAATCTTGGTTTACTGATATCTAGCGAACAATCCATACAGGATATATTGGATACTAAATTGTTGATATCTCTTACAGACAGTGAAGATGAAGTCATAACATCTGATTTAATCATGAGAGATCTTAACATAAATATGGACTATAGCATTTCGAGTAACCTAAAAGAAAAATCAAAATGGACTCCAACTCTGTCTGCAGGCAATAACATAGATCTTTTTCACAAAATAGTACTTTCTGAATTAGACAAACATGACAATAAAAACACTGCGGTAAAAATGAAAAAAGACAACATTACATACAAAGAAAGAATAGCACTTAGAACACTCAGTGAGAACAAGGAGTTAACCATAAGAGAGGCAGACAAAGGGGGTAACATGGTAATCATGTGCAGTACAGATTATGAACAAGAGATATTATCACAACTGAGTGAGACAGATTGTTATGAGACTTTAACTGGTAACCCTATCTGGACGCTAACCGATTACATCAATAAACACCTAAGACGATGGCATGAACAGGGATTACTAGATGACAACGAGTTAATGTACCTAAAAGTAGACCGACCAAGATATCCCTGTATCTACACGGTACCTAAGGTACACAAAAATGTGCCTTTTCCCCCTGGTAGACCCATCATATCAGGAATAGACGGACCGACAGAGAGGATATCCGAATATGTGGATATCTTCCTAAAACCACTAGTAACAAACTTACCATCTTACATAAGAGACACAAAACATATTTTGGGCACCCTGGCAGATCTGAACTGGGAGGAAAGCATGACATTCGTAACACTGGACGTGACAGCACTATATACAAGTATAAAAAGGGACATAGGCTTAACAGCAGTGAGAAAGATGCTAAACAGAAGGGCAGCAAGCTCCTGGAACCACACTGAAATGTTAATAGAGATGGTTGAGTTAATACTTGACAACAATGTATTCCTTTACAAAGAACAATGGTATAGACAAAAACAAGGAGTTGCGATGGGCTCCAGATTTTCACCCTCGTATGCCAACCTTTTCATGGGTTGGTTCGAGGAGATGGAAATCTGGGGCCCATCGGGCTCTGAATGGAATGACTCAATTTTATTCTGGGGTCGTTACATAGATGACTGTATTATGATATGGACAGGCACACAGTTAAAACTATTGGGCTTCTTAGATTTTCTAAACAATAATGACTACAACATTAGATTCACTATGGAATCTAGCAAAACTAACATCGCCTTTCTAGATGTAGAATTCTATATACAAGAGAATAAAATCAACAGCAGACTATATAGAAAGGCAACGGCATGTAATGCCTTACTACATGCAAGTAGTGCACACCCATATCATCAAATACGCTCAATTCCATATGGGGAACTGACTAGGACCAGACGTAATTGCAGTGATGAGGAAGAATTCCAAATCTACAAAAAAGGAGTTTTGAACAGATTTAAGAAAAGAGGCTATAGTAAGAAACTACTGCAAAAAGCTGAGCAGAGGATCGGCAAATAACACACAAAGACACACTAAAAGAAAAACCCAAACAGGTAAAACAAGACGAGAAAATCAGACTAATTACGGGTTATAACAACTGGTCTGCAATTCTGAGAAAGAGCCTGACCAAGCACTGGCATTTACTCAAATCAGATAATACCCTGAAAGAATTTATAACAGACAAACCCCATATAACATATAGAAGAGGGGTTTCTCTGAGAAACATACTCAGCCCTAGTTACCCTAAACCGGTTAAGAAAACCAATTGGCTAAGTAAACATACAATAGGTTTTTATACATGTGGTCACTGCAACTCTTGCAAATGGGCAGATGACAAAAGGACGGAATTTGTAGGACCTGACAACAAAAGTTTTACAATCAAAACAAACATAAACTGTCAGACCAAATTTGTAATTTACATAATCGAATGTAAATGCCATAAACAATACATTGGTAGCACGATCAGAGCATTGAAAGAAAGAATAGGTGAACACATGAGAGTGGTCAGACAAAATGACATGCGATATCCATTGGCGGCACACATGTCTATTTGCTCGGCTCAATCGACAATTCATACCTTCAAATTCTTCGGAATAGAGCATGTTCCTAGCAACCCAAGAGGCTTACTCTAAGACAAAAAGAGGCCCTTTGGATTCTCAAACTTCACAGTGTGGAACAGGGACTCAATATTGACCAGGAGTTACATTATTTTCTTGGAAAATAATATCAGTAAGAAAACTCCAAATGGCTGACACATATACCCTTTCCACAAATGAAGGGGTACGACATTATGAAGTCAAACATTTTGATACACTATATTATATAAAACTGAAAATACCCATCTATCAATCTGTTACTAATAATGCTACATATAGCAGGTTACAGCCGAAGTGAGATGAGTAGATGTATATTTGGGGTTAATGATAACGCTATAACTAAGGAACCTAACTTATAATGACTAAATCTAACCCAAAATTTACTGCAAAGAGGTTTGAAGATAATCTGTTATCTAGATTATGTTACGATATGCTATGTCTCTTAATATGGTCAAAAGACTTTTCACTTGCCTTTTCTCTTTCGTTTTCGCATGATGAAAATATGAGGTTTTATTTGGTTCATATGTATACACTATGACTATTTACATTCTCGTTTGTAATGAATCTAATCGGTGGAGAGACTGGTAATTAATAGTACACTACTATAATATATCGAAATATTCACAATACCTTTATCACAATATAGTACTAAATCTATGATACCTTTACTCATCTGATTATACGTTCCAAGATGGCGACCATAAAGACTTAAGTTACTCTTAGTCCTTCTTTTGCCTTCACTATCAAGTCAATCACGGGTCCTCACGCAAACTCAAATGCGTGATCACGGTTATAACTCACAAACTCGGATACGGCCGAACTCACACCAGCGTACTCGACTGGGGCGACCACCACGGACACTAGATTTACCATCACACTATGGAGAAATAGGTAAGCTTCCTCCCGACTCCACTCTTTTAACTTTACGTAGTTTGTGATTGTCTTAGCCGATGCGGTTTAGAGTTTACCTGGTAGATCCACATATAGCTCTACTGACTACAAGAGCTTACACGTTAGACTTTAAAGGGGGATTTGGACGTTTTACTTTCGGTATCATACAATTACAAGCCAACAAATATAATTTATATACAGAATGGTACACTGCTAAGCAATCTACCACTGTTGGAACACCAACCTTACCATCACTAATGACAGCGAAGTTTTTTCCGTTTCTTTGAATCATACATAGAGGCTCGAATTGAAATGCATAATATTAACATTTTTACAGTATTTACATATGGGCGGTTCTTTATGACTATTTGCAGCACAAACGGAAGACGACGAATAATTTACATAAGAAACGCCTAGAACACTGAAACCATCTGCGGTTTGGAAATATCACCGCCGACTAAGTATGACATTTTTATATATCCCTTATGGTTAAGCTCTAAAACAGTGGATACTCACAGGAATCGCTTATTTACAATATGTCCATGTTCTCCTCTTATATTTTCAGATTTTGTATTCAGTCTGAATATAGGTAGATATGTCTTCATTGTCATTTTGCACAAATAAGGATAAAGATAGTCTTATTGGACTACTTATATATGGAATATATCACTTCGGCCTATACACATCTACGGAGGGTGGCACCTCACCCGTTAGCGTTACCGTTAGTATTTCACTATCTACCACTTGACTCTGACGCTTAGAATTTATATCTCACTTCATAGCCATTACCACCATTTCTCTCCATCTCTATTAGGATCATAGACCGTTATGTTATGTACATGACCCTTAAGATGTGTTGACTTTACTAATCCTTTCTCTGAACACTTTGTGTAACTAGAAGTTTTAAGACTTACCTTTGCATCTGGTTTGAAGGTTGCACTTGCATCACTTGGGCTAATGTGAACCAATTTACTTTAATTTATTTAAAGTATTTAACGCTGAACATTACAAGTATATATTACTTTGTTTTTTCACAAAACAGCCTTGACAAAGTTGCGGGACAACTATTCCCTCATGCAATGAAACACGTGTTGGCTGGTGACAGACAGACTAAGGAGAAGTATATACAATTAAAGAACTACTGACAAGAAGAAAAGACCATTTTCTGACTTATATATTGTTTATCTGTGTCAATATACTGTAAATACCTGTTGTTTATAATCAAAAACGTGTGCTAAGGATTGATCTTACTGACACACACATGTAGTGCCCCCTGATTTCATGCCAGCTCACACATGGATGTCTGTGACACACAGACGCAGCATCAACTCACATTGACAATAGACAGGGATGTTGTGAACGTTTGACATTGAGCACATTAAATCTCTGCATGGAAATGCACACACACTGTGGATGAACATCACATATGTGGCACTGAGACACCTACCATTCCACTGAAGAGTCAGGGTGTGCTTCACATCACATACACAATGTACACCAGGAACTGTGTACTTGCCTCATGCACTGAAATGTACTGTTGTCAAACACAGTGGTTATGTGTCCAGCCAACAATTGTATCTGTCCCCATGACAGCCTGCCCTGCCTGGGAGTGGGTGCCACTAAGTGAAACATACAAAATCACATGTTTATCCACATCCACATACAGGTAATGCAGCCTGACACGCACTTTGAGTTACTGTGTCACAGACTGTATTGTTGTTGTGCCCATGGGTCAATGGCAAGCTATGGTGTGTTGCACACCTTAAACAGTTACTTCTATGGTGACTGACGCACTATATAGCACCTAGAAAGCTATATATGCCTATTTGGACATGTGCTTGCGCTAAACCGGGGCAAAGTCAAAGTTTCAGTCTGCCTACAATGGAGCCCCGCGCAGCTCCCATTCACGGTAGGCCTCGGTCAAAGTTTTTACCTTCTGACTTAGAAACTTTCCTGGAACTTTTTCTTCTGTGGTCCCTCAATGCTTTCCACCAGTCCGGATTTGGTTAGGGTTCGCCGGCTGCCTTTCAGTCAAACTATGTAATCGAACATCTGCACCTTTCCAGGGGAATGAACCAGGGATCCAGGCTGGGTCATGTTTGAAGGTGGGTGGCTTGACTCTCGCGGTTGGAGCAGGTCAAGTCTTTTACCTTCGAACTTAGAAACTTTTACAGAGCTTTTTCTCCTAGGGTCCCTCAATGCTCTTCACCAGTCCAAGTTCAGTGAGGGTTTGGTGGCTTAAATTTCAAAGAGCTCCTGGTCAAACTCTGGAATTTAGACCTCCAGAACTTTTCAGTGGGACAAATCTGGAGGGCCGGCTGGCTCGCGGTTGAGGGTCACCGGCTTGGCTGGCAGGGTTGAGTCTGTCCACTTCTGGAGCTTTTTTCCAAAGTTACTCCAAGCTTTTACAAACTTCTGGAACTTCTTCCTAAAGTTCCTTTTGAGGTCCCAAATTTTTCAAAACGCAATCAAAGGGTCTGGAATCTCCAAGACTGTCCTTGACAGTTTGGGACTTCAGTTCCAGTTGGATCAAACCCCTACAAATCCACTGGATGCACTTCAGACTAGGCATTCTTGGTGGTGATGGTCAAGGTGAGCTCTGTTAACCTGCAGGGACTCTACTCTTTATACCTCTTGAAGCAAGTTAGGTCCATAGGGCTGTCGTTCTAGAATGTGCAGCAGGCCTAGTCTGTCCTGGTTGGTGAAAATCAAACTTCCAGCATGGACCCTTCTTCTTCTCATGATTAAAGCAGCAAATCTGAGATGTTCTGCCCCTCTCACTTATCCAGTGTTCTCAGGGGACAAATGGGATGGCACTCCTGTCCAATGAGGTGCAGGGAAACACCCCAGAGCATGACCATTTCCTCCAAAGTGTGGCACAATGGTCTCCCAGAGAGCACTATTCTTCCAAAATTCAATATGGCTGAAGTCTCAGTAGAGATGCAAGAGCTATCTAAACCAACCTCCAGGGTGGCTCATTTCCATAGCTCCCCTCCCTCCTACATCTGAAAAGACCTTCCTTAAGCCTGCCATCTGGGTTCAGAGTGGAAGGGGGAAGATGGACCTACCTTTGAAGAGTAAGCTTTACAACCCTTACCCCCTGCTCTGGCATTCCTGTGTAGCCGGGTCCTCTTATAAGGGACGGCTATTTCTCCAGGTGTGCAAATTATCAGTTCATCAAAGCATCCTGGCTAATCCACGTAACTCTGGCCAATCAGGGCAGGCCACTGGAAAGCTGAATTTTGGCTCACAGACAAGGTTTTATAACTTAATCTCTATTCATTTTAGGATACATTCAATAACAACATATTGTTGAATTTATCAATTCTATTCTCCGAAGTCTTTGCATGGAATTGTTCGGTTGTCCCTTGCAGTAGTTATGAATTTGTAAACTAATGAAATGTTAACAAATATGGCTGGGGATCTACAATGGAGAAAATGAAATGTGCAAATACTCCAAAACCATGGTATATAAAACTTGCTTTTATAAGGACCCTGATATTAACTACATGACCCCCACCCCTGGGAAAACTATAGGAGACTTTAGGGGGCCTGAATATACCAAAATAATGTAGATACTCACTCCACACTGCTACTAGCACAGGAGTCAACTTTGGAAAGCACTTTACTACAATGTGGGAAGTGAAATTAGCAATTTCTCTATTCCCAGGCAAATAAAACCTCTTGTATAAGGTTCCTCCTTATTATTACCTGATCCACCACCCCTGGGACACCTAGGGGAGACCCCGGGGAAACCTTATATGCCAAAATATTGTTGTTTATCCATTTATAAGTGCCCCTAACACCAACATCGAGTTTGGAGACAATTTACATTTAAAAGCAGCTCTGCAACAATGGGCAGCTTTTACAATGACCTCAAGCTGTCAGCAGTCTACACATGCAAGTGTGGCAAGGGCTGCTGGCCTCTAAACTGCCATGCCATGCTACACCCTACTAGGTAATTAATTGTAATTTTAATCCCCCTGCCCTATTATTCACTTGGGACTTATAGGGGAGGTCATGCCACTCATAGAGGGTACCCTACTCCATAGTGTACCCTAGTGTGTGTAGTTGATTTCACTGTATTTTAAGTATTTTTAGCTTAGAACTGGCTTCGGGCCTTGTTAGGTAGAGCCAAGGGACCGTCAGAGTCAGTTACCACCGGTACCAGTTAGCATAAAATGTGGGTGCCCAGGGCACAGGATGACTTTGCAATAATTTCCATGTTGCATTTTTAGCATTTTCCTATCGTGGTTGATAGAGCGATCCACAAAAATTGGGGACACGTGGGAAAGCTGCTTTGTTGTGAATTTGTAGATCTTAACAGATTACAGAAATTTACTACTCAAACTGGGAATAAATGAGTGATTTTAGCCACGTAAGCACTTTCTAGTTTTGTAGAGCATTATGGGAAAGTAAGCAGAATCAATTCAAGTCACACAATGCTGGACACCTGCGAGTGTTTGGCTTGCAAAAAAAAAGGAGTTTTTTCTAAGGGCCAGATTTACATTTTGGTGGATAGAAAAGATTCCATCGGCCTGGTGTAGGGCTAAACGTCCACTATGCTGAGACAACTCCACCTGCCGAATCTAGTAATGACCATCAAGCTGGTGTTAACACAGCAGTTCCTGTAAATTCTTTTTTACATGTGATGCACAGCTCTATCTACATTATGGAGCTGTCCATTAAATTTATATTTAATTTTTCAAAACAAAATCCTAAGGCCAGATTTTGTTTTTCAAAATAAAATGCCCCTCTCTCAATGGGAGTTATCTCCCATCGGGAGGGTGAATTAGACAATTTGTACAGCCCATTACGACAGGGTTTTTCAGATGATGACGGGCAGTGAAAGCTGACCTGTATGTCTACTCACCTAAATTTAGTGCTCAGATTTAGAGGACAGCCTCAGATGGAACTTGCCCAGTTGAGCGATGGGAGAGCTGTAACCATGCCAGATTCAGAGTAGCCTTCGCCAAGGTTACACCAATGATCTGCTTGATTAAAAATCAGGATGGCAGAACATTATCTTGGCAGTAAGGATACTCTGTCACTTTTGAGATGAAGTATCCTTAACCAAAAATATATAAATATAGCACTCATTTTATTTGAAGTTAATCCACCACGTCCAATGGTTTGTTTTATAAATTCCGGAAATGCTAGCTTCAAAGAACAAATAGTTATCACAGTATCTTAACATTGAAACTAAGACTACTGAATGGTCCATTCACACACCATTCATTTACTGCACACAAAACGTTCATACCACCAGTCACAGCCTAATCCAACAAATCAGTGCACTCTCATCAATAGTTGATAGTTGGTACCTCCACAACCTTCACATATGAATAAACGGTTTGACTACATTTTTACTACCTGTCAAGTATCCCTCTCCATTGACCTTCTGCATATTATCGTATGCATGCCTAGTGAACCCCTCCTAACGTATTTCATGACAGCCACATGACACTTTAGTGCATTCACTGTGCTAGATGCAAGTCCTTCAAGTTTGCGGATGCAAGAGTGGGGTGTCCGAGAATGCCTCTGGAAGCCCACATTCCGCAAATTGAGTGTCCATATCTACCTTTAAAACTAAATCAAACCTGCTGGGTACGTCTGCCTAAATTCCCTATGCATCATGAGAGTGATATTACTTCCAACAACCCTCCATCCCATTCCCAACCTGCTGCTTGCTTTTTTCCAGCATCTTAGTGCCCCTGTCGGGCCTAGACTAGATCCCAGCATGTGCCCCTGCACAGGAAATGAAACAATCTCTACTGCTGCATTGCCCCTCAAAATCTTAGAAACTACAGGAGTCCTCCCATCCTCCCAACATCATTCCCAATATTCCTTGGTCTGGAGCTCAGTTGATCTTAAAAGCCGTACCTGTTCCCATGATAGGATCAGGATGTGGCTTGGTAAGTTAGTTGGGGACTAGTGGTATCTGTGTCCTTTGAAGTTTGGAAAGAAATGGGACAAGTGGAACTTGTAGAAATCAAATTGTTTTTGAGGTGCCGGTTTCCAATGTTATCCAACGGGCCCATTTTGGAGGTTAACGAAAAATGCTTTTGGGGTGGTTCAGTTCTTTCTAGTGAAAGTGGCTTTTATGAGTGAGGGCTGATGAGGTCTACTGTGTTCATGATTTTTTGGGAGAAACTTGATGCATAGGAAGGGTGGTTTTGGGACTAGCTTGTAAATGGCAAAACACCTGCATTGGGACCTATTAGATGGAGCAGTTATGCATGTTTTTTGTGGTTATTCGTCAGTGCAGTGTTTCTTTTGGGAATTGCACCCACCAGTAGCTCAATGTGTAACTTGACTGCTTGGGACTTAGATGTGAGCCGATCTGAGCCCCCGGGTTTCCATTAGTCCCTTTAATGTATTGAAAAGTGAACAAACCAACATTTATGGTATGAGTTTTGGAACCCAAATGTTTTCATTTAAAAAAATATTTACTGCTTGGTCACACACATCAATCTAGGAATCATGTTTTAATTGTGTATTTCTACTTCAGTTGAAAACATAAGAGCAAAAAGTGTGGAAAGGAAACAAGAAAGAATAATTTTCACTTAGGTTTATTAACTTCTTGCATTGAAAACCGAGGTTGTATTTGTATTGTCTGCCGGTGCAGAGTTTGGGGAAATTAAGATTAGGTTTGTCTTCGTTACATAGAAAGTTGAGGTTAGTTTATTTAAGGATCTGAAGAACTTGTCAGGAAAGAGAAGAATAGGCATGTGTAATGTGTAAATGATCAGTGGTGGAATTACATCAGCCATAATGTATGTTTTACTGGAATTCTTTTAAATGTGGAAACTGTGTGCACTAAGATTTGTTTTTTCTACGCATTTGTCTCAATCTAAACAGGTGGTTGGGTGCATATATAATATTTACAATTTGCAAAGATGAGTGAGTGTCATGACATTGGCCAGTAGATGGCGCCTTTGTGTCAAGGAACAGAAGAGGGCGAAGCAAGATCAAAATCTGCACACTGTTTATGTTCACCTTCATTCCTTGAACACGTAAGAGAGAAAAACATCTTTATGTAACAGGTGATCAAGCCATTTTAGACTGTGGTTTGAGGCTTCCCCTACTGTCAATGTATGGCTGATTCAGAATCCAATTCCTCGACATGGCTAAAAGTAAAGTTAGTCAACAAGTGCTAGTCTAGGGGTGGCCGAGCAAAACTTCACCCACTGCAGAACTCCATGGAATTTGATGGAGATATTTGGTAACTCCATGGAATTCTGCAGATTTAAACTCAGCGAGCTCCAGCCAACACTAGCTGTGCAGTGAGAGGATCACTAGGGAGAGTGATAAGAAATATTGCAGTTCAGCTGGGTAGGCATGCAATGCTTCACATAGTGTACAATGTAATCGGTGGAATATGAACTTCTCCATAATTGTAGACTGTCCTCTCTTAGCCATAGTGGAACTGTGTGGATGAAGACAGCGCTGCACCAGTTGTCCTAAAGTGAGCGGGAGTCAGGGATTCTTAATCATTGGAAGTTTTGATGAGTCTAGGGTGTCACCGCTGAGATATCGTAGAAGTTTAAACAAGCCCAGCTAGTGGTAGTGTTCAACTCTATCATGTTAGGATCACGTGGAAGGCCTTGAGGCAATATAGAGGACAATGTAAGGTGTGGTAGCTGGGCCCTTTTGGGCCTAAGAAATGGTAGACAGTTCTTGGATGATACTATTGATAAGCATAATGGCCTGAACTACATAAAGATATAGTCAAAAACCAGGGACACCAAAACCACCACACTCATAAGGGAGCATAAGGACCTCCCACCTAATGCGGGCTGGGAAGCGGCACATATTAACGAATGAGAAGACTGCGCAAGGAGATGACAAAATTGTTAGCAAGAGCAATATGGATGTTTAAAAAAATATAAAAAGTGAGGCAGTACTGATGCAGCAGAGTTTACCAACTCTATACATACATACACACAACACTCACTTGGGCCCATAAACATTCATACATTGAATGAGCTAGTAAATATTCGCTGGACATCAATTTTGATTTACCTTAGAGAACCTTTACACCAGTATTCTTACTAACCCTGTCTCCTAAGTATATGTACCTGTCGAAAGATCTAGTAGTAGATTAGAATAGGGAGGAAACAATAATACTAATAACAATACATTCAACTTGTATTTAAAGAACCACAGACTCAGTAAGAGTTTTAAAGGTTTATCTGAATTAATAAATGTGTGAGTCAAACCAAATACACGTAGTTACATTATGATTCTCCAGCAGGAAAAATAGTTCAGTTAGTTTATAATTCAATTCACATTAATTAATCTCATGTGATGACAGTACCTGAGGAGAGAAAGAACAGAGAGCAAAATACAAAGCACAAACCACAGAACAATATTTATCTGGAATGATGTGAGGACCTAGACATAAGAGTATCAAGGATTCAGGACAGGCTTAGGACTGGGAAGGTGACCTCTTCTTGTGTAACACCATCGTTACACCCCTCACTGGTGCTACTCTCTCGGGCTCGGGCTCATCTGGACCCATTCCTAGATATGCCTCCTCAGTTGTTCTCCGATCTTTCCCTAGTGTTGGAATCTTCAATCAGATTGCAGCAAAATCAGGCAGCCTCTCAGTATAGCATCGGCATCTATTCGGTCAAGTGCGACTAACTAACTAATACTTACCTCTGTTATACCAATTCAAATATATAATCCACCCCCAAATGTTTCAATTCCATGTACACCAGTCAATTTGATTGGGCCAAGCAATGGGGTGAGGCCATCACACCATACTAAGTGCAATACTTTTCTTTGGTTCTATTGTCTAATTCCCCGCCCCTTAATTTTAATACTCATAAGCTTTATTCCCACAAACATTTCATATGCGGATCGATAAATCTATAATACAATGTTTCGGGTTCTTCCTCTCGTAGGGTCAAGAGTTGATCTTCCCATGTCCTTGCTGGGCACATGGATTGCCAGCCATTCAATAGTTTCATTAGTTTCAGAACAAGAAGGTTGCGCGCATGCGTAGTTGACACAAAGGATAAGGACATCGGTCACTCTCCAAGGCCCAAATGCGAGCTATTAATAAAGTCAGAGAAAAATATGTTAGAATACAAAATTAAATGAATTTACTGTACACCACTTACTTCTACTCTAACTCCATTTACTTAATATTTCTTTTGCATTAGTGGTTTAGTAAATCTTGCATAGGTTAGTTTCAGCACAGCATGTGGGTTAATGCGAGTGTTTCGAGCAGCCATGTTAAAAGCTATTGCGCACCTGCAAAGATTTCCCACCAAGCTAACAGCTGTTGAAAGTTTAAAGAACAAGGACATGACACATTTTGAGTATCGATTTGTGGCTAAGATTGGACATATCTCAAATAATTAAGCAGCACATGCTGCGTTGGCAATCAAAACCCATTGATGAGATTTTAAAATATGCCAAATATTGTGGGGATTAAATTAATAACATACGAAAAGCTTTAGAAGAAAAAGTAATGTGGGCTCAAGTAAAATTGGCTGAACAGCAAGAGCTTCAATTAAATTAATAGAAAATCAAGGAAGAGCGCAACGTCAAGGTGACAATAATGGGGGAAAACCACAGGGAAGGTTGAATCGGGAAGAGGCAAAGTAAAGATTTCCCTGTCACGGGTGCGGGAAGTTGGGGCATTGGAAAAACGAGTGTAAAGCCGTACAAGTTAATAATAGCCCGAATCAAAATTTAAATCCACAGATGCAGAATGAGGTGTTAATTGGTTATCAGCAACAGGGTATAGATCTTCAAAGTCAATTGCCACCTGCCCCTAAGTCAAATTTTGTGAGTCAAGTCACGTACAGTGTGGACGCCGGATTTCCAGAAAGAAGTGGTAAGACAAATGTTGTAACATCGCAGATTCTTTTGCAGGATCCACTAATTGAATATGAGCAGGAATGACAGTGCACGAGGGGGGATGAAGGAGAGTGCGTACTTGGCGCATCCCTACCGGTAGATCAGGCAGGTCCATACATAGAAGGTAAAGTAGAAGGAAATGATGTCACTTTCTTGTTGGATACTGGTGCTACCAGGTCTACGGTGAGAACAGCAGACATTCCTAACCTGCCCCTCTCGGGTGAAGACATCCAAGTTGTAGGTGTTTCGAACAAACGGATTAGAACTCCAATCACAGAACCAACGGAGGTGCAAATGTGAAATTTTAAAGAAATGCATACGTTCGTGGTGTGTGACTCAAGCCCTGTAAACTTGCTTGGAAGGGACTTATTGTGCAAAATAAATTGCACCATATTTTGCACACCGGATGGTGTTGTACTACAAACCCCAGATGATGATGGAGTTTACAAGTTCACGTTAGCTAAACAGGGAACAGAGGTAAATGAATTATATTCGATGGTGACACAAAATGAATTACCTGACGAAGTCAAACTGACTGTAAATGCAGAAATATTGGATTTTACTGGAAAAGAAATAGGATTGATGGCAAATGTAGATCCCGTAAAAGTGACAGTGAAAGAAGGTGCTGTTTATCCGAATACACGACAATACAAAATGAGTCCAGAAGTAAAGACAGGTGTTGCAGCAGAGATTGAGCAATTAGTCGAACAAGGCATCCTGAAAGAAATAATGAGTAGCCCTTGTAACTCACCTATAATTGGCATTAAGAAACGGGAAGTATAGAGCGGTTCAAGATCTTAGGAAAATAATAAGATTGTTGTACCATGCTACCCAGTAGTGCCTAACCCAGCTGTGATTCTTTACCAAATACCATGGAAAGCAGGTTGGTTCACAGTAATCGATTTATGTCATGCATTTTTTTCTATTCCATTGTATCCAGATAGCCAGTTTTTATTTAAATTTGAAGAGCATGTTTACGTGTGGAATGGTGTGCCTCAAAGGTACACTGAAAGTCCTTCAATCTTTAATCAGATTCTCAAAAGAAGCCTTGAATCTCTTGTATTGCCCAGAGAGTCAGTCCTGGTGCAGTATATTGACGACCTATTGGTGGCGTCAAAAACTCTAGATGACTGCGTTACTGATTCAATTGCATTGCTAAATCATTTGGCAAAGGGTGGACATTAAGTATCCCCTGAGAAACTTCAGTTTTGTAAAAACCCAGTTAAATATTTGGGACATCAAATAGAGAGAGCAGTCAGAAGAGTGACCTCTGAGAGAATCAGAATAATAAGACAAAAGCAGTTGCCTCAAACCCAAAAGGAGATATGAATGTTCCTTGGAGTTGTAGGATATTGTAGGCAGTGGATTGTAGGGTTTGCTTTATTAGCTAAACCTCTGATACTGATGACCAGAAAGAGAGCGAAGGACCCTATAGAATGGGATGATGAAAGCATGGGATCTTTTAAAAAGTTGTGAGATTGCTTGTGTGAAGCACCTGCTTTTGGAATGCCAGACTATTCAAAATAATTTGCATTATTCTGCTAAGAGTGGGATAATTGTACACTTTAAATTCTTACTCAGAGACATGGATTAATGAGACGACCAGTGGCATATTTTTCTGCTACCCTAGATCCTGTAGCCTGTGCATTACCAGGTTGCCTGAAAGCTGTAGCCGCAACTTGTGTAAGCATAAAACAGAGTGAGTTAATTGTGATGGGACACCCTGTCAAGGTGTACGTTCTCCATGCAGTGATGATCTTGCTGACCAGAACTCAAACGCAGTACCTTACTCCCAGTAGGCTAACTAAACATGGGAGAATAATACTGGGGGCAGAAAACATGACTATAGTGAGATATACTGTTCTCAATCCAGCCACTTTACTACCTTATCCCTACCAAGAAGAAGTGAAAGATGAGGTTGAACATGAATGTCTTGACGTGGCAGAACATAGCACCAAACCACGTCCTGACATACAAGAGGAACCCTTGAAAAATGCTGATCATGAACTATTTGTAGATGGCTCATGCATGCAACACGAGGAGGGAGGATTGAGTACTGCTTACGCTGTATGTAAATTAACTGGAATGGTCGAAACATCCTATTTACCAGATCTGCACAAGTAGCCAAATTGATTGCTTTATTTAAAGCATGCAACAGTGAATATAATTGGAGATTAACCATATTCACTGACAGTCAATATGGTTATGGGGTTGTCCATGATTTTGGCCTACTATGGATGCAAAGGGATTTCCTGACTTGCTCAGGAACTCCTATTGAAAATGGAAAGTTTGTGAGAGAAGTAATTGAGGCAATTCAATTACCAAAGGAGGTTGCTGTGGTTAAGTGTGCTGCTCACCAATCAGGAGATGACTATGTGACAGCTGGTAACCGGTATGCTGTCCAGGTTGCCCAACACTGTGCGAGGCATAAAATTGCCCTAAACAAGAAAGTCGAAACTTGTGGAATCAGCTGCCAACTTATGCTACTTGCAGGAGTGGGAACCTGGGAGGAGGTGAAAGATATGCAGGAAGCAGTAGACATGAGAGAAAAGGAAGAGTGGTTGAAAAAAGGATGTCAAAGAAGGCCAGAAGATGGGGTGGTTTGTTATGATGGCAGACCAGTAACGCCAGATAATATGCTTGCACCAATGGCTAGAATGTATCATGGAGACACACATGTGGGCAGAGATGCAATGATTAGACTTTTCAGACAAGATTGGTTCAACGCAAAATGTCAGGAATGTGGCAGAGAGTCTTTGCCAAAGATGTTTAATATGTCAACAAATGAATCCTGGCAGGAAAGCTGTGGTTAGTAAGGGTAAGATTGGAAAGGCAGAATTTCCCTTTGTAAGACTTCAATTAGATTTCATTCAACTGCCTGCTTGCCGAGGGTTGAAATATGTACTTGTCATAGTTTGTTTATTTTCAAAGTGGGTGGAAGCATACCCGACCCGAAGAAATGACAGCTTGACAGTGGGCAAACTTTTATTAAGAGAACTCATCCCTAGATTTGGTTTACCAGTAACGATTGAATCAGATAGAAGGTTTCATTTTAAAAATGAAATATTTTGACTAATTTGTGAAGCATTCAAAGTCGAACAAAAATTGCACTGCGCTTAACGTCCAGAGGCTTCTGGGGTGGTAGAACAATTAAATGGCACAATCATGTCAAGACTCGGAAAGGTGTGTGCAATCACCCCACTGGAATGGCCTGATGCTTTACCTCTGGTTCTGATGGGACTCAGACGTATTCCAGACACAAATACTGGATTGAGTCCCCATGAAATACTCATGGGAAGAGCTATGAAACAAGCATGTGTACAAGGACACAAGCTGTTGAATATAACTGATGACTTGGTTTCGGAGTATTGCAAAGAGTTGGCTGACAGAGTGCGTTCTATCTCTCATCAGGTTGGGGAAGACGCAGTCAACAGACAGCTGAGCCAAGCTCATGATCTGAATCCCAGTGATTGGGTAGTTGTGAAGAATCACACTCAAAAATCGTGCCTAGCACCAAGGTGGGATAAAGTGCATCAAGTTATATTGACTTCTTCAACAGCTGGAAAGTGTGCAGGATTGCCTAATTGGATCAATGCAAGTCATACCAAAAGGATACCAGCTCCTGAAGAAGAAGAGTTTCAATGAAACAAGAAATTGAAGTTACTGAAGGTTGTGCAGCTGAAGAACTTCCAATAGAAGGTCCTGAGGTAGCTGCCCAAGAACAGCCAAGAGCTTATCAGGATGACTGGATCCCAGTGGTGGACCTACCTGAAGTTTTTACAAGAACTTGGAGTCAAACACAGTTAGACAGACAGGAAAAGAATGAGGACCAGTCAGGTGTAGAAGAACACGCTCCGGAGAGTAGGGAAATGACTATTAGGGAACCTGAGCTGGAACAGTTAAGGAGAGAACAATATAATCAGACAGAATAAAACCAAATCCCCATTCATGAGTCTGAGGAGGGACAGATAGGGTTTAAAGAAAACGTTCAGGCAGAAGAAGGCAAAGAGGTAAAAAGACTTGAACAGGACCAGATAGGCATAGAAACACAAATTCAGGATAAAGAAGAACAACCAGACATCACCAATCCTGAACAGGGTCAGATTGAGGTAGATGAACCAATCCAGGCAGATGAGGCCAGAACAATAAGCCCTGGACAAGGTCAGATAGAGAGGAAACCTGAAGACGAAGATGATCAAATTGTGCCGAAAATAAAGGAAAATAAAAGAAGCCTTGAAGAACCTGTCAGTGCAGAGCAATTTACGAAAAGTCAAAAAGGTGATAATTGGCCAAGAATTATCAAGAGACTGAGATACCGTCTTAAAACAATCAGTGAAGAACCTGATCAAGTAAACTAAGTGTCTAGTCAATCTGGACCTTCCACAGTAACACCAAAACGAAGGAGTCAAAGGTTGAAGACATTGAATAACAAGTTCGGGGGTCCTGAGTGGACATATGTCATTCTTGAAGATTTTGAAAATCTCAATTTAAATGAAGAAAGTGATGAAGAGCTGAATGACGAACAAATTGATGAAGAAGTGAGACCGACTTGAAAGGGAGAGAAGACGCTTAAGGTGTAATCTCATACCAATTTCTGAATTAAAGAAGAGTACAATTTTCTTGTCCAAAATGTCTGATACTAAAGTTACTGGAAAACCAAAACAAACCTGTATAAAGAAGTGTTGTAGGATCGGTATCTGTAGCCAATTATTCGTTTTCATATTATTGGTAGTATTAGAAATAGCTATTCCCTGTTTGATGGTTACTGACAAACAGAATAGTACTAATGCACATACGGAAGTAGCAAACATTAAAGGAGGTAGAGTAGATTTACAAACACCAGACGAGTTAGATTTACATCACACTGTAGACAAAAACAAAACTGGTTTAAATGTATTTGCAAATCTCTTAGTACATTATGCAGAAACAATGGAGGTTAGTGATTGTTATGTTTGCATGAAATTGCCAAACTCAGTAGCTGATGGGGTAACTTATCATCACTTACCTTTGCATTATGGTATTTCATGTAGTGTATTGGCTAGTTTATTTTATAGAACTGGAAAACTGCAGTACTATAATTCAAATGTAGATTTAATATTTTCAGAAGTCCCTCTGAGAAAGAGCATGAACCCTGTCCTTAGTACTAGAGATTCACAATTCATTGGTGAATATTTCCTAACAATGAAGACAATGAATATAGCCGATGCACAGAAACTCAACCTCACCTGTAAATTGCATGAAGAAGAAAATATATTTTTTAACTTAGTAGAACAAAGGAGACAGGATTTCCAAAGAAGGGCCTCAGAACCAAAACCTCCGATACCTAAATGGGCTGAAAGGGAAGACCTTTTGGTAACTGGCAAGACTCATGCTGCTATGTCTCTGGATTTTGAAAAGAAAGGGAAGATCTGTCTCCATAGATTAAAAACTGAATATAACAATGCATTTATTGGTTCCAGTGAATGTTAACATAACTTCTTAGCAATTGGGGGCTGGGTACTAAAAGTAGGATCGGATCCAGTATTTCCTGGAATTTATTATATTTGTGGAAACAAAGCCTAGTTTAGATTGCCTGATCACTGGTACAGGAGTTGCTATTTCGGAATAGTATTCCCTAAAGTTTATCATGTTAAAAGAATCACTGGAAACAATAATGACAGTAATGGACTAACCCGATATAAATGAGCTAGTTTTTCAGAAATAGTAGATGATATATTTGGTGCATTGATACGTTCCGTGGGAGTTCTGCTGAATTCTCGAAAAATCTGTCAATTGTCAACAGTAGTTGATCGGTTATCTACTGACACTGCTGGAGGATTTTTACAGATCAATACAGAATTAGTTGCTGTTAGAAACCGGCTGGGGACCAACAATCATAAACATCCTGTGAATCAGTGATAGTATAAGATGGGAGGTGAACAAGGAGCAGTCCAGCAACAAAGAGGATAGGTTGAAACCGCCAGGATGGAGGACCCAGGCCATGGGAACCGACTGCATCAACCCAAAATGGCAGAACACACAAAAATCCAACATGAAAACCACAAGGAAAAAGACTCGAAGGCTTCACGCAGGGTCGGAAGGGGGAGGCAGACACATGACCACGGAGGGAGGAGGGCAGGACACCGCTGATCACAAAGCGGGTCATCGAAATACACACATTTGGGGCTCCAGGGGAGCACAGCATCGCCATTCAGAATGCCGCAGACAGGGGAAAATCAAATTCGGGTGCCAGGCAACAGCCCAAGAGTGGTGGAGGCAGCAGCAGGGACCAGAAGGGCGCACCTCCCCAAAACTCAAGAAGCAAAACAAGCTAGGGGGCACTGGTCAGCAGCGCCGCAGTACTCACCGCCACTGAACCCCAGCCGGGAGAAGCAAGACTCATGCATCTCCATCGTCACTAGGGAGGCGGTGCAAGAGGACAGGCAACTGCAGCAAAACCCAGAGGGTAGTGAGGGACGTGGCCCTTAGGGGCCATGTGGGCTACTCACAACCACCTGCTATGCCTTCCTAAGAATGAAGAATCGGTCAGACAGTAGAGAATACAAACTTACATGTTTATTGGCAATACTCTGCAGAGGAGTCCAATCAGACCTGCACCCTAAGATGTCTGCAGAGGGGCTGGCCCCCCAACAGTCTGCAGTGGATAATCATTCCTCTTGTGAAGCCCTCAACCACGCCCATAATGGATAACTACCGGCCTGAGCAGAACATGAACAAAGAGGCACAGTAGGATGAGCTAACACCTGCCAGTTGGGTACACTTTGTCAAGGCCTCAAGGCCACGGCGCTGTGTCTCAACATCTCCTAACGTGGGAGCAGAAACTACAAATTCAGATAAGCATTGCCAGGTCAAAGTGGCCTATTCATTAGCATGTTAGAAAACAGCCTTGAGAAACAGAGAAAAATAATAACGAAATACAGTGTTCTGCTGAGGCAAGCAACATGAGAAACGAGGCCTAACTCTGGCCCAGTCTAAGCAGCATATATGGAATTGTGAAATGCTAAATGGAGTCACACTTGCTAACTGAAGCCTGCACATTACGGGGATAACTCAGCGGGTTGTATAACGTGAATGCAAATGGTGTCTATTTAGCCATGCACTGCTAACCTAACATGGCATAGAACAAGTGCATTGCAGGGAGGGGAATTTCAAACCCAACAGACCTTCCTTTTAGCACAAGTGGCTAAATTCTTTATTTGGCTATCCGGTAGGGACTTTACAATTGTAAGCAAAGAGGAAATGCATAGGTACTCATATGACAAACATGTAACGATGGAAGGAAGCAACACTTTTAAATGTAGAAACCCATCTAACACTCAAAGCTGCCCTCATCTAGGAGCATTAGATCCTGAATACCCTGCATCATCATGGTGAAGACTGTATTATCATGTTCTGAAGATCTAGGAGAAGGGGTAAGCTTAGTCACACAGTAAGTACAGCATACCAGAAGGCAAGGAATACATAAACAACAGGTAAAGATGACATCACCAATAGCTTTTAAGACAAGTGGTATCTTCCAACCCCATGATGTGAATGGACCCCAGAGCCATCCTGTGAGGGACCATGAACCGTTATCTTGGTGCATTTCTGGGGCAAGTCTGTGTAATTTCTGCATTGCGGAGTAGACAGTGGGGGCGCTATCGGGGATGTACACGCAGCAGCTGCTGCAGGTGACGCGACAGGCTCAACCCCTGTCGGACAGTATGACGTCTAAAACCATCCGATTTTGAAGAGCATTGAGTCTGGTAGACTGGAACTCAACTGTGATATTGGTCAGTATACCCGCAGCAGTATTGATGACTCCCTCAACTACTCTGGCCAGGCACTGAATATAATACTATTGCACATGGGACCCCAGAACGGCAGAATGCCCTTCATTATGTCAGTAAACTGCTGCAGGGAGGTATCTGTCGGATCAATATCATCTGGATTGATGACTCTCTTAACTCGGGGGGCTGGGACACCCCTACGCTGCAAATGATGACTTTTGTGGTAGTTGGGAGGGAACACATAGACTGGGGGAAGGAGGTAAGAAAGATAGCACTGCTCAGACCATCCCTCAGGGAGCTACGCATAGCCACAAGCCCCACAAACAAAATAAACATTGGGTGGTGGGAGCAAGGGCGGACTTTTTGGCATTCTCAATATCAAAGTGGTGTTGGATCTACTGTCCCCCACCTCTATGTCTCCTGTCCCTTGAACAAAAAAAGGGGCTAATACATCTACCACTGCCAGGGGTATAGTATTATCTTCAGTGACATTGCGGGCATGGAAGGAGTGTTAATATTCAGACACATTGAACTGTGAAAACCTATCTCCATCCATCCCTCTTCTGTTTGCCTTTCTACCTCTATCTGCTTCTCTGAGGCAAGAACTCAAGAACACTTGGTCGAACCGCCCATAACCAGAAGAAACACCAAGCGGGGACCTATGTTGAGAATGTACATTCATTGTCAGAGAATGGGGACTGGTGCCCCTGTGTTCCAAGGAGTCAGGTTGAGATATAAGTGGATCAAACTAAGTAAGGTAAACCATCCCTCACAGCTATTAACATAGGACAGGGGCATAGGCAGCAAGTTCTCACTTTAATGTGTGACAGGAGGTAACAAACCACACACCCAACATTTCATGGTATCATAAACAGCATGCGTTTGACGCAATGTCCGAATAAAAACATTCTCCCTATAGGACTTCCGGTGTTCTTTTTTGTGAGGCGTTAAGGTATCAAAAATATGCTAGGAGGTGTTGGTGTAGTACTTATCCAAGCTTGCACAGGATATTTCTCTTCTAGGAAGAACTGGACCTCAAATACAAATATCAGAGAAAGCTAAATTATTACAGCAAATGCTATTTTAGTCTTGGGCAACCAAGAGAATCAAACAGGACCATGTGGAGTGGGGTGCAGAGCAGCAAAGGGCTGCTCCTCATCAGGGATAGGGTGACCAAAGGGATACATTTTAAAAAACGTTGAGGGCAACATATAGGTGTTACAAAGGAGAGAAAAACTCACAGGCTAGAGCCACTATTGCAACAACAGTACCAGGGGGCACAATTCACCCAGCATCCATTTAGAGCCTTGCTGGCAGGCTCCTATTGTTCATCAATGGTGGTGCTATGACGCACTCCCACGGAGGAGCTGCACAATCGCAACCTTTGCAGAAAAAACAAATCCTTGCTCTTTCAGGATAGGGCAACCTCCATCCTGGGCAAATACCCTCAACTATCCTGTCCAGTGTCTAGGGCAGTGCACCAGTATAGTTCACCCTAGTCTAATTCAGGTACCTTAGGCACAGCAGCTGCACCCTAAGCTCAAGTCTTTCCCTAACTCCTAGGCTGTTAGGCAGGTGCACCTTCCTTTTTCCGGGGCCTCAAATGACATTAGGTAACTCCAGGCACTGTTTCATCAACAAAAAAGGGGCAGAAACTCCAGATCAGACGGGCATCAAGACTCAGGTTTGGGTGTATTGGATACAGAGGTATCCGAGGCAGCCCTTATCTCCGAGTCACTCTCCTCGTCCTTCTGCACCTACCTCATTCGGGCATCAGAGAAGGGAATGAAGGATGGCACCCTCTCACATTCCTGGTCAGCGATGCCTTCATTGACCCAGCTGACATACTGGAGCGGAAGAGGCACCCGCTTCACATGAGATATATGAATCCAGTGCTTTCTGCAATCCACCTTTACAGCCGTTCTATTGATAAGAAGAATAATGAAAGGCCCCTTCCAGCTCAGCTCCAAGCAGCTTTTATGATGAAAATTCTTAATCAAAACATAATCGCCGGGCTGGATGCAATGCCCGGGCCCCTCTCGTACTGACTGCCATGTGGTATGTATCTGTTGGTGAAGAGAACGGAGATCTTTAGACAACTCGTACAAATAGTCTACAAGCAGGGGATACTCTATCTCTGATAAGCACTTTGATCTTGGGATGCCCCAGCCATTAGCAGGGTGCCCAAAGATCACTTCATACAGTGACAACCTGTTCTAGAATGCGCTGTCACTCTGGTAGATATTAAAGCCAAGGGTAACGCATCTGGCCAACGCAATCCTGTGCTCTCTTGAATTTTTGCTAATTTCAGTTTGAGAGTACCATTGTACTTCTCAACCAAACCTTCTGACTGGGGATGGTTTGCTGCATAAAACTTCTGCATAATATGTAAACCTGTGCACACCAATTCAATGACTCGTGACTTGAAGTGACTTCCATTGTCACTCCGAATCAGGCGTGGCAATCCATAGCATGGGAAGTACTCTTTTAGAAATGCCTTCGCCGTCGCCATGGTTGTATTCTCTTTGGTGGGGTAAGCCTCAGTCCATGTACTGAATGCGCAAATCACGACTCAGACATATTTTAGGTTGTTCACAGTTTCCATTCTGATAAAATCCATTTGGAGAACCTCGAAAGGGAAGGTGGGGCAAAGTTACCAGCGGGTGTAGGAGTACCTTTCCCAGGGTTGTGCTTCAGACAAATAATGCAATGTTTGACCAGGTGTGTGGCTACCTTAGCGATATTATCTTTGTGCCATACTGAGGCCAGTAGCTTGCATATTCCCTTGGCACTAATATGCACTGGGCCATGTGCCATAGTGACAACATGGAGTCCAAATGCATTGGGAGCAACCATCGCTGTTTCCCAGACAAGTCAGTCCAACATCCATCCTCGTCCAAATGACCTGTTCTCTCCTTCCACATGGCCAATTCATCCACAGTCGCCTCAGCCTGAATTTCCCTGACATTTTCCAATGTATCTTCGTACATTCCATCATCTGCAATGGCTTTATGAGCGCTGCATTTCACTATTGCTAACTTAGTGGGAAGTGTCAATGTGGACAGCAATCTATGTATCAATGGGCCAGTCTGTATTCGCTGTCTGTGCGAGGTCAGGAATCCTCTCTCGGCCCAGAGGCGCCCAAAACTATGGGCCACCCCAAAGGCATACTGGCTGTTGGTGTAGATATTAACAGCCAGTCCCTCACTCAACTCGCAAGCCCTAAGGAGGGCAACTAACTAAGGATCGGCATGGGCCGATAGGTGTGGGATATGGGATGCCTCAACTACAGTGTGTAGCGTTGTGATTACATAGGCTGCAGTGGTGGTGCCATCTGGTAATTTGAAACAAGAGCCATCGACATATAGTTCCCCTTGGAGGTCACATAAGGGAGCATCAGTCAGGCCTACCCGTCCTTTCGTTTCTTCTCAGCCTGAAATAAACAATCATGGACATCATTGTTCTTTTCTTCCGAAGGGAGGGGCAGAAACGTGGCTGGGTTCAGAAAGGCACATCCTTTGATGGTAATGTGCGGAGAAACAAGGTCAATTCATAGCCAGTCAGACATGCACTAGTAAGGTGCTGCGTCTTTGTCTTGTTCAATAACATATACACAGCATATGGTACCATTACTGTGAGATCAGTATCAAGGATGAGCCCTGCCGATTGTCTGATGGAAAACACCGCTGCAGCTCTCAGACAGCTCGGGAGCACTCTGGCGACATTATCAAGCACGGCAGAGAAGTAGGCGCAGAGTCTCTGCTTTCCACCGAAAACTGTGTTAGGACAAAAAGCGTGCAACCGTCCGCCTCATGCACGTAGAGCACAAAAGGCTTCTGGTAATCAGGAGTACCAAGCACAGGAGCAGCGCGAAGCGCAGCCTTTAATTGCACAAAAGCTTGCTTGCATGCAGGTGTCCAAGGCAAGGGTTCATAAACATCTTTAGTGGTCAGGTAAAGAAGGGGTTTTGTTAGTAAGGAGTAGTTAGGGATCCAGTGCTGACAATACAAAGTTATGCCAATAAACATGCGTACCTCACGTTGGGTCTTAGGAACAGGTATACTAGTAATAGCAGCTATGTGCTCAGGTGTCATTCTGTGATCCTCCTTCGACAGTAGGTGACCTAAATAGGTGACCTCCTGTTGACAATATTGGTATTTTGAAAGGGACACCTTGTGTCCATGATATGCCAAATGCAACAATAATTTAACGGTGGCTTCCTTGCAACCATCCTCATCATCTGAAGCCACAAGGAGGCTGTCAACATACTGCAGCAGCACATTACCAGGGGGAAGCTCCAAAGAATCCAATTGAGCTTTCAAGGCTTGGCTATAGATGCTGGGACTTTCAGTATAGCCTTGTGGAGCACGACAGAATCTAAAGCTCCGACCGGCTATTGCAAATCCAAACAGATATCTGCTATCTGTATGGATTGGTTTGCTGAAGAAAGCATTCTTTAAGTCTATTACAGAAAATAATTTTTCTGATGGGGAATCATCGTCAGGATTGTGGTTATGTCTGGGACCACAGGGTACTGGGGAACCACGATCTTATTCACCTCTCTAAGATCAATCACAAAGCGGTAAACGTCAGGGTGGGCATCAGACAAATCCAAGGGTGTCTTTTTCACAGAATAGGCAGAATAGGGCTATTACACACATTCGGCTCAGTTTCTTCAACCACACCAGACTTAATAAGATCCTGTATTATCAGTAATAGGGCATTTTCACCTGCCTGGGATATCTTATACTGGGAAGTACATGGCAATCTTGCGTCGTCTTTGATCTATATAGATACTGGTGGGATCTGGAGTAATCCCACATCCATGTCTCCTGTAGCCCATAATGTGGGTGGCACATCTTTGAACTCTGCGGGAAGGGTGGCATCCTTTGCGGATCATTCTTTAGCACGGGCTACTGGCGGTCCAACAGTCATGTAAACACTGTCTGGAGAACAAAAAAGTGTTGCATGCAACCTTTTTAACAAATCCAGTCCCAACAAATTTTCTCCACAGTTTGACGTCAGCAAAAATGGCGAGTCAACCGTAACGTAAAGGGGCCAAGAGTCAAAGCAAGAGGCTTGGAAATGGGGCTAATGACTGGCACGTCTGAAAAACCCACCGAAATATTGTTTTGGCCCGACAGAGCTGCCCCAGGGACCAGTGATCGGGAAACAGAGCTATTCATAGTCCCTGTGTCAACTAATTTTTACAGTTGTACCCTGTAAATCAGCAGTGATGTAAGGTCCACACTAATCTATAGGCACCGGAACTGGTCCCTCACCCTGTCCTTGGCTGCCCTAGCTGTGAGACAACCCTGTCACCTTGTCCATGTGATAGTCGTCATGATAGTACTGTTGTCCTCGGGGGTCATCAAAATAATTCCTGCTCTGCCTATTGTAAAATGTATCTTCTGGCTATAACCCCCTCTACCTCCTGCTCCTCATCCGTGACCTCGAAAACCCTAACCTCTCGGGGCCTCACCTTTCTGCAACAACTCTAGACACTCGTGAGAACATCCCAGCACACAAAAAATTTTGTTACAGGAATTATTTAAACATGCTGAATATTGGCACAAATTCGAATACAAAAAGTAAGTAGTTGTTCTTTTCTTTTTTAATCCTTGAATCTTCAAAGAGAGCCTTTCACAACAGCCGACACGTGTTTCATCGCTTAACAAGGGAAATCGTTCTGTGACTTTATCAAGGCTGCACAGAAACAGATAAAATGCACTGTATCACAAGATACATTCACAAATGTACACAATGTATCTCAAATTATACTTATTGTGTAGCAGAGAATGTATCCACCAATAAGAAGGTTTAATGCCGACAGATGCATGCCACCACCCTGTCCAAACTGACCACGACTTCACATGGAGTGCTTTAAATCACCCCCACGTGTGATTCACTCTTTCTTTCCATATACACTTCAGCATGTGGGATATATGAATCACTTATCTTCTTTAAGTGAGATACTACTGTAAGATCTTAGGATCTCACACCTTGTGCTTTTTTATATACAGTCACTAAGTTCTCTGCTACACAATAAGTATAATTTGAGATACATTGTGTACTGGGGTGTTCTCACTAACGTTTTGGTGGTGGCTTATGCTACCATCCTTTTGATGAGTTTAGTGGTTCTCCTCTCCCTGCAGCACCAAAGCTAAGATAGAAATTTCCCTTAGTAATCTCTGTGTCACTCTCCTTTGTAGCGCCATTTGCCTAACAAAATATCACTGCCTGACAATTTATAACTCCGGACACTCATTCTGCCGATGTCCTCCCTACTTACAGAATGCACATTGATTGAGACCAAGGGGCGCACTTAAAGCCCCGCCCCTACAGACCGGGGCTGCCACTGGGCTGATCCCGAACCTCTTCCTCATCCACCCCCTCGCAACTTGCTGCATCAATACCCTTGTCTTCAAATCCTTTGACTTTTTCTCTACCCTTTCCATGTCCTCATTCTTTCTATGTTCGTAATACTGTTCCATACTCAATATTATAGATGGGGATGAAGTCCTCCAAGTACTTTCCGAGGCCTGCAACCATGTTGCAATCTCTGGAAGCAAGTTAGTGACAAATTTGTTAAAAAAAAAAAAACACCACCCCCCTGTTTCAGGTCCTGACAACTAAAATCTAAAAACACTCCTTCAAATCTGGTAAAGAAATCCGACACGTTTTCATCCTTCTCCTGATGACACACAGTCAACTTATCCCAGTCCACTCGCTTCAGCGGGATAATAGAGTGCATGTAAGTCAGTCAGTCAGTCAGAAAACTTTATTTCGGCTTTTAGCCATAAAAGTACATAAAAGAACATAATATAATATCGACAGTTATTAAAATCAGTAAAAAATTAGTCAATAAAACACGTTCATCATTACTTAAAATAAGAACGGTTAATAAAATAGGAGTAATAGCACCCAAGTTTCCTTAGTGGGGTAACAATTTTCTTCTAATTAGCCACATTGAGAGGAGAAATTTGGCAATCACAGTAACATATAAAGGGGAAGTGTCATACTTTAGCAACCTATGAAGTTCCATACAATGTCTAGCCCCTATATTCTTAGCTAGTTGGATTATCCATATTCTGCGAGGTGTTATGTATGCCGGGCACAAAAAAATAACGTGTGCCTCAGTTTCTTCAGAAGCACCACAACCAGGGCAGGGTTGCCAAACTGAACCATGCCACTTATTTGTTCTCGAAAAGAGTGGGAGGGAGCCATGCCTAAATTGTAGAAAGAGTTTCTTGGCAATAACTGGATGGATCAAATCTATTACAGGCTCGAATTTGTAACTATTTTTGACCTCAAGAAAAGCAGAGGTCAAATTTGCTGTAGTAGCAGATTGAACAAGGTGGGTCAAGTTTCGTTCCTCCAGAATTTTTGCCAAAGATCTCTTTGAGAGAGAAAGGCATGCATGCTCAGGAGAGAGCCAGAGGTCTTCTCTCCCTATCTCCCTTAATAATTTCTTTATGTGAGCTAGCCAAGGGATGGCACCTGCCATTGGGATCGACAAAATAGACTTCAATTCCTCCTGAAAATTTATCAATTCAGGAGTACTCCATAGGCGGCGCCAATACATTACTGGTCTAGAGGCAACCATATCTGTAATCGGTTGGATGCCTAAGTCCATCCTAAGTGGCTGCATAGGAGTACTCATTGGGAGTGCAAATATGTTTCTAAAAAAATTGTTTTCTGACTTAACAAAAATCTGGGAAGGGGTGTGGCCCCATAATTCAGCTCCATAAGCTGCAACACCCCTGGCCTGAGTTTTATAGATCTCTACAAGTGGGCTGATCAGTTTTAGGTGGCTATTTTTGAGCATCTTAAAGATGCCCCCGGTTAGTTGGACAAGTTTTAAATTTACTTTAGAGATCTGGGGGCCCCAGGTCATTTTATTATTGAGGGTCAAGCCCAAATAATCAAATGTAGTGACCCGTTCTAGCGGCTGGCCGTCCAGTTTAGGGGTAGGATGGTTGGTGGTATCTGCATGGAACACCATATATTTAGTTTTACTTACATTAATAACTAGATTCCTTTTCCTGCAAAAGGATGCAAAACCGTCCAGGACTCTTCCCATCCCCATGGGAGTCTTGGAGAGGAGCAAGGTGTTGTCTGCAAACATTAATGCAGGAATTTTCCTACCTGCCAACTTGGGGGCATCTATGTCTCTTAGGGCCAGAAAATCCTCAACGAGCCCATTTAAGAATAGGGCAAAAAGGGTTGGGGCTAAGACACACCCCTGCCTTACTCCCTTTTCAACCCCAAATGGGTGCGTGAGTTCTCCCTTTAATCCGAACCTGACCCTAGCGAAGGTGTCTTTGTGGAGTCGCTCTAGTAGGTCGCAAAGATACAGGGGTACTCCCATCTCCTTTAATAGCTCCCAAAGCTGACTTCGGTCCACCATATCGCAGGTAGACTTTAAATCAACGAATGTGAGATAAAGACTGCCCCCTTCTAGGATAATAGTTTTCCAGTGGATCATTTGCAGCCTAAACAATTGGTCCACGGTTGACAACTTGGCTCTAAAGCCCACCTGTAGAGGAGTCAAAATGTTAGAATCCACCATCCAGGTCTGGAGTCTCCCTAGGAGGATGCGAGCAAAGATCTTCTGAGCTACATCGATTAGGCTAATAGGCCTATAATTAGCCGGATCGATTGGGGAGCCCTTTTTGTGAATAGGTATTATCTCGGCTCCGGCCCATGTAGATGGTAACGGCATTCCACCTAAGATTGCATTAAAAAGGCCATAGAGATATGGGACCCAGATATCAGGTTCGCTTTTGAAAAGGTCTCCTGGGATCTTATCTAAGCCGGGGGCTTTATTAGGCAATACTTTGCTGAGAGCCACTCTAATCTCGCTGAGGGTACACATCTCAGCCGGGCCCGGAATGGTAAGTAGGCGGGCATAGGAACAGGGGGAGGGTTTGTTCGCTATTGGTGCGTTAGAGGCATACAGATCTTTGAAGTAACTGCACCAGATTTCTTCTGCGAGATTGGGTTGGAGTGCTTGGTTAGGAGCTGATGACCCTGTCTTAACTAGATTCCAGAAGGATCTAAGGTCCCTATTCTTTAGTGCAAATGAGATCTCCTCCCATCTAGTAGTTTCCCAATCTTTTTTTGCTTCATGGGAGATTTTCTTAAAGGAAGCCCTTGCTTCCTTAATTTCTAACGTATTGCCATTCTTAAGGGTTGTCAGGAGCAATAACTTTGCTTCCCTGCACGATTTATTGAACCAAGTAGACTTCCCCCTCGTGGGTGCTAACTTAGACCTAGTAGCTCGACTAAAGTGGGTCCCAAGGATGGCGCAAAGTTCAGTATGAGTAGTTCCAAATAGTTCAATGTTTGCATGACCCTCAAATATGATAGATTCTCTCATTGTTTTCTTTAGGAGAGGATAAATCTCGGAGTACATTGCACCAAGATCACTTTCAGATTGAGCAATCTTCTCCCATCTAATTCTCCGAGCTCCACCAGTGATAGTCAGAGGTACTACAGTAAGTGAGTCATTGGCGGTGGTAGGAGAGGTAATAAAACCCTCCATAGTTACGACTATGGGATTGTGGTCACTTTCATGGCGTTTAATAACTTCGAAATTCAAGATCCTTGGCCACAGTCCCATACTAATCATAATGTAATCAATAATGGAGGATTGCCCATTTCTTTCGAAAGTTGAGTTACCTGG
This sequence comes from Triturus cristatus, assembly GCF_964204655.1. Classification (NCBI taxonomy): domain Eukaryota; kingdom Metazoa; phylum Chordata; class Amphibia; order Caudata; family Salamandridae; genus Triturus; species Triturus cristatus. The sequence continues at coordinate 1,123,535,111 of NC_140590.1, read as the reverse complement.
GCTATCAAGGGAGAACCTGCCATTACATGCTCTCACCGAAAAGGTGAGTGTGATTTGTGTAAGTTGTAGGACCAATGGCGTCCAGGCCTTTGTGGGGTAAGTATTGGGTGATGGTATATTCCAAACTTGATCCTCCTCCTGTGAAACAGGCGTGATTAGCCCGTTCAAAGGTTTGTGGTGGCAATTGAAGTCTCCACCGATTATAAGATGCTCAGGATTAGTAATCGTATTCAGAAAGGCCTCTAGGCTGACCAGAGTGGGAGACAATTGGCCATAGCTCACTGGGCGGGAGTATATGTTTAACAGGTTCAGCACCTGGCTATCCTGAGAGGTCATGGCTGAGCACATGATATCCGGGGAATCAGTGCATATTTTTTTAAAGTCATATCCCAAATGAGTTCGGACCCAGATAAGCATCCCTCCCGACGGTCTGCCCTTTTTTGGCCTTACCGCGGGTTCCCAAAAGGTAGCGAACCCTACACGGTGGTAAGGCCTCAGTGCCCAGGTCTCCTGTAATAGGCAGATATCATAGCCATCAATGAATTCCCCCCAATCGGGGAGTTCAAGCAGGCGTGTCAGACCTGCCACATTCCAGGATAGAATATTTAACCCCACAACCTGATTGGTAGTGGGGTTGCCAGAATGAGTCATACAGGAGGTTGGAGTGATACCCAAGGGGATAGGTAAACTGTCCCTAATAATGTCTCTTGGTCCCAAATCTATGGGAGGAAGAGGGTGAGGCGTGTTAATAGGATGGGTGGGGGAACAGGGCACAGCTGATTTAGGGGAAATTAAATCCATTGACCTCACCGTAACTCGATTTTTTGGCCCTTTTACAAATTGTCCATCCTTGTACACGGTCGAGGTCAGAGTGGGAGAGATGCCCTGGCCATCAACCTTTCCCATAATAGGCCTAAAGTCCCCTAATCTTTGATAATCCAAGATTAGCGAAGGGGGTCTTAAGGATTTTCCCCCCAAGCTTAGGTCATGGCCACCGTCCCAGGATTTCCTATTATCATAACCCAGAGATACCAAGGGATATGGGGGAATAACCAAATTCGGGGTTAGCTCCATTGATAGTATCACGGCAGACCCTTGAACAGGGTTAGGCTTCAGTCAATCTATACAGTCCAAGGGACTGAACCTGTTATGACAGGGTATACTGAACTGTAACGGATAAGTATCAGCCTCTTGATTTCCGATTTGGCCAAAACCCAGTCTCTCTCTACCTAGGTGGGCATTAACTATGTCCCTCTTATAGGTAAGTGATCCTAGGGGATAAAAGTGTGAAAGGGGAGAGGTATGTATTCCATTAGCAATGTCAGCCCATCCCCCCTCAAACACATATTTTGGCACCCTTGGATCTCTAAAGGTTACAACTATACAGTCTCCCCTTATATTCTTCGGGCCCCGACCCACCCAGGAAACTCTTCGAACCATCAGAATTTCCCCATTCAAAATGGAAGGCAAAGGTCTATGTGTATTCAACCAGTGTATTGCCTTAAACTTCAGTGATAGATAAGGTTCGGCTCTATCCTTCGGGAGTTCGGGTACTCCTGTTAGGACAACAACATATGGACTACAATCAGGCGGGAGATCGAGTCTCGGGAGGGTCTTGATATTGGGGAGAGTGTTAGGTCTAAGATTGATCTGAGGAGGAGGAGGAAGCTGAGTTAGGGGATCTACCAGGCTGACAGCTGTGGTGGGAGCGATAGTCTGATGTGGAGGAGCGGGAGGGAGAGGTCTACCATTCTCGTTGGGAGCTAGTTCCCCTATATTCTCAACTAAATTACACTGAGAAATATTCGATGTAATCCTTTTGCTAGGCGTGTTAGAAGGCAATATAGTTGAATAATGGCTAGATGTTTTGGCGGCTGGATATACTGCAAGTGCAATATCAGGTTGGATCTTTTCAACTAGTGATGCTAGTTTCACTTCTAAAGCAGAAAGGCGCCTAACTAGAGGGGACAACCTTCCGTCAATTACATCAGCCATTTTATCACAAAAGTCGCTGGGAAGCGACACCCCCAAAACTTCCTCACTTGTAGTTGTAGAGATAGTAAGTATATCGGTGTCCTGGCTCGAGCTATTTTGTAGATTTGTACTTCGCATAGGGGTATTGTGAGCAGGATTGGGAACTAATATTTTTTGTTTTTTTTTAGAGGGATATGTCATTATAGCACCCTCTCGTTTTTTGCCCTTTGTGACTGGGGGATTTATCCCAGTATTTTTCCTTCTAACAGAACGGTCAACCATGGACCTTGTTTTAGGACAATTAACAGTAGGTGTGGGGGCATGATTATCACCCTGAGTAGACCCAGAGAGAAACGAATTAGCTAAGGTAAAACCAACGAGGGGGGGTGAGTCCCTTATCAATGCCTCATCTATATGGTCACTTGTTGGGGGGGGCTCAGAGTTATCGGGAGAGGGAGCAAGCGCGATAGCTCCCAATGAGGATCTTTTCCCTAATAATGGATCAAGGGATAATCTACGTTCTGTGGCAGCGATCTCATAGGCCAGAACGTTGCTCGCACGAGTTATGAAGTTGTCCAATGTCCCCATAACATTGCTCCCCTTAATGCCAGTCCGCAACAATCCGGTGGCCATTGTATTAGCCTTACAAAGATTATCAGCCAGGGGGAGAGGCCAGCCCAGCCTCGTACGGCCTCAAACGGCCCGCTCTTTGCCCGGTCTTCGCCCCGGTAAGCGTCCCGTGCGCGTCCCGCTAGCGCGTGTGGGGAGGTATGTATATAGCACTATTGATGACAATGAGGAGGCGGGGCCGAGAAGAGCTACCAGGTGCGCCCAGTGATTTCCGCCGACAGCACCCTGGTCCTCGCAGTCCCGGCAATCAGGCTCCCACAGCGTCCAGCGCTACGGCAACAGCAACCTTCCCACAAGTCTGGCAATTCGGGCAAAAAGGACTCCCTGCTCCGGTAAGTGAAGAGTCAACGGCCACGAGCGGCTCCCGCGAAGCGGGGGCCGTGAGGCGTATTGTAGAGGAGGGAGGCGGGGCCGAGAAGAGCTACCAGGTGCGCCCAGTGATTTCCGCCGACAGCACCCTGGTCCTCGCAGTCCCGGCAATCAGGCTCCCACAGCGTCCAGCGCTACGGCAACAGCAACCTTCCCACAAGTCTGGCAATTCGGGCAAAGTGGACTCCCTGCTCCGGTAAGTGAAGAGTCAACGCCCACGAGCGGCTCCCGCGAAGCGGGGGCCGCGAGGCATATTGTAGTGGAGGGCGGCGGGGCCGAGAAGAGCTACCAGGTGCGCCCAGTGATTTCTGCCGACAGCACCCTGGTCCTCGCAGTCCCGGCAATCAGGCTCCCACAGCGTCCAGCGCTACGGCAACAGCAACCTTCCCACAAGTCTGGCAATTTGGGCAAAGTGGACTCCCTGCTCCGGTAAGTGAAGAGTCAACGCCCACGAGCGGCTTTTAAGTGAAGCCAGCAGCAGGGGGGCTCGGTAGTTGTGGTCCCCCCACAACGGCTTCTCCTTCAGTCAGGCAGAATGGCAGGCAAACAGGCGGTTTGATAATACACTCCGGCAGAGCTAGGAGCTCTGCTTTTGGCTTATCGCCGGGCTTACGCTCCTTATCCCAAGCACTGATCTCATCCCAAGTGCCCCCCAACTCTAGTACATGGTCCTGCATATGAACTTGCCTCCATATATCCACAGGTACCAACAGGGATCTTCAAATGTTGAGCCATATCCTTTCCTGTAATGACCAAGGCAAAAACAAACCTTTAATCATTCTTGGATAGCACTCCCTTGGGCTACTTTTTCATGTCTCTAGTAAGGCATTAGCCTGTTTAGCACAGGGTCAACTTTAAGTGCATGATTCATGAATGATTTTAAGGTGAACTGGTTCTTAAAGATATACTTCTGTGTGAAGGGACTGTAATCTCAGCTATTATCTGTAGTAAATACCAACATCAGGCAACTGTACAATAGCTAAATTCAGATGACACAAAAAATGTAGGGGAACCATCCTTGGCTGGAATTTTAGGCTGGGCACCCTAATATAGTAATTGCCAAAAGACAAACTTTCCTATGTGAATGAAAATTGCCCTGGGGTATGAGTTATTTTGCTTTCCCATAGTTTTCATGAGGGGAACACAGCTGCTAATTTTGATAGACACAATCCCGTTCTTGTACATCTGGTAAAGAATTCTGAATTAGCTGCATGATAGACTCATGTGGCTCATCCCTTCAGCTCCCTCTTCGATGCCCAAAACTCACAAGTTGTGCTGTCACAATCAATTTTGTACGGCCTCAAGCTTATCCAACATGTAGTGGTATAGTTATTGCTGATCCATCATTTGTATCTGTACATTTGCTGTGAGACTTTTCAATTGACTGGTGCAAGCCTCTACCTTAGTAGAAAGTAGTTATTTAGTTGGATATCTTCCTTCCCCAGCTTGAGATTTTAAATGTGATAGTTGTAGGTCATAGCGTCTTTTTTCTATTCCTTATAGTGAGTATAGAGCAGGTAACAAAGTATAATAAAGATGGCCGACTGGTGAGGAGCTAAAAAAGGGAGCTCCTCTGGCTAGGAATCGCAATTGACTAAATTTCCCTAATAGCCCATACCACATCTAGACACATCAAAGAGGGAGCTTTGTGAGCCCCTACCACATCAACACCAAGGAGCATCGTTTTTATCTGGGGCAACAACAACAGAATAATCCAAAATACTCACTTTCCCACTGTGTCGAGAACAGGATACTGAAGGTCTTTGTTGATTGAGATGTAGCACCGGATGTCTCAGGACTTCTCCCTCAGGCCCATCGTTCACGGACAAGGTCAGAAAAGAGGAGAAGAAATTGCGAGCCTCATATACCCGCCGCAGAGATGAATCTGATCACTGATTGCTTCTCCGATTGAAATGCAGCTCCGGACATCTCTGTGCATCTCCCTTGGGATCATCGCTCACAGGAGAGGCAGGCACAGTGAGACGATGAGGCAGATTTCCTGTCTGCCAAGCCTCTCCTCCCTAACGGGGGATCTCAGATCCTGTGAAGCACACCATGACAAGGACTTGGAAGGAAGAGGCACAGACCCGTCCTCATCGCGAACACTCCATAGACGGCAATTGAGCAGCCAGATGTCGACAAGGTTGGTTTGCAACAGAAATCTGCCCTTATCCCCTTAGTAGAATCTCACACTCTGGAGGGAACGTATGAGGCTGTCACACTCTAGAGAGCACTCAAGCATGAAATAATGGTTTAATAAGGTGAGGTCCCATTGTTGTGATGGTTGATCATTCACCAATGATGCCGCTTGCCTTCTAGTCGGCACCCTTGTATTTAACATACAGTTGGCATTTTTTCCGGCTGTTGTGGGCATTGCAGGGAATCCATTTTGGGTTTTTATCTACGACATCCACCAGATACCCTTTTTATGTCAAAATGGCAGTCAAATTCACATTCATAAAGAAAGGACTAATCACTCCATACTGTAACACAGAAAGAGAGATAGGACTTTGCCTCACAACATACCACAAAAAGGAAGAAAGGACCAATCATTACATATCACATATAGAAAGTGACATAAGACTACGCTCCAAAGCTGATCCATACATAGAAAGAGTGATAGGATCACTTCTCAGAGGTTAGATATCAACGGATAACAGGCAGCCAATATGGACTGGTCTCATTAACAATGGGTTACTCCCTAGCGAAACCAGACTACATCCTATGGTACCCAAGTCCACATGTACAAAGGTGAGATTCTTACCTAGCCCTATCTTAACTACCCAGTACTATACTTTTGCCGTACCTAGACCAACTTGGGCCTAGCCCTAATCTCCCCTTTCTCCCTTCCCACCCTTCACTCCCCCTCATTACCTCCCCTCCTATCATACTTTACAGCAATTTACCCAATTCCATCCCTGCCTACATAAGATTTGCCCCTTAAACGGCCCAAATGCATCACCCCTCATAACTCCTTAACCCACACCCTCACCAAACATCACTGCTCTAGCACTATCTCCCTTCCTCCTTCACCCCCCACTTCCTCACCTAACATCACCTTTCTAGCACAATCTCCCTACCTTTTTTACCCTTACAGATAAGCATCAACTCCACTATCGAGCTTAGAAAACAACATACATATACCATTAAGTACCCCCCAACCTTTTAAAAAAGCAGCTAAGTACTTTAAACATAATCTCTTAAAATCACACCGAGACACCAATCTCAGATCTCTACTTCTCAACAAACAAAGGTTATATAACTAATGACATTTTTTTACACAAAGAGAAGAGCCCAATGGGAGAAAGCTGTTTTCGCCCTGTGTTCAGTCTCCTGCTCTAGGAAAAGAGCACATGGTCTAAAGATCTCTATCATCCCCTCACCAATTTATAGAGCTGCAGCAACAATCACCATTTATCATAATGGGATCATCCTCATTCAATCATCAGACCGCAACTTAATCCTACATGTTAACATCTTTCCTCTCATCAAAGAAAAAGTCTTCAGACCCTATCCCCCTTCCCAGTCTCTCCCAGTTCCAGCACGGCCCCTAACTCCCGTCCTTAATCTCACTCAAGGCATTCACTTCTTACGACCCAACCTTTATATACACCCACCCAAGCTCCAGCAGACACCCTAGGTTAAGATAACCACCCCCTAACTCCAACATTACCCAACCTACACCTCATACCCAAACAAGTAGCATCTCTTACAATCTGACACCAAATACCATGAACATCTCCACAGCCCTAACCTCACGTCACATTCACCTGTTACATGCCTCTCTGCCTCCCGCTGTTTTACCCCCTCTCCTGATAACTATTCAGTTAGATCTCACTACGACAACTCAGATTACTGTAACTCTCCAAGCCCCATCCATGGCCCAACCACCCCTCCCCTACCACCAGGCCAAACAATAAGCATACAAACCACACCAGACCCCAGACTCGATGAAATCTTACTTTCATTGCAACAAGTCAAAGATGACCTCCAAATATTACAGGGCCTGATTTTACATCAACCTAAGATCAGACGATATGAGAAGGACTCTAGTATGAACCTCCACAGTAACCGCTCCCCATACCCCCACGAGTTTAACTAACGACCCCCGAAGCATCCGCCCCCAAGATGGTCAACAGTACTTTACCCCAATGCCACAACCCGACTAGTCCGAAGGAAGAATCCTCTATCATCCAGTGATATACACTTCCTACTCTGCTCTTATGATCTCCCTCATCCCAGGTTTGGTGGTCTTTAGTTGGCATAGGTAGGTACCTGTGACAAATAGGGACCTTGCATCTAGTCAGGGTAAGGAGCTTCACTCCTAAAATAACCCCTGCTCACCCCCTTGGTGGCTTGGCACGAGCAGGCAGGCTTATCTCAGAGGCAGTGTAAAAAGCATTTGTGAGCACATACAGATACAGTGACAACAATACAAATGGACACCACACAGGTGGTATTATAAAAATAAGTATTTTTATATAGACTTAACACAAGACCAAACAACAAAAATCTACAATACTGTACTCAAAAATTGTCTCTCAAGTGTTATAAAATAGCTCAGTTCTTTCAAGTTGTAAATGCATCACTTTACTCTCAATGTACCTTAGATGCGTAGCGCAAAGAAAACAAAAGGGTTGCAGGGAAGGTGATGCGTCGGTTCCTTACTGCTGTGCAGGGGAGTTGATGCTCACTTCCTTACTGTATGAGGAGTTGATGTGTCGGTTTCTTATTGCTCTCCGGTGCGATGTGATACGCTGGCACCTCGATGCGATACTCTTCTCCAGTGCAATGCGACAAAATGGCATCTTGGTTGCGATGCAACAACGTTGGTGTGATGCGTGCACGCCTGACGGCCTTGTGGCGACTCAATGATCTTTGGAGCCGCGACAGGCCCTGCGACGCGCTTCTCCGGTGATGCGACGATGACCTCTGTGGCAGCGTCCCGCTTCTCCGGCGATGCGCCGCTCTTCGGCGATGCGATGATGACAGCGGCAGCAGCGGCTCGCTTCCTCGGTGGTGCGATGACAGCAGCTGCGGCAGCCATGCACTTCTCATTGTTGTGTCGTGCTTCCAGGTACCCGGTGACAAGCAGTCTCTCAGAAGGCCCAGCAAAACAGTAGGTATTTCAATTCCCAGCAAGGGAATTCAGGGGGGAGCTGGGGTTGGTGAAGTCTTGTATCCCTGAGACTTCAGCCAGGAGGCAAGCTCTAGTTCAAGCCCTTGGAGATTCTTCTTCAAGTTGATAGAAAGCACACTCAGTCCTTTTCTCCTATCTTTAGTAATGAAGCAACTACTGCAGGCCAACCCCCAAACACACAGCACAGGGGTAGTCTCCTCCTTCAGCTTCCTGGTTCTTCTCTTCAGCAAAGGTTTGTCTTTATTAAGCCTGGGCAAAGCACTACACTACGCTTGCGTAGTTTGCGAAGTTCGCGCTACTTCGCACTACGCGAACTGCGCGTAGCACAGTGCGAACACGCGTAGCGTAGTGTTGCGTAGTGCTGCAGTCATTTTTTGCTTGCCCGCGGTCCTCAATGTCAAGTTGGCGACCGCGAGCAAGCAAAATGACATCCCGGCGAGACTTTTTCCTTGTTCGCGATCAGCAACATCACGTTGGCGATCGCGAGCATGGAAAATAAACCTCCCGCCGAGATTCCCAACGCGAGGAGGTCAGGTTTCTCATTGCGAGTGGTCGCGTATGCTCGTGACCGCTCGCGATGAGAAACTACCAGTTCGCGTTGAGAAAGCTGCCGCTCGAGTAAAAATCTACTCGAGCAGCAGAAAACTACAGCTTGCACTGTGCAAGATGCCATTTTCAATGATTGCACAGTGCCGGTTGCTTGTCCGCACTGTGCAATCATTGAAAACGACATTTGGCACAATGCGAACAAGGTACTACGCAGTTCGCGAAGTGCTACGCGTAGCTCGCGTAGTGCGAACTGCACTTTGCGTAACTTCGCGAAGTGCTACTTCGCGAACTACGCCCAGGGTTAGTCTTGATTCCCAGAAGTGATCTAAAGTTCTTGGGTCTGGGTCCCAATATTTATACTCCTTTTCCCTATGTTCTCTGAAGGCAGAGAGGCCTTTGCCTAGTCCAAACCAGTTCTGGTCAGTCCTGGAGCACTTTGTTGACATGTCTCCTACTTTCCTTTCACAGTGCAGGGCAGGGACATCAGACACACCACAGGAGGTGGAGCCAGCATTGTGGAGGGAAGGCCCAGCCCTATTCAGGTCCCAGGTGCAACTCCTCCCATCCACCTAGATGCAGATCTCTCTATTCACCACTGGGCTGACTCACTCTGTCTCCTGGAATCCCCAAACCCTGTCACTCAAACCCCAGACAAGGAATACACAGCCTAGCAAAGGCAGGTGTGAATGGTTAGACAAGAACATACCTACTTTCTAAAAGTGGTATTTTCAAACACAGAATGTTTAAAACCAACTTCACCAAAAGATGAATCTATCATTCTGAGTTCAGGCATACTAAACCCAAGTTTCTACCATGTTCCCTGAGTCAGTTAGGATTATAAAATGTAATAATCAAACTGCCCATTCTGGCCTATGGAGAACAGGTTGCCTTGCAATAGTGAAAAACAAATATGGCTGTAATTCACTATTTTGATATGCCACACACATCAGGGCATGTCCTACCTTTTGCCTACAATGCACCCTGCCCTTGGGACTACCAAAGGGGTGACTAATATGTATAAAAGGGAAGGTTTAGGGACTGGCAAGTGGGTGCACTTGCCCAGTCAGCTTGGCAGTACAAGACTGCACACAGGTTCTGCAATGGCAGACCTGAGACACACTTTACAAGCTGCTCCGGTGGGTGGCACAATCAGTGCTGCAAGCCCACCAGCAGCATTGGTTACAAGCCCTGGGCACACACTGAGCACTGTACTAGGGTCTGACAAGTAAACCAATCAAGCCAATCATGAAGTCACTAATCCATACATAAATTTACCATAAGGAGCACTTGCACTGTGGCACTGAACAGAAGTGGCACAGTGCCCAAAGCATCTTTAACCAGCAAAAACAAATGAGGCAACAGCAAAAAATGGAAGGGAGACCCACGCCAATGGTGCCAGGTCTAACACGTATTCCCTCCAGCTAAAATGTGGGGAGAACTACCCTACCTCCTGGGAGTTCTCATCACTAAGGCGGAAAAATCTGAACAGACCATCAGCATTGGTGTGTTCTGTACCAGGGCGGTGTTCCACCATTAAATCCATCCCCTGTATGGAATTGGACCACCTCAACAGCTTTGGATTCTCACCCCTGATCTGCATCAACCATCTGAGGGGCCTGTGGTCTGTCTGAACCCGGAAGTGAGTCCCAAACAAGTATGGTCTCAACTTCTTCAGTGCCCAGACCACAGCAAATGCCTCACGCTCAATTGCACTCCACCTCGGTTCCTGTGGAAGTAACCTCCTACTGATGAAGGCTACAGGTTGATCTAGGCCCTCCTCAATAATCTGCGATAGAACATCCCCGCACCATGCTCTGAAGCGTCTGTTTGCACCATAAACTCTATTGAGAAGTTGGGTGCCAGGAGCACGGGCGCCGTGGACATGGCAATCTTCAGGGCATCAAAAGCTTTCTGACAGTATCAGTCCAAATCAATCTCTTGGGCTGCTTCCTGGAAGTCAGCTCTGTCAAGGGTGCAACAATGCTGCCAAACCCCTTGACAAAACTCCTGTAATACCCGGTGAGTCCTAAAAAGGCTCTCACCTCTGTCTGGGTCTTGGGGGGTTCCCAAGCCAGGATGGTTTCAATCTTGGGCTGTAGGGGCACCACCTGGCCGCTCCCAACCTGGTGTCCCAAGTACAACATGGAACCCTGGCCGATCTGGCACTTACTCGCCTTGATCGTGAGGCCTGCTCTCCACAGCACCATCAACACTTCCCAGAGGTGGCGCAGATGTTCTTCCCAACTGGCGCTGAACACTGCAATGTCATCCAGGTAGGCGGCAGAGAACTCATCCAGTCCAACCAACACCTGGTCGACCAACCTCTGAAAGGTGGCAGGGGCATTCTTCATCCCAAAGGGCATAACCCAGAATTGGTACTGCCCATCTGGTGTGGGGAATGCTGACCTCTCTCTTGCCCCACCAGTCAAGGCGATCTGCCAGTACCCAGACGTTAAGTCAAACGTGCTGAGGTACCAGGCAGCCCCTAACCGATCAATGAGCTCATCAGCTCTGGGGATGGGGTGCGTGTCAGTCCTGGTGACTGAATTGAGCCCTCGGTAGTCCACACAGCACCGCAGTTCTGGCGTGACACCTGGTGCGGCAGCCTTTGGGACTAAGACCACTGTGCTGGCCCAAGGATTGTTAGAGAACTCAATCACCCCTAACACAAGCATCTTGGTGACCTACTCCTAGATGCAAGCTCTCACCCTGTCAGTCACCCTGTAAGTTATGTGCTTGACAGGAGGACTGTCCCCAGTGTCTACATCATGGATGCACCAATCAGTGACACTGGGAATTAGGGAGAACAGGTCAGAAAACTGTCCCAGCAACTGGTGACAGTCGTTCTGTTGCTCAGGAGTCAAGGTGGCAAAGAGGTTTACTCCATCCACTGACCCATATTGCTCTGTTGCAGACAGGAGGTCAGGAAGAGGCTCAGTCTCCTCCTCCATTCCAGCATCTGTTGCTAGGAACATGCCCACTTCGGACCTCTCTAAGTGAGGCATCAGGCGGTTGACATGCAGGACCCGCAAGGGGTTCCTGGGAGACTGCAAGTCCACCAAGTATGTAACCGGACTCTTGCGCTCCACCCCCTTAAATGGTCCGGTCCACTTATCTTGGAGCGCACAGGGCTCCACTGGGGCCATGACCCAAACCTTTTGTCCTGGCTGAAACTCGATCAAGTGGCATTCACATTGTGCCAGCGTTTCATCTCTTCCTGGCTGGCTTCCATGTTTGCCTCCGCAACTTTCCTGAAACGCCGAGTCTTGGGGAGGTTTCCTGGGAGATTACTCCCAGCCTTCCTTGACCAGACTCAGAGGCCCTCTTACCGGGTGACCATAGAGCAGCTCAAAGGGACTGAACCCTAAGGAATTCTGTGGCACCTCACGGTAAGCAAACAACAGGCATGGCAGGAAGACATCCCACTTACACCTCATAGGCACGCCTAGGCCAATAATTATGCCCTTAAGGGTCCGGTTGAATCTCTCAACCTGCCCATAACCCTGAGGTGGTAAGGAATGGTGAACTTATGGGTCACCCCACACTCCTCCCACAGAGACTTCATGTACTTGGAGATTAAATTAGTTCCCCTATCGGACACCACCTCTCTGGAGAATCCCACATGGGAGAAAATCCCCATCAGTGACCGTCCCACCACAGGGGCCATCACTGTCCTGAGCCGGATGGCCTCAGGGTACCTGGTGGCATGGTCCACCAAGACCAGGATGAACCTGTTGCCCATGGCTGTCTTGGGATCCATAGGCCCCACAATATCAATGCCCACTCTCTCAAATGGGGTACTCACAACGTGAAAGGGCTGTGGTGGGGCCTTAATCTCCCCCCCACTCTTCCCACCTGCCTGGCAAGTCTCACATGTCCTGCAGTGAGCATCTGAGCTCCTGCGTATCTGGGGCCAACAGAAGTGGGTGACCAGCCTTTCAAAGGTCTTGGTCTGCCCCAGATGTCCAGCCAGTGGCACATCATGAGCCAACCCCAGTAGGAAGGTCCTGAAGCGCTGGGCTACCACCAGCACACGGGCTGACCCAGGCTCAACAACCTTAGGCTCGCTGTAAATGAGGTAATTCTCCCAATAGATCCAATGTGACCCTGTCTGATCACCTGCTGCCTGGGCGGCGGCCTGTCACTGCACCCCCTCAAGAGAAGGGCAGGTTTTTTTTGGCTTGCAAAATTCCTCCCTGGAGGGCCCCCCTTCCTGCTGCCAATTGGTCAGCTCTGGTAGGTCCCCCAGTTCAGCCACGTGTTCCCCTGTAGGTTCCAGGGCATCCCCCTCAGGATCTGCTCCCTCTGGGACCACGGGAACCACGGGGGCCTGTTTTCCATGCCCCCTACCCCTTGTCTTTAAGGCAGGGGCCTGGGCCATAATTGCAGGCTCCAGGCTCTCCTGAATACCCTTCTGAGCTGTCATGGACTGAGTGGTCGCACATGCCCACTAAGGAAGGCCCAACATTTCCAAATGAGACTTTCTCTCCAGCGTAGCCCACGGGGAGTGCTCTAGATCATTCCCCAGCAGGCAGTCTACAGGCATGGCGGGCCTCACAGCCACTTGAAGAGTTCCTGAGACCCACCCCACTCGAAGAGAACCTGAGCCACCTAACACTGGCGCTCTGAGTTGTCTACTGCCATTACGGGACAAAATGCATGGGGGACAACCTGCTCTTTGGACACCAACCTGGAGCTGACAGCAGTCACACTAGCTCCGGTGTCCCTGAGAGACTCCACCCTATGGTCATTGATGGTCACCCACTGCCGGTTCGTCTTAGTGTTATCAGGCAGTGTGGGGTTAGAGACCTTCTCAAAGATACCTAGCGAGTCAAGGGTTAACTCTACGGGATCCCACCCACCTTGGACCTCCACCTCCTGCCCCCCAGGGCTACACTGGCAATCTGTCAGGATGGTGTACGGGGTGGTGCACGAGGGGGTGCATTGGGGTCCCTCTGGGGACACTGGGGATCATAATACCGGTGGCCTTCTTGACCATACTTGAAACAAGTGAGTAGCCCCCTCTGAACAGGCCTACCTGTCGGGGACACTGATTTCTTCTCAGGGGGAGGCTGGGACACCACTGCTTGGTTCTCTAGGGAATTACTTTGGGGCCCTCTCTGGAACTCTCTCAGCTTACCCTTGCCCCCCCACTTCTCTGCTGGGGACCCTGCTCACCTCTGGTGAAGTATCCCACAAAAACTTTGCGGACCCGGGAACTCACCCAGCAGTCCGCCTCCTCAGCAAGCTTCCTAGGGTTCGGTAGCTTGCTATCAATCAGGTCATGGCGTAGCTCTAGAAAATAGTTACTAGAAAAATCCTCCCACGCAAACAAATCATACAACTGCTCAAAAGTTTCCACTTTGCTACCTTTTACCCAGCGATCCATTGCTCTCCAGAAATATGACACATATTCAACCCATTTTGTACCCTCTAACTTCTTACAGGTTCCAAACCTCTGCCTGTACATTTCTGGAGTCAAACCATAACGGGTCATCAAAGCTTCCTTCATATGGGCATACACCATCCTGTTCTCCTCAAGCAGGTCCAACAGGGTATCCCTACCATCACTCACAAGTGTCCTTAATGACAGCTTTAGGAATATAAACTCTACTCTCAGGAGTTACTAAAGGTATGCTGCCACCAGAGGGGGAGACCGGGACACTTCTCTCCCTGATCTCGATCTCCCTCAACATTCTCTCATGATCCATTTTCATTTTCTCAAGTTCAATTGACAATCTATTCTTCTCAATGTCTAACTTCTGACTCTCAAGGTACTTCTGACCTTTCAATTTAGCCATCTCCAAACTATGCCTCCTATCTCTCTCCCTGTCCTCCAGCTCTTCCGGGGTCAGGCTCCTTTGGGATACACTAGTACCTGGTTTGGAGGATGTTCTATCACCCCCCTCACTACTGCATCATCCTGCTGCCCTCCAGTGTTCTCTTCCTCATCCCGAGTAGACTCTCTCACTTCCCACCAGGCCTTCAGCGCCTTCTGGTACTCCTCACTCCTAGAGAGGCCTATCACGGGGACTACAAATTGCTTACAAAATTACTTCAGCTGTCTGGCAGTATAGGTATCTAATCCTTCCTCCTAAAAGGTGAGATCCTCCGAAGCATTGGACGTGGGCTTTTCTCTACTAGCAGTACTCATGGCTGCTATCAACAATTCAATACTTAGACAACCAACCGAACAATACTAAAAAAAAGTTTATGGCTGTGCTTTGGTCTACACTCACCAGTGGTGTTTACCAGTTATTGTACGTGGATCATAAATGCAAGTCCTGATCCTCACCGCTGATCGCCAATGTTAGAAATGGGGGTCTCCAGTTGGCAATGGCTGACGCCAATGTTCAAATAGGGACCCTTCTTCCTAAGTCAGGGCAAGCGGGCTACCCCCTTTGAAAACCCCTGCTCAACCCTGTGGTAACGTAGCACGAGAAGTTAGGCCTATCTCAAGAGACTTTCACCCAATGATGGCTACTAAAGCTGGGAATATGAAGAAAATGTCATTTAATTTATTTGATGCCCCATTGTTTCCAATTGTCTTCAGCACAATGTGGTTGAGGATTCATAATCCAGAGCTAAATTGGGTTTCCTCTGGAAGTGTAACTCAATTCAACATTATCTATGGAGCATTGTTTTACTAATACCCATTCAGAGTGTGTGCAGTCTTGAACTTGTTTTGATGTAAAACCGAACTGAGCTAAGACGATTGCAGAATAGATTTGATGCATGGAGAAGTTCCTTTGAATGACAAAATCTGTTCCCTGACTGTTAGAAATGGGGGTCTCCAGTTGGCAATGGATGGCACCAATGTCCAATGGGGACCCTTCATCCTAAGTCAGGGCAAGTGGGCTACCCCCTTCGACAACTCCTGCTCAACCCTGTGGTAAATTAGCATGAGCAGTTAGGCCTGTGTGCAGCATTTATGACCATGTACAATAAGACAGCAACAGCACCACTAAAGGACACAACTCAGGTAGTTATAGAAAAATAATATGTTTATCTAACAGTTTAAGTTGAAATTCTCAAAGCGTTTCAACAACTACAATTCACCTCAACCCGTAGGGACTCCAAAAGGCAATTACGTATTCAGCAGAAAGGGACACTGACTAAGTTCAAGTCTGGGCTGCAGAGGTCCGTAGCATGCATCCACAATGATTCAGGCACTCGGGACAGACGGGCTCTCAGCGGCAGCAGCACATGGCTTCCGTGGCCCGGGCTGGTGGTGGCGATGACTCTCATCGTGCAGCTCCGTGGTGGGCTTACAGCGGCAGCAGCTCTCTCTTAGCTGCGGCGGCCCACAAGACGACAGCAACAATCCTCGACAAGGGTGCACAAGGTGTGGGTACACAGCGGGAGCAGCACTCTCTTAGCTGCGGTGGCCCACAGGGCAAATCCCAATGATGCAAAGTTGATAAAGGTGCGGGCTCTCAGCGGCCACAGCTCTCTCTTAGCTGCGGCGGCCCAGCGGACACATCACAAAGATGCAAAAGTTGACAAAGGTGTGGGCACTCAGCGGCAGCAGCTCTCTCTTAGCTGCGGTGGCCGGCAGGACAAATCACGATGGTTCAAAGTGGCAAAGGGTGCAGCACTCAGCACAGCAGCTCTCTCTTAGCTGCGGCGGCCCAGAGGTCAAATCACAATGATGCAAAGTGGCAAAGGATGCACGCACTCAGCGGCAGCAGCTCTCTCTTAGCTGTGATGGCCCACAGGACGAATCACGATGATGCCCAGTGGCAAAGGGTGCAGGCACTCAGCGGCAGCAGCTCTCTCTTTAGCTGTGGCAGCCCACAGGACAAACCACGATGATGAAAAACATTGCCAAGGGTGCAGGCACTCAGTGGCGGCAGCTCTCTCTGTTAGCTGCAGCGGCCCACATGGATCCAGCAAAAATGTTCAAGGGTTCAGATTCAGGCGGGTCTCAGCGGTGGCAGCTCTCTCTTAGCTGCAGCGGCCCACATGGATCCAGCAAAAGGTTCAAGGGTTCAGATTCAGGCGGGCTCTCAGCGGCGGCAGCTCTCTCTTAGCTGCAGCAGCCTGCACAGGTTCAGCAAAAGTTTGAAAGGTGCCCAGTCAGCGGTCCTCACAGTAGAACTAGAGGCTCTGGACTACTCAACGGAGGTCTCACATGCAAGCAGAACTCCTCGCACAGGAATTTCGACGGCAGACAGGGTGAAGTCTAATGTCCCCGAGACTTCTGTTGGAGGTGCTCTCGATTCAGGCCCTCGGGTAGTTTCTTCGGCAAACTTTGTGAAAATTTCAAAGTTCT
This sequence comes from Triturus cristatus, assembly GCF_964204655.1. Classification (NCBI taxonomy): domain Eukaryota; kingdom Metazoa; phylum Chordata; class Amphibia; order Caudata; family Salamandridae; genus Triturus; species Triturus cristatus. Next base: position 1,123,518,174 of record NC_140590.1, on the reverse strand, counting down.
TTCCTCTGTTCACTCGGACAGAGTTTCGTCTTGACATCCAGAAGGAACACACTCTGTGAAATGTCCAGTGCAGCATTTTATACCTAAAAAGTCTTTGCTCTCTAAGGTCGTAAATCACTGACTCCAGTCAAAACCAGTTTGATGGGGTCGGGGAGCACTTGGTTTATGAGGTGACATCCTGCCCTTTCAGAATGAGGGGGTCTGCTATCAGACGCCCAGTGGGAGGTGGAGCCATCACTGACCTTCCCCAGACTCTGAATACCGTTCTCTCTCTCCAGCCAGGTCTGACCCAGCTGGTCCTGCTGCTCCAAAGCCAGACGGCCAATACACATACTTGCAAAGCCTACAGTAAAGCTTAGGCAAGAAACTACCGCATTTTCAGGAGAGGCATTTCTAAACGTGGGATATATAAACGGTCCTTACTAAAAGGTGTCTCTCAATGTCCTGAGCACAAACGTATCAAACTCGAAGTTCCTATCAGGTTCCTGGGGCCAGATAGGATGATAGAAAGTAATCCTCAACCGGCCCAGTCTGGCCTATGAGAACGGATCAAGTCCCAGTAGCGACAGTGAAATGGAGGGTAACTCACTATTGGACATGCTACACAGATCTAGGCATTATCGTTATACTAAGTCATTCAGTCATTTATATAGAGGGAGCATTTGCGCTGTGGCACTGATTAGCAGTGGCACGGCTCCCGTAGCATCGAAATCCAGCCAACATAAAAAAATAGGAAGAGGAGAGGGGAAAGGAGACCAACGCCAATGATGTCAGGTCTAACACTGACCATAGCTGAGAATGAAGCTCTTTATTCATATATGCAGAAAATCTTAGAGAAAAGTTTCCTCCGGCACCATAAATCAATTATCAGATTTATTGTGGAATGAATGCTATGTATTCATTACAGAGAATTAAATGCCATCATTGTAGGAAACCATTATCCACATCCTGTCCTATCTGTACATCTTATCACACGCAATATGTCAAGATATCTTCCAAATCAGATCTCAGAGGAGATATGGAGGAGGATATTTGAAGGGGATAAATGAAAAATGACTTTCAAGTATCTCAATATGCCCTTTGGTTTCTGCAATACCCCCTCTGACAACCAGCACTTTCCGAATGATATATTATGAGACATTCTGGATGTATGCATGGTTGTTACCTTCCATGACATTTAATATATTCATCTACTTTAGATGAACATTAAAGTGAAGTAATATAGATACTTACACAATTTTAGATTTACTGCTTTTGCCACAAATGTTACATATTTCACAAAACATGTTGTTTCTAGCACAAATGGAGGGAAACAGTTTAGGACTTGGCCTTTGACCAGGCCCTATGCCCTGCCTATTTTACAACAAAGGCAATGGTCAGGCTTTTGGCTATGTGAAATAGCATTGTAGATTGCTTATTTTAATCTCTTTTTGTCTGTGTCTTCAAATTTTGACCCAAGTCCTTTTCTGCTATGACCAAGGCAAAAACAAACCTTCATGTCAAAAGAGCTCACTGAATGTAATCAAAGGACTGTGCACCGGACCCTCAAATGCAGAAATCAATTATTGAATTGTACAGGGTAGCCTGGCACCTCACTTATCATTCCAGGGAGCTCTCTGCTCAGAACCTATGTGCATGGACAGCAGGCCTTTTGATTTCGTTTTTTGTTTTTAAGGAATCTCAAATCTGGATCCAAGTACCTGACTCCCAGAGCAAACCCATGCTAACCAGATGTGCAAGCCCTCTGGGCACAGTATCTGGCCTACAGCCAGAACTTGGACTAAGGCTTGCCCCACATATAATAGCAGTGCATACTTGTGGCCACTTATAATGGCCTCTAGGCATGGTAGCTGGCTTTTTTCTATTTTCCCTGGCCCTCTGCCCAACCAAAATGTCATTCACGTAGGCTGTATGCAGGGTCTGACGTTTGGCAAAGCCATGACCCCCAGCACAGCTGTTGACATAGCTCTGTGTGCAATATTAATGATTTTTTGTGTCATCATCATCTTCAAAATCTTTATTCGACTATTAAAAAACAGCCATCAAATCACACACAATATAATACAACAAAAGATTTGGAGCATATTAAAAAGATAAAGACATTGATGTCATTCATTAATAGTTTATAACGCAATACTTTCCCTCTCGGTAATCGATTTTAAAATGAACAGGGCAGTATTACAACATGTCAGAGGATCCTCTAAGCTTACAAAGAATTTCATTGCAGTTTTATGGGACCTGATTCCACGGTTAACAAACAGGGGCTTCAGATAAAATTATCTAAAATCACAGTAACATTTACAGAACAATAAAAAGTGCAGTGTACTTTGTTTACTCTTATTATCACACGGGCAAGGTACCATAGCTGAAGGGGGTGTCTTCATTTTTGGAAAAGCGACACAATAATGTACAATACCACATCTCAGCCTCAGTAAGACAAATCAATGCTGTGCATGAGTCACGTGCAACAGATGGCCATTAACTCCCTCTTCTAGCATATATGATTTATATAGAGCCACAGTCGGTTTACTCAATTCATATTTTACCCTAAGGTTCTGTCTAAATGACAGAAAAGAGGCCTTGATCTTTTTCTTTGTAATAGTTAATATTTTTTAGGGTCCGACCATACAGACGTATTAAACAAATTCCAATGAGGTTTTAATAACCAGGGACTTTTCGGAGCAAGTTTAAGCAATCTAAGATAATAGACCTGGTAAAAGCAGTTTCTTCATATCTCCAGATTTGTGCCCATAATAATAAAGGTCCTACCGTAAAGATGTCCTCCAAAAATTGCAACTCCACCTTGTGATGTGCAATGGTATTTGATACAGAAGATGGTAAACACAACAAGCGTTTTAAGAAGCAGTTTTCTTCAGTTTGCAGCACAACACTGTTTATGTAGCCCCAAAGTCCTGCCCCATATAGCAGTACTTACATCTTTAGCTTTATAAATGGTTACCATCTCCTTCACTGGTCGTTTGCCCAATTTGGTCACAAATGTGTAAATCCCTTGGTTGGTCCTACTCATTTTAGATCTTGTATTTACAATGTGTTGGGACCATGTACCATTATCTGAAAATAGTATACCAAGGTAGGAGAAGGAGTTTACTGTACAAATTGGGATACCATCTGTAAAAAATGGTTTTACGGGGTTTCTTTTTTAACCCACATATCATGGTGAATGTTTTCGATTTGTTAATTATTTTCCTCCGTTGTTTCATAAAACCTGAGAAACCATCCATCAGTCTTTGGAGGCCTACTGGGGTCTGTGCCAATAGTACTGCGTTGTCCGCATATATACAGGTATTGGACGACCAGCCACCCTGGATGCATCAGCTTGTATTTTTTGTAAATAAATATTGACCTCATTAATAAAAAGGGAGAATAAAATTGGAGCTAGCATGCATCCTTGTCGTATACCCCATCCCACTTTGAATTTAGGTATACTAGTTTATTTTTCATATAGACGTGAAAGAAAGCGATCAGTCGGTCAAGGTTTGCCATAGTAAATTGTAGTCAACTAAATCAAAAGCACTACCCAAATCAGCAAAACATCCATCATTTTTTTGCTCACCATGCCATTGCAGATTGGACCCAACCAAATGCAAATCAGTCTTGACCGTGCGTACAATGGAAACAGTCCAACCCGAACTGCCAGGGCAGGTGCTCCCTGGACTGGAAACAATCATCCTAGGACCGGTTTCAGACTTTCAGCCCTCATCAGCCAGGATAGCTTGACTCCAGTGGCATGGAGGGCACGGGACCCACGTCTGGGCATAACAGTCCCACTCGGAGGGACAAATTCAAAAAGAACAATTGATGGACAGATTGCAGAACAATGTCATACATTCACCCCAGTACAGAGATTGGGGACGAGATTTTTTCTCACCATGTTATTCCAGTTTGGACCCAGCCATGTTCAAATCAGTCTTGACCCTGCGCCCAGTGGGAACAGTCTAGCCCGAACTGCCAGGCTAGGTCCTCCCTGGACTGGAAACAAGCATCCAAGGACCGGTTTCAGGCTTTCAGCCCTCATCAGCCAGTATAGCTTGACTCCAGTGGCATGGAGAGAACGGTACCCACGTCTGGGCATATCCGTCCACCTCGGGGTGACAAATGAAAAAGATGAATTGATGAACAGAATGTAGAACAATGTCATACATTCACCCCAGTACAGAGATCTGGGCCTTGATGCATCGTTTTTTTGCTCACCATGCCATTCCAGTTTGGACCCGGCCATATGCAAATCAGTCTTGACTCTACACACAATTAGAGCAGTCCAGCCCGAACTGCCAGGCCAGGTCCTCCCTGGAATGGAAACAAGCATCCTAGGAAGGGTTTCGGGCTTGCAGCCCTCATCAGTTAGGATAACTTGACTCCAGTGGCATGGAGAGCACAGGACCGACGTCTGGGCATATCCGTCCCACTCGGGGTGAGAAATGCAAAAAGAACAATTGATGGACAGAATGCGGAATAATGTCATGCATTCCCCCCTTTGCAGAGATCTGGGCCTAGATCGATCATTTTTTTGCTCACCATGCCATTGCAGATTGGACCCAACCAAATGCAAATCAGTCTTGACCGTGCGTCCAATGGGAACAGTCCAGCCCGAACTGCCAGGCCAGGTTCTCCCTGGACTGGAAACAAGTATCCTAGGACCGTTTTCGGTCTTTCAGCCCTCATCAGCCAGGATAGCTTGACTCCAGAGGCATGGAGGGCACGGGACCCACGTCTGGGCATACCTGTCCCACTCGGGGTGACAAATTCAAAAAGAACAATTGATGGACAGATTGCAGAACAATGTCATACATTCACCCCAGTACAGAGATCTGGGCTGAGATTTTTTCTCACCATGTTATTCCAGTTTGGACCCAGCCATATTCAAATCAGTCTTGACCCTGCGCCCAATGGGAACAGTCTAGCCCGAACTGCCATGCTAGGTCCTCCCTGGAATGGAAACAAGCATCCAAGGACCGGTTTCGGGCTTACAGCCCTCATCAGCCAGGATAGCTTGACTCCATTGACATGGAGAGAACGGGACCCACGTCTGGGCATATCCGTCCACCTTGGGGTGACAAATGAAAAAGAATAATTGATGGACAGAATGCAGAACAATGTCATACATTCACCCCTGTAGAGAGATCTGGGCCTTGATGCATCGTTTTATGCTCAGTCACCATGCCATTCCAGTTTGGACCCAGCCATAAGCAAATCAGTCTTGACTCTGCACCCAACTGGAGCAGTCCAGCCTGAACTGCCAGGCCAGGTCCTCCCTGGACTGGAAACACTCATCCTAGGAACGGTTTCAGGCTTTCACCCCTCATCAGCCAGTATAGCTTGACTCCAGTTACATGGAGAGCACGGGACCCACGTCTGGGCATATCCGTACACTTCGGGTGAGAAATGCAAAAAGAATAATTGATTGACAGAATGCAGAACAATGTCATACATTCACCCCAGTGCAGAGATCTTGGCCTTGCTGCATCATGCCATTCCATCCTCGGGGTGACAAATTCAAAAAGAACAATTAGATGGACAGAATGCAGAACAATGTCATACATTCACCCCAGTATAGAGATCTGGGCCTAGATCCATAGTTTATTTGCTCACCATGCCATTCCAGTTTGGACCCAGCCATATGCAAATCAGTCTTGACTCTGCACACAATTGGAAGGTTGGGCAGGCATCGGTGCTGAATGTCCTCCATGACCACACTAAACTGCACACACAGGGCATGTCAGCAATGATGTCTGACCAACGCAGGATTCTGCGGTCCATGGACTCTTCACTGAGGGCAGCAGGGGTGACAGGGGCAGGGGGTGCAAACCAACATTTTTTACACAGTTTTGGCATTTTACTGGGACATAGCCTATTTTTTAAATATTGTTTGTGCTTCTAACCTTCTTCCAGTTAATGGTAGAAATGGGTATGAAAGCAATAATGGATCCTGGTAAACTATACATTTTAGAAAAGTACACAAAATTAAAAATTCAGCAAGGGGTCCTTTGTGTAGATCCTTCAAGGTTTCTTTATAGAAACTAACAGTACAAAATAGGAAAACTTGAAATTGAGTTAAAACACCATTTGTGCCAACATTTTCACCTGTAACTTCTTCTAAATATGACAGATGTTTGAAAGCAGTATACCATTACATCCCCTGGACCTTTCCATTTGTGGGGATATATAGAACTTGTAGGTTCACTAAGAACCCGACGAACCCAGAGCCAATACCTGAGCCGTGTCTTGCAATGATTTTTTTAATATGTACTGGGTATATAGCAATTCATTTGGGAAAATTATACCGTGAAAAATTGGCATGAAAGACACCTATGTATTTCTGAAATCAGAACAAAATATAGAGTTTAGAAACAGTAGCTATTTGCACATTTCCAGAATTGTGAGTACCCATACTAGCATGAGAATTATAGTAAATTTTTCAAAGTGACTTCTTTTTTACACATTGTCTTTCATTTGTAAGGCTGAAATGCTTCAAAATTCTATAGGTAATAACATTTACTCTACAATTCTGTCTTTTCCCAAGTCTTCTGATAAAAATGGCACCTCACTTGTGTGTGTAGGCCTAGTGCCTGCAACAGGAAACTGCTCAAAATGCAATGTCGACACACCACATTTTCACAGTGAAAACTGACCCTTTTTTTGCAAAGTGCCTAGCTGAAGATTTTAAACCCTAGCTCTGCCGGCACCTAGGGAAACCTAGCAAACCTTCACATTTTTAAAAACTAGACACCCAGGGCAATACAGGACGGGGTGACTCTCACCAGGTTCTGTTACTCAGAATCCCTTCAAAACCTCAAACTTTGTAAAACAAAACACATTTTCCTCACATTTCTGTGGTGGAAAGTTCTGGAATCTGCGTGGATCCACAAAATTTCACCCATCCCGCATTCCCCAAAGTCTTCAGAGAAAAATGGTAACTCACTTGTGTGTGTAAGCCTAGTGCCCGCGACAGGAAACGGCCCAAAAGGCAACATGGACACACCATATTTTCACAGTGAAAATTGACCCTTTTTTTCAAAGTGCCTATCTGTAGATTTTGAACCCTAGCTCTGCCGGCACCTAGGGAAAGATAGAAAACCTATACATTTTTTAAGATGAAACACCCAGGGGAATCTAGCATGGGGTGACTTGTCTGGCTCTCACCAGGATCTGTTACCCAGAACCCCTTGTAAACCTCAAATTTGCCGGCACAAATGTCCTACCCCACAGAGTTCCCCTTAGTCTCCAGAGTAAAATAATACCTTACTTGTGTGGGTGTTCAATGCAGAATTGGCTAAAAACGTATTTTAAAATAAATGCAGTGCTTAGAATTCTCGGTTCTATAGCCTTTATCCCTAAGTTATGGGCTCTTCCCAGTCACAGGCCTTTGCGCCACCCATACAAGTGAGGTATCATTTTACTCGGGAGACTGAGGGGAATGCTGTGGGGTAGGACATTTGTGCTGGCATGGTGATAACACACAAACATATGGATACATTTGAGGTTTGCAGGGGATTCTGGGTAGGGAAACTTTGGGGGATCCTTGCAAGCCATACCTCGCTGGACTCCCCTGGGTGTCTAGTTTTTAGAAATGTGTGGGTCTAGTATTTTCCTAGGATGGCTGCCGAGTCCGGGGCCAAAAACCGAGGTGGCCCTACCTTGCAGAACCAGGATGTTTTGTGATAGGTAATTTTGATGTCACCTCAATAGGTTATGGGCCCTTGCCTGTCACGGGTACTTGACCCACCCACACGAGTGAGGTACCATTGTTATCAGGAGACCTGGGGGAACACTGGGTGGTAGGAAATTTGAGGATCCATGCAGATTCCACAACTTTCCCACACAGAAATTTGAGAAAAACTTGATTTTTCAGCAAAATTTGAGGTTTGCAGGGGTTCTGGGTAGGAAAATGTTGGAAGGCCCACACAAGCCATACCTTGCTGGACTCCGACGGGTGTCTAGTTTTTAGAAATGGGTGGGTTTGGTCATATCCCAAGATGGCCGCCAAGCTCAGGGCCAAAAACCTAGGTGACCCCCCTTGCAAAACCAGGTTGTTTTGTGATCAGTAATTTTGATGTCTCCTGTTGGAGGGAGGACCACCGGGGAGTCGGGGGGACTACTCGGGCCACCTTCCTTCCGCAAAGTTATAGCCGAGCGCCACCGAGAAGCCTCCGAGGAGAGGTCCTTCTCCTAAGATCGTACTAGGCCCAGTAACACCACCACACAGGATTCTGTATTAGTTGCTTATCTTGGTTCTTTATCAAAGGTAGCACATTCAATATTTACAGTGGGATCGAGTGATCCAAAGAGTCTCAATGTCTTTAGGGGGATAGGGTAGCGGGACAGTCTTAGTACCAGCCTGGTACGGGGAGGCTCTGCGCCAGACCTTGCGTGCTGGCCTCAAAGTAGCTCGGACGTGGAGAGCCGCGACGGTGTCTGCAGGGCTCGGGTGGTAGTTCCGCTTGGGTCGAGCCGCGACACAGTCAGCAGGGCTCCGGTGGTAGGTCCGCTTCGATCGAGCCGCGACGAGGTCAGCTGGGCTCTGGTGGAAAGTTCAACAAGGTCGGGCCGTGACAGCGTCAGCAGGGCCCCAAGGGTTCGTGAAGGTCTTTAAGCACGGTGGAGCCGCGACTTCGTCAGCAGGGCTCAGGGGGTAGGTTCAGGATGAGTCTTTCTCCGTAGGGTCAGCCGCGATCTGATCAGCAGGGCTCTTGACTCCGGGATACAACTGTTGTCTTGTTGCCGGGTCACCCCAGATATAGGACTGGAGCCCTTTGATGTCCGGACCCTTGCGCCTGGGGGGGCGGAGAGGCCGGGTAGGGAGCGGCCAGACGCCCAGCAGGAGAGGCGCCAGGCCCCAGAGAGCTGTGGGGCGATCGCACCTAGGTGTGGAAGGACGGTTGGGGGTCCCATCGATACTGCCCTCCGCCGGGAGTGGGAAGGGTTCACGTGGTATCCCCCGGGCCAGGTGTTGGCGCCTCGATGTCGGGCCTCGCTGGGACCGAGGCCGGGTAGAGCAGGGTCACTTAGGTGGTCACGTGGAGTGACATATAATCCAAAATGGAGGAGCCCCGAGGTGCATGGGACCTCGTGCGGTTTAGCGAGGGGGAACAGGACCACGCCACGAGGCCGGCTCCAACACGCGTCCCCCCCAGCTGAAGGCAGGGAGAGTCACCCATCTCCTTGGGGGTTCTCCTCGCCGAGGCGGAAGAATCTGGACAGGCCGTCAGCATTGGCGTGGTCGTTGCCGGGCCGGTGCTCCACGGTGAAGTCCATCCCTTGCAGCGAGATGGACCATCGCAGCAGCTTGGGGTTCTCGCCCCGCATTTGCATTAGCCACCGCAAGGGCCGGTGGTCAGTTTGGACTCTGAAGTGGGTGCCGAAAAGGTAGGGCCGGAGCTTCTTGAGAGCCCATACCACAGCGAAGGCTTCCCGCTCGATGGTGCTCCACCTCTGTTCCCGTGGCAGCAGTCGGCGGCTGATAAAGGCCACAGGTCAGTCGCGGCCTTGTGCGTCCATCTGGGAGAGGACCGCTCCGACCCCATACTCTGATGCATCGGTCTGCACCACAAATTCCTTGCTGTAGTCAGGGGCCTGTAGCACAGGGGCAGCACACATGGCCGCCTTGAGGGCTTCAAAAGCGGTCTGACAGCGGCGCGTCCAGTGCACCGCCTTGGGCTGTTTCTTGGAAGTGAGCTCCGTAAGGGGCCCCACAATGCTGCCAAAATCTTTAATAAATCGCCGGTAGTAGCCTGTGAGGCCTAAGAAGGCCCGGACAGCGGTTTGGGTTGCGGGGGGCTCCCACGCCTGGATGGCATCGACCTTTAACTGGAGGGGCGCCACCTGGCCACTCCCCACCTGGTGGCCCAGATAGGTCACAGATCCTTGCCCGATCTGGCATTTGCTGGCCTTAATGGTGAGCCCGGCCCTTTGGAGGGCGGCCAGGACTTCTCTGAGGTGTCCTAGGTGCGCGGCCCAGTGGTTGCTGAAGACGGCAATGTCGTCGAGGTAGGCCGCGCTGAAAGCTTCTAGCCCGGCCAGGACCTTGTTCACCAGCCGCTGGAAGGTCGCTGGGGCGTTCTTCATACCGAAGGGCATCACCCGAAAGTGGTAGTGCCCATCGGGGGTGGAAAAGGCGGATCGTTCCTGGGCGCCGGGAGTGAGCTTGATCTGCCAGTACCCAGCGGTGAGATCAAAGGTGCTTAGGTAGCGAGCGGCCCCTAAGCGATCGATCAGCTCATCTGCCCGTGGCAAGTGGTGGGCATCGGTCTTGGTGACTGCGTTCAGGCCCCGGTAGTCTACACAGAATCTGAGTTCCGGGGAGGTGCCGGGGGCAGCGGCCTTTGGCACCAAGACCACTGGGCTGGCCCACGGGCTGTCTGATGGCTCGATGACTCTGAGGGCGAGCATCTTGGAGACTTCGGTCTGTATGCAGGCTCGGACTCGGTCGGGTACTCTGTAGGCACGGTGCCGCACCGGGGGGCTGTCCCCGGTGTCCACGTCGTGGACGCACCAGGGGGTCACCCCGGGCGTGAGAGAGAAGAGGGCAGCGAAGGGTTGCAGCAGCTTCCGGCAGTCATGGCGCTGTTCTGGGGTCAGGGTGGCGGAGAGGTGGACGCCCTCCAAGGAACCGTCTTGGCCCGAGGACCCCAGGAGGTCTGGTAGGGGCTCGGAGTCGCTTTCGCCCCCATCGTCGGTAGCCAGCAGCAGGCTTAGTTCAGTTCGGGCAAAGTGGGGCTTGAGCCGGTTGGCGTGTAGTCCCCGGAGGGGGTTCCGCGGGGACTCCATGTCGACCAGGTAGGTGACGGGGCTCTTCCTCTCAACCACCTTGAAGGGCCCGGTCCACTTGTCCTGCAGGGCGCAGGGGTCCACGGGCGACATGACCCAGACTTGCTGGCCCGGCTCGAACTCGATGGTCGAGGCATTTTCGTCATACCAGCGTTTCATGTCTTCTTGGCTGGCTTCGAGGTTGGCTGCGGCCAGGGCCCGGAACTTCCGAGTCTGGTTCCGCAGTGTCAGGAGGTACCGGTAGACGTCGGGGGGGGCATCCTGGATGTTCGCCTCCCAGCCCTCCGTGACCAGGCTGAGGGGCCCTCGGACGGGGTGCCCATACAATAGATCGAAGGGGCTGAAGCCCAGGGATTTCTGTGGTACCTCTCGATAGGCGAACAGGAGGCAGGGCAGCAGGACGTCCCATCTCCTCCTCAGGGGCTCTTCCAGACCCTTGATCATTCCCTTCAGGGTTCTGTTGAACCGCTCGACCAGTCCGTTCCCCTGGGGGTGGTAAGGGGTGGTGAATTTGTAGGTGACCCCACATTGTTGCCAGAGGGATTTCATGTATTTTGAAATAAAGTTCGTACCCCTGTCGCTCACCACTTCTCGGGGGAACCCCACTCTTGAGAAGATGCCCATCAGGGCCCGGCCCACCACTGGAGCTGTCACAGTGCGGAGGGGGATGGCCTCGGGGTATCGGGTGGCGTGGTCAACCAGTACCAGGATGAAGCGGTGTCCCAGGGCGGTCCGGGGGTCGAGGGGCCCCACGATGTCGATCCCTACTCGTTCGAACGAGTCCACGTCCCTCCGCATTTGGGGCCAATAGAAATGGGTCACTAGGCGGCTGTAAGTTTTGTCTCGCCCGAGGTGTCCGGCGAGGGGGCACGTCATGTGCCAAGTTCAGGAGGAACTCTCGGAAGCGGAGGGGAACTACCAACACCCGGCCGGCTCCCAGTTCGGCGACTTTCTGCTCGCTATACAATAAGTCATTGTCCCAGTAGATCCAGTGGGTCCCGGTGGGGTCCCCCGAGGCCTGGGCGACCGCTTGCTGTCGGGCCCCCTCGAGGGACGGGCAGGCCTTTTGCTCTTGCTGGAATTGTTCGCGGGTGGGGCCCCCGTCGTGGCGCCACTGGGCCAGCTCGGGGATCTCGCTGAGGGAGGCGGCCTCGTCTGGAGGAAGTTCGGATGGCCCGGCCTCATCGTCAGGTTCCTCCGTGCCGGAGGAGGGTGGTAGTTCTGGGCCCGCAAGCTTGTCGGGGGCCGCGGCAGCGGCAGGTTGGGCGGTCATGGACCGGGTGGTGGCGCATGCCCACTCGGGCAGCCCTAGCATCCCCAGATGCTCTTGGCGCTCTACCTGGGCCCAGGGGGAGCTTTCTAGGTCATTCCCCAGGAGGCAGTCCACCGGGGCGTCATCACGGACAGTTACTTTAAGGGTGCCTGATACTCCTCCCCACTCGAAGGGAATCCTGGCTATCCGGCACATGCTTTCGGTGTTGTCCGCGGTCCGGACAGGGCATAGGACATGCGGCAGGAATTGTTCGGGGGTCACCAGGTGGCAGCAGACAGCGGTCACACTAGCCCCAGTGTCCCGGAGGGCTTCGGCCCGTTGTCCATTGATGGTGACCCACTGCTGGTACTTCTGGGTGTTGCTTGGGATGGCAGCCCGGGGCACCATTTCTCGGGGGCCCAGGCATACGAGTGACATGGCAGCTGGTTCCCACTCGGGGGACCCGTCCTCGCGGTTTTCCTCCTCTTCTTCTCCTTCCCCCAGGGCTGCGGCGGCTATTTGTCGGGGAGGGGGCCCAGTGGTTCCGCCCCGCCGGTTCACAGGGCAGGCTGGGTCGCTCGCATAGTGGCCGGTCTGCGGGCAGCCGAAGCAGGTCACTGGTGGTCGGGGTCCAGGCCTGGCGATGGGGGTCCCCCTTCGGACCAGGGTCGGGGACGTGTGGTTGGCGGCTTGGCCTCGTGGCGGGCTTCTGGGCGGCCCGGTCGGGAAGTCTCGACTGCGGTGGGTCCCCCCTCCTCTGCCCCGCTGGCGAGGAGGTCCCGTGGTACTCCGTTGGTAGTCCCCCACGGGGTTCCGGGGTACCCGGGTGTTGACCCATCGGTCGGCTTCGGCGGCGAGCTTCCGGGGCTCGGTCAGCTTACTGTCCAGGAGGTGTTGCCTTAGTTGCACAAAGCAGTTGTTGGCAAGGTGCTCCCAAACAATGAGGTCGAACAGTTCATTGTACGAGGTGACCTTGCTCCCTTTTATCCACCCTTCAAAGGCCCAGCTGAAGAAGTCCACGTATTCGACCCATGTGGTACCGGGGAGCTTCTTACAGTCCCGGAAGCGCTGCCGGTACATCTCGGCAGATAGTCCGTAGCGTGTGAGTAGGGCTTCTTTCATGTGGTCGTATGAGGTCATCACCGCGTCGGGGAGTTGCAGCAGGGTATCCCGGCCCTCGCTGAGGAACCTCCCCCATAGGCCGGCACCCCAATCCTTCCGGGGTACCCGATGGGAGGTCATGGCTACCTCGTAGGCTCGGAACCACTGCTGGATGTTGTCGTTTTTGTAGTATTCCTTGACGACATCCTTGGGGATATGAACCTTCGGCTCGGGTAGTGGCAGTGTGTCCCGGGCCCCGGGGGTGCCGGTCTCCCCCGTTTTTGATTTCAGTTCGAGTGCCTTGAGGCCCCTCTCGTGCTCGAGGGTTAGCCGTTTCTCTTCTAGTTCTCGCTGCCGTTTCTTTTCTTCGATTTCTTCCTGCAGCCGTAGTTGCTCCAAGGCTAGTTTCTTCTCTGCCAGCAGGAGTTCACCGTCCAGCCGGAGTCGGGCGAAGTCCATTTCGTGTGTCCGGGCCCTCTCCCGTTCTTGCATCTCCTCGTGGGACAGGCCGGCTTCCATGATGCTTCGTCCCCCATCTGTCGGGGTTATGGTCGGTGGCAGGTTTCCGCCCCGGGCCGAGGTTCCTTCGGCTCGGGTGGATTGTTCTCAGATTCTGCCCAGGTTTTCAGGGCTTTCTGCATTTCTTCCTTGGTGCCCAATCCTGTGGTTGGGATCCCTTTGTCCTTGCAGAATTGTTTCAGTTCTTTGTGGGTGTATTCTTCCAGCTTTTCCAGTTGGAAGGTTGCGGCGATGGTTGCTTCTTGGTCATTCATGGTTCCCTTCTTCTGTCTGGTTAGGTAGTGGTTGCGTTACTTGCTTGTACGATTGCGTCTGGCTCGGATCCCGTCGCTGGCCACCAAATGTTGGAGGGAGGACCACCGGGGAGTCGTGGGGACTACTCCGGCCACCTTCCTTCCGCAAAGTTATAGCCGAGCGCCGCTGAGAAGCCTCCGAGGAGAGGTCCTTCTCCTAAGATCGTACTAGGCCCAGTAACACCACCACACAGGATTCTGTATTAGTTGCTTATCTTGGTTCTTTATCAAAGGTAGCACATTCAATATTTACAGTGGGATCGAGTGATCCAAAGAGTCTCAATGTCTTTAGGGGGATAGGGTAGCTGGACAGTTTTAGTACCAGCCTGGTACGGGGAGGCTCTGCGCCAGACCTTGCGTGCTGGCCTCAAAGTAGCTCGGACGTGGAGAGCCGCGACGGTGTCTGCAGGGCTTGGGTGGTAGTTCCGCTTGGGTCGAGCCGCGACACAGTCAGCAGGGCTCCGGTGGTAGGTCCGCTTCGATCGAGCCGCGACGAGGTCAGCTGGGCTCTGGTGGAAAGTTCAACAAGGTCGGGCCGCGACAGCGTCAGCAGGGCCCCAAGGGTTCGTGAAGGTCTTTAAGCACGGTGGAGCCGCGACGTCGTCAGCAGGGCTCAGGGGGTAGGTTCAGGATGAGTCTTTCTCCGTAGGGTCAGCCGCGATCCGATCAGCAGGGCTCTTGACTCCGGGATACAACTGTTGTCTTGTTGCCGGGTCGCCCCAGATATAGGACTGGAGCCCTTTGACGTCCGGACCCTTGCGCCTGGGGGGGCGGAGAGGCCGGGTAGGGAGCGGCCAGATGCCCAGCAGGAGAGGCGCCAGGCCCCAGAGAGCTGTGGGGCGATCGCACCTAGGTGTGGAAGGACGGTTGGGGGTCCCATCGATACTGCCCTCCGCTGGGAGTGGGAAGGGTTCACGTGGTATCCCCCGGGCCAGGGGTTGGCGCCTCGATGTCGGGCCTCGCTGGGACCGAGGCCGGATAGAGCAGGGTCACGTAGGTGGTCACGTGGAGTGACGTATAATCCAAAATGGAGGAGCCCCGAGGTGCATAGGACCTCGTGCGGCTTAGCGAGGGGGAACAGGACCACGCCACGAGGCCGGCTCCAACATCTCCTCAATACATTTTGTGCCCTTGCCTGTCACGG
Organism: Triturus cristatus; assembly: GCF_964204655.1. Taxonomy (NCBI): domain Eukaryota; kingdom Metazoa; phylum Chordata; class Amphibia; order Caudata; family Salamandridae; genus Triturus; species Triturus cristatus. The sequence goes on along the minus strand of NC_140590.1, from coordinate 1,123,503,080 downwards.
ATACTTGGCCCACCCAATGAAGTACCATTTTTATTAGGATACCTAGGGAACCCTGGGTTTTAGGAAATTTTTGTTAGCCCAATGATCCCACAACTTTTCCACACAGCAATTTGAGATTTTTTTTTTTCAGCTAAATTTGATGTTTGCAGGTGATTCTAGGAAGGAAAACGTTGCTGGGTCCATGCAAGCCATACCTCCCTGGACTCTAGTTAATAGAAATGTATAGGTTTGGTAGGTTTCCCCAGATGGACGATGAGCCTAGGGCCAAAAACCCAGGTGATCCCCTCCTTGCAATAGCAGGTTGTTTTGTGATAGGCAATTTTGATGTCTCCACAGACCTTTTTTGGGGTGTTTCCTATCATGGGCATTATGCCTACTCACATGAGTGTGGTACCATTTTTATCAGGAAACTAGGGAGAGTGCTGGATGGCAGGAAGTTTGTGGCGGTCTGGTGAACCTACAACTTTCCCAAACAGAAAAGTGAGAAAAACTTGATTTATTTACTGAAAGTTGAGGTTTATTGGGTAGGAAAATGTTGGGAGATCCTTGCAAGCCACACTGCTCTGGACTCCTCTAGGTGTCTAGTCTCCAGAATTGTCTGGGTTTGGTATTTCTCCCTAGATGGCTGCTAAGCCCAGGATAAAAAATGCAGGTCATTTTGTGATAGATATGTGTACACCTGTGTTTCTGGTCCCGGGCTTGCAGACATCTAGGGAACCTAAATAACCCAGACATTTCTAAAAACTAGACACCCGTGGGAGTCCAGGGAGGCATGGAATGTCTGTGTGGGAACGTTGTGTGATCACTGCACAGCACAAATTGTATGCCATTCAGCGTTACTCTCAGTCTCCCCATAAAAATGATATCTTACTTGTGTGGATGGGCCAAGGGCTTATGACATGAAAGTGCCAAAAACATGTGGAGATTAAGGGGGGCCCAAGGTGGGTCCAGAAGGGCAATTTGGTTATATGTTTTTAGGCTGACGCTACTTTGAGCACCTACACAGTGTGGTATAATTTTTCTCGCCAGGGGAATGCTGGGTGGTAGGACATTTGTGCCTGAGCTGTTACCCTACAACCTACCCACACAGAAAGTGAGGAAAATTTGAGTTTGTAAGTAAATTGGAGGTTTTCTGGGGATTCAAGGTAAGAAAACGCTGCAGGATCCATGCAAGCCACTCCGCCAGCCAAGTGTCAGTACACTTATACCACCATCCACACACTCCACCAGCCAAGCACCATCCATGCACACCACCAGCCAAGCGACATCAATGTACTCTGCCAGCCAAGTCTCATCCACGCACTCTGCCAGCTAAGCGCCATCCATGCATTCTGCCAGCCAAGCGCCATTGATGCACACCGTCAGCCAAGAGCTGGTCCACGTACACTGCTAGTCAAGTGCCACTCCACAAACACCACCAGGCAAGCGCCAATCTATACACATCATCATCAAGCGCGAATCCACAGATGCCATTATCCAAGAGTAAGCCCACACATACACCAGCAAAATGCCAGCCAAAGTTCAGTACACACAGACTGTCAGCCAAACTCCAGTTCACACGCACACAAACTCTCCCTGGTTTCTAGTAGTTTCAGAGCCCCCACATGAGACTAAAAATAATACTGAAACAACCAAAACATCTGCCTAAAAAAAGGGGAGTGACCCATGCCTATGGGGCTTCTACCTGTCATGCCCAGAAATATATCCTTGGATGTTAGTGGGATCTCTGCCCTACCTGGAGGGGCAGATAAGGGGCTATTGCCCTGATCTGCCTTTCTGATGGGGGAAGAAATTCTTTTTTGGGTATGGGGGCATTAGCATGCCCATTCTGGGCAGCCCCCACCCCTATGTATAAATAAACAACATAATCCCTGGTGTCAAGAGGGTTTTCTGCCCCGATATGCCTCCTGAATGGGCAGAAAGACCGTGACATTCTGGGGGGGGGGCGGATGGGGGCAATGTCAAGTCAATTTTAGGCAGCCCCCACCCATACAGGCGTAAAAAGTAAAAGATCCTTGGTGCTTAGTGTGCTTTCTGCCCTCCCGGGGGAGCAGATTGGGGGCTATTGCCCCATCTGCCTTCTGGGGTGACAGAAAGACTGTGGAATATAAGGGGGGGTGTTAGGGGCATTGGCATGCCCATTTGGGTAGCCCCCACCCCTACAAGCATAAAAGCAAAAGAAATGGTCCATAGTGTGTGTTCTGCCCCCCGGGGGGCAGATTGGGAGCTATTGCCCCTATCTGCCTCACAGGGGGGTTAAAGACTGTGGGATTTGGGGGGTGGGTGGGGGAATTGGCATGCCTATTTTGGGCAGCCCCCACCCCTACAGGCGTAAAAACTAAAAACATCCCTGGTGCCTAGTGTGTTTTCTGCCCCTCCCAGGGAGGGCAGATTAGGGGTTATTGCTCCCATCTGCCTACCAGGGGGGGCAGAAAGACTGTGGAATGGGGGTGGGGCATTGGCATGCCCATTTTGGGCAGCCCCACCCCTACAGGCGTAAAAACGAAAAAAATCCCTGGTGCCTAGTGTGCTTTCTGTCCCCCCTGGAAAGGCATATTGGGGCGATTGTCACATCTGCCTCCCGGGGGGGGGCAGAAAGACTGTGAAATTTGAGGGGCATTGGCATGCCCATTTTGGACAGTCCCCACCCTTAAAGAGCACCTGGCTCTTCCATGTTTGCACCTGTTCAAAGTAATGATCTTAAATCTGCTCTGCTGTGTCCTGCCTAACTCTGTGGGGACCCGCACACAGAGAATCCATGTGGCCTAGTGTGCTTTCTGCCCCCGGGGGTACATTGGGGACTATTGCCCTAATCTGACTCCCAGGGGGGCAGAAAGACTGGAATTTGGGGAGGGGTTGGGGGCAAAACATGGCAATTTTGGGCAGCCCCCACCCCTACAAGCTCAAAAAAGAAATCCCTGGTGCCTAGTGTGCTTTCTGCCCTGCCAAGGAACAGATAGGGGTCTATTGCCCCATCTGCCCCCCAGGAGGGGCAAAAAGACTGTCTGTGCCCAAAGTAATGGGGAAGCAAAAGCCCTTGCCCAAGGGGCCACTCCCTCCTCAATGGTGACTAGTGGTTGGATCCCTGCATAGGGATCGTCCTCCTGAGGTGATCCCCAAGCAGGGACCCTTTCCAATGATACCCATCCCGTCTGCCTCAGTGCTCAGGGGGCTGAGATAGCCCCCTGAGCACTGAGGCAGTGAAACTGAAACTGAGTTTCAGTTTCTCTGAAATGACGTCAGCGCGACATGCCCGCTGACGGTCATTTCGGAGAAATAATCAAAACACCATCTGCAGCTGGAGAAGCTCTTCCCTAGCTCGTGAGGGTGTTAGGACAAAACAGAAATCCCTCTGGTGGGGGCACCAGATAGATTTCCTGTGCCATGTGCGTGGACGGGCGAGAGCCATCCAACGCTCATGAGCACTGGTGCTTGGGGACGCACCGAAAGGGTTAAAAGGAATTCAATTTTCGCATTATGCCCAGTCCTCTAATTCATATAGTAGGGTGTTTTCCTCAACATCTAGTAGTGCAATTAGTCAATAGTTCATTGGATCTGTATTGTCACCCCTTGTGTAGATCAGGATTAGGATGAATCCTCTACAAGACTGTGGCACCTATGTGGTTTGTAGACATTCCTGCTGGAGAGGTGCTAAATGGTCGATCAAAAAATCAGTTCTAAGAAGAGAGCTTGGCAAGCCATTGGGGTCAGGCATGCCATTTTCTCTGATGGGTTTGAGCACTTTATGAATATTGCTTTAATTGATCGTGTTGATTTAATTTTTGTAGCTCTGAGTTGTCAAATTTGCTCTGTCCACTTTACTCTAGGATCACAATCCCCTCTCTCACAGTTTTTATTGATTGTGCAAAATTCATTTTTTTGGCACTGAGGTAGTGAAGTCAGACCCATGTTTTAGTGGGGGCAAGTGACCTGTATGTTTGAGTCGGTGTAAAGCCTATGGACATGCTGATTACACCTTACTATAGAGACACTATTCACTCTGTCACAGGATTTTATACTTAATGAATTGATGTATTGAAAAAAATGTAGCTAATTATAATGCCCTATCAAAGTGTAAACACATATCCATTCTAGTTCCATGTTTTATCTTTGATGACAAAAGTAGCTTGGGTTAAGCTTTTTCTATACTCCTGTATTGTCCTTATTGTAAATTCTGACGCTGATCTTAAGCTCGACGTAGAGACATTCTATTTCAGTGAATACCTTATATGACTGACGCGAAAGGTTGCTCAGAAAGGTGTAGCCCAAAGTAGAAATTCTGCTAAAAATGCCTGGGGCTTTATAAGAGAACCCTTTAAACATTTGAAAAGCTTGTAGTGAAGTGAGGTTGTAAGTGTGTAAATAATAGTTAATTTTACTTGTAAGGTAGTCCGTGGAATTGGCTGTGAAACAGTTAATTGATTACCCACGTTAGTCATTTTAAAGTCTCCTGTTGGTATGATCTCATGTGCTGCTAATCTACAAATGAGGTCAGCAAGTGTCTCACAGAAACTTTCTTTTGTTACTATCTGGTCAGTCCAATGGAGGTTTAGGTGGAAATTGATGAGTAAAGTTGTAATGATGCAGCTGCCAATACCCCAACCATTAATTGTGACTGCTTGAAGCGAGGAGCTGCTTATGCTGAGAACAGTTGTTTCTACCTTTATTCTTGTTGCAATGTAAATTGAGAGACATCCCGATGGCTGTCAAAGTTCTTGGTTTTGATGGTTCACTGAGGCATTTCATAGTACTCTGCTATCAGGAATGGTGTCTCTGTTCATGTTTCTTACAGGCAAACTACATCCCTACTTTTACTAATACTTAGATCTTCCGGTTGACTACTCATATTCTTTAGACTAGCGATGTTCCATGATATTACTGTGCAGACATGCATGTACCATGTCTTTCTTGTTGTGGGCTATGTTAGGATAGCCATAATTGCATTGTGACATTGACCATTTGTTAAAATTGTATAGTATATCATTTGCTTTGTTACTGTAACATCGATGCATGATCTGCATGAATTGTTTTTGCCAGCTAACATATAAACTACACGATTATGCTCAAACCTAAATGACACATTATGAAGTTTTAAAAATGAAGCAGTCTACTAAGCTGTTGTGACTGCTCAGTCAACTCCTGGCTCACCATTAACAAAGTGAGATGTTCTTGAGTTTGAAGTCTGTCAAGTAGTATAATTGAGACATAAGTAAAGTGACATAAGTAATGTGGTATGGGCGCTATAAAGTAAGACATGCAAGTTATATGATGTGAGTGATGTAATATAAATTATGTGATATAAGTGATGTGATACATCGTTATACATCGTTAATTGATGTGAGAAATGTGATGTGAATGATTTATTGTAATGTATTTAAAGGGATTTGTTGTGTTGTTAGTGGTGTGATACAATGTTCTTCCATAGAAGTGATGTGTAAATAATTTAAGGATTAAACATGAGTAATTTGAATTGATCAATTTGAGATAAATGCTATTTATGTTGTCATGGGAATTGATAAGGTGTGAGTAATGTGATACAATGTTATGTGCATAAGTCATGGAGTGATATAATGTGAATGAGCTGATGTGAGTAATAGTCTGTGTTCATTTGTGTGTGGTTCAGTTTTCACTTGAAACCAATATGCATTTGTAGGACTGCATTTGTAGGACAAAGTGCAGCCTTGCAATTCCAAAGTAACAAAGACATGTTCACATGTGAAACTGGGTCTCTAACATGCATGTGCATGGCTCAGTGTGTCATGTAGAACTATGCATGAATCTGAGATTTTAGTCCCATTATACTATCTGTTACACACATTTAAACATGCATTATCTGACCTGTGTAGGTATATTGAAGTCCATTGTGTACTAATAATATGTGTAGACACAACCCCAAAACTAACTCACAATGGTATCAGTCCATTCAAAACATATTTTTACATACCAGATAATATTAGCTCATTGCTGACATGCAAGACTTTTCTTGTGATGTTGCGTGCACAAGAACATACTCACACCATGTAATGTCTTGACTAGCATGTTAGGTAATGTTGACAATGGAGATGGTAATTGCACACTGACCAGAGACCATCTATTGCAAGGCACTGCATGAAATGCATAGACATATCTTGAGAAAATGAAGCCATGAGTACCGTAGCACAGACTGTCATCTGTGTCTCCAGCTATTCATACACTCAAATGTGAAAGTGCAGCCATAGATGGGCATTGCATGCTGCTTTGCAAATATCATAGACAGGTAGTGACTGCCTGTTGGAAAAGTACATTTGTGTAGAAAAACCATCATACTTGCACAAACATCACAGCAATGTGTGATGTTAGAGGCTCATCTGTAGTGACACATATCACCAATGCCAACCCTAATATGTGACACTCTGGAATGGGTCTATGTACAAACATGTCCAGCCATGTACAGACACCAATGTGAGTAAATAGTGCCTCCAAATTTGCTCAGGATTACTAATACATGTACAGTATAGCTAGACCACACAAAAGTACAAAACGCATATCACATCACAAATAACTATTGTGCTGTTAGTCCACATACATCTCATGAAATGGTACATATATTGATCATGTATCAATAAGCGATATTAAAGAATTACGCAAACCCACGTTTGCAGCAATATTTTCCATTTCTGGGAAGAAAAATACTTGCAAAATACACATATACACATGAAATCTTTCAGCTCAGCCCTAGGTGTGTGAAATGTTGTGACAAAACAAGAAAACGGGCTGCAAAAGGACAGGAAATGAAGTCAGTCTGCATCCTGGCACATGGAGAAGTACAGTATACTTTCACTTTCTCTTTCAGCCACACTGTTAGTGTATTTTGTGAGTTGTGGAGGTTTTGGAAAGTGTCTGCTGGTCTTGCTGTATTTGAGAGAGTTCTGTGTGTAGTGTACTGTTCATACTATCCTTGTAAAGTCCTGTGTTTCTGTCCTTATGTGTTAGTTGTGACTGTTCGATTGTTTTGTCGGTTGTACGTCTCTGAGGTATCTTTAAGTCAAGTCAAGTAGGTAATAGGGGTTGACTGTAGTTTTTTGGGGGGTTTGCCTGGGGGAAATATTGTATGTGGGGATTTTGGATCAGGGTGGGGAGGGCAGGAAGTTGGAGGGGACCTTCCTCTGGTTTGTTCAATTTTACCTGCTCAGAAAGGTAGATGCTGGGGGACGCCTCCTAAGGGGTACGATGTACAAGTCCAGAAAGTGAGCTGGGAGCACATCGGTGAAAAGATGCTCAACATGTTCGTTGTGAGCAGGACTGTCCAGCAGTGGAAGCAACGGTAGCAGGACTGTGTTGGCTGTGAGGGAGACCTAATCATCATTCCATCAATCTTGGAATCATCATTGGGTTGAAAGTTGGTAAGTACATGACCAACATTGTATCACATCAAAGGATAATTGTGTTGAGCATAAGATACCATTTTGCAATATAGCTTGCCAGTCATGACATACTTTGCCACCCCTTCATCATTTTATTTGGGTACACTTCACATGATCAACTGGCTAACAATCTCTGTGAGATACTCAATGTGGCTCACCAACATGTCAAAGCCTTTGACATACCTGTGCGTAGTGGAAAAACTGAATTGACCCTCAAAAAGAATGTCGATTGAGGTGTGATAGCAGATTTTACATGCAGGAAGCAGTGGGACAGGTCATAGTATGTTATGTCACTTAGACCGTGGCATGAATGTCCATTGGGCCACCAGTGTTAAATTGACATATGTTGTGGGTAAGACAGGCTCAGCAGATTGCAAAATATATGTAACATGGCAACACACATGACTATTCCAATGACTGAAATTGTATCATGAATCCGCCAATGATGCATGTGAATTTTGTAAAATGTGATGTCAATGACATTAATGGTACTTTCCACATTTTTTCAACAGCAGTAAGACCCTTTATCATACAAGGAGATGTGGATGCATTTATGGACCCACAGGTGAGTGTATCGCCCCTAACTTTGGATTATATTTGTTGACATATTCAAGCAATGCCTCAGGCCCTGTATGTTGTAGTACACAGAGTGGATATGCATCACATGAAATTTACCTCTGGTGTGATGATACTGCATGAAGTCAAGGGTAATGCACATCAGCAATATGTGATGCTGGAGGACAGAAGTGCAATTTGTGACTTGATGTTTCAACGCCTCATATGTTTGACAACACCATAACTATGTGCAAGCACAGAGCCCATGATGTGGGTGATGTCATAGCCATGTTATAGAGCCATTCACACATCATCACAGACATCTATATACCCTGACATGATTGTGCAAGTGTTCCAGATCTACAGCACCCAATTTTAATTGGAAACTGTTGTATATGATGATACGTTTGTTCCACTGAACATGTCACATCTGTTGTCGATTAGCATTATGCAAAGGTGATGTGGCATTCAGTCATAAACTATTGACAAAAACCCACATACAATCTTATTGTAAACTAACTAGAATGTACTACCATCACCATATGATATTTGTCCCCATGGCATCAACTGTGTCACCACAAAACAGTAGGGCATATGTACAAGCCTCTATGGCCACCACAACATCACTTTTATTGACTTTGTGGTGGCAACGGGGGTGCGCCTTATTTACAAGGCAGCGTTAAGCCACTCAATGTGGATTAACACTGCCTTGTTTATAAGGCCCCCGTTCACGCTGTGGTTAGCGTGAATGGGGTGGGTTGTGGGTGTTGCGGTAGGACATGTGTGAATAATGTCTATAATGTGCTCTTTCCCGTGACATGCTCAACAGTTCTGATATTTCACATGTTATTAGTTGGTCATCTGAATGTGTCACGCATGAAATACACAATAGCTCACTGATGGATAAGGTGCATTATGGTGATCCTTGCTCAACATTGACTAACATTTGCTCAAATCAGACAACGTAGCACTTTTGGGTGAGGGTACTTTCCTTTGCCGTACCATAAATGTGTTCACACTGCCACTATTCTAAAAGCAGTGCAGGCAAATGTGTGGTTCACATGGAGAAGCTTTGCATTCCAATTGCATCATGGCACAGAAATGTGCAGAGCTGGTTGATACTTGTACACAATGCTTCATGCCACATATGCCCTCTTTCCTTACATGCATGTCAACATTTAGGCATTGTTCCACAGATTGGCAAGTACATGTGTACATGATCCAATCTGGTTGTGTAGCTGTGGTGACATCTCCAAAGGTTCACTTATATGACGATTTTTCATTTCCTCAATTTTACTACATGAAAAACACTGTTGTGATTAGTCATCTGAATTGATTGCAGACGGTGCAGCCTACTGTCTTTGTGTAGGTAGAATGGCAGGGTTTGCTATGGGCCTGTTATACTTCATACTTACTGTACTCCCCCTGTTGGCTTTGATTGTTTTTCTTTCGCACTGCCAAATTGCCAACTGGAATCCTACATCTGTTTTCACAGCACTCTGTGCCTGCCTTGTCCAAGCACAGGATTAACCATGTTGTCATGCACATCTTATTCTGATTCTGGCAATGATGTGTTCATGATTTCTCAGGTTAAGTGTCTAGTTGCATGTGGTCTTTGATGATATTCACATAACCTATGGCTCATTATATTATAGGTGTGGCAAATATGCATTATGCCATCATGTTTTTGGACTCGGGAAACATGTCATGTATCATTTTTATTTTTCAGATAACATGTCCCCTGAGGAGCAACATCTGTTCATCCAGCGGAAGGAACATTATCAGCAGATCAAGTGTGTGGCTAAGTGGTACAATGCAATGGCTAAGAGGTACCGGGAGGAAAGGGCTTCTGACAGGTGGAAGTCCATTAAAGACAGTACAAAGAATGCTGGGAGAAAACTTGCAACCCTTCCTGCATCAACAACACACCAGAGCCAGGCCTAGCAAATTCCTGGACCATCAGAAATTACTCGGCCAACAAAAAGAAAAAGGTCAGCTGTTCCATGTCCATCAGGAGCTGCTCCACGTGCAGCACCCATATCTTCCACTCTCAGTCTACCTCCCTCACGGAGTGCACAACAGGGGACATCCGCCAGAGTGCAAGACACAGGGGAAAGGTCTGTCCTCTCAAAGAGGGAGAGGAGGCTGATGATCACTTTGAACATGTGTGTGGCTCGACTTGAACGGGACAATGATGAAATCAAGGGCCACCTCATGGACATAAAGCGGGCCCTGGGGATCCCCTATTTATGGACAATGGCTGTTCAATTTCCCACCCTGTCCAGCCCTGTGTTTCTCCTCTCTGATTTAACATCCTGGTAATAGATTTAGTAGTTAGTGTTAAGTGTAGATTTAGTGTAGGATTGATATAGTGTTAGGCATAGCTTTTAACTGTTTTATTATTCTCATTTTCATGCTTTTGATTAAGTTTCCTTTTCCTTTGGCTTTGGGGTTGATGTGGTTTTGGACTTGTCAATAATTTTTTTAATAAAAACCCCTAAAAATATATCATTATTTAGTGTGTATGTATAGTTAGTTGATGTATAGGTTAAAGTGTTATGTATATATTCTTAGGTAAGCTAGTTAGTTTAATGTAGTTTAAAATTAGTACAAGTTAGGTTAGTGTAGTTTAGGATTAGTAAGTATAGTAAGTATAGTTAGTTAAGTTTCTTAAGAGTGTTTTAAAAAATAAATTGCCAATGGTTGATGCTTTGTGCTCCCATTCAGTTTTACTGTGTGGACATATCCTATTGGATTGGTAGTGGATTATGACAGATGCATCCCCTCCACAATCAAATAGAATGTCTCCAAATGTGATTACAGCATCTTCAAGGAACAGGGTTTCAACAAACCTCATTTAAAATGTGTTTTAAACAAACTGATTGATGTTTAGGGTAACAAAGTTCAGCTGGGAAGAGTTATTGATTGGCCTGTGAAAAATGTATCCATATGTGATTATTGAGCTCGGACAGATTTAAATGGGATGCACTGTGGGCATTGTGCTGTGCACAGCATGGTGTCAGGATACTTAGTGACATCTTTGATTACACCGGTCCCCACAAAGGCTTCACTTTCCACATGGGGGTGCAGGGGATGTATGCCTAGCATTCTTCACAAATCATCCTAATGCCTCTTTACATGTTTCTACAAAGCCTTGTATATTGTGGACAATACTGTGAACAAATTGTCAAGTGTTGGATGAGGGATGTAGTGATGTGCGTTACAGGAAACCTGTGCACATATTTAAACCATTATCAATTTTTGAGCTATGATTTCTGTTAGATTTGGGGGTCTCTAGTTGGCATCGGTGGGTACCTGTGACAAATAGGGACCCTTGTGTCTAGTCAGGGTAGGGGGCTACTCTCCTAAAATAACCCCTGCTCACATCCTTGGTAGGTTGGCACGAGCAGGAAGGCTTATCTCAGAGGCAGTGTGTAAAGCATTTGTGAACACATACAGTAATACAGTGACAACACTACAAATGGACACCACACAGGTTGTATTATAAAAATAAGTATTTTTATATAGACTTAACACAAGACCAAACGACAAAAGTCCACAATACTGTACTCAAAGATCGTCTCTCAAATGTAATCAAATAGCTCAGTTCTCTCAAGCTGTAAATGCAACACTTTACTCTCAATGTACCTTAGATGCGTAGCGCAAAAAAAACAAATGGGTTGCCGGGAAGGTGATGCGTCGGTTCCTTACACGCAGGGGAGTGGATGCTTCGGTTCCTTACTGCTGCGCAGGGGAGTTGATGCTTGCTTCCTTACTGTGTGGGGAGTTGATGCGTCAGTTTATTTCTCTTCTCCGGAGCGATGCGACACGCTGGCACCTCAATGTGATACTCTTCTCCGGTGCTATGCGACAAAATAGCATCTTGGTTGCGATGCAACAACGTTGGTGTGATACGTGCATGCCTGAATGCCATGCAGCGAGTCGATGATCTTTGGAGCCATGACAGGCCCTGCGACGTGCTTCTCCAGTGATGCGATGATCACCTCTGTGGCAGCGTCCCCCTTCTCCGGCGATGTGCCGCACTTCGGCAATGCGATGATGACAGCGGTGGCTCGCTTCCTCGGCGATGAGATGACAGCGGCTGCGGCTGCGACACACTTCTCGCTGTTGCGTCGCACTTCCAGCTCCCAGTGACACGCAGTCTCTCAGAAGGCCCAGCACAACAGCAGGCTCTACAATTCCCAGCATGGGAATTCAGGGGGGAGCTGGTTGGTGAGGTCTTGTATCCCTGAGACTTCAGGCAGGAGGCAAGCTCTAGTTCAAGCCCTTGAAGATTCTTCTTCAAGTTGATAGAAAGCACACTCTGTCCTATTCTCCTCTCTTTGTTAATGAAACAACCACTGCAGGCCAACCCCAAACATACAGCACAGGGATAGTCTCCTCCTTCAGCTTCCTGGTTCTTCTCCTCAGCAAAGGTTCGTCTTGATTCCCAGAAATGATCTAATGTTCTTGGGTCTGGGTCGCAATATTTATACTCCTTTTCCCTTTGTTCTTTGAAGGCAGAGAGGCCTTTGCCTAGTCCAAACCAGTTCTGGTCAGTACCGGAGTACTTTGTTGACATGTCTCCTCCTTTCCTTTCACAGTGCAGGGCAGGGACATCAGACACACCACAGGAGGTGGAACCAGCATTGTGGAGGGAAGGCCCAGCCCTTTTCAGGTCCCAGATGCAACCAAGAAATAAAGTTGATGCACACACCACAAAATAAGTAAATATTTCAATGAATCAAATCCAGCTAAAACTTCAGTTCTTCTTTCTTTATTTGCAAGATTCTTCCACTCCCCAACGCGTTTCGTCGTTTGGAAGGGATTAACCCATACGACTTCCTCAGGGCTGGAAGTCACACAAATAACAAATGTATAGAATAATGGCGGCAAACAATAACAAACAAAAATACATCCCACAGTTTTTTAAACTCAGAACAAAAGGATAAACGGTTCAGTAACAGGCAAATGTGAAAATAACAATGTCTGTGTGATGTTGAAACGTCAGTATAAGACATAAATCCTAAGACATAATAATAATTATGAGGAACAAAATTATGCAGTGGTGTCAGCAAAAAAATATACCCCTAAAGAATCTACTCACCAACCCATGTGAGTCTCATGCTGCATTTAATTTAAAAAGAAATATCTGTACCTTAATTTTTCGAAGAACTGCAAACCTATAATGGTACAACTGACCCTATATTAATCATTGCATCACACATGAGGCACAATAAATCAAGGTACTCATGAGGTCGAGTAAATACCTGTTTAGACTTGATAATAATCACAAGTCCCAATATCAAAAACGAAATGCAGCAAAATCATTGAAAGGCCACCCAAGCGTCAAAGGCCTAAGTAAAAAGCACCTGAAACAACAATATATAGAATTTTGGAACACTAAAATAAATCAGATGCAACCCCTCCCACCCATCTAGATGAAGATCTCTCTATTCAGCCTTGTGCTGATTCACCCTGTCTCTTGGAATCCCCCAGCCCCAGCCCCTGTCACTCAAACTCCAGACAAGGAATACACAGCCTAGCAGGTTTGGATGGTTAGACAAGAAAATGCCTACTTTCTAAAAGTGGCATTTTCAAACACAGGATGTTAAAACCAAATTTACTAAAAGATGTATTTTATCATTCTGAGTTCAGGCATACTAAACTCGAATTTCTACTATTGTTCCCTGAGTCAGTTAGGATTATAAAATGTAATAATCAAACTGCCAATTCTGGCCTATGGAGAACAGGTAGCCTTGCAAAAGTGAAAAATGTCTCAGGGCATGTCCTACCTTTTACCTACAATGCACCCTGCACTTGGGCCTACCATAGGGGTGACTAATATGTTTAAAAGGGGAGGTTTAGGGACTGGCAAGTGGGTGCACTTACCCAGTCAGCATGGCAGTACCAGACTGCACACAGGCTCTGCAATGGCAGACCTGGGACACACTTTACAAGCCGCTCAGGTGGGTGGCACAATCAGTGCTGCAAGCCCACCAGCAGCATTGGTTACAAGCCCTGGGTTCACACAGTGCACTGTACTAGGGTCTGACAAGTAAACCAATCAAGCCAATCATGGAGTCACTAATCCATACATCAATTTATAACAGGGAGAGCATATGCACTTTAGCACTGTTCAGCAGTGGTAAAGTGCCCAGAGTCATAAACCAGCCAACAACAGGTCAGAAAAAATACAGGAGGAAGGCAAAAAGTTCCGGGATGACCCTGCAAAAAGGGCCAAGTCCAACACAACCCCCTTCCTGCCAAAACGCAGAGGAGACCAATCATTACCCTGACATGCTTCTCTGCTTTGGCCGATAGAACATGAACCCTGGCCCGCAACAGCAGGGGCATATTCCAGTTCTACGCCAACCTGACCCCATTTCAATTCCTCTGTCCATACTCTCAGGACCAACTAGGCTAGCCCACTGATACTCCCTAGTTGTCCATGGCCAGGACCAGGCCCTAGGCCATCCAGACACCTCCAGTCCTTGCCAATCCACAGAGTGGGGAACAGTCACCCCTGGCACATAATAGCCATTCTCTACCCTTTCTTTCAGTGTATTTCCCAACTGCCACTGATCCTTCCACCTGGGGTTCCGCACTCTCCTCCTATGAGAGGCCACCTCAGAACACAACTCTCCCACCAGGTCAAGACCTCTCTCCAGCAATTGGTCTACCAACCTGGGATCTAAACCCTCAGGCTGCACCGAGGTAGGAGGCGAGGACTCCCTTACTCTGCACCCCCTTCCAGAGCACTGCACCCACCCAACTGGAGTGGTACCTCTAGAAGACAAACCGGTCAGGACACTGTTTACAGTAGTCCCTCCCTCCAGGTCAGACAACACCTGAACCTGGCCTCCCAACCCAGAGATGGAACCCTGCGGCGGAGCACCCGCCTGGCACATCAGGATTTCCCTGGGAGCACGCATGCCCCCCTGAGGGTGACACATAACCCATGTGTCGTGTGACAGTCCACCTGGCGCAGATCTCCTAACACCCGTCCATCTGACAGTGCGTGAAGACTTCCCAGGACAGAAGTGGTGTCACCGTGGTCACTGCTAGGAGACTCAGCCCTTCTGGCTGGCCCCTGACCCACTGGTTGTTTCACTGGGGACTCTTTCCCCCTCTCACCACTCAACCTGGACTTCTGCACCATCCACTTAGGAGTGGTACTGCCAGACAGCAGAACTGATGGAGGTCTGCTTACCGACACTCCAGGTTCACCAGACACTAGGGGATCCCCCTTAATGGTTGGCCCATCAGGACAGTCTAGGCTCCTCACCTGGTGTTCCATTAAAGAACCATCCAGGCCCTGAGACTGCGTTTCGGGAACCTTGGGACACGCAGCCCCACACTCACTCCATCTCCACTGAGACAGGACGTGAGCCCCTACACCCCTCCCACTACTCCAGGACGTAGCTGGGCTACTCTGAACCTCTTCCACCCGACGGGTCCGGAAGATACCTGAGCCACTTCTTTTAGGATCACTCCCAAATGCCTCTTCAGACCCTCTCGCACGCAGCCAGAGATCTGCCTTCAATGTGATCTCCCTGGGGTCAGATAGCTCAATCTCCAACAGGTGTTGGCATAGCTCTGGAAAACAGGGACTTACAATATGCTCTCCCACACTTGACTCACATAGCCCCACACAAGGGTTAACCAAGCTATCTTTCACCTCACCATCCAGTGCCTTGCACACGTACTCCACACCACTCTCCTGAGATTGGCAAGACAGTATCTGACTGTCTCTAGTACTCAACCCACACTCTTCAGGGTGGTCTTCACACTCACACACCAGGACTTCTACCACGGGGGAACCCCCCCTCCCTGCTCCTCTCATCTAGAGTCAATGGAGTGTCCCTCCCACCAATAGGACCATGAACTCCTTGGCCAGTTCCCCAATATATCTCAGGGACCCTGTACACCACCGTAGCTACCTCACATCTTGAACCTTCTGGCATAAATCAACCCCCTCCGAGTCAGGCACCACATCTCTGGGTGTGTGCACTACTTCCTCAGCACTCAATAATTCAATTTTGCTGCCACCAGAGGGAGGAATCCTTAAGACACTGGCTTTCAACTCCAACTCCCTCATCATTCTCTCATGCTCAAAATGCATTCTCTTTTCCTCTAAGACTACCTTCTTCATTTCTAATTCAATTCCAAGCTCTATTTTCTTGCTCTCTATGTCTTTCTGACCATCCATTTTGAGCCTAGCCAGCTCCAACTATACATCTTCTCCTTTGCTCTGTCCGCCAGCTCTCCTGGGGACAATCCTTTGGAAGAAACACTGCTGTCCACCCCTGAAGGTGTTTTCCCTCCAGTTAGGCCCACTGGCCCCTCAAGCTGCCCATTTAAATGCTCTGCCTCCACTGCTGGCTCCTCGGGATGCTCAAGGGCATTCCTAAATTCTACCCAGGCCCTCAGTGCCTTTTGGTATTCG
Source organism: Triturus cristatus (assembly GCF_964204655.1). Lineage (NCBI taxonomy): Eukaryota > Metazoa > Chordata > Amphibia > Caudata > Salamandridae > Triturus > Triturus cristatus. The sequence continues at coordinate 1,123,486,673 of NC_140590.1, read as the reverse complement.
TCTCTCTTGGTGAGGCCTTTCACAGAGATTTTACATTTTTTGCACAAAGCTTTGAGATGAGGCACTGTGTAAGTACCAATTCTCTCTTCTTCCAACACAATGTCTACAGATACTACAGATGCTGACTTGCTCATGGTAGCAAAAAGACTGGCAGTTCTCAGGAATCAAAAATAGAAAAGGAGTTCCAAGGAAAGATTCTATCAAAGTATGTGGTTGCTTTATGGTCTGCACTCACTAATAGTGTGCACCAATCACTGTATATGAATCACAAATGCCAGTCCAAATCCCACCGCTGCCACCAATGTTAGATTTGGGGGTCTACAGTTGGCATAGGTAGGTACCTGGGACAAATAGGGACCCTTGCGTCTAGTCAGGGTAAAGGTTTACACTCCTAAAATAACCCCTGCTCACCCCTTTGGTAGCATGGCACGAGCAGGCAGGCCTATCTCAGAGGCAGTGTGTAAAGCATTTGTGAACACATACAGTAATACAGTGACAACACTACAAATGGACAAGACACAGGTTGTATTATAAAAATAAATATTTTTATATAGACTTAACACAAGACCAAATGACAAAAATCCACAATACTGTACTCAAAAATAGTCTCTCAAATGTTATAAAATAGCTCAGTTCTCTCAAGTTGTAAATGCAACACTTTACTCTCAATGTACCTTAGATTCGTAGTGCAAAGAAAACAAAAGGGTTGCCGGGAAGGTGATGCGTCGGTTCCTTACACGCAGGGGAGTGGATGCATCGGTTCCTTACTGCTGCGCAGGGGAGTTGATGCTTGCTTCCTTACTGTGTGGGGAGTTGATGCGTCAGTTTACTCTCAATGTACCTTAGATGCGTAGTGCAAAGAAAACAAAAGGGTTGCTGGGAAGGTGATGCGTCGGTTCCTTACATGCAGGGGAGTGGATGCGTCGGTTTCTTACTGTGTGGGGAGTTGATGCATCGGTTACTTACTGCTCTCGCTGGCACCTCGATGCGATACTCTTCTCCGGTGCGATGCGATAAAATGGTGTCTTGTTGCGATGCGACAATGTTGGTGCGATGCGTGCACCCCCGATGGCCGTGCGGCGACTCAATGATCTTTGGAGACGCGACATGCCCTGCAACGTGCTTCTCTGGTGATGCCATGATGACCTCTGTGGCAGCGTCCCGCTTCTCCGGCGATACATCGTGCTTCGGTGATGCGATGATGACAGTGGCAGTGGCGGCTCGCTTTCTCGGCGATGCGATGACAGATGCTACGGCTGTGACACGCTTCTCTTTGTTGCATTGCGCTTCCAGCTCCCAGCGACACGCAGTCTCTCAGAAGGCCCAGCACAACAGCAGGCACTTCAATTCCCAGCAAGGGAATTCAGGGGGGAGCTGGTTGGTGAAGTCTTGTAACCCTGAGACTTCAGGCAGGAGGCAAGCTCTAGTTCAAGCCCTTGGAGATTCTTCTTCAAGTTGATAGAAAGCACATACATCAATTTATAATAGGGAGAGCATATGCACTTTAGCACTGATCAGCAGTGGTAAAGTGCCCAGAGTCATAAAACAGCCAACAACAGGTCAGAAAAAATATAGGAGGAAGGCAAAAAGTTCTGGGATGACCCTGCAAAAAGGGCCAACTCCAACAATTTCCTACACCATTCCTCTTCTTTATGCTCCATGGAATAATGTTGAATATGTGTCATGTTGAGTGAACTGTCTTTACATGTGTCATACCACAACACACATCTTTTTTAAACATTTTCCACCACATTGACTATGGGTAGTTCTTCTGAATATATATTTATCACAAATTGCTTGTAGACACTTCATGTGGCTTTACAGTGACGTGAGTATTGTTCCCAGTCATGATCCACATCATGGGCATGGAGTAATTTTGTGTTTCTGAGACAGTGTTGTCATACAGATCAGAGCACTGTTTAAGTCACACGTGTCAGGCCCTCACAATGCTTATCATGGACACCGAGTAATCATATTCCCTTTGTCAAATGTTCCTTGATAAGTAAGGATGGCTATCCTGAACATGCATTGTTGGCACATTTAAACATTATTGGGCACAGGCAACACACATCTTAGTGACTCAATTGGTTGTATTTACATGTGCAGTAACTGAGGTAGTAGACTGGCCCAGTTCTCTGTGTAACAACACCCCATAGTGTGAATGTCCGGTCGGAAAATGTGAAGAGACATGTTGAGGAAGAGGCAGAGTTCAGACAGCAAGCTAATTGCAGTGTCATTGGGAACAAAACTTGCCAATCCATAACAAAGTCCAAGGTGAGTGTAGCAGAATCATTCATGGGAAAGTGGAAGCTGATGTTCCGGGGCATGGTGGCAGGCACAGTTCCAAGGAGTAACAGACAATATGACAGAGATGAATGCTACCGCTGACTTCTTTGCAAGATTGTTGATTCATCCACATCTTCCTCCATTGAAGTTTCATGTGCATTCCGTGTGCGTGATGGAGGGTTGGTTGTAGCACTGTGAGGCTGTGACACTTCAGGGGGTGAGATATGGATGTTGATGGTGCAGCAGCATTCATCTGTGCCAAAGGTTGAGGCAGCTCTACAGTGATGATTAGCTGCAGGGCGTGCAAGACTCCAGCAATGTCTCTATGGTATGCAGCCATGGATGCCAATTGTGAGGCCTACATCTGCTCCATATTCTCCATGATCAATCTCATTTGACGCAACTCCTTGAGCTCATCGCTGGAGCCACATTAACTGGACAGTTGTTCTTGTCTGTGAATCAGTACTCCAGTGATGTCAGCCATAGAATGCTGGAGAGCATGGAGTGGACTGAGGGTGCCTGTGATGGACTCTTGGTTTGGTTGTCCCTAATGGGACTGAGATACCCACAGACCCCATACAGTTTGGCCACCAGGTTGACAAACCCGCCCGCTCCTGACCAGCCATCTCCCGCTGGACCTCACTGCGTTAAAATCTTGAAAGTGGGTCATCAAGGTCCTGGTAGACAGATGTGGTGGTAGGTGTTTGCCGCTTTCTCCCATTATCGTCTGACTCGAGTCAGACAATAATGGGAGAAAGCGGCGTTTTACTGAAAAGACGTGGAACTACATAAAAATCACAGATCCTCAAAACCACTGTGGTGAACGACATCACCACACAAATTGAATAAAAAGATTTTGAGAAAAGGATAATATCACTTTTTCTTCTGCATTTTTTTGAAGATATATCCTTACCAAGGAGACAATAGAAACCGGGCCTTGAAATATCTCAGCCAGAAAAGACCCTTATATATACAAGAAACTTTTGACATGAATACCCTTATACATCTAGGACCCTGTAAACAATAGGCCATGTCCTATACCATATCTGGCCTCCAGGAACCTGTAGGGTTGTGACAAACTTAAAACCCCTGCTGTATCACCTTTTATGCAGAATAAAGCCCCCCTTTTTTGTACAGAAAATTTCGTTCTTCATTGGTCCTGAGGAAGGTGACTCTAATAACACTTTCACCGAAACGTACGTAGACCAGCTACTTCACAACTGGACAACAAATTCTATACGGATCAACTTAAACTAAACAAAAGAAGAAGCAAAATTTGTAGTTATAACCACTACAGCAAACTCTGACAAACTATTTAAAATCATGTTGTAGTTGATCCATCCAGTTGTGTGTCTTTTAAAGTTTCTTTCTTTACATTTTTCCCTTGTGTGGTATGTTTGTTGGGATGTAAGAATAGTATGCGAGTATAGAATGTAGATATTTATGTTGTCTGTCGAGGGGGATTTTCCATTTGCTCGAATATTGTGATTTGAAACCAATGTATTTGATGTTCACTTCACTGATTGTTTGTATACAATTGTTTCAAGAATATTTGTAAATCACAAAAGAAAATACAAAAATGGAATATTAACATATTTTTTATATAAAAAACTCTCTTTTTGATAAATAATAAAAAATCAAAGATGAAAAAAAGAAAAAATTGTGTGTAGACATTGAATTTATGGGGAATTACTGATGTACTGATATTTGAACTATTGAGAGTACTTACCAGAAAAAAAGAGTTAAAGGTTGGTTAAGAGGCAGTAACCTCACATATTTGTTCCTTTTTCCCCCCTCTTGGACCTAAAAGTAACTGGGGAAAACCTCTCTCCCACATATAGTCTTTGCTGAATGTCCCTGCTTCCAGAGATGTGCTGCCAATGGAGTTAAGCAGCTCTTAGAGGGTGTCCTGGTCGATAGTTGAGATGACATTTATTTCATCAATGAAGAGTGGGACAGGCTGCAGTAGAGGAGTTGATGTTTCTCCCTCTGCAATGTAAAGGTGAGAAGCTGTTGTATGTGTTTCTCAAGTATGATCATACATTTGATCAGTTTACAAGCAGACTGCATGACAATGTCAATTCAAAACGTTTTAGAGGAGATACCTATTTCATGCAGTTTAGTGAATCATTATACCACATCACTGATTTGACATTAGAGTTGTCAATTATTTTCTTACAGTTTACAAGTATGCCAAATGTGAGTGGTCAATTTCTACACACATGCTGCGCTAGTTGTGTCCTCTGTATAGTAGTGACAGTGGTGCAGATTGTACCACATTGTTGTTGATGCCGATTGCTTTAGATGTATGTGTCAGTACACTGCATTGTGGTAGAGTTATCCCTACTCATTGCACTCAAAACCTCTAAAAGATTTTCTAGTTTTGGAGGTGTGGATTGTTTACAACCATACCTTGCTGTTGGCAATGCCACATGGTTGTTATTGTGGCATGAGTAGGGCTATCTTAGTGTTGAGATCAGGGTTGATGTGATGTGCGTCATGATATGTGCAGGTAGATATGCTTGGTTTGCCATGATCTAAAGAGTATAGATCCATTCAAATGTTTACAAATCACATTCCCAAATGACATTCTCATTGATGCATGTTGATATGCAGGTATGGTACTGCTTCTGTTTTACTGCCCCTTATTCCTTTCACACAGTGACCCTTGCACTTATGTGCATCTACAATGGTGAGATGTTGCAAGCTAGAGGAAATATGGCTCTTGGGCAAGGTTGTGACACTTGTGCATTGTTGGACTGCAGACATATTTCTTCTATTAGGGGGTATATAACTATGATGAAGTGACAAAGTGAGGCCTTCTCCTTACAGGATTGACTCCTCACTTATTCACTTCAGTGACAGAGGCCTGCACCATGTTTACAAGTTTATGTTGCAGGCATGTGTTTCATCATGCACTGGCACGTGACTTGTCAGCATGGCACTCAGTCAGGCACCTTAGCAGGCTAGTGCAATTGTGTCTGTGTTCAGGACAAGAATGTTTATGTTGAAGGAGGGACCCCTTCAGGCACATTATCAAAGATTGACAAATTGCTGATGCTATGTGTGCTGCACCATGCAGTACACATGTAAACAGCAAAAGTATTGACAATTGAGGATTTGCTTTATTTTGCATGTTTGTCATGGTTTTCCCTGCATACATTACTTACTGGCATCCTATTGGCTTCACCGTTGCGAGTATAGGGCACCGTGTCTTTCTATTGGTGTTACAGGGTGGACAGCCAAAATAACACCTATGACCCTCACCTTTCACAACACGTGAAGTGTGTAAGTGGTCCTAGATTACATTGCTATGGATTTACACTGGCTTTGAGGTGGTGCTAAGACCCTATCACCACCCCAACATCACACCAGGGGCCTCATGTAGGTAGCGAAATACCGGTCGGTAACGGCCCAATTTCGGTAAATATTCCGTTACCGACCGGTATTCAGACAAGTGAGATGTAGGAGACCAAAAACCACTTTTCGGTAAATATGAGGCGGTAAATACCGATTCATATTTACCGAATACATAATTAACGAATCGGTAAATATGAAGTGGTAAATATGAAGTGGTAAAAAGTTAAAATGACATGTAGGAGCACTCGGTAATTAAGAAATCCAAGAAAATCGGTAAATAAGAGTCGGTAATTAACACGGATTGAAAGCAGGTGGTAACCAACAACAGTGCAGCTAAGCAATCCCAAAATGCAACAGCGTGGACACCCTGGCAGCTATGTACGTCATTGCAATGCGCCTACGTCTAGAGGCAGCAGGACTGAGGGTTTGGCGACGGAAGGAACACATCCACAGACAGCGCATCACACTATTCCAGCTGACTGATGCAGAGATACATGAGAGGTACAGGCTACACCCCGAAACCATCATGGACTCAATCAGGGACCCGCACCCACTCCTGGACCAGCCAATGAGAAGGGCGCACGCCATACCCCCACATGTGCAGGTGCTCTGCAGCCCACATCTGCTGGCATCCGGCATTTCTCAGGTGGTGACAGCTGCGGTGGGTGGTGTATCCCAGAGTTGCCTGTCCCGTTCCTTCAGGAATTACTTCCCCCATTATATTGGCTGCATTGATGGGACACACATCCCACTCTGTCCACCAGCTGACACAGAGCACATCTACAGGATCAGGAAGTCCACCCACTCCATCAATGTGCATACCGAATGGAATGATATTGTGAATGGTCCCGTGGGTGGCAGAACCAAAAGGTGCGCGTATGCTATTTACAACGAGGTCTGAAAGTTGTCGCACAGTGAGGCGGCTTCCAGACTGAGAGCTATTGACCAAGCAAACATGGAGAAGGCCTAAGCCGTTATAGATATTAGCTCTAGCACTCTCACTTCTAGGATTCATACATGAGACAATAGGCACATGCAAGTACACGGCGCATGCAATGTACAAGCCCCGATTTTGGCGTGCGTCCTACGAGGTATCCCAGTGCCTGTGATTACACCTTCTTTCACTGTGCTTGCAAACGGTATTCATTTAATAATGATTAATGAAGTTTGCTGCAGGATGTGAGTGGTAATCCCGTACATAACTGTCTCGCATGAAGTTGTCTGCTGCAATACTGTTCTTTTTCCACCCCCGCATGGGCGGCGGGATGTTTCCATCTGGCCTTCGATTCCAACCTTGAAAGCAGAGTCCAACAAGTTGAGCAGAATAGAGCGCCATTGTCCCACAAAGAGGTGCCTTTGACTTCCTCTCGTTAAAATATTTGTCCTTCACGTTGCTACTACGCGCACTGAGGAACAGGCGCCTCTGAATACTGACCTCCCCCTGCATTTCGGCTCTTTGATCCAAAGTATTATCAATGCCTCGTCCACGACCGGCCTGGCTCAATTTTTTCTAACATGTGGGGCTCGGGTCTCGTGACCTCTTTCCAAACAATTTGTGGTGTAATTCCGGCATTTGTTCATTCACTGTTCTCGAGCATCTTTGGAGGTGTTCCGCTGCTTCTGGCGCTGGTGGCAGGTGTGCTGCTTTTACTCTTCATACTACGGAATGGCTGCTCCTTCTGTGCCACACGAGCACCTGTCCCGTCTGCATCTTCTTCGTGATAGGATGCTTGACTTCTATGGTACTTTGCCATTGGCGACTTTGAGCCTGGCTTATGGATTATCCTTCAGGTATTCCTACTTCACCTGCGTACAACCTGTATTACACTGCCTGGATTGTCCCTTTGAATGGCCTCTGGATTTGTGCTTGACCAACATGGTGTCTCCGGTGCCGGATTTCGATCGACTGATGAGGCCCTTAGTGTCTCACGAGTTGTCCTGTTCTGGTGTCCGGATCATGGCGTGTGGAGCGGCGCATGGTATCCTGGGTAATTGGGACATCTCAGCGGCAGCCTACGACTTCTTGTCCATGAGCTATTTGGAGGAACATTCCGGGTGCCCTCTGATTGTGCTAGAGGCTCCGTTGGTTGGAGAACACGTATGTTCCTTTTCTTTACTCAATTGGATGGCTGAGACTTTTAGTGGCCCTGAAAACGATTGCTTGTTGGAAGCCGTGGCCACATATGCTGCCTATACATTCATGGATTAACTGGATTGTCGTCCATTGCGCCTGTGCTACTGGACAGCACCCTGGCGCAACATTTATTTATTTTAGTTCTCGGTTTTCTCTTCCTGATGGTCTGCTTGAGTTTTTTACTATACTTGCATTGTGTTTTTGGAATTGTATGCTGCAATTAATTGGACTGTAGGACTTTGGCGCTGCATTGGTTACGCCCTGTTCTGCTCTGACGAAACTGAACTCTGCGTTCTCTCTTTTCTTGCCTATTACATATTGCTTCGCTCAAGGGGGCGTGTAGTGAGTTCTCCCTGAATACGTACATGCATTGTTCAGTTGGCATTACCACGTTGAATGTTTTGTAGCCATATTTGTGTCTTTGCACACGACACTGCGTTTACATGTTCTTTCTTGAATAAACTGCTGACTCGAGACTTCCTTCAGACGAGTGCATTCTGTTGTTCCCATCCCAAGCTCTGCGCAGCGACCTTGGTCTGTACATGCTGTGACACACAGTCTGGAATTTTACACAATGCATGTTTTCCACTCTAGGTTGTTCGACCCACGATTTAGCCATGGCACACGCGCAGCTGCACATACCTGACAGTTGGTGCTTTTCATATCTCAGACGTCATGTTTATTATTCAGACCGAAGACGAGCCTTCCTGCGAGGAGACTCCTGATGCTCCTGTGATGTGATTTCACTAAGCTGATCTTTGAGGTATGGGGTCCCCTATTCAAGCCTGAGAGACCTTCTATAATGACATGATTGTGATATTGGCTACTTAGTTAAGGGAAGGTGGTAGTGTCCTCGGTATTTTCCGATTCGCTAAATACCACCTCGGTATTTACCGATTCGGTGGATACCACCTCGGTATTTACCGATTCGGTGGATACCACCTCGGTATTTACCGATTCGGTGACTTCCGATTCGTATTTACCGAATGTTACCGAATCGGTAACTGTTACCGAATTTTTACCTACATATAACTTACCGGTTCTAATTTACCGATTCGGTACGGCTCGGTATTTATGAACCGGTAAAATTTATTTACCTACATGAGGCCCCAAGTGAGCATGGCATGGGGATGTGTGCTTGGGAATGTTCCCCTCTGATGGACACATGGATGATACATGCTGTTCTGCTCAGGGTGATTGGATGCATTTGAGTGCGTAAGGATGTTTACAGACATGACTGCCTATGTATTTGTTCACTTCCACTGTTGACTTTCCCCAAGGACTGATTTCCATGTACATCAACGTGTAATGGCCATCTCAGGACCAGGACTGTGATTACTGTAGACTACTGTTTTCTGTATGGCACATGTGGAGACTTAGATGTGGGTGAGTTCGGCGTGAGGTGGATGTGAAATGTAGCAATTTGATATACATTGATGCCACATTGTTATTCTTGTACAGTGTCATACTTCACTTGACATGCACCTTGACAGGGACTGTATGGTTCTGTGAGCAAGGCAGACAGACGAGAAATGTATATAGTTTTTATGAGACACATTCCTGATATGCAGAGTCCTTACACTGTACTATTTGTAGGATATCCCTTCTGCTCATAGTTGAACATTCATTAGCCCTCCAGTATGCTAATAATTGGGCATTGTGGAATATGCACCTTTTAGACACAGGTGCATATTCACTACGTTAGGACAATGCATTTGTTTATGGTACTAAGATTCACTATATGCTTTGTCACTTTGGGAACTCTGGGCTGCATCTCATGAACAAGAAAAGCGAATATTCACTGAAGAGGTGACATAGTGTCGCATTGGCCTCTTTGCCTCAACACCATGCTCATACAAATTGTATGGCTTTTTTTGCTGCAGCAGTTTTCTCTATCATGGTAGGATTAATATCAGCGAAAAATATGTGTCGAGCTAATTGGAAATTTTAAATACTGCAGTCGTCTATGAGAGGCCCCAAGTACCTAAATAAGCAATACGAAGACTTTAAATGACAGATTACTAGATGAATATTAGACTACAAAATGCGTGAAAGGTAGCAAAAAAAACAAAGAATCACTTCACACACATTTTCGCTAGTAATTGGTTATATCAATTATAAATTACATACTTATAATTAAAAATCAATACTGTCTGTTGCAGTTTTTTTTTAAAAGCATTGATTAACTTCAACGTATATATGAACTGGCAATTTATGATTATAGACAATAAATGGAGATGCAAAGGCTAATGTGTCTAAAGCAAAAATTAATAGTGTGTAAGAATACAAAGAAATAGAGAATGAATACATGGAAATGTGATTGCTGTTAAACCTATGAATTGAAAATGTATTTGCTTTACTGACATGAATACATTCAAAGCTATTAAACAGCAGTTGTGAGAAAGATAGACGCATAGTGACCAACTTAGCTTAAAAAATACAAAATATTCAGAGTGAATCGCTATCGGTAACAAAAAAACATTAATTTTTTTTAAATCAATAATACCACTGTTTTTCTGTGGCAGATTGACCGTGCATTCAGTTTAAAACAACATTTTTTGCTAACAGATGACTTCAGGGCGTGAGAAAAGCTCTGTGCCGCTAAGCGTTTTATCCTGACTCAGAGATGCAGCCGCAGACTAACATTAGTCCAAGTTGGCATGCCGTCCAGGAATCCAAGAGAATGTTGGCTTTGTTGCGAGTCTCAAAAGAAAACAACAGATTTTAATTAACTAAAGCAATCAGGGCTGGAACCGAAACCGGCCCCTTTGAAACTGCTCGGCCTGCCTCCCTGGGAGGGATAAGGGGGTACGGCTGAGCTGTTTTCAGGGGCCGGTTTCAGTTAATTTTGTTACAGGGGGCCAATATTGCTCAAGATTTGGCTCTTCGACCAAGTCTCACAGAAACCTGGAGAACCCCCGGGGTGACAAGCAGCGCTCTACAAAAACCCACTGATTGATTGATTGATTTGAGTAGGGGCTGGAATCGTTAAGGAGTTGTACATATTCTAGACTCGGAATCAGGAAGATGTTGAAAGGACTCAGGGAGCGACTACTTCAATAACTACAAGAAGTGAGTATGAAGTTTCTCAGTGGGTCAAAGAACACAGTAAGAACGTTTATGGGATGTCACGTGGATAGGTTGTCCTCCAAGGAGGAGGGGGAAATCCTCCTTTAGGAACTAGTGCCCTCACACACCCAGCAAGCTCGGTGTCATGCTTCATCATATGGGCCTGCTCCTCGTCGGGTCGGCGCTGCAATACCTGACAGGCACCCATAAAGGGTCTCTTTACCGGAGATCTTTAGTTCCTTGCCATAAAGGTGCCGTGGGTGTAAGGGGCCTAGTAGGTGTAGATGTAATGGTGGATGTGCAAGATTAAACAGGGAAGGGAATCCTCTAAATTAATTTTATTCTTAAAGGATCCCAGCCTGGTTAAAATAATGATAAGGGGAGGCGATTATCTGGCTGTTATGTGTCAAAAAAGTGCTCTACTCCTAAGTGGTCGACATGTTTCTTGCCTAGTAGTCAAGAATGATCTGTGGTGATTCCTCAGGACCAAATGAAAAGAAAATCTATCTACACCTAATGGTGAGGTGAAAAACTACCTACCATGAAGTGTACCTATAGGAACGGTACCCGAAGGTATAGAGACCAACCTGTGAAAGAAACAAATATATTTGAAAACATAATACATTAGTAATGCATTTGTGATCACACATAAGTTCAATCCATAATTCTAGATCTATATGGTGATCAAAAGGTGACACAATCAATACATGGTGATACCAGTAGTTATCACTCATGAAAATTATAGGTATGCAGTGCTATAAATGTGGTAATTATAGCACACCCGTGACTCTCAATTAAAAACAAACTTTAAAAACATCAGTGATGAACAGGCTGTGCCAACGGTGGTGATCAGAGTTATCTAAACCTCATCTAATGTTTGTAAGACCGTGCCTCATCAGTTACAGCGGGATACTAGACACATGTAGTGTTGTGTCTAACAAATTAATAAGGATAAAATAAGGGCAGTGATTAGCTGGCATGTATGAAAACTGCTTGTCGAATAATCTAGAAACCCAGTTAGTCAACTACAAGACAGTGGCTCTTGGTAGAGCAAGGCAGTAAGTAATATAGCAAAGCGCTTCCAGCTCCCAGCGACACACAGTCTCTCAGAAGGCCCAGCACAACAGCAGGCACTTCATTTCCCAGCAAGGGAATTCAGGGGGGAGCTGGTTGGTGAAGTCTTGTATCCCTGAGACTTCAGGCAGGAGGCAAGCTCTAGTTCAAGCCCTTGGAGAATCTTCTTCAAGTTGATAGAAAGCACATACATCAATTTATAATAGGGAGAGCATATGCACTTTAGCACTGATCAGCAGTGGTAAAGTGCCCAGAGTCATAAAACAGCCAACAACAGGTCAGAAAAAATACAGGAGGAAGGCAAAAAGTTCTGGGATGACCCTGAAAACAGGGCCAACTCCAACAATTTCCTACACCATTCCTCTTCTTTATACTCCATGGAATAATGTTGAATATGTGTCATGTTGAGTGAACTGTCTTTACATGTATCATACCGCAACACACATCTTTTTTAAACATTTTCCACCACATTGACTATGGTTAGTTCTTCTGAATATATATTTATCACAAATTGCTTGTAGACACTTCATGTGGCTTTACAGTTACGTGAGTATTGTTCCCAGTCATGATCAACATCATGGGCACGGAGTAATTTTGTGTTTCTGAGACAGTGTTGTCTTACATATCAGAGCATTGTTTAAGTCACACGTGTCAGGCCCTCACAACGCTTATCATGGACACCGAGTAATCATATTCCCTTTGTCAAATGTGCCTTGATAAGTAATGATGGCTACCCTGAACATGCATTGTTGGCACATTTAAACATAATTGGGCACAGGCAACACACATCTTAGTGACTCAATTGGTTTTATTTACATGTGCAGTAACTGAGGTAGTAGACTGGCCTAGTTCTCTGTGTAACAACACCCCATAGTGTTATTGTCCGAGGGGAAAATGTAAAGAGACATGTTGAGGAAGAGGCAGAGTTCAGACAGCAAGCTGATTGCAGTGTCATTGGGAACAAAACTTGGCAATCCATAACAAAGTCCAAGGGAAGTGTAGCAGAATCATTCATGGGAAAGTGGAAGCTGATGTTCCGGGGCATGATGGTAGGCACAGTTCCAAGGAGAAACAGACAATTTGACAGAGATGAATGCTACCGCTGACTTCTTTGCAAGAGTGTTGATTCATCCACATCTTCCTCCATTGATGTTTCATGTGCATTCCGTGTGCGTGATGGAGGGTTGGTTGTAGCACTGTGAGGCTGTGAGGCTGTGACACTTCAGGGGGGTGAGATATGGATGTTGATGGTGCAGCAGCATTCATCTGTGCCAAAGGTTGAGGCAGCACTACAGTGATGATTAGCTGCAGGGCTTGCAAGACTCCAGCAATGTCTCTATGGTATACAGCCATGGATGCCAAGTGTGAGGCCTACATCTGCTCCATATTCTCCATGATCATTCTCATTTGACGCAACTCCTTGAGTTCATCGCTGGAGCCACATTAACTGGACAGTTGTTCTTGTCTGTGAATCAGTACTCCAGTGATGTCAGCCATAGAATGCTGGAGAGCATGGAGTGGACTGTGGGTGCCTATGATGGACTCTCGGTGGTCCCTAATGGGACTGAGATACCCACAGACTCCATCCAGTTTGGCCACCAGGCTGTCAAACCCACCCGCTCCTGACCAGCCATCTCCCGCTGGACCTCACTGCGTTGAAATCTTGAAAGTGGGTCATCAAGGTCCTGGTAGACAGATGTGGTGGTAGGTGTTTGCTGCCGGGTGTTATGTGCGGGGGTAGAGCTACCACAATGCAGCTGGATGTCCCTGCTTCCAGAGATGTGCTGCCAATGGAGTTAAGCAGCTCTTGGAGGGTGTCCTGGTCGATAGTTGAGATGACATTTATTTCATCAATGAAGAATGGGACAGGCTGCTGCAGAGGAGTGTATGTTTCTCCCTCTGCAATGTAAAGGTGAGATGCTGTTGTATGTGTTTCTCAAGTATTATCATGCATTTGATTAGTTTACAAGCAGACTGCATGACAATGTCCATTCAAAATGTTTTAGAGGAGATACCTATTTCATGCAGTTTAGTGAATCATTATACTACATTACTGATTTGACATTAGAGTTGTCAATTCTTTTCTTACAGTTTACAAGTATGCCAAATGTGAGTGGCCAATTTCTACACACATGCTGCGCTAGTTGTATCCTCTGTATAGTAGTGACAGTGGTGCAGATTGTACCACATTGTTGTTGATGCCGATTGCTTTAGATGTATGTGTCAGTACACTGCATTGTGGTAGAGTTATCCCTACTCATCGCACTCAAAACCTCTAAAAGATTTTCTAGTTTTGGAGGTGTGGATTGTTTGCAACCATACCTTGCTGTTGGCAATGCCACATGGTTGTTATTGTGGCATGAGTAGGGTTATCTTAGTGTTGAGATCAGGGTTGATGTGATGTGCATCATGATATGTGCAGGTAGATATGCTTGGTTTGCCATGATCTAAAGAGTATAGATCCATTCAAATGTTTACAAATCACATTCCCAAATGACATTCTCATTGATGCGTGTTGATATGCAGGTATGGTACTGCTTCTGTTTTACTGCCCCTTATTCCTTTCACACAGTGACCCTTGCACTTATGTGCATCTACAATGGTGAGATGTTGCAAGCTAGAGGAAATATGGCTCTTGGGCAAGGTTGTGACACTTGTGCATTGTTGGACTGCACACATATTTCTTCTATTAGGGGGTATATGACTATGATGAAGTGACAAAGTGAGGCCTTCTTCTTACAGGATTGACTCCGCACTTATTCACTTCAGTGACAGAGGCCTGCACCATGTTTACAAGTTTATGTTGCAGGCATGTGTTTCATCATGCACTGGCACTTGACTTGTCAGCGTGGCACTCAGTCAGGCACCTTAGCAGGCTAGTGCAATTGTGTCTGTGTTCAGGACAAGAATGTTTATGTTGAAGGAGGGACCCCTTCAGGCACATTATCAAAGATTGACAAATTGCTGATGCTATGTGTGCTGCACCATGCAGTACACATGTAAACAGCAAAAGTATTGACAATTGAGGATTTGCTTTATTTTGCATGTTTGTCATGGTTTTCCCTGCATACATTACTTACTGGCATCCTATTGGCTTCACCGTTGCGAGTATAGGGCACCGTGTCTTTCTATTGGTGTTACAGGGTGGACAGCCAAAATAACACCTATGACCCTCACCTTTCACAACACGTGAAGTGTGTAAGTGGTCCTAGATTACATTGCTATGGATTTACACTGGCTTTGAGGTGGTGCTAAGACCCTATCACCACCCCAACATCACACCAAGTGAGCATGGCATGGGGATGTGTGCTTGGGAATGTTCCCCTCTGATGGACACATGGATGATACATGCTGTTCTGCTCAGGGTGATTGGATGCCTTTGAGTGCGTAAGGATGTTTACAGACATGACTGCCTATGTATTTGTTCACTTCCACTGTTGACTTTCCCCAAGGACTGATTTCCATGTACATCAATGTGTAATGGCCATCTCAGGACCAGGACTGTGATTACTGTAGACTACTGTTATCTGTATGGCACATGTGGAGACTTTGATGTGGGTGAGTTCGGCGTGAGGTGGATGTGAAATGTAGCAATTTGATATACATTGATGCCACATTGTTATTCTTGTACAGTGTCATACTTCACTTGACATGCACCTTGACAGGGACTGTATGGTTCTGTGAGCAAGGCAGACAGACGAGAAATGAGTATAGTTTTTATGAGACACATTCCTGATATGCAGATTCCTTACACTGTACTATTTGTAGGATATCCCTTCTGCTCATAGTTGAACATTCATTAGCCCTCCAGTATGCTAATAATTGGGCATTGTGGAATATGCACCTTTTAGACACAGGTGCATATTCACTACGTTAGGACAATGCATTTGTTTATGGTACTAAGATTCACTATATGCTTTGTCACTTTGGGAACTCTGGGCTGCATCTCATGAACAAGAAAAGCGAATATTCACTGAAGAGGTGACATAGTGTCGCATTGGCCTCTTTGCCTCAACACCATGGTCATACAAATTGTATGGCTTTTTTTGCTGCAGCAGTTTTCTCTATCATGGTAGGATTAATATCAGCGAAAAATATGTGTCGAGCTAATTGGAAATTTTAAATACTGCAGTCGTCTATGAGAGGCCCCAAGTACCTAAATAAGCAATACGAAGACTTTAAATGACAGATTACTAGATGAATATTAGACTACAAAATGCGTGAAAGGTAGCAAAAAAACCAAAGAATCACTTCACACACATTTTCGCTAGTAATTGGTTATATCAATTATAAATTACATACTTATAATTAAAAATCAATACTGTCTGTTGCAGTTTTTTTTAAAAAGCATTGATTAACTTCAAAGTATATATGAACTGGCAATTTATGATTATAGACAATAAATGGAGATGCAAAGGCTAATGTGTCTAAAGCAAAAAATTAATAGTGTGTAAGAAAACAAAGAAATAGAGAATGAATACATGAAAATGTGATTGCTGTTAAACCTATGAATTGAAAATGTATTTGCTTTACTGACATGAATACATTCAAAGCTATTAAACAGCAGTTGTGAGAAAGATAGACGCATAGTGACCAATTTAGCTTAAAAAATACAAAATATTCAGAGTGAATCGCTATCGGTAACAAAAAAACATAAATTTTTTTTAAATCAATAATACCACTGTTTTTCTGTGGCAGATTGACCGTGCATTCAGTTTAAAACAACATTTTTTGCTAACAGATGACTTCAGGGCGTGAGAAAAGCTCTATGCCGCTAAGCGTTTTATCCTGACTCAGAGATGCAGCCGCAGACTAACATTAGTCCAAGTTGGCATGCCGTCCAGGAATCCAAGAGAATGTTGGCTTTGTTGCGAGTCTCAAAAGAAAACAACAGATTTTAATTAACTAAAGCAATCAGGGCTGGAACCTAAACCGGCCCCTTTCAAACTGCTCGGCCTGCCTCCCTGGGAGGGATGAGGGGGTACGGCTGAGCTGTTTTCAGGGGCCAGTTTCAGTTAATTTTGTTACAGGGGGCCAACATTGCCCAAGATTTGGCTCTTCGACCAAGTCTCACAGAAACCTGGAGAACCCCATGGGTGACAAGCAGCGCTCTACAAAAACCCACTGATTGATTGATTGATTTGAGTAGGGACTGGAATTGTTAAGGAGTTGTACATATTCTAGACTCGGAATGAGGAAGATGATGAAAGGACTCAGGGAGCGACTACTTCAATAACTACAAGAAGTGAGTATGAAGTTTCTCAGTGGGTCAAAGAACACAGTAAGAACATTTATGTGATGTCACGTGGATAGGTTGTCCTCCAAGGAGGAGGGGGAAATCCTCCTTTAGGAACTAGTGCCCTCATACACCCAGCAAGCTCGGTGTCATGCTTCATCATATGGGCCTGCTCCTCGTCGGGTCGGCGGTGCAATACCTGACAGGCACCCATAAAGGGTCTCTTTACCGGAGATCTTTAGTTCCTTGCCATAAAGGTGCCGTGGGTGTAAGGGGCCTAGTAGGTGTAGATGTAATGGTGGATGTGCAAGATTAAACAGGGAAGGGAATCCTCTAAGTTAATTTTATTCTTAAAGGATCCCAGCCTGGTTAAAATAATGATAAGGGGAGGCGATTATCTGGCTGTTATGTGTCAAAAAAGTGATCTACTCCTAAGTGGTCGACATGTTTCTTGCCTAGTAGTCAAGAATGATCTGTGGTGATTCCTCAGGACCAAATGAAAAGAAAATCTATCTACACCTAATGGTGAGGTGAAAAACTACCTACCATGAAGTGTACCTATAGGAACGGTACCCACAGGTATAGAGACCAACCTGTGAAAGAAACAAATATATTTGAAAACATAATACATTAGTAATGCATTTGTGATCAAACATAAGTTCGATCCATAATTCTAGATCTATATGGTGATCAAAAGGTGACACAATCAATACATGGTGATACCAGTAGTTATCACTCATGAAAATTATAGGTATGCAGTGCTATAAATGTGGTAATTATAGCACACCCGTTACTCTCAATTAAAAACAAACATTAAAAACATCAGTGATGAATAGGCTGTGCCAACGGTGGTGATCAGAGTTATCTAAACCTCATCTAATGTTTGTAAGACCGTGCCTCATCAGTTACAGCGGGATACTAGACACATGTAGTGTTGTGTCTAACAAATTAATAAGGATAAAATAAGGGCAGTGATTAGCTGGCATGTATGAAAACTGCTTGTCGAATAATCTAGAAACCCAGTTAGTCAATTACAAGACAGTGGCTCTTGGTAGAGCAAGGCAGTAAGTAATATAGCAAAGCGCTTCCAGCTCCCAGCGACACACAGTCTCTCAGAAGGCCCAGCACAACAGCAGGCACTTCATTTCCCAGCAAGGGAATTCAGGGGGGAGCTGGTTGGTGAAGTCTTGTATCCCTGAGACTTCAGGCAGGACTCAAGCTCTAGTTCAAGCCCTTGGAGAATCTTCTTCAAGTTGATAGAAAGCACATACATCAATTTATAATAGGGAGAGCATATGCACTTTAGCACTGATCAGCAGTGGTAAAGTGCCCAGAGTCATAAAACAGCCAACAACAGGTCAGAAAAAATACAGGAGGAAGGCAAAAAGTTCTGGGATGACCCTGAAAACAGGGCCAACTCCAACAATTTCCTACACCATTCCTCTTCTTTATACTCCATGGAATAATGTTGAATATGTGTCATGTTGAGTGAACTGTCTTTACATGTATCATACCGCAACACACATCTTTTTTAAACATTTTCCACCACATTGACTATGGTTAGTTCTTCTGAATATATATTTATCACAAATTGCTTGTAGACACTTCATGTGGCTTTACAGTTACGTGAGTATTGTTCCCAGTCATGATCAACATCATGGGCACGGAGTAATTTTGTGTTTCTGAGACAGTGTTGTCTTACATATCAGATGCAAAAACAACAATTGATGGACAGAATGCAGAACAATGTCATACATTCACCCCAGTACAGAGATCTGGGCCTAAATCCATCGTTTTTTTGCTCACCATGCCATTCCAGTTTGAACCCAGCCATATGCAAATCAGTCTTGACCCTGTGCCCCATGGGAACAGTCCAGCCCGAACTGCCAAGCCAGGTCCTCCCTGGACTGGAAAAAAGCATCCTAGGACCGGTTTCGGACTTTCAGCCCTCGTCAGCCAGGATAGCTTGATTCCAGTGGCATGGAGAGCAAGGGACTCACGTCTGAGCATACCCTTCCCACTCGGGGTGACAAATGCAAAAACAACAATTGATGGACAGAATGCAGAACAATGTCATACATTCACCCCAGTACAGAGATCTGGGCCTAAATCCATCGTTTTTTTGCTCACCATGCCATTCCAGTTTGAACCCAGCCATATGCAAATCAGTCATGACCCTGTGCCCCATGGGAACAGTCCAGCCCGAACTGCCAAGCCAGGTCCTCCCTGGACTGGAAAAAAGCATCCTAGGACCGGTTTTGGGCTTTCAGCCCTCGTCAGCCAGGATAGCTTGATTCCAGTGGCATGGAGAGCAAGGGACTCACGTCTGAGCATACCCTTCCCACTCGGGGTGACAAATGCAAAAACAACAATTGATGGACAGAATGCAGAACAATGTCATACATTCACCCCAGTACAGAGATCTGGGCCTAAATCCATCGTTTTTTTGCTCACCATGCCATTCCAGTTTGAACCCAGCCATATGCAAATCAGTCTTGACCCTGTGCCCCATGGGAACAGTCCAGCCCGAACTGCCAAGCCAGGTCCTCCATGGACTGGAAAAAAGCATCCCAGGACCAGTTTCGGGCTTTCAGCCCTCGTCAGCCAGGATAGCTTGATTCCAGTGGCATGGAGAGCAAGGGACTCACGTCTGAGCATACCCTTCCCACTCGGGGTGACAAATGCAAAAACAACAATTGATGGACAGAATGCAGAACAATGTCATACATTCACCCCAGTACAGAGATCTGGGCCTAAATCCATCGTTTTTTTGCTCACCATGCCATTCCAGTTTGAACCCAGCCATATGCAAATCAGTCTTGACCCTGTGCCCCATGGGAACAGTCCAGCCCGAACTGCCAAGCCAGGTCCTCCCTGGACTGGAAAAAAGCATCCTAGGACCGGTTTCGGGCTTTCAGCCCTCGTCAGCCAGGATAGCTTGATTCCAGTTGCATGGAGAGCAAGGGACTCACGTCTGAGCATACCCTTCCCACTCGGGGTGACAAATGCAAAAACAACAATTGATGGACAGAATGCAGAACAATGTCATACATTCACCCCAGTACAGAGATCTGGGCCTAAATCCATTGTTTTTTTGCTCACCATGCCATTCCAGTTTGAACCCAGCCATATGCAAATCAGTCTTGACCCTGTGCCCCATGGGAACAGTCCAGCCCGAACTGCCAAGCCAGGTCCTCCCTGGACTGGAAAAAAGCATCCTAGGACCGGTTTCGGGCTTTCAGCCCTCGTCAGCCAGGATAGCTTGATTCCAGTGGCATGGAGAGCAAGGGACTCACGTCTGAGCATACCCTTCCCACTCGGGGTGACAAATGCAAAAACAACAATTGATGGACAGAATGCAGAACAATGTCATACATTCACCCCAGTACAGAGATCTGGGCCTAAATCCATTGTTTTTTTGCTCACCATGCCATTCCAGTTTGAACCCAGCCATATGCAAATCAGTCTTGACCCTGTGCCCCATGGGAACAGTCCAGCCCGAACTGCCAAGCCAGGTCCTCCCTGGACTGGAAAAAAGCATCCTAGGACCGGTTTCGGACTTTCAGCCCTCGTCAGCCAGGATAGCTTGATTCCAGTGGCATGGAGAGCAAGGGACTCACGTCTGAGCATACCCTTCCCACTCGGGGTGACAAATGCAAAAACAACAATTGATGGACAGAATGCAGAACAATGTCATACATTCACCCCAGTACAGAGATCTGGGCCTAAATCCATCGTTTTTTTGCTCACCATGCCATTCCAGTTTGAACCCAGCCATATGCAAATCAGTCATGACCCTGTGCCCCATGGGAACAGTCCAGCCCGAACTGCCAAGCCAGGTCCTCCCTGGACTGGAAAAAAGCATCCTAGGACCGGTTTTGGGCTTTCAGCCCTCGTCAGCCAGGATAGCTTGATTCCAGTGGCATGGAGAGCAAGGGACTCACGTCTGAGCATACCCTTCCCACTCGGGGTGACAAATGCAAAAACAACAATTGATGGACAGAATGCAGAACAATGTCATACATTCACCCCAGTACAGAGATCTGGGCCTAAATCCATCGTTTTTTTGCTCACCATGCCATTCCAGTTTGAACCCAGCCATATGCAAATCAGTCTTGACCCTGTGCCCCATGGGAACAGTCCAGCCCGAACTGCCAAGCCAGGTCCTCCATGGACTGGAAAAAAGCATCCCAGGACCAGTTTCGGGCTTTCAGCCCTCGTCAGCCAGGATAGCTTGATTCCAGTGGCATGGAGAGCAAGGGACTCACGTCTGAGCATACCCTTCCCACTCGGGGTGACAAATGCAAAAACAACAATTGATGGACAGAATGCAGAACAATGTCATACATTCACCCCAGTACAGAGATCTGGGCCTAAATCCATCGTTTTTTTGCTCACCATGCCATTCCAGTTTGAACCCAGCCATATGCAAATCAGTCTTGACCCTGTGCCCCATGGGAACAGTCCAGCCCGAACTGCCAAGCCAGGTCCTCCCTGGACTGGAAAAAAGCATCCTAGGACCGGTTTCGGGCTTTCAGCCCTCGTCAGCCAGGATAGCTTGATTCCAGTTGCATGGAGAGCAAGGGACTCACGTCTGAGCATACCCTTCCCACTCGGGGTGACAAATGCAAAAACAACAATTGATGGACAGAATGCAGAACAATGTCATACATTCACCCCAGTACAGAGATCTGGGCCTAAATCCATTGTTTTTTTGCTCACCATGCCATTCCAGTTTGAACCCAGCCATATGCAAATCAGTCTTGACCCTGTGCCCCATGGGAACAGTCCAGCCCGAACTGCCAAGCCAGGTCCTCCCTGGACTGGAAAAAAGCATCCTAGGACCGGTTTCGGGCTTTCAGCCCTCGTCAGCCAGGATAGCTTGATTCCAGTGGCATGGAGAGCAAGGGACTCACGTCTGAGCATACCCTTCCCACTCGGGGTGACAAATGCAAAAACAACAATTGATGGACAGAATGCAGAACAATGTCATACATTCACCCCAGTACAGAGATCTGGGCCTAAATCCATTGTTTTTTTGCTCACCATGCCATTCCAGTTTGAACCCAGCCATATGCAAATCAGTCTTGACCCTGTGCCCCATGGGAACAGTCCAGCCCGAACTGCCAAGCCAGGTCCTCCCTGGACTGGAAAAAAGCATCCTAGGACCGGTTTCGGGCTTTCAGCCCTCGTCAGCCAGGATAGCTTGATTCCAGTGGCATGGAGAGCAAGGGACTCACGTCTGAGCATACCCTTCCCACTCGGGGTGACAAATGCAAAAACAACAATAGATGGACAGAATGCAGAACAATGTCATACATTCACCCCAGTACAGAGATCTGGGCCTAAATCCATCGTTTTTTTGCTCACCATGCCATTCCAGTTTGAACCCAGCCATATGCAAATCAGTCTTGACCCTGTGCCCCATGGGAACAGTCCAGCCCGAACTGCCAAGCCAGGTCCTCCCTGGACTGGAAAAAAGCATCCTAGGACCGGTTTCGGGCTTTCAGCCCTCGTCAGCCAGGATAGCTTGATTCCAGTGGCATGGAGAGCAAGGGACTCACGTCTGAGCATACCCTTCCCACTCGGGGTGACAAATGCAAAAACAACAATTGATGGACAGAATGCAGAACAATGTCATACATTCACCCCAGTACAGAGATCTGGGCCTAAATCCATCGTTTTTTTGCTCACCATGCCATTCCAGTTTGAACCCAGCCATATGCAAATCAGTCTTGACCCTGTGCCCCATGGGAACAGTCCAGCCCGAACTGCCAAGCCAGGTCCTCCTTGGACTGGAAAAAAGCATCCTAGGACCGGTTTCGGGCTTTCAGCCCTCGTCAGCCAGGATAGCTTGATTCCAGTGGCATGGAGAGCAAGGGACTCACGTCTGAGCATACCCTTCCCACTCGGGGTGACAAATGCAAAAACAACAATTGATGGACAGAATGCAGAACAATGTCATACATTCACCCCAGTACAGAGATCTGGGCCTAAATCCATCGTTTTTTTGCTCACCATGCCATTCCAGTTTGAACCCAGCCATATGCAAATCAGTCTTGACCCTGTGCCCCATGGGAACAGTCCAGCCCGAACTGCCAAGCCAGGTCCTCCCTGGACTGGAAAAAAGCATCCTAGGACCGGTTTCGGGCTTTCAGCCCTCGTCAGCCAGGATAGCTTGATTCCAGTGGCATGGAGAGCAAGGGACTCACGTCTGAGCATACCCTTCCCACTCGGGGTGACAAATGCAAAAACAAACTGGGGTGGCGTAGTGGGCAAAAGAACGATGGATTTAACCCAGATCTCTTGACTGGGGGAGAATGTCTGCATTGTCAGCATTCCGTCCATCATTTGTTTGTTGTAACGCTTTTCGCCCTAAGTGGGATGGGTATGCCCAGACGTGGGTCCCGTGCTCACTACGCCACTGGAGTCAAGCTATCCTGGCTGATGACGGCTGATAGCCAGAAACTGGTCCTAGGATGCTTGATTCCGGTCCAGGGAAGACATGGCTTGGCAGTTCGGGCTGGACTGTTCCCATGAGGCACAGGGTCAAGACTGATTTGCATATGGCCATGTCTAAACTGGGGTGGCGTAGTGGGCAAAAGAACGATGGATTTAACCCAGATCTCTTGACTGGGGGAGAATGTCTGCATTGTCAGCATTCCGTCCATCATTTGTTTGTTGTAACGCTTTTCGCCCTAAGTGGGATGGGTATGCCCAGACGTGGGTCCCGTGCTCACTACGCCACTGGAGTCAAGCTATCCTGGCTGATGACGGCTGATAGCCAGAAACCGGTCCTAGGATGCTTGATTCCGGTCCAGGGAAGACATGGCTTGGCAGTTCGGGCTGGACTGTTCCCATGAGGCACAGGGTCAAGACTGATTTGCATATGGCCATGTCTAAACTGGGGTGGCGTAGTGGGCAAAAGAACGATGGATTTAACCCAGATCTCTTGACTGGGGGAGAATGTCTGCATTGTCAGCATTCCGTCCATCATTTGTTTGTTGTAACGCTTTTCGCCCTAAGTGGGATGGGTATGCCCAGACGTGGGTCCCGTGCTCACTACGCCACTGGAGTCAAGCTATCCTGGCTGATGACGGCTGATAGCCAGAAACCGGTCCTAGGATGCTTGATTCCGGTCCAGGGAAGACATGGCTTGGCAGTTCGGGCTGGACTGTTCCCATGAGGCACAGGGTCAAGACTGATTTGCATATGGCCATGTCTAAACTGGGGTGGCGTAGTGGGCAAAAGAACGATGGATTTAACCCAGATCTCTTGACTGGGGGAGAATGTCTGCATTGTCAGCATTCCGTCCATCATTTGTTTGTTGTAACGCTTTTTGCCCTAAGTGGGATGGGTATGCCCAGACGTGGGTCCCGTGCTCACTACGCCACTGGAGTCAAGCTATCCTGGCTGATGACGGCTGATAGCCAGAAACCGGTCCTAGGATGCTTGATTCCGGTCCAGGGAAGACATGGCTTGGCAGTTCGGGCTGGACTGTTCCCATGAGGCACAGGGTCAAGACTGATTTGCATATGGCCATGTCTAAACTGGGGTGGCGTAGTGGGCAAAAGAACGATGGATTTAACCCAGATCTCTTGACTGGGGGAGAATGTCTGCATTGTCAGCATTCCGTCCATCATTTGTTTGTTGTAACGCTTTTCGCCCTAAGTGGGATGGGTATGCCCAGACGTGGGTCCCGTGCTCACTACGCCACTGGAGTCAAGCTATCCTGGCTGATGACGGCTGATAGCCAGAAACCGGTCCTAGGATGCTTGATTCCGGTCCAGGGAAGACATGGCTTGGCAGTTCGGGCTGGACTGTTCCCATGAGGCACAGGGTCAAGACTGATTTGCACATGGCCATGTCTAAACTGGGGTGGCGTAGTGGGCAAAAGAACGATGGATTTAACCCAGATCTCTTGACTGGGGGAGAATGTCTGCATTGTCAGCATTCCGTCCATCATTTGTTTGTTGTAACGCTTTTCGCCCTAAGTGGGATGGGTATGCCCAGACGTGGGTCCCGTGCTCACTACGCCACTGGAGTCAAGCTATCCTGGCTGATGACGGCTGATAGCCAGAAACCGGTCCTAGGATGCTTGATTCCGGTCCAGGGAAGACATGGCTTGGCAGTTCGGGCTGGACTGTTCCCATGAGGCACAGGGTCAAGACTGATTTGCATATGGCCATGTCTAAACTGGGGTGGCGTAGTGGGCAAAAGAACGATGGATTTAACCCAGATCTCTTGACTGGGGGAGAATGTCTGCATTGTCAGCATTCCGTCCATCATTTGTTTGTTGTAACGCTTTTCGCCCTAAGTGGGATGGGTATGCCCAGACGTGGGTCCCGTGCTCACTACGCCACTGGAGTCAAGCTATCCTGGCTGATGACGGCTGATAGCCAGAAACCGGTCCTAGGATGCTTGATTCCGGTCCAGGGAAGACATGGCTTGGCAGTTCGGGCTGGACTGTTCCCATGAGGCACAGGGTCAAGACTGATTTGCATATGGCCATGTCTAAACTGGGGTGGCGTAGTGGGCAAAAGAACGATGGATTTAACCCAGATCTCTTGACTGGGGGAGAATGTCTGCATTGTCAGCATTCCGTCCATCATTTGTTTGTTGTAACGCTTTTCGCCCTAAGTGGGATGGGTATGCCCAGACGTGGGTCCCGTGCTCACTACGCCACTGGAGTCAAGCTATCCTGGCTGATGATGGCTGATAGCCAGAAACCGGTCCTAGGATGCTTGATTCCGGTCCAGGGAAGACATGGCTTGGCAGTTCGGGCTGGACTGTTCCCATGAGGCACAGGGTCAAGACTGATTTGCATATGGCCATGTCTAAACTGGGGTGGCGTAGTGGGCAAAAGAACGATGGATTTAACCCAGATCTCTTGACTGGGGGAGAATGTCTGCATTGTCAGCATTCCTTCCATCATTTGTTTGTTGTAACGCTTTTCGCCCTAAGTGGGATGGGTATGCCCAGACGTGGGTCCCGTGCTCACTACGCCACTGGAGTCAAGCTATCCTGGCTGATGACGGCTGATAGCCAGAAACCGGTCCTAGGATGCTTGATTCCGGTCCAGGGAAGACATGGCTTGGCAGTTCGGGCTGGACTGTTCCCATGAGGCACAGGGTCAAGACTGATTTGCATATGGCCATGTCTAAACTGGGGTGGCGTAGTGGGCAAAAGAACGATGGATTTAACCCAGATCTCTTGACTGGGGGAGAATGTCTGCATTGTCAGCATTCCGTCCATCATTTGTTTGTTGTAACGTCTTACATATCAGAGCATTGTTTAAGTCACACGTGTCAGGCCCTCACAACGCTTATCATGGACACCGAGTAATCATATTCCCTTTGTCAAATGTGCCTTGATAAGTAATGATGGCTACCCTGAACATGCATTGTTGGCACATTTAAACATAATTGGGCACAGGGAACACACATCTTAGTGACTCAATTGGTTTTATTTACATGTGCAGTAACTGAGGTAGTAGACTGGCCTAGTTCTCTGTGTAACAACACCCCATAGTGTTAATGTCCGATGGGAAAATGTAAAGAGACATGTTGAGGAAGAGGCAGAGTTCAGACAGCAAGCTGATTGCAGTGTCATTGGGAACAAAACTTGGCAATCCATAACAAAGTCCAAGGGAAGTGTAGCAGAATCATTCATGGGAAAGTGGAAGCTGATGTTCCGGGACATGATGGTAGGCACAGTTCCAAGGAGAAACAGACAATTTGACAGAGATGAATGCTACCGCTGACTTCTTTGCAAGAGTGTTGATTCATCCACATCTTCCTCCATTGATGTTTCATGTGCATTCCGTGTGCGTGATGGAGGGTTGGTTGTAGCACTGTGAGGCTGTGAGGCTGTGACACTTCAGGGGGGTGAGATATGGATGTTGATGGTGCAGCAGCATTCATCTGTGCCAAAGGTTGAGGCAGCACTACAGTGATGATTAGCTGCAGGGCTTGCAAGACTCCAGCAATGTCTCTATGGTATACAGCCATGGATGCCAAGTGTGAGGCCTACATCTGCTCCATATTCTCCATGATCATTCTCATTTGACGCAACTCCTTGAGTTCATCGCTGGAGCCACATTAACTGGACAGTTGTTCTTGTCTGTGAATCAGTACTCCAGTGATGTCAGCCATAGAATGCTGGAGAGCATGGAGTGGACTGTGGGTGCCTATGATGGACTCTCGGTGGTCCCTAATGGGACTGAGATACCCACAGACTCCATCCAGTTTGGCCACCAGGCTGTCAAACCCACCCGCTCCTGACCAGCCATCTCCCGCTGGACCTCACTGCGTTGAAATCTTGAAAGTGGGTCATCAAGGTCCTGGTAGACAGATGTGGTGGTAGGTGTTTGCTGCTGGGTGTTATGTGCAGGGGGTAGAGCTACCACAATGCAGCTGGATGTCCCTGCTTCCAGAGATGTGCTGCCAATGGAGTTAAGCAGCTCTTGGAGGGTGTCCTGGTCGATAGTTGAGATGACATTTATTTCATCAAAGAAGAGTGGGACAGGCTGCTGCAGAGGAGTGTATGTTTCTCCCTCTGCAATGTAAAGGTGAGATGCTGTTGTATGTGTTTCTCAAGTATGATCATGCATTTGATTAGTTTACAAGCAGACTGCATGACAATGTCCATTCAAACTGTTTTAGAGGAGATACCTATTTCATGCAGTTTAGTGAATCATTATACCACATCACTGATTTGACATTAGAGTTGTCAATTCTTTTCTTACAGTTTACAAGTATGCCAAATGTGAGTGGCCAATTTCAACACACATGCTGCGCTAGTTGTGTCCTCTGTATAGTAGTGACAGTGGTGCAGATTGTACCACATTATTGTTAATGCCAATTGCTTTAGATGTATGTGTCTGTACACTGCATTGTGGTAGAGTCATCCCTACTCATTACACTCAAAACCTCTAAAAGATTTTCTAGTTTTGGAGGTGTGGATTGCATACTACCATGCCTTGCTGTTGGCAATGCCACATGGTTGTTATTGTGGCATGAGTAGGGCTATCATGGTGTTGAGATCAGGGTTGATGTGATGTGCGTCATGATATGTGCAGGTAGATATGCTTGGTTTGCCATGATCTAAAGAGTATAGATCCATTCAAATGTTTACAAATCACATTCCCAAATGACATTCTCATTGATGTATTTCTTCCATTAGGGGGTGTATGACTATGATGAAGTGACAAAGTGAGGCCTTCTCCTTACAGGATTGACTCCTCACTTATTCACTTCAGAGACAGAGGCCTGCACCATGTTTACAAGTTTATGTTGCAGGCATGTGTTTCATCATGCACTGGCACTTGACTTGTCAGCGTGGCACTCAGTCAGGCACCTTAGCAGGCTAGTGCAATTGTGTCTGTGTTCAGGGCAAGAATGTTTATGTTGAAGGAGGGACCCCTTCAGGCACATTATCAATGATTGACAAATTGCTGATGCTATGTGTACTGCACCATGCAGTACACATGTAAACAGCAAAAGTGTTGACAATGGAGGATTTGCTTTATTTTGCATGTTTGTCATGGTTTTCCCTGCATACATTACTTACTGGCATCCTATTGGCTTCACCATTGCGAGTATAGGGCACCGTGTCTTTCTATTGGTGTTACAGGGTGGAGAGCCAAAATAACACCTATGACCCTCACCTTTCACAACACGTGAAGTGTGTAAGTGGTCCTAGATTACATTGCTATGGATTTACACTGGCTTTGAGGTGGTGCTAGGACCCTATCACCACCCCAACATCACACCAAGTGAACATGGCATGGGGATGTGTGCTTGGGAATGTTCCCCTCTGATGGACTCATGGATGATACATGCTGTTCTGCTCAGGGTGATTGGATGCCTTTGTGGGTGTAAGGATGTTTACAGACATGACTGCCTATGTATTTGTTCACTTCCACTGTTGACTTTCCCCAAGGACAGGTTTCCATGTACATCAATGCGTAATGGCCATCTCAGGACCAGGACTGTGATTACTGTAGACTACTGTTATCTGTATGGCACATGTGGAGACTTTGATGTGGGTGAATTTGGCGTGAGGTGGATGTGACATGTAGCAATTTGATATACATTGATGCCACATTGTTATTCTTGCACAGTGTCATACTTCACTTGACATGCACCTTGACAGGGACTGTATGGTTCTGTGAGCAAGGCAGACAGACGAGAAATGTATAAAGTTTTTATGAGACACATTCCTGATATGCAGAGTCTTAACACTGTACTATTTGTAGGATATCCCTGCTGCTCATAGTTGAACATTCATTAGCCCTCCAGTATGCTAATAATTGAACATTGTGGAATATGCACCTTTTAGACACAGGTGCATATTCACTATGTTAGGACAATGCATTTGCTTATGGTACTAAGACTCACTACATGCTTTGTCACTTTGGGAACTCTGGGCTGCATCTCATGAACAAGCAAAGGCGCATATTCACTGAAGAGGTGACATAGTGTCGCATTGGCCTCTTTGCCTCAACACCATGCTCATACAAATTGTATGGTTTTTTTTGCTGCAGCAGTTTTCTCTATCATGGTAGGATTAATATCAGCGAAAAATACCTGTCCAGCCAATTGGAAATTTTAAATACTGCAGTCGTCTATGAGAGGCCCCAAGTACCTAAAAAAGCAATACGAAGACTTTAAATGACAGATTACTAGATGAATATTAGACTACAAAATGCGTGAAAGATAGCAAAAAAATAAAGAATCACTCCACACACATTGTCGCTAGTAATTGGTTATATCAATTATAAATTACATACTTATAATTAAAAATCAATCCTGTCTGTTGAAGAATGATCTGTGGTGATTCCTCAGGACCAAATGAAAAGAAAATCTATCTACACCTAATGGTGAGGTGAAAAACTACCTACCATGAAGTGTACCTATAGGAACGGTACCCACAGGTATAGAGACCAACCTGTGAAAGAAACACATATATTTGAAAACATAATACATTAGTAATGCATTTGTGATCACACATAAGTTCAATCCATAATTCTAGATCTATATGGTGATCAAAAGGTGACACAATCAATAAATGGTGATACCAGTAGTTATCACTCATGAAAATTATAGGTATGCAGTGCTATAAATGTGGTAATTATAGCACACCTGTGACTCTCAATTAAAAACAAACATTAAAAACATCAGTGATGAATAGGCTGTGCCAACGGTGGTGATCAGAGTTATCTAAACCTCATCTAATGTTTGTAAGACCGTGCCTCATCAGTTACAGCGGGATACTAGACACATGTAGTGTTGTGTCTAACAAATTAATAAGGATAAAATAAGGGCAGTGATTAGCTGGCATGTATGAAAACTGCTTGTCGAATAATCTAGAAACCCAGTAAGTCAATTACAAGACAGTGGCTCTTGGTAGAGCAAGGCAGTAAGTAAGATAGCAAAGCGCTTCCAGCTCCCAGCGACACACAGTCTCTCAGAAGGCCCAGCACAACAGCAGGCACTTCATTTCCCAGCAAGGGAATTCAGGGGGGAGCTGGTTGGTGAAGTCTTGTATCCCTGAGACTTCAGGCAGGAGGCAAGCTCTAGTTCAAGCCCTTGTTGAATCTTTTTCAAGTTGATAGAAAGCACATACATCAATTTATAATAGGGAGAGCATATGCACTTTAGCACTGATCAGCAGTGGTAAAATGCCCAGAGTCATAAAACAGCCAACAACGGGTCAGAAAAAATACAGGAGGAAGGCAAAAAGTTCTGGGATGACCGTGAAAACAGGGCCAACTCCAACAATTTCCTACACCATTCCTCTTCTTTATACTCCATGGAATAATGTTGAATATGTGTCATGTTGAGTGAACTGTCTTTACATGTGTCATACCACAACACACATCTTTTTTAAACATTTTCCAACACATTGACTATGGGTAGTTCTTCTGAATATATATTTATCACAAATTGCTTGTAGACACTTCATGTGGCTTTACAGTGACGTGAGTATTGTTCCCAGTCATGATCAACATCATGGGCATGGAGTAATTTTGTGTTTCTGAGACAGTGTTGTCTTACAGATCAGAGCACTGTTTAAGTCACATGTGTCAGGCCCTCACAATGCTTATCCTGGACACCGAGTAATCATATTCCCTTTGACAAATGTCCCTTGATAAGTAATGATGGCTACCCTGAACATGCATTGTTGGCACATTTAAACATTATTGGCCACAGGCAACACACATCTTAGTTACTCAATTGGTTTTATTTACATGTGCAGGAACTGAGGTAGTAGACTGGCCTAGTTCTCTGTGTAACAACACCCCATAGTGTTAATGTCCGAGGGGAAAATGTAAAGAGACATGTTGAGGAAGAGGCAGAGTTCAGACAGCAAGCTGATTGCAGTGTCATTGGGAACAAAACTTGGCAATCCATAACAAAGTCCAAGGGAAGTGTAGCAGAATCATTCATGGGAAAGTGGAAGCTGATGTTCCGGGGCATGATGGTAGGCACAGTTCCAAGGAGAAACAGACAATTTGACAGAGATGAATGCTACCGCTGACTTCTTTGCAAGAGTGTTGATTCATCCACATCTTCCTCCATTGATGTTTCATGTGCATTCCGTGTGCGTGATGGAGGGTTGGTTGTAGCACTGTGAGGCTGTGAGGCTGTGACACTTCAGGGGGGTGAGATATGGATGTTGATGGTGCAGCAGCATTCATCTGTGCCAAAGGTTGAGGCAGCACTACAGTGATGATTAGCTGCAGGGCTTGCAAGACTCCAGCAATGTCTCTATGGTATACAGCCATGGATGCCAAGTGTGAGGCCTACATCTGCTCCATATTCTCCATGATCATTCTCATTTGACGCAACTCCTTGAGTTCATCGCTGGAGCCACATTAACTGGACAGTTGTTCTTGTCTGTGAATCAGTACTCCAGTGATGTCAGCCATAGAATGCTGGAGAGCATGGAGTGGACTGTGGGTGCCTGTGATGGACTCTTGGTGGTCCCTAATGGGACTGAGATACCCACAGACTCCATCCAGTTTGGCCACCAGGCTGTCAAACCCACCCGCTCCTGACCAGCCATCTCCCGCTGGACCTCACTGCGTTGACATCTTGAAAGTGGGTCATCAAGGTCCTGGTAGACAGATGTGGTGGTAGGTGTTTGCTGCTGGGTGTTATGTGCAGGGGGTAGAGCTACCACAATGCAGCTGGATGTCCCTGCTTCCAGAGATGTGCTGCCAATGGAGTTAAGCAGCTCTTGGAGGGTGTCCTGGTCGATAGTTGAGATGACATTTATTTCATCAAAGAAGAGTGGGACAGGCTGCTGCAGAGGAGTGTATGTTTCTCCCTCTGCGATGTAAAGGTGAGATGCTGTTGTATGTGTTTCTCAAGTATGATCATGCATTTGATTAGTTTGCAAGCAGACTGCATGACAATGTCCATTCAAAATGTTTTAGAGGAGATACCTATTTCATGCAGTTTAGTGAATCATTATACCACATCACTGATTTGACATTAGAGTTGTCAATTCTTTTCTTACAGTTTACAAGTATGCCAAATGTGAGTGGCCAATTTCTACACACATGCTGCGCTAGTTGTGTCCTCTGTATAGTAGTGACAGTGGTGCAGATTGTACCACATTATTGTTAATACCAATTGCTTTAGATGTATGTGTCTGTACACTGCATTGTGGTAGAGTCATCCCTACTCATTACACTCAAAACCTCTAAAAGATTTTCTAGTTTTGGAGGTGTGGATTGCATGCTACCATGCCTTGCTGTTGGCAATGCCACATGGTTGTTATTGTGGCATGAGTAGGGCTATCATGGTGTTGAGATCAGGGTTGATGTGATGTGCGTCATGATATGTGCAGGTAGATATGCTTGGTTTGCCATGATCTAAAGAGTATAGATCCATTCAAATGTTTACAAATCACATTCCCAAATGACATTCTCATTGATGTATTTCTTCCATTAGGGGGTGTATGACTATGATGAAGTGACAAAGTGAGGCCTTCTCCTTACAGGATTGACTCCGCACTTATTCACTTCAGAGACAGAGGCCTGCACCATGTTTACAAGTTTATGTTGCAGGCATGTGTTTCATCATGCACTGGCACTTGACTTGTCAGTGTGGCACTCAGTCAGGCACCTTAGCAGGCTAGTGCAAATGTGTCTGTGTTCAGGGCAAGAATGTTTATGTTGAAGGAGGGACCCCTTCAGGCACATTATCAATGATTGACAAATTGCTGATGCTATGTGTACTGCACCATGCAGTACACATGTAAACAGCAAAAGTGTTGACAATTGAGGATTTGCTTTATTTTGCATGTTTGTCATGGTTTTCCCTGCATACATTACTTACTGGCATCCTATTGGCTTCACCGTTGCGAGTATAGGGCAATGTGTCTTTCTATTGGTGTTACAGGGTGGACAGCCAAAATAACACCTATGACCCTCACCTTTCACAACACGTGAAGTGTGTAAGTGGTCCTAGATTACATTGCTATGGATTTACACTGGCTTTGAGGTGGTGCTAAGACCCTATCACCATCCCAACATCACACCAAGTGAACATGGCATGGGGATGTGTGCTTGGGAATGTTCCCCTCTGATGGACTCATGGATGATACATGCTGTTCTGCTCAGGGTGATTGGATGCCTTTGTGTGTGTAAGGATGTTTACAGACATGACTGCCTATGTATTTGTTCACTTCCACTGTTGACTTTCCCCAAGGACAGGTTTCCTTGTACATCAATGCGTAATGGCCATCTCAGGACCAGGACTGTGATTACTGTAGACTACTGTTATCTGTATGGCACATGTGGAGACTTTGATGTGGGTGAATTTGGCGTGAGGTGGATGTGACATGTAGCAATTTGATATACATTGATGCCACATTGTTATTCTTGCACAGTGTCATACTTCACTTGACATGCACCTTGACAGGGACTGTATGGTTCTGTGAGCAAGGCAGACAGACGAGAAATGTATAAAGTTTTTATGAGACACATTCCTGATATGCAGAGTCTTAACACTGTACTATTTGTAGGATATCCCTGCTGCTCATAGTTGAACATTTATTAGCCCTCCAGTATGCTAATAATTGAACATTGTGGAATATGCACCTTTTAGACACAGGTGCATATTCACTATGTTAGGACAATGCATTTGCTTATGGTACTAAGACTCACTACATGCTTTGTCACTTTGGGAACTCTGGGCTGCATCTCATGAACAAGCAAAGGCACATATTCACTGAAGAGGTGACATAGTGTCGCATTGGCCTCTTTGCCTCAACACCATGCTCATACAAATTGTATGGGTTTTTTTGCTGCAGCAGTTTTCTCTATCATGGTAGGATTAATATCAGCGAAAAATACCTGTCCAGCTAATTGGAAATTTTAAATACTGCAGTCGTCTATGAGAGGCCCCAAGTACCTAAATAAGCAATACGAAGACTTTAAATGACAGATTACTAGATGAATATTAGACTACAAAATGCGTGAAAGATAGCAAAAAAATAAAGAATCACTCCACACACATTTTCGCTAGTAATTGGTTATATCAATTATAAATTACATACTTATAATTAAAAATCAATCCTGTCTGTTGCAGTTTTTAAAAAAAAGCATTGATTAACTACAAAGTATATATGAACTGGCAATTTATGATTATAGACAATAAATGGAGATGCAAAGGCTAATGTGTCTAAAGCAAAAAATTAATAGTGTGTAAGAAAACAAAGAAATAGAGAAGGAATACATGAAAATGCGATTGCTGTTAAACCTAAGAATTGAAAATGTATTTGCTTTACTGACATGAATACATTCAAAGCTATTAAACAGCAGTTGTGAGAAAGATAGACGCATAGTGACCAATTTAGCTTAAAAAATAAAAAATATTCAGAGTGAATCGCTATCAGTAACAAAAAAACATTATTTTTTTTAAATCAATAATGCCACTGTTTATCTGTGGCAGATTGACCGTGCATTCAGTTTAAAACAACATTTTTTGCTAACAGATAACTTCAGGGCGTGAGGAAAGCTCTATGCCGCTAAGCGTTTTATCCTGACTCAGAGATGCAGCCGCAGACTAACATTAGTTCAAGTTGGCATGCCGTCCAGGAATCCAAGAGAATGTTGGCTTTGTTGCGAGTCTCAAAAGAAAACAACAGATTTTAATTAACTAAAGCAATCAGGGCTGGAACTGAAACCGGCCCTGGCAAACTGCTCGGCCTGCCCCCCTGGGAGGGATGAGGGGGTGCGGCTGAGCTGTTTGTAGGGGCCGGTTTCATCTAATTTTGTTACAGGGGCCCAATATTCCTCAAGATTTGGCACTTCGACCAAGGCTCACAGAAACCTGGAGAACCCCCGTGGTGACAAGCAGCGCTCTACAAAAACCCACTGATTGATTGATTTGAGTAGGGACTGGAATCGTTAAGGAGTTGTACATATTCTTGACTCGGAATCAGGAGGATGATGAAAGGACTCAGGGATTGACTACTTCAATAACTACAAGAAGTGAGTATGAAGTTCCTCAGTGGGTCAAAGAACACAATAAGAACATTTATGTGATGTCACATGGATAGGTTGTCCTCCAAGGAGGAGGGTGATATCCTCCTTCTGTAACTAGGGCCCTCACACACCCAGCAAGCTAGGTGTCATGCTTCATCATATGGGCCTGCTCCTCGTCGGGTCGGCGCTGCAATACCCGACGGGCACCTATAAAGGGGTTCTTTACCGGAGATCTTTAGTTCATTGCCATATAGGTGCCGTGGGTATAAGGGGCCTTGTAGGTGTAGATGTAATGGTGGATGTGCAAGATAAAACAGGGGAGGGAATCCTCTAAATTAATTTTATTCTGTAAGGATCCCAGCCTGGTTAAAATAATGATAAGGGGAGGCAATTATTTGGATGCTATGTGTAAAAAAATTGCTCTACTCCTAAATGGTCGACATGTTTCTCTCCTAGTAGTCAAGAATGATCTGTGGTGATTCCTCAGGACTAAATGAAAAGAAAAACTATCTACACCTAATGGTGAGGTGAAAAGATACCTACCACGTAATGTACCTATAGGAACGGTACCCGCAGGTATAGAGACCAACCAGTGAAAGAAACAAATATATTTGAAAACATAATAAATTAGTTATGCATTTGTGATCACACGTAAGTTCAATCCAAAATTCTAGATCTATATGGTGATCAAAAGGTGACACGATCAATACATGGTGATACCAGTAGTTATCACTCCTAAAAATTATAGATATGCAGTGCTATAAATGTGGTAATTCTAGCACACCCGTGACTCTCAATTAAAAACAAAAATTAAAAACAACATCAGTGATGAATAGGCTGTACCAACGGTGGTGATCAGAGTTATCTAAACCTCATCTACTGTTTGTAATATCGCGCCTCATCAGTTACAGCGGGATGCTAGACACATGTAGTGTTGTGTCTAACAAATGAATAAGGATAAAATAAGGGCAGTGATTAGCTGGTATGTATGAAAACTGCTTGTCGAATAATCTACAAACCCAGTTAGTCAATGACAAGATAGTGACTCTCAGCAGGGCAAGGCAGTAAGTAAGATAGAATGCCCGTCCTCCTTGTATTATTAAAAAAACCCTGCTTCTCTTAGCCTGGAGTAATGGGAGGAAATCACATAGTACTACAGACTTCCGGGGTGCAAAGCAAAGTCAAGCCCCGGAGCTGCAGAACAGGTGAAAATCCCCCAGGACCCAGGGGAGTAAGCAACGTGGGACGCGCTTACATTTCTGCTAGTGGTTGCTTGGTGCTCGGGCAGACTCCTGTCAGAACGTTGCCGTGAGGGGAAAGGCTGTTCTGTCCTTCGCATCGCCGTGAGGTGAACGACATACTTCCACTCTGAGAACTTAATTCCCCAGAAGCCCCGGTACCGCGCACAATACAGGCATCATAGAGAAGGCGCCTGGAGCCGTCAAAGCCAGCGAGGGGACAACGCAGCGTGGGACGCGCTTACATTTCTGCTAGTGGTTGCTTGGTGCTCGGGCAGACTCCTGTCAGAATGTTACCGTGAGGGGAACGGCTGTTCTGTCCTTCGCATCGCCGTGAGTTGAACGGCATACTTCCACTCTGAGAACTTCATTCCCCAGAAGCCCCGGTACAGTGCACAATACAGGCGTCATAGAGAAGGCGCCTGGAGCCCTCAAAGCCAGCGAGGAGACAACGCAGCGCGGGACGCGCTTACATTCCTGCTAGTGGTTGCTTGGTGCTCGGGCAGACTCCTGTCAGAACGTTGCCGTGAGGGGAACGGCTGTTCTGTCCTTCGCATCGCCGTGAGGTGAACGGCATACTTCCACTCTGAGAACTTAATTCCCCAGAAGCCCCGGTACCGCGCACAATACAGGCGTCATAGAGAAGGCGCCTGGAGCCCTCAAAGCCAGCGAGGGGACAACGCAGCGCGGGACGCGCTTACATTTCTGCTAGTGGTTGCTTGGTGCTCGGGCAGACTCCTGTCAGAACGTTGCCGTGAGGGGAACGGCTGTTCTGTCCTTCGCATCACCGTGAGTTGAACGCCATACTTCCACTCTGAGAACTTCATTCCCCAGAAGCCCCGGTACAGCGCACAATACAGGCGTCATAGAGAAGCCGCCTGGAGCCCTCAAAGCCAGCGAGGAGACAACGCAGCGCGGGACGCGCTTACATTCCTTCTAGTGGTTGCTTGGTGCTCGGGCAGACTCCTGTCAGAACGTTGCCGTGAGGGGAACGGCTGTTCTGTCCTTCGCATCGCCGTGAGGTGAACGGCATACTTCCACTCTGAGAACTTCATTCCCCAGAAGCCCCGGTACCGCGCACCATACAGGCATCATAGAGAAGGCGCCTGGAGCCCTCAAAGCCAGCGAGGGGACGACGCAGCGCGGGACGCGCTTACATTCCTGCTAGTGGTTGCTTGGTGCTCGGGCAGACTCCTGTCAGAACGTTGCCGTGAGGGGAACGGCTGTTCTGTCCTTCGCATCCCCGTGAGGTGAACGGCATACTTCCACTCTGACAACTTCATTCCCCAGAAGCCCCGGTACCGCGCACAATACAGGCGTCATAGAGAAGGCGCCCTGAGCCCTCAAAGCCAGCGAAGGGACAACGCAATGCGGGACACGCTTACATTCCTGCTAGTGGTTGCTTGGTGCTCGGGCAGACTCCTGTCAGAACGTTGCCGTGAGGGGAATGGCTGTTCTGTCCTTCGCATCGCCGTGAGTTGAACGGCATACTTCCACTCTGAGAACTTCATTCCCCAGAAGCCCCGGTACAGCGCACAATACAGGCGTCATAGAGAAGGCGCCTGGAGCCCTCAAAGCCAGCGAGGAGACAACGCAGCGCGGGACGCGCTTACATTCCTGCTAGTGGTTGCTTGGTGCTCGGGCAGACTCCTGTCAGAACGTTGCCGTGAGGGGAACGGCTGTTCTGTCCTTCGCATCGCCGTGAGGTGAACGACATACTTCCACTCTGAGAACTTCATTCCCCAGAAGCCCCGGTACCGCACACAATACAGGCATCATAGAGAAGGCGCCCTGAGCCCTCAAAGCCAGCGAGGGGACAACGCAGCACGGGACGCGCTTACATTCCTGCTAGTGGTTGCTTGGTGCTCGGGCAGACTCCTGTCAGAACGTTGCCGTGAGGGGAACGGCTGTTCTGTCATTCGCATCGCCGTGAGGTGAACGGCATACTTCCACTCTGAGAACTTCATTCCCCAGAAGCCCCGGTACCGCGCACAATACAGGCGTCATAGAGAAGGCGTCTGGAGCCCTCAAAGCCAGCGAGGGGACAATGCAGCGCGGGACGGGCCAAGGGCGGGCCCGTCGGAGTCTGGAGGAGGCTGGGCTGGGCCACGTCTCTATCATCTGCAAAATGGGTAAGAGAAAGCTGGCCGGAAAACAGGTACAGGGGGGAACCAATGCCAAAGTGCCTCGCAAATCCTCATCTATTATCTCCTATTTGACTTCGGCTGTGGGAGTTTTGAACAATGAAATTGAGGTTGCCGAAAGGGAATTGGGTTTAACTACTAAGGAGGGTGAAGACATTATGGTTAATGTACTTACCCCAGTACCTTCTATACCCCTGGATCCTGAGGTGATTGTGACCAATGGCCCAAAAACAGTTTCTGTACCCCCGGTGATTGATGGTACTGGTATGGGGGGCGGGGATATATTATTGCAAGTCCCTGTTATCAAGGGGGTAAAATTGACCAAATGTCCGGACGATAAGACACAGGGGTCTCGGGGTTTAGTCAAAAAAGCCAGTAAAAAACAAAGGGGCCCAAAAGCAAGTCTCGTAAAGCCCGTTTCTGTGCTGGACGGAAATACACAACTGGTGCTGCGGAACCTGGTGGAAGAGATTTTCTCGTCTCGGTTTGAGGCCATATTGGCTAACGTTGCCAAAGATGTAATTGACACTATGAACACGTGCGTTGCGGATCTGAGGAGAAAATGTGACCGTTTGGACTCTATGATTGACTCATTTAGATCTGATGCAAAATGTATTTTACAGGCTAATGTGCGGTTAAATTCATCTTTGTGCCCCTGTCCTAAGGCTGATCTCGCTGATGTAGTTCCTCAAGGGAATTGTTCTTTGGGACATCAGTCAACACCTTTGGTTAAGCCAAATCTTGAGGCTGCAGTTAGTCAATTAGAATCTAATGCTCGAGGTGCTGGTGAAGGTCTTTTATTAACTGGTGACAAGAATTGTATTGACCGTGCTGTGGGTAGTAGGAACGACACATGTAACAGGATTGTGGAGCAGCAGGGGAAAATACCGTGTCCCAATACATGTAAAATTAATCTACCGCCAGAGGCTACTCCTTTGGTTGCAGTTCTAGTTGGGGTCCCACCTTTATCAGCTGATGATACTGAATCTACAGCGGCTTTATTAAGACTAAGCACTGGTGCGAGCATCACTCTTCTGGCTCCGCTGGAATATCCGCCCATATTATCATGGCTAGACGAGTTGGATGGGTGGGTAATGTCCCTAAATGTGTCTCTGGTGACTGTATTATAGTCAATTTTAATAATCAGAAATGAGCCGGCGGAATGTTTTGGAATGCAACTGATCCCTTTGGTGGGGATATTAGAGCTTTTCCCTTAGGGTTTTTCTATCCCCCCCTAGGTGGTCGCATGCTCATATTAGCCTTCCTCAATTGGGGCGGTTTGTTCCCCATGATTGCGCTAGTAGACCATTCAATGGTAGGGATGGTAAAGCTGAAATACTACCAGTAAAAAAGCCATCTGTATTACCCACACCCAGGGATAAAGGGCCGTTGGCCTCTAATAGATTTTTTCCCCTTACCCTGATGGATCAGAATGATTGACCATTGGGGTCAGGGGTGGCCAGAGTAGACTCGATTCCTACGGCCCATGAACTAGTTGAGAGTAGAGTAGATTCCAGCCTAAGCTGCAAAATCATTACCTGGAACATCGCAGGCCTTAATTCCAAAAGAGATGATCCTTTATGGCTGAATGCTATAAAACGATATGATATAATCGCCCTTCAAGAAACATGGGATAAGGGGGATGGTTTCTGGATAGATGGGTATAGATCTTTTTCCCTACCGGCACGCCCATCGATGGTTGGTAGAGCTAAGGGCGGAGTGATGTTCCTTCTATCCCATAATATAAAAGGCTCGTTAAGAAGAATAGAGGTCGATTCGGCCAACTTATTGATATGAGAAGTAAGCCGTTCAAATAATTTTAAATTGTTACTTATTAATTTCTATAATTCAAGTGATAGTGAAGTAACCAATCAGCATTTGAATAAATGGAACTTTTTTTTAGTTGATTATAGGAGAAATCAATCCTCATTTTATCATATATTACTCTTAGGCGATTTTAATATACATTTATGTGACCATCATTGTTATATCTCTGACCACTTGGTCCATACTAATTCAGAGACCCTTCATTTTGAGCACTCCTCTCGGGGTGCTGC
This sequence comes from Triturus cristatus, assembly GCF_964204655.1. NCBI lineage: Eukaryota > Metazoa > Chordata > Amphibia > Caudata > Salamandridae > Triturus > Triturus cristatus. The sequence goes on along the minus strand of NC_140590.1, from coordinate 1,123,445,570 downwards.
CCTGGAGGGCTTCCTGGCTGAAGCTGATCACATTGAACCCCCTTTTGTAAATTTTGCTGATCGTTATTATACATTTAAGACTAGTGAGACTATCATTGACTATATTTTTCTGTCTCCTAATCTGCTTGATAAGGTAATTTATTATAATGCTATATCTTCGCCTTTTAGCGATCATAATCCTGTCCTACTGCACTTGGCTTACAACTGTGGGATTTTTGGAAATGGAGGGGAAACACTAGGTCCTAATAACATGGTAACCCGTGATCAAGATAGGAGGCTCAAGTGGACTAAAGTGTTCCCTGCCACATTTTTTAATGATGTATGTATGAATTCCAGGGATCTCATAACACTGTGTAATGATCCTACAAACCCGGAGGTCGTTATACTGGGGGCTTTTGTTGCTATCTGCTCTCAGATTGCTGCAGATCTGATTACTAAGTCTAAAGGGAAGGTCCAATCGAAAGAAAAATGGTTCGATGAAAATTGCTCGCAAGCTCATCGTGCCTTAATTCTAGCCCTGAAAACTTTTCCACAAGATAGGCCCTTGATAGTGAGTCTAAGGAAACTTTACAAGCTAGCGATCCATATGCGGAAGACAGAGATTAAAGCAGAAACCTGGGATGCCCTTTTATCTGTTAACATCTTAAAGGATAGTGCCAAGTTTTGGTCCATTGTTAATACTCCCCTTTTTTCAGGTCTGGATAACAACTGCCAGGATAATAATGTCACAGAAGCACAATGGTTGTCCCACTTTGAAGGGATTTATGGCTCTGACGATTCTTGTGACTCCTTGTCTAATAATTTTTCTCAGCAAGGTTTACCTCCTCTTACTTTTGAAGTCGAGGATATAGAAAAAGCCATAAAAAATACTTCAAGCAATAAAGCGCCTGGCCCAGATCATGTCCCAGCTAATATCTATAAGCATAATTCCAGTTTCTGGGCAAAGATTGTGGTTAATGTTTTTAATGCTGTGGCTTTGATCGGGCCTCCCGCATCATGGTGTCACTCAACAATTATACCGGTTTTTAAAAAGGGTCAGCGGAGTGAACCAAGGTGCTATAGACCTATATCCTTGATTGACTAGGTCGTCAAAGTATTAGGTAAAGTCATATTAGGTAAGATCACAGATTGGGCTGATGAAAATAAAATATTAAGTAATCTACAATATGGCTTCCGTAAAGGCCGAGGCACCATGGATCAATGCTTGAACCTTTTCCTGTTAATAGGAAAATATACTATGGCGAAAGAGGGCACGCTGAAGCTGGCATTTATGGACCTGACTTCAGCTTTCGACCTGGTTAACAGGTCAAAACTGTGGACTATCTTGCTGGAAATGGGTCTGGATCCGGCTTTGGTTTATTTTTTAGCAGATCTTCACCGTGACCTTACTGCTTCAATTAGGTTTTCCCAGGACGGTAGGTGCTCTAAATCTTTTAAATCCAGGAGAGGGGTACGACAGGGGTGCATTATGGCGCCCCTGCTTTTCACCTTATACATTAATGCCCTGGATAAAACTCTGGTTACAGCGAGTTTGGACATTCCGCGTGTAGGCGATACTTTAATTCCAGTTCTCCTATACGCGGATGACGCTGTACTACTGGCTAGAATGGCGGTAGGTTTACAGCGTCTTTTAGATGCATTCGGAGATTTTATGTTGTCCCTGTATTTGGTTGTAAATATTGGTAAATCGCATGTATTGTTTACAGGTCGTAGAGCTACAAAACCAAAATCTTTTTATTGTAATGGAGGTCTAGTGTCTTCTGTCCCCTCTTTTACTTATTTAGGGGTTGTTATTGATGAAAGGAGTACTTGGGTCCCACAGCAAAAATCGAAAAAGAATGCAGTAATTAGATCAACTTCTGCTTTATTAGGCTTTGTTAAACGTCTGGGGGCAAGACCAATGGAGGCCATTATCAAAATATACAAATCTAAGTGTCTGGCCATAGCAGGATACGGTTCCGCTATTTGGGGTTACAAACCCCAGTTAGAATAACAGATAGCGGAAAACAGGTTTTTGCGGAATCTCCTTCCAGTACCGCAATCTACCCCTAATTTTTCCTTACATCAGGAACTGGGGTTGGGTTTTTTATCTGACACTCTGAGCTTGGCGCCGTTACTTTGCTGGTTCAGAGTGTGGCTTAATCCAGAGTTAACCTTGAACCAAGAGATACTCCGGGATTGTGCTAAGTTGGATAAAGTGAGTAATATTAAGTGGCTAGTTTATGTTGAATCCATGCTCTCTAAATTAGGTCATCAGGAACTATATGATCACCCAGAAAATATTAGGAAGGATGATTTGAAATGGGTTAAAAATAATTTAATAAAAATGATGATGGCAGAAAGGGAAGGGTATGAGTTGCAAAAACCTTTAGTCAGGGCTCATTTTCTATTAAAAACAACATTGTCATTAGAACTCTATCTGCTAATAGTTACTAAACCGTTTCATCGTTGGCTCCTGACCAGATTTCGATTTAATTTGATACATCTGTCCCTGGGGGACTTTGTGGGGTGGTCTAAACCTGAGGAAGCAGGATTATGTTCTTGTGACAATTACTCTATTTAAGATACCCTACACTTCTTACTGTTTTGTAAACATTACACTTTACAAGCTAGCGATCCATAGGCGGAAGACAGAGATTAAAGCAGAAACCTGGGATGCCCTTTTATCTGTTAACATCTTAAAGGATAGTGCCAAGTTTTGGTCCATTGTTAATACTCCCCTTTTTTCCGGTCTGGATAACAACTGCCAGGATAATAATGTCACAGAAGCACAATGGTTGTCCCACTTTGAAGGGATTTATGGCTCTGACGATTCTTGTGACTCCTTGTCTAATAATTTTTCTCAGCAAGGTTTACCTCCTCTTACTTTTGAAGTCGAGGATATAGAAAAAGCCATAAAAAATACTTCAAGCAATAAAGCGCCTGGCCCAGATCATGTCCCAGCTGATATCTATAAGCATAATTCCAGTTTCTGGGCAAAGATTGTGGTTAATGTTTTTAATGCTGTGGCTTTGATCGGGCCTCCCGCATCATGGTGTCACTCAACAATTATACCGGTTTTTAAAAAGGGTCAGCGGAGTGAACCAAGGTGCTATAGACCTATATCCTTGATTGACTAGGTCGTCAAAGTATTAGGTAAAGTCATATTAGGTAAGATCACAGATTGGGCTGATGAAAATAAAATATTAAGTAATCTACAATATGGCTTCCGTAAAGGCCGAGGCACCCTGGATCAATGCTTGAACCTTTTCCTGTTAATAGGAAAATATACTATGGCGAAAGAGGGCACGCTGAAGCTGGCATTTATGGACCTGACTTCAGCTTTCGACCTGGTTAACAGGTCAAAACTGTGGACTATCTTGCTGGAAATGGGTCTGGATCCGGCTTTGGTTTATTTTTTAGCAGATCTTCACCGTGACCTTACTGCTTCAATTAGGTTTTCCCAGGACGGTAGGTGCTCTAAATCTTTTAAATCCAGGAGAGGGGTACGACAGGGGTGCATTATGGCACCCCTGCTTTTCACCTTATACATTAATGCCCTGGATAAAACTCTGGTTAAAGCGAGTTTGGACATTCCGCGTGTAGGCGATACTTTAATTCCAGTTCTCCTATACGCGGATGACGCTGTACTACTGGCTAGAATGGCGGTAGGTTTACAGCGTCTTTTAGATGCATTCGGAGATTTTATGTTGTCCCTGTATTTGGTTGTAAATATTGGTAAATCGCATGTATTGTTTACAGGTCGTAGAGCTACAAAACCAAAATCTTTTTATTGTAATGGAGGTCTAGTGTCTTCTGTCCCCTCTTTTACTTATTTAGGGGTTGTTATTGATGAAAGGAGTACTTGGGTCCCACATCAAAAATCGAAAAAGAATGCAGTAATTAGATCAACTTCTGCTTTATTAGGCTTTGTTAAACGTCTGGGGGCAAGACCAATGGAGGCCATTATCAAAATATACAAATCTAAGTGTCTGGCCATAGCAGGATACGGTTCCGCTATTTGGGGTTACAAACCCCAGTTAGAATAACAGATAGCGGAAAACAGGTTTTTGCGGAATCTCCTTCCAGTACCGCAATCTACCCCTAATTTTTCCTTACATCAGGAACTGGGGTTGGGTTTTTTATCTGACACTCTGAGCTTGGCGCCGTTACTTTGCTGGTTCAGAGTGTGGCTTAATCCAGAGTTAACCTTGAACCAAGAGATACTCCGGGATTGTGCTAAGTTGGATAAAGTGAGTAATATTTGGGGCCTCATGTAGGTAAATAAATGTTACCGTTTCTTAAATACCGAGCCGTACCGAATCGGTAAATTAGAATCGGTAAGTTATATGTAGGTAAAAATTCGGTAACAGTTACCGATTCGGTAACATTCGGTAATCACGAATCGGAATTCACCGATTCGGTAAATACCGAGGTGGTATTTACCGAATCGGAAAATACCGAGGTGGTATTTACCGAATCGGAAAATACCGAATCGGTATGTACGGAATCGGTAAATAAAATCACATGACTTGACGAAACAGCTAATCCCGTGCAACCACAGCCCACCCAACCAGGAAGTGGCCACACCCAGGCAGGTGTACATAATTAGCCGACCCTGGAGAGGCTTGGAGTGCAGAGGAGAGGCAGGGAGCCGGTGCCTGTGCGAGCGGGAAAACGAACATCATGTCCAGCCAGAGAACACAGAGAGACGGAGGGGAAAGGAGGAGGAAGCTGAAATTTAGCCCCAAGGAACTCCAGGTGCTGGTGGAGGAGGTGGTGAAGCAGCACCAGAAGCTGTTTGGAAGGCAATCCCTGCAAGTGCCTGAGGCTGAAAAGCGCAACATATGGCTGGCCATCCAGGCCCATGTGAATGCCGTGGGAGTGACCCACAGGGACATAGAGGTCCTAAAGAAGCGCTGGTATGACCTGAGGATTGTAACCAAGAGGAAGATGGGCGACATCCAGAAGGAGGCCAGCCAGACTGGAGGTGGAACCAACAGGGCACCTGCCCTCACCGAACTGGAGGAGCTGGTGGGGGCCACAATCGAGCAAGAGAGCGTCGTGGGTCTTGGGGACGCCGACAGCTCTGCCAGAGCCGCCACACAACAAGGTAAGACGAAAGCACAGCAATGTAGCACCCCCTATCCCTATCCCACATCCCCCAATGTGAAACGAGAATCACACTGCAGTCCACACGTGTCAGTGCAGACAGGCAATGCATTCCGGGAGATGTAGTCAGGGAAACACCAACCATGACGTAAATGTTACAGGGCAACAAGGCATGTCACGCACTCGAGGCACAAGGAGACAGAGGACATTTTGGAATGTGAAATTATTTATTGTGACGCTTTCAATGCAGCCCTTCGGGGACACTGAGCCAATGTTGTATTTCTGTCCACAGATGTGACATCATGCAGGACAGGGCATGCTGCAGGAGAGACGGCACACCGGCCACAAATATCACATCTAGCCAGCACAAGTTCAGACCAGGGAGCAGGCCCACTGGCAGCCGCACCACCAACACAGGCAGCCTCGCCGCAGCCAGAGCCAGCATCACCTCACCCAGAGCCAGCATCACCTCACCCAGAGCCAGCATCACCTCACCCAGAGCCAGCATCGCCACTCATGTTTGAATCACCGGCCACATCTCCGCTTGCAGGTGTGGGAATGAGGAGGCGTCCAGCAGCCAGGCTACGAGCCTTAGACACCTCGTCAGACGACAGCATGGGCCCTGAAGAACTCACCAGGCCCCAGGAAGGGAGCCATGCCACTGTGCCCCACACCTCACAGGCAGCACAGACGGGAGCAAGAGGGCGCCACAGGTCGCGTGTCCAGAGTCCACCAGCACCCATTGACGGCCATGGTGTCTTCTTGGGTCTCGAGGGCCAAATGTTGAAACAACAGCGCCTGCAAACAAAGGCAGTCATGACAGTCCAGAGGCACATGCGGGTGATGAAAACTACATTACTCAACATGGACAATAACATCAGCGGCATGGCTGCGGGCATTCGAGACATGTCCCAGTCAGTCCAGCAGTTGTGCAGCAAATTGGATGCTGACATCGAGGCACGGCGCCGGGAACGGCCGAGAAGGGACATTACCAACAGGGCACTCAACCGTCTGGCAACTGCGACTTCTCTACTGTGCCGGCGCTCTGTGACGATGCAGGAGGGCCTAACACACTGCTGCAGCGACCTGTCTCGGGGGATGGTGCAGGTGACAAGTGCACTAGGGGTGCTATGGACTAGTCAGGCGTCGACAACTGCTGCAGGGGATGCTGCGGAGAGCATCGACACCAGCAGCAGGAGCAGCATCACACCCCCCATCCCAGAAGCACGCAGGAGCAGCAGGCGGCTTGGGGTTGGCTCTAGTGAGGATGCACAGGCCGTGCCATCCACCACTGCAGCGCGTATGCGCAAACATTGATGTGGCCCTGCTTAGCCACTTCCCAATGGGTGACGTAACCCTGGACATACTCCTTGTATAGATGTTATATTGCCAGATTGGCTTGTTCATGTGTTCATGGCGTGGTGCCACATTAAAACCACGTCATGACTAATCACAACTGGCTGTGTCCCCTTACTTACTCAGAAATAGTTGCATGTGATCTCTGCCCGTCTCTCTCTCCCATCGATTGCAGTTGGCACTCTAGCTGCGTTGCCCTGTGGCTGGCCTGACTCATCCTCGTTGTCCTCAAAATATGTTAGTTCCACATCTGTACCTTTTTTCGTGGCAAGGTTGTGCAGCATTGCACAAGTGGCAATAATCTTGCAGCAGGTGATGGGTGTGTACTGGCGTGCGCCTCCGCTCTTGTGGAGGCAGCGGAACCTGCTCTTCAGTAGTCCAAACGTGCGCTCCACAACATTGCGTGTTGTTTTGTGTGCCACGTTGTATCGTCTCTCACTCTGGGTTGCTGGGTGTAGGTAGGGAGTGAGGATGAATGACCGGCATGCATATGCACTGTCGCCTATATGAGTTGAAGGGAACCATCAGTCACATGCCTCTTTACACTATGATTTGCAGGTTGCAAGGGGCGTCACTGTTACTCACCTAGCAGGTATCCCTCTCCAAATTCTCCGGCACTCAGTCGTGTGTAGATCCCACTATTCTGGAAGATGTACGAGTCGTGGGTGCTCCCAGGAAACTTTGCAACAATATCTGTGATGATGTTCCCTGCATCACAGATCACCTGCACATTGATGGAGTGGGTGGACTTCCTGTTCCTGTAGATGTGCTCTGTGTCAGCTGGTGGACAGATTGGGATGTGTGTACCATCAATACAGCCGATGACATGGGGGAACTGTGCCATGTGATAAAAGTCTGTTTTTGTTTTCTGCAGTGCAGCCTGTGTGTTGGGGAAGCTGATATAGTGGTGCATTCTCTGCATCATGGCATCCAGGAACTTCCTGAAGAAACGTGACAGGCAACTCTGGGATACACCACCCACCGCAGCTATCACCACCTGATAACTGCCGGATGCCAGCAGATGTAGGCTGCAGAGCACCTGCACATGTGGGGGTATGGCGTGCGCCCTTCTTATTGGCTGGTCCAGGAGTGGGTGAAGGTCCCTGATTAAGTCCATGATGGTTTCGGGGTGTAGCCTGTACCTCTCATGTATCTCTGCATCAGTCAGGTGGAATAGTGTGATGCGCTGTCTGTAGATGCGTTCCTCCCGTCGCCAAACCCTCAGTCCTGCTGCCTGTAGACGTAGGCGCCTTGCAATGACATACATAGCGGCCATGTTGTCCACGCTGTTGCATTTTGGGATTGCTAATATGCACTGTTGATGGTTACCACCTGCTTTCAATCCGTGTTAATTACCGACTCTTATTTACCGATTTTCTTGGATTTCTTAATTACCGAGTGCTCCTACATGTCATTATAATTTTTACCACTTCATATTTACCGATTCGTTAAGTATGTATTCGGTAACTCTGATTTGGTATTTTAGAATTCGGTAAATATGATTCGGTATTTACCGCCTCATATTTACCGAAAAGTCGTTTTTGGACTCCTACATCTCACTTGTCTGAATACCGGTCGGTAACGGCATATTTACCGAAAATCGGCCGTTACCGACCGGTATTTGGCTACCTACATGAGGGCCTAAGTGGCTAGTTTATGTTGAATCCATGCTCTCTAAATTAGGTCATCAGGAACTATATGATCACCCAGAAAATATTAGGAAGGATGATTTGAAATGGGTTAAAAATAATTTAATAAAAATGATGATGGCAGAAAGGGAAGGGTATGAGTTGCAAAAACCTTTAGTCAGGGCTCATTTTCTATTAAAAACAACATTGTCATTAGAACTCTATCTGCTAATAGTTACTAAACCGTTTCATCGTTGGCTCCTGACCAGATTTCGATTTAATTTGATACATCTGTCCCTGGGGGACTTTGTGGGGTGGTCTAAACCTGAGGAAGCAGGATTATGTTCTTGTGACAATTACTCTATTTAAGATACCCTACACTTCTTACTGTTTTGTAAACATTACACTGCTATTCGGAAGAAGTTTTTGGTTCCCTTACTTCGTAAGAGGGGCTTTCTACAGGCCAAACCTGCTTTAGTTTATTTACAAATGCTAACTAACACGTGGGAAATTTTTAACATTGCTTCTTTTTTAGTCAGGCTGAGGGGAAGTTATAGTTAGTTGACATTTTGATATCTATATTAGATAGAATATATAGCGATTTTTGGTTCCCTATGTATTCTTGCAATTTGTTTTAATTCCTATTGATCAAATTGATCAAAGACCTAGTTAAGTAACTCTCAAAATATGTTGGACTCTGATGGTTCGGTATTTTATCAGTGACCATGTTTCTGTATGCACCTTAGCTTTGATGGTTATGAAACAATTTTCTATGGATGTATCTATGATGAGTATAACATTGTTATTTATTGTATTTGTATTTGTCTATGAATGTAAATGTTGTCTTGTACTTTTATGATTTTAACTAATCGATTAAAGTTGATTGATTGATTGATTGAAGCAACGTGGTTAATCTCAATCACGGTAGGGACGGAGTAGTTCTTAACTCAAACTGAACAGCCCTTGAAACCGCTTACCTCTGCCATTTTTGAAGACTGGGGGAGATTGTCAAAGCGTCTTCAATACTCACCTGCTCCAATTAGAAGCCCAGTGGTAGACCTACCCTGCACCGCCACAACCGGGATGGTAATGTCCTTCGGTATGGGCTCGCTCTTATACCAGCCACAGCTGCAGGCAGGGCCGCGGAGGGATGCCAAATGGTTTGAGCTCTGGAAGAGTGTGTCATGTGGCGTTTTTGTCAGGACAGACGAAAAGCTAGTAAATGATGTCGGCCATCTTGGAGTGTCTGGGATGCTCATTAAAGACATGTCGGAGCAAAGAAACGATATGGTGTGACGTATTTCATGGTCTTGAATGGGGCAAAAATGTCCCGAATTTATGAAAGCTATCATATATATAGTCATTCATCATAGAAGTCCGAGGTGTGTGACTGGGTTTGTAATGTGATTCTGTTATATTAATCTTTCAATAATTAAATCTGGTACCCTAGGGTGCGTGTATATGTTTTGATTAGGCCGACTCAATTTCTCTCAACCCTTCGGTTTGAAAATAGTGTGTTGACATGTGTACATGGAGGATGCAGTCATTAGTTGGAATAGATGCTGCCTCATCAATGACAAGGTGGTCTGGCGGTAGTAGCATTATAGTATGGAGCAGTTTTCTCAAATGCGTGATAATCTCCCATTTCCTTCAGTAGAAACATTTCTGTCATTGTTATCAACCCCGCTAGGGGACACTGTGTAAGTCTTGGCTTATTTCTCAGTTATTGGCAAGTGACCCCCAAGGGAGTTCATCATTCAGTCCCTGATGGTCTGAGTCCAAACGATGCACCCATCTTTGTTCCATCCTAAAGAGGGCGGAGAGTGTTATCTGAGGGTGACATTCTAGGGTCACCCACCATAAGCTTTCTGGAGGATGTTTACAATCTTTTAAGTGTGTGTACAATTTTGTGGGGGTTTTTTGGCAACAAATGTTGCTCTTATGTTCTGTTATTCTTGTCTTTATATTCCTTATCGTCATGCCTATGTATTTTTTATTGCAGGGGCATATAATCAAATACACACATCGAGTTGTGTTACAATTAGCATGTTTGGTAATCTTCCAGGTGAAGGAGTCAGATAGAGTTAACTCGTTTGTGGGTTTTGTTTGAGGGCACACCCCACATGAGCCACAGGGGTAATGGCCCTGGACCGGGGGAAGGTCACATAGTGACCTCTGTTCAATGGTACTTGCTGGTTTAGGTCTAGTGTGAATGAGCATATCTCTAATATTTCTGGTGCGTTTAAATGCAAAACGGGGTCTTGGGATCTCTAGGGATCCTGTGTTTAGAATCCCCCAATGTTTGTTGATAACCATCTTTATTTTATTAGATTCTGGTTTGAATGATGTGACACAGGTTAATGTATCTGAGGATTTGTTTGGTTAGACCTCTAGCAAAGTCTCCAGGTTATTGTTCCTGGCTCTTTTTATTGATAGTGCTACTTGTTTTTGTGGGTACTGCCTTTCCAACAGATTCTTGGATAAGGACTCTGCCTCCTTCTTGTAGTCATAAATAGAGCTGCAATTTCGCCTTAAGCGCAAAAATTGCCCAAAAGGTAGATTGTCTCTAAGGGCTCGTGGAAGGTGGCTACTGTATGGTAATAAACTATTCCTGTCAGTTGGTTTCTTGTATATAGTCGTACTTAACTGACCATGGTCGAGTCTGATGGTAGGATCCAAAAAACAGAATGTTAGTGGGTGAAATGGTATGAGTCAATTTCGGATATTCGTTCTTTGTATTAATCCACTGGCAAACGTTATTGCATGTGGATAAATCACCACTCCAGAAGATGAGGATATCATCAAAGAACTTCTTCCACAATCTCAGGTTATCCTTGAAGGGGTTATTGGGATGTAAAATCACCTCTTCTTCAAATGCTGCCATGCACAGGCAAGCCACACTTGGGGCAAATGTACTCCCCATTGAAGTACCCTGAGACTGGTGGAAGAGTTGCTTCTTTTCTGTTAATGCTAGCGTAGCACACTGCATTATGAATGTGACAGGAGTGGGTGATGTCCACTCGATCTCATTCAGGGATGGTTCAATGACTGTAAGTGTCTCACGTTGGGGAATGTTAGTGTACAGCTCCCCTATTATGCGTAGGATGTCAGTTGTATCCTGAATATATGAGGGAGTCAATTTTACCAGTGGCTGGAGGAAATGATCACATTTGGAGAGTGGCTCCAAAATGGAGCCTATGCCCGATACTATGGGTCTACCTGGAATTGGTGTAGTGCCTTTATGAATATTGGGCAAGGTATAGAAATAAGGTGTTCTGGGGTCCTTGGTAGTCAGAAAATCAACCTCTTTCTTGCTTATCCAGCCATTGGCTTCTGCCTCAAATACTGCACTGGAAATGTTTGTTGCCAATCTAGTAGTGGGGTTGGTGGTAATCCGTGTATATAATTTCTGTTATTGAGTTGGCATTCAAGGTCAAAATCTGTAGTTGACTGTATGACTGTCGCACCCCCTTTGTCTGCCTGTTTGATAGTAATGCTACCGTCCTCCGCTAGGGACTTGCTAGCTTGTAGTTCATTTCTGGAAAGGTACTTCAATAACTGCCAGAAGAAGGAGGTTGTCAACTTCATGGAAACTAGCATGTGGATGACTCTTAGAGGCCTACTTAACTCTGGGGACTGTTGAGAGGTGCGTTGATTACTTTATCTGGGGAAATACAATGCTGCTTAGTGTGTTCTGTCTGACTCAAATTTGAAATTATGTGGTGGTTGGGTGGGGGGCTGGTTGTTTTAGGTAACTGGAGACAGACATGTGATGATCATCACATTATGCATGGGCTAGGCTACATATTATTAATATGACCATGACAGTTGCAAGTTTGATCAGCCTGATACTTGTGGTCACTTATCTGTGATTGTTGGTTGTTGTAATTCTCTTACCAAACTGATCGTACATCAGTCATACAATGAATCATTGCAAAGGACTATTCTCTTGCTCTGCCTCTGAGTCTTCTTGGTGAACTCCTCAAGAAGTTTACCTTCTGCTCTTGTCCTTGATTCTTATATATCATTTGTTTTTTTACAATTCCCAGGACTTTTCTTCTCCTGCACAAAAGAATAAAGCACTATAACATTCACGCTTACCTTACCAGACCGCTTCAGCCAGGTACTTAAGATGGACAGATAATCCATGATGAATGCAGATGCACCTCTCAATTTGGCAATACAGTATAATTTTTCTTTTTAAAATCATTTTTTAGAACTGTGGCATAGTCATTCCTGCATTTCCTTTTCCTCCCACAACAGATTGATGACGGTTGGCTGCTCATCGCTCAGATGAACATTGTCTTTGTGCAGTGTTTGTCTTTGTCACACCTTTCCATAAATCCCCTTTCCCATCCATTCATCAAACCCTTAACGCTCTTCCATTGGGCTGAGTTATTTACAAAAAAGCAGTGCACAAAACATAGGGCCTGAGGAGGTTTAAAGACCCACCTGGGACCAGCTCCCCTTATCTGGAGAAGATAAGGTTCTCCCACCAATGGCCTAACTCATGTAACACTTTCCTGAGAGTTACTTGCAAATTTAGTCATGAACGGCTCTCTTTCTTGAATTTGATGAGCTACGTGTCAGCAGGCACACTCCAAATGGAACTTTAGAGAAAACCAATGGCCAAGAATGAATTGCTAACATATTCTAGCTTTTACCCCAAGTCTCTCAGAAATAACTTACCATTTGGACAATTTTTGAGACTGCAGCGGAATTGCTCAGATGGCAGAAAACTCAGGAGCCATGCAGCAGAATTACAAAATAAATGTCTCGACCCCTAATTCCCAGAGGCCTCGATACAAAGATCAGCCAAGAGATGAGGAACAATAACTGTGACTCTCTGCTTGAGGCTCAACCAGCGAAAGAACCCATAGACAGACTGCTTTGTGTGAATGCTTTCAGCAATAAGTCAAGTCTCATCCAAAAAATGCATCAACAAATATTGGAAAATTCTAAGCAAAGGAGTACTAACCCTACCCAGACCCATGTCTGCTTTCAAACAAAGTACAAACCACCGTGATAATTTGTTACACACTAGACCACGGTCCCCAAACAAAAATAAACAGGAAACCCTCGGGGGTATCCCTCCAGTCAACGGTCATTTCCCATGTAGGTCATGTAACGCATGTTCACATGGACAGAGACAAACCATGGGAGTTAAGACAACATGCAAATTGCAACTCAGATCCTTTATTCTATCTGATCACTTGTCCATGTGGGTTGAAATATGTTGGCATGACAACAAAAAAGATCATGGATCATGGAACACAAGAGTACTATCCATTTTAGAAAAAAAGCCACAAAATTGACAATACACACTTGGTAAAAAGGCACGATGCTGATGAATTGAAATGGAAAGTAATAGATAAAACCCACAATTCCACAAACAATAACTAATGTATCCCAATACCATTTCAAGATGGAACAATGCTGGATCTTTCGGTTATAAAGTGCAAGTCAGGGCCTCAATGATGACATCCCTTGGTTTAGTCTTACACCATCAAATTCCCTTCAGATCACACAACTCAATGATCATTTGTCAAATAAACTGCCCCATCATACTTCCTTCAACTAAGACACTACTCCTGAATACACCACCATTAATAACCCTCTTGCCATACTATATAGTCACACGTATGCATGCAAATATACTTGGTAGATTCATTGCAAGCCTTTTTCACCCTGCTGGACTGGGTAGGCATGTCACTCCATGGCTAACTATCAAGTCACAGGCCATTAGTCCATTGATAAAGTTATAATAACAACGGCATGAAATCTACCATGGTGCTATATTTCCCATGATATTTCCCATGATACCTAGTGCTCAGTGGATGCATATAACAACTCTCCTTCCACAATGGCATTAAAACTACAAGTCTATTGACTTTTTTAGTTCATTTTGGCTCCCACACCGTCATTGGTACAACCGAGATGGGCAGGGCAGGTCATTCTTCGCAAACAAGTAGTATAAATTACTGTACTCATGAGTTGCTGGTTGTCCTCTCCAGGCACGAACTAGCACCCGTGGCATAGCCCCATTAGAGGTAAGCAATAACAGCACTTTCAATCTTGTTCTTCTTTGGTTTTATTCACTACCTTTGTGATACTAATAGTCGTGATGACAAATCACGCCCAACATTGCCCCCTGCACCACATTCTAAAGCACTTTAATTATCTTTGTTGTATCAAGATTTACCCACTAGCTGCAGGACAGTAGACAGTATCAGCTGTGTAAGGCTTGTTCCGGGCCCTCCTGTTGGGGTATCGAGACATAGACTGCCCGTGATTTGCTTACCAACATATGTTTAGTGAGACCAAGGTGACTCTGGTTTTTATGCTTAACATTTCAGGACACTATTACCCATAACCTTTTTGATCTGCTTATTATTCACAAAAGCTACTCATCCCTTGATCACTGTTACTACATCAGTGATTAATTTCCTCACAAGGAGTTTTTCCCTCTTAACCTACCATATATAACTAGGTTTCTAGTTCCTTGAGTTACTTTTAATCACAAATTGCCTAACTGTACAATGTGGATGTCACATTCATTATCAATGTACCACTAATCTCCGTCGTGTCCCGCCTTTTTCTAGGACACAGACGCACCCTCGAGTTTGCACCGAGGTAGAGGTGCTAGTCATGACCTTACACAGTGGGTAAGTTATAATTGCATACACTTTTAATACGTCAGGTATTCTAAGATTTATGTCCATTACACGTTGTATGTGGACCCACAGACACAGTGCGGGATGTGCATGGCACATGTGTCTTTCTTGATGCATTATCTCTTTACAGGTAACATCATTACCAGTGGGGACTTGTATGAGTGGCGATCCACTCCAACCACTGGTTCAGTATATTTATTTATGGCTGATTAATTGCTATGACACAGACATTCTAACCTATACTTCACTTTGGTCCTGATGAAAGCTGTCAAACCTCCATGGAGGGTATTAGGCTGAAACATGTCAACCGTCACTTCTCTATGATAGGTTACATTTCCTCCTGTCTGAGAATTGTTTATAGCTCTAAGCTACGAACTACCTAATAAAGTTTGCTTGCGTACCTTAGAGTTTGTTTTTTATCACATACACTGATCTTCCCTCACCATCTCTCTCACCACACCCTGCTTATTTATAGGTTTTAGGAGACGTCACTTGAACACTGAAAACATCCCTGAGCTCCTCCCTCTCAGTAAGGGGGTTGTAGCCCGCACTGCAGCTAGGTGTGCAGCACTAGGAGGTTACTCTATGATGAAGCATGCCACCTATGGGTGGGTGAAGGAAACCATCCTGTAAGAGGCATACTCCAGCGCTCGCCCTCTCTATTCAGACCCAGGGCCCTTATGTGCTTTTACTTAATAATTGACACCATTCATTGATCACACCCTTGGTGGGGAAGATATGGTGAAAGCAACACCAACTCAGTGCAGGATCTTCAGTTCTAGTCCTAATAGCCTACACTGTCCCCATTTACTCACCCATGCATTAAAGGTGGTTGATATTTTAGATATAGAAGATCATTCATCAGCATCATCATTCAGGCATTGTGTGTTGAATTACATAAAAGTGTAACCATGTCCACTCCAGACTTTGAGCCCTCTTCACAATTGTTTTAATTGAAATATTAGCTCACCATTGCTCTGAATAATTTGTATTGGGTTTTATATTTTCATTATCAGGAATTTTTTGTTGCGTGTTCTGATCTCAACTGTTTGTAAAGCTGTGATATAATAATATATAACCCACTCTAACCCAGTTAATATTTCAATGTTGTTCCCTGTGAAGAATAATCCTTCTGATTCCTTCACTGCACTAGAATGCTACTACTACCACCACCATGGCAGCTTGGGAAAACCTGCAGCCCTCACTTCATGTATTCAGAAAGAGAACTATGGAGCATTGTTCTAATGAGTTTTAGGCAATATAGGCAATGGCAACCCCCCTTAGTGGTCAATTTAGTTGAAGACTGCAGAGACTGGGGGAGTAGTAGGACATGGGTACCAAATACTTAATTGTTATCTACTATCAGTACATTTTTAAAACAGGTTGCGCTAAAAGGCAGCAGTGAAAAAAGATTTAAGGCATGAATACTGTAACATAAATCTTTATTACCCGAACAATAAAAACCCATCCCTTCAACCCACCTCAATTGGCCCACCCCTTTCGGCAAATAATTCTCCTGCCCGAACCATTTTCCCAACAAAGTGACAATTTCCAAAAAAGAAAGTCCAAACTGACTTTGTCACAACACCCACATTCACACCCTCCACCCACAAGTCCAACCCACCAAAACAAAAGATAAAAAAGGGGCAGAAGGGCACGACACATGGCAGTCACAGCCCAGAAACTCTTTTAGATGCCTGTCCAACTGGCTCTGCCAGGCTTCTTTCCACACCAGCCTCAACAGGATGCAGGTTTGGAAAGATTAGTCAGAGGGAGGCAACAGCGAAGAATTGGCAGCGGGCGGCTTCCATCGGACTGCAGTGCCGCTTGGAGGGGCTGGAGGCACTGTCACTGGGGCCTGGCTGAGGTCTGGGACAGGTACAGACTAATTTGCATGTAGCCAGGTTCTGAGCTGGGATGGTGCAGTGAGCTAAAAAACGGTGATGGATTAAAGCCATGATCTCTTGACTTGGTAAGAGTATTCTGCATCATTCAGAAACTCTGTCCATCACCACCCCCTTTTTCCCAAATCGTTTTTAACCACACTCAGTGTGGGAGGGTATGCTCAGACGTGAGTCCCTTGCTCATTGCACCATCAGGATTCAGGCAAGCCGGGCCGATGAAGGCTGTGATGCCAGAAACCGGTCCCCGGAAGCTTGTTTCCTTCCCAGTATAAGAATTGGCTTGGTAGTTTGGTTTGCCCTGTTCCCATCATGCACTGGGACAGGTACAGACTAATTTGCATGTAGCCAGGTTCTGAGCTGGGATGGTGCAGTGAGCTAAAAAACGGTGATGGATTAAAGCCATGATCTCTTGACTTGGTAAGAGTATTCTGCATCATTCAGAAACTCTGTCCATCACCACCCCCTTTTTCCCAAATCGTTTTTAACCACACTCAGTGTGGGAGGGTATGCTCAGACGTGAGTCCCTTGCTCATTGCACCATCAGGATTCAGGCAAGCCGGGCCGATGAAGGCTGTGATGCCAGAAACCGGTCCCCGGAAGCTTGTTTCCTTCCCAGTATAAGAATTGGCTTGGTAGTTTGGTTTGCCCTGTTCCCATCATGCACTGGGACAGGTACAGACTAATTTGCATGTAGCCAGGTTCTGAGCTGGGATGGTGCAGTGAGCTAAAAAACGGTGATGGATTAAAGCCATGATCTCTTGACTTGGTAAGAGTATTCTGCATCATTCAGAAACTCTGTCCATCACCACCCCCTTTTTCCCAAATCGTTTTTAACCACACTCAGTGTGGGAGGGTATGCTCAGACGTGAGTCCCTTGCTCATTGCACCATCAGGATTCAGGCAAGCCGGGCCGATGAAGGCTGTGATGCCAGAAACCGGTCCCCGGAAGCTTGTTTCCTTCCCAGTATAAGAATTGGCTTGGTAGTTTGGTTTGCCCTGTTCCCATCATGCACTGGGACAGGTACAGACTAATTTGCATGTAGCCAGGTTCTGAGCTGGGATGGTGCAGTGAGCTAAAAAACGGTGATGGATTAAAGCCATGATCTCTTGACTTGGTAAGAGTATTCTGCATCATTCAGAAACTCTGTCCATCACCACCCCCTTTTTCCCAAATCGTTTTTAACCACACTCAGTGTGGGAGGGTATGCTCAGACGTGAGTCCCTTGCTCATTGCACCATCAGGATTCAGGCAAGCCGGGCCGATGAAGGCTGTGATGCCAGAAACCGGTCCCCGGAAGCTTGTTTCCTTCCCAGTATAAGAATTGGCTTGGTAGTTTGGTTTGCCCTGTTCCCATCATGCACTGGGACAGGTACAGACTAATTTGCATGTAGCCAGGTTCTGAGCTGGGATGGTGCAGTGAGCTAAAAAACGGTGATGGATTAAAGCCATGATCTCTTGACTTGGTAAGAGTATTCTGCATCATTCAGAAACTCTGTCCATCACCACCCCCTTTTTCCCAAATCGTTTTTAACCACACTCAGTGTGGGAGGGTATGCTCAGACGTGAGTCCCTTGCTCATTGCACCATCAGGATTCAGGCAAGCCAGGCCGATGAAGGCTGTGATGCCAGAAACCGGTCCCCGGAAGCTTGTTTCCTTCCCAGTATAAGAATTGGCTTGGTAGTTTGGTTTGCCCTGTTCCCATCATGCACTGGGACAGGTACAGACTAATTTGCATGTAGCCAGGTTCTGAGCTGGGATGGTGCAGTGAGCTAAAAAACGGTGATGGATTAAAGCCATGATCTCTTGACTTGGTAAGAGTATTCTGCATCATTCAGAAACTCTGTCCATCACCACCCCCTTTTTCCCAAATCGTTTTTAACCACACTCAGTGTGGGAGGGTATGCTCAGACGTGAGTCCCTTGCTCATTGCACCATCAGGATTCAGGCAAGCCGGGCCGATGAAGGCTGTGATGCCAGAAACCGGTCCCCGGAAGCTTGTTTCCTTCCCAGTATAAGAATTGGCTTGGTAGTTTGGTTTGCCCTGTTCCCATCATGCACTGGGACAGGTACAGACTAATTTGCATGTAGCCAGGTTCTGAGCTGGGATGGTGCAGTGAGCTAAAAAACGGTGATGGATTAAAGCCATGATCTCTTGACTTGGTAAGAGTATTCTGCATCATTCAGAAACTCTGTCCATCACCACCCCCTTTTTCCCAAATCGTTTTTAACCACACTCAGTGTGGGAGGGTATGCTCAGACGTGAGTCCCTTGCTCATTGCACCATCAGGATTCAGGCAAGCCGGGCCGATGAAGGCTGTGATGCCAGAAACCGGTCCCCGGAAGCTTGTTTCCTTCCCAGTATAAGAATTGGCTTGGTAGTTTGGTTTGCCCTGTTCCCATCATGCACTGGGACAGGTACAGACTAATTTGCATGTAGCCAGGTTCTGAGCTGGGATGGTGCAGTGAGCTAAAAAACGGTGATGGATTAAAGCCATGATCTCTTGACTTGGTAAGAGTATTCTGCATCATTCAGAAACTCTGTCCATCACCACCCCCTTTTTCCCAAATCGTTTTTAACCACACTCAGTGTGGGAGGGTATGCTCAGACGTGAGTCCCTTGCTCATTGCACCATCAGGATTCAGGCAAGCCGGGCCGATGAAGGCTGTGATGCCAGAAACCGGTCCCCGGAAGCTTGTTTCCTTCCCAGTATAAGAATTGGCTTGGTAGTTTGGTTTGCCCTGTTCCCATCATGCACTGGGACAGGTACAGACTAATTTGCATGTAGCCAGGTTCTGAGCTGGGATGGTGCAGTGAGCTAAAAAACGGTGATGGATTAAAGCCATGATCTCTTGACTTGGTAAGAGTATTCTGCATCATTCAGAAACTCTGTCCATCACCACCCCCTTTTTCCTAAATCGTTTTTAACCACACTCAGTGTGGGAGGGTATGCTCAGACGTGAGTCCCTTGCTCATTGCACCATCAGGATTCAGGCAAGCCGGGCCGATGAAGGCTGTGATGCCAGAAACCGGTCCCCGGAAGCTTGTTTCCTTCCCAGTATAAGAATTGGCTTGGTAGTTTGGTTTGCCCTGTTCCCATCATGCACTGGGACAGGTACAGACTAATTTGCATGTAGCCAGGTTCTGAGCTGGGATGGTGCAGTGAGCTAAAAAACGGTGATGGATTAAAGCCATGATCTCTTGACTTGGTAAGAGTATTCTGCATCATTCAGAAACTCTGTCCATCACCACCCCCTTTTTCCCAAATGGCTGAGGCCCTGGGCAGCTGCCCCTCCTCCTCCAGGGCCAACAGCCACAGGTACTCGGCCCATATTACCTCACGCTTCTGCTGTTGCAGCTGGGCTGCTATATCCTGGTGAGATTGACGATTCTAGGAGTATCAAGAAAGAAAAAAGACAAATTGTAAACAATTCTCTGAGCAAAAAACATGTTTAAAATTATGTAGTGGGTGGCACAGTAGCAGTACATTAATGGTCTCCTTGGACCATTTGATTTGATGTGATTAAAGTCACAGCCATTACCGAGAAACATCCATTACCAGAACATGATACAGAATGCGGCTGCAATGCTTCTCCTGGTGATCCCCAAATTTCAATCAGAGGGAAAGCACTTTGAAGTCTGCATTGGCTGTCAGCCATGAGTCGTATTCAGTTCAAGGCCTTGTGTATTACATATAAGGCATTACAGAGTACCGGTCGTCAGTTTCTGAGGCGGTAACTGTACTGGTACTCAGCAAACAGATGCCTCAGGTCAAAGGGGTGAAACTTATTCTTTCTTAGAGATTTTTTAAGTCTAACTTGGTCGGCAGAAGTTTCACAGTGGGTACTATGAAGCTCTGGAACACAGTCCCCATTACCATCGGAAATCTTCCCTTCTTGACAACTTTCAGGAAAGCCATTATGACCTGGTTATTGAATGAATAGTGCTCCAGCTCGCTTCTTGACTGTTAGCGCCAAGATACCGTTTGGTATTCGTGTTCTGTATACATTTATAACATAACACATAACATTCCTTAGATGAAACTAAAGGCAAATGGCAAATGCACTAACTGTCTGAAAGGAATTAAGGCAGAATAAACACAGAAGCCCTCCAGTTAAAAAAATAAAAGTTTATTTTTCTTTTGAAGGATTTCCTAGTAAAAAGTACCTACACAGACACATTGTGTGGAAAAATAAAAATAAATGAAATCTCATAAATGAGGAAGGCATTATGTACTATGGTGTACAAGTATTCGATTTCTCTCTCTTCTTGTGCCAATTTAATGAAGGTATGCTAGTTTATCTGGTGCCCTAGTTGTACTAGTTACTTGTACTTTGATAGTCTCTGATGTCTGCAGCTGGTGCAGCTGTAACAGACAACTATCTTATTCCAATGAACCTGCTCTTCTCCAAAATGCCTTTCAATTTTACCCTGAGTACAAGGCAGAATATTATTATGAGTGAAACATATCAAGTATAAAATTAATCAGTCATGCAGACATCCTGTCTGCCATGAGTACATGGTGAAAAAAGAGATGTACTGCAGTACCAGGATAATTAAGGAACAGGAAATAGCTTTGGCATGTTTGTCACAGACTTTCCCATCCACAAACGTCAAGCAATTATTCATTCTTTATTGCATTGTTCTGCCAGTATTCTTAATATTCACCCTTGGATTTGATACACAACATTCACACTTTACATTCTCTCATCCAGTATTCCACTATAGAAAACCACCCATCCATATATATCCAATGCGTCCATCTAAGCATTTCTCCCAAGGAATCTTTCACGAACATGTATTTACCCACCCATGCATGCTTTCACCCATTAATCCATTATACATTTCTCCCACCCAAGAATAGTCTTTCACCCATACCCTTTCATCCATTCAAGCATGCATCCTTTCACCCATATACCCTTTCATCCATCCTTTACCCTCCCATGCTTCTTCCTTTCACACACCCATATGCATCCTTTCGCCAACACATCCTTTCATTCATATACCATATTTTTCGCCTGTCCTTTCTCTTTCCAACCTGTTTTCTGTTTCCCATCAAACCATCATTGTTAAAGTTAATTTATGAACCTTTGTCTGTTGAGTTGCAGATAGAAGAGGCCATATTTACTCAACTCCCGCTGTATCTGCTAAAACGTGGAATTCACGAGTCAATGCTCTTGCAGTGAGTATATTACTAATTGTCAAAAAGCAAGCAGTGTGACTTACCACTGCCTGTCCCTGCCACATATGGGACTGATGCCTATGCAGCTAGGGAAAAATATTATACATTTTAGAGGCCAGAAGTGCCACCTCCTAATATCTAAAAAAGCAAATACAACCACAAAACACCACTACAGTTTGGTTACAGAATCTTCTATAAAAAATATCACATTTTGTTGGTTAGCAATGTTTCAAAAGCTAGGTAGTCAAGCCAACCAAAAAACACTTTGTAATGGAGGGACAGAGCTATCCTGAATCTGAGTAATTAAAGACCAAAGAAGGGGTGAAAAATGGTCAGTGAAGAACATATGGTCTTGATTGGCAAATGCAATGGGGTCGTCCTCCCCATATTTGCAGCCATGCTGCACTGTCATCAACTGCTAGTATACTATGATAATGATACATACACAACATTGTAGAGTCCACCATGACCATTGCCACTTGCTTGTTTTACTGTTTAAACAAGAAAAATAAACCCTTCTCAACAAACATGCATAGAAATACCTTACTTGTGCATGCAATCTTCATAGTGGAGTACCTGACCTAAAATGGGTTCTATGAGTCTTCGAGTACCACCTGCCAACAAGATACATAAGGGGAGAAGGAAATCTCACTGAAAAAAGCAGAAGAAAGAAAGCTACAGACAGACAAGCACAGACAGTTTGAAGTCAAGTACAACAAAATTAAAATGTATAAAATGAGTAGATAGGATAATGCAGGGATAAGGAGAATTTATGGAAACAGATAGACGAAGAGGATTTGGAAAATAATATGAGGCAGGAACAGTATAAAGGAAAAATAATTCTAAATATGGAGCAGTAAACGTTAGAGAAATAAAAATATTACCAACAGAAGGACTTACATGGGGAAGCAGAACCATCTGCATGGGCACTCATAGAGGTACCTCCAGCTCCCTCACCCGCCTCGGTGGTATTCCTCTTGCCCCTGTATGCTGATGTAAGAAATAAATACAATTAAAAAGATTAGTGGTACAGTTAATAATCTCCCCAAAAACATTTTGACATGAAAAGATAGATGCAGTAGCATTGAACTTTTCTAAATCAGATCTGCCATTAGTATCTTGGACCTAATTTCCAAAACATAACTCTATGCAAAATTTCCCAAACTACATTTTGGAACTACTAATAAATTGGAATGAACGATCTCTTTTCTTCTCATTTCTCATTCTCAATCTTTCAGGGCCAGATGTACGACCTGCAAAATAGCGCATCGCAAATTGCGAGTCATTTGCGACTCGCAATTTGCGAGGTGCTTTTTTGCATGTACAACAGTGTGTTTAAAACTGTTTGCGATTCCCACTTTTGTCGTAAATTGCGAGGCTTATGAATATTAATGAGCCTTTTGCAATTTGCGAGCCCATTGGGAATGATAGGCCCTTCCAGGGATGGTGGCCTGCTGGGCTCCATGTCTGGGACCACCATGTCTGGGACTGCTTTTTGAATAAAGCAATCTTTTTTTAAAATGCAGCCCTTTTTCCTTGAAGGAAAACGGAATGAATCTAAAAATGAAAATGAAACTTTTCAGTTTCATTTTTTTGTGGTCAGGCAGTGGTCTCTGGGACCACTGCCTGCTCATAAAAAAGTATTTTCTAACATACTCACAAAGGGGAAGAGGTCCTCTGGGGACCCCTTCCCTTTGCGAGTAGTTTACCACCTTCTTGAAGTAGGTGGTAAACTGCGAGTGTTTTGCGGCTACAAATGCGGTCGCACAACACTAGTACATAGGATGTTGGCTCGCTATCATGAAGGGACACTCCTTCCTAATAGCGAGAGTTGCAAATGCTAGTTTGAGAGTCAGTGGCTCGCAAAACTAGAATTTGTACATGCTATTACCCTTTTTTGCGGCCACAAACAGGAGTTTCTCCCATTTGCGGCTGCAAAAAAGGTCATACATTTGGCCCTCAATGTCAACCCCTGTTGATGCGCCAACTCATAAATGCATGCATAATTAAAATAAAAAGAAAGAAAGAAGGAAACAAGTAAGTAAAGAAAAAAATAAAAAAGGACAAAAGTCTCTCAAAATCTCAAACAAAATTGAAAAAATTTAAAATACACAAACACAAAGACACATGGTAAAATAAGAAATCAAAATTAAGGGTAGATAAGATTCATAGGGGTAGGATTAATAGATTAAGAAGGGATCCAAAAAGTCGGCCCCAGCACCTTGGACAAAACAGACACAAGTTGGCCATACACATGCAAACCACGTAATGCCACTCGCGCGCGAGTTCTGCCGCAAGAACGTCCTTTGCATTACATATGATGTAAAACATCATGTAAGCGGGAGCAACAAGCAAGTCTGTCCACTCACGGAACTCCGATTAGCACTGCAGAGTTTTTTTCCCACTTCACCTTCCTCCGTGCAGTACGACTATACAAACTCTTCCCAGTACTACTCCAGATAGACTTGACCCCCTTTCTGGGCAGCCATAGACCTGGTGGTCACAGGACCCACTCAGGCAACACCAACATTTCCAAGGGTGACCTGAGCTAAATTTCCTTCCAGGCAGCATGCTTCAGATTATTCCCTAACAGACAGTCAATAGGCATTCCAGGGCTCACAGCAACTTCCAGAAGATCAGAGACTCCCCAACCTAAATGGAATCAGAGGCCCAGGATAGTGGCTCTCCAAGTTGTCTGCTAGTACAATCTGTTAGTATGTATTCCATATCACCTGTTCTGAGTAGGCATACTGGCTAGGCCTGGGCCGAAATTCTGTTGAGTTCGCGGAAATTGCGATAATTTGGCATTTTCGCATTCCGCGGAAAGCACGAAAATGTTAGATTTCTGCATTCCGCAGCTTAGCGATAATTTGTTTCTTGCTCGCGCTGTAAAGTAATACATTCTCACTTGCACGCGATCGCCTTACCTGAATCCCCGCGTTCGCCGACAAGTTTTCCTGATCCGGTCGTGTTCTCCACGAGATGTTGGATTGTTGGTAGCCATTTGCGGTGTCTCGCGACAGTTCGCGCCCGCAGTAACGTCATGCGTCGCGCGATCACATCTTTCTTCTCGCGATACAATTGAAAACAAGATGGCCGCGCCCGCGAGCAACCGAATGGGTAAGTTGGCGAGCCGCGACCACGCAGAAAATACCGCGAACGGGTGGGAAAAAAACTTTATTGCCACGTGTTTGCGGAGATTTGTAACATTTTCGCGATAATTTGCGAAAGTGAATTTTGCAAATTCTGCCCAACCCTAATACTGGCTACTGTGTCCCTCACAGTCTCCTCCCTCTGCCCAATGATTGTTACCCGCTGCCTATACTTTGAAGTATTTGAAGGCATGATGGGGGACATGTTTAAAGGGCTACTCAACTGGGTGGCAAAACAAGTGCTACAGGCACGTGATTAGCATTTTTTACAGGCTCTGATTACATGGCATACCACTCTACAAATTAAATGTGCTCATCAGGTGTGAACCAATTTAACCATGTAGGCGGGAGTGCCCACAAGCACTGTAACACTGATTAGCAGTGGTAAAGTGTGCAGAATCCTAAGGACAACAAAAATAAATTCCATCAAAAAGGGAAACAGAGCAGTGTTTGTGGAGAACGTTAAGCAGCAGGTTGCTGCTGCGTTCGTGGCCGGGATTCAGAATTAGCTCTTGAAATATACTGTTATTAAGTGTGGCTGTCCAGAACTTTATTCTAACAAACAGGATTATGGGCTGGCCAATCTCCCCTCCAGAACCCTCAGGCAAATACGACATGTGAGGCTGTATCAGGCAAAGTCGATGTAGATCGGTGACTGAGGGCTGCTCATGAATTGAGGAAGGCACATAAAGTGACTGCAAGGATCTCACTTCAGGAAAGGGCAGCAGTGGCAAAAGAAGCACACACATATTGGCTGTTCAGCAACCAGGTGCTGAAGAGGAAGGTTGGCATCTCCGATGTTGCATTGGGGTTGAGATTGGGCAGAGAATGTGTCGGGTACAGACACACAGAAAAACAAAAGGGGCCTAGCGCCAGAAGAGCTGTGCAATGTATACCACGTGAAGTCCCAGAGAAAGGTAAGCTGAATGAGGGGTAAATTGATGGATAGACACAGACATGCAGGCAGGATAAAAGAGACTGATAAGTTTTGAAGAGCCCAGTAAGAGACCTTCACAAAGATTGGCAGAGAGCGCCTGCAGGGAAAGGCAAAATCATTGCACGCCCAGAGGCTGTAGACCAAAGACTTATGGCACATATCAATGTGCACACTTTACGCCCCTTTTTGAGATGGAAGCATCTTTTCTCACCCCGCACAGTGTATTGATCACCAAGAAGGATCGCAAAACTGAGGGGGACAGATTTGGCATCCTGCTTGAAATGTGGAATAATAGAAACTGATAACATCCGTATGTTCATGGTCTACCCTCTAATCCTACCATACTGGGATGATGTAGGTAAGATCTTGAGTGGCATACTTTGAGTAAATGTCGAGGTAAGTCTTGAGATTATTTCTGGGGGTGTCACAAGTCCATGAAATTGTGTGAAGAGAGCCGTAAGTTTTTACCTAACACTGCTGGTGAGAAGAACATTTGCAGGAAATACCTATCTAAGTCATATCCCACCAAAGCAGAATGGTTGGATTCTGTTATGTACACTATTAAAATGGTCACAAACACTAATGGAAAGTGGTTTATTAGTGGTGATAAGTAGAGACCTACCTCTGTAATAAGGCCACAAACACAATAAATGGATCAGTCAAGGTCTCAATAAATGATTCCCTTACTCAACCCCTGGCAGCTGGTAACAGGCAGCAGGCTTAACTTTCGAGTAAGGTGTGTAAAGCATTTAAAAACACCAATACATTAAATAATTCAGACACAATACACAATAAAACCAACACCAATTTATTAAAAAAGTTTAAGTTTTGGGAACAAATGGACACCATAATAAAATAAATCAAATGTAGGAAACTGGACAATAAACTTTTTCTAGTGCTTAAGCAAAAGCGGAAACTTGGTACAGCTGGTCGCTCTTGATGGGGACAAAGTAAAAGCTTGAGACAGACAGCAATTTAGCCCCGGATGGACACACTAAGTGGGAGACTGTGGTCAAAATTTAACCTTCACACTTAGAAACTTTATTGGAGCCTTTTCTCTTGACGTTGAGCGAGGCTTCTCTTCGGGCCAATTAGTGTGGACATCTTCAGATTGGCTCAGCACAAGCCCTCGGTTGACTCTTGGAAGTCTTGAGCTCTGTAGCATTCAGTGGTACGAACCTGTAAAGCAGGTTGGGTTGCAGTTAGATGTAGTCTGCTTGACTCTCGATGTTGGGTCACTCACCTTAGAGAGATTTTTTCCAAAAGTTACTCCAAACTTCTGGAACTTCTTCCTGAAGTTCCTCTTGTGGATTCGATGTGTCCAAAACATCAATTGAAGGGTTCAGTAGCTTTGAGATGGTCCTTGGGTTGTTGGGACTATAATTCCTGCAATGCAACTGGCCAAAGCCTTAAAAGTCCACAGGAGGTACTCCGGGATGGGGACTTCTTGGTGGAAATTATGCAGGTGGGCTTGGTTAACCTGTACCTTTCAGGAAGTCCACTCCTTAATACTTGTGAAGCAAGGCAAAGTCCTTACGGCTGTACTACCAGATTGTGCAGCAGGTGCAGTCCTTCAAAGTGCAATCCTTAGGGCACAGATCAGGGTTCCAGCAGGGCAGTCCTTCTTCTCCTTGTTGTTTCAGGTAGTAGATCTGATTTGCTTGGCAACTCATCCATACTCCCTTATGTATTCAGTGTTCATGGGCATCAGCAGGGTTAGCCCGGACTAATAGGGGGCCGAGCGTCATCCTCAGGTATGACCACTTTATCCAAAGTGTGGCATATTCCTGTCCCAGACAGCACTATCCTTCTAAAATCTAAAATGGGGAAAGTTTCTTCTGGAGGGTTAGATCTTTGTTGCCAACCCTCTGGTGTGGCTAAGTTTCTCTTACACTACCCTTCCAGCACCCTCATTAATCGAAGTACAAGGACTCCTGTGTGGCTGGGAATGCAGGATGTGGGGGTACACCTCTGCTGTCCTAAAGTGCTATTCTCCCTTTGAAGACCAATCTGGCTACTCTACCCCATCCTGTGTTTTACTTCAGCATCTACCATTCTCCACTTGCATGACATCCTTTGTCTCTATAGCAGGCTAGTTCCCACCTTATTAAGATAGCTTGGCTCAGCCTGGCAGAGGGTGACAAATCAGGAAAGGGTAGCTGGAAGGCTGGATTTTGGCTCACTGAAAGAAAGTTATATAACTTCTATTCTGTAATAGTTATAACAAATCTGACAATGGAATATTGATGATTTATTCTATTAATTTAAGTCTTTGAGATGCATTTCTAGCTCGCTCCTGTCAAACTTTATAGTTATATGACCTATTCCCATCTTAGAATATGGAGCTAGTTTTCTACAATGGGGAAAAACAAAATTGCAGTTTCCCTTGCCAGGGCTTATGCAACATCTTTTAATGTCCCTGCTTATAGTTACAAGTCACCCTACTCATGGGGCACCTAACAGAGACCTTGGAGGGTGACATATATTACAAAATAAGGTAGTATGAGACTGTGGAAGTACCTTTAAATGCGAAGTCAAATTTGCATCTACATTTAATGTAAAAGCAGCCTGAAAAGCAGTGCTGCCTTTAAAAATGACAGCAGGCAACACAGTGTATTAAGTCTACTGGGCCTCTATACCTATATGCCCTATTAGATACTAGGAACTTACAGCTAGGCTGCAAGTGGCAATTGTAATTAAACCCAATTGCCATATATCTTATAATCAGAGCGCTGACCCTTGGCCTTGTAAGCAGAGCCCAATGCACAGTCAGAGTCTGTTACCACCCGTATCAAGGAAAAAATGGGGGTGATCAAGGCAAAAGGAGGACTTTCCTACAAACACCACTTGTGTAACAAGATCAAGGATATGGGCACTGCTGATCACATGGAAAGGAGGCAAATATGAGGAGATCAAATAAGGAGGAACAAGGATGTAGCAAAGAGCGACAACTTCCTTCATTATTGTCCTATAGTGACATTCAATATGGATCTTGGATTCATGGCGTGGCAAGAGCTAGGCCCATAAGAGTCATAATATTCTTCCTCAGCTCCGTAGCATCAGGACTCCCCAAAAAGACAAAAAGGCCATTAGAGAAAGTGTTTAATGAGGGAGGCCTAACAAAAACAATTGTCGGAAACAGGCAAAATGTTTGGGGGATGACCACCTTAAGGCTGACAGGTTTAACAGCACTTTTGCTTGAATTTAATATTAGTTCTGCATGTTGGTGCTACTGCAATTATTTGTATCAACTGTTGTTCTCCTTAAAGCTGCCTAACCGGATAACAATAATTTTGAGGTGCTATACAGATATTTTTCTTGTTTTGTAACAGCCAAAATTAAAATTTAATTCTCCTTAGTGTAAATTTGGCCTTTTTTTACTGCTCTGCTCTAGCACAACCTTGTTTTCTTGTTGGCTACCAGCCTGGTTGGTAGTATTTTACAAGTTTTCTATGTTGATGAAACTGAAATATTGGATCAGAATTATGTAATTTTTAAAACTGAAAAGTGACACAAAGATATTTTGTGTATTGTAAAATTGACTACTGGCACCCAAGTGGGATTTGCATCACAGAAGGACAAGTTGTATTACGGTACATTGCACTATGACTCACAGCTTTGCATCGTAGTACACTGCATAGTATATATGGCACTGCCCTTGTCATTAAAAGTTTTGTAAAGTAGCACAATGTTTTCTGATGCAACACAGCACTCCATCACTTTTGGTAAAGCTGTACCATCATCTTTGTTATTACATGTATTTGATTATGTGTTTTGTTATGTGTTTTACATGTACTCTTTAGATGATTTGTGGGTGAGAAATGTGGCAAATATATTGTCTGTAGTAAAGTCATGCATGATGCCAAACAAACTAGCTCCTTGTAAAAATGTTGGAAAAGTCATAACATTTCAATTGATTTTCGCTTCTCATTTTTTCTAAGGCCGTATTGTTCTGCCAATAGTTGTGTCAGTGGTAAGTCATTGGTGGAAATGTTGGACTGTTTCAATGATCATTTTCAGAGAGAGCTGCATTGCAAGGTGCATGCCCACAGGTAGAATGATGATACATTCTTCTCTGTTTGCAGTAGGTTTCATATAAGTCACAGAGTGATTCCTATGTACATGGACACCAACAAAGGGTGTGAAAATGTGGTGTGTTTAAAAAAACTATGAACTCAGACTTGATATTCTCAGCTCTACACTATCAATGGAACATTTGAATATTTTCTGTATTCATCTTAAACATTAGAGCAGCCAAAATTATTATGAGGACTCTCCTTTGGGTTCCTATGCTATTTGGAGTGTCAATTGACCAAAATAGAAACATTCAAAAGTATTTCATATATTACTATTTTTCTACCTGAGCTTTCTAATGTTGTGCCTTCTTTGCAAGTTCTGTATTTGCATGAGTGTCTGTACACACTGATGACACATCCTTTTTTCTTGGTGATGTATGTGATGTCTAGTACATTTAAATTTGTTTTAAGACCGCAAACATTTCCTGTGCATTTAGAAGTACATATTAGTTTGAGAATTACTCTTTGTGGTACCGAAATCTGTATTGTTTGTCTTCACAGATTGATTATAAATGGTATTAACTGAGACGCCACTTCTATATGGATTGTAAAAAAATCAATTTTAGGTAAATTTAATCTAAGAGGGAATACACATGCACATTATTAGCATACACATATTCATGTAGTATTGGTAACTTTGACTTTGGATGAGAAACTTCAGATTTTTAAACAGTTGCTTAGAGCACCTTTGCTGACAACTTGTCCATGAGTGAATGGCTTATGCATTATCATTGGATGTATAAAATAGGGAGAATTCTTTGGAGTAGTACAGCTGGATATACATTTTTTTTTGGCTTTCTTGGTGGTAGGTTTCTTGTTTGTTCCCTCAGTTGCGGAGGATGAATAAACCCTCTTAAGGACCACTGGAGTGCCTGAGTGGGAATAGGGAGTTTGGTGTTGGCTGAGCCTTCATAAGTAGCAGTTTCATGCTTTCCTTGGTGTGGCAAGTTAGAGAAGTTTTAGTGTCCCAATTGGCAGTAAATAGTGTTTGTCCACAGAACGTGGATGTTAATTCTGATACTGAAGCAGTCAGAGTTTTGAAGGCATCTTGCACTACCCCAGAATGTAGAGTTTTCAGGTACAGGTGAAGCCGAAGAAAATCCTCTGGGCTCTCTGCATATCATTCTGGGATCTCAGCAGATTGTGCAGGGCTCTTGGGAGGCCAGTAATCTTGGACAACTAATCCTCTTGCCGCATAGCTGCCCCATCATGTTGTCTGTTATGTAGACCACATTGGTATTAAAACCCAGCAGGTCGTGTACCATCACTTCCCAACTGAGTGACTATGACTGGTTGGCCCCAAGTATTGCCTGTCCTGGCTATAGAGGAGATATTGAGTCTGTGGTTGTTGTATGAACCAGGAAAAAGTAGCCACATCAGTTGTGGAGTTGGGCCACAGAGAGCTTGTGTGGGCACTGATATTTGCAATGGAGGCACAACTCTGATATATGTCCATGATCCACTGTCCTCAGAGAGAGGGAGAGAGCTAGGCACGTGCCAGCCAAACCTCATGGATTTTGCTGGTCACCAATGTCTTACTTCTTGGTAGGAGTGCTGCAGCTCCCAATGAATGCTTGGGATATTGTTTCCACAGACATAGTGGACCATTTTGTAGAATGAGATGGCTGGGATCTTTCAGTGTCACCTGAAAATGGAGGAAACAAATAGATAATTTTGCAATGTATGCTGTGGTAGTTTTTAATTTATAAGTTTCTGTGGTATGCTGTTAGACATTGTTTTTTATTGATGTTTGTAGGGTCAGAAACTTCAGTAATTATTTAGGCAGCCCACAGATGGAATGGAGGGGTCTTAATTTGAAAACTTTGTAAAGTGAGACAAGTAAGATATCTTAAGAGAACTACTGTTGCAGCGGAGCTACTGAGGCTAAATATCCTCTCTTTCCCTATCCCTTTACTGTTTGTAGAAGGCCAAATAGCCTGCCTGGTATGGTGGTTCCAAATGTAACTGTTGGCTTTGATTTCTTGCTCAATGTTCCAACAACTTTGGAATGTGCATTTTTTGAGTGACTTATCTAGAGTATGAAGGTACTGCTTTTGATGGGTTTTTTCTGATAATGTGTTTTTTCTTCTATCACATGTACCATTTGAGGAGATTCATGTAAAGGGTATTGCCAGGAAACATAAGATTAATATGAACTTGAAGAGAATGATAGTGGCACTGTGACTGTGGGGTATTGTGCTCCTAGCCTTTGGTGAGGTAAGTGTGTATTTTGTTATGTTAA
Source organism: Triturus cristatus (assembly GCF_964204655.1). Lineage (NCBI taxonomy): Eukaryota > Metazoa > Chordata > Amphibia > Caudata > Salamandridae > Triturus > Triturus cristatus. Next base: position 1,123,413,328 of record NC_140590.1, on the reverse strand, counting down.
GTTGGTGGGGGCTTATCCTTTAGGTACCTTCCATGTATGAGCTTGTCAAGCCAATGTCTTAGTCGAATATATTCTGACATGTCCTACATTTGTATTTCTTGTAGGCAGCTTATCTGTTCTTTGTATTAAAATTTTATATACCTCATAAATTGTTGTTTTAACCATTGTCAGATCCTATTTGGGGGTCCAAAGAGCAGGCCTTTGTTACTGAACTCCGGCTGTATGGGCTATGATTGTTTACCTCCTCTGCCTCCTCTGTTCCTGGGTCCATCCTACTCCAAACAGGGCCAAGTACAACCCCACCAGAACTTGACTGTCAGCAGTAACAATGGTGAGCAGTCAGAGAATTTTCAAGAAGGTAGTAGGGATATATCAGACTCAGATTTCAACACACATCCATAAGTTGATTAAAATGTATTATCATGTTATTGCTTGTCATCCAGTAAAGAGACATACTTTATGACAGTGTAAAATGCATCCATACACAAACGTCATAAAGTAGCAGCTATGCAATATGCAGGTGTAAGGCTAACGACATCTAGGTTCAAACTACCTGCCACTCAACCTATCCTTTTTTGTAATATAGGGTATAGTTGGCAAGATGCACCATAGTGTAGTTTCAGCACTATCCCTCAATTATTAAATAGTCTGTATCTGTATTTTTTACATACTGTCATTCATTCTCTGGGTAGCAGTAGACCACTGTGGACCTTATAATTACAATTCTCTGCTCACCAGTGTCATGCAGTCTTCAGTGGAGTCACAAAGCTGTATCACTGTGGCCGGCATATGCAAGCCACTTGGAAGTGTCCTGGAGGGACTTATATCTACTTCCCATTATTCCCACCACAAAGTAAATGGATTAATAGATGTGAAGTTTCACTGGAATGCTCCAGACAACTTGCAGTTTCCCTCCCCCTACTGAGTCATTGTTATAGATGAGTAGCATGTGTAACCCAGTATTGGCTATATTTAATGTGGCACAGTAGTACCTCCTTTGGGTTAGTATGTGCTATTTGAAATGTGATAGCACATCTGTAATTACTTACAAATGAGAGTTGTGTTGAGGAGACTTGTGTCACAGAGTGTGGAAATGGTAGATTGCGATAACGTAGGGAATGGTGTGAGTTGTGACATATATCAGGTTGCATATGTGTGTGAATAAGTTGTCATTTGTAGAGATGGCTGTGTTAATGAATGGGATCCCAGAGTATGAGAGTATGATAGAGAGATAGGGCCTTGTTTGTGTGGTGAACACCACATTTGCCCTATTTAGAATGAATGCATTTTCTAAACACATTAGAAATTGTGAATGGAACATCTTTTGCCTTTGGGTCCATAATCCAAATCCAGAAAGCTCTAAATAAGGGTATTTTGATTGCACTTACCACTGTCCACTCCTCCTGGAATTACTTTAATGTCTTCAGTAGGGAGTCTGGACAACACCTTCTCCTCACAGAGCATGAGCTTGAGGGGACAGTGAGACCCAACTCCAGTTGTCAGGTCATCTAGCTAGGGAATAGGCTCTCACCTGCTCCTCCTTTTACTGCATGCAGATGTTCTTCTGTGAGCATCTGGCACTGGACACAGCATTCACCTAGCAAACAATTATGGCCCACATGTATCTTCTCTGGCTTCTGGTTGTTGTCTGCACCAGTGCTCCAAACAACTGGGGATAGACCCTAAGTATCTCAATTACCATTATAGTTAGCATTTTCTGTGAATATGGTTAGCCTTCTGCCAGATATATTGTAGGCAGGCTCCTAACATGACCTTCCAAAACTTCTGAGATTTGTGATTGGTAAATGGTTTGGGTTAATTCATCAGCCACTTGTGCAGTGCGAGCTGAAGGTGTTATTAATGAGCTGATTTAGAACTGGAGCATGTTGGAGGATAGACCTGTCAAAATTGACAAGCACATCAGCCATCATAAACCCAGTGCACAATTGCTGCACTGTATCATGAGCGTCCCTCCAATCGGCTCCGTCAGACAACTCTAAAAATTGCCAGAATAGCAATGTGCTAACTTTTTTTAAATGACAAATGTGTAAATATTAGGTCAGTTGCTCACTGTGTCACTGGATTTAAGCTAGCCTGGCTGATGAGAGTTATTACAAAAAATGGGAGGGACCCTGGGGTTAAGATACACCGGCAAGAAATCAGGGGGAAATAGCAACACTGAAATTAGTACCATCCTGCCTGGAAGCTACATTAATTGGCAAAAAAACTCGCCTTCAAACTGTGCTCAAAAGGAGTCACACATGAGCCAAATGAAACTGCGCTCACTGAATGTGCAGATAATATGTATATTGATATACATTTCGAGAATATAAATTCTTGAAGATCACAATAATTCAACAAAGAAAATATGCAGTCTTATTTTTATTATGAGTATCAAAACAGTCAGAACTAAATACTATATAATCATACCGAGCTAATTAATACAACATGAAAAATAGAGCAGTTAATGGAAAAACAACATCAAGACAGTAAAAAAATCAATGTATCTGATCCCACACTTCCATACATAACACATTCATACCACAAACAAATTACACTTTCTAAAAACAGCAACAAAAAATAAGGAAATCTGGAAAGACCAAATCAGGGCACAACCTAGAACATGACTTCTACTTGTACAAAGATAGATAAGTCTCAGTATCTTTGAGTAAAGTCAAGTCAAGTCAAGAACATTTGTATCGCGCACATATCACTCACACGAGTCTCATGGCGCTTGCAGACAGCTCTGAATGAACGGACTAGATCTAATTTCCAAAAAGCCAGGTCTTCCTCTTTTTGCGGAAACTGCTGTGTTCTGGCATACTGCGAAGATAGAAAGGCATTTTATTCCAGGATGCTGGTGCCAAAGAAGAAAGCGCTCGACCCCCTTGCCTAGCAGTGTGAATTCTAAGGGAAGTCAGCAGTGCCATATCACTAGAGCGCAGCATCCTGGACGGTTGATACCAGCGTGACTTTGGCAGCCAGTATTTTGGACCGATTCCATACATATGTTTATGGGTTAGGCATAGTATTTTAAAAAGGGTTTGGTTTTTCACTGGGAGCCAGTGGAGAGTGTTTAAACATGCTGCTGACGGAGATCTATATGGGCGATCGAGGACTAATCTAGCAGCCGTGTTCTGTAGAACCTGAAGTTTATTTATGAGATCTTCATTTATTGACAGCAATAAAGCGTTGCCGTAGTCCATTCTATTAATAATCAGTCCTTGTATTAAGGGTCTTTGTGCCTCTAAGGGAAGCCATTTAAAAACCTTTCATAGGCTACGCATAACACCGAAACAAGTGCCGACGACATGATTGACATGACCCCGCATGGATAGACAGTTGTCCATATAGAATCCTAGATTACGGACTACGTTCTTAGGGGCAGGACACGAGCCCAGCCTGGGTGGCCACCAGTCGTGCGTCCAATGGTCAATAGCTTTACCAAAGAGCATGATCTCGGACTTGCCCCCATTAAGCTGGAGATGGTTAGATCTCATCCATTTATCAACATGGATCAAACAGTTTTTAATACGTTGCTTAGTGTCACTGGGGTCTGGGCCTAAGGTGACCAGAATCTGCATGTCATCTGCGTATGACATCGAAACCATATAGTCTGATCACCTCAGCTAAAAGGGTCATGTAAAGATTAAAAAGGGTAAGGCTCAAGATAGAGCCCTGTGGGACACCCATCTTTACTGGTCTCTCACAAGAAGTAATGTTTCCCATCTGAACAGTAGTTATACGTTCTGATAGGTAGCTGCTGAACCATTTAAGAGCATTCCCTCTGACACCAACCTCCCAAAGCCGTTGTTCAAGAATCTTATGGGAGATGGTGTCAAAGGCGGCAGACAGATCGAGCAAGATGACGATAACTGATTGATGTTTATCTAGAGCTAGTCTAATATTGTCAGTAACCTCGATCAGCGCAGTCTCCGTACTGTGCGCTGTTCTAAAACCGGACTCGGAAGAATCTAAAAGTCTGTGGCTTTCAAGATGGTTTACCAGCTGTTGATTCACAAGAGACTCCAGCATTTTCCCAAAATAGGGCAGTAAAAAAATGGGTCGATAGTTTGAGAGTACTTTTGGGTCGGCCGACGGCTTCTTTAGAACTGGCCTGATTCTAGCTGCCTTCCAAATTGAGGGAAAGTCGGCTTCCGCAAAGGACTTATTGAATGGATCGATCAATTCATCTAAAACTGTAGGTGCCATGATAGAATTTTTTTTTGAACGAAAAGGTTCGGCGGGGGAGCCTGATTTTATCTTTACCATGACCGAGGTGACAGACTTGCGGTCGCGTTCTATAAATTCATTTAGAATACAGGGAGGATCAGGTAAGGGACAGGGAGTAGTTTCTGTAACAGGCAGATGTTTTCCACAGTATTGCTATTTTATCACAATATGGTTTTATCAATTCCCTAAGTAATTACTGTTCTGAGTGGAAATCAATATATATCTCTACAGCAGGCGTTTTATATAGCGATTCTGTTTTTGGTGGTCTCCACAGTGTTCGCTGACGAACGTTTCATTAATGACCTGTCAACGAGGTTGCACCTTCTTCAGGGCGCTAAAAACATGGGAGGATCAGGGAGTCTTGGAGTCAAACAGTAGACAGCTTCTGTCCAGATGAACGATGTTCAGGGTCAAAGAGTATACATGCTTTTCAAACAGAACAGGAGTAAAAAGAAAATAGCCCAGACAGAATGGGCTCCTGGAGGAAGCCTTGTGAGTGGTCCCCCAGATAGCGGTCCTCAGAGTAGTTATATGGAAGCTAAGTGTTGTGACTGCTTGTTACCACCAGCGTCACACCCCATCACTGCAGGACTTTTGTTTTCTCAGCCGATTTGAACGATTTTGTTACCTATTTATTTAAAACAGCGCCTATTCCACCCTATTGTTGGGAGATATCTTTAGACCTCCTTACTTGCCCACTGAGGCCTTGTATCAGTTTACAACATTTTGAACCTTGGCTTCCATAAAACTACTATGAGGACCACTATCTAAGGGACTACTCACAAGGCCTGGTCTAGGAGTCGTTGTGTCTGGGCCGTTTTCTTCTAAAGTTTTTCCGCCAATTAAAGTACTTTCCCGAGAGGCTAGTACTCATTTCAGTGTTAATGAGGGGTGATACCCCAAAACTTGTCCGAGGATGCTCGTTTCCAGTCCAGGGAGGACCTGCCTTGGCAGTTTGGGCCGGACTGTTCCCATGAGGAACACGGTCAAGACTGATTTCCATATGGCTGGGTCCAAACTGGGGTGGCAAGGTGAGCAAAAGAACAATGGATTAAACCCATACCCTGGTGACTTGGGGTGAATGGTTGCATTGTCCATCAATAGTTTCTTTCACTCATATTTTGATATGAGACACCATATATTTTAAAACAGATGCAATTCATAGTGTTCTGATCTTCTTGCTTCTGCTCATTCCCCCTCCCAATCAGTATTCTGCTGCTAACCATCTCTCCTCTCATTTCTGTGAAGCACCAAGTGAATGACGTCAAAGATGAACAACTGTGTTAGGAAGTGTGTATTGTGAATTAAGCTTTCTTTGTGTACCCAAATTATCATATCTAAGGACTTCAGCTGGAAGTTCTATTAAAGGCATGCTATGAGCCATTGTTTAAAAAATGTTTTATTTTGTGTTAAACTCAGAAGAGTAGTTGCTGAGGAAATAGGTGAAAGATTTCTCTTGCAATATGTTAGTACTAAAGATTTAAAATATGATGTTGCTTTTTCTTATGTGCCTATATAACCCTAACCATGATCATACTATGCTGAGTTTGCAGAATCTATTAATAGATTGTGTGAATTGTGAATAACAACTCTTGTTTTTGGAATGATGGAGTTCATTTTTATAGTTGTTTCAAGGACTGCAGTTGCATCAGCTGCTTCTTGGGTGAAATTCCATTTACCTCCGAAGACTCTGTCTATTTTAATTTCTTATTAGATCAATGGGAGATTTTGAAATCAAATACAAATTTGGAGTATTCAAAATATTGGGGTTCAGGTGATTGTGGAGTTTTGGCACCTACACCAATATGATGAAAGTTTATCCTTCGACTGTATGTGGAAACCAATGAGGGATAACTGAATGATGGACCCTCCTCGACCTTGGTGTTTGTAGCTACATCAGTCCAAACCCTAAATAAAGCAACTGCTTGACTGTCGCCTTGATGGATGGATATGCCCTGCCATTGGCAGAGGAATGACAGCCCATCTGCCAAAATTTAACCTAGGTCCTATGTCCTCTGGTTCAGTCTGCACCTAAAGCTGATACGTAGCATTTATTTATTCATTTATTATTTAATAAAGATATTTGTATTGTCAGTAAAGGTGCAACAGAGTTCATAACATAAAACAAGGAAAAAATACAGCATTCTGATTGAAACTCTGAATTGATAGGCTAGAGTCTAAGACTGACCATTGGGTTGTGAATGGAGGCGGGTACTTATGGCATAAAGTGGCTGTAGTTGTAGGTTTTTCTGAGCTGTAGATGAGAGAGTAAGACAGTGGAGATTGAGAATGCAGTAAAGAGTCCAACTCTTCAATATGAGTATTGCCTATCTGTTGGAATGGATGTTGCTTACTAATCCAACGGATCAGTATCAGTTTTGTATTTTCAAACCATTCGCGTTGACTGATGATTTGAGAAGAAGTTAAGAAGGTGATGTCTATAATATGCTTATTCTACTTATGGTGAAACATCTGGTATATGGTTAGACTATTCCACTATTCAGCTGTTTTATGGTTTTGTTATACATCAATTTAGTGTATGCAGCATTTGGATGACACTACTATCATTACTACAATCCTAGACTAACGAGAGCCCGCACTTCTAGAAAGCATCCACATGAAATTATGATAATATAAAATAACACATAACTCCAACATGCAGGCAGAATGCAAACTCTAGACTATCTTTGAAACGGATAGCACTTTTCTTTAAACGTAAAGGTTTTTCTGAAGATCGGTAGCTCTTTGTAAAGACACTAAAGACATTTAGCTTCTTCAAAGGATAGAGAAATTGAGATGCCAAGTTCTAGCAGTAGGTCTACTCCCAGGTAATTGCATATAGCTTGGTGCCTCAGTAAACACTGCAAAACCGTTTTATATTTCAAAATGCCAAATATTTTTTTGAAGGATAGCTCTTGTATGGAAATGTTTGCAGATGAACAGCTATTTACTCTAACCTGGCGACTGGGACATAAATAGTTTTGGTTAAGTAAATGTTTTAATCAATGATTTTGAACAAAAACGACAAACTCACTGAAATGGCAAAAAAGTATAATAACATTCGTGCAATTTAGAAAGTCAATTACAATTGCTAATGCTAAAAATAAGAAACAGCAGTTTATATTAAATTTGTGTAGAATTTTCTTTGGGGGGTCTTTTAGATGGTGATTTATAAATTAAAATTTTACCAAAAATTTGGGGATGCCTTTTTTGAAGATGACATGTGTCTAAATCAAAATGTGGTTTATTAACCGAGAGCAATTATCCTACACCCAAAATCACATATAAATATTGACATGAAACTATTGCAGTTGAAACAAATTTGCTACAACATGTTATAGTGTGATTTCCTGGCTTAAACTAAGTAGCCCTCCTGGCTCAGGCTTACTAGCCCGCAGTTAGGCCTTCTTGATGCCATCTTGTTTAAAATGGCTCCTGCATCATACTGTTTATTATGTTGTGATTGGTTTATCTCTGAATGCCTTTATTCTCGAAAAGGCCCAGACATTTGTTAATATTTTCAAGGACCATATGGTTGTATGCAATATTGAATTAATTCACAATTGTTCACTGTTTATGTCATACGGCTTGCACTTTCTAAGGTAAAATTGTGATTTGTTGGATAATATGAATGATGGATTGGTGTGAGACTGATCCTTAGCACCCCTCAGGATATGTTGGTCTATAGTCATGCTAGCTTACAGTACATTTGCACCCCTAACCCTACAGGGCAACACATGTTTTTGCAACCAGAGAACATAACATCTCTGATCCCACAAGGCAATCATGGCAACAGATCTAGAACCCATTTGCTCAGTTACTTATGCATACCTGAAGAGGTTCGTAAGAAAGACACAACATGCAGTTTCAATATTTATTTAAGCATTGTGATTGATATGAGAAACACTTGTGCTGCAATATTCATTAGAAGGAAGCAAAATAATGGTGTTAGCATTACAAGAATAATGAACAATTCAATCTTTTTGCAACGTACTGAAAATGATATGCTTGCATACAAGTACTGTAATATTGTGTTCTCCTACCTAGCACATTGTAGCCTACTGCGCCTAAAGTGAGTGGATCTGCCAAATTTCCATCTAGGTTTTTTGACTCCCCATTATCTGTGGGTAAGTGTCAGCAAGGTGCCCATCTCTTGCATGAGGTGCCAGGAATCAGCTGAGCTGGAATTCTGCCTGGATCAACCTCTTAGTGCCAGTAAAATGTTCCTCAGAATAATATCATTACATTTTTTATTTCATATATGAATTAACATCCTCCATGTTACCATATCAAAATCCCAGTCAGACCGCTATTGATTATTCTATTATGATAGTTCTCTTTTTTTGAGTGAAGTGGCCAAAAAACAAATAACAACATCTTGTGTCCTGAACTTATCCCTTGTACAGAATGTTCAAGGTGTCTTGATAAAGTGCAGATGAAATGATCTTGTAAGCAAACTGAGTTTAAAGAATATTATCCCATATGTGTGCACAAGTGAATGTGTGTCAGATGTCACTGTGCTAAGGGAGAGAAGTTAACTCAAGAATATGTGCATGTAAAATGGGGATTTCTTAATGGGGCCTAATACCTCCACATGACACCGGATGACATTATGTCAGAAGGGTCAATTCAATATTCATGTAGTGGGTTAGTGCTAAGGTGTTTGAGGTTATATATCAATTTATAATTTGGGTTGTGATTTGTTGAAAATATAAATCTTTGCTCACACTATAATGATTTTCAAGTTGTAATACTTTCTTATGAAGAAAGTGGCTATATAAGCCCTTGTATTTGGTGGTGAGTGAGAAGACGTTCCTGACCTCTAGGGATGCTTCCTATTTCTTCCTGATTTTGCTGCAAATTTGATACTTAGGGCCTTATTTAATTCTTGGCAGTATATGTATTCCGTTGTTAGACCTGGCACCTTGGCCTGAGTCTCCCTTCCACTTTTTTGTTGCTGTGCCTCATGTGTTTTGCTGGTGTTAGCTGCTCAGAGCACTGTTCCACTGTCAACCAGTGCCACAGTGCAAGTGCTCCCTATATAAAATGTATGTGTTGGTTGGATTCCATGATTGGCTTTTTTGGTTTACTGTCAGACCCCAGTAAAGTGCACCAGGAGTGCCCAGGGCTTGTAAATCCAAATGCTGCTAGTGGGCTTGCAGCACTGGTTGTGCCACCCACAGAAGCAGCCCTGTAAAATGTGTCTAAGGTCTGCCATTGCAGAACCTGTGTGCAGTCTGGTACTGTCATGCTGACTGGGCAAGTGCACCCACTTGCCAGTCCCTAAACTTTCCCTTTACTTCATGTGAGTCACCCCTATGGTAGGCCCAAGAGCAGGGTGCATTGTAAGCATACGGTAGGACAAGCCCTGATGTGTGTGGCATGTCCTAATAGTAAATTACAGCCATTTTCATTTTTCACTATTGCAAGGCTACCTGTTCTCCATAGGCCAGAATGGGCTGTTAGAATTGTTACATTCTATGATCCTAACAGACCCAGAGAACATGGTAGAAATTCGAGTTTAGTATGCCTGAACTCAGAATAATAAAATGCATCTTTTAGTAAAGTTTATTTTAATATTCTGTGTTTGCAAATACCACTATTAGAAAGCTGGTAATTGCTTGCCTAACCATTTCAGCCCGCCTCTGCTATGATGTGTATCTGCCTGTCTGGTTTCTGTGAGTGACAGGGCTGGGGAATTCCAGAGGGGCAGGGCTAGGTAGCCTGGTGGTGAATAGAGAGATTGACATCCAGATGGGTGGGAGGAGTGCACCTGGACTCTGAATAGGACTGTGCTCTGCCACCACAATGCTGGCTCAACCTCCTGTGGAGCAGCGGATGTCTCTGCCCTGCACCATGAATAGAAAGTCAGAGACATGTCAACAAAGTGCTCAGGAACTGGTTCTGGCTGGGCAAAGGCCCCTCTTCCCCAGAGGAACAAAGGAATTAGGGGTATAAGTATTGGGACCCTGCTCCCAAGAAATTAGATCCTGATTGACAAGAAGAACCTCTGCCTGAGGAGAAGGAACTGGGAAAGCTGTAAGGAGGAGTACTGTCCCTGACCTGGGGGATTGGCCTGCAGTGGTTGCCTTGCTGCTGAAGGAGAGGAGAAAGACTACAAAATACTTTATTTCAACTTGTGCTTAAAAGATCTCCAAGGGCCTGAGTAGAGCTGGCCTCCTGTTAAGAAGTCCCAGGAACCAAAGGACTTCACCCCCAGCTTCCCCTGAACTCTGCTGTGTGAGTTCTGCCTTTCCTAGAGTGCTGGAAATAGTTTGGGGGCGTCTGGGAGCTGTGCCTGCTGTTGGGAAGCTGGATAAGAAGAAAGAACTCTAAGATCTCCACTTTTTCACGCATAGCGCATAGCGATAACATTTCAGTCACACCGCTCGTTAGCGTGCAGAATTTAATCGCTGAGGAAATCGTCGCAGAGCCTGCTGCCGCTGAACTCGATCTGCGCTGGGAAAATCATCACCCCGCTCATTAGCGGGCCGAATTTGATCGCTACCAGCCCAGATCCCCGCTCCGCCCGTTAGCGGGCAGAATTCGATCGCTGCGAACATCGTCGCAGAGCCTGCTGCCGCTGAGCCAGATCAGCGCTGGAAAAATCATCGCCCGCTCGTTAGCGGGCCGAATTTGATCGCTGCGGACATCGCCGCACATCCAGCCAAGATCCCCGCTCCGCCTGTTAGCGGGAAGAATTCGATCGCTGCGAACTTCGTCGCAGAGCCTGCCGCTGGTGTGTGAAATCGTCGCAGACCAAGCCAAGATCATCGCAACGCTCGTTAGCGTGAGTAATTTTATCACTGAGAAAATCATCGCAGACCCAACCAAGATAACCGCTGGTGAAATTGTCGACTCGCTCGTTAGCGGGACGAATTTTGTCGCATTGTGCCTTAGCGAGTAAATTTCTACCGGATAAGCTACACCTTGATTTTCAACGCTGAAGCACCGCTAAGAACTTTTATCGCATCACCAGGTACTGTGGGTTAAAACTGATGCTAAGGTGAATGATTTTGTCGCTAACCTAAGAACTCTTTCGGAAATCATATTCTTGAACTGTGTATGTCATTTTTGTCGTTATTTGGTCTTGTGCTAAGTCTTTATATAAAAGATCACTATTTGTGAAATAAATCTAGTGTGGTGTCCATTTGTGTTGTTGTCACTGAGTTACTGTATATGGTCACAAATGCTTAACCTATAACGCTCTGAGATAAGCCTTGTCTGCTCACGCCAAGCTACCTAGAGGGTGAGCAGGGGTTATTTTAGGAGTGTACCTCCTGACCCTGACTAGAGGAGAGGGTCCCTGCTTGTCACAAGTACCTACCTGTGCCAACCAGAGACTCCCAAATCTAACATTGGTGGCAGCAGTGGGATTCGAACCCACGCCATCAAAATGACTGGAGGAGAGGGTCCCTGCTTGTCACAAGTACCTACCTGTGCCAACCAGATACTCCCAAATCTAACATCCGTCATAGCAGCAACTGAGTATACATACCACCAAGACTGTTTGCCACCACCAACTTTAAAATCAGGCTGAGCTTAGTTTTTATCATAGCACAGATCACCATGATTAAAACCCTCTGTGGGACCTAAAGAGTAAATTCCATTGGAGGCAGACCTCTCATTCCACCCTCCTGATTTAGATGGGCAGAATAAGGTCACTTTTCACTGCTCATCACCACCAGGAATACCCTGGCAGTAAGGGGCAGTGAAAACTCCTAAATGCTTCCGTCGCCATGGGAGAGGATTCCCATGATGAGGGGAGCATTTTCTTTTTAATTTTCATCCTGCTTTTGGGTTTTGTTTTTTTAAATAAAAAAGAAAACAGTTGGGTGCATAGCTCCATCATGTTGATGGAGCCTCACCTAACTTCAAAAAGCATTGACTGGAACTACTGCTATGATCGTTTATCTCATTCTTTAAGTAATGTCTGCCTGCTTTGTGATCATTCCTCAATTTGGTGGGGGCACCTCTGTCAAGTTGACAGAGTAATTGACTCTGTCTCCTTGATGGAGAAATTGTGTGCCCATCTACAAATAAATTAGGCCCTAAGCCTATTTTTAATTTTGTATTTTATACTGGATTGTTCTTTTTACTGGGAGCCTTCATGGAAAGGACCTTTTTCTTTTAAATGAGAATATTGCTGCATCTGCATTTTAAATGTCTGTATTATATCCTTTTTTATATATATATTAAACCTTCATGGTTTTTCTAAACTCATCACTGCTTCAATGTCAGAGGTGAACTTTGCCCCAATCCACCAAAGTCCTGAGCATGTTATTAAAGTATAATATTTTAGAGTTAGACCACACGCACACCTTAATAGACAACGGAAGTACTAGAGAAAAAACAGATCTCTATATTCCAGAGAAAGATGTAATAAATGTTCACAAGAATGGTACATAAAAAACCACATGATTATTAAAGTTTTGAATGCGTCCTTCCGGGAGCAACATTATCTTAAGTTAAGAGACGCCCTTCTGTTAAGTACCTTGATCCATCAACTATAGATTAAATCAAAATATTTTAAGGATCTTTAGCATTTAAAAATGTAATGCGTATTAACCTATATTTTGCATCAAACTTTGCAAATCAAACTCTGTGCTCTCTGATTGTGTCCAATTCCATCAAGATGATTTTTTGGCTCTTCTTAGAGTGATCACAATTAGTGATGGCTCGAGAAGAGACAGTTGCTTAAGGCCACTATCAATACATATAAGTGCAAAACAAGTTAATATTTGTTATCCAGTGGTAATTACACACTGTGCCAAATCTCCTTCATGAACGTGGCGGTGTAAATTATAAAAAAAGTGGCATGAAAATCAATAAGTAAACCACCATGTTTATTAATGTTTAGTCCTATAGTTTGTGTGCAGACTAAACAAATTGGGTGGAGTCCATATTGATATCTTACATGCATGTTGCTTAAAAATAATGTTGCTAGTCAGCGGTAATTAAGGAAAATAAGCTGGTCTGAACATTTTTATGTAAAATGTCCAACGCACTAATCAATTTTCTTGACATCAGTGCACATTCTTTCATTTTTTAAAACACCTTGATCAGTTAGCTATGTTGTAACATGCTTACATAGTGAATGAAGCATACAGGTTCAGGTGTATGGACTAATATTGTGAGCATCACTGGGTATTTCTGATGTATTCCAATTTACTTTTTACATTGTAAAATAACAGGATGGTTTCCAGTTCTTAGAATATTGGACAAAGGACCTATGGTAGGTCACAATATTTGCTATAAACCAAAGATGAACTCACAAACAATATTTTTAAATACAGATTGCATTGTTGATTCAAGAATTATTTGCATAGTTATTTCAAAACTGCAAACATGCTATCAAACTGTTTAAAATCTTCTTTAAGAATTCTATTCTTCATTCTCCTCCATGATACAAAGCTTGTCTGTTTCCTTCAAAATATTGGATATGTTGTATATCTCTGCTTTAGTTGCCTTTACATTACTTTCTTTTAATTGAACCAAATATTTCAGAGCCTAACTGAGGAACGTGTTAGCCATGTTTCCAAAGTCAATTGTGCTAGGGTTACAATTCCTTACTAAGTTAAGTATGTATTTGCGCATTGCATCTGAAAGTACCTCCTGCATATCCGCAGTACAAATATAAAGACAGCTTTACATTTTGTGCAAAATGTTGTTTAAATAATGGGGTCCATATAATATTTAGCAAAGAAGTTGAACATCTATACTTTTCTGATGCAGCTTATGTGTGAATTTGCACTCCCACTCCTTTTCTATTGATAAAGCCTTACCCACCACCACCACCAGTGGAAAACCTTGACCTGTAAATGAGACCTGCAAGTGAAAATGTTGACATATTTATCACAAACAGGTGTGAAAATGCCTACACGTTGGGGATATTTTTATTTTTTATTTTTACATTTATGTGAAAATGCTTTTGGAGCCCGGAATAAAACAAAAAAAACCTTTCCGAGTGGGACAAGCAAAAGTGACATCTACTTTGTCTTCAGAGGGACCAGAGCACTAGTAATTATTCTGAAAACTTAAAGATCCTGGGCAGCCATGTTTGGATCTCTATATATGACAGGCAATCCTTGGTCAGGGGAAGGCCACAAATCAGCATTTTAATGACACACAATATCATTTGATCATAAAAAACTAAACAATGCCGGATATGAAACAAGGGCATGAACCTCATATCCTGATGATATTAACCTAGTAAACTTTATAAATCCACAATAAAATTATAAAGGTGGTAAAAACTTTCCTTTGTCATTCAATGCGCTGAAAATATGCACACTCTAAAAAGATTAAGTCAATAGACGAATAAAGTTCTGAGACACAACAAGAGGGAGCTTAATATGGATCACTGACATAATATCGACTACAAAAATATAGACTTACAAAAATATCGATGCCAAAATATAGAATACCAAAATATCGACTCCCTATCTCCAAACAGGAAAGTACAAAAGTATAGAATCCAAAATATCGTTGTATATAATATAGTTAGTCAAAATATTGAATTTTTTAAATGTTTTAAAAGTAATGTAAAATTAATGAAATAATACATATAATTAACTGACACATACTTAAAAATACTTAAATAACATTAAAATTAATAAATAATTAATGTAAGTAAAAAAAATTAATACATATATATTAACGTAATATTTATTAAAAATATTCAATATTTTCTGCGTAGGATAGCGGGCGGGTAAAATTTACTATTACCACTCCAGTAAGTGCAATAGTAGGGAAAGAGTTGGATAGCGGGAGGGTAAAAATTACTATTCCCACTCCAGAGAATGCAACAGTAGGGAAAGCGTTGGATAGCGGGAGAGTAAAAATTACTATTCCCACTCCAGAGAGTGCAACAGTAGGGAAAGCATTGGATAGCGTAGGGATAAAAATTACTATTCCCACTCCAGAGAGTGCAACAGTAGGGAAAGCGTTGGATAGCGGGAGTGTCAAATTTACTATTCCCACTCCAGTGAGTGCAACAGTAGGGAAAGCGTTGGATAGCGGTAGGGTAAAAATTACTATTCCCACTCCAGAGAATGCAACAGTAGGGAAAGCGTTGGATAGTGGGAGGGTAAAAATTACTATTCCCACTCCAGAGAATACAACAGTATGGAAAGCGTTGGATAGCGGGAGGGAAAAAATTACTATTCCCACTCCAGAGAGTGCAACAGTAGGGAAAGCATTGGATAGCGTAGGGATAAAAATTACTATTCCCACTCCAGAGAGTGCAACAGTAGGGAAATCATTGGATAGCGTAGGGATAAAAATTACTATTCCCACTCCAGAGAGTGCAACAGTAGGGAAAGCGTTGGATAGCGGGAGTGTCAAATTTACTATTCCCACTCCAGTGAGTGCAACAGTAGGGAAAGCGTTGGATAGCGGTAGGGTAAAAATTACTATTCCCACTCCAGAGAATGCAACAGTAGGGAAAGCGTTGGATAGCGGGAGGGTAAAAATTACTATTCCCACTCCAGAGAATACAACAGTACGGAAAGTGTTGGATAGCGGGAGGGAAAAAATTACTATTCCCACTCCAGAGAGTGCAACAGTAGGGAAAGCATTGGATAGCGTAGGGATAAAAATTAATATTCCCACTCCAGAGAGTGCAACAGTAGGGAAAGCATTGGATAGCGTAGGGATAAAAATTACTATTCCCACTCCAGAGAGTGCAACAGTAGGGAAAGCGTTGGATAGCGGGAGTGTCAAATTTACTATTCCCACTCCAGTGAGTGCAACAGTAGGGAAAGCGTTGGATAGCGGTAGGGTAAAAATTACTATTCCCACTCCAGAGAATGCAACAGTAGGGAAAGCGTTGGATAGCGGGAGGGTAAAAATTACTATTCCCACTCCAGAGAATACAACAGTACGGAAAGTGTTGGATAGCGGGAGGGAAAAAATTACTATTCCCACTCCAGAGAGTGCAACAGTAGGGAAAGCATTGGATAGCGTAGGGATAAAAATTAATATTCCCACTCCAGAGAGTGCAACAGTAGGGAAAGCATTGGATAGCGTAGGGATAAAAATTACTATTCCCACTCCAGAGAGTGCAACAGTAGGGAAAGCGTTGGATAGCGGGAGTGTCAAATTTACTATTCCCACTCCAGTGAGTGCAACAGTAGGGAAAGCGTTGGATAGCGGTAGGGTAAAAATTACTATTCCCACTCCAGAGAATGCAACAGTAGGGAAAGCGTTGGATAGCGGGAGGGTAAAAATTACTATTCCCACTCCAGAGAATGCAACAGTAGGGAAAGCGTTGGATAGCGGGAGAGTAAAAATTACTATTCCCACTCCAGAGAGTGCAACAGTAGGGAAAGCATTGGATAGCGTAGGGATAAAAATTACTATTCCCACTCCAGAGAGTGCAACAGTAGGGAAAGCGTTGGATAGCGGGAGTGTCAAATTTACTATTCCCACTCCAGTGAGTGCAACAGTAGGGAAAGCGTTGGATAGCGGTAGGGTAAAAATTACTATTCCCACTCCAGAGAATGCAACAGTAGGGAAAGCGTTGGATAGCGGGAGGGTAAAAATTACTATTCCCACTCCAGAGAATACAACAGTACGGAAAGCGTTGGATAGCGGGAGGGAAAAAATTACTATTCCCACTCCAGTGAGTGCAACAGTAGGGAAAGCGTTGGATAGCGTAGGGGTAAAAATTACTATTCCCACTCCAGTGAGTGCAACAGTAGGGAAAGCATTGGATAGCGTAGGGGTAAAAATGACTATTCCCACTCCAGAGAGTGCAACAGTAGGGAAAGCGTTGGATAGCGTAGGGATAAAAATTACTATTCCCACTCCAGAGAGTGCAACAGTAGGGAAAGCGTTGGATAGCAGGAGGGTAAAATTTACTATTCCCACTCCAGCGAGTGCAACAGTAGGAAAAGCGTTGGATAGCGTAGGGGTAAACATTACTATTCCCAGTCCAGAGAGTGCAACAGTAGGGAAAGCATTGGATAGCGTAGGGATACAAATTACTATTCTCACTCCAGAGAGTGCAACAGTAGGGAAAGCGTTGCAAAGCGGTAGGGTAAAAATTACTATTCCCACTCAGGTAAGTGCAAAAGTAGGGAAAATAATAAATTAATATTTTGTTAACAATTAATTACTTATTAATACAAAAACAAGTATTACAATTAATTACCAATCACACAAGATTTAATAATTGATTATTTATAAATACCAATATATTTTTGTTTAATTAATTACCTATTAATAATTAATTAACAACCAATTGTTTTTCAATAACAAACATTAATAAGTGCTAATAATACCAATTAATCATTAATTAATAATATATTGATTAACGATATACACAAATTATTTAAATAATTAATTGTTTACAATTATATTACTTCCCACCATATTCCCCTATAAACACACTACCCGCTACAAATATTAAATGAATACAATTAACATAATTATCAATTAAACAATTAATACAAATTAATTACCAATTAATACAAATTATTTAGCAATTAATAATTAATCAACAACCAATTAATTTTCAAAACCAATTATTAATTAACTAATAACAATTAAATTACTTCCCACCCTATTCCCCTATAAACCCACAACCCGCTACAGAAGTAAAACGCTAAATTAAATTAAAGATATATTAATTAACAATATACACACATCAATTAAATAATTAATTATTTACAATTATATTACTTCCCACCATATTCCCCTATAAACACACTACCCACTACAAATATTAAATAAATACAATTAACATAATTATCAATTAAACAATTAATACAAATTAATTACCAATTAATACTAATTATTTACCAATTAATAATTAATCAACAACCAATTAATTTTCAATACCAATTAATAATTAACTAATAACAATTAAATTACTTCCCACCCTATTCCCCTATAAACCCACAACCCGCTACAGAAGTAAAACGCAAAATTAAATTAAAAATTATTAATAATTCCAATAAATGATTATTTAATGTACTATAATTAAATTACTTCCCACCCTACTCCCCTATAAACCCACAACCCGCTACGGAATTAAATTACACAAAAATAAAATAACATAAAATTCATTACTTTAAAAATATTCTAACATACATTACAATATTAATACATACTTTTAACACATATACTAACACTTAAAACACTATAAAAAATTCGATATTTTTAACAACTATATTATGACTGTCGATATTACTTACTTCTATATTATTGCAATCGATATTTCTTACCTGTTTTTCGATATTCTTCACCACTATATTTTGGCAATTCGATATTTTGTCCATTCTATATTTAAAACTCGATATTCTGTCCACTCGATATTTTTTTTTCGATATTATGTCTATTTACCCTTAATATATCATTATTAAATCCCGACTTAAGAATCTCAGATGGGGGTGCGTGGCTTGCAGCCGAGGGAAATGGCTGCGGCGTAAAGGAGCTCCGAGGCCAGCGTGAGTTCCCCACGAAATCCGAAGCACTATCCGATGAAAAATCTGCTCTCAAAGACATGTACTAAGTATCGGAGGACACAAGGCATCTTCCGATTCCTCCTGCGGCTCGGCAGCGCCGTTGCATGAGGCACGGGAACCGCCGACGAGTAGCGGCCTAGCATCCCTGGAGAACCAGCGGCCTCGATTTGTCGGAGGTCCGGCGGAGGAGTACACGACCCAACACGTCGCTGAAGGCCCGGTGACTGCCGCCCCGGACGCCGCGGCGCTGATTTGCTTGCCGCGAGCCTGCCTCTCTGAGGGGCCATGAAGGAGGCAGGTGCAGGAGGCGACGTGGACCCTCCGACTGAGGAGCGGACTGAAGGGCACGGTGCCGGCTGACTGCATGGCCGGGAAGGTGGCGGATTTGAGCCTACGCGGAGGATTTGCCCCCACCATAAGTGCGTCCTGCAAGACACGGTGAAGTACAGGGATTACAAGTTAGAGGTGCAGGCTGCTGGGGCCCCGTGGATTGTGGCGCTGGAGCAATTATCCTGATACCGACCGGCAGTCTGGGCCTCTGTGCCGGGGCGGGTGAGGAGTGTGGCCGGGCAAACGTGGCGGCGTCGGCGGAGACATTGAACAGTGCTGGTGGTGTGGGTGCCCCCCTGGACTGATTAACCCGCTGAACCCACAGGGAGCATGCGGCACGGTGAGGAGCCGGTGGGCGGGAGAGCCACCTGGTTGGGAACGCCACGGGGGCTCATCTGGCTCGCTCCATGATAATTGAACCCAGAAGTGATGACTCCCTGGTAAGCTACGCAGCACGCGGTGGCGATTTACAGCCTAGGGGGAATCGACCTTACAAGACAGCACATATCCGGAGGTGAGTGTAAGTGGCGCCGCTCTTGCCCTCACCCTGCGGTGAGATCGCACTGCCTGGATGCGCGGAGGCGCCCTTTACTGAGGGGGCTACAATCCGACCCACCTTTCATCTACCTTGGTGTGTGGGAAAATCGACAGGCTGCGTGTGTCCTGTTGGCACACGGCAGGCGGCGGCGACTACCGCCCAGTGGTGGTTTACAGGCCCCTATAGACCTTGTCGATCTGCCGAGGATGGGGGGCAGAGGGCCTCGCAAGACCTCACAGCTCAACCTGGATAAATACGTGTATGCTAAAGACTCTCCAGTAATGCCTGAGCGACGGGCCACAGGGGAAGTGGACCACACATCGAAAGGGTCGCCCAAAGTCACGCTTGAAGATATTATGTCTGCCCTTACGAACGTGCAAACCACAGTAGGATCAATCTCCTCTGATGTCTCATTTCTGAGAGCAGATTTTCAGAAAATGGCTGCAAGAGTCACCGAGGTGGAAAAGAAGGCGACCGCACTAGCGACAGACACAGGCGAGCTACAACGCAAGGTTCGTCAACTGGAAGCTGATAACAAGATCATGGTGGCCAAACTGGATGACCAGGAAGGGCATTCTAGATGCAATAATGTTCGAATCCCGGGAGTCCCGGAGAACGAAGGTAGTCATGCCATGGATCTTCACGTTGAAGAGCTGATCAAAACCAGGCTGCAGCCCAGGGGGCTCTCCTCTTCTTTTCAGTGGAGAGGGCACATCGGGTCCCGAGGGGCAGACCCAAGCCGGGGGCACCGCCTCGGACTGTCCTGGCCCATATTTTTAACTTCCGGTATCGGGATGCCATACTGCAGACCGCACGAGTGTCTTCCCCGGTGCGGGTCCAGAACTCGGTGAACTCCTTTAACCCGGACTACACCGCGTCGGTCACAAAACGCAGACAAAGTTTCATGGAGGTTAAGAAAGAACTCAAAAGCAGAGAAATATCGTACTCCATGTTATTCCCGGCCAGGCTAAGAGTAGTGGCGGAGGGGAAGACATGGTTGTTCGACACGCCGGAGGAGGCATGGGATTGGATAGAGGGCTGGCGACGAGCAGGTGGACCCCGGCGGGGAGACAGAAATATGCAGCGACTCCCGGAAGGGAATGAAGCGGATGATCGGACTGGTGAGACCAACAGGGAGGCCTCCCAGCACAGTCGGTTGAACAGCGACGTCCCTTGCCCGTAAACTGTTGAGTACTGACCCAAATTGGAAATCGGCACGTAAGCAATGGGAAGCATAAGACGAACTGCGAGCACAGGGAACAATCGGAGCAAGAGGGATACAGTAGCCACGGAGATTGACTGAATCTGCCGGGTCTGGAGAGACATCAACGGAATATAGATGGCACGACGCACCTGAACTCTATTGATGTTCGCACGTGACAAGACTATTAACTTGTTGCTAGTCTTTGAGAAGAGGGACCTACAAGCGCTTCTCGGACTTCCTCCCCCCGCACGCAAGTATTGTTAATGGGATCAAAGCACTCTGCATTGTTGGGGAGGCGGGTAGTTGGGAATCCGTCAGGCAGGGAGGCAGGGAGGGGGGAGGTGAAGGGGTTTGTTCCTTCTTCAGTTTTTCTTTTTTTAGTAGGTGAAGTTTGTTTTATGTTTTTAGTTGTTCATTATGTTTTATGTACACTAGCACATACACATCTATTGGAACTAATCACGCAAGATTTAATCCACACGCCAGGTATATCGCTGACTACGACTCGCCTTCATGTTCTTATCGCCACACATATGGGGCTATGACAGACACTACCTCTAGGACGCAAGCGAACAATGTGAGTACACTGGGATCGCCTCTGACAGTGGTCTCTTGGAATATAAACGGCCTAGGTAACAAGATAAAAAGAGGCCTAGTGCTGCAGTATCTCAAAAGGCATGCCCCGTCTGTCACCCTAATACAAGAAACACACCTGGTAGGTACAGCAGTCAAAGCATTGGACAGATGGGGCTTCAAAATGGTGACCCACTCTGAATTCACATCAGGCTCTAGAGGGGTTGGGATCCTGCTTCGTAAGGCCTGCCCTCTGATCCTCACTGCAACCTGGACTGATGATCAGGGGCGCTTCGCAGCGGCCTCCTGTCAATGGGAAGGGAGGGTCTTCAACTTTGTCTCGGTATACGTCTCTCCGGCGCTACACACATTAGCCTTCACAGCCCTTGGCAGGTTCTTGCTAGACCTGCCCCCTGGGTAGCTCATATTGGGTGGGGATCTCAACACCGTGATGGATGCTACGTGCGATAGATGCCCCCCCAGAGGTTGCGGAGTGGGTTCCTCCCCCCTACAAGAATACACGGACGCGCTAGGCCTGGTGGATGTCTGGCGCGTGCGCCATCCCTCAGAGAATCAATACACACACCACTCAGGAGCGCACAATAGTCTTTCCCGAATAGACTATTTTCTCACCGCCCAAACGGGATTAGAAGGTATACAAGAGGTCAAGCATCTCCCTAGAGGCATTTCTGATCACTCACCCATACTGCTAACATATTCCTCACAGCTCAGGGGTCGTAGACGTATATTTCCCATTCACTTGGGATACCTTAAGGTTCCACAGATCAGAAAGGCCATGCATACGACCACGAAGCACTACTTCCAGGAAAACACACATACAATTAAATACCCAGGTGTCCTCTGGGAGGCATATAAGGTAGTTCTACGGGGACAGGCCGTTTCAACGAACACCACACATAAACGAACACTAGCACAACAAGTATCGGAATTGGAAAGCGCGGTAGACCGCGCTGAGAGTGACCATGCAGCGGATCCAAATGACATCCATACCCACGTCCTACATTTAGCACGACAGACATATAGAGACCACGTATAGGAGGTAGCCAAAACTCGGATCACGAAAACACGCCATACAATATATGAAGCAGGGGACAAGGCTGGTAAGTTACTAGCATGGCTAGACAAAAAAGAGAGGGCCAGCCGCTGGGTGGCGCACCTTCGGTTAGCTACCGGCGAGACAATAGCAGATCCGGATGCTATCACAATGGCATTTGTGCAGTATTTCGAAACGGTATACACTCCTATAGCAACAGCGACGCTGGAGGAAAATCTAGAATTCCTTCGGGACATACCGCTCCCACGATTAACCCCGCAAGACGCACAGTTATTAGACGCAGACCTCACCATTGAGGAAATTGCAGCGGCCATCAAGGGCCTCCAAACCGGGAAAGCGATGGGACCCAACGGGATCCCGGTGGAATGGTACAAACGAGAGACGGACACACTGGTACCACTTCTATTAAATATGTACCAGACCAGTGTGGCAGAAGGGCTGCTCCCAAGAGACCAAATGGTGGCCACACTAATAGTGATACTTAAACCCGGGAAACCCCCCCAGGAGTGTACCTCCTACCGGCCGATCTCTCTCCTCAATTCTGAAGCGAAAATACTAGCAAAAGTGCTTGCAACTAGACTGCAACCTTATTTGGCGACGCTCGTACACCATGACCAGTCCGGGTATATGCCGGGCAGAAACACAGCAATGAACCTCAGACGCTTACATGGTATACTAGCCAGCGCACCTGCCATACAAGAAGAGGCGGTCATCCTATCACTGGATGCCAGTATGGCCTTTAATCGGGTAAAGTGGCCATTTCTTTTCATGGTACTGCAACGCATGGGGCTCGGACCTAAAATCTGTGCATGGATACGGCTGCTATATTCGCGGCCGCTGGCGCAGGTAGCGGTCAATGGGCGACTGTCGGAAGACTTTCCGCTGGGGCGGGGAACCAGACAGGGATGCCCCCTTTCCCCATTGTTGTTTGCGTTGGTGCTGGAGCCGCTGGCGGCATGGATTCGGGCAGACCCGGTGATAAAAGGGCTGAAGTGGACAGAGGACTGGGAAGACCGTATCTCCCTCTATGCGGACGACATTCTACTATACTTAACACAGCCAGAGCGCTCCCTCAATAGCCTATTAGACATTTGCGCATCATACGGTAGGGTCTCTGGGTACTCCATTAACTGGAACAAATCTGTACTGTACATACTTAACGGCCCTCCCCCGCACCTGCCCAGAGGAGCTGCAATACAGATAGCGCCGAATGGTTTTAAATATCTTGGCATTCACATCACACCAAACCATGAACACATTACTGAACGTAACCTGCTTCCGCAGCTGCAGAGATTAAAGAGTGATGTGCGGAATTGGCACTCCCTCCCGCTGACAATGCTGGGGTGGGTGTGTTGTTTAAAATGATAGCCCTCCCCCGGTTTCTTTAGGTAATACAGAATACACCCATGCCAATACCCGACTCATACTTCAAAGCCATTGCGGCGGAGGTGGGTCACCTGATATGGGCAGGGAAACCACATCGTATAGCTGTACATAAGTTAATGTGGAGCTGGTATGACGGTGGCATTGCGCTGCCAAACATCAATCTCTATTACTGGGCCTCCCAACTGATAGTGATAAACCAATGGCTGCACGCCCCCCAGGACGAACCGGTTTTGCGCATGGACAGACAAATTATGGGCACGGATGGAATAATTGGCGCTCTATATGATAAATCAAAAATAAACAAACTGATCGGCCCTATGGCCCATACGGTGCAGGTGTGGTTTAAAGCACAGCGAGCACTGGGGTGGGAGGGGGTGATAACCCAACAGACACCACTGTGGGACCCCCCCCGACTTGGTAAGCTACGAAAGAGTAAAGGTTTTAGGCAGTGGGATCTGACAGGCATCTCCAGGGTGGGCGATCTGAGGAATAAGAGGGAGGTGATCACATTTGCGCAACTCCAATCCACATACCAGATGGCAAAGACAGAGCACCATAGGTACTTACAAATAAAACATGCCCTTACAAAGGCAATACCTTCAGGAAGCGATTTGCCCGCGTCCTTACCTCTGGAGGACCGTTTGCTAACTGACTATCTCACTAAAAAAGCAATCTCATGCACATACCGCAAGCTGATCAATAACCAGAAAGACCCTACAAAGACCCTTCGGGAGAGACGGCAGGCGGAGATAGGTGAGATGGACGAGCAAGATTGGCAGGAGGCGCTTGCGTCCCCGCAAGAGGCTGCGACCCTCTCCAGACTAAAACTTGTACAGTTGAAAATTCTGCACAGAATGTACTTTACCAGATCGACACTTCACAAAATAGGAAGGGTGGATACGCCGCTCTGCCTAAGAGGCTGCAGATCTGTAGGCACATTCTATCACACCATCTGGGACTGTCCTGAGGAACTTCGATTTTCGATCACGATCGAATCGACCTGCCATTTTGTGTTGCCATCACTCAGGCAGCACGGCGAACGAAGTCTATTCTGCTTTTTCCCGTAGCTTGGTGTCAAAATTCGTCCTCGGCCTTGTTTGTGAAGCTGATGTTTGGACTAGCCGAGTACACTAATCCGTGTCTGGCTTTTCCCTGTTTCAACTATCTGTAGGCTCACACCATTCTTTCCCGATCATATCTTATCGACTGGCCTTCACTGTCTCCTGCTAGCATTCTCTTGTGTCATGCCTGTCCTCCAATACACACAAACGTATCTCACCACCTGCAAGTCAGTTGTAATCTGTTCATAAATTAAGTTCGGGGGTGGGATGACAAGCACAGTTGGAGGAGAGGTCTCTTCGAGTCATCTGATCTTTCTGTTTTCGAACCCTTCTTACTGGTTCCGCTTTTGTTTTCCACTTACCCTATTGGCTCTTTTCTTCTTTGCTTGGGGCGTGTGTTTTGTTAATAATTCTGTATTGTATGATATTTAATCTGATGCGCCACAGAGTGAAGTGGCAGTCTCCTAAGAACCTACTTTGTGTACTTCTAGGATAACTGTACTAGCTGCAGCTAAATAAATCCAATCTTCTAACGACGATAGAGTGTCCTGTGTCTCTGTGTCACGAAGCAGGTGAACCCAGAAGACGGAGGGCGTACCCTGCGCCGCCAGGTCCAAAAGGATCTGGTTCTTCAATTGGCGCCCAATGTGGAGCGGCTTCAGTGGTACCGGTTCTGCTCGAAGGTCGTGAGGAATCTCGCAAGAAAATTCCGGAGGGTTCGCGAGCCACACTAAGCGACCCCTGTATTTCGAAAGTGGTCCGAAGGTCTTTTGCAGCGCGGTTACTCCTTCCTGACGGCTACTGGCGACCGCTGCCCTGACTGCTGCCCTGCTTTGGCCCATTCCTTTGGTGATGTATGGTAAAGCGAGACGATAGACGGGCCTCTGTTGGTGGAAGAAGACGTCCTTAGTTAAGTTAAGTATTTTCGTGGGTCACGCCCACAAATTTTGGTTCTTTGTTTGATGTCCTTAGGTTACTTAGATTTAGTTTTTGCAAAGACTAAAGCCGAGGGTAAGTGCATTTGTGCTGCGTAAACTGAGTTTTACTCCCTTGAAGTTTGTGAACTGTCCAGAGACATTGTGAAATGCCTGGTCTGACTAAGTTTGGAAGAATTTGTTGTCTTGGTTGTAATAGGGACTCCCGACTTGAGGACTCTTGTCCGATTCCTTCGGTTGGAACTCCCACATATGAGCTCTACTCGAAACATGGTATCGGCCCCATTGCCTTTAACGAGACATGGATTCGATACACAAAGAAGGATGGTGTTCTTAAATGGCCAGAAAATGGTAGTTTTGACCCTGATGTGTTAGATAATTTAGAAACAGTTTTGTTCAAAAGAAAAGCCCGGCCGGCAATGTTTGATTCTCTTCGCCTTTGGCGTAAGGAAGCCAAACAGAAAGAAATTAAACAAGCAAAACGAGCTAGGAAAGCACAGGGTATGATGATTATACAGGCTGCCCAACATTTAAAAAATGATGAAATTGACAATGCGACTGAAATTTCAGAAAGACAACATCGAATGGCGATAGATAAATGCTATCCGGTGTTGCCTGTTTCTCCTTCTGATAACAAGAAAGATATAAAAGAAGATCCCCTAATGTCCCGTTTATTGAGGATGCCTCCGCCCTATGCGCAAAATGCCAATATGCCTCAGCCGTTACAGCCTGCTCAGTTGCTGATAGTACCTCCGCCGGTTCCGGCTCTTCAGCATTTGCCTCCTCCAGTACTACCGCCCTTGCCGGTTTTACCATTAGTTTCAGCTTCTCAGCCTTTATCTCCTGATCTTAGCTCTCCTTTGCCTTCTGCTCCTCCTGTGAATTCTAGTTCTCCTCTTGATAATTCTCCCAATATTCTGTCTCCAGTTCTGATGTCTAATTCACCATCTATGCGTAAGCGTCTCACAGATTCTGTCACTAGTATTTTATCTCCTTTCTTTGGAGCTCTTAATGCGTCTCCGGCTTTTGCTCGAAGACAATCTCGCAGTCAGTTCCCAGATTTCGAGGAACGAGAGAAGCTAGATTCTCTGGCACGAAGGTGGATCAAGAAGGGTCCACAATATAGTGTGTCTGATATTATGCCTACCTTTTTGCAATGGAATGCGCCTACACAAAGGTATGTTTTTAATGTAATGTGCGATATTCTCATTAAAGAATGGGAAGATGTGAGTTCGAGTCCGATCTCACAAGATTTGTTAGATGTCCAAGCCGATTTTGAAAAAGGACTCATTGTAGGTTCCAAAGTTGAGGAAGCTGTAAGGACACTCATCTCTTACAGAACCTTATTGTTCTCTCAGATTTTTCTTGATTCTGATCCGTCGGTTAAATTGACATCGAAAAATTACCCTATGAGTGAGGTTCAGCCAGTATGGAAGGAAGAGGTTGCGGCAGCAGGTGTTAATCCAGCTATTCCAGCTCACTTTCAGCGTATATGGGTACATGTACCATGGAAGAGATCTGAAGTTTTGGCCCTTAAGCAGACTCTACCAGATCCTCCTAAGAACCCTGCAGGTTATTACAAAGAATTATCGCAGACAATCGATGCCTGTATTATTAATCTGGCAGATATTGATATGTTAATGGGTAATGTAGTCCCACAGACAATATGGGCTAAGATTCGTAGAGAGGATCATGCACAGGAACTGGGTGCTACTTGGGATGTCATAGCTGATACAGATAGAGACCAAGTGGGTGGTGCAAAGCCTGACGCCTTGATCTCGGAGCTTCCTGGTAGAATCATTACGTTAATGAAAACTATGATGCCTGCATTGAGAGTGAATTGGGATAAGCTAGCAGCATGTAAACAAAAGAAAGATGAAAGTGTCTCTGATTTCTTTACTCGTTTCGAGGAGACATTTATTGATCATAGTGGTCAGGACATGGCTACCGAGGGTGGACAGCGACTATTCGTGGACAAATTTGTATTCAATTTACTTCCCGGGCTGTCACACAAATTAAAAGATTCAGAAAGTTCCTGGGCTGTTTCTTCTTCTGCCCAGATATTGGCTACTGCACAATATTACGAGAATAGGGACAAAGAAGAAAAAGAAAAGCAAGAGAAAAAGACGAAAGATCTAAAAACGAAGGTTCTCTTGCAGCAAGCTTATCTGCCACGTTATGTTCAGCCTCAGACTCAACAGCCACCGCAGTTTCAGAAATTGTATCAGAAACCTGAGCCATACATTCTGCGACCTTTGTTAGGTCCTAATCAATGTGCCTATTGTAAAGAAGAAGGTATTTTAAGAGCAGTTGTCCGGTTTTATTGCAGCGCAATGGAGCGTCATCTGCTCCACGAGGTTGTGCTGGCCTCCAGTCAGCAAACAGAGGTAGAGGTCGAGGCATGTTAACTCAAGAACAGCGTGCCCTCCCTTCTCCTAATTCCATGAACTACTTTGATCAGCAGAATGTGAGATCCACTCAATATTATAATGAGGACCATTATGTTGAAGGCGAAAATGAGAGTCTTCATGCTAACTAGGACAGCCATGGACAAAGTAGAGGAGTTGTGCCAATCCCAGTAGATCAAAATGGGCCTTATGTCAACGTCACTACTATGGGTGTATCAGAGCCATTTCTTCTAGATAATGGAGCAATGAGAAGTTCTATTATTCATTCTAAACTCCCTGGGGCACCTTTGTCTGGCTTAACAAATGTTTCTGTAGGATTCTCTGGCGCCCCTGTTCGCAATCCGGTTTCTTGTCCTTTGCCTATTTCCGTTGGTCCTTATGACTTGGAAGCTTCACTTCTGTTAACGAAGGGTTGTGGTGAGAATCTGTTGGGTCTAGACCTATTGAAAAGAATGCATGCTACAATATATTGTTCTCCTTCAGGCGTACATCTCACTTTAGGTCAGAAGTTGATCTCCCCAATGTATCTGTCTAAAGATCAGTTTCCTCCTGAGTTGCTTTCTCTTCCGACAGCACTTTGGGCCACGGGTCCGAACGATGTAGGTTGTCTTGAGATACCGCCTTATGTTGTTACTCTCAAGCCCAATGTTGAATTACCACGTATACCACAATATCGAATTTCTGCTGAAGGTGAAAAGGCGCTTTTAGAAATCATTCATGATCTCATTCGGAAGGGTGTGGTTGAAGAAACGAGAGGCAACACATGCAATAGTCCTATTCTTCCTGTTCTTAAACGTACTGATCCTTCTCAGCCTCCTGTGTACTGGTTTGTTATTGATCTGCGAGAAGTAAACAAAATTGTGATTCCACAATTTCCTGTTGTTCCAGATATCACTGCCTTGTTGACTATGATACCTTCCACAGCAACTTGGTTTTCTGTTATTGATCTAAAGAATGCCTTCTTCAGTATTCCAATTGCAGAAGAGAGTAGTGACATTTTTGGTTTTTCTCTTGGAGGCCGAAGCTTCCGATTTAAGCGCGCACCCCAAGGGTACTGTGAAAGTCCCTCCATTTACAGCCAAGCTTTGAAATGTCATCTTGATACTTTTCACTTGCCGTCTGGTGCTGCTCTTATCCAATACATGGACGACTTGTTAGTCGCTGCCGATTCAGAAGATATCTGTAAGGATGTCACTGTTTCACTATTGCGTCACTTGTTTAAGCTGAAACACAAGGTTTCACCTTCCAAACTACAGTATGTTTGTCGAGAGGTTACCTACTTGGGTCATCTCCTATCAAAGGAGGGACGACGATTGACACCAGAGCGAATTCAGGCGATTGCTCGAATGTCAGTACCATCCACACAAAGGGAAGTACGTGCTTTTCTGGGAATCACTTCTTATTGTAGACAGTGGATCCCTAACTTCTCTTTGATTGCTAAACCTTTGTTGGCACTCACTTTAAAAGATATGCCTCAGCCCCTTCCTTGGACTGAATAGTGCCAAAAGAGTTTCACTGATTTATGTACTGCCCTGTGTTCTGCTCCTGTACTGGGTACCCCAGATTACACTAAGCCTTTTACGCTGTATGTTCACGAGAAAGAAGGTTGTGCATTATCAGTCTTTACACAGCAATTTGGAGATAGACAGCGGCCATGTGCTTATTTTTCGGCTACGTTAGATCCCGTAGCTAAAGCATTGCCTAGTTGTCTCAAAGCCTCGGCAGCCGCAGCGATTTCTATCCGACAGTCCGCTGGGATAGTGTTAGATAACACTCTTATTGCTATGGTGCCACATGCTGTGGATACCTTACTAAACAGAACAAAGACACAGCATCTCACGAGTGCACATTTAACTGGTTACGAGCTGACGCTATTGGCTAATCACGTACACATCAAAAGATGCAATACTCTGAATCCAGCTACTTTATTGCCCCTTCCAAATGAGGAGAGTGTTGAGGATCAGCATGATTGTTTCTTCCGTACTGAGGAAGAGACAAAAGGAAGGATTGATTTGAGAGACACACCGTTAGAGAATCCAGATGGGATTCTATGGGTAGATGGTTCTTGTTTTAAGATGCCTATTGGAGATACGGTTTCAGCCTATGCTGTAACTACCTTACATACGATTGTGTAAACTGCACGTGTTAGACAAAATTCAGCGCAAGCAGCAGAGTTGATAGCACTGACGAGAGCTTGTGTATTATCAAAAGGAGAAGAGTGAACGTGTACACTGACAGTCAGTATGCCTTTGGTGTCGCTTTCAATTTTGGGCGTCTCTGGAGAGAGAGGGGTTTCCTAACTTCACATGGCACTAAGATACAGCATGGTCAATTAGTGACTGATCTCCTTGAGTCACTTGCTTTACCTGTCCAAATAGTGATAGTGAAGTGTAGTGCCCACAAGAAGATTACGGATGATGTTGGACGAGGAAATGCATTTGCTGATGAAACAGCAAAGAAAACAGCGAGAGATTCAACGAGTCGAATGTATATGGCAGGTCCTGCGAATTGGGTCAGAGAGAGAGGAATGTGTGAGAATACAGTGGAAAGCGTGAAAACGATTCAGAAAGAGGCTACGGAAAGAGAGATAAGCAAGTGGAGAGAAAGTACGGGAATGTTAGATGAGATGGGTTGTTGGGTAGAATTATCCGAACATCAACGTTGGTTGTTACCGGATGCTTATGTACTCCCAGTGGTTACTATGGCTCATGGTCCAGCTCACCTTAATGCAAAAGGCATTTGTAAACTCCTAGCTCCAGTTTGGCAGAATGAAAGTATCCCGAAATGTGCAGACAACGTAGTAAAGCATTGTATTGTTTGTCTGATGTATAATCCAGGAAAGGGAACCCCCACTCCAGCAGGTCAGTTTGCTCCTCCGACATACCCATTTGAAGTGTTGCAAATCGATTACATTCACATGGATCGATGCAACAACCTCAAATATGTTCTGGTGGTAGTATGTGCCTTTTCAAGATGGATAGAAGCATACCCTTTGAAAGACAACACAGCTTTATCCACAGCAAAAAATCCTTCTAAAAGAGTTCTTTCCCAGGTTTGGATTGCCGCGCATTGTCTGGAGTGACAATGGGAACGAATTTGTTGGCCAAGTCATGCAGAAAGTTTGTGCAGGTCTTGGAATCAAGCAAAAGTTCCATGCGGCAAATCATCCCCAATCAGCGGGTTTAGTAGAATGCTACAATGGGACCTTGAAGTTAAAATTAGTGAAGATTCAAGCAAGTACGGGACTTAATTGGCCAGATGCTTTGCCGTTAGCTCTGCTATCAACCAGAACTGCAGTACACTCTCGTCTTTGACTTAGCCCTTACGAAGTGGTGTTTGGCCGTCCGGCCAACGTATGGGGAATACCTCGTCCTAAAAAGTTCTCAGATCTGCCCTACCCAATGTTGATTGACTATCTGCATGACCTTACAACTAAATTGCATATCCTTCATCGACAGGTTCAGAGTGCTTTGCCGGAGGCTTCCACAGATCCAGGTCACTCCATCCGTCCAGGTGACTGGGTCTGCACCCGAAATTTTCAGAAGAAAAAGAATTTGGAGCCCAGATGGCGTGAGCCCCGAATGGTCCTACTAACGACGAGGACAGCAGTTAAAGTTGAAGGAAAGAAAAATTGGATTCACGCTGTGCATTGCAAGAAAGTACCTTTGCCCTTGCCTTTTGATCAGTGGGTTCATAGAGGGGTTGGTGACTGTGAAGGTGAAACAATTCCACGATTTGTACCCTTTAGCGATGCACACCTGAATGGGACATTGTCTGAAAAAGAGGACAACGACATTTTACAGGGAGCAGTTCCATTGCATCGTCGCTTGAATACGACTGAACCAAGAACATTGTTTCAAGATTAGAGTGTTCTAGGGAAGGAGCGCTACCATCTCAGGCCCAGACCAAAGAACAATTGAACTTTCTTCTTCTCCCTTGTGTAGTGTTCTGTTTAGGTTGCAGGGTCACGGTAGGAGTCTAGGTCATGACCTGAGTAGTGACAATAGGTCTGCAGGATTTTCAGTGTCATAGGACGGTTGAGCATCGTGGCTTCAGTGATTGAGGAAGATTGCCGTGAGCATCCACTAGTGAAAATGGAAACTACACCCAGTAATAAAGAGATAAGAAATGAAATGAAGAAAGCATCTTGTAAAATAATGAACAGTCGTTACAGTGTAACTCTATGTGTTTTAATATCCTTATGTATTGCTTTGGCGATTATTGGTTGGATAGTTTATGTTTTGCTGCCAAGAAACACCTCCCCTTCCTCCTCTTTGCCTTCTTCTACTATTTCTCCACACCTCTTTCATACTTTTCCTTCACATAAACTTGTCAGAAGAACCGAGTATTACAACAATTCCTTTGTCCAACTATTACACCAGCATCAATTAGTGGTTAACACAACTGATTGTTGGGTATGTGGTCTTATGCCGCATACTACTGAGAAGGGAATACCATTTCTAGTTCTTCCTTTCTCCTACGAGGGTTCTGCTTGGGCATTCTTTGTTATTTTCTCAAATGCATATCAAAGTAAATTCAGACGGTCTGTTGCTTCACAAATAAATTATCCGGATTTTAGTCATAGTTCTTTGATTAAAGGTATGGTAGTTATGGCTAAAATCATGGAGAATAGCAAGATTTCTATAGATGAAAGAAAAGCATACACCAATTGGAACGTCACCCAATACATGTCGAGTCTTAATAATAAAATGGGAAAGGAGAAATCCTCACCAATCTGGACTGTACCGCATCAAGGTAACTTCTGTTTAAAAATAAACGATCGCTCTTCTGACACTGCACCAAAGAGTAACTTTTCCTACACATACATTTATTCCTCTCTGAACTCACCTCCTCTAATACCATCTCAAGGCACCTATTTCATTTGTCATGATAGAGCTTATACCTGGCTGCCAACGGGTTTCTGTGGTACCTGCTACATAGCTTTCCTTCTTCCTCCTACTTACACTGCTTCTGCCAATTGTCACCAAACCCGTCTCAGTCGAGGAATTATTGACTCAAAAGACACCACAGGACAAGAAGGAGGAGATTTCCTTAAAGGTTTTCTTCCCTTCTGGGGTCCAATGGCCAATAGCAGAAATATAAGGCAACTGGTCCGTGTTGTAGAATCTACAATAGACATCACTGTAGGAGCCTTGAGTAATATCACGGCGGAACTACAGGCGGGTCGTCTTATGACCTTGCAAAACCGAGTTGCCTTAGACATTATTCTTGCCGATCGTGGTGGAGTATGTAAATTGATCGGGTCAAGCTGTTGTATTTTCATTCCTAATGACGCTCCGACAGTATAACAAGCTATTTCCAATTTACATATAATCTCCGAGTCTATTCATCAGGACGAAGGAGATTGGTCCTTAACGGAATGGTTTAGTGGACTACTGTCCAAATGGGGCTGGAAAGCATTGACATTCCTTGGAATAATCTTGAAAATCATATTTTCCTGTTGCCTTTGTATGCACTGTGGTCCCGCTATCTATGATCTTTGTGCTACCATGTGCATTTCAAGACCCAAACCTCAAGTAACAGAAAACATAAGGATGATGTTACAACAACAGCTTGATGATCTCATGGCTATTGATGTGGACTCAGATTAACGTGAGTCTATCTTGCCTGAGTTCTGGCAAAAGGAGGGTCTGAGGAACTTCGATTTTCGATCACGATCGAATCGACCCGCCATTTTGTAACCCGCCGCCATTTTGTGTTGCCATCACTCAGGCAGCACGGCGAACGAAGTCTATTCTGCTTTTTCCCGTAGCTTGGTGTCAAAATTCGTCCTCGGCCTTGTTTGTGAAGCTGATGTTTGGACTAGCCGAGTACACTAATCCGTGTCTGGCTTTTTCTAATCCCTGTTTCAACTATCTGTAGGCTCACACCATTCTTTCCCGATCATATCTTATCGACTGGCCTTCACTGTCTCCTGCTAGCATTCTCTTGTGTCATGCCTGTCCTCCAATACACACAAACGTATCTCACCACCTGCAAGTCAGTTGTAATCTGTTAATAAATTAAGTTCGGGGGTGGGATGACAAACACAGTTGGAGGAGAGGTCTCTTCGAGTCATCTGATCTTTCTGTTTTCGAACCCTTCTTACTGGTTCCGCTTTTGTTTTCCACTTACCCTATTGGCTCTTTTCTTCTTTGCTTGGGGCGTGTGTTTTGTTAATAATTCTGTATTGTATGATATTTAATCTGATGCGCCACAGAGTGAAGTGGCAGTCTCCTAAGAACCTACTTTGTGTACTTCTAGGATAACTGTACTAGCTGCAGCTAAATAAATCCAATCTTCTAACGCCGACAGAGTGTCCCTTGTCTCTGTGTAACGAAGCAGGTGAACCCAGAAGACGGAGGGCGTACCCTGCGCCCCCAGGTCCAAAAGGTTCTTGTTCTTCAGTCCGAGCATACAGCACTACTGGGGGGCAGTGGCAGCCATGGTGACTCAGGTCTGCGGAGTTGATGTCCCCCCTGAGCCGCGTAGATGTATACTTAATGTTTGGGATCCGACAGATCTAGGTTGTGCGGTGCAAAAATGGGTGACACTGACACTCGCGTTAGTAAAGCGGAACATCGCACAGCGCTGGGGGGCGCGGGTGGCCCCCACCCATCAGCAATGGTGCCTAGACCTTAATAGTACCATGGTAGCGGAAAAGACAGTCTGTATCAATAGGGGATGCCCACGCAAATGGAAACGGGTGTGGGGTAACTGGAATACTTTTCGGGGAAACATATGTGCCCCACCACCTGAAGACTCAGAATCAGACCTAAGTGACTAAAAGATTGAATCGGTGCTACTCAGTAGAGTCTTGGTGAGGGAGGGAAAAATGGGTAGCGATATACAGATGGAACTGTAGGGGATCTGAATTACCTGTATCTCTATGTATAATTTGAAATGTGACTAGATAGCATGTAGTGTATGCTATCAATCAATATTGGCATGACTTACGATGATGTATGGCTTAATTATGTTTTTTTTGTTGATGGTAATAAAGAAAAATTATTTCAAAACAAAAAAGAGGGTGCAATGGGCCTCGCCTTTTATTGGGTTGGAGCCATTTGCTTTGCTAATGGTATTATATGGCAAAGCGAATGGCTTTGGCTTGGTGGGGGGCGGGGCGTATTGCGTTTTCAATGCTTGTTCAATGTAATGCTTTTCTGCATAGGAAAACCTGCAAATAGAAAAACATTTTTTTCGGGCCAGCTGGGTTTGATTAAAGTAAAAAATATTTAGAAAAAAAAAAAAGAATCATAGATAATATTTGTTAAATGCACTTACAGCTATTTTACCTATTAGATAGGATAGAATAGGATAGGATAGCCACTTGTAAAGCGCGAACGAATGCCGAGGCGTATTGGCGCTGGTAGGTAGAGAGAAATCCGCCCCAGATTAACCCCGGGTCACCTTAAACAGCCGTGTTTTTAAAAGTTTTCTGAATACTTGATGACTATCTATGAGTCTTAGCGGACCAGGAAGCTTATTCCAAAGAGTGACAGCATGGAAGGAAAAGGCTCTGCCACCCCATCTGGCTTTCCTAACACGATTTAGCTTAAGGAGGCATTGGGAGGAAGACCTAAGGACCCGGCCCGGAGAGTAGGGGATAAAGAGCTTTTGAATCCCCTTGGCTCCCCTGCCAAACACTGCCTTGTGAACAAGGCATAAAGCCTTAAACTCTATGCGTTGTTGGATTGGGAGCCAGTGAAGTGCCCTGATTCCCTCCGCCACAGAGTGATCTCTGGGGACGTCCAGCAAAAGTCTGGCTGCCGCATTCTGCAGGACCTGCAGTCTCCTCATCAACGTCTTGTTTATTCCTAATAGTAGGGCGTTGCAATAGTCCATTCTAGACAGCACCAAGGCCACCACTACATTCCTGCGGAGCTCATATTTAAAAAAGGAAAGATCTTCCGCAGTATCCTTATTAGATTGGAGCAGGATGAGGCTAGATTGCTGACATGTGCAGAGAAATTAAGCTGGTTATCAAAAACCACTCCCAAGTTTCTGACCTTCTGCACAGGACAGGGGCATTGACCGGCCTCTTGTGGCCACCAGGAACCGCTCCACACGGAAGTTCCCTGGCCAAACTCGATTATCTCTGTTTTCTCCGTGTTGATTTTTAAATAATTTTGTCCCATCCAGCTCATAATTTCTGACAGACAACTATGAAACTCAATAGCCGTATCATTAGGTTGTTCCCCAGCAGACACAATCAGCTGGGAATCATCGGCGTAAGAGATAATCGTAAAACCGTGAGCCCTAATCAGCTTGGCCAGGGGAGCTACATAGATGTTGAAAAGCGTGGGAGATAAGGCAGAGCCCTGCGGCACTCCACATGGTAAGTGGAAGGGGTCGGACTGTAGACCCCCCCAAGACAGGCTCTGCTCCCTACCCTCCAGAAAGGAAGCCAATAAGGCCAATGCAGTTCCTTGGACCCCAAACTCCTGGAGCCTCTGGAGCAGGATCATATGATTCACGGTATCGAAGGCGGCCGAGAGGTCCAACATCACCAGGACCGCCCGGCCACCCTCGTCCATAGTAGTGCGAACCTTTTCTGCAGCCAGTAGGAGTGCTGACTCTGTGGAATTCTGGGCACGGAATCCGTGCTGAGACACGTCTAGCAGCTCATGAGCCATGAGATATGCTGTCAGAGAGCGGTTTAGCTCCCTCTCCACAATCTTGGCCGCCATGGGTAGTGCGGCAATAGGCCGGTAGTTTTTTAAAACAAGGGGGTCTAGTGTGGGTTTCTTTAGCAGAGGCTTTACTATTGCTCTCTTCCAACTTAAGGGGTAGCAGCCAGATTGTATGGCTGTATTAATTAGCTGAGATAACTCCTCCGCAATCACCTCGGCACCAAGATGAAAAACTGATCGCGGGCAGGGGTCTAAGGGTGATCCTGAGGTGACTGAAGTGATCAGCCTGCGAGTTTCCTCCACCGTAATGGGGGCAAACTCGCTAAGACCGGTAATGCCCCTGGAGCCAAGTTCCTGACTCTGGCCGTTCAACTCTAAACAGGGAGACATGCAACTAAACTGATGTCTTGGACCTTCTCCTGGAAATGCACCGCTAACCTTTGGCAGGTTTCCAGGTCCGGTTGAAAGATATTATCCTGGGGGGTTTTGACCAGAGCTGTAATGGTCTTGAAAAGCTCCTTAGCAGAGTTGCCTGCCTCACTAATTTTAGTGGCAAAATAGGCACTTTTGGCTGCCACAATTGCTAGTTTGTAGGCTGTGAGAGTGCTATTATAATGTACTTTGCCCTCCGCGCTATAATCTTTTCTCCACAGCCGCTCAGCTCTCCGACATGTCCCCTTCAGGATCTTGAGTTCGTTGTTATACCACGGCGCAGACAGTTTGGTTCTCCTGGAAACCAACGGCTTCAGAGGGGCTACTATCTGTACCGCTGTCGCTAACCAGTCCTTAAAGAGAATTGCCGCCTCCGAGATGTCTTCAGTGTAGGAGGGGCGTGATCCTCTCAGGATAGGGAGGAGCTTATCAGCGGTCACCTTAGACCATGGTCTAATCATATGTTTTTCTGCCCTATACCCAGAGGGGAAGGACAATATGCCAGTCCTGACAGTGAAATTCACTGCCATGTGGTCTGACCATGGTAGTGGCATAATAGAGTCCACCTCCAGGTTCATATTATTAATAAAAATGCCGTCTAGGGTGTGTCCCAGGCTATGAGTGGGGCTCAAGACTACTTGATTAAAATCGAGTGCCGCTAGGTTCTCAATTAGTGCCGCCACCTCTGACTGCTCCACGCATTCTAGGTGATAATTAAAATCCCCTAGAATCATGTAAGGATGGTGTTCCATCAGTGATTCTAAAAGGTGCATGAGCATTGCCGGGAACGTAGATTTAGAGCCAGGTGGACGATAAACTAAAATTCCTTGGAACTTATATATATTGCCTACATAAATGGTAAAAGACATTGCTTCTGCGGGGAGGTCTAGATGCGTCTCCACGCGAATATTCAGCCGTGTTGAGTGGACAACTGCTATTCCCCCCCCCTTCTTGTCCCGTCTATCCTGTGGAGAGACAGCGTATCCGCTGGGTAGAGAAATATTCCAGTCCGGGCCAGATGTGTGGTCTGTCCAGGTTTCGGTTAAAAAAATTAGATCATATGCCCCATTCTCAATCAAGTCGTAAACTTGATAACTATGTTTATGGAGCGACCGAACGTTCACCAAAACACATCTTAATGTTTGGGGCGGCAAAGCGCTCCTTATCGGAGAGGGCTTTGCTCCCTTAGCAGCCTCTCCCCATAACGCCTGTCAGACAGGAACCACCCACCTGCCTCCTTGTGATACTCACAAAGCTGGGCCTTACAGTCAATACACAGTCTTGTCCCCAACGCCATCCGACCAAGTACCCAGTCATGGGGCCTGCAAAGGGAGTAGTCCAGTGCTAACAGCACCCCTCTGCTATATGAATAGCGATACAGAGGGGTAGGGTTCCTGGCGCTGGGCGTGGATCGGGCGCGGACGGGCGCAGACGGGCTTGCCTTTGGCGCGCCTTTGGCGCGCCGCTGGTGCGCCCGCTGGTGCGCCCGCTGCGCGTGTCCACTGCGCGGCCGTCTCAGCGCCATATTTGAGTTCAGGATCGTACCGCCCCCCCAGCTGACGCGTCACACCCAGGTGCACTGCGGGCCCGCCTACAGCCGGGTCCGCTTGGGTCGACCGTCAGAGAACTTAGCTGTGAGAACTGTGTGAGCCCAGTGTGTGCAAATAGGCGATGTGCAAAGGAGCAATGCCCGCAATTTTTAAAATCAACAATATAAATTCCCGCAGTATTTAAAAATCGGCAATTCCGCAACCCTTAAAAATCGGCAATTCCGCAATATTTAAAATCGGTAATATTCATTCAAAATGTGCAGGCATCAGTTGTATGTCTACAGAAAAGTTACATTAACACTTTAAAGCACAGCAAATTAATGACACGCTTTCCTCTCGGCGGAGCTTAGGCAGAGTGACACCCAAGAGGTAACACAGAGGTCCTCTCTACCGACCGACTGAGTTGTTGAATCATGAGTCATTGATACAGATATCATTACCTGCAGCTGACATAACATTTCTGATGTACCAAAGGGGAAAGAATAGCTTTTAAATATCCAACTGCATATACCAAAA
This sequence comes from Triturus cristatus, assembly GCF_964204655.1. Classification (NCBI taxonomy): domain Eukaryota; kingdom Metazoa; phylum Chordata; class Amphibia; order Caudata; family Salamandridae; genus Triturus; species Triturus cristatus. Next base: position 1,123,373,980 of record NC_140590.1, on the reverse strand, counting down.
CTGATTTCCCACTGGCCCCCACAAAAGTGCTAATTATGGCTAAAGCTAGTACTAATTTTTTCTCATTACAGATTTAATGGTCATGACTACATGTTAAATTGAATTATTGGAGACAAATGTGTAGAAACATTTCAAAATCAGTGTTTGTATAGTTGTACATTTCAAATTCAAAAAACCTATTATCCAAATCTCAAACAAAAGTATTCAACACATATATTAAAATCCACAAGTGTCTATTTAGCCCATCTGAGTTTCACTTAAGAACATCAGGTAACATTTAAAGTATACCCTGCTAAGGCGCACCAAAAAGCTAATATGACTGCTGCTGCTAACCCATATTCTATCATCTTTTGGAAGCTATGTTTTGCTTTCATTGGTACATGAAGGGTACACTTCTACATATCCCTTACCAAATAAAGATTATATGATGCTTTCGGAATCAATTTACAGGGAGTCATCATCATAATCATCAACCAACTTTATTTTGCACTTCAATTAAAATGCATAAAAGAACACATACAATGTCATTTCATTACATGTAAAAGCCAAGCATTAATTTTAAGTAAATACAGTAAAAAAGACAAAAGGAATTTTTCCATTTCAAGGTAAAATAAAGCCAAATAGCAACAATCATAAAAAGAACAAATACTTTAATTAAAACAATGATCTTAAGGTGCGATAGCTGTTGTTCTAAAAACCTTATGGGTTCTCAGGGCAGCCAGTAAGAAAGAAGCCAGTGAATAACAAGCAAACGCAAATTCTAGTTGGTGAAATAGAGTAAGGACTGGAGCTTAAGAGCACAAGGAAAATTTATTTAAAAGTGGGACAATAAACTTCTTCCTCTCTGCTCTATAAAGTGGACCGAAAAATAGGAAGTGTGAAGTCGATTGAATTGCCTTGTTGTCACATGAGAAAGATGGTAAACTGTTTATAGAGAATAGGCTTTTTGGGTACCCCAACAATAATGGGATAAAAATGTAGTCAAAATCTAATCAGAATAAAACAATGTTGTTTATTCTTGACTAATCCAATATAGGAGTGGGAATCATTGGGTATCTGCTGTAGACTTTCATAAAACTTTACAGATTGTTTCTCTCTATGACTATCCCACGTGTTGCAAATGTCTTTTATTAGGAAAATGTCTTTCAATCTGGATTTAGGGAAATGTTCGCAAAGGGTTGGGGTGTCATATAGGTATGCAAGCCCCAGCGATATTAAAGTTTGTCTAACATATGGTAGCCAGGGTATTTTATGAGCTTGATCCAGGTTCAGGATATATTTCAAAACCTTATGGTTCAAATCCACAATGCCCCTTTTCCATATTGATAGCCAAAGAGAGAGTGTAATGATCGCTTGGTATGTTCCACAGGAGCGTCAGGAACCTGGAGATAAGTCCTCAGTCGTCCCCTACGGCCTTCCGACTCTATCAGACTCTAGAGTAACGGATGACACGCCAGGGGAAAACAGGGAAACCAAACAAGGATAGGCGGGGAGAAAAGGCAGGTTGTGTTATTGGACCACGTCAGGGTTAAAGGCAGGAACTCTCTGCTGTAAAACAAAAATCTATATTAATGTGCTTCAATATCAAGTGACCTCAATGTATGACCACTCTAAGTTAGGGAAACCTACCACGGTTATTTTTCACCACTCGAAATATGAGGAACTCTCAGCACGGTTATATTTGTCTCACAATGCTAGAAATCCCTATGACGAGACACAAGGTTAATAACTAGCAATTTACTTTGAGACGGTGCTTAAACAAAGAATGTGCCAGGCTCACCCCGTAAGTATCCAAGATAACTGTGAGTGAGGCAAAATAACGTCTTCTTCTAATAATCTCCTAAGGTGAGTGGTTTACTAAAGGGCCGAAGGGTAATGACATTCATTGGTCAGGAATTCATGGAGGATAATCATATGTAAACCCCACCCTATATCTATGACAAGTGTTGTAAAGCGATATTACCGTGTTTTCTAAAATGAAATGCTGCCTCCTAAATGTTGTGCGATGGTCCACGCTAGTTAACCCCACCTTCAATACGTAATGAGGAACATAATGCAGGATACAGAACGAGAATACCTTTCTCATTCAATGGAAGGTATTTAGACCAATGGACGAGTAATATTCAAGCAGAATAATAACAGAAACAGGTTACACACCGGCATCTAAACGACAGAGAGGCGCCTTAACTGCAGGCACCAATGCTATGAACAAAAGATACCAATGCCGGTTTCAAAATAGGTGTCCACACAGGAGAACAGCTCGTGGAACAGGACCCAAAGAAACGCAATTGGACTCGACGTGGGAATCCAGGGCCTTACTTGATAGCAGGAACTCAATCGGGTAAAGTAACACCAACCAAATGGATCGCGCGTCCAATGTTACCGCTTCTGCAAAAACGGCAACGCCACGCCAGACAAGGAACCACGATTCCGACAGCACTCGTTCACTTCGATTCGACTTCAACCGGAAACAGGAAACACTGTGAAACGGAAGTCAGGCAAACACTAAGGGGACGGAAATGGGGCTAGGTGCAAGAACGCTAAGCAGCGTTTACACGCGCCTACGCTCCTTATATACTATACATGTCTCGGGGGCAGGACCGCGGGGCATGACAGAGAGTGGAGTTAGTTTAATGGCATCAGTATTAAAAGGCAGGTTAACTTCATTATGTACAACAAAGATTTTTACGGCCATGTTGTACAACAGCGTGGGGAAGAGGAGGGAAAACATGGCGGCCAGCTAGGAGACTGGTCGGGAGTGCTGTAGGTGGCGTGCTGGGCGAAAGTGAATCAAGCGGTCTGGCGGCGCTAACGGAAATATTTTGAATGCCTCAAGTATCTTAACTAGTGTCCGTAAAATATCGGTACACTATTGTAGCAAATTTTGGAGACATAGGGGGAACTGACCCGCAGTGCATGGCGAGCGCGAACGTTACGGACACCACGGACGCCGCGGACGCCGCGGACGAACAACACGCACCTGAGTTCCCGGCTGCCACGGAGGCGGGGTTCCCGGAGGTAGCGTTGCAGGACTGCTCCACAGCGGTAAGCGGAGTGAGACAAGCAGCAGGGTCCGGACGCTGGAACCGAGCGGTTTTTGAGCGAGGCAGGGGGAGACGGGCAGTTTCCAGACTTCAGTTTAGCGCGGGTGGAGCGCTAGGTAGGGGAGCAGCTAGCGAACAAGCAGCAAACCCCCCCTCCCCCACTAAGTTTCTAACTGACGCCCTACCAGGTAACAACGAGCAAAAAGGTGGGGAAGACGTCACTGTTTGCAAATCAAAATTAAAGTCAGTACAAAAAACCAGTAAGCGTTATGCGCTTAGAAGCATAATTCAGTCAAAGGGAGGGGATGGTGGTGATTTACAATCACAGTCAATTAGCAAAGTTTCTAGCAATATAAAAAAGCACACCCGGCAAACTCATAAATCGGTGGCACTAGCTAAGAAGACAACTTTTAACCCTTCTTTGAACGCATATTTCAAACCAGTCCCCCGGACTCTTATACTTACGAGAGGTCAGAGTTTAGTAGATTTGGCAGGTTTAGAAAAAATAAAAGCTAATTCAAACTCAGCGGGGTCTAAGGGTAGTTTAGACGATTGGTCTGACTTCCTCTCTCCTAATAGATATAATCCTTTGGAGATGGAGGCAGGTAACTTAGATTTGGGAACAGATGAGGAGCCCCGCGAGCCAATAGATACTCTTAGTTTGGGGGGTTCAGATGCCACGGTTGTCCTCCCCGATCTACAGGATAATTCTTCGAGTATTATTATGTCAGAGGAGGCCCGTACAGATACAGTTGTTATAGCCCTATTAAAAAAGCTTGATTTAGATATGCATAAGGGCTTTGAGGAGTCTAAGGCTAAGCAAGATGGGATCAGGGAGGCGGTCGGTCTATTGGAAGCTAAGTTTGATGAACTGAATCTTCGTACAGCCACTCTTGAGACTGAGGTTAAGGTTATGCATGATAAATTGGAGGAGAATAGTAAGGAGCTCACGCAGGTTAAAGTCAGAGAAAAAGTCTATGAGGAGCGGCTGGAAAGATTGGAAAATATGCAGCGAAGAAATAATCTAAAAATTTTGAGGCTTCCTGAGGGGAAGGAAGAGGCTGATCTAAAGGGGTTTATTGTGCATCTATTAAAAACGGAGTTACAGTTGAGCGAGACTGAAGAAGAGTTATTGCAGGATATACAGAGGGTGCATCGTGATCCTTTTAGATTAAATCCCAATCGTTCGAAACCTAGGAAAATATTGATTAATTTCCTGACCTATGGGTTAAAAGAAAAAATCTTAGCGATTGCTTTGAAGAAGGGTCATTTGAATATTGATGGGGCAAGAATTGAGATAAGATCAGATCTTTCAGCAGCAACAGCAAACAGACAATGGGAGCTGGGGAAGAGGATTGAATCTTTTAGGAAATTGGGAGCTACAGTTCAGTTAAAATTTCCGGCGTTTCTGAGAGTTATGTGGAATAATAAGATGCATATATTTAGAGAAGTGGAAGATGCTGATAACTTTTTGGAAGTGTGTCAAGCCAGCGACCATTCAGGAGGTTTATAAAAGAATACAGATACAGATTTTTTTGATGTGATGTGATTAATTAGATAACAATCCAGCACGCTTACCGTCTTGGCACTCGTCAGGCCTAGGTTGGGCCTAATGTTAGAGGGTGGGTTTTCCCGGGTGAGGGTTCAGGGTTTGGGGGGTACAGGGATGGGAGAGTTGGGGGTGGGGGTAGGGTGGGGGAGGGCATTAAATATCCAAACAGTTCTCATGAGTTGCTTTAGTTTTAGCATCTGGGTGTTGGTGGTAGCAAACAGAGGTGAGGTTAATTATGGGTAGAGTCCAAATTATTTTGATGTCATGGAATGTAAATGGCTTAAGGGTTAAACCTAGGAGAGATAGGATTTTGAGATATCTACAAGACTCTTCGGCAAATATTATTATCCTTCAAGAATCTCATTTAACAGAGGCAGAAAGTATAAAATTTATTGGTGGACTTCGATGGTTAGATTGTATATTTTACACACCACAGACTTTTGTAACAAGGGGCATTCTAGTGTTGGTGAGGAAGGGATTAGTGTGTCAGATTGAAGGGAAAAAAGCAGACACTAAGGGTAGGTGGTTGATAGTGAATATTAAGATTGCCGGTCTATTATATAATGTAATTGGGTATTACGGCCCAAATCAAGATGATGTGACTCCATTAGAAGAGTTAGCTAAGGAGATGCTGTCTCTTACGGGTTATATAGTTTTTGCCGGAGACTTTAATATGGTATTAAACCCCAGATTAGATCGCTCGGCGAGCAGCAGAGCGCATGTAAATAGCAAAATGGCCTCCAATTTAAAAGGTTTGATGGAACAATTTGGTTTGTGTGATATTTGGCGACTTAGGGCAGGTCAGAAGTTGGGATTTACTTTCTTAAATAAAAAATATCGCCATAGGTCGAGAATTGATTATTTTCTAATTGATGCGAGATTACAGGGTAAAGTAAAAGAAAGTATGCATGTTGGGATACACCTTTCCGATCATTCGGCGGTTATTTTAGAGCTTGCTACTGGAGTTAGTGAATCAGAGTCAGTATGGAGGTTGGACCGCACAGTTTTATATGATGAGGAGGCAATGCAGTCTCTTCAACACAAACTTGAAATCTTTATCGAGCAAAATTTAGGTACAGCTAGACTAGACATTGTCTGGGAAACAACTAAGGCTTTTCTGCGAGGGAGATTAGGTGCTATTGGCGCCAGCAAAAGAAGGAAATACTTTTTTGAGGTTGAAAGTTTAGAACAGGAAATCAGGCAAGAAGAGGCAGATATAATTAATAATTATAGGGATAGTTCACAACAAGAGGAGAATATTCAGAAACTGTTGGATTTGAAAGAAAAATTAACTCTAGTTGTTAACAATCGGGTAAAAGAGAAATGGCTTGCTTCTAGATTAGCTAATTTTCAGTATGGGGAGGGGTCAGGTAAACTACTTGCCTGGAAAGCCAGGACAGATAGGACAAGGAATATAATTAAGGAAGTGAAATTGGAGACATCAGGTGTTATGGTTACTGAAACTAAGGACATAGTGGATGCCTTCTTCAAGTATTATGCAGAGGTCTACAGGGAGGATATGGTTCCAGATAGGAAGAAGATAGATGAATGGTTAATTTGTCTACGACCTGTGACTGATGATCTACAAAATATGTTAGATCAAGAGATTACACAAGGGGAATTAGATTTGGTTATTAGATCAGCTAAGAAGGGCAAAGCACCAGGCCCAGATGGCCTCCCGGTTGAGGTGTATAAGATGCTGTCTGGTAGTTTGATACAGTTATTATTAAAGGTATTCAACGAGGTCCTTTTGGGTAATGTAGAGATCCCAGCCTCCTGGAACCAGGCCAACATTATTGTAATTCCTAAACCTGGGAAGTCACCAAGGTATTTGGATTCATACAGACCAATTTCACTATTGAATTCGGACTATAAATTATATGCTAAGATTCTAGCAGATAGGTTGGCGAAGGTGATCCCAGGAATAGTACACGAGGATCAAAAGGGGTTCATTAAGGGAAGGTTTCTTAAAGATCTAACCTTCTCTCTCATAACAAGCATTGATATCGCTATTGACCGAAAACTTCCTCTAGCGATTGTCGCCTTGGACGCCGCGAAGGCGTTTGATCGCGTGAATTGGTTATTCCTTAAAGCGGTAATCATGCACCTTAAATTGGGGAAAAAGTTTAGTTCTTCCTTACTGTCCCTTTATCAATTCCCTACTTCAAGGGTACTAGTTAACGGAGCTCTAACTAAAAGTATTAAGGTAATGAGAGGGACAAGGCAAGGGTGTCCTCTGTCCCCACTTTTGTTTGATTTATACATTGAACCGTTGGCATGTAGAATTAGGGAGACTGAGGACATCCCCCCTTTTAGATTTCAAAGTTGGGTTAAGAAGATTGGACTCTATGCTGATGATATTGTTATTTTAACTTCAGATCTAAATCAAACTTTACCTAAGTTAGAAATAATCACAAATCAGTTCGGATTAGTCTCGGGGTACCGTTTGAATGCTGACAAGACGGAAATTATGTCGTGGAACATTGAGACAGACCTTATAACTCCGAAAAAACAGATTAGATATCTGGGGGTGCAGATTACACAGGATATCTCACAAATTGCGACAACTAATCTGGCCAAAAACCTGAAGGATATTTTGAGTTTAATGAAGGGTTGGAGACATCTTCCTTTCACTATTTTTGGGAGAGTAAATCTGATTAAGATGATTGTGCTTCCTAAGATAACATTTTTATTCGACTCCATTCCTTTGATGTTCGAAAAAAAGGGATTAATGAAGTTGCAAAGTGAGATTGGATCATTTATTTGGTCTTCTAGGGGGTCTAGGCTATCGTGGAAAAAGATAAGGAGGAAACATGTTAAGGGGGGATTGGCAGCTCCGGACTTTCAAATATACTCCTGGGCCTTTTTGCTCAAAAATTATAGAATGCTTTTGAGAACGCCAGGAAATTCAGCGACTGGGGAACTACTATTAACTTTGTTAAAAATTGAGGGAGTCAAGCCATCGGGTTTTATGTATAAGTTTGCAGACCCAAAATTTTTCAAGAAAGTAAGATTGAAAGTCCTGAGAGACCTTGCTACGGTCTGGTATCGCGTTAGAAGGGCAACAAAAATTCCATATTTTAGTGTGAATGCACCAATTTGGGAAACTCCGGGAGCTCCAAGTTGGACTAACGATGCCCTGGCAACGACTCTAAAATTAGAGGGCCCTCAGAAATGGGCGGAGTTATTTGTTGACGGCTGTTTGCTGCCATGGTTTGAATGTGACTCAAGTTGGGGTCCTAACTTTTCTAAATTCAAATATTTTCAAATTCAAAGTTGGGCCACTGGGAAAAATCATCTTATAGGTCGATACAATGACTTTGAGGCAAAATTGGCATTGGAAGCTTGTTTTAAAAAAGAAGTGGCGACATGGTACTGGGCTATAATTGACTTGGAAGATGGCCCTTTTCTTCTGCCGGAGGAACTATGGGGAGAGAGCTTGCCGAAGATCGCGACAGAAGACCAATGGCAAGTAACTATGTCGATATTATATAAAGTGGTTAAACCTGCGAATTTAAGAAGAAACCACTTGTTCACTCTCCACAGGGCATATTGGACTCCAAAGCGGCTGGCAAAATTCAAAGAAGGTGGTAATGTAAGATGCCCTAAGTGTAATAGCCCAAATGAAGATGACATTCACATGTTTGTAACATGCCCGGCGATCAAGATCTTTTGGGACGCTGTAAGTAAATGTTTGGCAGTTATGCTCAAGCAAAAGATTGAGGTAAGCCCTGAGAACATTATCACAGGTAGACTGGATCTACAAGGTAAGGGCTTGGACGATAGAGCAAAATTGGTGTTTTATGCCATACTGTTGGCCCGAAGAGAAATCTGTAAACTTTGGGTTTCTCCTGACTCCCCCACAGATCTCATGTGGATTAGAGCTATGAGAGACATTGGTAAATTGGACTTGGTAGTTCCCCTGAAAAAGAAACATAGATTTTGGCTGTTATTTTTTGATCATTATGGGTGATGGGTTGGGGGAAGTTTGCTTTTAATATTGAAATATTGTGTTGGTGGAGACTTCCAGTCCTATGATTAAGTTGCTTTTTATCTTTTGGAGAATTTTGCGGTAGGAAGCTGGAGTGAGGATCTTGTATCGTCGCTTCTCCAGCTCTCTGTTTAGCAGACCTCCTTGAATATAATATAACTTACACCCTTGGGCGTTACACAGATAGAATGGGTGGAAAGCGGCACATGAGGACAAAAAAAAAAAGAAAAAAAAAAAAAGATTTTTACATGCTAGTGGGGCTGACAACAATCTTTTAATACATGTATTTTCTATGACTTGAAGAACCATCACATCTGTTATCCCCCATATTGCTGCCCCATATATGGTCATTGATAAAGTTTTGGTCAAATACATTTTTGACATTTCTATTATTGGCTTACACTCCAATTCTGTAGAGAATATAAATACAGCAGCAATACTTTGGGCCATTAAATTAGATTGACTCAAGAACATCTCCTTCCAATTTTGTTACTTGCTCTATTTTTTCCCCATCTAGGTGATATCTCATCTGCTTCTTTCTATCACCACTCATTGCCATAATATAAGTTTTGGCTTTGTTTATGTGTAGGTCCAAATCAGACATAAAAGCTGTGTAATGTGCAATGAGGTTTTGAAATAACAGAGGAATCCTCACCAATAAAACTGCATCTTCTGCATAAAGCAGGATAGGGAGGGGAGACTTCAATACTTGTGGAGTATCTTTCAAGGTATTGATCAGGGCATTGTTTAGATTATTGGTATAAAGAACAAACAAGAAAGGGGCCAAACCACATCCTTATCTGATGCCCCTTTCAATTTTAAATAAGTTTGTACATTTGCCATACCTCCCGTAGTGTACCATGGTGGCGGAGTCCAAATAAAGCTCCCTTATAAAATGTATGGTGTCATCCAATCCCATGCCCTTCAAGATATACCAGAGCTTGCTATGTACCAAGCAATCAAAAGCCTTAGACAGGTCCATAAAGGCCATGTATATTTGGTCCTTTTTTACCATGGTGTACTTTCCTAATATCAATGTCAGATTAAGACTCTGATCTATGGTATGCCTACCCTGTCTAAATGCATACTGAACTTCAATGTGGATTTTCGTTTCCTCTGCCCAGACATCCAGTTTATTTAGCAATAACCTACCCATACGTTTGGCAGTACTATCAAGCAATGAGATAGGACGATAGTTGGCAGTGATAGAAGCACCCCCTTTTTTATATATTGGAATTATAACATATTTTTTCCAAGAGGGAGGGGGGAAAGTCTTAGCTATTGCATTAAAAACCAGAGTTAATAGTGGGGACAAAAAAGGATATCTGTAAGAAAGATATCAATAGGGACCCCATCAGGCCCTGGTTGTTTCAGAGATGGGTCAAAGCAAGTTTGATTTCTTTAAGATCTAAAGAAAGGTGTGTGAAGGCCTTTGTGTTGGGACATGTATCTAAGCTATGGGTTTCCCCTGGTTTTTGGAAGATTTCCTAAAAATACCTTATCCACGAATCTTTGTTGATCTGTGCATGTAGGGAAGGACTGCCATTATCTTTCAAAATATGCGAATAGGTTACCTTCCAGAATGCAGTGATGTCAATCAATCAATCAATCAATCAATCAGGGGTTTGTAAGTGCGCTACTCACCTGTGAGGGTCTCAAGGCGCTAGGGGGGAGCAGCTCTGGTTCAGTCGAAGAGCCAGGTCGTTAGGCTCTTCCTGAAGGTGTGCAGGGTCAGGGAGCACCTGACGTTGACTGGGAGCTCATTCCAGGTCTTGGCTGCGATAAGGGAGAAGGATCTCCCTCCTGCTCTGGTTCTGAGGATGTGTGGGGTCTCTGCCAGGGCAAGATCGGCAGAGCGGAGGTTTCTTTAGGGTACGTGGAAGGAGACTCTATCGTTGAGGTACTTGGGGCCAATGTTGTGGAGGAATCTGTAGGAATGGGTGAGAAGTTTGAAGGTCACTCTCTTCTCAACGGGGAGACAGTGGAGGTCTCGTAGGTGTTGTGTCAAGTGTTCTTGCAGTGATGTCCCAAGGATGAATCTGGCCATGGTGTTCTGGATGGTTTGAAGCTTGTGTAGAAGTGTTCTGTTCATTCCGGCGCAGAGGGCGTTGCCGTAGTCCAGTCTGCTGGCTACGAGTGCGTCGGTGACGGTCTTTCTGCTTTCGGGGGTATCATTTGAAGGTCTTTCAGAGGATGCGAAGGCAGTTGAAACGTGTGGAGGCGACGGCGTTGATCTGGCGGGTCATGGTGAGGGAGGACTCAAAGATGATTTTGAGGTTCTGTGCGTGGTCTGTGGGGATGGGTGGGCTCCCGAGGGCCAAGGGCCACCAGGTTTTGTCCCAGGCGGAGGTGGAAGGTCCAAGGATGAGGACCTTAGTTTTCTCCAAGTTGAGCTTCAGGCAGCTGTCCTTCATCCAGGCCGCGATGTCCTTCATTCTTTCTTGGAAGCTGAGTCTGGTGTTTTCGGGGTTCTTTGTGAGGGATAGTATGAGTTGAGTGTCGTCGGCGTATGATACTATGCTGAGCCCATGCTGTCTGACGATGGCGGTGAGGGGGGCCATGTAGATGTTGAAGAGCGTGGTGCTGAGTGATGATCCTTGGGGTACCCCGCAGTTGATCTTTGTGGGTTCAAAGATGAAGGGAGGGAGTCTGATCCTTTGGGTTCTGCTGGAGAGAAAAGAGTGGGTCCTGTTGAGTGTGGTTCCTCGAATTCTGTCATTGTGTAGTCTGGCTGCGAGTGTGCGGTGTGAGATGGTGTCAAAGGCTGCGGAGTTCGGTGGTGAACCAGGCAGCCTAAAGGGGGCATTGTTCGGTGGGGTGGCGGACGGGTGCGAGCTTGTTGGCGCAGCTGGTGATCCAGGTGTGAAGTTCATTGGCTGCAGAGTTGGTGTCGTTGTGGCGATCGGGGGGGTGGTGGGGGAGGGTGGTGTTGAGGTGTTCCTCTGTAATCTTGCTCCAGTTCCTTCTTGGCGGGTGCGGGGAGGTTTGGGTGCAGTGGTGGTGTGGAAGGTAAAGTGTATGCAGTGGTGGTCTGTCCAGAGGGGCTGTGTGATGTGGCTGAAGTGGTTGTTTGTCCCTTCTGCGAAGATGGGGTCAAGGGTTTGTACTGCTCTGTGAATGGGGGTGGTGAAGAGTTGCCTCACTCTGAGGTTGGAGAGGTTGTCGAAGAGGGTGGTGGAGTCAGGGTCTCTGCAGTTGTCAAGGTGGAAATTCAGGTCTCTGAGAAGGACGTAGTCCATGGAGGTGATGGTGTGGGGTGCGATGAGGTCAGTGATGTAGGTTGAGAGGTCCTGGGGGTCTGTAGGCGAAGGTGCAGTGTAGCGTGGTCTTGGGGCTGGTCTGGATCTGGAAGTGGAGGTGTTCAGTGTTGGGGTGGGGGTCGATGGTGCCGGAGGTGGAGAGTCAGAGAGAGGTCTTGTGTCAGATGGCGAGTCCTCCTCCTGGGCGGTGGGGGCCATCCTTTCACTGGATCTTGTATCTGTCGGGATGGCTGTGGCGATGTCGGGGCTGGAGGTGGCGTTGGTCCAGGTTTCTGTGAAGAAGGCGACATCGGGCGAGAGGGTGTCGATCAGGTCCCAGATTTCTATGGCTTGTCTGTAAAGGGAGCATACGTTGAGGAGGATGCAGGTCAGGGCTTCAGTGATGCGGGCATCCAGTGAACCTTCAGTGGCCATGGGGGCACTGTTGATGGTGAAGGCTCGTTGGCAGTACCTGCAGGAGAACTGTCTGAGGGTCGTGTTGGGTGCAGATCTTTGGCAGTCGGATTGTTTTCCAGGGTTAAGAGTGTGGAGGGAGTAGGAGTCATATCAGCGGGGCCTCGCGGATCCAGGGTTCCTGGCGCTGACCGCTGTCGGGTCGCAGACGGGCACGGACGGGCTTACCATTAAGTAGGGGAGGGGCAGGGACATGCAGCTGGGAGGCGGGTTATGGCAGGAATCAAAAGCAACAGAATACTACAGCAAAGGTATAAGTGTTAACGGTGCTAAGTAGCAACAATAAGGGCACAATAACAATAAACAAAGTAAGAGTAAAACAGAGGGATAAAATATAATAAAAATGAAAAGGGGGGTACAGCGTTGAGTATACTACAAGGAGCACAATGCGGGGGAGAAAGAGAAAATACCTGCACAGGCAGCGGCGAGGCGCAGTCTCAAACCCTGTCTGGGTAGCACTGCAGGCAGAGCACAGCACGGCACAACTGATCTCTAACTGAGTTTGACCCTGTAAAGTAACATTCGGACCCTCAAATAATAAACCTCAAAAACGCCACATGCGTCAATCCTAGGCTTGGACTATGCTATGAACAACCTAAATGGAACAAAGAGATGATGCTTGCTAAGTTGTCCCAGGCCTCAGATTTAAGCTGCCTCAACCTGCTTTCCCTTGCTAGTTTATAAGCTTTCCTCAAGGTATGAACATGCTCTTTAGCTCTAGGTGATACTTTAAGGATGTTACAAAGATTTGTAGAGGTAGGGGAGCATTTCTCATGAAACCACACATGCAGTTTGTTATTTCTTACCGATATCGTGTGAATCAGTTGTGATTTGATGTAGTTTAAAAGGTTACTAAACGCCACAGTTACCTGCATTTGGGTTAAAGATGGATTCAGATGAGATTTCATGTCCTCTTGATTTGCCGCTATAAACTTCATAAAAAAGGTGGTCTCATCAACCTTATCCCATATTAAAATAAAACATTATTTCTTGCTAGGGTTAGTTCAGCGATTATAGTGCCATTACAGGTGTTCTAATCCTGCCATGATAAAGCACAAAAAAGCCTGGCATGATCACTAAATTCAGTAAATTTAATCTGTAACTTACTTAAGCTTGATCTAAGAGTGTCAGAAGAGATAGTATAATCTATGAAAAGTAGGGGAACATTTTCCTGTGAGTGAATCTATATTGTTCTGGAGCACGAATTGCAATTTCATTAAAATACTGTTTATAACATTCGCATGAGGATTATGGTGGAAATGGGAGATATAAACATTCCTATTGTCTACGGTTCCACATAAGAAAATAGAATTTCGTGAACATGCCTTTATATTAAAATCTACCAGCCAACTTGTATAGGTTTGGGATGAGACTTTACTAGGTCCCCTAGTAGGTTATCTAAATCAAATGCTGGGGTACCTCCTCAGAGTTTAAAAAGTTGTCATTATAGTAATTCACTAATAGTAAATCCAAAATATAGTTCCCTTTAATTATTAAAATATGAAAGTAGGGGGATGTGTTTATAAAACTTAAACCATTAAATACGACCACGTTAGATATCAATGTAAGTAAGTAGGCCTACCCCCTGCAGAGGACAAAGTGGATGTTTGGGACGATTAATATCTGTTAATAAAAATTGGTACTATCTCCCAAGTTTTTTGCATGCAGATAATATGGAAATCATCCAGGGCAGTGAGCCACTCCTCATTATTCCACTTGCTGTCATAGCCTGTTATATTCCAGGACGAGAGAGTATAAACTAGAATATGTGCACCCGGGATATGTTCCTTGACAGCCTCGTGGGATGGATCCAAGGGGTGTGAACCAATACATCTCAGCTCTTCTGTTTCCCCCTTAGAAGACAATATTACACCATTAGCCTCAGCCCCATCGCTCTCTATTTGGGGCAGCCTGTGGGATTTCAGGTTGTTAACCACTTGTCAATCGCAAGAGCCCAGGCCTAATAATGGCGCAAACCTATTCTAAGTACAAAGGTTTCTGTAATTATTTACAATGGTCTGATACCATTTATGAAACAATCCAAGGCTCTGATTGTGACCTTTTCATATTGAGAACTCTGTGGTTTATAGAAATAACCCAGGAGTGCCGAAAAGACCTTGGCCACTTTCATAGAAGCTAATGGTGGTTAGAAAGTAAATCCCTTATGAGTTGTACTTTAAAACAGTATAATCGCCCTCATAAACCTTTAGGGATGGACCAACCCACAGAGTTCTCCTCACCATTATAAGATGTTTCTAGATTAAGTGCCCTGACCTGGTATAATTGGATAGCCACTGACCCGATATGTCCATTAGCTGAATGGTAATACTTTAAGCACTGGACCATTTACCATAACTAGGACAAGAAGACAGGCTGCTGGCGGAAGGTTGAGAGTTTTGGGTTTGGACTCCCTTTGATTCTGCATGGTTAAGGTTGGTATAGGTGTGGTTAAGCTCACCGAAAACCTCCAATGGATTATTAATAACTAATCTATCCTCACACGTGGTTAAAGGTAGAAGGCCTGCCAATATTTCATTAAAAGTGCATTGCTGTTAAGGTCAGATCTCCCCCGCCTGCTTCTGTCGTACAGTTATACTGTTGTGCTGTGGCTATACAAGATGCCTTCTGCAAGGCAAGCCATGTTTTACCAGTAAATGAGGCCCTGCCAGTCTGGTAGTATGAAGTACTAGCAGGTGGGGGATTATTAGTGGTATGTGTAGATTGATTATTGGAGACGGTTGTATGTATGTGGGCTCTGCTAGAATTTAATAACTCTTGACGTTTCAGTTCACTGTTGTCCATACGTAACAAGATAGGATGTATGTTAGAAATGGGGGTCTCTAGTTGACAAGAGCTTGCACCTTTGTCCAAGTAGGGACCCTTCTTCTTAGTCAGGATAAGGGAGTTACACTCCTAAAATAACCCCTGATAATCCCCTTGGTAGCTTGGCATGAACAGTCCGGCTTATTTTAGAGGCAGTGTGTAAAGCGTTTGCACATAACCCACAGTAATACAATGTTTAAAAAATATCCAATATTTTTATATACTTAAGACAAGACCAAAAACAATAAAAAAAATCCACAATACAGTACTTTAAAAATAGATAGTTCCCACGATGTCTTTAAATTGCAAAAATACGTGGGGTCAGACTCGGTCAAAGTACCGTTCTTATTGCGGCTCATATGGGGGTGCAAGTCGGTCGTGGCGTCCGTCGTGGTTGTGGTGCAAGGTTGAAACAGTGCAGGGTGCTGTGTCCTCTCGATGCAGGCAGCGGCTCAGCGACGATCGTCCAGATGGCATCGGTGAGACGAAAGTATGCCGTGCAGGGTGAAACGGTGCTCGATGCAATGCTGGCAGGTTGCGATGCAAAGTGGAAGCAGTGCGGGCGCGGTGTCCTCTCGATGCGGTGCAGGCAGTGGCTCGGTGACGATCTTCCAGACGGCTTTGGTGAGACCAAGGCGTGCGGTGAAAAGTGAGACGATGTTCGATGCAGTGCTGGCAGGTTGCAATGCAGGCGACAGAGCCGGTTGGCGGGAATTGGCATTGGGCGACCCAGACGGCTGTGCGGGACGAGGCGGTCAGGGGTGCTGTGCCAGAGGCGTGCGTGTCTGTGAGATCAGGCCAGCAAAGTGAAGTGAGGTGGTGTGGGCTGCAGTGTCCACAGGTTATGGTGCAAACAGCGGCTCAGTGGGGGCGGCATCGGTCGTCATCGCCGGTGAGACCAGGGTTGCAGTAGAAGATGGGGACGGGGCTGCTTGCAGTGCCTTCAGGACACAAGGCCAGCGACAGAGTCGGTGCAGAGTCGGTAGCGGTTCCCTCTCCTCTGTGGCAACTGAAACAACGGTTCCAGGAGTGGTACCCAGAGGATGGTGAAGCCGTTGCAGTCCCTGAGACTTCTGAACAGGAGGCCAGCTCGATTTCAGGCCATTGGAGATACTCAGCACAAGCAGAGAAAGTTCAGTCCAGTCCTTTCACTGCCCAAGGCAGTAGCAGCAGTTGCAGGCAAACCCAACAAAGGAACAACAAAGCAAAGGGGCAGCACTCCTCCTGGCAGCTCTTCTTCTTGGCAGGTTTCTTGATTCCAGCAAGTTCTCTAGTCAAATCTTGGAATATGGTTTACAATTTCTTTGAAGTGGGGTAGGCACCTTGAGGCACAGAAAATAAAAAGCACAACTGGCGGTATGTGGGCTGAAATGATTCAATCGTAGTTATGGAGATATGTCCCATAAACTCCTATTGATGGCCTATAAAGCAATGATTCCCCCACAACTCAATACGGTTCAGAAATGTTTTGTATCGATGGTAAAAGCTCCTGGGATAAAGAGGAGGGGGAAATGTTTCAAATCATTATTGTCCCTTTCAAGATCGGCAATGATCCAGGCAATTAGACTGGAATCGGGCCTGACATCGTGGAATGTTTAGGTGCAACAAAGTTTACTGCGATTTTGGAATCGTTTAGGACTCGGTGAGGTCACAAAGGTATCTCAATGGTGTATGAAAGAAATTCAAGTTAGTGAGCAAAATGGGCAAAAACCGCAAGAAGTAAACTTCCGTCCATTTGTGATCACCTGAAGGTGAAAATAGATCTGAAGACATTACAAATCATTGTAATAAAGAGTGTTCTTAAAATGCAGGGAAAAGAATTTGTCTAGAGCAATAGACCGGGAGAATCTGAGTAAGAAATTTATGAGCAATAGCTGGGAGAAAGACATAAGCTATCCTCACTTAGACATATTACCGAATCAATGGTTAAGAATGGAAGTTCTTAGGATAAGAATTGGTATTAATCCGGCTGTAACAAGTAATGCAATAAAATCTGAACTAAAACAACCTTATGGTAAATGCATGTGTAAGATGGGTATGAAATGTAACATTCTACACATTTTATTGGATTGTCGAAACTTTTTAAATGTACATAAATTATTTCTTCTCCCGATCTTTTTAAAGTATGATGTAAAGGAGTGCTTGCAAGCGTGGGAGCTTCTTGCGAATATGGAAAATCTAGATATCATGTTAGCCATTGGGAAATATATGCAGGGTGTATATAAGTTCCCTACTTCATTAGAGGCTTAAGTGCAGAAAAGCGTATCGCAATCTAAAATAAAATATTATTGTGTTTTAAAACTGTTTGGAATGAACTTTTAAGGAAAATATGATTTTTAATGTTAGGAATAAGATTTTATAATGTGTAAACATTTTAAATGACATGGATGAGTTGTGGTTTAAGGTCCAAATGGTTTAAAAAAACATTATGTTTGCACTGAAGTTCTCTAGTCTTGGGGTTTGCGCCAGAAAATGTATACTAGCAAATCCTTTGTCCTCTGAAGGCAGATGGGCCTGTACCTAGTTCAAACCAATTCTGGGTGCATTCTGCCAGTGTGCACCTTCTTCCTTTATCAGTGTGGCCCAGGGTCATCAGACGCACCACAGGAGGTGGGACCAGCACTCCTCCCACCTATCTATGTGTAGATATGTCTATTCAGCCCTGTGCTGACTTACCCTGTCTCCTGGAGTCTCCCCCAGCCCCTATCACTCACAATCCAGACAGACAATACACAAGCTAGAAGAGGCAAGTTGGATGATTAGGTTAGATAATACCTACTTTCTAAAAGTGGTATTTTCAAACACAGAATGTTAAAACCAACTTCACTTAAATGTTCGCTGAGTCAGTTGGGATTATAGGATGTTATAATCAAACTGCCCACTCTGGCCTATGTGATACAGGTAGCTTTGCTATAGTAAAAAATGAAGTAGGCCATGCCACACACACCAGGGCAAGTCCTACCTTCCACATACAATACACCCTGCCCAAAGGAGTACCTTGGGCCTACCTTAGGGGTGACTAACATGTATAAAAGGGAAAGTATAGGGACTTGGAAGTGTGTGCACTTGCCAAGTCGACATGGCAGCCCCAGGCTACACACAGGCTCTGCAATGGCAGGCCAGAGTTATACTTTTTGGGCTGTTTGCGTGGGTGGCACAATCCAGTGCTGCAGCCCACCAACAGCATTTGATTTATAGGCCCTGGCACTCGCATTGCACTTTACTAGGGACTGACACATAAATCAAATAGGCCAATCATGGAAATTCAAGATTGTCCACTCCAGGCTCTAAACTAATCTGTATATGTGTTGATTTCCTTGGTTTCTTTGGTTTTGAGTAGGGAGGTTCTTTATAAGGACCTTTGTTCCTCTTGCCACTTGTGGTCAGTAAAGAGATAGACTTCTCTACAATGGGAAGGCTAAGAGAAATGGGGGTGTCTTTGGAGACTGCTGTTGCACTTAATGGTGAGCTACTGCACTCTAATACACCCTGGGTTACAGTGTTAACATTAGGCTCAGTAACTATGACGGCACACATACCTTCAGTCCCGTCATAAGCACCATCCCCCAAAGAGAGTCTTCGCTCTCCAAGGTGATCTCTTTAGAAATTGAGTTACTCGCTTTAGTTAAAAATTAGTCAAGAATGGATATGGTTACCCCTGGGTTTGATGCAGTGATTATCTTCTTCTTGCCCATCACGATCCTGGCGTCAAACACGGCACTGGGCAGGTCGGTTGCCAGGAGTTAGAAGGTGGCCCAGACCAACCTCTTCCGGGCTCCAACAGGCATGGACTGGCCCACCCTTGGCCCAGGCTTTGCCCGGGCACGTCCCCACATGCGCCACATGCCACGGGACCGCGTTGCACTTTTATGTACAAGTCCAAGAAACAGTGGCAGGAGGTGATGGGAGTTTTAGTTCTCTAGCCAGCGGTGCTTGGTGGTGCACAGCTCTCCCCTCAGCTGGAACTGGCAGACAGGTACAAGTAAGTGGGGGATCATGTCACCCTTTCATGTGTGAATCCAGAAAACAGTGGCAGGAGGTGATGGGAGTTTTAGTCCTCTAGCTAGTGGTGCTTGGTGGTGCACGGCTCTCCCCTCAGCTGGAACTGGCAGTCAGGTACAAGTAAGTGCGGGACCGCTTTGTACTTTCATGCACGAGTCAAGGAAGAGTGGCAGGAGGTGATGAGAGTTGTAGTCCTCTCCCTAGCAGTGCATGGTGGTGCACTGCTCTCCCCTCAGCTGAAACTTGTGAGTATAGGACCATGTCAAGGTTTTATGTGTGAGTCCAAAAAATATGGCAGGAGGGGATGGGAGTTGTAGTCCTCTCCCCAGCGGTGCTTGGTGGTACATAGCTGTCCCCTCAGCTGGAACTTTGTAGTGATTTTCAAATAAAAAAGTGAATGTGTAAAGCACCACATGCATGTCTGCACTGTGTTATCAGCATATAGCCCATTACACAGTCCATCTACTGGTAGGGTTACCCCTACTGGCTTACACAAAATCTGTCACACATGCTTCATAGTTAGAGAATACCACTGTAGATAGGTTGTTGAAGAGGATAACTGCTGCAGGGGTGGCAATGACTGTAAGAATGCTTCTCTGCTCCTTCAAGGTAAGTTAGATAGGATGCTAACAAGAGTAAATGCCACTAGAGTGCCTATCATTGAACTCCACAAACACTACCCATAAGTGCAACTAGCTCTCGTTGCATGATCAACAATTGAAATTCTATAATAAATGACACTAAGGGGCTGATTTCGCACCTCCTTAGGATGTGACCGAACACTGTTCAGTCGCATTCCTATACTTCACTATGGGAGCATTCATTATGGCCGCAAACCGGCCAAAATACATGTTCCCATAGTGAAATGGGAGGTGCTGTTCCTCCCTGCACCCCTTGGTAAGCACCTCATTGTGCCTGTCACAAGGTGCAGGGATCAAGAGCAAGGCACCATAGGTGCACCCTCAGCCTCCAACAAGAGGCCGTGTACCAAGGGGGGCCCTGCTGGGGGCCATCAAACATGGTTTCCGACATGGTTTCCATGTCAGACAGGCCATCATGAAAACCATGTCAGAAATGTGCACCGTAATTTCCAGAGCGGAAAAGCCTGTCCTTGAGAATACTGGCTGGCTTCCAACTGGAATCCAGCCAGAATGACTAGACGATTTCCTTTCCAACCACCTCCATCATAATGTAATGAGGTGGTCAGAAAGGAAACCGCACGGCCCATTACGATGCGGCCCCAAAGGAGCCTTTACGGGCCGCATCATAATCAGCCCCTCTATATTCAGCCACAATCTTACTAATAAAATAAATTGATTTCCTCTTGTGGTCTTTCACTAAACTTAAAATGTAATAGTCTTTTGAATTTAATGAATTCAGTACTCATACCTTAGGTATTTGATATTTAAAAGTAAGTATTGTCTCGGTTCACAAGGAACAGGATTGATGGTTTTCATTATTAAACTGAAAAAAACAAAAAGATTGATACTTGTTAATAACCCACCACAATAAAGGAATCACTCTATGTAGAGATGAATTAAGATCACCACCATTGCTCAGCTCTATCAGTAAACTAATGTCCTAAATGCTGGGTACTTGTTGTATCCTACCTAGATCGTACCCTTGATAAAATAGGTGTAATTCCCCTTTTCTACACCAAACTACGGCATATGTATTTTATTGCATGCAAGTTTTAGGTGTGTGTGCATCTCAGAGTTTCCTTTTCTTCCTAATTTGTCTCCAACTTTTACTTTATACAAAATGGAGCAAAGAAGTGGTATGTGAGGCCACAGTGAAGGGTTTCTGGCTGTTGACTTGTCTCTATAACCAGTCTCATGAGGAGTGTAATATTTCTCTATTTATTAGTCATTATTCAGAGGTATTTTATTATAATATCTTAATAATGTACCTTTTGAGAAGAATCTATCTTAGTTTTCAACTTCTTATGAATTGCATTTTATGGACTGATTACCCCACCATTAATAACACTTTTCAAAGATCTCACAGGCCTAATGGGCTTCTTCATACATTTCTGTAATTCTAATATGTCACAATCTGATATTGTAGGCGGTATCCAAGAAGGATGCAATGTGGGTTTTCTCACTTTTAAAGCTTCTGTTGTGGTGACGTCAATCATAATGGTTAAAAGGTACTTTTCCATTCCTTAAATGTGTTGAATATTTGGTTTACATTATAATAACCTAACTAATATTTTGATATTCTCAAAATTGTTGATACTGGCTGCAAATGAAGGGTAGCGAATATCTTGTACCATTGTTGGTATAATATTTCTTTTTTTCCTGTGAAAGCAAATGCAAGAAGAAAAATTCGGGATGACTCACTCTTCAGCTTTTTGTCAATTGCTTTACAGTTGAAATAATTGTAAGTCACCACATCACTCTTAACGTCTGCACGGTCACAGGGCAAACACCATCCCTCTTTCTTTCAACGTGCCGAAGATGAAACCTTTGCTGCAACAGAATGTTTCAACTAGGAAAATAATATGAAATGCAAAAAACATGGCCTATGCCTATGTGCTTGGGCCGGCCAGGGTGTCTCTCAAACCAGCATTGCATGACCTGTGTCCATGCAGAATGTTTTCTAGGTCTTGGTTCAATGTTCTTGACTCTGGGGCTGCACCATCTACCTTCCATTCAGACCAAGCTGTGCAAGGCCTTCAGTTATCTTCAATATTACTTTTTTATTCAGTCATTTGTATTATGCCCAAAGTATGTTTGACATTGCATCCAATTCAAGTGCCCACAAAACTCATGATTTTACAGACTACAGATTTTGTAACTCGCACACTCTTCGTGATAGCGCACTCTCCTTTGTGGAGCAGTGATATATAAGTACTCTTCAGCATATGAGGCTCTGTGTCAAATGAGATTACGTTATTATGGAATGTTTCAAAACTCCATGGAATTACGGAATTAACAAGCACTTTTCCAAAGTCATCTGATATTTAATTGACCAAAGGTGGGTCAAAACAAGTGCTAATAATAAAATAAATTATCATTTAGTACATAATCCAAAATTGAAAAGGCAGTGAGTATCGATGCTCAAATTCGTATTTTGTGATGCAACATATTGCCTTACAGAGAAAATGCTGGGAATGGTTGCTGTTGGTGAAAGCGTAATCCAGCATTGTGGTCATTGTGAGCATAGAGTACAGTGGTTTTGACAGATTTGCAGTGACCAGTATCATATATGTCAGAAATCCTTGATATAAAATGGAAGTCTCATTGCAATTTAAATTGAGCTTAAGAATAGTTCTCTGTCAGTGCAATCTGGAAATATTTTGGACATTGATGGCAGGCATGCTTGAAATGTTTACATTGTATTTGAGGAAACAGACCTTAGATTTGCTTAGCAAATGATTTTATGTTTTATATTGTTTGGATGATGCCCGTTACAGTTTGGATAATGGTGTCTTGGACCCATTTGTTTAAAAGGCTTGAGATTTAGTGTCTTACTAGGAAGGTTTTGCATTTTACATTACAGTTCATCTGGAGTATATGTCTGTTGATGGCTCTGGATACATTTAAACATATAATTTAGAGTAATGGAGCTGGAGCCATGCCTTAAATCTCTGGTGTACTTGAAAACCAAACTCACGGTTCTCCGACACCCATTTGGAGATGGCAGGAGTGCCACATTTACACTGGTGTTGACTCAGCTGTGTCCAGTGGCCAAATGTCTGGCTTGACAGACTGTCCGGCATTAAGCAGAACAAACTTAACACCCACTAAGCAATATTATGCATCTTCTGAGGAGTTGCCACACTGGTGGCTCCACTAAAAACTCAAATATCTAACAATTGTTAGCTTGGATCTCTACATTTGAAGTGCAGCCTTCTGCCTAGGGAGAGAAAGCCATCACCTGCCTAAGTCCAAATGGCACCCTTAGTCCTTATCTGGTTCTACTGTAATTCCAGATGGGAGAAAGGGTGTTCGGTGTAAAAGTAATGGGGATAATTTGTATTTGCTTTATCCTTGCATACAATTTTGGATAGTGGAACCATGGTGTGAAATTATTGGGGGGATAAATTGCAAATGAGTGGAATGATAGGGTGTTATTGTTAGCTATGTTCCGGACAGCATTTTGTGTGATTTATAAATTTGCCACCAAATATTTTCTGAGTATTTGTGAGGATAAAAACATAACATAGGGCAAGCAGACTTGCTGTGTTTTGTTGTGGTCAAGGTTTAAGCTTTTGCACAAATAATTGAATTTCTCCTGAGATTAGAGGTCTTTCTTTAGTCTTAGATTGTGTGCCCTCCACCACCTCTGCTAGTCAAATCAGTGCTACTGTGGCCCCGTATTGACTGGCCCAGAGAGTAGTGTTGTCATTAACTAATGTCAGTTGTCTCTCCATGTTGACAAATATGCAATAGGGGGTTTAAAAATCTAAAATATATTTACAGGACTGTGAGGAAATGCCTCTTATTGCATGCTCACCCACACATTTTTGGACTGATGCTGCTAGTTTTTTGACTCTGCTAATGCACTGAGGTCTGCTCACCAGACCTCAGTGCCAGTGTTCTAACCCCTTATGAGCATGTGAAATTGGTTATCCCCAATTGGGAACTACTGACTTACTTATAGGTCCCTAGTATATGACATCCAGGGTACATAGGGCAAGAAAGGCATTGTGTCCACCTAGGGCTGCAGCACTGATTGTGCCACTCTGGTTGTACCAGAGTACAAAATGGCTCCTAGTCTTCCACTGCAGACTGGAAGGGCAGTTTTACCCCTCCAGTTTGACTCTGCCATTAAAACAAATGGTAAAGCCACCACTTCATTTAACAGTATTTGTAAGTCTCTGGAAAGTCCCATGGCAGGGAGCTGTATATTATCAAGTATATACCTATATTACCCCCGGTGGGTAACTCCACTCCGCCAGAGGATTTTACAGAGTTTTGCGTACTCCGTGCTCCATTGCTAACGCTGAGTTTGGGCAAAACTCCTACTCTGTGGTGGAGCGGAGTTAGCCAGCCCCTCTACCCTCCCTAATTAATTAAAATTTATGAAAAAGTGAATAACCTGCTGTGGCTGCCTGTTCCTCAGCATGGCCGCTCTCCTTTCTTGACTTCTCAGTCCATTTCTATTGGAAACACCTACATTGTACGTGTTGCGCGTGCGCATGTGCACACTCAAGACGTACAACATAGGGATTTCCAACAGACAAGGAACGCGAGGATGAGGAAGGAGAGCAGCAATTGCGAGGAGGATGCAGCCACAGCAGGTAAAAGCCTTGTTTGTTTAATTATAATTAATTAGGGAGGGGAGGGAGCAGAGTTCCAGAGTTTTTTTCCCAACTCCATGGAACTCCGCGTAGAGGCACGACGCCAGCTCCGCCCAGGCTTAACTTATACACGTCTTAGAATGAAAAACTCCATATTTTAATTTTGCAGTGGAAAAGGTAGTAGCCACATTGGCTAATTCAGGGTTACCTACTGGCACCCCAGCCTCATTAACTTTTGAATTAGGTACTGTAAAATAACAAATTAATCATGGCATTACATCTGACCTGATGCCCAGGTTGAACTTAATGTCACTAATAAAATAATACATCTTATAGAAAGTTGCCACTCTGTGACCAAACTAGTCCAGTAGTCTCACACTGACACTGGCACACAGACAGCTTTATGCCCACCTGGGGATTAGTGTGAACATCTCCCAGACTTGGAAACAATAGGTGCCACTTCCCCCTTGCAGGAAGTCACTCAGGGTGTGAGCCCAAAAGATATGCTTCAAAGGGGAAGCCACCTTGGTAGGCAAATGGTATTCACACACCCAAGGGGCTGACTTTGGTTCAGGTAGACAATCAGGAGACAGGGACAAGGTACGGCTAGTAGCCCACATGTAGCCACACCTCTAGATTGATCTATTAAGCTCCCAATGGCCAAGAAAGTGTGCTGACATCTTGGGAGTGGGAAGAAAAGTGCACTCTAGGATTGTTAGGTGCTGCATATTGCTGGAAGGTCATCACCAGAACTGGGAGCCCATTGACTAATGACTGCATGGCCCCCCTTGGGACTCTTTCTGGGATAAATATGGCACCCCTGGTACCCTGAACCTTTGATCACATTGGAACTTGAATGAGGACCGAAGAAGGACTGCCTTTCTGCCCCTGGGCTATGTAGAGGCCTGCACCATCCTCTGGACTGCACTCCCTGCACTTTTGGGATACCAAAGTTAGGACAGTGTCTGTGGCTCTTGGCATTGTGAAAAGACATGCCGTAGCCACAGACCAAAGCAGTGACTCTAAGGATCAGTTGGATGTTCTCTAAAACCAGCTCCAAGGACTGAAAAGCTCAAAAATCACAAATCGGCAGGTTGGTAGTCACTTCTGCAACCTCGTCGCTGACTGCCACTGGATACCCCAAGAGACTGATCTTCGATGGCCAAAAGTTGTACCCCTAGTACACTGGACGCAGGAGTGTCATCTAAGTCCAGATTTGTCATCCAAGTGGGACACTATCCCACACTAAATGTTACTCCAACCACTGTACCCAAAGACCACAAGCTGCCACTGCAGAAAAGAGGGCTTCTTGGGACCCAGACCTCAGTAATTAAAGTTTCCTCACATTACCGGTGGACCAAGGAACCACCACAAAGGCACCCCCATTGACCACACAATAACCGGAGCATCTTTAAGCATCTTTTCATCCTGCATCCCCAGCATCAGGACCACTATATTAAAGTCTGTGACAGTTGTGCTCTAAAATGTGTGGAACTGGACTGGAAAATGATCTACTGGTCAGGTAACTGTTCAACTCTACCACATTGGGCCCTCAGACCTTCATTTTGCCATATAGGTCACCCAAGCCAGGCTGGATTATCCAAACACACTTTTACAAACTTTTGAAAAGTTTCCAAGCTTTTTGTTGACCAATGCTTATTTGCATTTGAAATTAAAGGCGATAACATGTTAGAAAATTCACATTTCTGAAACCTTCCAGTAGATGTTGCTCATCTTGGACTCCAAAAATTTGTAAAATTATACTCTGTTTTTATAAATTGATGTTGTGTTTCTTTTGTGTTGTGTGGCTTAAATATTCCATTATTTGGTGCTGTTAAATGCTTCACACTAAGTTCCTTTGTTCAAGCCCTGCTGCGTGAAAGCCATAGCTACCCAAGGTTAAGCTTAACTTTGTTCAAAGGAGACAGACTGGATCCAAGACCCAAATCTGAACAAGGACGGACTGAAACATTTCTCTATGAGATATCCATTCTCTGCATGTTGGTTCTAACAGGAAACACATAATGGAAATGCATCAACTGTATAGCGAAGGCCTTCTCATGAGTTTTCTGCACTATGTGGTGAAAACAATTGTTGGCTGCTCTGTTATTTGGAGATTTGATATCTCACACTTCACTTGAGACAGGATATAGAAGGTGTTGTCATGTAGCCCATTACCACCAATATGAATATTTAATATGAGATATTTCTATTTAAATAATCTGTTGATCTCAATTTGTAACTGATATTGGTCCTTCAACTGCTGAGAAAGAGGTGAACTATCCTTTTTTATTTTGTAAAGCACTGTGATCAAGAATAAAAGTATGTATTCCATTCTGCTCCCTCTTTTCTGTTTACAGTAAATGCGGAGATTGTAATTGACTTGTAAGATGGTGTTACCTGAATACTTACTAGCTAAAATGCAGATAGAGAGTGGGTGAATTATGGAATGGGTGGGCAGGATGCAGGCATGGTGTCAGTATTTCAGCAAAGAAGCAAGTGAGGATGGGGTCTCAGTTTCATTTCCAAAGCTGAAAATCTGCACTCATGATGAAACCATGCCGGGTAATAATGCGTACTTTTACTGGCTCTCCGTCCAGGGTTAGTTTAACCACTTCAGCAAAAACCAAAGGAAATGATGGACGGTGTGTTGAACATTGCAAGCACTCACCCCCAGTCAATTGATCTGGGTTTAATCCATCACCGTTCTTTAGCCCACTCTGCCA
Source organism: Triturus cristatus (assembly GCF_964204655.1). NCBI lineage: Eukaryota > Metazoa > Chordata > Amphibia > Caudata > Salamandridae > Triturus > Triturus cristatus. Next base: position 1,123,346,881 of record NC_140590.1, on the reverse strand, counting down.
CCCCAGTTCAGACATGGCCATATGCAAATCAGTCTGACCCTGTGCCTCATGGGAACAGTCCAGTCTGAACTGCCAAGCCATGTCTTCCCTGGACCGGAAACAAGCTTCCTAGGACCGGTTTCTGGCATTTCAGCCGTCTTCAGCCAGGCTTGCTTGAATCCAGTGGCAAAGTGAGCAAGGGACTCACGTCTGAGCATACCCTGCCAACTTATGGCGAACAAACCAAAAACCAAAGGAAATGATGGACGGAGTGTTGAACATTGCAAGCACTCACCCCCAGTCAACTGATCTGGGTTTAATCGATCACCGTTCTTTAGCCCACTCTGCCACCCCAGTTCAGACATGGCCATATGCAAATCAGTCTGACCCTGTGCCTCATGGGAACAGTCCAGTCTGAACTGCCAAGCCATGTCTTCCCTGGACCGGAAACAAGCTTCCTAGGACCGGTTTCTGGCATTTCAGCCGTCTTCAGCCATGCTTGCTTGAATCCAGTGGCAAAGTTTAACCACCTGACATTTCATCCCAGACCTTTCTTGTTTTCTGCCTTCCTAGTTCTCCATATTAGGCCAAACACTGTTCTTTTATGTCTAGACTTTGATCTTGTTGTTCCCATGTTGTTTGACTACCATCTGTGTAACTTTTTTCAAAGTACTCCCCACTCCTTGGCATTCTGTGGATCGGTATTGCTATTGTGGTTGACGTCTGGTCTCATGGCGGTTTAATCTGCCCTGGTTCAGGTAATGGTGTTAGGTTGTACAATGGTATGTTTTTTATTCCAAATGTGTTAACTCTCTGATACTTCTCATCTGTATCCAGAAATCACTCAACCTCCAACCTGAAAGTCAGCTTAAAGCCACTGCAGACTGGGTCTTCTCTATCTCACATCACCATATCAAACGTTCCGATGTTTTATATTCTCTTTCCAGGCTTCCCCTTCTTTCTGTTAATATATTTCAGCTCTTGATTCCTCTGGAGCAAAATGGAGATTGCAAGGATCCTCAGTACATTCTTTTTTTTTATTTTTTTTTTTTTATTTGAGTTGACAGATGTTAAACACAGAAAATCAGCAAAACAGTGAACTTAGTTATACATCAAATGCCTGAAAACATAAAAGTACATAAAATGAAAATGCCTGAAAAAACATGACGGTACATAAGAGGGAAAAATTACATAAACAACTGCTAGCAATTTCTCCAGCTGGTTAATGGAGCCCAAATGGCCCGCCCCTTATCCCTTACTACGGGACTTTTTAAATCAAATAAGCAAGATTCTATATTATGAATCCCGAGCAACCTCGCCAACCACATTTGAAAAGTAGGGGGAGAAGAATCCTTCCAGCCTGCAGAAATAATAATGCGAAGAACAGCTACAGAGATAAAAACCAGAGCTTCCGCATTATTACATAAATTCATACTTCTATCTACTCCCATTACCATCAATGTGGGAGAGATTATAATTTTACAATTTAAAAGCCCCTCCAAAAAGATTGAAATTTCTTTCAAAATGATAGACAGTTTTTCACACCGAAAAAACATATGTATTAAATCCGCAGGGCTTTTATCACATCTAGGTCAGCTATCCTTTGTCACCAAACCCCACGCCGCAAGTTTTGCCGGCGTAAAATACAGATTGAAAATTGTTTTATAGTGCTGTGCCCTCAGGTTAGATGAGTGAAATAATTTCCTATTTAACATTAAAGCAAGATCTAAGTCCACATCAGGATCGCCTAGTTTGACTGCAAATGAGGCCTCAACTTTCTCTAGATCATCCTGTATTCCCTCCATCAGATGGCTATATATGATTTTGATTTTACTACCCCCGTTCCCAAAATAGTCTACCAGAGGAGAACTGGTAGATGATGTAATTCTGGGTCTAAAAGCTGTCGCTGTTTTTACTATCTGACCATACAAGAACCAATGATTAGATGAGATCCCAAATTTTAGCTGGAGTGCTTCAAAGCTTAGGAATTCCTCCCCCTGCAGCAGATCCCCTATGCACCTAATACCGTTTTCACTCCACAGAGGATTACTCAGATTCATACCCAAAAACGGAAATAGATTAGAATTCCAGAGAAGGAGATAGGGGTTGTACTTCGGGATTACCAACAACTTTTGGGCTGCTTTCCAAGTCCCCCAAATCCCATCCACTACCTTCAGTCTGGGCTTTTTATAAAATCTCCTATCAACCTCCCTTAGGAGTAGCCCTGTAGCATTTTTCCCAAAAAGGAGCTCAAAAATAGAGGGCAGGAGCTGATGATTTCCCTGGGCCGCTGATGGGCTAGAGTCCCGATAAAAAAGTGTTGACATATGAGCAAGTAGACAGGATAGATGATATAACCGAAGGTTAGGAAGAGCCAGACCCCCTCTATCCGGCGGCAGTGACATAAGATTCATCGAGCGTCTGGTTTTCCCGTATTGCCAAATGAACCTATTGAAGAGGCCTTCAAGATTTTTTAAGATTTTTTCCTCTAGTAATAACGGAATAGCTCGAAAAAGATAAAGAATCTTAGGAAAGAAAGACATTTTTAATACATTTACCCTTCCCACCAGGGAAAGGTGTAATACATCGAGCCTTTTCAATTCTGCTTCCATTACAGCCATTAGAGGGTTATAATTTTCCAAGATAATTTTATTGACATCCATATTAATTCTAACCCCAAGATAGACTGCTGAGTCTAAATATCTATTGTCTAATCTCTTAATGTTCTTCGTACAGATGATCTGGGTCTTCTCTTCATTCAGCAAGTATCCAGAGCTACTCCCAAAATCTTTGGCCAACTCCACTAAGGCAAGCATTGCCTGATGTGGATCACTAGTAAAAATCGCCAGGTCATCCGCATACGCCAACACCTTAGTTGTATAACCATTCAGAATAACTGGGCAGATCCGATGGCAGCCCAATATCTTTAGGATCAACGGATCAATATAAAGTGCAAATAAGATCGGGGAGCAGGGACACCCCTGCCGCGTGCCTCTTTTAATTAAGATCTTCTCGGACTTCTCACCCATCACCGACACCCTGGCCACCGGATCTAAGTACATGGCTCGCAAAGCTTTAATGATCTTGGGACCGAAGCCCCTAAGAGCGAGAACATGCCATAAAAAGCTCCAAGCAATGCGATCAAAGGCTTTCTCTGCATCGAGGAGGATCATGGACACCTCCCTCCCCGCGGCAGCATGGGCATCAAAGAGAGTTATAGCCCGACGAGTGTGGTCCGTGGTGCCCCGCCCGGGCACAAACCCATGCTGCCATGGGGAAACAAGACCCCCAATGACCCTCCCCAGCCTTTTAGCCCAGATTTTTGAATATAATTTAGTGTCAGCATTAATAAGTGAGATAGGCCGATAAGACCCCGGTTTCTCTTTGGGCTTACCCTTTTTATGAAAAATAATAATATTGGTCTCCTTCCAGGATTCCGGAATCAATCCTGAACACAAAATCCCATTGAAGAGATCCAGCAAGATGGGAAGTAGCTCATTTTCCAAGGTTTTATACACCTCCATAGGGATTCCATCGGGACCTACCGCTTTCCCCACAGCTAATTCTCGGAGGGCATCTTTGATCTCAGATGTCGTTAAATCCCTATCCAGCTCCTCTCTTAGGCCTGTATCAAGTGATGGGCCTGTATTCCCATTCTCTAAACTTAGGCAGTCAAACTGTTCATTTTGAAGGCTCTCCTCGTCATATAATTTTTGATAGAACTTTTTAAAGACATTTAAAATGTCCTTGGTCTCCGAGTAAGTTTTTCCCTCATCCTGTATACTAAGGATAGCACTCTTTGATCTATCCTGTCTAATGCGTAATGCCAGAATCCTACCTGCCTGTTCCCCGGTCTCATAACGCTTCGTCTTAGAAGCCTGATACTCCCCGACCGCCTTCTGAGTAACTAATTTCTGCAAATCCGCTTTAATGACTGCCATTTTCCTAAAGCACTCCAGCCCATCTGATCCCCTACCTATTTGCACACCGTGTTGAAACTCCGCTTTTGCCAGATCAACCAAAAGTTCGTCAACCATTGCCTTATCCTCCTTCCTTAACCTAGCCGCGCAGCTAATAGTTTCCCCCCTAAATGCAGCCTTATAAGCTTCCCAAACCCCATTCCTAGAGGCACTGTATCTATTCGCATCAAAAAACTCCCCAGACCACTTTTTAATATGTTCGATATACCTCTGATCTGCTAATAATTTTCTTTCGAAAGACCAATTCGAGTACTTTTTACCCAAACCATCAACCCTATATGACAAAACAAGAGGATTATGATCGGAGATTAATCTGGGGAGTTTCACAATAGTAACCTTATTAACTTCCAATTGAGAAATAAAAAAATAATCTAGTTTAGAAAATTTTTGGAACGGATTTGAAAAATATGTGAACCCTGGGTCCTGAGGTTCCTTTTCGCCCCAGACATCTTTAAGCCCATGTGTAGAGATAAGGGAAGACAGTGCTCGATAGACCCTTGGTTTCCTTCCTCGATACTCGGCCAAATTATGCCAAGCTGCAGAGATCCTCAGTACATTCATGGTTGGGATTACTTAGTGTAGAGTCAAGATCTGTTTTATGAGTATATTTTCTAAATCAGTGTGCACTAGTAGTTGATATGTGTATTCATGTGTTTATTTATTTACTTATTTTTTATTGAATAAATGTGTATCTTCAATAACAGGTGCAACATAGAACTTCACATGAAACCAGGAATAGAAATACAGCCTTCTGAGTGAAAACATAGGGTAGGGCAGAAGACTGATTATTGGGTTGCGAATGGTTGTGGATATGCGGTATATGTGGCTATGGTGATTTGTTTTTCTGAACTGTAGTTTGAAAAGTAGAGAAAGACAAATCAGTAATGAGGTAAGCTCTTTGATATGGTCACTTGGTCTGGCAGTTGCTGACCATGCGAGTTGTTAGTATTAATGACATTTGCATCGAATGCCGGTTTGGGCTGAAGGTAAGAGGAGGATGTCTGGAACATTCTCATTTTGATTACGTTAAGGATTCTGTTATGTGCTTAGATCATGCCAGTATTTCGCTGTGTGTGTCAATATTTGACATGGACCACACCTTACTTTAAATGAAAGGGCTGAGAAATAGCCAAGCTCTCTTAATAAGTCTGCTCTCAGACAATTGCATATATCTTTGAGCCAAAGTGGGTTTGCAAAAGTATATGCGATTTTGAAATGCCAAATGTTTTTTAAGAATTGCTCCCGGATGGAAGCATTTGACGATGTTCAATTCTTTATCATAATCTTGCTACAGGGACATAAACTGCATTGGTTACCTGAAAATCTTAAACAATATTTTTGGCAGGAAAAATATATAATGCTCAGTTCAATATCAAAATATGCAATACCACAGGAACAATAACAAAAGCAATTACAATCTAATTTATTAAGATTCAATTTACATAGAATTTGGATATGAAATGATATTTTTAGAATTATGTAGAATATAATCCATAAATTTACACTTGACATACAAATTTATTTGCTGATTCCTTCATGAACATAGGATGTGCTTGAGAAAAAATGATGACACCATGTTTTAGAGAAAGATTTATTACAGGTGAAAAATAGTGGTACAGAAAACGCATATATGTATACAATTGTGTAAAGTTTCTACTGCTAAACTCCAAAAACAGTATTGTCTTGAGTCAAGAGATCTCATTCACAAGGACCCTTGATCTATCAACAATAAATATAACACATAATTTTTTAAGACATTCAGCAGCAAAAAACTCATATAGGAGCCATTTTTTTCACGCCAAGCTTGACAAATCTTATTCTGTGGTCTCTGATTGAATCCGATTCACTAAGAGTTCTTCTTAGAGCATTCTAGAATGAAGACCATTAGTAAGGGCTCTATTACACACCACTGCTTAAGGCCACTACCAATGTATATTGGTGTAAATCAGGACAATAATTACTATCTGTCAGAAATTTCCTGATCTACCAATTTAGTTACATGGAGAGCAAGAGCCCCCAAAAAAAACATTTTGTGGAAGCTGAGCAGCATCAGGAAGGCTTGCATGCCACCTCATAGTCCATCACCTGTTTTTCAAGATAAAACCCAGGGGAAAAGAATAACAACAAAAAAATATTAATTTAGTATGCCTTGTCACTGATTAGGGCATACCTCCCATCTCCAGGGTGCCAGCGCACACTACATGACTTTTGGGACACTATACCACTTGTTGGACACTATAAATGTGGAGATTGCACTGTTGAACCTACACTATTTCATCTAAGAAATTTGTATACAAATATGTGAGAACAGTTTACACACATTTCTCCAACTGCAATGGTCAAAACGTAATCTACACAATCTTCTGGTCTTGCAACGTGATTTACATTTGTCAAACCATGCAAAAAATCATGATAAGGATATGCCAATAGAAAAGCCACCTCAGGTTGATGGGCGTGGCTTGGGAGCCATGAATGGCAGAGGAGTGAGCCTACAGCTCCTTGCCAGCCCAAAACTTATCCTGCTGAAACTCAGCTCCAACCCGCGTTGCCCGAGATCGATACTGTAGCTCGGATGGGGGAAAGATTGCTGCACCGGCAGAGATGCTCAGCAGTGGGGATAGAGGTAGTGAGACAGGGTTACGTCACCCTGTCTGCCCTGGCACCTGTGTTAACAAAATGGCAGCCACGTTCGGCAGACGCTAAGCCACAGGCCCCCAGCTTTGCTGATGTCGAGAATCAGTGTACTGCACATATCAGGAGAGGCTGCAGGACCGGTTGTTTGGGGCCAGCGAACTGCGAGCTCCACCACAGACTGGATCGAGAGTGCTGAAAGCTTGGCTAGTCCACTGCCTGTGTCACAGATGAAGATCTAATGGCTGAGGCCTGTAGATAAGGCATGAGGGTGCAATGGTGGACGCAACTGACAGCAGATGAGACATGGCACCTCCTCCATACTGGCAGTGGGAGGCTGCGCCCTGCATGGGCCCACAATGATTGTGGGGCTAACTGCATGTACCCCGTGACTCCTACGCTCTGCCCAGGATCGGATCGAGAGTGCAGGGGGTCCGAACAAGACATAGGCTGTATTGTGGGTGAGGTGCAAAGGGTGTGGGCCTGCAGCTGGACTGCACCTACAGATTCAAAATGAGGGAGACAGTGAGAATAGCCTTCCTGACTAGTCCATGCAACATCATCTGTGGTGGTTCACTGGAACACAGTGCTTAATTTTACTTAACTTATATAGCAAAGCTTCCACCACAATTGGAAAAGCTATATGCAACATCTCAGAAATGTGGATGCCTGCGCGAGACCATTAAAGATGCGCTGGTCATCCCCTTCTCCTAGAAGCCAACAGAGGAGGCAAAAGTTACAGACTTCTGACCACTCTCCATGTTAAACATGGATTTTAAGATCCTTAGTAAAATCTTAGAGCTCCGCCTGCTACCCTGCATGCCAACCCTGGTCCATGCCGATGAGAATGAATTTATCCCAGCCCAAAACACCTCATACAACCTGCGAAGGATGTACTCAGTGCTATACCATGCTGATGTCTGCCGTTTATTACATCCAGCCCTCTTGTCAATAGACCTCGAGAAGGCCTTTGATACTGTGATATGGGATTACCTGCTTGAAACTATGAGACACATGGGCCTAAGAGAAAGCTGGGTAAACTGGGTGAGGCTGATATATGAACACCCCACAGCTGGGGAATGGACCGGGAAAACAGTATCTCCATGACTTTGTCGCCCCTGTTGTTTGCTCTGGCAATGGAACCATTGGCAGCCTTATTCTGACAGGGTGGTGAGAAACTGAGTATCACGTTAGGGGGAAACTCTCATATCTTTACACTATACACTGATGATCTACTGAACTATCTCAATTATGTAACAGTGGGTACCAAAACTGCTTTGCGACTGATGGAACAGCTTGAGTTGTTGTCTGGTCTCAAAGTAAATCACAGTAAAACTTACCTCTTTCCGGTCCCGGCCAATGAGACATCCCCTTTAGACTTGACGGTGGGCATTAACTGGGCCCCACAACCTTTGTAAACCTGGGGATCCAGGACTCCCACTCACTGGAGGATCTTCTTGAAGGCAAATTGGGCAGGGATCTCCAGTCCTTGAAATCAAATGTCTTATTCTGGTGCATGCTGCAGTTGCCGTTAATGGCCCGGGTCTCTCTTGCTAAAATGGTCATGCTGCCACATCTGCTGTATTTTTTTCCTAATCTCCGTATAACTTTCCCTACTTCATGGTTACGACAACTAGATGGTCTGCTACGAGATCTGATATAGGAAAATGGGAGGTGGAGAGTGACCCTGTTGTCTCTACAGCTCCATTCCGTGGAGGGAGGACTCAAAGTGCCTAACTTTGAACTCTATTTCTTAGCCTCTCAGCTGCAATGGTTGGCACAATGGTTGGTGGATACAGGCCCAGTGGGTACTGACCTAACTGACCAAGTGGTCCATACAGACTGGCTACTGATAAAGATGCTAGATGCAGACATTGTTATCCCTCACTTATCCCTTTTGCAAACCACATATCTACGCAGTTGGAGGTGCTGTCATTCTAAAATTGGAAACTCTCCTTTATATACCCCAGATTTGCCACTAGTGGGCCTCCCACATGGGAACCCCAAGACTATACTAACCTTGACACTGTTGAGACTCTGGACCGAGGCCGGGCTGAAAAAAGTGAGATACTGCTACCAACAGGAGACCCTGGCTCCATTTGAGGAAATGCTTGAGATCTATGACTTGCAACCAGGCCACTTCCTAACCTATGAGATAATACTGCATACCTTCAGAGGGCTGTACGGGGAGCCAAGAAGAACCTAAGCCACATGTGATATTACATTCACTCTTCACAATAGGCACTGCAAGGCATCAGGTAAAATGGTTTTATATATCGCAACTGGTGATGACGCGTACACTCCGAATGAAACTGCGTACTTGTTGGCAAACTGCTCTGGGTAGAACTGTCACAGACATGGAATGGTTGAACTATTCATAGTTCAATTACACACACATGACATATATGACCCCTCATATATTCCAGCTCGCCCTTGGAGTCATCGGATACAAATGCCAGAGATGTGACCAAGTAGATGCATACTTCAAACACATGACTTAGGATTCGGCCCCTTTGCGTTGTTTCTGGGAGGAGATATCAACGCATAAGTGCAGCAGTGGGGCACACATTTGAACCAACAATGGAGGTATGCCTATTGGGGCTCTTCCCTCGCCCTCCTAAAAGGAAAGCAGGTCATAGATTCCTGGATTTAGCTCTGGCTCCAGTCAAGAGAAGAATAGCGTTGGCCTAGAAGTCCATTTCTGGACCAGCAGTACAAGCCTGGAAGAGGTTTGTCACTCACTGGGCCGAGGGTAGGCACCTGACGAGGGAGAAGGTGCGAGGTCCAAGGATACGCCCTATTGCTGACCTCTGGAAGGAGATACTGGAGTCATGGGAAAACCCAACAGAGATAAGAGTTACGAGGGGGGCGGAGTGAGGGCAGGGCACAAACAAGCGGCGAGGATGATCAAAGGGGGAATGTTAGAACAACAACACTTGGCGGACCTGAACAAACCTGCTGCTATAAACGGATCTTGACACACTTCTCATCTCTGGCTAATTAGGGGGACTCTATATATAGCCTGGCTTTTATATCCACACTGGGGGCACTAAAGGCCCATTGACTAGCAGGCGGAAGACGGCCTACTGACAGGGTGGCTCACACTGAGCTCTATATAATCTTACGCTTTTTATAGGCATCATCAATAATAGGAGGCCCTAGGAAAAGATGGTCACCACAGTTTCATTGTCAACTCCAGTAGTTATGGGCTAGCACACAAGCCAGGATCCAGTCCAAGATGGACACCAAAACCTCTCCCTACCCAGTTCTATTTCAATTTCTTCAACCTTTCATGGTGCACGCTCTTCCGGTCCCATGGTACATTCCGAACACTCTCATGCAGCCAACTCAAGATGCAGCTATTCTACCAGCAATTAGCACAGTAACTTCTCCCCATTCAGTTAAACGGGTTGCTAGTGGCCAGAGGGGGCAAGTCTAGTTGCACACTCGGTATGCAGAGGTTATTCCTTAATGTGTACGCTCACCAACAAAGTTATTTACAGTCCACCAGATTGATATTTTGACCCCATCTCTCCGTACAGAAGTTGATACATTTTTGACTCACAGAATTCCCTGCACCTTTTGGCCAATTGGGACCGCTGCTTTTACCACTCTGCCGCTTCCATAGCGACTAGGAAAATCATATACTAGCTGAACCTGAGGCTTGCAGAGGTTATTCCTCACTGTTTATGCCTACTGCATAGACACACTCTTATTACAGCCTTCCAACACTGGGTAATGATTGCTACCTGTATCCTTCATCTCTGTTGATAAGTTGAGTACATTTTGGCTCAAGGATGTCCACTCCAATTGCGGAATTTTCAGACAACTGCCCTGCCAAGATTCGCCACTCTGCGGTTATCAACTATACGCCTATGTCATTATGCACTATCCCCACTTAGTTTCAGTTACAGACTGGGATCTGCATTTTGACTTATATTGTATTCCCTCCGTTCTCTTAGGCATTCAATTTGGTATCTTTATGGTAGGACTATTGGACACATATTCAGCACATGTTGTTTGAATAAGATACCTACCCATTGGCATTGAACGGGTCATTTTAAAGCATTGGACTACTTCCAGATCGGCAATTCAGTTCCTGGTCCAAAAAGTGACCAGCCCTCTTGGTTGGCACAGGTACCCTCTACTCCTCCATTCACCTTCTCCTCATGACACCTGCAACTTTCAGGCTCATACAGTTTCCCCTTTTGATCATAGGTTATACAATTCTACAGTCTTGCTGTCCTCTCCCTCCTCCTGAGGGAGACCTCAAAAGGTTAGCAGGTCTATATTTTGCAGTATTTTGATAAGCATTAATTTCCCTACACTAACATGCATGAGTTATGTTCTTCATCACTGTCACCGTAAAAGCATGCTTGGATAGAGACCACTTCAATAGGCACAACATGCATGTCCCCTTTTGATTAGTGATTTGAAGTCTAGTTTCACATGCTCCTCTAAATCTGAAAGCTTTGAAGATTGAATGAACTGAATAGAAATGAACAAAAAAAATGTTTTACAAACAATTCTCCTTTCTTTTTCTTTTTCCTTACCTTTACAGGTGTTAATAGTCTTATGATACATTGAGTTATATCTTAGGCGAATAATATGTTGTCCTGATGATTATCCCAGATTATTAAGAGATTGAAACACGATTTACTCACACTCTGACCTGTTCTATTGTACATAAACGTCATGATAGGGTGCAGAAGTGTTTTTCTGTTTAAATAAGTGACCCTGATTTCTTGTACCTTTACAGGTCACAATTTGTTTTTCTTGCCTATATATCTATTGTTTTGTCTATTTAACCCCTGTTTTATAACTACCCCATTGGGGGTGTAGTCCTTGCTTTATTTTTTTTTACCTTTCTAATATTATTTATCGTCATTGGAACGAATATTGAGGACTATTATGTTTCTCTAAATATTGTATGTACATTAATTACCTAGGGACCATTGCTCACCGTATTTAATGTTGAAACCTCTCAGGACATGGCAAGTCACACAGCTCAACGCTGCATATAGGAAGACACAAGATGATGAAGGAGCATAAACATTAATTGCTCCGTACCATACTAGCTGGTATAAAGATAGTGCTTATCATCAAGAGGCAGACTCCTTTTAGCAAGACTGACATCACCTCTATGAGTGCATTGCACTCTTCTGCATGAATTGCAGTATATTTGTTTTGGTAGGACAGCAAAGTACCCTAGCCAGGGACTAGTTCTTGACTACATAAGAACAAGTGTGCAAAAGGAAGTAGTAATTTGTTTTCTTTATGGATCCATGTTTTGATGCCCCTTTTTCATGTTTTTTGCCCAATTCTCAACAATTTTTAAAAATAGTTAAAAAACAGTTTTTGTTAGAACCACCTTTCTTAATTAAATGATAGTGAGAGACATGTTGTTGTTTGTCATGTCTGTCTATGCCTTTTTTATACATACTTATAGTGCACCAAAGCAGGCTACAATGACCATTAAAGCCCTACTCTACTAATACTGGTCCAACCTGAAGGCAAACACTTATAACAAGGGATTTTGGACTCTAATAGCTAGAGAAGCCTGCTACTGCAGACTATAGAGGTATAATAATATCCTACTTTTTGATAATAAAATGTCCTTCTGTATCTTTGTAGCATGTGTAGTAGCTTATACCGGCCATGAAAGGCCCACTCCAGAGTAAAGGCCCAAACCTAATCTGAGTACTTATAACAAAAGAGTGGGCCTTTAATAACCACTATAGGCCTTTGGTCATGACAGCGTGGTGTTGGGCACAGGGTCTGGCATGATGTTAGGTCCCATACCTAATTCTGATAGGTAGCAAACACCCCCCATGCCACATGACCAAAGGCTCTACATGGCGGAGGGTTGCACGCAGAGTTTGCCGCGGGCCAGGGTTTGCACTCAACTCCATATGGTCATGTGTAGCGTGGTGTTGGGCACAGCAGGCCAGATCCTATGTCCAACCCTTGTTTGTGACCAACCCCCACTGCTTATGGCTAAAGCTAACATCTGATGGGTAAACAACCCCCTGCAACTCACAGCCTCTGACCGTGCCCTGAGCCCAACCACTCACTGGCAGCCTAAATGCCTCATACCTTTACCTCACGTCTATCATCCTTATTCGTTAAAAAGTATTTTGCTGTACTCTGGTACTCCCACAGTACAATGCTCAAGAGTCACCCCACACTTGTGCAAAATCATGCAAGCTTTAGATGTAAAGCTTGCATGGTCTTGCTGTACCAAGGCTTCCACATTTTAATCTTGCGGGGGTCCCTCTATGCCCGCCCAGAATCGCTAGGTGTCAGAGTACCTCTACTCTGCACTATATGTTTTTACAAATTTATTTGCAGGACACTGTCTGGGGTCCCGTGGCCTGTAATGATGGTCTCAACATTTTTTTTCATGTTGTGGCCAGCAAATCTGGGGGCTTGGTCCAGCATGACAGGTAACAGTCCAGAGGGATCCAAAGGAGTGACAGGAAAAAAAAGTCTCTCAACCAATTAGTTTGCTTAATTTATTTAAATTTACAGTACTGTTAAAGTACCCTAGTGCTTCCGCAGGGCCAACTGCCATGATATAGTTATTTTTTATCCCTTCATGACCACCCATAGCATATCAGTAGGGCTGGACGGAACTCGCAGAATTCCACAGAGTTACAAATTAACTCCTTGAGATTCTCCAAAATTTTGTGAAAGGGCAAATATTGGCATTTCTCATTGTGATTGAAAGCTGGGAGCTCATTCTGTGTTGAAAAAAACAGCACAAACAGCACTGCATGGAGCACCAGAGGGCCAAGCTTCTCAAGCTGATTTTGCTGCTGCTTAAGTGGTTTTCTACTTGAGAGGCAGCTTTCTGACCTCTCATGACCTCCTGCATTGGAGAAATCCTGCAGGGTGCACTCCTAGTAACCGAACATTATGCTAGAGGATTCCAAATCTCATTCAGGCTTGACAATTTACTGTTTCCGAGACATATGTGGAAAAAAAACTCTGCCAAGGTTGTCAGAATTTGACCAGAACTCTGCATTACAAGAGGAATGTGAAGAGCCGAAATTCTACCACAAATTCCGCCAATTCCACCAGCTTAACAGCTGAACTGATTTACATTAACACAAAATCCCAAAGATCAGTAAAGATCTAACTTTCTGGCAAATTTTGTGTTATTTTGTTCAGCTGTTTTTCTGTATCACTGCTATGATTAATGCAATAATACCTTTTTCCCCTAGTGTGTGTGTTTTGGATCATATTATTTTGTACTTCATAGAGCCCTTTGATGGGTGAGATTTTTTATTTAACTTAATTTGTATGTTTCCAATCCAGTTGTCTGGTGTCTATGCTGCCCATTTCAATTTATAATTTAATGACTGTTTTGCCATTGGTTGGATCTGTCATCAAATCATCATTGTTTAGTGATCATTAAGAAATGCCTAAGAGTTTTGCTTTTATCTACTATACTATCTATACTATTACCACATTTCTTCCTTAGACATGTTAAAACATTATTTTATTTTCTACAAGCTACCTAGTTTTTATTATAGTAGATGTTTATAAAAACGTTTCATCATTGTTTGCACACTTTCCTGTTTTTGTCATTGCAGTAGATGCACAAAAAGATTAGTCCTGGTTTAATCCCTTTCAATGTGACCAATTTTGTCTCTCTGTTTCCTCCTCTTTTATTTTTTTTACTATGTTAATTGCACAAAACCTTAGTTGTAGCCAATCATTTTCATGTTTCACTTTAAATGCCTTACCACTAGATAGTTTCTAGCATTATTTATGATGGCTGTAGTAATTCACATGTTGTGTTCCCACATAATTCAAGTTGTATTGGCATGTCAACATATATAATAAAAAATAAATTGTACATGTCCCTTTCTTGTCTACAGTTACTATATGCAACTTAACATACTTTACAATGATTTCAAATCCCAATTTCTTTCTGACTCTTTAACCATCCTGAGGTGTGCTCTTCTTTAAAATGGTTTTCTACTAATTTATCTTGAATATTTTTGCCTCTCCGGAAGGTCACTGCAAGTATAGTATCTAGAGATTTATATACCATTGAATTACTCTTTAAGATATACCAATTACTTCTTAAAATGATTTTAATTTGCTTAGCTTCTTTTGGGAAGCTCAGTATCATTCTTACTTTATTCTTACCTACTGTTGTATCCTTTGCAGTTCTTTACTTTTTCACTAACACGTCTTGTTGATTATGAGTATGTTCTGATGCTCATCAAGACCATTTTTCAAATGTTTTAATTGAGCATCCTCTTTGCATAAACAATATTTTGTCTGTGTGTTCAATTTCTCCGATTATCTACAAAGTGAACAACTTTTTTTTTCCTTGCAAACTTACCATACAGGATAATGTTTTTTAGATTCTCCTGATGGAAGCAATTCAATTACAAGAAATGCTAAAAACATTGTTTGACATTTCAAAGTTGTTGATTCTTCATTAAAAATGTCAGTGACCCAGAAAGGTTATTTGGTTGTTTGTAATTTCAGAGGTAAAAATGAAGTTGTGATCTTTTTGATTTAGTATTAAGTGGTAATTCCTTTCTTGTCACAACTTAGCTCTTCATCAATATATCATAACCTAATTATATTGTTTCTAAGATTTCTTTGCTTTTTACTCATGCCTTGACTTTTTCCAGTCATCCAATAGTGAGATTTGAAGAGCTTGGACAAATAGATACCCCCATTGATTTCCCAAAGTTCTGTCTGTAGATCTCTTGATGAACAGAAAAGGTTTAACTTCTGGCTGAAAGCTAGTCCCCACATTCAACACCACTGTAACCAGTCAAATGGCATGTGCAGCAGGGATTGACTGTCCACTAAGAAGTGGGTGCAGTGCCTGGCCAAACGTATCATGTTGCCATGGACATTTGGGTGTTGTGCCTACAGAGTGTTGAGTGTAGGACGGGACATAAGATAGAACATGCAACCAACTGGTGTTGCATAAAAGCTGGAGGCCATACAGTAAATACATTGGCTGCCCATGGTAGGTTAACTGCAGGGGATGGTCGGAGACCATGCCATGCGAATCAGGGAGGATTAGGAACAGGGTCTGACCTCATCAACATCTTGGCTCAATGCTGAAGGTCATGCTCTGCAGGTGTTATCCACCCTCTATAAGTTGGATGAAGGGGATGGCCAGAGGCCAGGCTCTGAAGTCAGTTCCTGTAGAGAACTGAAGACATTTGCATTGGTGAATGCCTGACTGCACAGGGTGGGGTACAAGGACTTGAGGCTATTGCCTATGGCCAATTTCTCTGTGAACTCCTTTTAACTATACAAAGCAAGTATTTCCACCTATGGAGTGATGGGCATAGAGCCTGGCTGGAGGTCATGTCATATGGTAAACCCATGCTATGCAATGCCAAATTTTGTGTGCTATAATCGTAGTGGGCTAAGGAGGGTTGGACAACAGACCTGGTTACAGGGCAGGCCCTGCCTCCAACCAGAGCTGTACACAGCTGAAGGCCATATGCAGCTGGGAATAAGTGCCAGTGGAGGCCTGGGCACAATACAAAAAATGAGATATTCACCTAGAAAACACACAGTTAAAGTGAAATTATGGTTACAAATTGAAACTGAAACAAGACTGAAAGTTGTAGGCTATGCTTGGGAGCAAAATCCATAACTCAAACAACAGCTATGCAAACCAAAATTTACATGCAGAATGCAAAGATCCTGACTTTACAATATTTATATCAATTTGTAAAAATACCTAAACATGAAATGTAATTAAACAGCAACACTTATACAAGCCAATTGATACTTCAATCATATTAATTCCTGGAAAAGTGTAAGAGCAATGTAATGTGTAGTCTTCTGTGTAAGATGATCTACTACATTTGTAACTGTACCTTTTTCATTAATGTTGGTGTCACAAGTACTATAATTGTTGTGAAAGTTAACCGAAATAAGAAGGGTGATTTATTTACAGGCTGTTGACCCTCCTTGTGATCATAATATGTCTCTTCCTTATATTTTTCCAATTCCTTGTTGTTAAAGAAGGGTGATGACTACACTCGTGCAAATTACTCTTTTTTTTTTTATTGAGCAGAGCCAAAACGGAAACAGTCATTATTTACACATCACAAAACATTTTGCACTGTAAATAAATCACATCCTGATTAAGCACATAATAAATACATATAGCAGCCAAAACAAAAAAAAAAAGACCCCATTATCAAATTAACAATCAGCAAAATAATCCCAGACCCTCGAACATTTCTTAGTTGCCCACACCCGCTTAGCATAAGCTTCTTCAAAACATTTTGTATGTTTCATTTTATTCAACCATTTGTCAAATAACGGTATTTCCAATGATCTCCAGTTTTATAAAATCAATGAACAGGCAACCAACATAGTGATAGCAAGAAAACGTCCCTGAAATTCGGGGAGTATAACCTCCTTACTACCTATGCCGAACAGAGCAGCTTCTACTGAAGGTTTATACATTTTCCTAAACGTGCCACTAAAATATGCATATATTTTTTCCCAAAAAACCTTTAATTTAGGGCAGAAAAAAAAATATGTCGCCATCCCCCTGCTGCTATTACCACAGTGAAAGCAACTATTTATCACCTCTGGATACATTTTATTTAGTGCTTCTGGAGTATAATATACCATCCATTTGTCAAAAAATGCCATTCTTTTATAATTAGCAGCTCTCAAAACCTTATTCCCTAAAGATGAGATCTTTTGCCATTCCTGATAAGAAAAAATACATTGAGTATGAGCTTCCACTTTCTCCAATATCTTTAGTACCAAAGGAGATTCATCTTGATAATTCAATAAACAATACCAATTGCCCACTCCAGATAATCTCGCAACATATAGTGCAGAAGCAATTTTACCAGGAGGGATGTTAAAAATATAATTATACTTTTTTAAGAAATTAATAATTTGGATGAATTAAAAAAAAAGAAGGTTTATTGGGACCCAGAATTCAGCCTGAACTTCTTCCCAGGTAATCAACCTGCCCTGAATGCCCAATTGATTCAAACCCCCCAGACCAGAATCGTTCCATTTTTTCAATTGAGTAGAATGAATATATAAACCTAGATCTCGACACTCGATCCTTTTGTTTAAAAACGATACGCAATCGATTTGAAAAATCTAATAATGTTTTATATCGAGTTCTCTTTGGGAGTTTCGAAGTCTTTAAAAAAGTAGGGAGTTGAGTTCCGGCCTCTTGGATCATCTTGCTGATAAAAAAATTATCGACCTGATAAGGTTTAGACAACAAACATGCTACATAATCAAAAAGTGATGCATCATAATATAAACGAATATTTGGAAGTGCCAACCCCCCCAACTGATTATCTAATTGCAGAATAGGGAGCTTAACTCTAGCAGTCTTTTTATTCCACACAAATGATCTAATCATAACATCGATTCCTTTAAAAAAACTGACGTTGACCTTGACCGGGATATTTGTAAACAAAAAAATCAAAAGAGGTAAAATAGACATCTTAATTAATGCCACTCGTCCTATCAAAGTCAAAGGAAGATTAGACCATTTATTCAACAAATTCTGAATCTTTATACTGGTGTCTTCATAATTATTCTTAAGAAATTCCCCATAATGACCTGTAACATATATTCCCAAATACCTAATAGGATCCGTTTTTCTTACCTGTTGTTTTAATTCTTCTGGAAGGCATGCCAGCCCAGAATTTAGCATTCAAATTTCAGTTTTGGAAGGATACATTTTATTGCCCCCTATTTGTTCGAATTTCCTGAATTCCGCCAATGTTGACTGTAAATTTTACTTTTCTGTATCTAAATATAAAATCGCGTCATCAGCAAAAAGTTTCAGTTTTGCTAACCTTTGATAGGGGCTCTAATATTCCTATTGGCTCGTAATCTAATAGCAAGAGGTTTGATAAAAAAAAGTAAACAAAAGAGGTGATAAGGGACAGCCTTGCCTGGTCCCACGGTTTATCTTTATTAACCCCGCTTGATCCCCATTGACTATAATCTGAGCCTGTGCCTCCTGGTAAATATTTTTAATCATAGTTATTACAAATGATGGAAAACCAAACCTAAAAAAATGCATAAAATAATGAATCCCAATTAACTAAATCAAAGGCCTTTTCTACATCTACCATCATAATACAAGCAGGAGTCTTATTCACATTAAAAAAAATCAAGAGCTTGGATCAAAAAAGCGGGTATTAGTCGACATCATTCGGCCCGCAATAAACCCCGTTTGATCCCCATGAATCACTTCCTTAGCTGCAGTAGTGAAACGCTGTGCCCAAATCTTCATAAAAATTTTATAATTGGTATTCAATAAACTGATTGGACGGTAAGAAATCAAATTGTTGGAGGGTTTACCTTTTTTTGCAAAGCTAACTACTATCGCTTTTTTAAATTCAGGAGACACTGCCCCACCCATTTTAATATAATTAAGCCTGGGCGTTGAACTACGCTCCATTCGCGGAGCTTGCGAAGTTTAGGCAACTTCGCGATTCACGTAGAGTGCGAAGTTGCATATTGCTACGCAATCTAGCGCGATTCTGCGAGCGCCAACTTCCTTTTCTGTCTGTTCGCGAGCGCCACGAGATTTATAATATGGCTGTCCAAGCCAGCGAGTGTGTGCGAACGCGAACATGTCATTCGGGCGCGCGAGCTGACTTCCGGCGGCTGTCTTGGTAAGATCGCGATCCCGAACATGCAAAAACTACAATCTGGCGAAGAATATCTCGCGGTCTTCATAAAACCTTCTCTAAAATGATCATTTTGCTCAGAAAAACTCCCCAGATTGTGATTTTGCTGGAGTCTTTTGTGTAAGGAGGAGTCCTTTAATTTTTTTAACTCTTTTTTTCAAGAGGAAGGAAGTGCCCCTGAGTCTACAATTTCCTGTTCCTATCCAGCAGGCTCCTCCCAGTGCTTTGTGCATGTGCTGTTCACTTTCATTTGGATTTGGAGCTGGAAGGATCACTTTTTGTGTCTGTCTGCTGCATCATACCATTGGATTGGATTTATTTGAGGACTTTTTGATTTGAGATTTAATTTACTACAAGTAAGTTGGAGAATTGGTGTGTTTGTTTCATTGGGGCTTGTATTACCTACATTTTTCTGGGTTTTTCATTGTTTTTTAAAATTATTGTTGTGGCGGGTGGCCTGTGCATTCAATAGGGGCCTAGTTGTTTTTCTCTGCAATTTCAGCCAGTAAGGTACCCATGGGTCCATGTTTCATGGTGTCTGTAGAATTTTCAACATCATGTAGGGAATGGATGGCATAGGATTATTTGAAATGCTAAATGTGGCTGTGGTGTATTTCACTGTTGGTGTGTGTGTGTGAAATACCTTTGTTGGATGTGTGTGCTTGATGTGTAACTTCTTTCCAATCCTTTCGTAGCCCTGTTGATTTTCATTTTTGTATTAAAGCTGTGTTGTTTAGCAGGCCTCCACGGTCCGGTCATATATTATAGGCCTGCTTCAGTTCATTGTTTTCCATGGCCTGTTGTGACTGTGAGTGCCCATGTGACTTGTGGCAATTCTGTGGTGGTAGTTTAGTATTGTGTGCTTCTTTTTCCATAAAGGCCTGCATTTCTTTTCTTTGTTCCCCTTGGCTTATGCTTGTTGTTGTTGTGTCCTCCTGGCCATGTGTGTGGCGGCCATTTTGTGAAGGCAGGCATTGTGCTTTTGCCATAGGCTTACATTGACTGTTCCAAGCTTGTGGCCTAGTCTGCCAGTAGGCCCAGAGGTAGTCAGCCTCAAATCTTTGGTCCGTTAATTAAATTTACAGTTTGTGTTGTCTGTTGATTTTTTTTTACACCATGGATGGCTTTGGATTTTATTGCAAAAGGTGTTTTTTTGGGGTAGAATAGCATTTTTTGGGTGTGTGTTAAATAAAGAGGGCTTTTTAGCCAGTAGGTAACCCTAGGGACAACGCGGACTTACAGTTTTTGTCATTTACGTGCTCTAAATATGCGTGTTCGTGCACGCGATAAAGCCTTTTTGTACAGTTCGCGATCTCGAACACGCAGCATTTGCAATCTTGCAAACAATATCTCGCGAGCAACATAAATCCTTCTCGAAAACGCTTTTTTTGTGCATTTTGCTAAAAAAACTCCTCAGGTTGTCATTCAGCTGTAGGTTTGGAGCACGGAGAAGCTTTTATTTTTTGGAAAATATTTTTATGAGAGGAAGTAAGTTCCACAGACACTGCAACTTCCTGTTCATGTCCTTTGAAATCACTTTTTGGTTATTTGTGGTGGGTGGCCTGAGCATGTGTGTGGCGGCCATTTTAGGAAGGCAGGCATTGTGCTTTTTCCATAGGCATACATTGACTGTCTTCCATTTCTTGTTGTTGTGGGTGTGTGGCGGCCATTTTGTGGAGCCATCCAAGCAGTGTGCTTGCTTTTGCCATTCTGTTCCCAGCTTGTGGCCTAGTCTGCCAGTTGGCCCAGAGGTAGTCAGCCTCAAATTTTTGGTGCGTTATTTAAATTCACAGTTTGCGTTTTCTGTTGATTTAATTTTTTACACCATGGATGGCTTTGGATTTTATTGCAAAAGGTGTTTTTTGGGGTGGATTGGCATTTTTTGGGTGTGTGTTAAATAAATAGGGCTTTTTAGCCAGTAGGTAACCCTAGGGATTCAGCTCGCGTACGTTTGGTAACTCTGCACAGCGCGACAACGCGGACTTACAGTTTTTGTCATTTTTGCGCTCTCAATATGCGTGTTCGCGCAAGCGATAAAGCCTTTTTGTACAGTTCGCGATCCCGAACACGCAGCATTTGCAATCTGGCAAACAAAATCTCGTGAGCAACATAAATCCTTCTCGAAAGCGCTTTTTTTGTGCATTTTGCTAAAAAAACTCCTCAGGTTGTCATTCAGCTGTAGGTTTGGAGCATGGAAAAGCTTTTATTTTTTTGAAAATATTTTTATGAGAGGAAGTAAGTTCCACAGACACTACAACTTCCTGTTCCTGTCCTTTGTAATCACTTTTTGGTTATTTGTGGTGGGTGGCCTGAGCATGTGTGGGGGCCATTTTGTGGAGGCAGGCATTGTGCTTTTTGCATAGGCCTCCAAGCTTGTGGCCTAGTCATACAGTAGTCCCATTGGTACTACTCATCAATCATCACGGGTGCATGGAATTTAAACAACTGTTTTTGTGTTGTGCGTTAAATTTCAACATCATGTATGGCTTTGGATTGAATTGTAAAATGTGGCCTTTACTTTTTACGGGGGTAGATTTCACTTTTTGGGTGTTGTAAATGAATGCCTTTAGTTTTTGTGTATATGTTCGTTGTTGTTGCTCCCTGATGCTGCATCCATCCCATAAGATGCACACATTTTTATTTAGGGCAAACAGGCTAGACTACATTTATATTTTTGTTCTTTGCTATTCTTCTTCCTGAGTGTACACAGTACAAATACAAAAGCATCCCTGGCCTTGTCAGTCTCTTAATGGCTGGCTCTACTGTTGTTGTTCACTGACTTCATAAAATTTAATAATTGTGACCACCCACCAGACACTAATAAGTTATATATTATATTATGGATCTTTTGACTGATGTTCTTCTGGCTTTTTTGCTTTTAGGTGCACAAAAGACAGAGGAGGTGTGTCATCATCATCCACCGTTGTGGTGCCAGACCGACGTCCTGCTGCTGTACACAATGTGACGTGTGAGTGACCTGACCAGGCATCTCTGCAACTTGTGCAACTGAGTGCTGTTTTGACATCTGTTGAAGATGCCCCCAAAGAAAGCAGGCAGCAGGTCCTCCGGTACCAAGAAAGTTGCCATGGAGAAGAAGGAACAGAAGAAGATGGAAGTGTTATTTAAGTCTGGTGTGCCTCCCAAAACCTTTTTTGGTACACCAAAAATGACGCCTGCAGCAGCGGTGTCGGGGGGCCAAGATGGGGGCAGCACCTCCACATCAGTGGGCCCAACCCACCGACCCAGGCCGAAGCAGATGAGTGTGGAAGAGGTAGCCAGCCTTATGGTGGAAAGCAGTGATGCTGAGCCTGAACTAAACTTATTGTTATCTCAAAGTAGTACACAATCAACGCAGGAGGGAACACAGCAGATAAGTGGTCAACAGCCGCAGCCACTGCCCGCAATAGTAGCTGTTGTTCCTCCCGAAGTAGGGACAGTTCAGGAAATTGAGTCTCATGCAGAGGAAGAAGAGGAAGCCACTCCTTTAGAAGTTCCATTGGCTTCCAAGTCCCCAGCAAGGAAAAGGAGGGTTAGTACATCAAGTTCTTCACCAAGCCCCCCTTCTGATGATCTAGATGCCACTTGGAAGCCACAAACTGAGTCTGAGAGGGAAACACATCACAAGAGCAGGCATGGGAAAAGGAAGGTTCCAGAAAGCCTTACACTTATGTATGTTGATGTAGAAGAGCAGGATGATGATGATGATGATGATGAGCCAGTCATCACAAACATCACTCCCAGGCCTGAGAAGATGGAGACCGACATTTTTACACTATCCAAAATGGCTGCGAGGGATGTAGCACGCATACCTCCAACACAGGTAACACCAACACGACCTCCAGCTTCCATATTTACAGTAGCAAAGGGCCGGCAGCGTCCTACATCCAGCACAAGCACCACCTCAGCAGAAGTAGGTAGTAGTACTGCACAGAGTCAAATTCAACACACACCCTCCAATTCATCCGGCATTGGAAGTGGGAGTGGCACCTCCAGCAGGAGACAAAAGTTAAGCTCCCCAGTGTGGGACTTCTTTACGGTTAGCGGAAAGGAGGAGAACATTGCTATATGCTCCGTTTGTCATACCTCTGTTAGTCGTGGTAAGCTTTGTACAAACTATGGTACTGGAGGCCAAATGACCCATCTGAAAAAACACCGCGGAATCCAGTGGGAGGAGCACCTTAGTCGCATCAAAACTGGAACCATTGCTGTTGGGCATAAACGAGTAGAAAGTCCGCTCACGGTGGAACAGGAAGAAGAGGGAGACATTCTCTGTGGTAGTGGTACACAAAGTAGCCCTGTCCCCAGCACTGTAGTGGTAACACCCACATCCTCAGCAACATCTCATTGGCACAAGAGTAAGAGTCAGCCTGAGATACCAAGGAGTACTGCTGGCCAAAAAAGTGCGACGTTGACCACAGGAAGGAATACCATGCGGCCTACCATTCTTAGCATGTTTAGTAGGCCGGAGGGGCAGTACGAACGCAACCACCAAATAGCACGTTTGTACAATGCAAAGCTGGCTAAAATGTTAGCACTGGACCTTCTCCCTTTTTCTTTTGTTGAAGGGGTGGGTTTTCTTGAATTTGTGACCACCATCTGCCCAAAATGGAAAGTTACAAGCCACTACTATTTCGCAAGAGTTGCTGTTCCAGCACTACATCACGACGTGCTGGAATTGCTTGGAAAAGCCTTAAAACAGAGTGCTGTTCAGAGTATACACCTGACAACAGACATGTGGACCAGTTGCCAAGCCACTGATTACATGTGCATCACTGCACACTGGGTCTCTTTTTCGGGTGTTAAAGATAAGATAGCTGACGGTGTTGTTGACACCGCTGAGATTTTTAAAGACACTCGCAAACATGCAACTGTAGCCATGTTTGCTATGGAGAAATCTCATACTGCTGCAAACATTTTGGATGAGTTTAACAGCAAGGTGTTTGAGTGGCTGTGACCAAGAGGGCTTACCATTGGTTTTGTTGCCATGGACAATGGCAGTAATGTAGTTAGGGCCATGAAAGATGGGGGCTATTTCAGGGTGCCATGTTTGGCACACTGCATTAACATTGTTGTTCAGGACTTTCTGAAAAATGAAAGCAAAGTCAGCAGCTTACTGACCTGCAGAAGAATATGCACACATTTCAACCATTCTTTTAAAGCCCGGAAGCAGCTGAGGGTCATTCAACGTGAGCATAAAATGCCAGTCAAAGCACTCATCCAGGAGGTGCCAACACGTTGGAACTCAACGTATTACATGCTTGAGGGTCTGTTTGAGCAGTACTTACCACTTAATGCTTATGTCATGAAAAGGTCAGGGGATCCTACTGTGAAAGGCATGACAGTTGAGATGGCCCAATGGGACCTCGTCAAATGCCTGACAGAGATGCTACTTCCTTTTGAGGTCTTCACACGTGAAGTGAGCAGGGTGGACTGTATTATGGGCCAAGCTATCCCATTGTTGTACATGCTAGAGCAAGAGCTGAAGGAGGTGTTAGAAATGTACGCAGGTGTGGATGACAAAGTAGACGCATATTATCTGGAAGACATCTTAGTCTCTCACTTATCTGACAATACAAGGATTCAAAATAACAGTGTGTCACATCCACATTACATTACTGCCTCAATTTTGGATCCACGTTACAAATTATTGCTGCGCAGTAATTAAGTAATTCCTTTTTCAGAAGTGGATGTTGCCCAGTACAAAACTTTGATAGCTGAGGAAGCTAGTGACTTTGAAAACGAAAGGATCTTAATTAGAGGCCCGCCCCCCCAGGGCAGAAAAAGTACTGCAGGGCATCCAGAATCAAGTTCTACTTCAGAGGCCAAGAGCAATGCGTTTGCCTCCCAGCAGTCAACAACACTGCCAGCAATAACATCAACAGCACCAACAGGATCATCAGGCACATTAAAAAAAAACAGCAGGTGATTGGTTTCTACGGAAAGGGTATTGTACGTCCATGACTGATGCAAAGGCAAAGGAGGCCCAGGAAATCAGAGCACCCCTGAACATTGAGCGGATTGTTCAGGCCTATCTAGATGACACAACAGAGGTCTTCATGTAGCAAAGCCCATTGGTGTATTGGTATGGGAAAAGAAGCCAATGGCCAGTGCTCAGCAGGCTGGCGATAAAGTATGTGGCTTGCCCTGTTGCAAGTGTCTCTTCAGAGCGTGTTTTCAGTGCTGCTGGTGCCATTGTTACTGTCAAAAGACCAGTCTCTCGCCCAAAAGCGTTGAGAGGTTAACCATGATCAAAATGAATCAACACTTTATACCACCGGAGTACAAACTACATGAATCACAGCAGGAAGAGGAGAGCGACTTCGATGACACAAGTAGTGGGTTGTTAGACGTACTTCTGTCCGAACCACCAGAGTTTGAGGACAAGCTCCTCTTCCCTGACAACTAGGCTTTCAAATTGTTCTCCCTTCCTTTATTTGTGTGTGACTGTGTATCTGTTTTTCTGGTTCAAAATCTAATCACAGTCTCCTCTTTTTATTTCCCTATTGGAGTTGCACGTCTGTGCATAACTGTCCACTCCACTCCTCAGGGTCCTGCTCCATCTTCCTTACTCTCCGTAAGTACATTTCAAGCAAGCCAGACATTGGCTGGAGATGTAGAATAGTACAATACATAATGCCTCTAACAGTCCCTGCATAAGAAGTGAAACGTGACTGCAGCTATATTCCATTTTGTTTCCAAGCCGAAATAAACTCATCACAGACTGCCAGAAGGCTAGGCAGGCATCAAATCAGACAGCCAAAGAGAACACCAAGACAGGTAATGAGTGATTATTGTGAATGATGGTGGCATGCATTGCATTGGATGCTGGCTGACTACGAATATGTCGAGTCGGTATGCCTCAAATGGGGAGGTGGGAGTGTTGGGGGTGGGAGGGGGTAGAGGGAAGGGCAGAAACAGGGATGGGTATTAAGTAAAAAAAAAAAAAAGCATTTCCGGAATTGGATATGAAAAAAAGCAGCTAACTGTGATCAATGAAAGAAAGGTTAGACTCTCTCCTGAGAGATATAAGGGTATGAGACTGGTTATTCATCGGCCTTGGGTATGCAGTACAAAAATCCAATGGGGAAGATAACATTATGGTCTTGGAATGTGGCTGGATTGAATGATAGGGTTAAGCGGAGTCATTGTGCCGAAATCATTAGGTTAAATTCTATAGATATAGTTTGTTTGCATGAGACCCACATTCCTTGGGAAAAATGAGAGCTATTAAAGGTTGGTGGCTATAACATATTGGCCTGTACATCCCAGACGTCCAACATTCGTGGAGTATCAATCCTTGCTAAATTATCATTAGGGCTAGCTAAGCGCAAAGCAGTCGACACCCTGGGGAGATGGGTCATAGTAGAGCTTATGTCAGAAATCACGATATGTTCGGTATATGGGTCAAACCAGGATGACCAACGAATATTTGAGGACTTAGAGATAGAGCTTGCTACCTGGCCAAACTCCCTAATTTTCTGTGGAGATTTAAATATCTCCTTAGAGGTTGGGAAGCAAAGCCGGGATGGATACTCTGGTCGGAAACCTCGAGTCTACCGGGCTTTAAACTATCTTAGGAACAGCCACGGTCTGGTGGATATTTGGGAATGAAAAAATCCTTCTGACCCGGGCTACACGTATTTCTCCTGTCCGCATAATAAATATGTCAGGATTGATTATTTTTTTGGTACAAGAGATTTACTAGCAGAGGCAGTGATAATGAAACTTCCTAAATTAATATCAGATCATAATCCTCTGACTTAAGAAATTGCAGTAGCCAATATTAAAAAACATCGGACCAGGTGGACGTTTGATAGAACGCTCCTTGTTAACAAAGATTATATCGAATTTATTAAGGATTGGACACATAAGTATTTCGATATGAACCGTTTTAGTGCAAGTAGGGGGGCTGTCTGGGATTGCTTTAAGGCAACCCTTAGAGGTGAAACTATCAGTTATACCGCCAAATTAAGGAAGGAGCAGAAAGATAAGAATCAGCAAATTCTACGGGAGTTGGCTAGAGCGGAAGAAGAACATATTTTTGCTATTACCCAGGGACAGGATGTAGTCCATATACAATATCAAATATTAGTATTAAAAACAGCATTGAATAGCTGGCTAACTCAAAGGTCCGCAGAAGCGTTTCAATCACATCGAAATGGCTCGTATGAAAATGGAGAGTTGGTAGGTAAAAGATTAGCTCTACGGACCGAGCAGAAGATCTCTCTAAATGTAATACCCTCTAATAAGTGTGACGGACAAGAATATACAGATCCAGAGGCTATTATAGATTGCTTTCAAAGGTACTATCAAACCTTATATCAAGATGATATTAGAAAAAACTCCGTAGAAGTCAGGCAGGCCCTTTTAGAACTGACTACAGGTACTGAATTTGAAGGGGGGTTAGATCAGACAATGAGAGGAGAGTTAGAAAGAGAAATAACATCAGAGGAAGTTCATTTAGCCCTGCTAGGGATGGCCTCAAGTAAAGCTAGAGCTCTATAAAATCTTGGGAACAATAATTATGCCCCTCTTATTAGACCTGTTCAAGGGAGTGCAATATAATGGGATCTCTCCGGAGTCGTGGGATGAGACCGATATAATAGTATTTTCTAAGAAAGGTAAGCCGGTTGATAATCCTTTGTCTTATCGACCAATCTCCCTGATTAACTCTGACTCTAAATTGTATGCAAAGGAACCACCGATCATACCCGTAGAGTTAGCACTCTCTTTGACATTATGTCCGGGACGGGGGGGCCAGATGGCTATGATCCTCCTTGATGCCGAGAAAGCTTTCGATCGGGTGTCCTGGGAGTTTTTATGGGAGATTCTCGAATTAAACAAATTTGGGCCCCAATTTATCAAAGCAATTAGAGCCATGTATCGCCAACCCAGGGCCCGATTGCAACTCATGGGGAAAGAATCCAATGTTATAAATGTTTCAAGAGGGACAAGGCAGGGCTGTCCCTGCTCACCGATTCTGTTTGCTCTTTACATTAATCCCCTGCTGATTAAATTATTAGAAAATCAGAATATTAAACCAATAGTTACAGGGGGTTTTGAAACCAAAGTATTGGCATATGCCGACGATGTGGCAGAATTAACCTCAAATCCAGCTGAGGCCTTAGCAGAAATAGTCAAAATCGCTGAGAGGTACGGGCTTTTTCTGGATATACTCTGAATGAAGGAAAAACAGTCGTTTTGTGTACTGATAATATCTGTTTTAATGATCCAAGAAAAACAAACACCGCTATCTATTTGGGAGTTTCCTTAAGTGCTAATATAGTAGAAATTAATAGATGCAATTATGACCCCTTGATTAAATCTATCGGGGATGATTTAAGGAGAGTTAATGGGTTACATTTATCGATCATTGGGAGGGGTAACTTTGTTAAAATGACAATGCTCCCAAAGATCTTGTACTTATTCCGAGTGATACCTCTAGCCCTAGAGGATAGTATTCTAAAAAAATTGGAATTAATGTTTTCTAATTTCATATGGCAATATGGAAAAGTTAGGAGAGCAATGAAATATTTGGCTTTACCACATGATAGAGGCAGCTTAGCAATCCCTAATATTACTTTATATTATTGGGCGGCGCTTCTTCACCAAATGGCTACCTTATTCATTACCGGTAATAGCTATGGAACTGAGGAAAGGCAAAAAATCCCGTCTATTTACGAACTTTCGATTGGGAAGAAAGCTCCAGGGCTCCTATTAAAACAATTGGAGCCTAGTAACTACACAAAAGTTACATTTAAAGTAATCCGGGGAGCATGGAAAATATGGAAACAAGTCTCTAGATTTATGGTAATTCCGAAGTTCAATAGATATACACCCTTGTGGCACTCATCGTTGTTATCGCCTCAGATTAATGATGATATGGGAAAGAAATGGGAAAGGATGGGTGTAATAACAATAGGAGATTTTTTGGGGGAGGACAAGATTTTCACTTTTCAACACTACAGAATGTATTTGGTATTCCTGACAATCAGTATTTTAAATTTGCTCAGATTAAAAGCATCCTTATGTTAAGCATCCCCGAGATCAAGCTTAATAAAATTCCACTCCTAGATAATATATCTAGGAAAACCATTAGAATTAGGAACCTGTATAGCCTACTTCTTGATAATTCGCCAGATGATCTGGAAATAAAAGAATCTACTGGGCTTGGAAGCTTGTTAATCCCAATGTTGATCTTTATACTTGCCTCTCATTAACTTCCAAAATACTTTTGTCATCTAATTTAAAAGCACAACTTTATAAAACAATTTTTAATCTATATTACACACCAGCTAAATTATTCACATGGGGTAAAAGGTCAGACGATCATTGTCCTAGGTGTGGGCTAGGGCCAGCTACCCTGATACATATGTTCTATGACTGCGCTAAACTAACCGTATTAAAACCAGGTTTATCAAGGTATTGGGAGGAGGTATTCGGTCATAGAGTGGAAATTTCCCCTACCCTGCTAATTTTTGGCTATGATGACTCACTGGGGTCAAACCCAGCGGAGAAATTTTGTTTATTTTTGGGTACAGCTGTATATAGAATAATCCTTGCGGCAAGATGGAAAGACGCAGAACCTCCAACTTTCCAGATTTGGCTTGCCAGATTCCTGGGAATTTACAACCAAGAAAAGGCTATTTATGCGTGCAGGGGTAGAAAGGCTAGAATTCTGGGTCAGAGGGCTTGGTCCTGTATTACCACCTGGACCAGAAACATAAGGGGTTCACAAGAAGGCAATTAACAACATAATGTTTATGGATTAGCTTATGCTATTTGGATGTGGATGTATCATATTATTTTTTTTTATAAACATCTGCTGCTTGGTTATTACTGTTTATTACTGTCTGTACATTCTGGAACTGCCTAATAAAAAGAAACAAAAAAAAAGGATGCTGGCTGACTACGAATAATTGTGCATGAAGTAGAACTATACTAGGTTATTGACAAAGTAAAAGTGACTCAGGTGTGGTGATAGTTAATGTTTCCTTGTTGTTTAATAATAACCACATTGTACTCCTACCACTGCAGGTGCCGGCCAATATCCGTTGCAATTTTGTAATATGGAATATATTATAAACTTAATCAGTCACTACAGACTGAGTTGGTGTTGGAGAATACGTACCACACGGTCATCATCATGATGCTGCTGAGCATACTATCTTTGCACAGAGGTAGTTGGATCGGAGAAAATTGATGGAATAACTGCGTTTCATGGGCTGACTTAAAAGGTAAACAGTTTGAACAAGAACCACAGCAGACCTAGGCTAGATGTCCGTGTAGTGGGGTGGACTGGAGTAGAGTGTAGTGGTATGAGGGATAATGGCGCATTGATTGAGTCACTTCATTTGGAAAATGCTAGGTTGCTGAAGTGCATATGACATTTCTCTGACTTGGTCAAAATGTAAGTAAGGGGTAGGGTGCCTGGCCTGTGCCGCGGTTCTCCTGTTCTGTGGCTGTGCTGGCTCCTGAGTCCTGTCCCGTTGTTGTTGTACCTTAATTCTGTAGAGTAGACACTATGGGGCTCATTTATGAGCCCCTGCGTCACTTTTGCGCCGCCGGTGCGTCACTTTTTGTGACGCACCTGTGGCATAAAACATGCGCCATGTTGTGCCATATTTACAAAGTGATGCATCTAGGTAGATGCGTCACTTTGTAAACCCCTGCGCCACATTATACCTGCGCCAGGTATAATGTATGCAAGGGGGGCGTGTTGACGCAACAAAGGGTCGTAAAAGTGACGCAGTGAAATCTACGAGATTTCACTGCGCCACTTCTAGTGTGCAAAGGCGTCAATTTCTTGCGCCTGCCTCACAGCAGGCGTAAGACTGACGCAGGCCCTTTTACATGGGGCTTGCCCCATGTGAAAGGACACATTGCTGGAGTTGCGTCACTTTTGTGACACACTCCAGCGATGCGTCACTTTTGCGCCTACAGATACGTCAGAAATACTGACGTATCTGTGACTCCTTGCGACATGATGCGTCATACTGTAAATATGACGCATCACTGGAGTCGCAGGAAGGGCGCAGTGAAAAGTGGCGCATCACTGTTTTCACGCAGTGATGCGTCACTTTTCATAAATGAGGCCCTATGTATCCTATCCAAGCTGCCTCAGTCTGAAAGTGTTCTCTCCAGAGTGTTGTCTTCTCGTCTTGCACTCCACTGTAATTGAGTTTATTGTTTTAAATACAGTCATTTTTCAATACCCCGTTTGTTTTTCCATCTACACTTACAGGCCGGCCTTTAACCTGTGCTATAGTGGGAGAAACGACTCACACTTACCTTACCAATCCGCATCAGGCAGGCAGTGGTACCCAAGATTGATGTGCGGAGTGTCCATGGAAGGGAGGACCAAGAGGAATGACGAGAATTATGTAACTCCACATTTGGACCAGGATAATACAGTAACTTTAGTATCATTCATCATTCGTCTTTAAATTTATTTGATTGCTTTTTTCTCTTCAATCATTACGACTGTGTGTTGTGGTTTGTTTGGTAATTGATCCCTACAACTATTTTTTAATTTCCTTTGCTAGCTTGAAAAATAAAAGTAAGCCTGGTATAGCATGTAATTGGGTTCGGTCTGAGCTCTGAGGGCGGCAGACAGGCACGGCAAATTTCAATTTCTTCCCTGACTGTACTGTCTCATTGGGTAATAGTAGTTATAGTAAGTACAACTCATTATCATTAACCATCAAGTTCTCTTCCTCAGCATGCATGCATTTGCTTTTTCTCACTTTATACTTTGATTTCTTTGATAATGGATTATGTTCGTCTTACAAGATTGTGTTTTACTTTTGTTGTGTCCATGCATACTGTCTGTTTTTCTTTCTCAAACCTTTCCCAAAACCCCACTTCCCATCTATTCATCAATCCCTAACCCGCTTTCCCTGGGCTGTGTGATTTATATTGAGGTGTGATGTGATGACTACATTAAATGTTCCCCAATTGATCACACGCTTGCTGGGGCAGATGTGGTGAAAGCAACAGTAATTGACTTCCAACTAAGGCAGGGCAAGGATCTTCTTCTGCTTGCCCACCCATGCTGTAGTTTTCTTTGTGTTCTGTTCTACTACTCCTCCCACAGTCTCTCAGTCAAGTGACTTTCTATTTCTTTTTTCAAATGCTATTGCCAGTGTCTACTACTACCACCACAATAATGGCATCTTGTCTGTTAATTTGGGAAACCAACCATGCAGCCATCAGTGTGCCGAACTTCATCATCAATCACAGGTAAGATAAGTTTGGTGGGAGGTATGGACTAGGAGGAGAGACTGACAGTACTATTATGACAATTAAAAATAACTCAGTGAGGGGTACTGCATCTATCGGTTTGTGTGTTACAAAATCAAACACTGGCTGTGGGCATGCAGCAGCACGGAAACAAAGTAACAAACCATGTAACTTAGATTGAATTCGGAAAACTGTAACCCACCACAAAACATTAAATTCGTATAAGTAAATAGTAAATAGTACATAATTTAATATGTCCCCTAACAAAAATAAACTATCCCACTCTGACCTAACCCACCACCCTCCCTAATCCCAACCAATGTCCAAAACGAAACAAAAGTTGAAGAGTCCCAATGTCCGAAAGAATCCCCAACGCCCAAAAACCCACCCACCAACAAAAGGAATTAAAAAGGGTCAAATGACGAGGTCCTCTATTGTCGGCGGGCCTTAAGGTGTTTGTCCACCACGATCTTTACCCGCTCCTCCAGGTTCTCCTCTAAGCGGGCCATCCGGCGGAGCAGCTGGCGGCGAAATGCCCTGCAGTTACATGCAGGGTGGGGGGCAGCAGTGCTTCACATCGAGGCGCGGCGGCGGGCGGATGCCGGACCACGGCGCCGTGAAAGTGGAGGCAGGGCCTGACTGGGGACCGGGGCATTGGAGGAGGCTGCAGCTGCAGCCTCCTCCTCCTCCTCCGCCTGAGCCACCAGCCGGTGATAATGTTCGCAGATGGCCTCCAGTTTCCGGCGCCGGGCCCTAGCGGCCACCTCCTTCCTTGATGGTTTAGTGGATGTTGAAGGAGTATCTATATCAAGAAAGAAAAAGAACATGTTGTAGCCAATACTCTTAGCAAAACAGAAACAATAAAATCATTCAACACATAGTGTCACAGTATCACTAGCAAGCATAGTTCATAACATTTGTGATTTGGTGGTAAGTATCTCTACTCCTACTTCCTTGGACTTTAACATTTGTGGGAGTTTCCGACATTATAAATATAATCGTACTATTTACTCCGGTACACCACTCATGTTGTTCCTATCTGTAGTTTAGCCCAATTACATAACGTTGTTGTAGCGGGCATGCCAGCTCAGTCAGCTAAGCTTGCACCCAAGAGAAATAGATATGAGCCACATGATGCAGACTCACGTTAGTTTTATTTACTACTACTGTCTGTTACATGAGGGAAAATGGCATGCACAATTTCACTTACACCCTGCCATGGGTACTATAAAAAGGCTGATTATTTATCTGATGCAATGATCATTGCTTATATTCATATTATAGATGCTAATACGATACGACATCAGGTCAGTAGCGGTCGGTGGTGGGAGTGCTGCCGGGCGGTGAGTCGGTGACGTGGGAAGGTGCAGGGTGGGGATTGTAAACTATAGATTAAGGACAATCACAGGTAATTAAACAATACTTTTAAAAAAAAAACAATTGTTGCACGCACTGCATCGCATTCGGCGGTGCAGTGCGCACATTGAAAATAAATGTATTTATTTTTATGTTGATTACCTGTATTTGGCCGTAATACACAGTTTACTCGCCAGTGCCACCCACCCGTCCCTTCCCCATGTCACCGCCCACCAACTCTCCCACCACCAACCGCTACTGCAGAGGGTACTTTGCTTTCATTGATTGTGTAACCAATAACCATAAACAACAGATAGGCCACTCTTTGCAGGCTGGCTGCCCAAATCGAAAATACATTAATAATAATAGGTAGGGAGTGGTCCCCAGAGTGGGAGGAAGGGGCTTCCACTTGATAATATATATATATATAAATATATATGACGTGCTTGCAAACTACTACAAGTTTACTGTATTCTGATAATACTACCTATATTCCCCTAGGCTTTGCTACAGTCGCGCAGTTTCTTTTACATTTTCTTCAAAGTAAGAATCTCCAGTGACACTTTCCACCTATACTGTCTATTGATGATAGTACATCCAGGCATACATCCATTAAAGTAAACTTTTATCCTTCTTTTTTATATCTCTCATACTTAGTTGGTTTCACCAACAACCACCCATGCTTCCGCTCCTTCCTTGCTTGCCTTGGCTTTGAATTTGAACCAAACAACGCTGATTTTTGCTATCTAGCACTATCCACCCATACTGTGTCACCCACCCAGGCAGGCATTCTTTCACAGTCCAACCATCCTTCAACAACCCATGCATCTGATCTGATTACTATCAGCCACCTATGCATGCTTCCAACAACATATCCTTCTCTGCCAGTCAGTCATATTATTTATCTCGCCCGTCCTTCCACCCTTAGTTCTTTCCCTCTTTGTTCAACACATCCATCAAGGTCATCTGATCTGAGTTTGTCTTCTCCATAAAACCTTCACAGCTAAATTTGGAGTCAAATAGAAGAGGCCATTGGTTACTCTACTCACGCTGCTAATGCTAAGTAAAGGGTGTCTTCTTCAACCGTTGTATAATAATAAGTCGCACAGTACAGTGAAATAGTGAACACACTTCCATCTAGTAGTAATGTCAAGAAGTAATGAATATAACTTACCGCCGCTGGCCACTGCTGCTGGATCCCCCCATGTCTCTCCTGCAGGTGCCGCCAGTTCATCTGCCCCCTCCGGAAGGCCCCGACGGCACTGGTGGATGGTGGTGTGCCTAGAAAAAAATATCACACATTTTTAGATGCCTGGAAACCTCCCCCTATTTTAAGTGTTCACTTGGAACATTGAAAAAAAAGTTAATGCAACATACAT
This sequence comes from Triturus cristatus, assembly GCF_964204655.1. NCBI lineage: Eukaryota > Metazoa > Chordata > Amphibia > Caudata > Salamandridae > Triturus > Triturus cristatus. The sequence goes on along the minus strand of NC_140590.1, from coordinate 1,123,311,628 downwards.
CAGCAATAGACAGTAAGTACAGTCAGTAGACAGACACTAGTAGTGATATGGTTCCACTTCCTAGGGTCATCTAGTCCTACTCTACTCTTTTGAAAGTCAGCCTGAGCCATGTGTCACCCTTTTGGATTCATCATGTCGACTACTACTCTTTTGGCGCATATTTAATTATACCTGCCAGCTTATTGACATGTGCAGTAGATGCCTTGAGGCCACTTGACTGTTCCGTACAAGTGAAGAGGTCGAAAAAAAAAAACACTTATTGAGTTTGTTTAGTTCATATTGCTTAGCAATCACATACATGTTACACTTTTTGCCATGACTGCAAAATGCTTGCATTCACCAGTATACTACCTAACGGCTAACTCGCAGCATTTTTCTCATATAATAAGCGGAAGATTCCCTTCTTTAAACCAGAGATTTACAGAACATATTATGAGGCAAGATGATGTGACCAGTATTTCTACGTTCTACGGTGAGGGGTCTTCCAGGATTCTAAAGATCTTGGCTCTTGTTCTTGTTGTCATGCACTTGTAAATGTTTACTGTTTTAATCTTAGGCTTTTTGCTGGCTTATTGACTATGGCTGTAGTAAATTAAATTTCATATTAACGATGTACAGAGTTTGATACTTGTTTCAAATAAACCTTTTGAACTTACACTTAGACTCTGTGGTATTTGGTGTGGGTGGGGTGGACTTACACCAGTGAGTGAGCAAAATGGTGTTATTATGTTCTGGGTTGTCTGTCTCAGTCATCATCAACATTGTGTATCTTCTTCGTGGGGGGGTCGGGAGTGGGACCCTAATGTGAGACACTATAGCTAGTCGGTCAGGGGATCCTGGGTTCTTCGGACTGAGGTGTGATCAGTAAGGTCCAACCTCCCATCAGCAACATCCTATTTTGTTGTGCATAGTTCTGTATGTGGCTCTGCAGAATCACTAGACAATAGTAGTATCATGTACTATCCGGTCAAAAATACTAGTCAAATATCTGGTTGGCCATTTTGTTTGTGGTAATTGTCAAAGCCTCAACATTGAGAAGACTTGAAGAGGACAACCTAAAGGACAGGACACAGTGGCTAGAGCTATTGGTCAATCAGAGTTGTATTATTCCAAAGAAAACCTTCTATAAAGAGTGGGCAACTGAGTAATAATAGTAATAGTAGTAGTAGTAGAAGTACAGAGAGTCATAGCAGAGGCAGTTAGAAGCAACTTAGTTAGAGGCAGGGATAAACAGAATTTGGAAACAGATATTCAAGGTCAAAGAAGTAAGCTTTTGTAAAAAATAGAATTTGAAAGTGGAACCATAATTTATAGTTCGGAAAAAAAGATGCAGTAAACGTTAGGGAAATATAAATGTCAATATAACCACTGGAGGACTTACTGGGGCCAGCAGCAGGAGCCTAGGTAGAGGAGCGGTCCTGTGGTTCTCCCGCCGACTCCGACCCCGTCTTCTTGCCCCTGGGTGGTGCTGATGATCATGTAAAATATAATAAAGAAAGAGACAAACATTAAGGAGTGCTGTGAAACAAATAATAATAAATCATTTGGAAAAATAAGTCAAACAACATTTTAAGAAACAAACAACAATTGCAATAAAATTGACCTATCTAATCAGATGGATCGACTACTGGCTTCTTCCTGCATTCACGGGTCGTCTACTTATTAATGAACACTCCAGTGTTCAATAATCATTCTAATTACAATACGAAGCCTAGTAAGTACCACCTGACCTACTCCAGACGGGCCAATTGTTCACTAAGTCTGCATTTCCATTTTTTCCAGCCATCAAATGCATAGATGAGATGGAGGACACATGCATACATTAACATACAACAAATTGTGGGTTGGTTGCATGATTCTGATCTAGTTCTGCTACTGTCTGACCATGCTAAGCCTACCACTCACTAAACAAAGTACAAAAGGTTCGACGGAGGACTGGGGTAAGCAGCACTCAGTGACAGAAGAGGCGTCACGCAGACCGCATAAAACAATTATTAACTAATACTAACAAACTAAACTTAGTATCCAATATCCATCCACCACAATGGAAGGACTCGAGTCTCTCTAGCAAAACACATTACCTAACTTCAGTTCTGTAAAATAAACTCTTACATAATCAGCATCAGCATAAGCTAGCGCAAACTAAGTTGCAAACAAGTAAGAGTACCACCGAGCACCTGGGTCCTTAAATCAAAGAACATTTTGCTTTTTGGAACGTAATTTACCAGCAACGCTTGGCACGCAGCAGTAATCTTGTTGTTCATCAAATGTAATATACACAATAAGTTACTCACCAAGCCCGATGACCTCAACACCTAGCAGGTCCAACAGGTCCTGCTCCCGGTCCAGGATGTCGGACCACCGGTGGGCTAGCTGATTGTGGGAGCGCCAGACCCCAGAGCACCGGAACACGGCCCGGCGCACCTTCGCCCACCGACGGTGCCGCTCCTGGGTAGCGTACCCAGAGGCCTGCCGCCTGCTGCCAAGGTCAAGGGGAGGTGGCGCTGGATAAAAAAAACAAGGGTGGCCACCTCCTCCTCCCCAAACAGTTGCCGGGCCTGCACCCCTGCAGGACGCATTCTGCCGCAAGGCAGGCGGCCTTTCTCTGCTCCTGCAGGTCCCTTGCCCTTGGCACTCGGTGTGCCATTGGCCATGGTTCTGGGGTGGGTGGGAGGCGGAAAAGAAAAGTTAGAAGGGGAAAAAAAAGTTAGGGGGAAGAAGATGGAAAGAACTTTATAAAAGTAACAAAAACACAGTAAAAGTAGAAATAAAATGCAAAATATAAACATAGGCAAAGAGAGAGATAGATAATAACTAAAAAAAAAGTCAGAAAAAATGCTTTAAAGACAAAGGATTGCAAAGATAAAGGGAGGATACAAAAGTAGGCCCAGAACCATAGCATAGAGTGAAAAACAAGATGGCCGCGCCCATTCGCGACTGCGTGGGTAAGTTTGCGCGATATTTCTCGCGAACATGTACTATTCATCGCGAACAAGTAAAATGTGCTCCTGAACACGTCAATGGACATCGCGAACACGCTATCCGAGACCCGGAACAGGAAATAAGGCATCGCGAGTGGGCGGGACAATTGAAAAACAAGATGGCCGCGCCCGTTGGCGACCGCATGGGTAAGATCGAGAGATATATCCCCCAAGCATGCAAAAAGCTCCCCGAACACGCTCACCGCGCTCCCGAACAAGAAAAAGCCATTGCGAACGGGCACACCAAGCAACTACGCAAGCTTGCCAAGGTCGCGTAGTGCAAGTACATCTTCGCGAAGCTTCGCAAAGCTTCGCGAAGCGCGGCTACACGAACTATACCTAGGGTTAAATATAATCAAATAACTTTGCCAAAAAAGGGGTCAACTCCTTCACAAAACATTAATATAGTTCACTTGGGAACCCGTCCTCACCACAAGCTTTTGCTCCCACCAAAGAGTTAATCACTGCCGCTATCTCGGCAACAGTAATTTTCATCTGCAGCATCATCACTACATTCTGCGATATTTTAGAAACTTGAAGTGAAGCAAAATACTCCTCAATCAGCTCGAAATTTACCAAATGATTGGTGGTATAAATTTGTTGAAAGTGATTAAGAAATATTCAAGGAATATCAGCTCTATCAGTAACTATTGTATTGGATTGGGGATCTATTATTTCGACAATGCAGGCGGATTCTTGTCGAGCCCGAGTCGACCAGGCGAGCATCTTACCCACCATTTAACTTTCTTCATAGACCTTCTGAGAATAAGTCTGGGAGCAATTTAATTTTTCTAAAATGAAAAAATCTCTTAAAGCCTTCCTACCCTGTTCCAACTGAGTCCGATTTAAAGAACCCACTGGATTAGCAGCATAAATTAATGACTGATGAAGTTGTGTTAATTTATCTAAACGTTCCCTAGTTTTCTTAACAGTGTTGGCAATCATCTGCCCACGGGCTGCAGCCTTAAAGCCACCCCAGACAGAAAACATATCAGCGGTCCCTTCATTAATAGAAAAGTAGTATTTTATCCAACATCTGAATTCATCAATCCAGACTGGATCTTGCAAAAGAAGACGGTCGGCGAACGGCAGCTACGGCGCTCCCCGCTACTGGCGCCTCGAGGATCAGGTGTGTGGAAACGCCGAGGTCCGGCGTAGCAGGCAGCTCCTTTCTCGTTTCTGGTTTTTCGCTTTCGGCATTTTTACCGTGCAGCCGGCGACTGGTTCCAACTGAAGGAGAAAACTGAGGGCTCGTGTTCCTCGGTGGTTCCGGTGGAGTCAGCAATTTCATTGTTGCTCCTGCTTTAACTCCTGTTTGGTTTCCGCTGGCCCCGTTGATTTGAATGGTGGCTTGGACCGCGGGTGGATTTCATCTCTGCTCTGTTGGTTTGTGGGCTCCGGGTCTGTTATCTCGGACTCGATTGGACCAGGCTGCTTTCCGGAATGCTAAAGAAGTATTACTATAAGAGCACGGACATGGTTATGGACATGTGAGTATGATGGGGCAGTCTGCTGTCAATTGGTGGTGATTCCAAATGTATTCAGGAGGGAGAGCTGGGCGAGTGATATAATTTTGTTATAATGCCTTTTTTGGACTTGGGACTGCTGGTGAAGGACCTATAAAGTAAAAATAGAAAAACTTTTGGAACTATATAGGAGAGTTTGCGAGGCAAAAAAAAGGGAGACGATGCTATTAATTAAAAACATTCTTTAAGTGAAATTTTTTTTTGCTACAGAAGTAGTAGGAGGAGGCATGATGAGGAAACAGCTCAAGTTGAAGGCTGCAGCGAAGGCGAACGCCGTGATTGTCACAAAAAATAAAGTGCGCTCTACGCAAGCCAAACTGAATCAGTCCAAAGGGAGTAATAAATTACAGCATGCAGAGTCCTCCTTCAGCTCACAAAGTTCAGGGATTGAGGATTCCCCTTTAAAAGCGATAAGAATGGTGGCACCTGCAGAAGTTGTTCCCAGGGATCAAAATCTTCAGTCAGGTATCTCTGATGTTCGTCTGAATCAGGAGTTGAAAAATGCCAGTGAATTCCCTCTTTTTGCGAAAAAGATGGCACCCCTTGCTACTCCCACTGGTAATTCGAAAAACGATGTTCTCGGGCAGGACGCTGTGCAGGCTATTGTGGGGGGTACAGGTGATGCAACAGCAGGAGCCTCTTTAATGAAATCAGTATCCTCTTTGGAGGCTATCTCCTCTTTTTCAGGGTCATCTTCTTCAGGGGGGCATCCGCCCTTGATACAGGTACAGGACCCAGTTCCAGGCCTCCCGATTTCGACCCTACTTAATGCAGCGACTATGGCAATGGCTACTGCGACCCCACTCCCTCAGTCTCCCCTCTCTCTTCTCCAAATTAGTTCAAATTGTCTTCAAACGCAATCAAATGGCTCAGCGTCAGTCAAATTAGCAAGGCCAGCAGCCCACGACAAAACAATCAATTCTCTCAGCTCGTCCAGGTCCCCAAATCCTATTGGAAAGTAGCTCTAGTATAGTAAACACCGGGCCGACTTAGATGAAAGCGGACATCAATCAGGAACCAAAGAGCCTGTCTTTATATATCAGGACGAGAAGGAAGTTTCATGCCAGATGGATATCAAAACTATGTTAAATATGATTCTTGAGGAAATCTGAGATATGAAGAAAACACAGCAGTTATAAATAAGCCTGGGCAAAGCACTATGCTACACTCGCGTGGTTTGCGAAGTTTGCGCTACTTCGCACTACGCGAACTGCATGTAGCACAGTGCGAACACACGTAGCGTAGTGTTGCGTAGTGCTGCGGTCATTTTTTGCTTGCTCGTGGTCCTCAACGTCAAGTTGGCGACCGCGAGCAAGCAAAATGACATCCCGGCGAGACTTTTTCCTTGTTCGCGATCAGCAACATCAAGTTGGCGATCGCGAGCATGGAAAATAAATCTCCCGACGAGATTCCCAAAGCGAGGAGGTCAGGTTTCTCATTGCGAGTGGTCGCGTATGCTCGCGACCGCTCGCGATGAGAAACTACCAGTTCGCGTTGAGAAAGCTGCTGCTCGAGTAAAAATCTACTCGAGCAGCAGAAAACTACAGCTCGCACTGTGCATATTGCCATTGTACCAGCCGAATTATTGGCACGAGCTCTGTAACCCAAGAAGAGTCCTTGGACACCCTGCGCATATGTGCAACAATGTGAGTGTATGCTGGGGCGGTCCATCAGCGCCCAAGGCGATGCCAAGTATATTCAATGGTGTTTAATGAGAGTCACATTAGATCCTCAATGGGTCCTCCATGAATTAATTTTGTTTTCCTCTGCCAGCTGGTATCTCTCAGTGCACATTTGGAAAGTGGTCATATTTACTTCAGCCAGCCAGTAGTTTGGCCGCTGCCTTTTGTCAGTTTCCCGGCCATGCCCACAATAGAGATGATGCAAGTGATATCTACTGCTCTCAGTCTGATGGTATTGAACAGGCTGTACTCCACTTGTTCAAGGCAAAAAAAGGATTATGGGGAGGCTGTGCTCATCATATTTGCTAATTTTGACAAAAGGGCTCCACAATGAGGTGGGCTCCTCAGTCAGTAAATGATCACTTGCATCAGCACATGCCATACATTTAATGGTTTATGGCATTGTATTAAAACAGAATTTCTGGGGGTTATAAAGGGGCACTGAGGAGCTCTGTAAAATTAGGATATTTGCTAAGGGGGTAATTACCCATCTCAAGTACTATTTACACTCCCTGCCATGGTGAGTCCCTAAAGTTACTAAATTAACTTGAGCTCAACCCCCTCATAGCCTTTGTACAGAGCAGATATGCATAACTTAGAGAAATGTGTAAAGTACATATGCAGCGCTAAAACCATAGTAAAGTTGAAAAGAAACACAATAAAAGTCCCAAAGCTAATTAGAAAAAGAGAGTACAACTTAATGCACAAAATTACTTCATGTTGACAAACATCCAATAAGAAAAAACACAGATATGAATTCATGCAGCGATAGCGCCAGGAAGCGAAAAGTGCAGATGATATTCGATAAGTATATCGGTCCAGGGTTGCTTTTGTTCCAGTTCAGGGAAGATCTGGTTTGACAGTTTGGGCTGGACTATTCCCACTTGGGATTCAAGAGATGAGATGCACTCCTCGTAATCCATGTTTTAATCTTTCTTTTACCATTCGAACTTTAACAGTGTGCAATGCCTGCTTTGCACTTCGTCTCGTAGCGCTGGAACAGGGGCAACACTGATTTACAAATGGATGGGTCCGAACTGTGGTGCATGGTGAGAAAAAGAACAATAGGTTGAAGTGCTAACCCAACTACTAGCCAGTGGTTAGGTTTACTGTAATCAGCCTCAAATCACCTTTTGTGTGTTTCATGATAGTCAATAGTCACAATAGATCATGAACTAGGCGCAATTTGACACTAACCACGATGGAGTGTGGGTCACAAACACTAGCCAGGCTTGTCCATAGAAAATATTTTAGCTTCTGACTTCGAGCCTAATTTACAGTTTGGCGGATGGATATCTACTCCACCAGGAAGACTCAGTATAGTACTTCATCACTTTGAGGGAATACAGGTCTGCTGAAGGTTTGAGTGGTCCGCATGCCAAGTGGACAACTCTTGTATTTACAGGAACCACTGTCATGGCAGCTCCTGCAAATTCACAGAAAGTTTGAAAGATGGCTCTCAAACTTTCATCATGTCTTTTATTTAGAAAGAAAAGAAACAAATTACCAAACAGACAAATGGCAATCCTGTTGGGCCATCAGAAGTGTATGTTGGCATCAGAGACTACTGTAGTCAACATACTGAAGGTGAGCCTGACACTTTGGGGGTCATTGGCATGGTATGGTGGGAAAATGGGGTCACTGCCACAGGGTGTACGCTTTTCCCTACTCAACCCATTTTTGCTATGGGAGCCGCCAGTGCACGCGTCCAGTAAACAGACTCCCATAGAGTTCAATGGAAGTCTGAGTGAAGCAAGTCCTAAGCATAAGAATGCATAGTACTCGCTCATTCGGACTCCAGTTGCATGAATCGCTTGTAAAGCCCTACGGATCTGAGTCGTACGGAAGGCTTTACTAGCAAGATCGTAATCAGGCCCTTAATATTAAGCCTGGGTGGAGTTTGCTACTCGGAAATCAGCAAGCAGTGGAGAGCATTAGAAAAATTACGTTTGCAGTAATTTTCAGTGCCAGGTGCTTGTCCACTCTGTGCAATTATCGAGAACGGCACCATGCACTGTGAAAGCAGACACTGCTTCCTTTCTTTTTTACTTGAGCAGCAGCTTTTTCAACGTGAACAGAAGGTTTTTCAACGCGAGCGTTTGTGAGCATACACAACCACATCCAATGAGAATGAGTGCTTTCACCACCGCCCGCCGCAATGTTACAAATGCGGGATGCGCCAACCAGTGTGGCGGGCGCATCCTATTTGTAGGTGCAGGACCGCCGCAAGCATTGCGGGCGGTCCCATTTCCCAGGGGTATGGCGGGCGGACAAAGTCCGCCCACCATACTAATGATCCCCTTAGGTGTTGCAAAGCTCACGAACCTGGAACTTTACTCAAACCACAGGAATGAAGAGAAACTCCCCACACTCCCCAAAACAGCCCTCTATATGGAAATAGATATATCTCATACAGGAAGTTTAACTGAAGGAGATGAGGGGAAAAAATCCGGAACAAACGGCCACCTGTTAGTTCCCGCAGGAGACTCAAGGATTGTAGAACACAAGAGGAGATTCAGGCATGGTACCCTAAAAGAAAGTGTAAAACAGAAAACAGCTCTCAGAAATCCCTTCAACTGTACTATTAACAGATTTTAATTGATATAAACGGGCTTGTCCTGCAGAGATCAAAGCTCCACTTACCAGCTAGAGTCTCCAAAAGTTAGAAGAGATAGACTGAGCATCAATGAGATGAAAGAGTCAAAGTCTATTTGGTTCCTTCTCCGTCAGCAACAAATGAACTGTGATTCCAACTTGAAGAGAATAATCCATTACCATGTCTTGGTAAGTCTTTGTAACTCAAGACTTAGTCCAATGTATTAATATAGTTGTCCCACAAAACAAAAGAAATAAAGAAACTGCTGGGCTCTATCATGCAAAGGTCCAAAAGACAGTGACAACTCAAACAGCTTCTTTGTGTTTATTGCAAAAAAATAACAAAAAAAGAATTCTGCCACGTATACACTTAAAACGCGACTGCTAGACAACAAAAGGCACAAGGCTCAATAGCAAGGAACCTTGTCGCAGCTGTGGTTCCCACAACAAACAAAAAATACAGCCGTAAAACTAGCGAACAAACAAAGACGCGGTCGCGTATGCACCTTAAACGCGACCGCGAGTCTAACAGAAAACAATGGCACGACCGCGGCTTCGCTCAAATGCGGCCGCAGATGCAAAAAGAAAGACGTGACCGCGTATCTCTTCCAAACACGGTCGTGAGTCCAAAATGCAAGATGCTGCCGCAAGTATTCACCAATCGCGGTCGCGAGTGCAAAATCCAAAATGCGACTGCAGGAATCAAGACGTGGCCGCAAATATTGCCTAAATGCGGCCGTGGGCAGCTACAAACATCCAACACTTAAAAATATAATGACTGCGGTTAGTAAAGGTAGAATAAATACCGCCAGGGAAGCAAGGTGCTAGGAATAGAGAAGCAGGAAATCCTCGAGACGATTCAGGAAGGAGGCATGGTCCAAGGTCCAAAACCGAAAGCCAAGCACTAGTCCCTGCTGCTGGTCTGCTTTTAACACCTAAGGGAGCGTGTATAAACACCCTCACCTCCTCAAGGTAGCATGGCAGGGGAATCTCTAAAAAGAGTCTTTACTCGCTGCTGGACATGCACGTCTCTATATATGTAGTTACAGTGAGGCCATTTAATAATACAGGAGGCTTGAGCTCTGACATTAGGGCAGAGGTCTTCATACTTTTGGATGCCGAGACCCCCCAGTCAAAATTTTCAGGCTTAAGGACCCCCTCCTGACAAAAAATTCTAAATCTATAGGCAGAGCTACTGGAATTATGAGGCAGGTGAAAACTAAATTATGCGGCAGGCTTGACTAAATTGTATGGTAAGAAAAATATCTAATGCTATGTGATGCCGCATATTTTGGGATGGTATTGCTTCATTATTTTGATATTTATACACACAGTAACACTGAGGAAAGATTTCACCTCATCAGTACCATTTTATAATGAAAATACAGCAATAATCAACAGAAAGATGCCTAGTCAACCATTGTGAAGGGCCTTCCACTCCGCAGGAATCCGTATTGTCACATTAGAAGCTCACCTGGCCTTGGCCCGGTGCAGCAGATTTCCCCTACAACCCTGGCAGTCTTATGCAGAGTTAAGCAGTTTACCCACGCCTCTTTCATCTCACCGCCTCCCTTCCATCCCTCTCTCCTCTTCCAACCCTGGATCCCTCTCTCACTTTGCGAGCCATTTTGTTTCACCCCTTTTTACAACTTCTGAACTCTCCCCAGTCAACCTTTCACTTCACCTTTAATCACCTCTTGCTATTTTGTCTTTTCACTGCCCTCATCTCTCTCATTCATCTCATGGCCTCTCTGGACCCATCACCTCTCTCTCCCCTCAGCACTTCTCATTCCCCTGAAGTCTCTTCCTTCAAATTTCTGTCTATTTTTATCTTACACCTCTGCAGTCCACCATTCATCTTTCACATCTCCCCTTTGTTCTTCTAACCCTTCTTGAACCAACGTCCCTCTCCTGTTACCTCAGCACCCACCTCAGTACTCCCTCTCTTCCCCATCACTGCTGTCCCTCACCCACGTCATACCAAATTCTCTTTTTATGTCCCAGATCATCTCTCAACTATCTTCTCTCACAGTTTAACAGTATCCCTCCTCTGGGCCCTCACCTTTTGCTCACACTCACTTTTCCTCTTGCTTTTCTGCACTTCTTCAGCACTTCATATTTTTCCTCATCCCTGAACTCTTAAATCAAATTCTCTCGCTCCCTTTCATCCCATCTACTCTCACCCTCTCATCTCTCCTCACTGGGCATACCTGTATGCTCCTCTCGGCCTGTGCCAATCTTCTTATTGTTCTCTAATTAAAAGAAACATGAGAAATCGTCCTCACTGTTTTGGTCCGGGCCGCACAGTTATGGAACTTGCACCCACCTTTGCTTCGCTCCACCATTAATCTATTGTCCTTTAGGAAGCTATAAATCCTGGCCCTATGCCCTGTAGGTTACCCCATTTTGCTGGTTCTCCTTCCCCTTCCGTGTGTTTCTCATTTGCCATTTCAGCCAGCAGATGGTTATTAGCCCCAGGACACCTTTTTGGAAATAATAATAATGGACAGAAGTGTGACCTGGAATGTGCGACCCCGTTTTTATCACTCCACGACCCCCCTGGGGATCGGGCCCCACAGTTTGAAAACCCCTGCATTAGGGTGACATATCAATATTTTAAAGGAGGATTTAGGCCTGTCGAAAGGGAGTTATCTTGTTAATTTTCAGTTTAAAACCACACATTCAGGCTACAATTGTAGGTCAGGAGACATGCTTTACAATGCCACTGCAGTAGATGGCAAAATGAGTCCAGCAGTCTACTGGTAGCATTTATTGTACCTCCACTGGGTACTTTTGATACCATATATTAGGGACTCATACATGAATTAAATACCCCAATCAGGTGTATGCCAATTTCATCATATTGAAATGATGAGCACAAGCCTGTTACTACTGGTTGGTAAGTGTAAAAGACACAAAAAGCTCTCAATTTTATTTTCACTGTAGGAGGGTTTGGTGTTCATAGAAAAACATTGGGATACAATATTAGTTTATATGAATGTCAACTGCAATGAGGAAAGGGATTCACATGTAATTTGTTGACTTTTTAAATAATATTGGCTATTATTAAGATCCAGTTTTGCGAAAAAATACCTACAGGCATGAAGGGGTTTTTCAAATACAGCAGTTTAAATGTGTCCCTCAGTGACACAAAAATGGTTGAGTACCCTGTTCATCAATCCCACAGTCCATCAACTCTATTATGAGTCTAGATAATGTCACCTTTGCAACAACAAAGGCCCAGGTTGCTCCATCATCAGACTGCTCAATCCAATAGCCTTCAGAGTAAGAAATCAGACTGCCCACCTTACGTAGAAGGGAACGTCTGATGTATTTTTGCTATCTATCAGTGTTGGGAAAAGCCTGTGGGTCTTGAAAAAATAAAAGGAAAAAATACCCAAATATCCAGTTTGAGAGTTTGTTTTTGAAAACCAAAAAAGTCTGTTGTGCTGCTGCCTAAAAGATGCATTTCAAACTAGCAGTGACTTAAGAGGCAACGCTGTATGGGGGCTGCTCTGAAGGCAGTAATCTCTAGATATTGCAAGAGGTAGTCCATCTGGATGGCACAAATAATGTCCTTCCCTACCTTGACAGAGTTTGGGTCTCCAACTCACCTATAATTCAGCATCCAAGTCTTTAAATTATAGATGACTAAATGAATACTACTCTTCAAAAAGGATGCAAATAGTGCAAACAAAAATTATCTCTCCACACACATTTTCTCCATCAATTGATTATAAACAATTATTTAATTGAAATAAAAAACAATTGTGTTTGCAGTATCTTTAAAAATATTATTTGGGATTCAAATTATATATCAACTGGCAATTTATGTATTAAAACAAAGTCATGGAGATGCAGTGAATATTATGTCAAAAGTAAACAAATATATGTCCATTGAAATAGTACAATGTAGTTCTGTAATGAAAAAGGAGATAAATGAAGCACATAAATACTGCTTAGATACCAACATGAATTTGAAATAGAACAGTTGAAACTGATGTTACATTTTCTAAATTTTATTAGTACCATAAATAAATTTGGAAACTATCTAACAAAGGTAGCAGTAAGAAAGATGGACAAGTCAAGTATCTGTTTAAATTAAAGAAGACAAAATGAGATTTTATGGGAAAATCGCTATTGGCAAAACATAAATATACATTTAAGATGCATGTATACTACTATTTCTCTTACGAGCTTAGCATGCAGAGTATTAACCTCTTCGCCGCGTCAGGAATTCCGCCGCGGCACTTGGGGGGTTTGGAGGCAGTTGCGGTGGCGCTGTGCTCGTGACGGAACCACTCCGGCACGAGTCACGGGTGAGCTGTGCTCATGACGGAGTGGTTCCGTCACATCTCCGCTCACTGCGCTAATCGCCCGCACAGGCGGGGAATTAGCGCCGCATGGGCGGAGCGGCCGCCAACGGCCGCAGCATGACGGAACCACTCCGTCATGAGCACAGCGCACCCGTGGCTCATGACGGAGTGGTTCCGTCATGAGCACGGAAAGGGTTAACATTTTGGTGCCGATTCCGATCCGGTAAAACCCGGGTACAAATGGTCGTACGGAGCGTTTTCTCCGTCCAACTCGTATCCGGGAAAAACACATTACAAAGTCGCAAGTACAATTCGCACAGAAACAGCATTTCCGTACGAGTCGTAAAAAACACCGACTGGCAAAAAAATACATACAAATCTGATTCTGGACGGCGCATACGCGACGTCCGGACAGAGTCAGGCAGCGTTTTACGGACCAGCAAGTACGATTCGTGCCTACGTCACTCCGCACGTAGCATTTTTTACGGGAGCCAAAAACTGCCGGGAAATTGAGGATGCCGCGAACAAGGAGCACCGGTACGCGACGGACAGAGATGGACGCCAACCTACGCGTCATTCCGGCCCTCATAGCCTGCCACCTCGTGTTCAGAAACCGACACAGATGCCGCAGAAGATCAGAACAACCCCAGGGGCAAGGGGGGGGGGGGTGTGCAAGGGGCAGGAAACATAACCCACACCCCACAAATTACTAATACATCCTGCACATTAATTACCTCCATGGTCTGGTTACTTCGGGGGGCGTGTCCACCTATTCAACGTCCCGCCACAACGGAAGTGAATGTGCACGTGTACCCGTCACCATCACAATGGTGGTACGGGACATACCCACGCCCCCCACAGCGTGGGTACGGCCCGTACCACCATTGTAGTGGTGATGTAGGCGTACGCGTGTACGGACCGTACCCACGCTCCCCAGAGCGTGGGTACGGGCCGTACCACGCGTACCCCTACGTCACCACCACAATGGTGGTACGACCCGTACCCACGCCCCCAGAGCATGGGTACGGGCCGTACCACGCATACCCCTACGTCACCGCCAGAATGCACCACCATTGCAGTGGTGATGTAGGGGTACGCGTGTACGGACCGTACCCACACCCCCAGAGCGTGGGTACGGTCCGTACACGCGTACAATGGTAGTATGGCATGTACCCACGCTCCCCAGAGCGTGGGTACGGGCCGTAGCACGCGTACCCCTACATCACCACCAGAATGGTGGTACGCCCCGTACCCACGCCCCCAGAGCATGGGTACGGGCCATACCACCATTGCAGTGGTGATGTAGGGGTACGCGTGTACGCACTGTACCCACGCTCTGGGGGCGTGGGTACGGGCCGTACCACCATTGTAGTGGTGATGTAGGGGTACGCGTGTACGGACCGGACACACGTGAGTACGTGCCTATCACTAGGCCCTACGGTACCCCCAATGATAGTGATAGGCACGTACTCACGCGTGTACGGCCCGTACACGCGTGAGTACGTGCCGTATCACTAGGGCCTACGGTACCCCCAACGATAGTGATAGGCACGTACTCACGCGTGTACGGCCCGTACATGCGTGAGTACGTGCCGTGTCACTAGGGCCTACGATACCCCCAATGACAGTGATAGGCACGTACTCACGCGTGTACGGGCCGTACACGTGTGAGTGCGTGCCTATCACTAGGCCCTACGGTACCCCCAACGATAGTGATAGGCACGTACTCACGCGTGTACGGCCTGTACGCGCGTGTGAATGTGCCTATCACTAGGCCCTACGGTACCCCCAATGATAGTGATAGGCACGTACTCACGCGTGTACGGCCCGTACACGCATGAGTACGGGCCCTACACACGCCCTCAGAGCGTGTGTACTGTGTTTCACTGCTTACACTGGTGAGAGGAGGCGCACATGAAAGGAATGGAGGTGTCAGACTCGCACAAGGCAGTACATCAAGTCATTGTCAGTGCAGTCCTTCATGTGCAGGGCCTAGGTGTGTCAGGCAGTGATGTGGCACATGTCTCCTCATGTTGTGGCACAATAGATGTGTGATGAGCTGTTTCCACATGTCATGTGTGATGGGGCACTGCGTGGCACACTTCCCCTTCACACTTTGCACATGTGTGCATGTGCGATACACGTGTCAAGCACTGCATCACTGGTATGGCACAGTCAGCAACACCCGCAACTGTCCCATGATGGCAGGTACACGGATAATTACACCTCACATGTGACTCCCAGTGTGCCACGATGTGACTACGTCATGTGTGTGTCATGTGTTCCCATGAGCTTTCCGTTGGTGTTCCGTCAACTCCATCTGCTGTTGCAGCATCCAACATGTGAATGTGTGCATTTGTGCATGACACACATATACGCACACCATGCCACATGTGGACTCACACATTACATGTGTCATGATGGTTCGAAGATGACTTCCTGACATGAGGCAATATCTGCGTTGTCTCAATGTCTGTGACATCAGTTTTTGACATGGTCCCCTTAATGGAAATGTGTGTCAGCTGTCCATTTCCAAATAACATGTGACCTGTGCGTCTAGACTCCCGCCAGCTGTCTGTATGAGATGACATCCTTCTAATGCTGATATGTGGATGTCTGTCACTCATGTAATGTGTCTGGCTTGTCACTTACACTGGCCAACAGCTATTTCATGGCATGTCACGTCAACATTGCCATGCAACTATTGTGGCTGGCTCTTCGTAGGAGTATCACCTTGCTGGCCCACATGTCCTGGATGAATTGCACAGCACAGACTCTGTATTAAGCAGATGTGTATTAGCTGGTGAACATGTGCTCACCTCAGTGACATTGGTGTGGTAATGTACTCACTCTTCATTATTCCTTCCAAATCTCTGCAGGGCACCGCCTCTCCCCAGATGAATGCCAAACCTGGATGCAATGCGTGAACATGACTGCATACGCAGATACCGATTCTCGCAAGAGTTGATAGAGGACTTGACCCACCGGCTTTCACCACACCTCCAACCACAACACAGGTATCCTACAGCTCTGACCCCCAAGGTGAAGGTGATGGCAGCCCGACATTTTTTTGCCACCGGCACGTTTCAATTGACCATAGCTGATGTCGGTGGCATGTCCCAGACTATGTTCAGCCGTGTCCTGCATGATGTTATAGAAGCCATGTTGTTGCACCTGGATGAATTTATCCATTTTCCCACTCGTGAGCAGTTGACAGGTGTCAAGGGTGAGTTCTATGCCCTGGGAGGGATGCTTCATGTAATTGGGGCCATTGATGGGATACATGTGGCTTTGGTACCACCACAGGCACAGGAGGTAGCCTTCCGTAACCGTAAGCATTACCACTCCATTAATGCCCTTGTGGTGTGTCTTGCTAACATGCTGATTTCTGTGCACGTTTTCCAGGGTCCGCACACGATGCATACATCATGAGGCGTAGCAGGGTGCCAGAAATGAAGCTGCAGCTGCACGCGGAACGAGCATGTCTTGTTGGTGGGTATACTCTGTTAGTCCTGTGTTCAGCGCTATCTTTGTATCTTACGGCATCTCCTGACCCACTTCTTCAAATGATGTTTCCATGTAGGGGACTCTGGCTATCCCAACGTGCCATGGCTGATGACGCCTCTCCGCAACCCCAGAACAGCCGCAGAACACCGGTACAACGACACCCATGGGCAGATGAGGCGCCTGATTGAGAGGACGTTTGGACTCCTGAAGAGCAGATTCCGGTGCCTCCATAAGACCGGTGGCGCCCTCCCATATGCCCCGGTGAAGGTCTGCAAAATCTTCATTGTGTGCTGCATGCTGCACAACATGGCAGTGGAGAAGGCAGTGCCGCTCATCCTTGATCCGGATGAGCAGGATCATCCACCCGTGGAGGATGAAGGGCTCGGGCACGGGGCAAGTGAGGATGATGATGAGGATGAGGATGAGGACATCCGGAGTCAGCTTATCCGCAACTTCTTCTCATGATGGTGAGTCCAGCGCTGCTCCAGGCTTGAGGCCGCTGCTAGGTGTTCCCATGAACTTTGCGATGTTTTTCTAACTCTGCTGTGTATCTTAAATGTTTTAAACTTTTATCTGCTTTTAGAAAGATTCGAAGTTTACATTGGTTCGCTCTACATTTTGCCATTTTGCACATGTCGTTACAAGCTATATTTTGCACACTCTATTTTAAACTAAACAGAATCATTGCACTCACGTAATTTGTTGTCTTAGCCTGCATTGTCGCCCCTGTCACTTCCGGTAGTTTTCGGAATGAGAAGGTTAGAGCTCCAGCCTGTACTCCTCATCCTATTTAGTTCCGGCCAGGGCGCGGACGCGCGCAGCGGCGCGCCAAAGGCAAGCCCGTCTGCGCCCGTCCGCGCCTGACAGACGCCAGACACCAGGACTGCTGCACGTTTGTACTCCGATTTTATTTTCTTGTACCCATTTCATGGCTTTTATTAAATATTCCTGTGAGGAACTTATTGCTGTAAATGATAATAGCCATACCACCAATTTATTAAATCATTCCTCTTCCCCCTCCTTTCCTATGAACATCGCAGCCATCGCATCACCGTCGCAGAGAAGATGCCTTCCAATTGTATCCACCAACAGTGAGTCCCCGCCTATTACATGGAGGCCCCTTTCCTGTATATACTGCAATGCCCGATCTCTTCCTAAACATGCTTTAGAAATCTGGGCACTCTTAGATTCCGACAAACCTGACCTCCTCTTCATCACCGAAACTTGGCTGTCTAAGTCCTCACTACCAGATATTGCAACTGCCATTCCCCAGGACTTTAAAATTGCAAGATTGGATAAGACAGACAAAAGAGGTGGAGGAGTTGCCATTGTGTACAGAGCTCACTTGAAGCTACACCTTGTTAATTCGCTCATAGCAGACTGGGGTGAGATCTGTACCTTTACGCTATCACTGGGGAACAAAGAATCCTGGAAAGGAGCCCTTCTATATAGACCTCCAGTAACTAAAACTAATTTTGTTAATGAACTTACTGAAAACATAGCATTGCATGTTTTATCCTCCCCTAACTTCTTTCTATTAGGCGATTTTAACCATCACTTTGAACTTGCACAAGATCCTTATACTGCTGAACTTATTTCCAGCATGAATGCGCTAGGTCTAAATCAATTAGTGACCGGCCCCACCCATTCCGCCGGACACACCCTGGATCTTTTATTCACTAATTCAAATAAAATAACAATTGACTGTTCTGTATCTGTTCTTTGGTCGGACCATTTCAAAATCCATTTTCATATTCAACGTGCCTCACCCACACCACGGCCCAGTAAAGATCCCATCATGAGTAGACCTTGGAATAAGATCAGTCCTGAAGTATTTTTTTCACACTTTTTCCCTCCTCCCATTGAATCTCACAACGACCCTAACCTGGCAGCCAATAACTTAGACTTAGCCATCACGACAACTCTTGACATAATTGCCCCCAGTAAAATAAACAGATGCCCCGATAAATTGTCCCCGTGGTTCACCTTGGAACTTAAGACCATGAAACTTGCGGTAAGAGCCTGTGAACGCAAATGGCGACACACCAAAGATCTCAGTGACAGATTGCATTACAAAAAACTTCATCGCCAATATATGTGCGATATAGCTCTAGCCAAAAAAGTTTACCTGGGGAATAGGATTGACCAGGCTTCAAACTCGCACAAAGAACTTTATAAAATAGTTAAAGAGTTTTCCAACCCTTTAACTTGCCAACCTATCACAAATGCGTCTAGGGAATGGGCTGACACCCTTTCATCTTTTTTTTACAATAAAATAAATGACATTTATAAAGCATTTATTAATGTTTCTGCCCCTATCATATCTTCTGAGTTGTCCATCGTTGTAGCCTTGCCCTCCCCGTCACTACACTAAATCAATTTTGTCCACTTACAGAAGAAGAAGTTACTCTTACTATGAAAAAAATCAAGTCTGGCTCCCCCATTGATCCAGCTTCTTCTCCAATTTTATCTAAAATTGCGCCTATTTTGACCCCTCATTTGACCAAAATTTTTAATCTCTCACTCACCCACGCAATGGTACCTTCCCACTGGAAAGAATCCATTGTCAGACCGATTCTGAAGAAGCCCTCTGCCGATCCATCTCAACCTTTAAACTATAGGCCGATCTCCCTTCTCCCGATGTTTGGTAAGATTATGGAATCCTTAATCAACACTCAACTCACCAAACACCTTGAATTTAATAAACTCTTAGACCCGTCCCAGTCAGGATTTAGGGCGTTCCACAGCACTGAAACTGCCCTACTTGAAATGGTCGATAATATTAGACTGGCTTTAGATGCAAAACAATCAGCCATTTTGGTATTACCTAACCTATCTGCCACCTTCAACACCATCTCACACAGCATCTTGATTGAACGGCTGATGGAGGTTGGTGTCGAGGGCTCAGCCTTGGCATGGATCAAAAGTTACCTGACTGGTCGGAGCTCTAAGGTCCAGATTGGCAAATTTTCATCGGCCAGTCAGGAAGTTGATAAGGGTGTACCACAAGGCTCTATCTTGAGCCCCACGCTCTTTAATCTTTATGTTCCCCTCTTGCAAGATTAATTAAAGCTTTTGGATTTGAGACGTGTCTTATGCAGACGACACTCAAATCCTCATCACTTTGGGGCCTAATCCCATCAACATCAAACATAGGTTCCAAAAATGCATGCTAGCAGTAAAGGACTGGATGTCTAACAACTATCTTTTACTCAATACGGCAAAGATGGAGATTGTGCTTTTTGGATCTGCCCATAAGCATTGGTCTGACGAGTGGTGGCCATCACCATTGGGTGTCTGCCCTTCTCCCAAATCAGCAGTCCGTAATCTAGGGATAACGCTTGACAATAAACTTACCATGGCAGACCATATCAATAACATCTCTCACACCAGCTTTGGACTTATGCGAAACTTAAAGAAAATTTTTAAATGGATCCCTCTTTCTTCTCGTCTACCTCTAATCCAGGGACTAATTATCAGTCGCCTGGATTACGGTAATGCCCTTTTCGCTTCCATAAACGAGAACCTCCTTAACAGACTCCAGGTTCTTCAAAATACTGCAGCCAGAATGGCCTTGGATTTACCTATCCGTACCTCCTCTGCCCCTGTCTGAAGATGCTTCATTGGCTCCCCATTAAGAAACGCATTACGTTCAAAATGTGTTGTCTAGTTCATAAATCTCTTCACGGCAATGGCCCAGCCTATTTAGCTAACAAACTGACAGAATACCGTCTGGCCAGAATGCTCAGATCCTCTAGCTTGCACCTTTTAATGGTTCCTAAAGTGCGAAATGTTAGAAATGGAGACAGATCATTTTCTAAAAT
Source organism: Triturus cristatus (assembly GCF_964204655.1). NCBI lineage: Eukaryota > Metazoa > Chordata > Amphibia > Caudata > Salamandridae > Triturus > Triturus cristatus. The sequence continues at coordinate 1,123,291,197 of NC_140590.1, read as the reverse complement.
CGCTCCCGCAAGCTGGAATTCTCTCCCACTCCACATTAGACTGGAACCCAGCCATCAGAAATTCCGCAAGCTTTTGAAAACCTGGCTCTTCTAAATCGGCGTGTCTTATCCTTACCATCTGAGCAACTGCTGGCGCTATGAGACCTTCGGGTGATATAGGCGCCTTACAAATACCAATACATAGACATAGACATAGTCCCTGTGTCTGAGTGTGCACGCTTTGAGCCTTGTGTGGCATGTGTTGCATTGTGTGTGTCGAGCTGACTGTGTGCTAAGTGACTTGGAGGTGTGTTCTGATGTGTCATTCAAGTGATGATGTCATTCCACGCATATTAGCTGGGACACTAAATTTGTTAAAGGCATGGTGACAACATCATTCCTGTAGAGTACATGTACATGTCTGCGGATTACTAGCTCTTCGCTGAATTGTTGTGTGTCTGTCCTCCCCAGGTTCTTGCGGCTGTCATCTGCTCATGTCATCATTGCCCTCCTGCTATTCCTCATGAGTATTGCAACATGTGCTGGATCAGAGTTACATGCACAGACATGGTGAAAAGTCATTTGGGGTAAGGAGTGCAGCAAGGCATTTTGTGGGTGGTACGTGTTTGTGATATGTGGGGACTGCTCCTGTGCATGCTGTGTTACCATGCATACATGTCGACTCACCATGGGCCACATGACGTGCTGCATGGCTCCCATGAATTGATGGTCACCCTTCCTGACAGTCATCTGTAATGGTGTGTGGATTCTGATGAAGGCATCAATGTGTGTAAGTAAGTAAGTAAGTAATTTTTTATTTGCACAGTTAATAAAAACCATTGCAATTCCACATTTTAAAATAAAAAAGGAAAAAGAAAAAAAAAAATTAAAAAGCAAGTGCATACTGTACAATTTCCAACGTAAACTTGATTATCAGTCTAAAATGATAAAATCTTCCAAATTGAGTTCTTCATTAACCCATTTCCATCACTGTGGTAATTATAATAATAATAAACAGTGTATTGTATGTGGTTCATACTAAACAAGTAACTACAGACTAAGTTAAAAGACAAGTTCCTGCAACCTTTTCTCCACCTCCTTCATAAATTTCACCAAGTTGCAGTTTAGCTGCAAGTCGTCGGGGGAGAAGCAGGCGAGCACGGCATTCCTTTGCGTGCGTATTCCTCGTTGATTAAACAGAAATTTCAACAAGCGTTTTCTTTCTTCTAACAATTTGTCACAGGGGCATAAAAGGTGTGGCATGTCCTCAATTGCCTTACCACACAACCGAAATAGGGAGTCCCCTTTATCCCTCTGCCAGTGTGGTAAATGGAATCAATGTGTGTATAACGGCTCCAAGGAACATACGGGATGCTAATGGTGGACATAGTGTGGGAATTCCCCATATGAGGCTCAATGGGGAATTGTAGACTCTCCGTGTGTAGCATGGGGTGTTAGGCTCAACCCCTTCACTTGTGTGCCAGCTCAGTAGGATTTACACATCTGTGTGTTGAAGGGGGTGTCCAGTGTAGGTCACACATGGTCAGCCAAATGACCTGTGAGTCTGTTCCAATTGATGCATTTCCCTTAGTGTGCGGCTGAGTAATACAGGTGTTCGTCACACTCCAAGGTGCCTCATCTCTGTCAATGCAGGTCTCTTGCTACTTAGCATGCGGCATATCTGGCATAGTTGTGGAAGATTATGCATAGGAGTCCATGTGTAGTTTAGCAACATGCATGAAGTTGCTCATGGGTTAGGCTCCCTATTGGGCATGAAGTACATGGTCGTGTATGTTTTTTGGCATGTTGGTCTGCACAATGGGCCACCAACAGCTGCTGAGGGTGTGTCTCCTGTGCGCAGGTCGGCCTTCAGTTTCCTGATCCGGTGTCATGCTTCTTTGGTGATTGTGCATGCATTGTCTCTGGGTGTGCCATGTGACACTGGACACTCCTTACTTTACACACGTGCCTGTTGCAGTTGTCCTTCTGACATCCTAGTCTATGTGTGCAAAATTTGTCATTTTGCAAGGAGATGCCGCCTGCTGCTGCGGCCCCTGCAGCAAGGGCCAACAGAGTATCCAGATTTGGCAACACACACGCCTCCAGGATGCTCCTCACTTCCTCCCTCCACCCATTCATTTTGCTGTCCTCAGCTTGTCTATGCCACTGTTGCCGGCATGCGGGCCAAAGGCTGGACCATCAGCACATGCAAAGTGCACATTGCACCACCATCCTGTCCTTGCATTACCCACATCACACTACAGTCTGATGTATCAGCCACACTCCGAGCTATGTCCATCCGCACATCTAACGCCTGCTGTCAGACATACCCTGGGCACACACACGACACCTTTGCATGCTGAGTGTGCAACTCCAACTGCCTACACTGCGCTGCCCCGCCTTCCAGGCCCTGTCATAACAACCAGGTCACCTCCCTAATACTCCCCACCAGCTCTGTAGCCCAGCAAGGGCATGGGAGTGGGACTCAAGGCTTCAGCATGTAGTATGGTGTCATCGTCTGGGACATGGCACAGGTATCATTTCTCAGCATGTCAATCTACAGAGTGTCCAGGACCCCACTCTCCACCATCACATGCGCACAGCACCTCATCATCAGCCCGTATGCCATTGACAGCCAGGTGCTCCTCACCCTCAACAAAGACACAGACATTGGCAGTTCCATCATTCAAGTATGCATGAGATCTATTGATGAATGGCTGCACACGAGCCACCTGAGGCTGGACTTGTACAGGACCGAGGTGAACATCTGAGAATTGTCCCCTTCCAGCTGGGTCAAGTGCCTGTGTCCCACCCGCAAGAGCCCTGCACAAGCACCCAGTACCACACACACAAGATGGTGTGCATCATGTTTGGCTCGCTCACATATGCCATGCTAGTCCACAGCAACTGTACCTCATGCTGCAACGCCCTCTGAATTATGCACGGGGCATCTGCACACCTCAGATTCAACCCCCTGCACCCCAGCCACCTCACCATCCACCATGGATAGCTGCAATGGATTACTGTCTGCTGCAGGGTGACCTCCAGCCTCCCCACCCACACTCAGGAGGCAGTCCACAATCCTGACCCCAACCAACCTTGTACATCTGTCATCCTAGATCCCGTTGGGCCATCTCCATGCATCCAACCTTGCACTGGCCACCGTTCTTCACATCCACCATACTCCAGCATACAGGACATTGTTCTCCCACCTGGCCACACATACCTGGGTCTCACTCCCCGGGAACCTCCACATGAGCCATGACCTCTATGCCTTGATGATTATCTCCCAAATAGGTCTCACCGCACAGTTTAGCAAGCCCCCCCTCAGCAGCCAGAGGCCATCACAGGTGACTGTTGTGCTCCATGCCTACATTGAATGATACCTTGTGACCCATGTGTGTCCTGTACCAGACTCTGATCCCAGGGTATGGATGGCTGGAGTTGGTTCAACACTCAGCCATAGTTTGACATTTCCACACACATATGTCGTTGAATGATGCAAAATGACAGGAACGTCTCATGTCCAAAGTGAAAAATGTATTTACGGTGGGGTAAGTGGTTTGGTAGATGCAATTGGTTGCTGTACCGGGGGAATAGAATCCAAAGTTCACAGGGGAAGATGGTATCCTTGGCATTGGAAGTCATCAGAGTCCAGACCACAGTGTTGGTCATCATTGGTCAGACTGTGACCAGCAAGTCCATGTGGCAGAGAATGTCATTGGATGCTGCTGTTGCGCCAGAGGGCCAGGTGCCAGGCCAGGTGACCTGGGAGATGGGGATGGTCCGCTGACTCTCACGGTCTTTTCCGTGGACGACCCACCTTCCTCCGGGGACCCTCAGATGCAGGCCTTGACGATGCTGGGGATGCTCCGTCCGATAAATCCTCCTCCTCCTCCCTCCCTGTGTCTGGTGCTGGTCTACGCCTGGTGGCACAGGGAGGGTTTGCCAGGCTTTGGGCGATCTGACGGAGTGATTGGCTCACGTCCCTGTGCACCGCCAGGAGCCCAGCCAGTCTTGCCTCCATCCGTCCTTGGTGTTGTTGATGACTGGCATGATGCTCGACCTGCAGGTTCTTAATGTCATCGAGGGTCCCCTGCATCTCGGAGAGTCTTGACACGACCTGGTTGATGCCTCTGGTGTCACGCCGGTATGAGTGCAGGATGTTGCATATGTGTGACATACCGGGGTCCTGAGCTGGCTGGTCAGGTTCGAGCCTCCGCCTGCCTCCACTCCCACCACCCCTGCCCACTTGAGCCTGGCCTGCCGTTGTGGGCACATCGGGTCTACGGGACCCCTGAGGGATGGCATTTGCAGGGTTGCCTGCCTCCTCCTGGGTGCCCGGAGAACCTTGTCCCTCCTGGTCAGACTGGCTCTGTTGTTCAGTGTGAGCAGGGCTCCTGGGTGTGTCCTGGGATGTGGCAGGAATGGGGGTGGTGGTTGGCACAGATGTACCGGACGCAGGTGCTGCAGGGGCTTGGGCACCAGAGGGTCCAGGTTGGTCGGGGTCATCCACGGAGTGGTGAGAGTCGTCACTGCCGGTGGGATCGTCTTCACGCGGTGCCAGGGACTGTGATTCTTCCCCCCCAGTGTTGGGGGTAGATCAACGACGTTGCCCTGTGTGTGAGAGAGACACAATGTTAATGGTGTTTAATGCGACATCTATGTTTCATACATATTCAAGTTGACACATTTCCTCCAGGTAGTTGGATGTGCCTAGCATTCCTCTCAATGTCCACTTGGGGATGGGTATGTTGCGGGGGACATATTGGGATGTTCTCCTGAGTGTTTGACCTGTAGAAATTAGGCTAGGATGCTTATTTGGCTATGGATTGGTCTTGTGTCACATGTCCATTGTGAGAGTGTGTAAATCCGTTGCCTGCCCTGGGGGTGTGTGCTTGTGTTGGGGGGGTTGTGATCAGGCATGCTGTTGTGTGTAGTGTGAGTTGTCATTGGGTCTCCCAGGTGATGTGTCTGTCCCCTCATGGTGCATGCTGGCATGACAGTGAGTGTGAGTTCCTGTCCTAGATACCTGTGCTTGTGGAGTTGGTGTTTGAGTGTACAGTGGTCCCAGGAGGGCCTTGTGCTGCATACAGCAGGGCCCAGTGTCAGCTACCTTGTCAGTAGTTTGCCAGTCCCTGTGCATTGTGCATGGGTATGTACCTATGCCATATGGGCTGAGGGCATTGTTGTCTGCGTCTCATTTCCACAATGTGTTGTGTGGGGCCCACCCTCCCAGCCTCCCGGACATCCAGTCTTGTGTTTGTGGTTGTAGTAGCCTTGGAAATGGCCTTGCCTTGATTTGTGAAGGGTGCATGGAGACGTTAGTGGCATGAGCGTGGTTTGTGAGTGTGGTTGTGTGCGGTGAGTGCTTGGGGGAAGTTGCATGCATTTGGTGTATATGTGGTGTGGACCCCATTGCCCCCATGTTACGTAGGTTGTTTGTGTACTCACCAGGCTCTGCGACTCCTTCAACTCCGTGTACTCCCACCGGCGGTAGCAGGGCCATCACCTTCTCCTCCCAGGGATGGTAGTGTACGGGTCCGCGGGGCGGCCCACCTCCAGTGATGTTACTCTGGGCATATTCTTCATTCATTTTCCTCTTGACCGCCCTGCGCAGATCGTACCACCTGGCTTGGCATTCATGCCTGGTCCTTCGGATGGGCGCAACAGCATTCACCTTATCGACAATCCTCTGCCACATGGCAGATTTTTCAGATATGCTTGTCTGTCTGACCAATGTTCCAAACTGATGTGGCTCGACTCTGATGACTTTGTTGACAAGGAGGTCCAGCTCCGCCGTAGTGAACTTTGGATTCTTGTCTGTGGGCATGGTGTGGGGTGTGGGTGTGGATGGTTGTGGGTGTGTGGATGTGAATGTGAGTGTGTGAATGTGAAGAGGGGGATGTTTGTGGAGGAGGTTGTGTGAAGGTGCGTGAGTGAAGGTGTAGTGAAGGTATGAGTAATGTGGAGTTGTTTCTCTGTGGGGTCTGGCAGCAGTGGGTCTGTTGCAAAGGCTCATGGGTTGTGTGTGTGGGCCCTTTTTATTGGTCAATTTTTGGGTGTGGCTGTGTTTGAATTTTGGTGGGTGTGTTATATGAGGTGGTTGTGATTTGGGGCCTCTGTTTGCCTGTTTGGATGTGCCAGGTCAGTCATTGAGATGTATTTTGTCGTGTAGACATGTTTTGTGGTGTTGTACGAGTCGAATTGACCCTCCTTGTGCTGTTTTACAGTGTCCTGGTTCTGTATGAGTCTTTTTCGCGTAGGTACGATCCGTACCTACGCGATGCTGGTAGAGGGTTCTGGGGTACGGTGTTGGAGTGCGGCGCTTACATGCGGTGGGGGTACGGTGCGTACATGCAGAGGTACGGTGCGTATAGGGGGGGCGGCGCGTACATGGGGGGAGCGGTGCGTGCATGCGGTGGGGGGGCAGGGGGTTCGGTGCGTAAATACGGTGGTGGGGTACGGTGCGTACATGCGGTGCTGGGGTACGGTGCGTACATGCGGTGCTGGGGTACGCTGCGTACATGCGGTGGGGGGCTGGGGGTACAGTGCGTACATGCGGTGGGGGTACGGTGTGTACACGTGCGGCCCTGGGGTACGGCACGTACATGCAGAGGTATGGCGCATACATGCGGGGGTGATGCGCGTACATGGGTGGGTCAGCGCGTACAGTTGCGGGGCTGGGGTACAGTGCGGACAGGGTGGTGTACGGTGCTGACAGATTTGGGGGTGGGGGGGCTGTACGGCTCGTACACGGGCATAGGTTTACCCGTGTACATGTGTGCTACTGCGTTAGCTCCGTACGGGCCTTTTTCCATGCGATTGTGTATTCGGATGGAGGGTCGGGATCGTGCTTGTGTGCTCAGACTTGTGTGTTACGATTTGCACGTAAAAATGTCTGGCTCACTCGCGTACACTTTTCCCGACGATATTCGGACGTAAAAACTATCCGACGCACTCTCGTAGACTTTTCCCGACGCTTTTCGTAGATATTTTTCACGTACGAATCGTACTTGGCCGTTTGTACGGTACTTGTACGACTCCTACGTAAAAAAATACGGATACGGGTCGTACGCAAATTATTTTTAACGGATCGGAATCGAAACCTTTGTTGGCTAATAAAATACCTTCATTGCATGAGAAAAGCTCTATGCCGGTAACCGTTTTATTCCAAGTCTTAGGTGAAGCCACAGATCATCATTATTCCATGTTGGCGTGCCATCCAGGGAACCAACAAAGACTTGTTTACTTTAATGTCAGAGTAGAGAATAGCAGTCCTATTTTAATTAAGAAGAGTTATCATTCTCTCCAGCAAAAATTTGCCCGGATTCTGACTTAAGCATTTAATACATTTGATTTTGTTTCCTACAAAAAAGAACATTGCAACTTTGCAGACAAAGCATCTCAGGTAACTGAACTTGAGCGACATCACCCAAAAAATACTATTGATTTATTTTTTGAACACATAATTTATGGTTCACTGTCAGAATATAGATGTTCAAAATATAGTTGTTGAAAAAATATTGAGGAAATAATATAGAATTCAAAAATATCAACCCCCTATACTCAAACAGGTAAGTCCAAAAACATTGAAAAGAAATATCAATGTAAAAAATATAGTTGTACAAAAAAATCGACCAACTAACCATAACAACCATGAAACATATTGTTTTTTCATTGAATTTCAAAGGTTTTTTTAAATGCTAATTTCTAGCTATAACGTCCCTGAAACCTATTGTTTTTTCAGTGAATTTCAAAGGTTTTGTAAATACTAGTTTCTAACTATAACGTCTGTAAAACCTATGTTTTTTTAGTGAATGTCAAAGGCTTTTTAAATGTTAATTTCTAATTATAATGTTCATTAAACCTACAGTTTTTTCAGTGTTTTTAAATTATCATTCCATTCTCAACCTGGTTAAAATAGCCGATATTGCTAGTTTTCCAGCAATAGCTCCCGCCCAAAAAATTGCCAAAAATGAGAGCAAATAATATGCAGAAACAAAAATTACACAAAAACACCACTTCCCGATATTTTCAACGAGCAGCCAAATCTGCGGTGCGTTCTAAAAACAGGGTATAAGCTGCATTAGCAGTCGGAATATGACATCTGCCTTTTATTGGTGTAAAGTAGGATGACTACCTAAAGTGTGAAAGGGAGCCTAGCCCAGAATCACATCTGAAGACCAACACATCTCATAGAGCTACTGTTCATGCACCTCCGACACCCAAGAAGACCACAAAACCCACTGCCACCATCCTCAGGACCTCCCCATGGACCACCCCCCTAGTAACATCGAGGCAGCGCACAACAGGAGAGCGGACCTTCCAAAAATGGCATGGCCCCTCAGCCACACAATAGCTGAATGTTGTGAGATGTGGCAACCAAATATGTGTGAAGAATGCAAGTCACCCACCAATAATAATGCACACAATACCAAGAGTACAGAGTGACACATTGTCGCTTGTGGCCGCAACAGGGACACCTGCATCAATTGATTCCTCATACAGCTCAGGACAGAACCAAGCCCAGAGCTCCGGAGTCATTGTTCACAGCCTCACACAGGACTAGCATACGCCAGGCCAGCCCAATCTGTTTACATATACTGGGAGGGACAACAACGCTACATGGCCCAGCTTTTCATTGTAGTGATCTGTTGCTCACAGGTCTAGTTCTCAGTATGCTACAGCCACTCCCTGATGGCTGGTTTACACCCACACCACACCCATCAAGCACAGGCGTCACAGGATACGTGAACCTGCCAATTAAAATGACCGGACGCACGTGCTCCATGCCATTTCAGACTTGGTGCACAGGATGCACTGCGGCCGGCACAGGCACACCACCACAGGACGGTGTTTTTCAGTACACTGAGGTAGTGGCATTGTAAGTGCTGAGCGGGTGTGCAGCCTGCGATGATGCCCCATCCCGGTGGTCCGGACAGCTCATGTTTTGTGTGCCCTGCTGGACCACAGTGTAGACCTGAGCCATCGAACAACGGGGGCCTACCGCCGCGTGCGTGGCCTCACTGGTCACTGAGTTAGTGGCACCACAAGGGATGAGTGGCTGTGCAACCTACACTGATGGTAGGTGCAGTGGTATGTCCTCTGCCATGGCAAAATCAAGATGCAGCACCAAATGTAAGACCTGTTGGCCTGCGGAGCGGGGCTGCATGATGTGGAGGGTGCCCTGTCTGCAAAAAGGTGAGCAGTGAGGCCTGGGTGCACAGGGGTGGGCAAACACCTCTGGGCAGCAGGAGTGGATGGGGTGCAGCAGCCTGGATGCGCAGCAGTGGTCAGACACCTCTGGGCAGTGGAAGTGGATGATGTGCAGCAGGCTGGATGCACAAAGGCAATTTAGGCGTGCGCAGTCGTATATACTCTGCCATTCCTGATTCTGTACTATGTTTCAGATGTGGTACCTTGAGGGCTCCACTAGGACCCGGCACATGGTTGGAGACACAGCGGTGGTATAAAGGTAAGCTGTGAGGGTTTTGTCCGCAGTGTGGGCACTCAGTGTCCCTCCCCATTTCTTCCTTTCTCTCCTTCACACTCTTCCTCTCTCTCTCACTCTTTCTCTCTCTCTTTCTCTCTCTCTCTCACTCGTCCTCTGTTTCTTTCTTCTGCTTTCTCACACTCGTTCTCTCTTTCTCTCTCTCTTCCTCTCTCTCACTGTTTCTCTCTCTCTTCGTCTCTCTCAATCTTTTTCTCTATCTCTCTGTCTTCCTCTCACTCTTTCTTTCTTTCTCTCTCTCTCATCCTCTCACTCCTTCTTTCTCTCTCTCTCTTCTTCTCTCACACTCTTTCTGTCTCTCTCTCTCTCCTTTGATGGACGCATGATGCACAATCTTATTTGCTTTTGATTCTTGGATTCTTGAATTGACGTCCCGACAACACGGAACTCCCACCACTCAGTGCCACCAGAACCAAATGCGTGTGCAGCCTGCGATGATGCGTGGCCATCCTGACAATCAACATCCAGTCTGAAATGTGATCTCTACTTTACCGCTTGTACGCAATGCCTGAGAAGGTTGCTTTGGCACCTGGTGCACCCTCTTACACGCACGCCGGTGGCAGAAGGTGAGCAAAGAGGCTTGTTTCTGCAGCAGCGGGCAGTCACCTGTGGGTGGTGGGAGTGGATAGTGTGCAGCAGCCTGGGTGCACAAGAGAGAATAGACACCTCTGGGCACTGGGAGTGGATGGGGTGCCGCAGCCTGGATGCACTGGAACGGGCAGTCACCTCCGGGCACTGAGAGTGGATGGGGTGCAGCAGCCTGGGTGCACAGCTGAGGGCAGACACCTCCGGGCAGTGGGAGTGTATGGGGTACATCAGCCTGGGTGCGCAGACGCAGTCAGACACCTCTAGGTGGCAGGAGTCGATGGTGTGCAACAGCCTGAGTGCGCAGGCCAGACAGACACCTCTGGGTGACAGTAGTCAATGGGGTGCAGCAGCCTGAGTGCGCAGGGGCAAAACAGAGAATAATGCGTGTGCAGTTGTATGTACTCTGCCATCACTGTTTCTATACTATGTTTCAGATGACTAAATTTGAGGGCTGCATTATATCCCGGCACGCGGTTGTAGACACACCAGTGGCAGAAAGGTGAGCTGTGAAGATTTTCTCCACAGTGTCAACACTCACTCTCCCTCTCCATCTCTTCTTTTCTGTCACTCACACTCGTTCTCTCTTTTATTCTCTATCTCTTCCTATCTCTCTCTCACACTTTCTCTGTCTCTTCCTCTCTCTTTCATTCTTTCTTTCTCTCTCTTCCTCTCTCTCACTCCGTCTCTCTCTCTCTTCCTCTCTCTCACACTGTTTCTCTCTTTCTCTCTTCCTTGTATCTCACTCTTTCTCTCTTTCTCTCTCTCACTCTTTCTCTATCTTCCTCTCTCTCACTCTTTCTTTTTACTCTCTCTCTTCCTATCTCTCATTCTTTCTCTCTTTCTCTCTCTCTATCTCCTTTGCTGGATGCATGACGCACCATCTTATCTTCTTTTTGTCTTGCAGGCTGTGATTCACAAATTGTCGAGGTATTACACTTCATACCTCTATCTACTTTTATTTTGTTCTTTTGTTTAAATACAATGTTTTATATGTAAATCCATACACGACTAAGATTCTTATTTGTCCAACCTCACAAGCATTATTTTTAACGTTCCAGATTCCCTAACGTGACTGTCACATTTGTTTTGGGGGTGTGGGGGTGAGGGGGGATGGCTGGCAAGGAACTGCTGCTGGGGGGTGCAGGAGCAGTGTTGGGTGTCTGCCCTGCATGATCATTGGCTCCATTGCATCTGTTCTCAGAGACTTGTAAGCCAGTGGGCTGGCTCGTAGATGAAGGGCAGCAACCCGATTGGCTGGCTTATAGAGGGAGAGCCGCGGCCCGTCAGTTCGCAAGGGAGAGCTGCAGGCCAGCTCACAGAGGAACAGCTGCGGACCGACAGGAATAGAGAAAGGTGCGGGCCGTTGGCTTCCAAAGGGATAGCTTAGGAACAGTGATATGGGGCGAGGGAGCGTGATGGAGGAATCTCGCAGAGAGAGACCTGCAGTCTATTTCCAGTCTTGGCTTCACAGATACAACTGCGTGCCCGAGAAGTTGCACCCGAAGAGCTGCGAGCCGACCAGGAAGACTCGCAGGCCCAAGAAGGTTCTTGGGAGTATGCTGGTGATGTGGGAAGAGGGCGGGTTACCTGCTGATGTGGGGAGAGGCAGCATGAAAGGGGTATCTCGCACAGGCAGAGCTCCGGTATGTTTTCACCTATGCCTCGGACAGATGCGAGCTGACGGACAGAATAAAAAAATTGCTTTTCAATGCTCATATAGTGTGACTTATCAACAGTTCGCACCCAGGCTCGCAAAGGGACAGCTGCGGCCCATGGGCTTGACTCGCAGAGGGAGAACTACAGGGCGTCCACTCCCAAAGGAACAGCAGCGTACTAGTTCACAGAGGTAGAGGCACAGCAGCGTACTAGCTCGCAAAGGTAGAGAGCTGCGAGCTGACGGACTGGCTTCTAAAGGCATTGCTGCAAAGTGGTGATGTGGGGAAAGGGAGCGTGAAACGGGAATCTCACACAGACCGAGCTCCGGTATATTTTCAGTATTGCCTCTCAGAGGTAGAACTATGGAGATATATGAGCTGACGGACTGCATCACAAAATGGCTGCAAGCACTTCCTAGTCTCAACAGTTCGCAGCCAATGAGCTGCAAGCTCGTACTCGTACCACCTCAACCAATCGGATGTCAGAATTCTCAAATATCGATATCTGTATAATATGATATTTCTGAAAAACTACTGAACGGATTTACCCCACGTAAACAAAAGCGTGCTTTCTGGACCACAACCTTTCAACCCTGCCAAATGTGGCACGCCCACTCACAAAGAGGCACAGCAGCATACTAGCTTGCAAAGGTAGAGAGCTGCGAGCCGACGGACTGCCTTCTAAAGGCATAGCTGCGAGCTGGTGATGTGGGCAGAGGGAGTGTGAAAGGGGTATCTCGCACAGACAGAGCTCTGGTATATTAAATTGCCCCCGGCACCTTTGTTTCATATTTTCACTTGATGCGAGGCACAAGATGGCTGCTAACACTTCCTCAAAAACTACTGAACGGATTTACACCATTTCAACAAAAGCGTGCTTTCTGGACCAAGACCTTTCTCCCTGCCAAATTTGGTGTAATTCCATTCAGCAGTTTGACCTGTAGCCTTGTCTAATGTTTCCTATGGAAAATGCCTTGAGTAACCCTTTATTTCTCAGACCCCCCTTAACCAATCACCCCCAGACCTTCAGGATAGGAGCTCATTAAAAAGGAACAACTTTTTAGAAACTTTCGTAAAGATTCGTCAAACGACGTCAATGTTGTAAGCACATGAAAAAATGCTTTTCCTAGGGAAACGTGTTCCTAACTAGAACTATCTACTGGCGACTGCCAGTAGGTAATATAATAAAATAATACATATTAAATAGGTATAAAGATGAAATTAATATAAAAAAATAAAGTAGACACACATACATAATAATTAATATATATATTTATTTTAAAACAATTAATAAATTATTAACTTAAATGTTAAATGTTAAACTTAAAATGGGTAACAATTACGATTCCCCCTCCAGTGAGTGCAACATTAGGGAAAGTGTTGGATAGCGGAGGGGTAAAAGTTACAATTCCCATTACAATCAGTGCAACAGTAGGGAAAGTGTTGTATAGCGGAGGGGTAAAAATGTATATTCCCTCTCCAGTCAGTGCAATAGTAGGGACATTGTTGGATTGTGGAGGGGTAAAAATTACTATATACACTTCAATGAGTGCAACAGCAGGGAAAGTGTTGGATGGCGGAGGGATACAATTACTATTCACACTCCAGTGAGTGCAACAGTAGGGAAAGTGTTGGATAGTGGCAGGATGCAATTTGCTATTCACACTCCAGGGAGTGCAACAGTAGGGTAAGTGTTGGGATGTGGAGGGCTAACAATTAATATTCTCACTACAGTAGGATCAAAATTAAAACAAACCAAATATTAACTGCACAAATATTTAAAAACGGAAAATAAATAATTAATATATAAATGCGTTAAAAATTAAAATACAAATATATAAAATATTAAAATGCAAACAACATTGTATAATGTAAATACATAAGACAAATACCTACAAATATTATATTAAAAAATATATATATATTTTTCAAACAAATTCATAATATTAATTACAAATCATTTAGAAAAAAACTGTAGTTATTACATAAATGTACTTCTTTTATTTCTTACCCTATAATACCACACTATTCACAAACCACATCTACATTTTGTAAAAATGGACTTCCATTGTTAACATAATTATTTATCAATTAAACAAATATTATTCATTAAAAAACAAATTCGTTCGTTTCCAATCTTTATTCCGACCATTTGGTCATAAAAGATACACATACATAAAAATCACAAAAATTCTGTCACATTTGATAAAACATCAGTGCATAGTTTAAAAGTCCACTTCAAACATTATTAACAATGTTAAAAATAGCGCAATCTACAGACTACCCAGCATTTTTTAAAAGACGATTACGCGTATGCCATACATTTGTAAAAAATTTGGCAAGCGCAAAAACAATTGGTCCGGAAACATCACATTTTAAAATCCTATACATAGGTATATATTCCCTGCCACCCAGGTTCTTAATCAAAGGCAGCAGCCAGTACTTTCTGGCTGCCTTATATGCTGGGCAGAAAAAGATCACATGTAAGTCATTTTCCTCTTTGTCAGCACAAACGGGGCAATACTTAGTGGAAGGGGCTTGCGACCAGGTGCTAGAAAAGGAGCGCAAAGGCAATGTACCGTATCTCCACTGAAGAAATAACTTTCTAGTGAGTACGGGATATATGGGATCAAAAACCTTTTCAAGTGCATAGAGATCCTTATTAAAACTCATAAAAATTAATTACTTTAGCACAAGTCCCTATAATCCCCACAACACACAGCTAAAATTAAACTGTAAAAAAATTATTACAAAATTAAAACTTTTTTCAATTAAAAAACTAATAGTAACAATTAATTATGATGTAAAATTAATTTACTCCCCTCCCATCACCCCTATAGAGGTAAAACCCACACAAAAAAATATAAACAAATATCCTAATAAAATATCAAATAATTAATAATAATAATGAACTAATTAATAATTGATTAAACATACACTTTCCAACCTTTGCCCCTATAAACCCCACAACCCACAACTAAAACTAATTACGCATTTTCCATATTTAATATTCAGTTAATTGATTATTATTAATGACAATTGATTAATAACTAATTACAAGTTGAGTACTCCCCACCCTTTAACCCTACAAACCCCACAACATGCACCTAAAATTAATTACGCAATTTTCATATTTAATTTACAATCAATTAATTAATATGAATAATCAACTACTTATTTATTAATTAAACATAATTTATTTACCACCCTTTACCCCTTTAAACCCCACACTTGCACCTAAAAGTAATGACACCATTTCCGTTATATTTGTTTTTATAAATTAAATAATATAAATTACCAACTAATTATTAATTAATCAGAATATATCC
This sequence comes from Triturus cristatus, assembly GCF_964204655.1. NCBI lineage: Eukaryota > Metazoa > Chordata > Amphibia > Caudata > Salamandridae > Triturus > Triturus cristatus. The sequence continues at coordinate 1,123,276,132 of NC_140590.1, read as the reverse complement.
CACCCTTTACCCCTATAAACCCCACAACCCACAAATAATTTTTCTTTACACAATTACCATGATTAATTACCAATTAATTTGTATTAATTAACAAACAATTAAGAATTAATTACAAATATATTACTTACCACAATTAACACTATACAATCTCAATAAAATAAATATTATTAAATAAAAAGAAATTATCATTCATTTATTATAATGAAATACTTCCCCTTTATATCCACAACCCGCTATGGAACTCAAGAACGGAAAATGTATTTATAATAAATGGATAAGTACTAAACATTTAACACATATTTAAAAAAACATAAACAACACTTATACAAAAAACATACATCAGGTACATTTAAAATATAAACTAAAATATATATCACAGATTAAAAAAATCAATATTTTAAACAACTATATTTTTGCAAACGATATTGAATGTCAGTGATGTCATTTGAGATGTCATCAGTGATGTCATGAGTTATGTCACTGACCATGTCATGATTGATGTAATATGTGATGTCATCAGCAGTGCATTGTGGGCGCGCAAGTTATAGTTAGCTGAACTAACTATAATGAGGGAATTTCAATGGTTTTGTACGAGTGAAAAGTCTAGCTAACTATAACGTCCCTGAAACCTATGGTTTTTTCATTGAATATATATATATTCACTGAAAAAACCAAAGGTTTCAGGGGTGTTATAGTTAGGAATTGGCATTTAAAAAACCTTAGAAATTCACTAAAAAAACCATAGGTTTCACGGACGTTATAGTTAGTTGGACATTTCACTCATACAAAACCCTAGAAATTCCCCTGTTATAGTTAGTTCAGCTAACTATAACTCACGCCCCCGCAATTCACTGCTGATGACATCACATATTACATCACTCATGACATGGTCAGTGATATCACTGATGACATCACTGATGATTCGTTCATTTGGAAAGGGTTGAAATGTTTAACCAATAGAAATGTGTGTTTGCTTTTGAATTTATGTGTGAAGGACTGTGATTTGATGTTTACATGTATATGTGTGGAAAATGAAAGGGAAACTTTTCAATTCTGAGTTATTTAATTGTGAGGGGATGCATGTAGACTATTTTGATTTTAATCAGACTAATGTATTTCTCCTGCTAAAGTGTAGGGAGTAATTTTTTTCTCTACAATCTTATTGACAGTGTGTGTGCATGTAGAAACCATTCTGTGATAAGCATTTGTGTTTTTCATGTGTTTGCAGACAGATAACTGTGCTGTTTTTATATTTTGGTAGAATTAGAAACCAGTCATTGTTTATGAATTTGTGAAACAAGTTATGTTTCTATATTAAAATGTAGTACTCCTTCTAGATGAATAAATGTGTTTTGGTATAGTGCAAGGGATAGTGTTGTTTGTCTAGAATCACACAGTGAGTATGTGTGCATTTGGCAACCACTGTGAGAGAAGCATTTGGTAACATCGTGTATTTGCTGACAGATAACTGTTTTAAAACCTGTCATGTTGTCAAGTTTTAGTAGCATTAAAAATCCAGTCTTTGCTTATGCTTTGATAAAATAAGTCATGCTTTGACACTAATATGCTGTACTTTAATATGTAGACTGTGTGTAGTCTCCTTACCCCTTGCACAGTAGTGAATGAGTTTTGGTAAGCTGCTAAGGATAGTGTTGCTTGTCTAGTATCACACTGTGAGTCTGTGTGCATTTGGGAACCACTGTGAGAGAAGTATGTGATAACATTGTGTATTTGCTAACAGATAACTGTTTTAAAACCTGTCTTGTTGTCAAGTTTTAGTAGCATTAGAAGGCAGTTTTTGCTTATGCTTTGATTAAATGAGTCAGGCTTTGACACAAAAGTGCAGTCCTGAAATATGTAGATTGTGTGCAGTTTCCTTACCACTTCCACTGTAGTGAATGAGTTTTGGTAAACTCCTAGGGATAGTGGTGCTTGTCTAGAATCACACTGTGAGTTAGTGTGTATTTGGGAACCACTGTGAGAGAAACATTTGGTAACATCGTGTATTTTCTGACAGATAACTTTTTTAAAACCTGTCATGTTGTCAAGTTTTAGTAGCATTAGAAGCCAGTCTTTGCTTATGCGTTGATTAAATGAGTTAGGCTTTGACACAAAAGTGCAGTCCTGAAATATGTAGATTTTGTGCCGTTCCCTTACCACTTCCACAGTAGTGAATGATTTTTGGTAAACTCCTAGGTATAGTGGTTGTTGTCTAGAATCACACTGTGAGTCTGTGTGCATTTGGGAACCACTGTGAGAGAAGCATTTGGTAACATTGTGTATTTGGTGACAGATAACTCTTTTAAAACCTGTCATGTTGTCAAGTTTTAGTAGCATTAGAAGCCAGTCTTTGCTTATGCATTGATAAAATGATTCATGCTTTGACACTAATGTGCTGTAATTTAATATGTAGATTGTGTGTAGTCTTCTTACCCCTTGCACAGTAGTGAATGAGTTTCGGTAAGCTGCTAGGGATAGTGTTGCTTGTCTAGAATCACACTGTGAGTCTGTGTGCATTTGGGAACCACTGTGAGAGAAGCATTTGGTAACATTGTGTATTTGCTGACAGATAATTGTTTTAAAACCTGTCTTGTTGTCAAGTTTTAGTAGTATTAGAAGCCAGTTTTTGCTTATGCTTTGATTAAATGAGTCAGGATTTGACACTAATGTGCTGTACTTAAATATGTAGATTGTGTGCAGTTCCCTTATCACTTCCACAGTAGTGAATGATTTTTGGTAAACTCCTAGGTATAGTGGTAGTTGTCTAGAATCACACTGTGAGTCTGTGTGCATTTGGGAACCACTGTGAGAGAAGCATTTGGTAACATTGTATATTTTCTGGCAGATAACTCTTTTAAAACCTGTCATGTTGTCAAGTTTTAGTAGCATTAGAAGCCAGTCTTTGCTTATGCGTTGATTAAATGAGTCATGCTTTGACACTAATGTGCTGTACTTAAAAATGTGGATTGTGTGCAGTACCCTTACCTCTTATAGACTAGTGAATGAGTTTTGGTAAACTGCTAGGGATAGTGTTGATTGTCTAAAATCAAAATGTGAGTCTGTGTACATTTGGGTAAGGATTGTGATAGAAGCATGTGGTAACATGGTGTATTTGCAGACAGATAACCGTTTTAAAATCGGTCATGTTGTCAAGTTTTAGTAGCATTAAAAAGCCAGTCTTTGCTTATGCTTTGATAAAATAAGTCATGCTTTGACACTAATATGCTGTGTTTTAATATGTAGACTGTGTGTAGTCTCCTTACCCCTTGCACAGTAGTGAATGAGTTTTGGTAAGCTGCTAAGGATAGTGTTGCTTGTCTAGTATCACACTGTGAGTCTGTGTGCATTTGGGAACCACTGTGAGAGAAGTATGTGATAACATTGTGTATTTGCTAACAGATAACTGTTTTAAAACCTGTCTTGTTGTCAAGTTTTAGTAGCATTAGAAGGCAGTTTTTGCTTATGCTTTGATTAAATGAGTCAGGATTTGACACAAAAGTGCAGTCCTGAAATATGTAGATTGTGTGCAGTTTCCTTACCACTTCCACTGTAGTGAATGAGTTTTGGTAAACTCCTAGGGATAGTGGTGCTTGTCTAGAATCACACTGTGAGTTAGTGTGTATTTGGGAACCACTGTGAGAGAAATATTTGGTAACATTGTGTATTTTCTGACAGATAACTTTTTTAAGACCTGTCATGTTGTCAAGTTTTAGTAGCATTAGAAGCCAGTCTTTGCTTATGCGTTGATTAAATGAGTTAGGCTTTGACACAAAAGTGCAGTCCTGAAATATGTAGATTTTGTGCAGTTCCCTTACCACTTCCACAGTAGTGAATGATTTTTAGTAAACTCCTAGGTATAGTGGTTGTTGTCTAGAATCACACTGTGAGTCTGTGTGCATTTGGGAACCACTGTGAGAGAAGCATTTGGTAACATTGTGTATTTGGTGACAGATAATTGTTTTAAAACCTGTCTTGTTGTCAAGTTTTAGTAGTATTAGAAGCCAGTTTTTGCTTATGATTTGATTAAATGAGTCAGGATTTGACACTAATGTGCTTTACTTTAATATGTAGATTGTGTGTAGTCTTCTTACCCCTTGCACAGTAGTGAATGAGTTTTGGTAAGCTGCTAGGGATAGTGTTGCTTGTCTAGAATCACACTGTGAGTCTGTGTGCATTTGGGAACCACTGTGAGAGAAGCATTTGGTAACATTGTGTATTTGCTGACAGATAATTGTTTTAAAACCTGTCTTGTTGTCAAGTTTTAGTAGTATTAGAAGCCAGTTTTTGCTTATGATTTGATTAAATGAGTCAGGATTTGACACTAATGTGCTGTACTTAAATATGTAGATTGTGTGCAGTTCCCTTATCACTTCCACAGTAGTGAATGATTTTTGGTAAACTCCTAGGTATAGTGGTAGTTGTCTAGAATCACACTGTGAGTCTGTGTGCATTTGGGAACCACTGTGAGAGAAGCATTTGGTAACATTGTGTATTTTCTGGCAGATAACTCTTTTAAACCTGTCATGTTGTCAAGTTTTAGTAGCTTTAGAAGCCAGTCTTTGCTTCTGCGTTGATTAAATGAGTCATGCTTTGACACTAATGTGCTGTACTTAAATATGTAGATTGTGTGCAGTACCCTTACCTCTTATAGACTAGTGAATGAGTTTTGGTAAACTGCTAGGGATAGTGTTGCTTGTCTAAAATCAAACTGTGAGTCTGTGTACATTTGGGTAAGGATTGTGATAGAAGCATGTGGTAACATGGTGTATTTGCAGACAGATACTGTTTTAAAATCGGTCATGTTGTCAAGTTTTAGTAGCTTTAGAAGCCAGTCTTTGCTTATCCATTGATAAAATGATTCATGCTTTGACACTAAAGTGCAGTACCATGTACTATACTCTTCACTGTGCCAGCACTGAAAATTTAAAAGTTTTACCCAGGCACTGTCCTAGCAGTAGTTTGATGATTTAGTCAGTTTCCAAGTACTCATGTTGTGAACCATACATTACCACATAGACTGCTTCAAATGTCTATGCAGTATGCATGCAGTCTTCTAACATGCTATACACTTGTCTGTCACATCTTCAATTCCCTAGTCAGTATCCATACAGTCCAGCAAACATCCTGTCACTCCCTTTGCACTCAGTGACCCATTCAGTACCAAGTACTAATCCATTCACTGTGTCAAAAGCCAACCACTTATAAATTCACTCAGGCACTCTCTTTGCTGTACTCTAATCATTCCGTCAGTTCCCAAGTACTCATGCAGTGAGCCAGGCCTTCGCACATAGACTGCTTCAAATGCCTATTCACTATGCATGCAGGCCTCTAACCACCTACACAGTTGTCTTTCACACCTTCAATTCCGCAGTCAGTTTTCATACACTTCTAGCAAACACCCTGTCACTCATCCAGTGTGTCTCCTTATAGTACTGTAATCATTTAGCCAGTTAGCATGTAGTCTTTAAGTGAGGTAGGCTTTAGGGCATGAACTGCTTCAAAGTAGTATGCACTATGCATGTGGTGTTTTAACGATCGTCACACTTGTGGTTCAGGGCTATAGTTTCTTAGTCCGTTTTTATATAAAATGTGTTTGTACAGTAATGGAATAATATAAATTTGAAAGTTATTAATATACATTTATTTGTGATTCTTTTTTACAGATACAGAACAGGAGTTTTTCTCACCCGTTTGCATTCCTGCAAGACCTAGACTCACCCAAATGATTCTTCTACTTTTGGAATATAGACTTGCAGATGATAACCGATCTGAACATTCATATGCTCCAATTTCACGAAGCGATAACATCTTCAAACTGAAACTGTATAATTTCTTACTTAGAGTCTTCTCGTGAGAAATCTCTTCACACATTTCTTTCAATTCAGTCTTTTCTGATTTAGTAATGTAAGACGTTACATATCGAGCAACAGCAATGGAATTGTCCGCAACATACTGAATATCCATGTTAGCGTTCCACATGGATAAAGTAACTGGATTGTAGTCATTTATGTATTTTGATTCTTCGCTTCTTCTTAAGTTGTAGGTGTTTTTCGGAGACTTTCTTGTGATGGTATGTCGTACAGCTGACATAAAACTGTTCACTCTTCCTTTGGCTAATACAGGATGTGGAAATCCAAAACGACATTTGGTATAGAACTTATCCTTTGACTTGTACTTTCGTCTACAGTATTTTCCACACCTATGGCTTTGAAATAGTAAGACTTGTTGTTTTAAGTTTTTCTCTTCTTTGCTATTTGGAAGAGCACATGTAGCATAATCTTCAATGAAAGACAAAACAGTTTCATCTGAATCTGTTCCATATTTGGGGGCGTCCTTGACCCATAACAACATATGTATGTGAGGAGCACCTCTTGCTTGATACTCCTTTCTCCAAAAGAAATCCACAACTTCTCCAAGAGGAGGATTCTTTTTATTGTAGATGAAAGACATCATAGCTGGGGGGGCGCTAGGTGGCGCACAAGCGGAATGGCCACCACCGTGTGAGGCTCCCGCAGTCCGGCGTGAAGATCCTGTAATTATCCTGTCCCGACGGGGAATTAACACTGCAAATCAGGCGTATGGAGTAGTGCAAGGCAAACGGAACGTGTCTCCTAAGTTTGAATTGGATCGGAGATGGTGTGTGGCAGCTAAAGGCTCGCAAAGAAATCACCGAGCAGAGAGGCTGGAAGGCTGGCCGCCCGCGTTGGAAACGGACGTGGAGCGGCGGGAACCACAGCGCGGAGGCTGGGCCTCGGACCGGAGGCACTGCTGCTGAGACTGAGGTAATAATAGTTGTGTGCAGTGCTGTGTAGACCGGGCAGGAGGAATAGAGCAGAGGTGAGTCGGCAGCATGTATGGTGGTCCGGCTGTGGAGGAGAGGTGAAGACCAGGCTGCCTTTGTTAAGGACTGCTGCCTAAAGCGGGAGTGAGGCGGACAGGCGGCAGGCATAGATTGACTGTGGCAAAATGCGGTGGCTGAGGGCTGAGGCTGCACTGAAGAGGATAGCCCTACAACAAACAGGTGGCACATGGACACTGGGCACTGTACGGAAAGAGGTGACCAAATAGTCTGGCACTGCGGTATCCTACGCAATTGGCGCACCTGGGCTGGAGGAGTCCTGTTTACTACCCTCACAACCGGATAGAGAGTGTGCTCTGAAGCGGTGGGAGATGTGTGTTGCGCTCCATATGGCTGAGGGGGCGAGCACTCCCTGGTGACCTGCAGCGGAGCGCGGAGGGAGTGGCCAGGTGGCTAAAGGCATTGCTTTTATACGCAATACTGGACAGCGAGAAGTGGTGGACCAGGTGATAGGCGACAGTCTTGGCGGGCAGCCGCTAGTTTAGCCTCACGCGTCATAGTTAGAACCCCGCTGTTCGCTACGCGATGGGTAAGCCCGATGCGCGACAGCCACGCCTAAACTTTGATGCAAAGAAGAATGTGCGGCAACAGCAGGCAGAGGTGGAAAGTGGGGCAGAAGGGTCACAGTTGGAACACCAAACCTCTTCAGGCGATGATATGAAGTCACTTCTGTTGGAGGTGCGTCAAGGCTTTGCGACCAGATAAAATGGATACGGTAACCATGCACATGGACTCCATAGTTCGCAAAATCGTTGGGCACGAGGACCGTATAAAAGACGCGGAGCAGCGAATATCAGAGGACACTTTGGCGCACATGCAGGCTACGGTCACGCAAATGGACAAGCTACTCAAGACCATAGCTGCAAAGAGCGAGGACATGGAGGCGAGAAGTAGACGGAATAACAGACGCGTCTTGGGCATACCGGAGAGCGCCAATACGGGCAGAATGGAGGTGTACATAGAAAGGCTGCTGAAAGAGGTAGTAGGGACGGAATTATTCTCTCCTCACTTCATTGTTGAAAGGGCTCATCGTTCCCTAGGGCCAAAGCCACATCCAGGAAGTGCGCCCCGACCAATAATTGCACGCTTACTGAATTATAGGGATAGGAACGTGGCTTTAAAGGTGGCAAGAGAGAAAAAGCAGCTCCATTTTGAGGGGGTGCCATTCACTATGCATCCTGACTTCACCGCCTTTGTCCAGGAGGAGCGATGCAAATTTCTCCCTGTCAAGCAAAAGTTGAGACAGGCACAGATTGATTATGCACTGCTGTCCCCGGCGCGCCTATGGATAACGCATCAAGGAGAACAAACAATCTACATGCAGCCTCAACAAGTTGAAATGTTCCTCAAACAGCTCAAGAGACGTAAGAATGCAGACCACACACCAGACGGCTCTCCGGAGGCTCACTCATCAAACGAGGCATAATATAGGCTGAAAGGGGCGATGAGGTGTTGCTCCGTCGAGTCCAACGCTACAAAACGGCAGGGCCCTGGTAAGATGGACGCTTCCGAGACAGGCCTCAGGAGACAAGGGACATGAGTGCTATGGAGGAGACATGCTCCTTGGATGGGACACCATACCTACTTACGCACGGACATCCTCGATGCTTGCCGGGGGGCCTGAGAAGTACTGCGGGCATCTTGGCAAAGCGAGAGGTACCTGTGGGCCACCGTGCGAACTATCCCCGAACGGGTGATCCCCAAAGTTCAACCATGGGTGTTTTTGTCTTGTTATTAATTTATACGTTTCAGGTTTCAATTGTCATTCAGACGGAGAAGATTGCTGAAAGGAATTGGTTACTGAATATTGGGGAGGGGGAGGGCTACAGGTGACTGGCATGATTGGGATGCTGCAGTGGAAGAGGGTGGTAAGGAAGGGGGTTGTTTTTCAACATGGAAATTGTGACAGGAGATGCTTGGACTGGAACTGTACCTGTTTAAGACAGCAAATACTGTGTTGTATAACTCCGCAATGGCAGGGCAGGTATAGAATGAGAGGTTATGATGGCCGCAGAAGATAGGAACCTGTTAAAGGTGATGTTCTGGAATGTTAGAGGTTTGGGAAACCCAAGAAAATGCAGACAGATATTGGCGTACCTAGGTAGGCAGCAGATAAATATAGTTTTGTTGCAAGAGACGCACATTGATCCACAATCCCGAACCACGTTCGCTAGTAGATGGGCGGGTAGCAGAATATTTTCCTCTTACTCCACATATGCTAGAGGCACAGCTATCATAATCAAAAAACAGACACCCTTCGTGCTGACGGGGTCGTTAGTGGATCCCCAGGGAAGATACGTGATAGCATGGGGGTGACTAGGCAGAGACTCGGTGACAATAGCTAATTGTTATGAGCCGAACATAGACACGCCGGAGTTTTTTACCAATATATGGGGGAAATTCATGAATGTAGGATCTACTCATATAATATGGGGAGGGGATTTTAATGTAGCCCTAAATCCAGCTACGGATACATCTAATGCTGCCGCATCTCATTATACCAAGTCTCACGGGACATTGCAGGGAATAATGGAAGAAGGAGGGCTCCTGGACAGTTGGCGCTACATGCATTCCCAGGGTAAGGAAGGGACTCACTTCACATCATACACAGGGACATGGGCACACATGGATTATGTCTTGCTTTCCAGGGGATTGGGTTTGTCAATTCAAAGTGTGGTACACCTTGCCAGAACGTTCTCCGACCATTGTCCGGTGAAGCTTACGCTCATACTCCCAGGATATGATACGCCGCGGCCTACGTGGAGGTTACAGCCCACTGCTTTGCTAGATGCAGTGTTTCAACACGAGCTTGGGGAGGAGATAAAGGATTTTTCCCTGAGGAACAGGGGATCTGTGGACAGCGTGGAAGTGATATGGGAGGCGTTTAAAGTGACTATTAGAGGGATCTGTATTTCAAAAAGTTTTGGAGTGCTGCGCGATATCCAGAGAACGCTCGGAGGTTGGAGCGGAATTTTACAAGAGCTACATCGATACTATGGCGCCTGTTCTTAAGGAGGTATATGAGGAATCCTTGGAGGTGGGTGCACTCCCCCCCTCGATGAGGGAGGCGATGGTTACCTCCCTTTTGAAACCCGGCAAGGATGCTGACTCTTGCGACTCCTACAGGCCGCTGTCACTCATAAACTGTGACACTGAAATATTGGCTAAAGTCCTTGCTAATAGGCTTACTCTTTTAATGGATAAGCTTATCCTCCCGGATCAGTCAGGCTTTGTTCCTGGGCGAGCTACCACACATAACCTCCGCACCCTGTTTTCATTGCTCGAGAACGTGGCGCCTGAGTTCCCGCTGGCTGCAGTCTTCTTGGATGCCACCAAGGCATTTGATTCGGTGGAGTGAGATTACCTTTTCGGTGTGCTGCGACGAATGGGTTTCCCCCAATTATTCATATCCTGGATCAGCCTACTGTACCACCAACCCACTGCAAGGGTGGTGATTAATGGACACGTATCCCCAGGTTTTTCCATTTCAAGGGGCACGCGGCAGGGCTGTCCGCTCTCCCCACTCCTTTTCACTATAGCAGTTGAGCCTTTGGCCTCCAGACTGAGACAACACCATCAAGATAAGGCATTTCGCTGTTGCTTACGGCAATTCTTGATTTCATTGTACGCAGATGACGTGACCTTGTATGTCCGGGACCCGCAGCAAAATATTAATCCATTGCTGTGAGAGTTCATAGTGTTTGGCAGATTATCCGGGGTTCCTATCAACTGGGGGAAGTCCCAGGTGTTTCCTCTTACGCCTGCGAGCTCTAGGTTTGTGTTTGATTTTCCGCTTTAATGGTGTGACTCAGATTTGCGCTATATGGGAATACAAGTGACAAGGGACAGGGAACACACTCTACGGCTTAATTATGGTACGGCTAGTGCCCGGCTTACCGAGAATATCACACGGTGGATCTCCTTGCCTCTATCGTTGGCTGGTCGGGCATCACTAAAAAAAATGGTAATCCTTCCACAGTTTCTTTATCTTTTCTTAAATATTCCGTATAACCCTGGCCCAAATTTTTTTAAAACACTGCGCGCTGAACTCGCTAGGTTGCTATGGGGAGGAAAACAGCCGAGGCTCCGATGGTCAGTGCTGACAAGGGCGTATGCTCAGGGCGGGTTTGACATCCCCGATTTTGAACTATACTATCTCAGTGCACAGGCGCATTATGCCTATTATTGGATTAAGCCGCCCAAATATATGCCACAGGTAGCTACGGAGGATTGGCTCGCTGATCCAATACCGTTGAATAGTATTATATACGGTCCTGTCCGATCTTGGGTGACTCCGCCTACCACAGTCACATGCACAGTTGATGCTTGGAACCGGATTTCGGGCCTACTTAGCTCTTCCTTTTTATATGCTCCACAGCTCCCGCTATCATACCATCCATGCATGCCACTATTACAAGAGCAGGGCTTTCATGCGGTATGTCAACGTGTTCACGTTGTCACTTGGGGGGACCTATTTCATGAAGGGCTGTTTCGGTCCTCAGACCACTTCTTTCAGAGTACACAACCATCACCTCTAGATGTATTCTTGTATATACCCTTGCAGCAGGGGCTCCAGGTGGTTCTTCCTGACTTCCCAGAGCAGCCCACAAAATTTGCCCCGTTGCATCAGCTACTGGGTTCCAAAGATGGGAAGCACTTGGTATCAGGACTCTACAGATGTATACGTATGCAGCTGGCAGATGGAGGTAGTCCAGCCCGCACACAATGGAGTGAAGACATGGGGTGGGAGATAACTGATGAACAATGGGCGTATTGTTGCCTCCAAACTTCACAAGTCTCTGCCAGCTGTAAATTACGGGTTCTACACTACAAATTTCTTCATCGTCTGTATTACACACCTGTTAAAAAATATAGATTCAAATTAACAGACAATGATAGCTGCGAGAGATGTGGAAGGGCAGGAGCGGGCTTCCTGCATTTGGCATGGGACTGTCCGAAAGTACAGAAGTTCTGAGTACAAATATTTGGGGCACTTGAGGCAATGACGAAAAGCACGTTAGAAGGGACTCCCTTGGTGGCACTACTGGGCTATATAGCGCAGGCACCCAAACCCTATCGGAAATTGGTTGCCATTTCACTATTACTGGCCAAGCGCCAGGTGGCCTGCAGGTGGGGTAGGGAACGAGCCCCGAAGTTTAAGGACTGGCTAACAGACCTTCTCTATTGCCAGGAGCAAATGACTGCTTATGCTGAGACGCTCCCTCGGGCCTCTCGGCCGAAGGATATATGGGGGCCGCTACAGACATATGTACTCAGTCGTGGCGCAGATGAGCCAGCAACACTTCCCCTGGGATATGATACTTGATTGCAGTGTAGGTGTGACTTGCTGGGTCACGAAGTGCAGCCACTTGTTTACAGCAGGACTGAGCCATGCTAACCACTTTGGGGTGGGGCTTCTGGAGGGGCAATACCTACTGTCATTGCTGCTTAAAAGAAATAGACCAAGAGGGAGGAAAAGGAGGGAAAAGGGAAAGGGCTGGGCTGTTGCCGTGAAAGTGCTGTACTGTACTGTTCATGTCCCACATGTGCCATCAGTACCGGAGATTTGAAAGTGCACTGTACTATTCCTGCAGATTTGATAAGGTAATACCATCATGTGTATTAATAATGTGGAGTAGTATTGGAGTGTACAATGTCCGACAAGCGTAACTCTACTGTAGGCCTGGGCAAAATTTCCGTTCCGTTCGCGGAATTTGCGATAATTTGGCATTTCCGCGTTCCGCGGAGAGCGCGGAAATGTCAAAATTTCCGCATTCCGCAGCTTTGCGATAATTTGGTTCTTGCTTGCGCTGTAAAATAATACATTCTCGCGCGCGCGCGATCGCCTTACCTGAATCCCCGCGTTCGCCGACAAGGTTTCCCGATCCGGTCGCGTTCTCCATGAGATGTTGTATTGTTTTAGCCATTTGCGCTGTCTCGCGACAGTTCGCATCCGCAGTGACGTCATGCGTCGCGCGATCCCGTCTTTTTTCTCGCGATCATGCACCGCGAGACAACTGAAAACAAGATGGCCGCGCCCGCAAGCAACCACATGGGTAAGTTGGCGACCCGCAACCATGCAGAAAATCTCGCGAACATGCCGGAAAAAAACTTCCGCATCTTCGCGATATTTCCGCTTGTTTGCGGAGATTTTTAACATTTTCGCGATAATTTTCGGAAGTCGCTTCCGCAAATTCCGCCCACCCCTACTCTACTGTGCATGGATTGTAAACTGTCATGATGTTATCCATGTGAAAATTATTAAATAAATGTTTAAAAAAAATAAAAAAAAAACATCATAGCTTCAAATCTATGATTGAAATATCTGCATACATTGACAGGATCCAAAGAGCACAATTCTCCAGGTGTCTTGTATTCAATATTTTATATCTTGGAATTTGCCTCTCGAAGAAATTCAAGTAAATCATCCCAAGCATACTCAGCACAGCTTAGTGTAACAAACCATGTAGGAGTTCACAAGTTCCGTAGCATGCATTTCAGTTCTCCATGTCGACGGTACCAATATTCTTTAGTCCCACGCTGACATGCCATCAGATTAATCTAAATGATCATCTCTCTGATGCACTTTATCCATAAAATCCTTTGCAGTTACATTTTGAAGATGCATTCCAGTTTTTAAAATGTGATTTACTGCATATGAAAGTCCAGACAAGTCACTTTCAAACAGAAGATGAAACATATAAGGGATACATTGTCGAAATCTTGGATCTTCTGCAAATAATCTTGTTGTCCGATATTCAGATGCAGGAATCTGCACAGGATGTTCATCATATCGTCAACCTTTTCCTGTTGGAAATAACTGCGGGAAACAACGAGCTTCCAAGCTCTCTTGCCATACACTCATGGGACTTCCTGTTGCTTTTTTTCATTTGGAACAACTCAATCGTAATCCCCATCACCCCTTTGGAATGAAGTGGATGTACACTGTAATGTTCATAGATATCTTCACATCTGGACATGTCCACTTTTTCAATTTGTCCACTTAATGTTTCACTATCTTCTGCTAAATCTATTTCTTCTTCTCCAACAAACACATTTCTATAGTACTCATTATTTTTTAAAAGATAAAATGATGCCTTTTGCACTTTTCTAACATCCACTAACTCCTGCCAGATGTTCTTATTCTTAGTAGGAACACCATTAACTAGAATGACTAGTGGCTCATTTTCTTCATGATCTACACCAATAGTTTCAACATGTTTCCTTAAATCTAATGGTAAATAGACAACTCTCCCTTTCAATCCTCTTTGCAACTCTGATGGAGGCAATTTACTTGTTTTGGGCTCCATAGGAACAATAGCCTGAAACGGGTGAACACATTGTATCAGAATAGACTCATACGTATTTAAACCAATCAGCTCTGGAGGAATAGCAACCAACTCTAGATTATTATGAACAGCTCTAGCAGGCATTTTATTCTCATCTAATTTATTATAACAATATTTGCAAATACGCTGCTCACATCCCAAATCAAAACAATCCTCTACCAACAAATAAGTTGCAAATTCCATCCACTTATCATTATCTTCTATTTCACTTTTTAAATACAGATTGACACCCTAGTCTGATTTTTATAGTGACTTCGCCGACAACAAATATAAGAAACATTTGGTCTTTCACCTGAAATTGCCTTAAACTTTGTGATTTCATCCTCAAATTTTTCTGTAATTACAGGTCCTACATTGTCTTCAACATTTTGTTCTACTAATGTGTCAGTTTCTTCACTCTCTTGCTGAGGCCCAAAGTAACAAAACTCAATATCCTCACAGACCTGCTTCACATCTGAAACTGACCCACGTAAAAGAGCACTGTTCAACTCACTTAACTTTAGTGCTGGACTTTTTGCATAATACAACCTTCTCACTAACTTCCACATTTGAGTATGATGTACTGCCAGCATTCTGAAATTGTGAAAAACACTTTCACAAACTTTCCTAGAAAGACAAGCCAGAGAATGACCTTGCAAACCAGTATGTTTTCTCACTCTGCAAGGGTCTAGTCCTTGCAACAGCTTAATCTTTTGTTTTACACTTTTTTTTAGTATAGACTCGTAAAAAACTACATAATTTTTTAATAGATTCCTGTCGTACACTACAAACACTACTGCAATCCCAAGTGTACACAGGGTTTTTAGCACGTCTCCCTAAAACTTCATCACCTATCACTTCTTCTGCATTTCTTTCATTTCCATTTTCTCTTTCTCCATTGGACAACCATCACTAACCTCATAAACTCTACCACTGGTGTCAACTGCATACAATAATTTTTCACTTAGTGCATAACTCTCTTCATTAAAAAAAGGCTCTGAACTAGAACTGTGTTTTCATTCTCCCCCAAAAAAATCACAATTATTTTTTTATTAATAATTCTTTTCCTCCTACTTTTGGCCTTCATTACATATATTGGTTTATCTAGTGATTGAATTCTGTTTAACAGTAAAATAAACAGTTTCCTTTTTACTTCAAAAGCCTTTTCCACAATGCTTTCAATATGCTTCTTCTTTTTATAAAAAAGCTCTCTTTTTATATTTCTTCACATCTTTCAGCATATTATGCACTACTCTCTTGTAAAATATTTTTCTGCGTAATTCCTTATACTGATTTTGTCTTCTTTTACCATACTTTATCTCCTTTGACTGAACATTTGCTTTTTTACTTTTCCTCTTATTTTGATTTTTTTCTTACTTAAAAATGTTTCTGAAGTTGCAGCATTCTCTACATTCTGTTTGCTCCTACAAACATTTTTAATAAATTGCTTAGTGTTCTTACCAGAATGTTTTTTCCTTTTAGCCACATTATCTTGTTCATTCAATACTTGTGGTTGATGTTTCTTCAAATAATCCTCCTGTCTCTGTTCTTTTCTTTTTCTTTTTTTTCTGGCATAATTTCTCGATTTTAACGTTGAAAAACAGTATCTGCAAAAAAGAATCACAAATAAATGTATATTAATAACTTTCAAATTTACAGTATTCCATTACTGTACAAACACATTTTATATAAAAACAGACTAAGAAACTATAGCCCTGAACCACAAGTGTGACGATGATTAAAACACTACATACATAGTGCATACTACTTTGAAGCAGTTCATGCCCTAAAGCCTACCTCACTAAAAGACTACATGCTAAGTGACTGAATCATTACACTATTAAAAGGAGACACACTGGGTGAGTACCAGGGTGTTTGCTAGAAGTATATGAATACTAACTGGGGAATTGAAGGTGCGAAAGACAACTGTGTAGCTAATTAGAGAACTGAATGCATACTGGATAGGCATTTAAAGCAGTCCATGTGCTCACTGCATGAGTACTTGGGTACTGACTGAATGATTAGACTACAGCAAGGAGACTGCCTGGATGAATTTATAAGTTGTAGGCTTTTTGCACAGGGAATGGATTAGTACTTGGTACTGAATGGGTCACTAGAAGAGTGCAAAGGGAGTGACAGAATGTATGCTGGACTATATGGATACTGACTAGGGAATTGAAAGTGTAAAAGATAAGTCTGTAGGTGGTTAGAAGACTGTATGCATAGTGCATAGGGGTTTGAAGCAGTCCATGTGCTAAGGCCTGGCTCAGTGCATGAATACTTAGACAGTGACTGAATCATTAGAATACTGTCAAGAGAGTGTCTTAGTGAATCTATAAGTGTTTGGGTTTTGGCACAGTGAATGGATTACTACATGGTGCTGAATGGGTCACTAGAAGACTGCAAAGGAACTGACAGGGTGTTTCCTAGAAGTGTATGGATACTGACTAGGGAATTGAAGGTGTGAAAACAACTGTGTAGGTGGTTAGAGAACTACATGCATACTGCATAGACATTTGAAGCAGTCTATTTGGTAATACATGGTTCACAACGTAATTACTTAGAAACTGACTAAATCATCAGACTACTTCTAGGACAGTGCCTGGGTAAAAATTTTAAATTTTCAGCTCTGGTGCAGTGAAGACAATACTACATGGTACTGCACTTTAGTGTCAAATCATGACTCATTTTATCAATGCATAAGCAAACACTGGCTTCTAATGCTACTAAAACTTGACAACATGACAGGTTTTATAACCGTTATCTGTCAGCAAATACACGATGTTACCAAACGCTTCTCTCACAGTGGTTCCCAAATGCACACAGACTCACAGTGTGATTCTAGACAAGCAGCACTATCCCTAAGAGTTTACAAAAACTCATTCACTACACTGGAAGCGGTAAGGGAACTCCACACAATCTACATATTTCACGACTACACTTTACTGTCAATACCTAACTCATTTAATGGAAGCATAAGCCACAACTGTCTTCTAATGCTACTAAAACTTCACAACATGACATGTTTTAAAACAGTTATCTGTCAGCAAATACACGATGTTACCAAACGCTTCTCTCACAGTGGTTCCCAAATGTAGACAGACTCACAGTGTGATTCTAGACAAGCACCACTATCCCTAGGAGTTTACCAAAACTCATTCACTACAGTGGAAGAGGTAAGGGAACTGCACACAATCTACATATTTCACGACTGCAGTTTAGTGTCAATGCCTGACTCATTTAATCAACACATAAGCAAAGACTGGCTTCTAATGCTACTAAAACTTGACAACATGACAGATTTTAAAACAGTTATCTGTCAGCAAATACACAATATTACCAAATGCTTCTCTCACAGTGGTTCCCAAATGCACACAGACTCACAGTGAGATTCTACACAGCACCACTATCCCTAGGAGTTTACCAAAACTCATTCACTACACTGGAAGTGCTAAGGGAACTGCACAAAATCTACATATTTCACGACTACACTTTACTGTCAATACCTAACTCATTTAATGGAAGCATAGGCCATAACTGTCTACTGATGCTACTAAAACTTGAGAACCTGACATGCTTTAAAACAGTTATCTGTCAGCAAATACACGATGTTACCAAACGCTTGTCTCACAGTGGTTCCCAAATGTACACAGACTCACAGTGTGATTCTAGACAAGCACCACTATCCCTAGGAGTTTACCAAAACCCATTCACTACAGTGGAAGAGGTAAGGGAACTGCACACAATCTACATATTTCACGACTGCACGTTAGTGTCAATGCCTGGCTCATTTAATCAACACATAAGCAAAGACTGTCTTCTAATGCTAATAAAAATTGACAACATGACAGGTTTTAAAACAGTTATCTGTCAGCAAATACACAATGTTACCAAACGCTTCTCTCACAGTGGTTCCCAAATGCAAACAGACTCACAGTGTGATTCTAGACAAGCACCACTATCCTTAGGACTTTACCAAAACTCATTCACTACAGTGGAAGTGGTAAAGGAACTGCACACAATCTACATATTTCACAATTGCACTTTAATGTCAATGCCTGACTAATTTAATCAACACATAAGCAAAGACTGGCTTCTAATGCTACTAAAACTTGACAACATGACATGTTTTAAAAGCGTTATCTCTCAGCAAATACACAATGTTACCAAACGCTTCTCTCACAGTGGTTCCCAAATGCACACAGACTCACAGTGTGATTCTAGACAGGCACCACTATCCCTAGGAGTTTACCAAAACTCATTCACTACACTGGAAGTGATAAGGGAACTGCACACAATCTACATATTTCACGACTACACTTTACTGTCAATACCTAACTCATTTAATGAAAGCATAAGCCATAACTGTCTTCTAATGCTACTAAAACTTCACAACATGACATGTTTTAAAACAGTTATCTATCAGCAAATACACGATGTTACCAAATGCTTCTCTCACAGTGGTTCCCAAATGTACACAGACTCACAGTGTGATTCTAGACAAGCACCACTATCCCTAGGAGTTTACCAAAACTCATTCACTACAGTGGAAGAGGTAAGGGAACTGTACACAATCTACATATTTCACGACTACACTTTAGTGTCAATGCCTGACTCTTTCAATCAACGCATAAGCAAAGACTGGCTTCTAATGCTACTAAAACTTGACAACATGACAGATTTTAAAACAGTTATCTGTCAGCAAATACACGATGTTACCAAAACGCTTCTCTCACAGTGGTTCCAAAATGCACACAGACTCACAGTGTGATTCTACACAAGCACCACTATCCCTAGGAGTTTACCAAAACTCATTCACTACAGTGCAAGTGGTAAGGGAACTGCACACAATCTACATATTTCACGACTGCACTTTAGTGTCAATGCCTGACTCTTTCAATCAACGCATAAGCAATGACTGGCTTCTAATGCAACTAAAACTTGACAACATGACAGGATTTAAAATAGTTATCTGTCAGCAAATAAACAATGTTACCATATGCTTCTCTCACATTGGTTCCCAAATGCACACAGACTCACAGTGTGATTCTAGACAACAACCACTATCCCTACGAGTTTACCAAACCCTATTTACTACTATGGAAGTGGTAAGAGAACTGCACACAATATGCATATTTCAAAAGTGCACTTTTATATCATTGCCTGTTTCATTTAATCAACGCATAAGCAAACACTGGCTTCTCATGCTACTAAAACTTGACAACATGACAGGTTTTCTGTCAGCAAATACAAAATATTACTAAATGCTTCTCTCACAGTGGTTCCCAAATGCACGCAGGCTCTCTGTGTGATTCTAGACAAACAACACTATCCCTTGTACTATACCAAAACACATTTCTTCTTCTACAAGGAATACTACATTTTACTGCAGAAACATAACTCATTTCACAAATTCATAAACAATGACTGGTTTCTAATTCTACCAAAATATAAAAACTGCATAGTTATCTGTCTACAAACACATGAAAAAAACAAATCCTAATCACAAAATGGTTTCTACATGCACACACACTGTCAATAAGATTGTAGAGAAAAAAAAGTACTCCCTACACTTTAGCAGAAGAAATACATTAGTCTGATTAAAATAAAAATAGTCTACATACATCCCCTCACCTTTCAAGATGTTTTGTAGATTAAGAAGTATATCAGTTACACACCAGATATCAGTCACACGCCAGATTTTCTTATACAGAATCTCTGCACTGTGCACCTGTTAGCAGAACCAAAGAATGGCAAAGTTTCCCCCTCATTTTCCACACATATACATGTAAACATCAAATCACATTCCTTCCCATATAAATTCAAAAGCAAACACACATTTCTATTGGTTAAACATTTCAACCCTTTCCAAATGACATAAACTTCAACCCTTCCCCCAATCTGCCTTCTGCCCGTTACCATAAAAACAGGTCATGAAACTCTGTAATGAGCACACAGGTCACAAGTTCAGCACACACAATGTTGCTAATCAAAACAGCAAGTGTGCTTGACTTCTCAACATATCAGCTTATCATACATAATGTTCCAATAGGAACAATCCTGTGCACACATACAATTATCAAATCAAAGTTGCAAAAAGTAAGTACAGAAATGACCAACGAAGCATCCGCATGTACACTGATAATTCTGTTTAATAGGCGTAACCAGCCGACACGTGTTTCGTCATGGAAAGAGTGGGCCACGACTCTTCAGGGCTGGGAAAGATACAAGACATTTCATATTCACCTATATGCCACAAAAACAGTAGGTGCAAGAATATAAGAAGGAAAAAATAGAAAATAGACGCGCCTATCTAAGAACCAAAGAAAACAGGAAAGGGGGGAACACCACTGCTGCAAGAGGGTACTGAGAAACGTGCTATTCAGAACAACAATGTTGAGAACCCTCACCACCACTCGGTGAAAAGAAAACAAAGAAAAGGGAAGGAAAGAAGCAAAAAGAACTCAATTATTTCCAATGGACAGCCATAATGCACCAAACACCTGGTCAAGAAAAAAGTCTAAAAACTGGTGTAAAGGCGATTCAGGGAAAGTGTCAAAAATGCAAGTACAGACCCAAAAAATGCATCCATACCTGTAGCTTTAGCCAAAATGATAGTGGATGCTGCAAAAAATTAAGGCGGAAAATGCTTAAGACAAAAATATTACGTGTTCAAAAAAGGCATTGCCAGTAAGCCCAACTTAATATCCGTGAACAAGGTTAACAAAAAGGATCTTACCCCTCAACCGGTGATAATTCCAACCCGGCTGGGTAAAGCACTGGGTGAGATTGGTAAGTCAGTCAGGCCAGACAAAATAGTTTGATCTCTGTAAGAATATAAGAAGACTACCAAGTGTAAGTGGCCAGAAAGTACATATGTGATGCGTCAGCCAAAATTCACGTCGCAGAAAAACACCACATACCTTAAAATAGAAGTAAAGGAAGTCATCAAGAAGCCAGACCGCCAGAAGCGTAAGAATTAAGTCCAAACTGCATCTTATTCAACATATGATGGCCCAAGCCCGTGAGTACAGGGCAGAGTTATAGCACAAGAGAGTCTATGCGACCAAACTTTCTACAATAAAAACAAGAACCAGAGCCCAAGTCAGGCAACAACAACATATACAATAACACTCGTGCTCCAAAGCAAAGAAACTAAGTCAGTATCAGTACCTGTCAAAAGAGACAAATCAAATGAGACTTACGTCGGAAGAAGTGTATCGAGACGTCCTGGCGGCATCCATACGGTATACGAGTGATTACGAGACCATACCACCCGGAAGTGCTTAAGTAATCCAATAGAGCCCAAACACTAGAGCGTTGCTGAATGTATCATGCGGGTAACCGGAAGAAGGAAGATCCCAACTAACTATACATCATTATTACGGGGAACCAAGAGAAAGTACAATTCATACCGAATCGTAACCGGTTATAAGTAAAAGTAGAATGAAACCAAAAATTTCAACACTACCAATGTAGTGTTACCTGCTTCAGCCACCGTCATCTGTCATACGGTAGAGAGAAAATCCTAAACCCAGACGAACCGCCGCAAGCACACGTGGTGCATGACAGTCCCGACATAGGGACAGAAAAACCCCCCAAAATGGTATTATGTGTATTAATTTGGGCCATGATCAAAGACTACAGAAACTTAAGAACAAATACTGGAATCCCCTAGAGTAAAGGGATAGAGTAAAGAAAGGTCAAAATGAGAGGCAGGAAGGAGTAAGCAGGAGACAGAACAGTGTACGCCAGAAATAAACCACATACAGAAGTGTTGAAGCAGAAATCATTCTAAAAACGGAGCCGCTGGTAGTATACAGATGAAAATAACAGAACAGTAAAAATAAAACATACGTAGTGTACAACATGCAGCGTATTAGCACATATCAGGCTACTGATGAAACCAGTAATTGGAACGAACATAAGTACACACAGAGAAATGTACACAGTGTTGAGCAATAGGGGACACAGCAAATATGCTGAACAGTGGGCACTATGCATGGGTAGACAACACAAAAGGGTTGGTACAACAAGCACCAAGCGCTACATATATGTACTTGCATTTTTGACATTTTCCCTGAATCGCCTTTACACCAGTTTTTAGACTTTTTTCTTGACCACGTGTTTGGTGCATTATGGCTGTCCATTGGAAATAATTGGGTTCTTTTTGCTTCTTTCCTTCCCTTTTCTTTGTTTTCTTTTCACCGAGTGGTGGTGAGGGTTCTCAACATTGTTGTTCTGAATAGCACATTTCTCAGTACCCTCTTGCAGTATTGGTGTTCCCCCCTTTCCTGTTTTCTTTTGTTCTTAGATAGGCGCGTCTATTTTTTATTTTTTCCTTCTTATATTCTTGCACCTACTGTTTTTGTGGCATATAGGTGAATATGAAATGTCTTGTATCTTTCCCAGCCCTGAAGAGTCGTGGTCCACTCTTTCCATGACGAAACACGTGTCGGCTGGTTACGCCTATTAAACAGAATTATCAGTGTACATGCGGATGCTTCGTTGGTCATTTCTGTACTTACTTTTTGCAACTTTGATTTGATAATTGTATGTTTGCACAGGATTGTTCCTATTGTTGGATTGTGCGTTTTCCCTACATGATTTGAGGGGTTGGTGGGGTTTCCCCTCCCTGTTTGCACCATTATATACATTCAAGCTCATATTACCTACGTTTACCTGCTGTGCGCCATTACTTCCTTACTGTTGAATACCCTGCTTGCATTTTTCTCATTGTTGTCATTTAGGAAGGGCGGCCGCAACGTGAGTTTCTTACACTATAACTAATAGTCCCTTGCATTTGCTTTATCTTAAGATGGATTGTGACAAAGAAGCTGAGGAACTCTTTGGCAATTTGGCTAAAGGCACAAATATCAACACACCTTCCACTAGTAACACCACTACACATCAGGAGGTTCTTAGGGACAAATTCATCAAATTGGAAAAATTAAAAAAGCTAGAAAATGCTAGATGGTGGGATGGAGCCACTCTTAAACAGTATCTTAGACTTGACAGGGTACCTAGAGGCTTGAGATCGCAGATATTCCCCACTTACGATGAATTGGACGAGGACCTATTGGCTAAATGGGAGGAGGCACTTAACCATAAATCCAAAACTCTGATGCAAATTCTTATAGAAAGTGCAGAGAGGAAAGTTAGCAAATTACAAACTGAAATTGCTATTTTGGAGGATGAAATTAAAAATCTGAACCGTAAGGAAGCGACTGAGAAGAACTATGTAACCCTTAAAAATATATTATCACAACACCAAAATGAGATCAAAGATAGAAAAGCGAGACAGCTCAAACGTGACGAAATTGATTATAAAATGGGCAGGATTTTTACATATGCCCGTAAGTATGATACACTGTTACCAACCAGCACTTCGTCAGACAAAACAGCAAGAATTGATACTATCTCTCCAGCTTCTAGCTCAACATCTTTGAGTGTCCCAGTATCTAGTGATAGTGAACATGAGACTGATCCCAATATCAGGAGGAATGAATCATCTTTTTTAAGGGAAGTGAGGACCATTCGGAGAGGAAACAGAGCCTTCAATACAAGCACCACACAGGACACAAAACCCGTAGAGGGAGGAGAGGCAGAAAAGGGAGAATACAGGAGAAAACTGCGATCTGGCAACGAGCGGAACCTTCAATAGATCCAATTTCTGATGTTCAGGTTGTCAACTTATCTTCCATGACACTCACTGCAGACATGAACTCATTGCTTAGCAAGGGTCTAAATTTCAATCCCACGGTTTCTGGTGATTTTTGTAGACTCAAAATAGACCTGTTCAAATTTGTTAGAGCATTGAAATTGAAAAAAATGTTGATAATCCTAAAGCAAATAAAAAAGCTACTAAACACTATGGTGATGATGTTTTTGGTGTTCCCACTATTTGTGATATACAGGCTACCAAACTGCTCCTGTCTTTGACAGATATTGAAGAGTCTCCTTATACTATGGTTCAACTTCTTGATGAGCTTAATTTTGATACTTCTAGTACTCCCGGTAGTGGTCTTAAGAACAAGTCTAAATGGATACCTACACTTGCAGGGGGGAATGTGATTGACATCTTTTACAAAAGGGTGATAGAAGATCTTAATTTGTTTGAATCTAGAAGGAAAAAGAATAAGAGTTTATTTAATGATAATTTAACACAAGGTGAACGTCAGGCACTCAAGACATTGGTCGACAACAAGGACATCCTTATCAGGGAGGCTGATAAGGGTGGGAATGTTGTTATTATGAATCGGGTTGACTATAATAATGAGATCCTATCCCAGCTTAGTGATCACAACTGCTATCATACTGTTGCTTATAACCCTATGGGACCTTTGACTACATTGATTAACAAACACCTTTCTGATTGGCACACTGCAGGCCTTCTAGATGAAGATGAGTTAGCTTATCTGAAAGTTTTTAGACCCACTTTTCCTGTATTATACACATTGCCAAAAATACACAAACATCTTCCTTTCCCTCCTGGGAGACCCATTGTCTCTGGCATTGGAGGGCCTACGGAGAGATTGTCTGAGTATGTTGACTTGTTTTTGGGACCTATGGTACGGAATCTTGCGTCCTATATACAAGATACTAAACACATCCTGAGTATTTTGTCAGATTTTCAGTGGCAACCTGGTATGATTTTGGCCACCTTGGACGTAGTGTCATTGTACACTAGTATTGACCCTGAAATAGGTCTTAGAGCAGTCACTAAAACCCTGGATAACAGGTCAGCAACACTCTGGCTTCATAACAACATGGTAATCACCATGATGCAGCTCATACTACACAACAACTTCTTCCTGTTTGAGAACATATGGTACAAACAGGTGAAAGGAGTAGCAATGGTTCACGTTTTTCGCCGTCGTTTGCGAATCTATTTATGGGCTGTTTGGAGAAGGAATGGATTTGGGGCCCCAATAGAATAGAATGGAGCAATTCCATTATCTTTTGGGGCCGCTATATAGATGATTGTCTCTTAATTTGGTCCGGTAGTGAGAGTGAGCTGTTGAGGTTCTGCTCTTATCTCAATACCAATAGTTTTGGGATGCAATTTACTATGGATTACAGCACCACAAATGTAACATTCCTTGATGTATAACTTTTTATAAAGGATGACAAATTGAATAGCCGGTTATTCCGCAAGGGCACTTCTTGTAATTCCATATTACATGCACACAGTAATCACCCACTCCACCAGGTGCACGCAATTCCTTATAGTGAATTTTTATGAGCTTGACGCAACTGTAGTGATGACTTGGAATTTGCAGATTGCAACAAAGATATGAAACAGAGATTTCAAAAGAGGGGCTATTCTCCTTCGATTCTTAGAAAAGCTGAAAACAGAATAGCTAGAGTGCAACGCACGAATACCTTACTCCCTAGAACCACCCAAAAGGCGACCACGGAGCACAATATGCGTATGATAACAGAGTACAATGCTCTAAGTCACATCATGAAGAAAAGCCTCAACAAACATTGGGGTATTCTTCAAACGGACTCCTCTCTTAGAGAGTTCCTTACCAGTCATCCACAGATCACGTACAGACGAGGTAACAATCTACGTAGTAGACTCAGTCCTACTGTACCAAGAGATCAAAAGAATCAACCTTGGTTTACACCTCTGACACTAGGCTTTCACAAATGCGGTTGCTGCGGTGTTTGTAGATGGGCAAAACACAAGCCTTTATCTTTTGCTGGACACAATGGCAAAGAATATATCATCAGATCAAACATCAACTGCACCACCAAATATGTGGTCTATATTATAGAATGTACCTGTGGAAAACAATATGTGGGTAGCACCATCAGGGCGCTTAAAGAAAGAATTGGAGAACACACAAGGGCTATCCATCAGGGCGATGCTAAAAACCCAGTAGCTCTACATACTGCCAGCTGTTCTTCACAGAACAGCCGAAAGGTTTTCTATTCTTCGGGATTGAAACTATAGATGTAGGGGTTTGAGGCGGCAATAGAGAACTTCGCTTGAGACAGTGCGAGACTATGTGGATAATGCGCCTTCAGACGGTGGAGCATGGTCTAAATTACGATTCTGAAATGCAATACTTTTTGGGTTAAGATTGTTATGCTCATATTACAGCTGATATAGCTATGTAGTCTTCCCATGTGTACAAATTGGTACTGTGATCGCTACTATATTGGACACTGATGTTATGTCGTTATTTAGTTACATTTGTCACTTTGCACTACTGTGGGCTGCTCCTTTACCTTTTATGACTTTTGATTGTGTAATGTAAATAGTTGCTGGGTCTTGGTTTACAATACACATGTGGGTTGGAATAATGCCTTGTAGCAATTCAATGTCTGCTATTTGGCTTCGTGACCTTTGCTGTAATCTTTACTTATGTCATGTCCCCACTGAGTTATATCTACCTATCTGCCTGCCTGTATGTTGCTCATGCGCCATTTGTAACTTTTGCTGTGATATATGTAGCGCTTGGTGCTTGTTGTACAAACCCTTTTGTGTTGTCTACCCATGCATAGTGCCCACTGTTCAGCATATTTGTTGTGTCCCCTATTGCTCAACACTGTGTACATTTCTCTGTGTGTACTTATGTTCGTTCCAATTACTGGTTTCATCAGTAGCCTGATATGTGCTAATACGCTGCATGTTGTACACTACGTTTGTTTTATTTTTACTGTTGTGTTATTTTCATCTGTATACTACCAGCGGCTCCGTTTTTGGAATGATTTCTGCTTCAACACTTCTGTATGTGGTTTATTTCTGGCTTACACCGTTCTGTCTCCTGCTTACTCCTTCCTGCCTCTCATTTTGACCTTTCTTTACTCTATCCCTTTACTCTAGGGGATTCCAGTATTTGTTCTTAAGTTTCTGTAGTTTTTGATCATGGCCCAAATTAATACACATAATACCATTTTTTGGGGTTTTTCTGTCCCTATGTCGGGACTGTCATGCACCACATGTGCTTGCGGCGGTTCGTCTGGGTTTAGGATTTTCTCTCTACCGTATGACAGATGACGGTGGCTGAAGCAGGTAATACTACATTGGTAGTGTTGAAATTTTTGGTTTCATTCTACTTTTACTTATAACCGGTTACGATTATTATTATTATTATTATTAAAAACTCTTGTAGAGCGCGTAGTCACCCAAAGGTATCCCAGCGCTAAGAACCCTACCCTAAACCTGACAAGGGGGGCCGGAAGGAGGGGGGGTGAGGGATGGGACGGGGATACAGTGGTTCGGATGGGAAGGGATCATTGGGGAAAATTCGGTATGAATTTTTCTTTCTCTTGGTTCCCCGTAATAATGATGTATAGTTAGTTGGGATCTTCCTTCTTCTGGTTACCCGCATGATACGTTCAGCAACGCTCTAGTGTTCGGGCTCTATTGGATTACTTAAGCACTTCCGGGTTGTATGGTCTCGTAATCACTTGCATACCGTATGGATGCCGCCAGGACGTCTCGATACACTTCTTCCGACGTAAGTCTCATTTGATTTGTCTCTTTTGACAGGTACCGATACTGACTTAGTTTCTTTGCTTTGGAGCACGAGCGTTATTGTATATGTTGTCGTTGCCTGACTTGGGCTCTGGTTCTTGTTTTTATTGCAGAAAGTTTGGTCGCATAGACTCTCTCGTGCTATAACTCTGCCCTGTACTCACGGGCTTGGGCCATCATATGTTTAATAAGCTGCAGTTTGGATTTAATTCTTACGCTACTGGCGGTCTGGCTTCTTGATGACTTCCTTTACTTCTATTTTAAGGTATGTGGTGTTTGGCTGACGCATCACATATGTACTTTCTGGCCACTTACACTTGGTAGTCTTCTTATATTCTTACAGAGATCAAACTGTTTTGTCTGGCCTGACTGACTTACCAATCTCACCCAGTGCTTTACCCAGCCGGGTTGGAATTATCACCGGTTGAGGGGTAAGATCCTTTTTGTTAACCTTGTTCACGGATATTAAGTTGGGCTTACTGGCAATGCCTTTTTTGAACACGTAATATTTTTGTCTTAAGCATTTTCCGCCTTAATTTTTTGCAGCATTCACTATCATTTTGGCTAAAGCTACAGGTATGGATGCATTTTTTGGGTCTGTACTTGCATTTTTGACACTTTGCCTGAATCGCCTTTACACCAGTTTTTAGACTTTTTTCTTGACCACGTGTTTGGTGCATTATGGCTGTCCATTGGAAATAATTGGGTTCTTTTTGCTTCTTTCCTTCCCTTTTCTTTGTTTTCTTTTCACCGAGTGGTGGTGAGGGTTCTCAACATTGTTGTTCTGAATAGCACGTTTCTCAGTACCCTCTTGCAGTAGTGGTGTTCCCCCCTTTCCTGTTTTCTTTGGTTCTTAGATAGGCGCGTCTATTTTCTATTTTTTCCTTCTTATATTCTTGCACCTACTAGGCCTGGGCGAAGCACTACGCCACGCTCGCGTAGTTTGCGAAGTTCGCGCTACTTCGCACTACGCGAACTGCACGTAGCACAGTGCGAACACGCGTAGCGTAGTGTTGCTTAGCGCTGCGGTCATTTTTTGCTTGCTCGCGGTCCTTAACGTCAAGTTGGCGACCGCGAGCAAGCAAAATGACATCCCGGCGAGACTTTTTCCTTGTTCGCGATCGCGAGCATGGAAAAAAAACCTCCTGGCGAGATTCCCAACGCGAGGAGGTCAGGTTTCTCATTGCGAGGGGTCGCGTATGCTCGCGACCGCTCGCGATGAGAAACTACCAGTTCGCGTTGAGAAAGCTGCCGCTCGAGTAAAAATCTACTCGAGCAGCAGAAAACTACAGCTCGCACTGTGCAAGATGCCATTTTCAATGATTGCACAGTGCCGGTTGCTTGTCCGCACTGTGCAATCATTGAAAACAACATCTTGCACAGTGCGAACATGTTACTACGCAGTTCGCGAAGTGCTACGCGTAGCTCGCGTAGTGCGAACTTCACTTTGCGTAGCTTCGCGAAGTGCTACTTCGCGAACTACGGCCACCCTTAGCACCTACTGTTTTTGTGGCATATAGGTGAATATGAAATGTCTTGTATCTTTCCCAGCCCTGAAGAGTCGTGGTCCACTCTTTCCATGATGAAACACGTGTCGGTTGGTTACGCCTATTAAACAGAATTATCAGTGTACATGCGGATGCTTCGTTGGTCATTTCTGTACTTACTTTTTGCAACTTTGATTTGATAATTGTATGTTTGCACAGGATTGTTCCTATTGTTGGATTGTGGGTTTTCCCTACATGATTTGAGGGGTTGGTGGGGTTTCCCCTCCCTGTTTGCACCATTATATACATTCGAGCTCATATTATCTACGTTTACCTGCTGTGCGCCATTACTTCCTTACTGTTGAATACCCTGCTTGCATTTTTCTCATATATAATGTTCCTTTCACACACTTTTTGTTAACCAATAAGAATCATGCGTTTAAAAAACAGAAACATGCACCCTACCTTTCAGTGTAGAAGGTTGTTAAACTACCAATGGTTTCTTATCTTTTTTCAAAATTGCATCTTAGCCACCATTTTAGAAACATCTTACTTTCCAAACTGCCATTTCATTTACAGAGACCATCTGAGTGCATCCAGACCTCCTTACAAGATGCTTACAGTGTGGATTGTGGGACACAGCTACATTTTCTGGAGCCAAAGGTATGCAGAAAACAAAGGCATTCACAAAGACCTAGGTTTGCCAAATTTAGACATTAAATGGATTGGACAGAGAGGGTTAAAGTGGCACCAATTGTTGCCATTGGTGAAATCCTTCATGCAAATCCAACACCCTGACCACATAATAGTGCACTGTGGTGGCAATGACCTAGGCACCTTGACTGGGGTAGGTCTGGAAATGCTTATGAAGGACACCTTTGCACAACTGATTTCACTTTTCCCTAAAACTGCCTTTGTTTACTCTAATATATGCCAAAGGCAGAAACGGAACTGGTCCGATCATTTTTGTCCACAGATTGCGAAAGCTAGGAAACATGTGAATAAATCTGTTTCTGCTTTTCTCCGAGACTACAGAATGGGGTCCATTTACAATAACAATCTGCGCTTTATAGGAGAGATGGAGTACACTTTACTGAGGAAGGAAACAGAGTCTTCCTCAACAACTTTAGACTCTGTATAGGTACTTACTTATAAGTACCAAAAACTCTCAATGAACACAACGGCTCTTTTTAGAGCCACTCAAGAACAAAACACGTAAGCTTAATCTTTATCTCCCAACAATTTCATTTTTTTTCCCTTGGATCCGCGAACCCACCGCGAGAGGATCCGTGCATCCAACGCGATAGGATGCGCACATTTCGCCGTTTTTTTAAAAAGGGGGGCCCCAGGGGATCCTTCTGGGACCCCCTAGGTACCTCTAGAGTGTCAGAGTATTTCCACTCTGCCCCGTTTATATGTTTTACACACTTATCCCCCTTGCATCTTCAGCCTCGCTTCTACCGAGGCAGAAAATGGCCGCCAACAGTTCCTGGTTTCGAATGTATAGAGACAGTCGTCAACCAATTAGCATTCAGCGCGCGATCGAGAGGGTGCGCGCTCGGTTCGGGGAGGGTGCGCTTACGGTGCGGGTAGGGTCCGCAGATCCTCCCCGGCCATAGATATCACAAACTTTTTTAGCCTAATTTTCTCAGGAACTACTGAACAGATTCACACCATATATGCAAAAGGCACGAGTCCGAACTGAGGACTACCTCTTTGCCAAATTTGGTGTCATTCCGTTCAGCGGTTCGGGTTGTAGCTGCGACAACAGATCCTGAGGGAAATTGCATGGGGAAAACGCGTTTTGGGACCTCCCTTTTTGTCCCGGCCCCCGCTTGACGGATCCCCGCAAACCTTTCAGGGTAGGAGTGGAGCGGAGCTGGCCAAAAGTTTGGAAAATTTCGCGAGGATTCGTCAACTGGCGCCAACATTATTCCAAATAGAATGTTACGGATTTCCTATGGAAAATAGGTCCTAACTATAACTATCTACTGGCGACCGCCAGTAGATAATATATATAATCTATGTGTGAAATTGTGAAATGTACAACTAACTATAATGTACCTGAAACCTGTGGTTTTTGCAGTGAATTTCTAAGGTTTTTTCCAATGCTAATTTCTTTTTTTTTTCTTTTTTTGTTTACTGTATTTATGTATCCACAGTTTCAGGAAAAACGAAATTTTTACAATCATGTACAATTATAAACACCATAGACAAATGATACATGACAACGGGGTCGATCGGTTATCCAGCAATACATTAATACCACCGCTGCTAATACCGATAGCTACCCCCTACAATACTCAATCATTGGTTCCCATATCGCAAAACCAAACTTTCGTCTGTTGGGGTTTTTAAGTGCATATAAGCTGACTTCTAAATTAAAGATGTTGTAAAACTTTGCCCGCCATATTTCAAAAGGGGGGTCCTCAGGCTGTAACCAAGAAGTAGCTATACAGAGTCGAGCCACTGCTGCCACTATAAAAATTAAACAGCGGTGTTTAAACAAAGGTTGACCCTCCTTAAGATCCTCCCCAATCCGTAATAACATCATACTAGCAGAAAATCGAATTGGCTTTCCAATAACCAATGATATAAATTTTTCAATGTGACCCAAAAATTGTCCCAGCTTGGGACACAAGGAAAATAGATGCACAATATCGGCATTGTCACCCCTGCAGCAAAAGCACTTCCCATTATTTACAAAATTCACCACCCCACCCCATTTCATCATAACGGCAGGAGTACGGTACAAGTTAAAAACCGTTTTGTAATGTTGTGCCCTCAATGAAGCTGTAAGACATACTTTTCTGGCAACTTTAATGGAGTTTTCAACCGAAATCGAGCTGTCTGCCAAGATATCCCTCCATCTAAGATTAATCTTCCCCATGTCATCCCCTCTTGATGTTAACAATATTTGATATAACACTCCTATCCTTGCCTTACGCCTGATAGCCTCAACTATTTGATAGGACCTTACAGATGAAACATGTTTCATTAAAAACTCACGAATCTGCAAAAACTTAAAGAATTGTGTAGATGAGACATTATATTTATCCCTCAAATTAGAGAAGGAAACACAAACCCCATTAGTAGCATAAAAATCACCCAAGCGTATGATGCCTTTTAATCTCCAATCACTAAGTATGTGATCAAAGAAAATGGGGGATAATAATTGATCTGCTGATAATGGTGTGTATAAGGAGAGTCTAGGAATCTGAAATGCTTTCCTAACAATGTCCCACACCCCAAAGGCAGCCCCCAACATTTTGAACCGAGTCCTCTTATAGAAGCTGCCGTCAGGTCTGGAAAATAGACAATTTTCACATATACAAATACACAGGACCCAATACCATCTGATAGATAGAGGGTGACTCTGCGGGGTTGCTCACCTCTTCCCCAGTCAATAATATACACATATTGGCCAATAGGCAAGATATATGGTTAAAAAAAAAGTCTGGCACTGCCCACCCACCCCGATCCGCTGGTAGAGTCATAAATCGAGCAGCTCTCCGAGGTCTCCCTGGTGCCCACAGATACCTAGCACATAATGATTGAAGATGTTGAATCTGGGTTTTGGGAATCCCAAGGGGTACCGCCATAAAAAAATACATAACTCTCGGTAGGTTAACCATTTTCAATAAGTTAGATCTCCCCACTAATGAAAGATGCAAACTTTCCCAATTTGTCAGCGCTGCTTTAGTCTTATCCACTATGGTATCCCAGTTTACCTGTACTAAATCTTTTAAACAGGGTCTAATTTTAATGCCCAGATACATTGCTTCTTCCACTACTCTCTGATCTTTTACCCATGAGCGATCTGTACAGACTAATTGAGTTTTAGTAATATTTAACTTCTATCCAGACATAGCCCCAAAACTACCAGCTAAATATTCGATCTCTGGGATAGTTATATCTGGGTCAGTTGTTATGACAGCAATATCATCCGCATACGTTAACACAGAGAAATGCTCATTATTCACCATAAACGGTGGAATATGGTTACTTAGTTCCAGCATGTTTAAAAAGGGATTGATATACAGCGCAAACAGGAGTGGGGAGCACCAACACCCCTGTCGCGTACCCCTAGATATCAAAACATCCTTGGAACTATATCCCAATGCACAAATCTTAGCAGTGGGAGAGTGGTAGAGAACCTGCAGGGCCTGGATGAACCCTGGGCCAAATCCCATACGGTATAAAACCCCCCAGAGAAATCCCCAGGCCACCCGGACAAACGCCTTCTCGGCATCGAGCAGAACGAGTCCCAACATCCTAGACTCGACCTGTGCGATGTTGAGAAGGGCCAAAACTCTATTGACATGATTGACCGTCCCCCGCCCTGGTATAAAGCTGTGTTGTCTCTTCGAGACCAAGGGTGGCACAACCAATGATAATCTATTAGCTAACATTTTTGCATATAGCTTGCCGTCACAGTTCACCAGGGAGATTGGTCGATACGAACTGGGGAGGTCAGCAGGTTTGTCTTTTTTCCTAAAAATAACTATATTAGCTTCCTGCCAAGATCTCGGGACATTACCAAGAAGGGCAGCCTGAAATGTAACAAACATATCTTCCTTCAGTTCTTGAAAGAAGATTTTATATACCTCTGCGGGGAGCCTATCAGGCCCTGCGGCCTTCCCCCCTGCCACACTGCTCACAGCATGTGCCAGCTCCTCTCTGGTGAATGGCCTCTCTAACATCTCATAATCTGCAGGGTCCAAACGCTCCCACGGCAAAGGAGGGAGTCCCAGATCAGGGGGAAGTTTACCAGATACCCGCTCTGCATATAAATTTGTAAAAAACATATGAAAATCTTTTAAAATCTCCTGTGGGTCATAAACCAATGAACCTCCCATATCCTTAATCACTTGTATTCTTTGATGAGCCTCTTTGGCACGGATTCTCTGGGCAAGGCACCTACCGGTGTCTTCCCCATACTCATACATTTGCTTCTTATACATCTGTTGCTTACATGCAATTTCTTGGGACCATATTCGATTTATGTTCGCCTTACAATGTGCCAAATTATCAAGCAAGTCAGTTACATCCTGGCCGGCCCCCAAGCCACCAGACAGCCTTTCTTCTGCTTTTTTAAGTTGATTATATAGCTCCAAAATGGTCATTTTCGCCTGTTTCTGTAAAAAAAGCCCATAGCTCAGCACCTCACCTCTAAAACAGGCTTTAAACGAGTCTCAGACCATGTTGCATGACGCAGAGTTTCTGTTTATTAGGAAATAATCTTTAATCCAACTCTTCATGTAGCTAACAAAGGCTGGATCTAAGAGAAGCTTCCTATCAAATGTAAAAGACTTAGGGGGCTTATGTATCGCCATATTAGAAACCCTAATAACGACCGGAGAATGGTCCGATGTGACCCGAGGGTAGACTTGCATTAAAGCCTCAGAGGCCCAAGCGGCAGATGTAAAAAAAGAATCCAACCAGACTAGCTTCTTATGGGGGCAAGAGAAAAAGGTATATCCTGGATTCTGCACATGATGGGTGGCCCAGACATCCACCAGTCCATGATCCATAAGCAAAGACCTCAGAGCCCTAAACACTTTAGGCATATGCCCTTTATAGTCCTGTCTGCCTAGCTGAAGTGTGTTACCGGACAGGTTAATGTTCATATCCCCACATAGTACTAAAGGCGAGGGCCAAAGTGCTAGCTCACCATTCAGGTAGTCCATAACCGTGTCCTCATCCAGATTAGACCCATAAACTGTACATAAGGTAAATCTTGCTTCCCCCACTAACCACTCAAAGATAGCCCACCACCCCTGATTATCTACCATTTGCCATCCTGGGACCACTACCGAGGGTCTAGCTAATATTGCTACCCCTCTAACTGTATTAGATTGTTTAGAAGCAAGCAATAGGTTAAACCCCAGATCTAATAAACTCTGCCGCTTGAGCCATGGGAGATGAGTCTCCTGTATACAAACTATATCTGGGTTGATAACCCTGAGCTCAGACTGAACTCTCTTCCTTTTATCATATCCGTTAAGCCCACATACGTTAAAGGAGCATATTCATAAGTCTAAATTAGACATAGATAAATCTTCGGAGTTTGCATTTGAAATATTACAATCTGAAAATCAATAACAATCATCTTGCATAGAAACATGAAACTGTGGAACATTTTTCCCCCTTTTCCCCCCCAACCATCCCACCCCCCCAAATCCCTCCCTCTACTGCCTCTATACCCTAAACCCCGAGACCCCCAACATCCCTCCCCACCCCACACCCTTTACGCGGCAAAAGGACCGTAGTTCCCTAGCGATGGGGAGCCGGGAGCCCCCCACTGAGAGTGAGCCCCTCCCACGGAGCATTTCACTTATGTTCCCCACATCTGACCCCTTATATTAAATGCCAAAACTCCTTTGCCTGTATTTCTGAAGTGAAAAACTTTGTTTGTCCCTTATGGATCACTTTTAATTTTGCGGGATTAAGCAGAAATACCTGTGCCCCTTTAGCTTGAAATGGCTAAATTAGTTGGCGGAGCTGCCACCTTCGCTCAATTGTCGCCTGGCAAAAATCTGGCCTCACAAGAAAATCAAACCCCCTAGCAGCCCTTTTGCTATTAGGCCTAGCAAGATCAAAAACAGCCTCTTGCGCTAAAAAATTATTCATAGAAATCAAGATAGCCCGGGTGTTGCAGGGATTCTGCTTATGCACAGAACTATGCACAGGAAACCAGGACCTCAGTGAATTGTGGTGTACCAAAACCTCACCTCAGAACCCAGAACCCCTTATCCGACCAGCATCAGTGTCCCATTCATTATCCGAGTTTTATCTCTGCGGTCCCAATGTATAGACAACCCAGAACAAGCGACTTACTGGCACATGCATCAACAATGCCATTTGCGATTCCTTAATAGCAAAAAATAATGATTCGCTAATAAGGAATAGCAAAAGGCTATGCATGTAGAAATCGCTTACAAAATAGCGATTTCTAAACATTCCTTAATTGCTACTCGCAAATTGCGAGTCGCAATTAAGGAATACCTCCCCATTGATTCCTATGGGCCTAGAGGCCCATAGGAATGAATGGGAGGACTTCTCATTTTGCTAATCTCAATTAGAGAATCGCAAATTGCTCATGCTATTTCAAGGGTGCCAGGGCATCAAAAAGGACACCCTGTTGCACCCCTGAAATCTGCATATGAATACATCTTGCACACACACATGCCCCAAGGGCATGTGTGTGTGTAAAATGGAACTTTGAAAAATGCACTGTAGTGCATTTTTCAAAGTTTTTGCAAATTACCATGAAGTTCAACTTCATGGTAATTTGCTCCCCCTATTAGCGAAATCGCTAATTTTTAAACTTTCATGCATTGCATTTAAGGAATCTCAATTTGGGATTCCTTAAATGCAATCGCAATTTAAGGAATCGCTATTTAGAGATTCCTTAAATAGCGATTTTTGCATTTGGGATGATGCAAAAATACCGGTCGCAAAGGGGCAGATTCTGCTAATCTGCCCGTTTGCGAGCAGGTTTCTCGTTGATGCATGTGGCCCTTAGAGTATTCTCAGGAATGGTGGGAATCAGAAATACCTGTTCGTAATTATTCTCATATCAGTCCACAACAGAATACTCAGAGACACGGTAAAGTTTAACCCCTTTGCCGCGGCACGAATATTGCCGCGGCGCTGGGGGGGTTCGGGGTGAGCGCTGCGCCACCATGCTCATGACAGAACCACTCCGTCATGAGCCACGGGCGCGCTGTACTCATGATGGAGTGGTTGCGTCACGACTCCGCCCACTTGCATTATTCACCCGCACAGGCGGGGAATCAGCGCCGCGTGGGCAGAGCGGCCGCAACGGCCGCAGCATGACGGAACCACTCCGTCATGAGCACACGGCGCCCATGGCTCATGACGGAGTGGTTCCGTCATGAGCAGGCAAGGGGTTAAAGAGTTTATTTTATAAACCTCGTGTCCTAAGATGCAGTACTTTGGCTAACATAAGCAGACAAATGATTAAGATCAAAACCATCAGCATAGTTACAATACCATAGAAAATGAAAGGAGGAATCATGCTAAAATGACAGTGGATATCAGCCACCTTCCTTTCGCTAACAAACTAATATTATTATTATTAGACTAATAGAAGGTCTCTAGGCTTGACTGGGGAACCCCATACCGTAAAGATCAGCTCAGTGAGATCACATCACAGGATCAGCTA
The DNA here is from genome assembly GCF_964204655.1 of Triturus cristatus. Lineage (NCBI taxonomy): Eukaryota > Metazoa > Chordata > Amphibia > Caudata > Salamandridae > Triturus > Triturus cristatus. The sequence goes on along the minus strand of NC_140590.1, from coordinate 1,123,238,775 downwards.
GACTCTGCTCCTGGGAAAGCTCTTCTTCTGAATGTAATGAAAAACATGCAACACTGCAATATTAAAAGCATCCGACTTTCAGGTATTTGCAGCTGCGCGCGTGTTATGGCTAAATAGTGGGCCGATCAACCTGAACCCAACAACATGCACCGTCTAGCGACCCAGACTGTTTCTTTACACAATGTACAGACCAAGGTCGCTGCTCACTGTTAGCGATGTGAACAACAGACAGTTCTCATGTGAAGCAAAGTCGAGTAAGCATTTCTCACTTAATAACATGTGACTACAGTGTCGTGTGCAAAAGCAGCAAAAGCGGCAAGATGGCTTTCTAACATCTAACGCGGTTGAGCTAACTTAGCATTGTACGTATATAGATAGCAATCTTCACTACACCCCCCCCCCTTGATCGGACCACTAACCAGTAGGGGCGCACTTGCATGAACGAAGAGTTCAAGTTTGATAGAACGGAACCAAGGGCATAAATTGTAAGTCCATATAAGGTAAGTGAAATAGTTCGAAGATAAAAAACAAAGAAAAAAATATAAAGGATTGAAAAAAAAACGTATAAAGGAATTAAAAAAACATCATTGAAGGACATATGACGAAATGAAGGTGCAAATGTCAGTCCATCAATGAATAAGCACAATAAGTTGCAACAGCTTCCAAGGGGAAATCATTGGAACGTTCTGCAAAATTATCTGCCATCCAGTTCAGCAAGGGGAAGGAACACACATGTTCCTCGACAATCGGAGCCTCCAGCACCATACGAGGACAACTGTTGTGTTCTTCAATATGACTTCTCGCTAAGAAGTCAGCCGCAGCCATTCCGATGTCCCAATTCCCAAGGACTCCATGTGCTGCTCCACAGGCCATAATCCTGACGCCAGAACAGTCCAACTCATGAGCCACTAAGGGGCTCATTAGCCGATCATAATCCGGGGCAGGAGACACTGAGTTCGACAGGCACAAATCCAGAGCCCATTGGAATGGACAATCTAGGCAATGAAAGACAGGCTGTACACAAGTAAAGTAGGGAAACCGGAAGGACAATCCATAGGCTATGCTTAAAGTCGCCAGTGGTAAAGTGCCATAGTATTCAAGCATCCGGTTACGAAGATGGAGCAGCCCGGACATGCTGTTGTGTGACGCAAGTTGTGCATCCATAGCGTAGTACGCAGATCAACAAAAGTACCCCAGCTACTAAGGTGAGAAGCAAAGGGAGACCTCCGAAGACGCTGGAAAAAATAGAATGAAAAAATGCCGGGATCACACCAAAAATAGTTTGAAAGGAGGTCACGAGGCCGGAGCCCACAATTTAAAAAAAAATGTGCCAGGCCACTTGTTGACGAGGCATTAAAGATAGTCTGAATCAGGGCCCCAAAATGACATGGGAGATCAGTATTCAAAAGCGCTTGCACCTCTGTGCGAGTGTTTGCTACGTGAAGGACAAATGTTTCCCTGGACGAAGTCAATGCGACTCCTTTCTGAGACAATAGAGCACTTATTCTGCTCATCTTATTGAACTCTGCTTTCAAGGTTAGAATGGAAGGCCAGATGGATACATCGAGCCTTCCATGCGGGGGTGGGAAAAGGACGTTATTACAGCAAACTACCCTCTGTGATACAGTCACTATGTATGGAATTCCTACTAACAACCCACATCAAGCTTCATTATTTAATAACAAATAACTACCATTAGCAAGCAGCGTAAAAGACGGTGTTATAACTGGCACAGGGATCACTTTCAAGACGCAAGCTAAATTAGGAGCGTGCACATTACATGCACCATGCAATTGGATGTGCCTACACACTGCAGAGTGATCCGGAGTGGAAGTGCACTCTTCACCTTTTAAATAAAGCTCTTTTCCATCCCTCATGCATCTATACGTGAAAGGGAGTGACCAAACTTCGTCCAGGAAGGCAGTACCAAGTTTTTCATATCTGCCTAGCGCATAATGATTCATGCACGAACTGAACTTAAACAGGGGGAATGGTAACGTGATCAACCCGTGGATAAGCCACACAGCCGAGTTTAATTCGGCAACAGAGAAAGGTAAAGGTTCTAACTCTTCAATGTGCAGCAATGAATATGTCGCATCCTTCATGGACATGAACTGTTGTTTCACAGTTAAATTAAAAGGAAGGAACAAAGATGAAGTATTCATGTAATCCCAAGGGACTTTCTCAGCCTTTAACGTTTGCAACGTCCATGCAAACTGCATAATGGAACGCAATTGATTCTGACCATGATACAAAACTGACAAATCATCATGCACAATGTCTACTACAGACGAAACAATATTATAAAAGGCATAAATTCTGGAAGACAGGTTGTTAATGCTATTATCTATTACTGCCAACACTTTTTCCATATTGGCTTGATCAATAGCTCGTAATCTGGATGCAGCCTCAATCTGTGATAGCTTCCAAACCTCGTTGTAAATTGCATATACCCATCTTTTGGACCTGCCATTCGCAGGACCCTTAAGAAAATCATTCAAATCTATTTTGTCGTTTAATTTGGATAAATGAAGTTTAACAGATGCTAAGGTGGAATGTTGCAGCCAAGATTGGCATAACTTCCCTACTGAGTAGGTCGTTACAGTGTGAGAGCACTCAAAACCGGGGTCTACACGAACTTGTGTATACCCCGGTGCCAAATCCAGAAACCGATGTTCACAGGAATCTGAACTCGTCTGCCACACCAACCACCCTTCCGGATTCAATTCAGAAATATTGAAGGACGTGTTGGAAATGTATGACTGCAACGTAGCAAGGGAGAGATCCGTATGATTACCTCAATTAGGATAAGCACCCAGACCCGGAATGGAGGGAGAATTTAATTTTTTAGAAGTAGCCAATCCAAAACAGGTGGTCTGAAAAATTGACGAATTTAAAAATAGCATGTGGTTCGGGATGAGGCAGGCACGATGCAAAGCTTCTGTTCCCTGTACCTGCCACGGTTTAGAACCCCAAACCGATTTAAGATCGATAGTAGCTTTCCACAGATCATATCCTCCAATTGCCAACTTGTCCATAAAGGACTTGGAATACAACAATTTGGTGTGTGTCAGTCTAACTTTAGAAGTAGACTCAGCCGCAACCTTAAAATAAAAGGAGGCCGGATTTGACACACTGAAATCCGAAAAATATGTGAATTTGTCCACTAACGTGGTGGAGCTGCCCAGCCTAGGGGCGGAACAGTGTTCTCACTGTGTATAATTTACAATATTTCTAAACGTACTTGCTTTGTGTAGGAAATGCGTGCCATAATGTTGATAGCAGAAATGCTCATCATAATTAGCAGTATCTAAATACAAATCTTCAGCATCAAATGCAGCATAATATTTCAAATCAGAAAACAGTGCTTCTATTGCTTGTACATCCCAATCATCAGAGTGTATGTTCTGTTTGACTACATCACCCATAGAAACACGAAATACATTTGCCACATTAATTACTTCAGTGGGGCCATGAATTTCAAATTTCACAGCATCCCATGCGATTCCATCACGTACAGGCCAGGCAGTAATGTTCACAAAAGTTTGGTCCCCTTTCATGATATGTGATGAGGAGTGTGGGGCCAAAGTTCCATCAATTTGTCGAATTATAGATCTTTCTCTCAGGTAGTGTCCATTGATAAGTTTAAAAAACACTACCACAAAGCCAACGGACATAAACAAAAAAATATATATGAGCACCAGCCAAATGTAAGTCCAAGGGGGAATTAAAAAATGTCTTTTGAACCAGGTCACAAAAATCGAAACTTTGGACGGGACAATGGAAGTCATTGAGTTAGTGTCAAAAGAGTATCGTGACTGGGTAACTGTTTTGGATTGTAAAACAGGCAATGGAACATCCGCAGGATAAGCATACTCATTATCTTCAGGTAGACCACCAGTTGTCGGTGGCAATAAAGGACCAGTAACTGTATGCATCTCGACGGCAAAATCAGGCAAGGTGTTAGAAGCTGGGGCCACAACAGAATTTCTCAGCATCGAAGGGCAAGAAACCACTGATGTCATACTAAGAAGAATCGGCCACTCGCTGTACCTTGACATTGTCAATAGAGATGTACCTGTTATCCTTGCGACCAGGAAGTGGAGGTAAAATGACTGTACGTGTACCCTGTACTCCAAGCACCGGAACTGGTGCACGATAAGAGGGGCCGAACTCCTTCTTGTTCTCCACCTTCTCACGAACCAGATCACCAACTCGAGGTAGCCAGCCGACTACCTGAATCTGAAGCACAGCATCAGATGTGGAGGGTACATGTTCCTTCGCTAGACTGTCTCTGGCTTCTTGAAGATTCTGCAATACAGCACAGTGATCATCTACGTCAAAGGGTGCGGCCGACGCCGCCATGTCCAGACCATCAAGGTCCGAGACAAACATTCGTATGCCAAAGAGCATCATGTATGGGGTCCGCCCACCCACAGACCTTCTAGGGAGATTATTAAGTGCACGTTACATGTCATATAAGTGGGCTAGCCAGTTCCGGCCAGTACCTAAAACCCTGGCTGTCAAAGATTGCTTTAAGTCATGGTTCATCCGCTCCACTACACTATTACCCTCAGGTCGGTATGGAAACGAAAATTTGACTTGGACCCCCAAATTTCTCATGGTTTCTTTGTACGCTTTAGAGGCAAACGCAGGGCCCTGATCAGAATGAAAGGTACCACATGCAAAACTTCCAACAAAGACACGCAAATCCTTGATGACAGTATGGGCATCAGCACTCCTTTGTGGTCACACCCACAGAAAACGTGTGCATGAATCCATTGCAACCAAAATTTATTTGTTCGCAGTATCAGAGGTAAATAGACCGCAATGATCTAAGTAAACACAACCCAGTGGTTCATTAGATATGTACAACTGAGTTTGAAGTGGGCGCGCCGCAGATAAAGGATTTATCTGCTGGCAAATGTCACAATTATGAACATAAGCACGGGCTTGTTTATATAAACCGCACCACCAGTAACGTTGTTGTAACAGAGATACAGTAGCTGCAACGCCGGCATGCGCGGACGCCATGCCCTCGTGAGCTGCTAATATCAAAGATGGTCTGCAGTCCGCGTTGGGAATCAATCTGTCACCAACGTCGTTAATCCTCACTAATGGGACGTTATCAGGACTTAAGCGATAATGGTAACGAGACGGGAAACCTCTTGGATATTTTGTTCCCTTCTCTGTAGCAGCAATAGCTGCCAAGATGTCATCATCGATCTTACATTTGGATCTTGTAACTGCTGCTACTAAGTATGTCGCCACTGCTGTTTTTGCTGCCTTGTCAGCCAGGCTGTTGCCTACAGCATGGGCACCAACTCGTTGGTGACCAAGAGAGTGAATAACATTCACGAGAGGCAGATGTTCTTTAAGTTCTGCCACTCGAACCCAAAGCGTTTTATGCTTAATCGTGCTACCTTTGGAATCATGGTAGTCATTTTGAGACCAAAAATGTAGATTGTCGTTGTAAGATTGAACACAATAAAATGAGTCACTCACTATAAGAGTAGTGACCCGTGGATCAGCAAACTCCAGTGCAAGCACCAGAGCACGAAGCTCTGCCAACTGAGCGGTACAATCACCCAATGACTTCGTATGCACGACATCGGACTGGAATTCACCATTTACGAAAGTACCGACTACAATAGCGCAGGCCGCTGTATAGGCATGCTTCGATCCAGTTGCCGGTTGCGCAGAACCGTCAGTGTAAATGACACAATGGTAATCCTCGAGTGGGCGCAAAGACAGAGGAGCTGGATGAACGAATTCATACTTCAAAAACTCCTTAGTCTGAAGTGCCGCGTCAAAGATATATGTGACGTCCGGCGATGTCAAGGAAGTGGCCCATTGTATCCACCTTGGATGCAAAGCTTTAGAATTTGGTACACTTGCTTTTGTCACCGCCTCAAGGGCAGGATATGGTGTTACCACCAACATGCGTTTACCTTGCGATAGTGAAGAACCAGAACCTTTTGGAGCTGGCGGCGCAGGGTACGCCCTCTGTCTTCGGAGTTCACCTGCTTCGCTACACAGAGACACGGGACACTCTGTCGGCGTTAGAAGATTGGATTTATTTAGCTGCAGCTAGTACAGTTATCCTGGAAGTACACAAAGTAGGTTCTCAGGAGACTGCCACTTCACTCTGTGGCGCATCAGATTAAATAGCATACAATACATAATTATTAACAAGACATACGCCCCAAGCATAGAAGAAAAGAGCCAATAGGGTAAGTGGAAAACAAAGCGGAGCCAGTAGAAAAGGTCCGAAAATAGAAATATCAGATGACTCGAAGAGACCTCTCCTCCAACTGTGTTTGTCATCCCACCCCCGAACTAATTCATTAACAGATTACAACTAACTTGCAGGTGGTGAGATACGTTTGTGTGTATTGGAGGACAGTCATGACACAAGAGAATGCTAGCAGGATACAGTGAAGGCCAGTCGATAAGATATGATCGGGAAAGAATAGTGTGAGCCTACAGATAGTTGAAACAGGGATTAGGAAAGCCAGACAAGGATTAGTGTACTCGGCTAGTCCAAACACCAGCTTCACAAATAAAGGGTGAGGACGTATTTCGACACCAAGCTACGGGAAAAGCAGAATAGACTTTGTTCGCCGTGCTGCCTGAGTGATGGCAACACAAAATGGTGGCGGGTCACAAAATGGCAGGTCGACCCTCCTTTTGCCAGAACTCAGGCAAGATAGACTCACTTTAATCTGAGTCCACATCAATAGCCATGAGATCATCGAGCTGTTGCTGTAACATCATCCTTCTGTTTTCTGTTACTTGAGGTTTGGGTTTTGGGATGCACATAGTAGCACAAAGATCACAGATAGCGGGACCACAGTGCATACAAAGGCAACAAGAAAATACAATAGTCAAGATTATTCCAAGGAATGTCAATGCTTTCCAACCCCATTTGGACAGTAGCCCCCAAAACCATTCCGTTAAAGACCAATCTCCTTTGTCCTGATGAATAGACTCGGAGATTATGTGCAACTTGGAGATAGCTTGGTATACTGTCGGAGCGTCATTAGGAATGAAAATACAACAGCTTGACCCGATCAATTTACATACTCCACCACGATCGGAAAGAATAAAGTCTAAGGCAACTCGATTTTGCAAGGTTATAAGATGATCCGCCTGTAGTTCCGCCGTGATATTACTCAAGGCTCCTACAGTGATGTCTATTGTAGTCTCTACGACACGGACCAATTGCCTTATATTTCTGCTGAAGGGAAGAAAACCTTTAAGGAAATCTCCTCCCTCTTGTCCCGCGGTGTCTTTTGAGTCAATGATTCCTCGGTTGAGACGGGTTCGGTGATAATTTGCAGAAGCAGTGTAAGTAAGAGGAAGAAGGAAAGCAATGTAGCAGGTACCAGAGAAACCTGTTGGTAACCAAGTATAAGCTCTATCATAGCAAATGAAATAGGTGCCTTGAGACGGTACTAGAGGAGGCGAGTTTTGAGAGGAATAAATGTACGTGTAGGAGCAGTTACTCTTTAGTGCAGTGTCAGAAGAGCGATCGTTTATTTTTAAACAGAAATTACCTTGATGCGGTATAGTCCAGATTGGTGAGGATTTCTCCTTTCCCATTTTATTATTAAGACTCGACATATATTGGGTGACGTTCCAATTGGTGTATGCTTTCCTTTCGTCGATGGAAATCTTGCTGTTCTCCATGATTTTAGCCATAACTACCATACCCTTAATCAAAGAACTATGACTAAAATCCGGATAATTAATTTGTGAAGCAACGGACTGTCTAAATTTGCCTTGATATGCATTGGAGAAAATGACAAAGAATGCCCAAGCAGAACCCTCATAAGAGAAAGGTAGAACTAGATATGGTATTCCTTTCTCAGTAGTATGTGGCATAAGACCACATACCCAACAATCAGTTGTGTTAACCACTAATTGATGCTGGTGCAATAGTTGGTCAAAGAAATTGTTGTAATACTCGGTTCTTCTGACAAGTTCATGTGAAGGAAAAGTATGAAAGAGGTGTGGAGAGATAGTAGAAGAAGGCAAAGAGGAAGAAGGAGAGGTATGTCTTGGCTGCAACGCATAAATTATCCAACCAATAATCGCCAAAGCAATACATAATGATATAAAAACACATAGAGTTATACTATAACGACTGTACATTATTTTACAAGATGCTTTCTTCATTTCATTTCTTCTCTCTTTATTACATGGTGTAGTTTCCATTTTCACTAGTGGATGCTCACGGCAATCTTCCTCAATCACTGAAGTCACGATGCTCTACCGTCCTATGACACTGAGGATCCTGCAGACCTATTGTCACTACTCAGGTCGTGACCTAGACTCCTACCGTGACCCTGCAACCTAAACAGAACACTAAACAAAGGAGAAGAAGGTTTTAATTGTTCTTTTGTCTGGGCCTGAGGTGATAACGTTCCTTCCCAGGAAAACTCTGGTCTCGAAACAATGTTCTTGGTTCAGTCGTATTCAAGCGACGATGCGATGGAATTGCTTCCTGTAAAATTTTGTCGTCCTCTTTCTCAGACAATGTCCCATTCAGGTGTGCATTGCTAAAGGGTACAAATCGTGGAACTGTTTCGTCTTCACAGTCACCAACCCCTCTACGAACCCACTGATCAAAAGGCAAAGGTACTTTCTTGCAATGCACACCGTGAATCCAATTTTTCTTTCCTTCAACTTTAACTGCTGTCCTTGTCATTAGTAGGACCATTCGGGGCTCCCGCCATCTGGGTTCCAAATTCTTCTTCTTCTGAAAGTTTCGGGTGCAGACCCAGTCACCTGGTTGGATGGAATGACCTGGATCTGTGGAAGCCTCCGGCAAAGCACTCTGAACCTGTCGATGAAGGACATGCAATTTAGTTGTAAGGTCATGCAGATAGTCAATCAACATTGGATAGGGCAAGTCTGAAAACTTTTTAGGACGAGGTATTCCCCATACGTTGGCCGGACAGCCAAACACCACTTCGTAAGGGCTAAGTCCCGGACAAGAGTGTACTGCAGTTCTGGTGGATAGCAGAGCTAACGGTAAAGCATCAGGCCAATTAAGTCCTGTACTTGCTTGAATCTTCGCTAATTTCAACTTCAAGGTTCCATTGTAACATTCTACTAAACCCGCTGACTGTGGATGATTTGCCGCGTGGAACTTTTGCTTGATTCCAAGACCTGCACAAACTTTCTGCATGACTTGGCCAACAAATTCGCTCCCATTGTCACTCCAGACAATGCGCGGCAATCCAAACCTGGGAAAGAACTCTTTTAGAAGGATTTTAGATGTGGATAAAGCTGTGTTATCTTTCAAAGGGTATGCTTCTATCCACCTCGAAAAGGCACATACTACCACCAGAACATATTTGAGGTTGTTGCATCGATCGATGTGAATGTAATCGATTTGCGACATTTCAAATGGGTATGTCAGAGGAGCAAAGTGACCTGCTGGAGTGGGGGTTCCCTTTCCTGGATTGTACATCAGACAAACAATACAATGCTTTACTACGTTGTCTGCACATTTTGGGATGTTCTCATTTTGCCAAACTGGGGCCAAAAGTTTACAAATGCCTTTTGTACTTAAGTGAGCTGGACCATGAGCTATAGTAACCACTGGGAGTACATAAGCATCTGGTAACAACCAACGTTGATGTTCGGATAATTCTACCCAACAACCCATCTCATCTAACATTCCCGTACTTTCTCTCCACTTGCTCAACTCTCTTTCTGAAGCCTCTTTCTGTATCGCTTTCACACTTTCCACTGTATTCTCACACATTCCTCTCTCCCTGACCCAATTCGCAGGGCCTGCCATATACATTCGACTCGTTGAATCTCTCGCTGTTTTCTTTGCTGTTTCATCAGCAAATGCATTTCCCCATCCAACATCATCCGTAATCTTCTTGTGTGCACTACACTTCACTATCGCTATTTGGATGGGTAAAGCAAGTGACTCAAGGAGATCAGTCACTAACTGGCCATGCTGTATGTTAGTGCCATGTGAAGTTAGGAAACTGCTCTCCTTCCAGAGATGCCCAAAATTGAACGCGACACCAAAGGCATATTGACTGTCAGTCTACACGTTCACTCTTTTCCCTTTTGATAATACACAAGCTCTCGTTAGTGCTATCAACTCTGCTGCTTGCGCTGAATTGTGTCTAATGCGCGCAGTTTCCACAATCGTATGTAAGGTAGTTACAGCATAAGCTGAAACCGTATCTCCATTAGGCATCTTGAAACAAGAACCATCTACCCATAGAGTCCCATCCGGATTTTCTAACGGTGTGTCTCTCAGGTCAATTCTCCCTTTTGTCTCTTCCTCAGTATGAAAGAAACAATCATGCTGATCCTTAACACTCTCCTCATTTGGAAGGGGCAACAAAGTAGCTGGATTCAAGGTATTACGTCGTTTGATGTGTACGTGACTAGCCAACAGCGTCAACTCGTAACCAGTTAAACGTGCACTCGTAAGATGCTGTGTCTTCGTTCTGTTTAGTAAGGTATCCACTGCATGTGGCACCATGACAATGAGAGTGTTATCTAACACCATTCCAGCAGACTGTCGGATAGAAATTGCTGCGGCTGCTGTGGCTTTGAGACAACTGGGCAATGCTTTAGCTACGGGATCTAATGTAGCTGAAAAATAGGCACATGGCCGCTGTCTATCTCCAAATTGCTGTGTCAAGACTGATAATGCACAACCTTCTCTCTCGTGGACATACAGCATAAAAGGCTTAGTGTAATCTGGGGCAGAACACAGAGCAGTGCGTAAATCAGTGAAACTCCATTGGCACTCATCAGTCCAAGGAAGGGGCTGAGGCGTATCTTTTAAAGTGAGTGCCAACGAAGGTTTGGCAATCAAAGAGAAGTTAGGGATCCACTGTCTACAATAAGAAGTGATACCCAGAAAGGCACGTACTTCCCTTTGTGTGGATGGTACAGACATTCGTGCAATCGCCTGAATTCGTTCTGGTGTCAATCGTCGTCCCTCCTTTGATAGGAGATGACCCAAGTAGGTAACCTCTCGACAAACATATTGCAGTTTGGAGGGTGAAACCTTGTGATTCAGCTTAAACAAGTGACGTAACAGTGCAACAGTGACATCTTTGCAGATATCTTCTGAGTCAGCGGCGACTAACAAGTCGTCCATATATTGGATAAGAGCAGCACCAGACGGCAAGTGAAAAGTATCCAAATGACATTTCAAAGCTTGGCTGTAAATGAAGGGACTTTCACAGTACCCTTGGGGTGCACGCTTAAACCGGAAGCTTCGGCCTCCAAGGGAGAAACCAAAAATGTCCCTACTCTCTTCTGCAATGGGAATACTGAAGAAGACATTCTTTAGATCAATAACAGAAAACCAAGTCGCTGTGGAAGGTATCATAGTCAACAAGGCAGTGATATCTGGAACAAAAGGAAATTGTGGAATCACAATTTTGTTTACTTCTCGCAGATCAATCACAAACCGGTACACAGGAGGCTGAGAAGGATCAGTACGTTTAAGAACAGGAAGAATAGGACTATTGCATGTATTACCTCTCATTTCTTCAACCACACCCTTCCGAATTAAGTCATGAATGATTTCCAAAAGCGCTTTTTCACCTTCAGCAGAGATTCTATATTGTGGGATACGTGGTAGTTCAACATTGGGCTTGAGAGTGACAACATAAGGCGATATCTCAAGACAACCCACATCGTTCGGACCCGTGGCCCAAAGTGCTGTTGGAAGAGAAAGCAACTCAGAAGGAAACTGATCTTTAGACAGATACATTGGGGAGATCAACTTCTGACCTAGAGTAAGATGTACGCCTGAAGGAGAACAATATATTGTAGCATGCATTCTTTTCAATAGGTCTAGACCCAACAGATTCTTACCACAACCATTTGTCAACAGAAGTGGAGCTTCCAAATCATAAGGACCAACTGAAATAGGCAAAGGACAAGAAACCGGATTGCGAACAGGGGCGCCAGAAAATCCTACAGAAACATTTGTTAAGCCAGATAAAGGTGCCCCAGGGAGTTTAGAATGAATATTAGAACTTCTCATTGCTCCAGTATCTAGAAGAAATGGCTCTGATACACCCATTGTAGTGACGTTGACATAAGGACCATTTTGATCTACTGGGATTGGCACAACTCCCTTACTTTGTCCATGGCTGTCCTAGTTAGCATGAAGACTCTCATTCTCGCCTTCAACATAATGGTCTTCATTATAATACTGAGAAGATCTCACATTCTGCTGATCAAAGTAGTTCATGGAATTGGGAGAAGGAAGGGCACGCTGTTCTTGAGTTAACATACCTCGACCTCTACCTCTGTTTGCTGACTGGAGGCCAGCACGACCTCGTGGAGCAGATAACGCTCCATTGTGCTGCAATAAAACCGGACAACTGCTCTTAAAATGACCTTCCTCCCTACAATAGGCACATTGATTAGGACCTAACAAAGGTCGCGGAATATATGTCTCAGGTTTCTGATACAATCTCTGAAACTGCGGTGGCTGCTGAGTCTGAGGCTGAACATAACGTGGAGGATAGGCTTGCTGCAAGAAAACCTTCGTTTTTAAATCTTTTGTGTTTTCCTCTTGCTTTACTTTTTCTTCTTTATCCCTATTCTCGTAATATTGTGCAGTAACCATTATCTGGGCAGAAGAAGAAACAGCCCAAGAACTTTCTGAATCCTTTAATTTGTGTGACAGCTCGGGAAGCAAATTGAATACAAATTTATCCACGAATAATCGCTGTCCACCCTCAGCAGCCATGTCCTGACCACTGTGATCGATAAATGTCTCTTCGAAACAAGTAATGAAATCAGAGACACTTTCATCTTTCTTTTGTTTGCATGCTGCTAGCTTATCCCAATTCACTCTTAATGCAGGCATCATAGTTTTCATCAATGTAATGATTCTACCAGGAAGCGCTGAGATCAAAGTGTCAGGCTTTGCGCCACCCACTTGGTCTCTATCTGTATCAGCCATAACATCCCAAGTAGCACCCAGTTCCTGTGCGCCATCCTCTCTACGAATCTTAGCCCATATTGTCTGTGGGACTACATTACCCATTAGCATATCAATATCTGCTAGATTCATAATACAAGCATTGATTGTCTGCGATAATTCTTTGTAATAACCTGCAGGGTTCTTACGAGGATCTGGTAGAGCCTGCTTAAGGGCCAAAACTTAAGTTCAGATCTCTTCCATGGCACATGTACCCATATGCGTTGAAAATAAGCATGAATAGCTGGATTAGCACCTACAGCCGCAACTTCCTCCTTCCATACTGGAGGAACCTCTCTCATAGGATAATTTTTCGACGTCAGTTTAACCGATGGATCAGAATCAAGAAAAATCTGAGAGAACAATAAGGTTCTATAAGAGATGAGTGTCCTTATAGCTTCCTCGACTTTAGAACCTACAATAAGTCCTTTTTCAAAATCGGCTTGAACATCTAACAAATCTTGTGAGATCGGACTCGAACTCACATCTACCCATTCTTTAATGAGAATATCGCACATTACATTAAAAACATACCTTTGCGTAGGCGCATTCCATTGCAAAAAGGTAGGCATAATATCAGGCACACTATATTGTGGACCCTTCTTGATCCATCTTCGTGCAAGAGAATCTAGCTTCTCTCGTTCCTCAAAATCTGGAAACTGACTGCGAGATTTTCTTCGAGCAAAAGCCGGAGACACATTAAAAGCTCCAAAGAAAAGAGATAGAATACTAGTGACAGAATCTGTGAGACGCTTACGCACAGACGGTGAATTGGACATTAGAACTGGAGACAGAGTATTAGGAGAACTAACAAGAGAAGAACTAGAAATTACAGGAGGAGCAGAAGGCAAAGGAGAGCTAAGATCAGGAGATGAAGGCAAAGAAGTTGAGACTAATGGTAAAACCGGCAAGGGCGGTAATACTGGAGGAGGCAAATGCTGAAGAGCCGGAACCGGCGGAGGTACCGCTAGCAGCTGAGCAGGCTGTAACGGCTGAGGTACATTGGCATTTTGCGCATAGGGCGGAGGCAACCTCAATAAATGGGACATTAGGGGATCTTCTTCTATATCCTTCTTATTATCAGAAGGAGAAACAGGCAACACCGGATAGCATTTATCTATCGCCATACGATGTTGTCTTTCTGAAATTTCAGTCGCATTGTCAATTTCATCATTCTTGAACTGTTGGGCAGCCTGTATAATTGTCATACCCTGTGCTTTCCTATCTCGTTTTGCTTGTTTAATTTCTTTTTGTTTGGCTTCCTTATGCCAAAGGCGGAAAGAGTCAAACATTGCCGGCCGGGATTTTCTTTTGAATAGAACTGCTTCCAAGTTATCTAGCACATCAGGGTCAAAACTACTGTTTTCTGGCCATTTGAGAACACCATCTTTCTTCGTGTATCGAGTCCATGTCTCGTTAAAGGCAATGGGGCCGATACCATGTTTCGAATAGAGCTCATATGTGGGAGTTCCAACCGAAGGAACCGGACAAGAGTCCTCAAGTCGGGAGTCCCTATTACAACCAAGACAACAAATTCTTCCAAACTTAGTCAGACCAGGCATTTCGCAATGTTTCTGGACTGTTCACAAACTTCAAGGGAGTAAAACTCAGTTTACGCAGTACAAATGCACTTACCCTCGGCTTTAGTCTTTGCAATGACTAAATCTAAGACACCTAAGGACATCAAACAAAGAACCAAAATTGTGGGTGCGACCCACGAAAATACTTAACTTAACTAAGGACGTTTTCTTCCACCAACAGAGGCCCGTCTATTGTCTCGCTTTACCATACATCACTAAAGGAATGGGCCAAAGCAGGGCAGCAGTCAGGGCAGCGGTCGCCAGTAGCCGTCAGGAAGGAGTAACCGCGCTGCAAAAGACCTTCGGACCACTTTCGACATACAGGGGTTGCTTAGTGTGGCTCGCGAACCCTCCGGAATCTTCTTGCGAGGTTCCTCACGACCTTCAAGCACAACCGGTACCACTGAAGCCGCCCGATGTTGGGCGCCAATTGAAGAACCAGAACCTTTTGGACCTGGCGGCCCAGGGTACGCCCTCTGTCTTCGGAGTTCACCTGCTTCGCTACACAGAGACACGGGACACTCTGTCGGCGTTAGAAGATTGGATTTATTTAGCTGCAGCTAGTACAGTTATCCTAGAAGTACACAAAGTAGGTTCTCAGGAGACTGCCACTTCACTCTGTGGCGCATCAGATTAAATAGCATACAATACATAATTATTAACAAGACATACACCCCAAGCATAGAAGAAAAGAGCCAATAGGGTAAGTAGAAAACAAAGCGGAGCCAGTAGAAAAGGTTCGAAAATAGAAATATCAGATGACTCGAAGAGACCTCTCCTCCAACTGTGTTTGTCATCCCACCCCCGAACTAATTAATTAACAGATTACAACTAACTTGCAGGTGGTGAGATACGTTTGTGTGTATTGGAGGACAGTCATGACACAAGAGAATGCTAGCAGGAGACAGTGAAGGCCAGTTGATAAGATATGATCGGGAAAGAATAGTGTGAGCCTACAGATAGTTGAAACAGGGATTAGGAAAGCCAGACAAGGATTAATGTACTCGGCTAGTCCAAACACCAGCTTCACAAATAAAGGCCGAGGACGTATTTCGACACCAAGCTACGGGAAAAGCAGAAGAGACTTCGTTCACTGTGCTGCCTGAGTGATGGCAACACAAAATGGCAGCGGATCACAAAATGGCGGGTCGTTTCGATCGTGATCGAAAATCGAAGTTCCTCAATAGCGCTCGCTCTTTCAGAATCTCCATCTGTACTGCCGTCAGAACCTTCTCGACAGTGGAAAATCGCAGTTCAGCCGAAGTGTACAAGTCTGATTTGTAGGCAATGGGGACGGTGTTGCCCTCATTGAACGTTAAGTATGTGAAACCCACTGCGCCTGGCACAATTCTCATGACCAGGTTAGTGTGGTTATCACGCGTCAGTAAGTATTTTGAGGCAAGAAGATCAGCTTGCAATGATTGCAATATAGCTGAATGCTCTAGCAGCCAACATGATTTGGAAAAAGTAGGTTGTACCAAGGCATAAAGCCGCTTGATACGCTGGGCATAATCAGGAATGTACGTTCGACCGAAATTCTGAAAACCCAGCAGAGATTGTAATTTCGTCAGTGTCGTGGGAGCACATAGGCATGCGCATTTCTCTAGGAAGTGCATAGCCAATCCTCGACCTTCATTGTTGAGTTCGTATCCCAAGAACAACACTGTATATTCCGCAATGTGAGACTTCGCAAAGTTGAATTTGTAACCGAAGTCTGCAAACAAAACAATAATGCGATCAACGCGACGGAGATGCGGTCCCAACTCGTCATCTGTGAGATAAATATCATCCACATACGAATACGCATCAGGGTCTATGCTCTTTAACAGAGAGACCACGCGAGCGGCGAAGACTCCAGGGCTGTTTTTATAGCCCATTGGTAATCTTTTGAAATGTTTTTGTTTGCCACCCGAGGTAAATGCTGTCCACTCACTACTAAGAGAGGACAGGTTATGGCTGTAAAAGCCATTGGAAATGTCAAGTGTGGTTTTAAACCGTTTTCTCATGAGACTATCGACGAGAGCCGAACTGTTGGTATTTTGTACTGCGTATGTCCGGCAATGAGAGTTTAAATGCCGGTAATCCAAAACCAGGCGGTACGACCCGTCAGGCTTCGTCACAGTGAATAAAGGGTTATTCATAGGTGACACGCATGTTTCAATTACACCTTGATATTCCAATTGTTCAAGGATTGCCGCGACATGAGGTCTTGCTTTGCGATGCATGGGATATTGGGGTTGTGGCTGGGGCGTGGACCGCGATGGAATTTCATGGATGGGGGACAATTTATCCCAGCCTACCTGATTACGATACAGCGCAGGTGCAAGAACCAGAGCCCACTCCTCGGCTAACTTTTTAGCTTGGTCCTTGGGCACTGTGTGCGCAAAGGACGGGAGGATTACCTCCTCCCCTCTAGGAGCATCTAAAACGAAAGCCGGGGCCAATCTGCCTCTGCCAATAGAATATCATATGAAGTGGTCAGATGATCCCAAAAAATCCCTTTAATCGTGCGTTGTATGTCACCTTCAATTAAAAGGACTATATTATATAGTCTGTCAGGGGGAGCCACTCTAGTGTCAGCAGTTTCTACAGTTATGAACGTATCAGTTGCTGTCGCCACCAGATATGGACGCAGTGCTTGTCGCACTACTGTAACTTCCGCCGTGCTGTTTTCAAGTTCTCTGCTCCCTGATCGACCTTCTTGCTCTTAATAGACTGAGTTTTAAAAATAGAAGGCACTGTTTGTTTACTTTGGCACGGCGTTATCTTCACATTAGGCTCTAAATGATTGCTGCTGCTGCCACGGCCAAAGTTGCCCGAGTTTCCCGCATTTAAACTCTCATTAGCAGGGATAAAGAGACCCACTGTTGCTGCCACTACCGCTAATTTCTAACTATAACGTCCCTGAAACCTATGGTTTTTTTCAGTGAATTACAAAGGATTCTTAAATGCTAATTCCTAACTATAACTCATATATATATTATCTACTGGCGATCGCTAGTAGATAGTTATTGTTAGGACCTATTTTCCATAGGAACTCTGCAACATTCTATTCCCAATAAGTCTGGCTCTGATTGACGAATCTTCGCGAAATTTTCCAAACTTTTGGCCAGCTCCGCTCCGCTCCTACCATAAAAGTTTTGCGGTGATTCGTCAAGCGGGGGCTGAGAAAAAAGGGGGGTCCCAAAACGCATTTTCCCCATGCAATTTCCCATACGACCTGTTGTCGCAGCTGCAGCCCGAATTGCTGAACGGAAATACACCAAATTTGGCAAAGAGGTAGTCCTCAGTTCAGACTCGTGCCTTTTGCTTAAATGGTATAAATCCGTTCAGCAGTTCCTTAGAAAATTAGAGCTAAAAGTTAGTGATATCTATGGCCGAGGAGGATCCACGCACCCTCCCCGCACCCAGAGCGCACCCTGCCGTGCACGAGTTGAATGCTAATTGGCTGTCAAAACTCCAGATCAGGAAGTGATGGCAGCCATCTTGTGCCTTGGTAGGACCAAGCCACAAGAAGCCCCCAAAAAAACATTGCAAAACGCGAAAAGGGGGCAGGGTAGAAGCACCCTGACTCCCAAGGCCTGCTTAGAGGGGCCCGCAAAAAATTGCAAAAAAATGTGCATCCCGCTGAGGAAAAAAAAACGAAGTGCTTCAATTACAATTAGCCCCATAGTCATGGGGGCCCAGAGGGGCCCCCAGCCCCGGGGACCGCCACCCCCTGGGGCTTAAAGTTAATGTATGCAGGGGGGCTCATGGCCCCCCCGCAGCCCCGGGGACTGCCACCCCCGGGGCTTTTTTTTTTTAAAACCCTGTGTGGGGGGCTCAAGCCCCCACACATGCCCCGGTGACTGCCACCTCCCTGGGGCACTACGTATTTAAAGTAGGGGTCCATTACGGACCCCTAAGCCTCGCGGCTCCCACCCTGCCATTGCAAACTGCTTTGCTATTTGGAAGAGAGAGCAGGGAAACCTGCTCTCTCTTCCAAATTGCAAAGCAGATTGCTTTTCCACATGGGGAGCAGCATGTTAGCTGCTCCCCATGTGGAAAAGCAATGCCGGCTGCCGCAGGAGGCAGGGAGCTGGCGGGGCCATGGGGGGATTGGGGACCCCCCCACGGTCCCCAACGAAGGTCAGGCCCCGGGGGATGGGGTCCCCGGGGCCAGTAGTGGGCTGGGAGGGGGGCCACGTGGCTCCATCCCCAAAATAAAAAAATTAAAATAAAAAACACAGCCCCGGGGATGGGGTCCCCAGGGCCAAAAGAGGCCACAGGAGGGGGGCAAGGCTGCCTCCCCTCCAAAAAAAAGTGACACGCCCCGGGGGATGGGGTCCCCGTGGCAAATTAAGGCCTCAGAAGGGGGGCCACGCGGCCCCACTCCACAGTTACAAAAAAAATTCAAAAATAGGGGGCAGGCCCTGGGGGATGGGCTCCCCAGGGCCAAAAAATAAGAAAAAGAAGGGGAGCTACACAGCCCCCCTTCTTATAAAAAAAAAAAATCGGGACCGGGAGGAGGCCATGCCCCCTCCTTTCATCACTCTGCAAACGCGCCGGGAACAAATTCCCCTTCAATACTGGGGGTCCCTGAGGGCCAACTAGCCCACCAAGAACATCCAGTATGTGCCAGGGGGCTGCGTTACAGAGAGGAGTAATGAGGCCACGCCCCTTTTCAACACCTCTCTGCAATGCAGCTCTGTGGCACTTACTGGAGGTACCTGGTGGGCTAGTTGGCCACCAGGGGACCTCAGGATTCAAGGGGACTTAATCTCCCAACTTAAAACACGCCACGGGGCGCGTTTGCACAGTGGTGAAGGTAGGGGGCGGGCCTGAGGTGATACTGTGCAAACACGCCCTGTGGAGCGTTTTAAGTTGGGGAATTCATTCCTCTTCAATCCAGAGGTCCCCTAGTGGACAACTAGCCCACCAGGTACCTCCACTAAGCGCCACGGAGCTGCGTTGCAGAGTGTTGTAAAAAGGGGTGTGGCCTCTGAACACCTCTCTGTAACGCAGCTCGCTGGCGCATACTGGAGGTACCTGGTGGGCTAGTTGGATGCCAGGGGACCTCAGGATTCAAGGGGACTTAATCCCCCAACTTAAAACACACCACGGGCTGTGTTTGCACAGTGGTGAAGGTAGGGGGCGGGCCTGAGGTGATATGTGTGCAAACATGCCCTGTGGCGCGTTTTAAGTTGGGGAATTAATTCCTCTTCAATCCTGAGGGTCCCTGGGGACCAACTAGCCCACCAGATACCTCTAGTAAGCGTCATGGAGCTGCATTGCAGAGTGTTGTAAAAAGGGGCATGGCCTCTGAGCACCTCCTGTAATGCAGCACCCTGGCGCATACTGGAAGTACCTGGTGGGCTAGTTGGCCCCCAGGGGACCTCAGGATTGAAAAGGAATTAATTCCCCAACTTAAAACGCGCCACAGGACGTGTTTGCACACGTCACCTCAGGCCCCGCCCCCTTCCTTCACCATTGTACAAATATTCCTCTAAAATCAGCCGAACTACGAATTCCGATTTACTCACCTGTTATCAGAAGAGAACCCAGGGCTGCATCTTTTAGCCCAGCACTGACTCTGAAAAGTAATTCTAAGCGTACTTACCAGTAACTTGTATTTCATTCCATAGGAATCCATTGTGTGGTTTTCAGCAGAAAAGTTTCTATTTTCACAAAATAAAAATATTCCTAAAAAATCATCTGTATGACTTAACTTAAACACATTCTTTCAACTGTTTACAGGAGTTTGGCCAGTGCTGGATCCAGGATCCACCACTGAGTAAGAAAAAGTAACGATAACACTACTTATCTGCTAAGTGAATTTTCTGCCTTAGGATAGCATTGGTGATTCTATGTGAAAAAATTTCTAAGTGTCAACTTTTAAAATACAATAATATTCTTTAAAAATAACTACTGTAACCAAAATGCTTTTACTCAACTGTTTACAGGAGAGGTCCAAGGACTGAATCTAGGATCCAGTCCTGTGGTTAGAAAAGTAATCCATAAAGTAACTAATTGCATTTAACTAGAAATTCACATTGAGCTCAATGTTGCCTTGTGTTTGAAATTGTGTTGGCCATTGCAACAACTGTAACTACTGTACTTAAAAGTCTGTTGCCTATTTGCCAAGTATTTAAACTAAAGTAATTCATTCTGAGAAAGTATATTTTGTATTGTAATGTATAATGTAATTATAATGTAATAAAAAAAATATCTAAAAATAAATAGTTTAAAAAATGTAGTAAATCAGTATCAAAAAAATCTGTATAACAGCTAATACATTAAAAATTGTCATTTACAAAACCTTTGAAATTAACTGAAACAACCATAGGTTTCAGGCCTGATATAGTTAGGAATTAGCATTTAAAAAACCTTTGAAATTCACTGAAAAAAACAAAGGTTTCAGGGGCGTTATAGTTAGGAATTAGCATTTAAAAAACCTTAGAAATTCACTGAAAAAAACATAGGTTTCAGGGGCGTTATAGTTAGCTGGACATTTCCCTCTTACAAACCCTAGAAATTCCCCCGTTATAGTTAGTTCAGCTAACTATAACTCGCGCCCCCGCAATGCACTGCTGATGACGTCACATATTACATCACTCATGACATAGTCAGTGACATCACTGATGACATCTGAAATGACATCACTGATGACATCACTGATGATGTCATCCAGTGAGTGTGTGTTTCTGTAAATTTTAAATAGGTTTAATATATATATATGGAAAAACCTATGGAAGAATGAGTGGGTGTATAAGTGTGTGAATGGATGATTTAGTAGGTGTGTGACTGACTCTATAAGTGAGTCATTAAATGTATCTTACTGCAGACTAGTGACTAAACTGTGTGAATGTCTGTATCTGTCTGTCTGTTGGTGCTATATGAGTGTCTCTATGGGTTATTGATTGGTTGTCTTAGTATCTGTATGGGTGCCTGAGTGTTTGTGTGGGTGGGGTGTGTTTGACTCTGTGCATACATGTGTAAGTGGGTGATTCTATGGGTGCATGGTTTTAAGAGTGCATCTGTGATGGACTGTATGGTTGGGTGAGTGTATGTATGGGTGTGTTAGTGATTGAATGTATATCTCAGTGGTACATGTGTGAGTAACTACATATGTGAAAGGAAGTATATATGTGTGTAAGAGTATATAAGTGGGTATATGTGAGAGTGTGTGATTGTGAGAGTGGCTGTATGGATGAGTGTGTGCTTGTATCAGTGATTGTATAAGAGCGTAAGAATGTGGTACTATTTTTATGAGTAAGTGAACTTGTGTGTTTATAACTGCATAGGTGAGTAAATGGGAGTGTGATTAATTATTTGCATGACTGACTAGGTGTGAGAGTACCTCTATGGATGATTGGTGGTGTGTGAGTGTCTATGTAGGTATATAAATGCATATGATAGTCCTGTACTGAGTGACTGTAAGTATGAGTGACTGTACAGGTGAGTGAGTGGATGTGTGTGTAAATCTAAGAGTCAATGAGTGGGTATGTAGTTATTGGTATTGGAGTAACAATGGTTTTGAAAATGAACGTCTGAAATTTTGATTGAGTATATCAAAGGGTGTGAGAAGATGCACTAATTTATCACATGGATGACGTCATCAGTGATGTCATTTCAGATGTCATCAGTGATGTCATCAGTGATGTCATTGACCATGTCATGAGTGATGTAATATGTGACGTCATCAGCAGTGCATTGCAGGGGCGCGAGTTATAGTTAGCTGAACTAACTATAATGGGGGAATTTCTAGGGTTTTGTATGAGGGAAATGTCCAGCAAACTATAACACCCCTGAAACCTATGTTTTTTTCAGTGAATATATATGTATATATATGTATATATATATATCAGCAAAGTGACTCCTTCATGTTATCTTCTTCCACGAACAGAGAGTAACGGACCCAAGCTTGGTGGCTGAAACAGTTTATTCAAAAAGCCGTATGACGCGTTTCAGGCACTCAGATGCCCTTGATCACATGCAGAAACGCAGTCCGCTTTCTATTTTTATATCATTTAGTGAACTACACCCATGATGAACATAAATAAATTACTTCCGTTCACACAGTTGTGGTATGTTAAAGTCTATATTATATCTTGGCCTCTTTTTGCTACTTGCTTTTGTCTGTATATAGATAGTTAAGCATATATGCACATAGTGTGAGGTTTTGCACAGTTGTTATAATATAGACTGTATCTAATTCGCACTGATACAATAGTCTATACTTCAAAAGTATAAATATTATTAAAACCGTTAATACAATCTTGGTTAAGTTAAAACCATAAATAAATATATATATACATACATAAAAATATATATAAACAAATATATAAACAATTTTATTTATACACTCTTGATTCAATGGTAAAAACACACATTGTGAAGTGTAACACCCTATTGCTCTATAGGGTATATATATATTCAATGAAAAAAACATAGGTTTCTGGCCTGATATAGTTAGGAATTAGCATTTAAAAAACCTTAGAAATTCACTGAAAAACCATAGGTTTTAGGGGTGTTATAGTTAGCTGGACATTTCACTCGTACAAAACCATTGAAATTCCTCCGATATAGTTAGTTGTACTAACTGCATCTCGCGCGCCCGCAATCCACTGCTGATGATGTCACATATTACATCATTCATGACATGTTCAGTGACATCACTGATGATATCTCAAATGACATCACTGATGACATCATCCAGTGAATGTGGTTTGGTTCGTTATTTAAATATGTATTATATATATATATAGCAATTTGCATTGAAGAATGAGTGGATACATAAATATAAATATCTGGATGGAGGATTTAGTAGCAGTGTGATTGACTGTTTACTTGATTAATTTATAGTATCTCACTAAATATATTGGATAGTGACTAAACTGTGTGAATATCTGTATCCCTTTGTCAGTTGTTGTGTAAACTGCTGCACCAGTTGGTTACCAGCTACGTGAAAGTCTATATTAGTTATTGATTAGTTAACTCAGTTTTTGTATGGGAGAGTGAATGTGTGTGTGGTTCAGTGGGGGGTGTGTGACAGCCCAAAGATGTGTGGATAGTTGATTCAGAAGGTATATAAAGTTAAAACTATATGTTATAACAGTTCTTTGGGTGAGTGAATATCTTTATGGGTGTGGTGATGAGCAAATATATGTCTCAATGGTACATATCCAACAAACTAGAAAAATAAAAGCCAAAGTATGTGTCAGTTATTCTATATAAATAAGAATACATAAGACTCAGTGATTGTATGAGTGATTGTATGGATAACTGTATACTTGTAATAGTGATTTTATAACACACTAAGTATGAGTTACTATCTATATGAATAGATGAAGTGGTGTTTGTATGAGTGTGTAGCTAAGTAAAAGTAAGTATGATCCATTGTTTGCATAAGTGAGTAGGATGACTTCATAAGTGATTAGGATGTGTGCTGGTGTGTAATGTTGATATAGGTGTATAAGTATATTTGATAGTGTTCTATTGATCATTGACAGCATGTATGCGTGAATCTATAGGTAAGTGATTAGATGTGTGTATAGATCTAGGAATCACTGAGTGGGTGTTTAGAAACTTGTATTGGCGTGTCAATGGTTTCAAATATGGCACTCTGTATTTTACAGTGAGTGATGAAAGGTTATACTACTGTATGATAAGGTGTATCTGATTGTCACGTGGATGATGTCATCAGTGATGTCATTTGAGATGTCATCAGTGATGTCACTGACCATGTCATGAATGATGTAATATGTGACATCATCAGCAGTGGATTGCGGGCGCGCAAGATGTAGTTAGTACAACTAACTATATCGGAGGAATTTCAATGTTTTTTCTTCCTCAGTGGTGGATCCTGGATCCAGCACTGGCCAATCGCCTGTAAAAAGTTGAAAGAATGTGTATAAGTCATTCAGACGATTTTTTAGGAATGCTTTTAGCTTGTAAAAATAGACACTTAGAAACTTTTCTGCTGAAAACAACACAATGGATTCCTATGGAAGGAAATAGAAGTTACTGGTATGTACGCTTAGAATTACTTTTCAGGGTCAGTTCTGGGCTAAAAGATGCAGCACTGGGTTCTCCCTGATAACAGGTGAGTAAATCGAAATTCGCAGTTCGGCTGATTTTAGAGGAATATTTGTATGTTTCAAAAATCGACACTTAGAAATATTCTGGTGAAAACCACACAATAGATTCCTATGGAAGGAAATACAAGTTACTGGTAAGTACGCTTAGAATTACTTTTCAGGGTCAGTGCTGGGCTAAAAGATGCAGCACTGGGTTCTCCCTGATAACAGGTGAGTAAATCGGAATTCGTAGTTCGGCTGATTTTAGAGGAATATTTGTACAATGGTGAAGGAAGGGGCGGGGCCTGAGGTGACGTGTTTTAAGTTGGTGAATTAATTCCTCTTCAATCCTGCAGTCTCCAGGGGGCCAATTAGCCCACAAGGTACCTCCAGTATGCGCCAGCGAGCTGAGTTGCAGAGAGGTGTTCCGAGGCCACGCCCCTTTTTACAACACTCTGCAACGCAGCTCCGTGGCACTTGCTGGAGGTACCTGATGGGCTAGTTGGCCCCTAGGGGACCTCTGGATTAAAGAGGAATTAATTCCCCAAGCCATCTTGATTGGAATAAAGTGGTAACTCTTAAAACATTTAATTTATAAAGGAACAAAATGAGGGGGTTCATTTTGCCATAGAAAGTATGATTAGTGCTGCAGAAAGACAAATGATGGCACATTTTGAGTGACTTCTCAAATCCTCTTCTATTTTATTAACAAATTCTGACATGCAGACTGAAACATGCACTTTCCATACCAGCAGCAGACTTCCCTGGTGAGCACAGCTTTCCTACAGTGATCTAATAAGCAAGAAGAGTGCTAACATTCCGAATTTATGGCAAATGTGTGACACATCTGAATGCCTTCTTGATGGAATCAAAGTAAAAACCCTGAAAGTATTTCCTACTGAGGAGACTGTAGTAAATGGGGAAATTAGGAAACTTCATATCAAATAAGTCTCCCAAGATGGCCACCAGAGACAAAAGAGCCCAAATGTAGCAGAAATATCACCCAGATGTAGCCCAAGTATAGTCCAATGACAGAATGTCCCAGAGTGTTCTAAAGAACAACTAGAGCGCTAACAGTCTTACTTCTGACAAAAGTATGGCACACCTGAAGCCATCTTGATTTGAATAAAGTGATAACACTTAAAACATTTAATTTGCAAAGGAACAAAATGAGGGGATTCATTTTGCCATAGAAATATGATTAGTACTGCAGAAAGAAAAATTGGGGCACATTTTGACTTCTCAAATTCTCTTCTATTTCATAAAAAAATTCTGACATGCAGACTGAAACATGCACTTTGAATACCAGCAGCAGACTTCCCTGGTGAGCAGTAGCTTTACTACAGTGCTCTTATGAGTAACTAGAGTCCTACCATTCAGAATGTATGGCAAATGTGTGACACATCTGAAAGCCTTCTTGATGGAACCAAAGTAAACAAGCAGTGAAAATGCAATATGTCTTACCCTTGTTTAAGTTAAAGCAATTCTGTTTGTAATTAGGTGGCTTTTTAGCTTTGCTTTTATTAGTGTTTTTCAAACTTTCATGTACATAACATGCATATGTATGCATATATGTATATGTATATGTATGCATGCATTTATATTTGTATTTATATAGATATGCAGATTATATATATGTTTATATATGTATGTATATATATATTCACTGAAAAAACCATAGGTTTCAGGGGCGTTATAGTTAGCTGGACTTTTCACTCGTACAAAACCATAGAATTTCCCCCGTTATTGTTAGTTCAGCTAACTATAACTCACGCGCCCGCAATGCACTGCTGATGATGTCACATATTACATCACTCATGACATGGTCAGTGACATCACTCATGACATCACTGATGACATCTCAAATGACATCACTGATGACATCACTGATGGCATCATCCAGTGAATGTGTGTTTTTCTGAAAATTACATATGTTTTATATATGTGTATCTCAAGGTCGATGGAAGAATAAATGGGTATATAAGTGTCTAAATGGATGATTTGTTTTTGAAAAATTGATTGTATAACTGACTGATTAAGTGTATCTTAGTGAATACATGGCTTAGTGAGTAATGTTTAAATATGTAAATATCTGTATCAGTCTCTCACTTTGTGTATAAGTGGCTGCATGGGTTGGTGAGTAGCTACATGAGTGTCTATATAGGTTATTAGTTGGTT
This sequence comes from Triturus cristatus, assembly GCF_964204655.1. Classification (NCBI taxonomy): domain Eukaryota; kingdom Metazoa; phylum Chordata; class Amphibia; order Caudata; family Salamandridae; genus Triturus; species Triturus cristatus. Next base: position 1,123,211,965 of record NC_140590.1, on the reverse strand, counting down.
TTTTGAGTATCAGTATAAGTGTCTGATGTCTGTATGGTTCAGTGGGGGGTATTACGTAGTGCATAGGTGCATGAATGAGTGACTCACTGTTTGTATGTGTTGAAGACAGCATGTGTGCAGGACTGTATGGGTGGATGAGTGTGTGCATGGGTGTGTTAGTGAGTGAATGACTGTCTCAATAGTGTCTCTATGAGTAACTGCATATGTTTTAAATTAGTATATGTGACTATTGGTGTATATAAGTGAGTATATGTGAGAGTGAGAGATTGAAAGAGTTCCTGTATGAATAAGTATGTGTTTCTATAAGTGATTGTTAAAAAGACTAAGTATGTGTAAGTTTCTGTAGAAGTAAGTGTGGTGGTGTGTGTATAACTGTATATGCAGGTAAACGGATGTTTGATTCTTTATTAGCACGAGTGACTATGTGTGTGAGTAACTTTATGGATGAGTGGCGTTGTGTAACAGGATGTATAGGTGTATGAGTACATATGATGAGTGAGTACATGTATGAGTGACTGTATAGGACTGTTGGTGAATGAGTGGATGTGGATGTGGATCTTACAATTACTGAATAGGTTGTTGTAACTGGTATTGGTATGTCCATTGTTTTGAGAATTTTAATTTCTATTTTTGAATGTGTGTATCAAAGGTTATATTAGGGGGAGAGGAGGTCTGCCACTCTATCACAAGGATGATGTCATCAGTGATGTCATGAGTGATGCCACTGACCATGTCATGAGTGATGTAATATGTGACGTCATCAGCAGTGCATTGCGGGCGCGCGAGTTATAGTTAGCTGAACTAACTATAACGGGGGGGATTTCTATGGTTTTGTACGAGTAAAAAGTCCAGCTAACTATAACGCCCCTGAAACCTATGTTTTTTTCAGTGAATTTCTAAGGTTTTTTAAATGCTAATTCCTAGCTATAATGTGCCTGAAACCTATGTTTTTTTCAGTGAATTTCAAAGGTTTTTTAAATGCTAATTTCTAGTTATGGCTCCAGAGATAGGACATGTGAAGAAAGAAGGAAAAGCGCACAGAAAGAAAAAAAAGAAATGCAGAAAGAAGCAACAGAAGTCCTCAAAGACGAAGAAAAGTGCAGGAAGAAGTATAACGTGCAGAAAGAACAAACAGAAGAGCAGAAACAAGCCTTGTTGCAAAATCATCCTGTACCCTCAACTTTTTCAGACCGATACTGGTGGTAACTGAGTCTGACTAACCAGTCCTAGAGCCAGTGCTATGTTAAAAGACACTCAGAATACAGTGAAAACACCTACATACACTAGGGCACACTATGTGTTGGGGTCCCCCTGTGATTAGCATGACCTCCTCTGTAAGTGCCTAGTATATACCAGGGCAGGGGATTAAAACTACCTCTTAAAACGCACCGCAGGGCGTGTTTGAACACGTCACCTCATGCCCCGTCCCCTCCTTTCCCCACTGTGTAAACACGCCCTGTAGCCGTTTTAAGTTGGGAGATTAAGTCCCCTTGAATCCTGAGGGTCCCTAGGGTCCAACTAGACCACTAGGTACCTCCAGTAAGCGCCACAGAGCTGCGTTGCAGAGAGGTGTAAAAAGTGGCACGGCCTGCACCACCTCTCTGCAACGCAGAGCAGTGGTGCTTACTGGAAGCACCTGGTGGGCTAGTTGGACCCCAGGGTCCCTCAGGATTGAAAGGGAATTATTTCCCCAACTTAAAAACGCGCCACAGGGCCTGTGGGCGTTCTGAGTTGAGAGATTAAGTCCCCTTGAATCCTAAGGGTCCCTAGGGTCAAACTAGCCCACTAGGTACCTTCAGTAAGCGCCACAGAGCTGCGTTGCATGGAGGTGTAAAAAGGGGCGTGGCCTCAGAACACCTGTCTGCAAAGCAGCTCCCTGGCGCATACTGGAGATACCTGTTGGGCTAGTTGGCCCTCAGGGACCCTCAGTATAGAAGGGGAATTAATTCCTCAACTTACAACTGGCCAGGGGGCACGTTTGCAGAGTGCTGCAAGGAGGGGGCGTGGCCTCCGGCGCGATGCCGGTCTTTTATTTATTTATTTTTAAGAAGGAGGGCTGTGTGCCCCCCTTTCTTTTTCTAATTTATTAGCTCTGGAGACCCCATCCCCCAGGGCCTGCACCCTATTTTTTTTGTTGAAAAAATAATTTGGCCCTCCCAAGGCCTTAATCGGCCCCGGGGACCCCAACCCCCAGGTCATGGCCTTTTATTTATTTTTTTATTCTTTAGGAGGGGGGCTGTGTTGCCCCCCTCCTCAGGCCACTTATGGCCCCGGGGACCCCATCCCCCAGGGCCGGCCTTTGTTTTTTTTTTTTTTTAAATATATATTTATAGAAACACCTAGGACATGCTGGACAAACCGTATGTACCTATCACCATGACGATTTGCGTGATATTCATTAAAAGGCGACTATGCATACAATGAATCCACGTAGAATGTATTCACACCGCTAGTGAAGCTCTGACATGTCTGACACCCTACCGTGCCTAATCCCGGCGTCCCCGCTGGTGGGTACTCTCCAAGTAGACACCCTTGTCGTTTATTTATACAAACATGGGTAACTATTGACGGGCACATTTAATACACATGCACACCAAGCCATTCAAAGGGGATTCGACAATAATTCGACCAAACTATGCAACAAACTCCCTCACGGTTAATAAAACACACATCCACCGCCGGATGTGTAATACTTTTTATTTTACTCTCTGGAAAGGAGACAAACCTCACTTGAGAGTCACAGCGTGCTCCTGGCTGAGCCCAATGCTGTGTTACTCCCACCAGTGCTTGCCGAGTGCCACACACCTCTGTGTTGTATTCCACCAGCTAGTGCGTATACTATGACACTCTCTAGCCCATGTGCACTGTAACACCACCCCGTGAATATGTCATGCCACACTTGCCTTCGCACGGGTTATATTGCCCCATCTAACGTGCCTTCCTCGATGCCTATGTTATAAAGCACAGCGCTATGCCACACATATTACAATCTGGGATCCATATCTTTGTCACAGTGCATATGCAATGTTACACTACCCAGCACATATTTTATATTACAATTTTAGAGACTACTTAGGTTACACAACACTGCCCTGTGCATATTACACTCCAAGGCGCATATCACATAGCAAGCGCTGGTTCCTGTGCTATCTCGCGCTCTCCAATGAATCTGTCATTGCGCACAATGTATTGCTTATTATATTTCAAGCCCCGGTTCATCTTATATCACACTTTTTGGTGCATAGTTTATACCATATACTATATCTAGTTTTCATTTTCAATCGTGCTCTCAGGACTATGTTCTATATAACACTGCGTCCACCTACCCTTTTCACGGGCATTACATTTTGCGATGGGGGGTGGAGGGTCAGGGGATGTTTCTGCCAAGTGAGCCCGGAGTCACAGTCCCAAACGTCCTCTTCTTCCTGAATAAAAGTGAGATTATGCTGCATACTTGTTCATATTTTAAGTAGTTCGCACAGACACACATTTTAAAAACAATAAAGTTCCTAATACCTACCTTCTATGAACAGTTAGCTTGCTGTCCCATCCACCTCCTCCCTATCCTCTGTTGTCTGAATCCATGAACTAGGCTCCTCCCTTCTGCCATGCATGGTCTGATGTGCTGCCACTGCCCTGCATTTAGCATGATGTACCAGTCCACTCATCCTGCCCTCCATTGCCCAATTCTATGGCCCATCATTGACCTCCTGCTTAGCCTCTGTGCTTTGTTTGCTGCCCCTATTCTCCTTCCCCCTGCCCTCAGATGTCTTTGTGCATGCCCCTGCTCCATCCTTTTTGACCACCATGTTCCATGGACCTGCCACTCCTATCTGTTCTGTTGAGCGGCCACTCCCCTACCACCTGCCTAGCATTGTCAGATGACTGTAACCTGTCCCTGCCACCTCCACCCTGCCTGTCCACATGCCATGCCCCTATCCCCTTCCTCCTGTCCCCCATGATCCATTTTATTGCCACACCCTTCTGCCCTCCCTAGTCTGTTGTGCTGCAACTGCTCCTCCTGCCTGCCCCACACGGTCTGTTGTGAGGCCCCTTCCCCTGAACTCTCTTGTCTGTGCCCAGGTCCTGACCCTCCCTTCTATCCTCCATGGTCCTTTGTGCATGCCTCTGCACCCTCCTTCTTGCCCATCATAGCCATTGTGCTGCCACTAACCCTCCCGCTTGCCATGCATGGTCTTCTCTGCTGCCATGGCCCCTCCCACCTTCCCTGCGTGGTCAGCTAGCTGCTCCTGACCCCCCCACCTTCCCTCCATGGTCTGTGTGTATGCCATCATAGTCTCACTGTTGCTCTCCATGGTGTGTCTTGTTTCTAGTGCCCATCCTGCCTGACCTCCATGGTCATCTTGCTGCTCCTGCCCCCTTGCCCCCAGCCCTCTGTTTCCATGTGCAGACCCCTATTCCCTCCCTCCTGGCTTGTCGGTTCCATTGTAATGCCCCTGATCCGTCCCTCCTGCCCATTATGGTCTGTTATGCTGCAGCTTTCTCTCCTGTCTGTCCATTATGGTCAGCTAGCTACCATTGCCTCTTTCCCCTCTGTTGTCTGTTGTCCATGTGCATGGTCCTGTCCCCTCCCTATTGCTTTCTATGGATTGTTGTGCTGCACTCCCGTCCCGCATGCCCTGTGTGGTGTATTGTGCTGCAGCAAACCCTGATGCCTGCCCTGTAGGGTCAGTTTGGTGCACCTCTCAATGTCCCTCCTGTCCTCTGTTATCCGAGTCCATGTCCCTACCCCAATTCCTCCTGCCTACCATGATCCAATGTACCATACTTGCGAACATTTTGAACTTGGTAAGAGGGAGATTTTGAAATAAAACTGGAATATTGATTTTCCCCTTTGAGTTACATTGAAAAAGAGAAGATTGTAGACAGGAAACAGATCAAGTAAAGCCCATTTGAGCATAAAAACATTGGACGTTTCCTGGCTGAAACGGGTCTGTTGACATGTATGGTTGTATGACCACTGCCTCTTCCTTCTGCCCACAATGGTCTATTATATTGCCACTGCCTCTCTTGCCAGTCCTGTATTGTTGGTTTGTTGCCCCTGCCCCCCTTTCCACTGCCCTCCATAGTCTGTTGTGCTGCCACTGCCCTTCCTGCCTGCCTAGTGTGGTCAAATTGTTGCCTCTGCACTCTCCTACCTGCCTTCAATTTTCAGAGTCCGTGCCCCTGGCCTCTGCCTCTCAACAGTATCCCAATGAACAACTAGATTGCTAACATTCTATATTTATTACAAAAGTGTGGAATGCCTGACGTCATCTTGATGTAATCAAAACTGTAATGCCTAGAGCATTTTCCTTTAGAAATTACATATATGAGAGGGTCTTATATGCATCAAAAGTATGGTTAGTGCTCTAAAAAACTAAAATGAGGACATATTTTCTGAGTTTTCAAATAGCGACAAAGAACTTTTAAATTATTTGTAATCTTAGTTTTTTTATCCAGTTGACCACTTGATTAAATGTTGCATCCAAGGGGAGAGGGTGTGGTGTTACTTCCAGAGCTGCAGACTTTGCAACTGGGGAACCAGGTTGGAGTTTCTGCTTCAGCTCAATATTCTTTGATTCTGGTCAAATCACTTAATCTCCCCATGTCTACATCCAAAATTAATTTGATCTTGTGTGATGTAACCAATGTTCATGTAAAGCACTCCAATACCTGACAAGTCTGCACTATATAAAACTGCACATACACAAAAAATAAGTGTTTTGCACACTTCTGTCATTGGGCTATGTTGGAGGGAGGACCACCGGGGAGTCGGGGAGAATATTCCGGTGCACCTTCCTACCGCAAAGTCATAGCCGAGCGCCGCTGAGAAGCCCCCTCGGGGAGGTCTTTCTCCTATGATCGTACTAGGCCCAGTAATACCACCACACAGGACTCAATATCAGTTGCTTGTCTTGGTTCTTTAACAGCAGTAGTACGTTCAATATTTACAGTGGGATCGAGGGATCCGGTAAGAGTCTCAATGTCTTTTAGAGGGATAGGGTAGCGGGACAGTCTTAGTACCGACCAGGTACGGGAGGGCTCTCCGCCAGACCTTGAGTGCTGGTCTCAGAGCGGCTCGGACGTGGGGAGCCGCGACGGCGTCTGCAGGGCTCAGGTGGTAGTTCCGCTTGGGTCGAGCCGCGACACAGTCAGCAGGGCTCCGGTGGTAGGTCCGCTTCGGTCAAGCCGCGACGAGGTCAGCTGGGCTCTGATGGTAAGGTTCAACAAGGTCGGGCCGCGACAGCGTCAGCAAGGCCCCAAAGGTTCGTGAAGGTCTTTAAGCACGGTGGAGCCGCGACGTCGTCAGCAGGGCTCAGAGTGTGGGTTCAGGATGAGTCTTCTTCCGTAGGGTCAGCCGCGATCCGATCAGCAGGGCTCTTGACTCCAGGATACAACTGTTGTCCTGTTGTCGGGTCGCCCCAGATATAGGACTGGAGCCCTTTGATGTCCGGACCCTTGCGCCCGGAGGGGGCGGAGAGGCCGGGTAGGGAGCGGCCAGACGCCCAGCAGGAGAGGCGCCAGGCCCCAGAGCTGTGGGTCGATCGCACCTAGGTGTGGAAGGACGGTTGGGGGTCCCATCGATACTGCCCTCCGCCGGGAGTGGGAAGGGTTCACGTGGTATCCCCCGGGCCAGGGGTTGGCGCCTCGATGTTGGGCCTCGCTGGGACAGAGGCCGGGTGAAGCGGGGTCACGTAGGTGGTCACGTGGAGTGACGTATAATCGAAAATGGAGGAGCCCCGAGGTGCATGGGACCTCGTGCGGCTTAGCGAGGGGGAACAGGACCACGCCACGAGGCCGGCTCCAACACGCGTCCCCCCCAGCTGAAGGCAGGGAGAGTCACCCATCTCCTTGGGGGTTCTCCTCGCCGAGGCGGAAGAATCTTCTGGACAGGCCGTCAGCATTGGCGTGGTCGTTGCCGGGCCGGTGTTCCACGGTGAAGTCCATCCCTTGCAGCGAGATGGACCATCGCAACAACTTGGGGTTCTTGCCCCGCATTTGCATGAGCCACCGCAAGGGCCGGTGGTCAGTTTGGACCCTGAAGTGGGTGCCGAAAAGGTAGGGCCGGAGCTTCTTGAGAGCCCATACCACGGCGAAGGCCTCCCGCTCGATGGTGCTCCACCTCTGTTCTCGTGGCAGCAGTCGGCGGCTGATAAAGGCCACAGGTCGGTCGAGGCCCTCGGCGTCCATCTGGGAGAGGACTGCCCCGACCCCGTACTCTGAGGCATCGGTCTGGACTACAAATTCCTTGCTGTAGTCAGGGGCCTTTAGCACAGGGGCAGCGCACATGGCCGCCTTGAGGGCCTCAAAAGCGGTCTGACAGCGGGGCGTCCAGTGCACCGCCTTGGGCTGTTTCTTGGAAGTGAGCTCCGTAAGGGGGCCCACAATGCTGCCATAATCCTTAATGAATCGTCGGTAGTAGCCTGTGAGGCCTAAGAAGGCCCGGACAGCGGTTTGGGTTGCGCGGGGCTCCCACGTCTGGATGGCGTCGACCTTTAACTGGAGGGGCGCCACCTGGCCACTCCCCACCTGGTGGCCCAGATAGGTCACAGATCCTTGACCGATCTGGCATTTACTAGCCTTAATTGTGAGCCCGGCTCTTTGGAGAGCGGCCAGGACTTCCCCGAGGTGTCCTAGGTGCGCGGCCCAGTGGTCGCTGAAGACTGCAATGTCGTCGAGGTAGGCCGCGCTGAAGGCTTCTAGTCCGGCCAGGACCTTGTTCACTAGCCGCTGAAAGGTCGCTGGGGCGTTCTTCATTCCGAAGGGCATTACCCGAAAGTGGTAGTGCCCATCGGGAGTGGAAAAGGCGTATCGTTCCTGGGCGCCGGGAGTGAGCTTGATCTGCCAGTACCCAGCGGTGAGATCAAAGGTGCCTAGGTAGCGGGCGGCCCTTAAGCGATCGATCAGCTCGTCTGCTCGTGGCAAGGGGTGGGCATCGGTCTTGGTGACTGCGTTCAGGCCCCGGTAGTCGACACAAAATCTGAGTTCCGGGGCAGTGCCGGGGGCGGCGGCCTTCGGCACCAAGACTACCGGGCTGGCCCATGGGCTGTCTGATGGCTCGATGACTCCGAGGGCGAGCATCTTGGAGACCTCGGTCTGTATGTAGGCTCGGACTCGGTCAGGTACTCTGTAAGCACGGTGTCGCACAGGGGGGCTGTCCCCAGTATCCATGTCGTGGATGCACCAGGGGGTCACCCCGGGCGTGAGAGAGAAGAGGGCAGCGAAGGGGTGCAGCAGCTTCTGGCAGTCATGGCGCTGTTCTGGTGTCAGGGTGGCGGAGAGGCGGTCGCCCTCCAAGGAGCCGTCTTGGCCCGAGGACCCCAGGAGGTTTAGTAGGGGCTCGGAGTCACTTTCGCCCCCATCGTCGGTAGCCAGCAGCAGGCTTAGTTCAGTTCGGGCAAAGTGGGGCTTGAGCCGGTTGGCGTGCAGGACCCGGAGGGGGTTCCTCGGGGATTCTATGTCGACCAGGTACGTGACGGGGCTCTTCCTCTCAACTATCTTGAAGGGCCCGGTCCACTTGTCCTGCAGGGCGCAGGGGTCCACGGGTGACATGACCCAGACTTGCTAGCCCGGCTCGAACTCGATGGTTGAGGCATTTTCGTCATACCAGCTTGACTGGCTTCGAGGTTGGCTTCTGCCAGGGCCCGGAACTTCCGAGTCTGGTTCCGCAGGGCCAGGAGGTACCGGTAGACGTTGGGAGGGGCATCTTGGACTTGCGCCTCCCAGCCCTCCTTGACCAGGCTGAGGGGCCCTCGGACGGGGTGCCCATACAATAGTTCGAAGGGGCTGAAGCCCAGGGATTTCTGTGGTACCTCCCGATAGGCGAACAGGAGGCAGGGCAGCAGGACATCCCATCTCCTCCTCAGGGGCTCTTCCAGGCCCTTGATCATCCCCTTCAGGGTTCTGTTGAACCGCTCGACCAGTCCGTTCCCCTGGGGGTGGTAAGGGGTGGTGAATTTATAGGTGACCCCACATTGTGCCCAGAGGGATCTCATGTACTTTGAAATAAAGTTCGTACCCCTGTCGCTCACCACTTCTCGGGGGAACCCCACCCTGGAGAAGATGCCCATCAGGGCCCGGCCCACCACTGGAGCTGTCACGGTGCGGAGTGGGATGGCCTCGGGGTATCGGGTGGCGTGGTCGACCAGTACCAGGATGAAGCGGTGTCCCAGGGCAGTTCGGGGTTCGAGGGGCCCCACGATGTCGATCCCCACTCGTTCGAACGGGGTGTGGACGGCTGGAAATGGTTGTAGGGGGGCTTTCACTCGACCCCCAGTCTTCCAGCTAGCCTGGCAGGTCGGGCAGGACCGGCAGTGATGGTCCACGTCTCTTCTTCTTCGGGGCCAATAGAAATGGGTCACTAGGCGGCTGTAAGTTTTGTCCCGCCTGAGGTGTCCGGCGAGGGGCACGTCATGCGCCAGGTTCAGGAGGAACTCTCAAAATCGGAGGGTGACCACCAACACCCGGCCGGCCCCTAGTTCGGCGACTTTCTGCTCGCTATACAATAAGTCATTGTCCCAATAGACCCAGTGGGTTCCCGTGGGGTCCCCCGCGGCCTGGGCGGCCGCTTGCTTTCGGGCCCCTTCGAGGGACGGGCAGGCGTTCTGCTCTTGCTGGAATTGTTCGCAGGTGAGGCCCCCGTCGTGGCGCCACTGGGCCAGCTCGGGGATCTCGCTGAGGGAGGCGGCCTCGTCGGGAGAAAGTTCGGATGGCCCGGCCTCCTCGTCAGGTTCCTCTGTGCCGGAGGAGGGTGGTAGTTCGGGGTAGTTCGTGGCGTGGTTCTGTTCCCCCTCGCTAAGCCGCACGAGGTCCCATGCACCTCGGGGCTCCTCCAGTTTGGATTATACGTCACTCCACGTGACCACCTATGTGACCCCGCTCCACCCGGCCTCTGTCCCAGCGAGGCCCGACATTGAGGTGCCAACCCCTGGCCCGGGGGATACCACGTGAACCCTTCCCACTCCCGGCAGAGGGCAGTATCGATGGGACCCCCAACCCTCCTTCCACACCTAGGTGCGATCGCCCCACAGCTCTCTGGGGCCTAGCGCCTCTCCTGCTGGGCGTCTGGCCGCTCCCTACCCGGCCTCTCCGCCCCCTCCAGGCGCAAGGGTCCGGACATCAAAGGGCTCCAGTCCTATATCTGGGGCGACCCGACAACAGGACAACAGTTGTATCCTGGAGTCAAGAGCCCTGCTGATCGGATCGCGGCTGACCCTACGGAAGAAGACTCATCCTGAACCCACACTCTGAGCCCTGCTGACGACGTCGCGGCTCCACCGTGCTTAAAGACCTTCACAAACCTTTGGGGCCTTGCTGACGCTGTCGCGGCCCGACCTTGTTGAACCTTACCATCAGAGCCCAGCTGACCTCGTCGCGGCTCGACCGAAGCAGACCTACAACAGGAGCCCTGCTGACTGTGTCGCGGCTCGACCCAAGCGGAACTACCACCCGAGCCCTGCAGACGCCATAGCGGCTCCCCACGTCCGCGCCGCTCTGAGACCAGCACTCAAGATCTGGCGCAGAGCCCTCCCGTACCTGGTTGGTACTAAGACTGTCCCGCTACCCTATCCCTCTAAAAGACATTGAGACTCTTACTGGATCCCTCGATCCCACTGTAAATATTGAACGTACTACTGCTGATAAAGAACCAAGTCAAGCAACTGATATTGAGTCCTGTGTGGTGGTATTACTGGGCCTAGTACGATCATAGGAGAAAGACCTCCCCGAGGGTGTTTCTCAGCGGCGCTCGGCTATAACTTTGCGGTAGGAAGATGCCCCAGAATAGTCTCCCCGACTCCCCGGTGGTCCTCCCTCCAACATTTGGTGGCCAGCGACGGGATCCGTGCCAGACGCAATCGTACAGGCAAGTAACGCACTCACTACCTAACCAGACGGAAAAAGAAAAGGGAACCATGGACGGCCAAGAGGCAACCGTGGCCGCAGCCTTCCAGCCGGAAAGGTTGGAAGAATACACCCACAAAGAACTGAAACAATTCTGCAAGGACAAAGGGATCCCAACCACAGGATTGGGCACCAAGGAAGAAATGCAGAAAGCCCTGAAAGCCTGGGCAGAACCCAAGACCACTCCACCCCGAGCCGAAGGGACCTCTGCCCGGGACGGAAACCTGCCGACCCCAACCCCGACAGATGGGGGCAAAACGTCCCAGAAACCAGCCTTTCTCACGAAGAAATGCGAGAACGGGAGAGGGTCCGGACACACGAAATGGACCTCGCCCGACTCCGGCTGGACGGTGAGCTCCTACTGGCGGAGAAGAAAATAGCCTTGGAGCAACTACGGCTGCAAGAGGAAATCGAGAAAAAGAAACGGCATCGGGAACTAGAGGATAGACGGCTAACCCTCGAGCACGAGAGGAGCCTCAAGGAACTTGAACTAAAATCTAAAACGGGGGAGACCAGCACCTCCGGAGCCCGGGACGCTCTGCCACCGACCGAGCCATAGGTTCATATCCCCAAGGATGTCGTCAAGGAGTACTATAAAAATGACGACATCCAGCAATGGTTCCGAGCATACGAAGTAGCCATGGCCTCCCATCGGGTACCCCGGAAGGATTGGGGTGCCGGCCTATGGGGGAGGTTCCTCAGCGAGGGCCGGGATACCCTGCTGCAACTCCCCGACGCGGTGATGACATCATACGACCACACGAAAGAAGCCCTGCTCACACGCTACGGACTATCAGCCGAGATGTACCGGCAGCGCTTCCGGGACTGCAAGAAGCTCCCCAGTACCACGTGGGTCGAATACGTGGACTTCTTCAGCCGAGCCTTTGAAGGATGGATAAAAGGGAGCAAGGTCACCTCATACAATGAACTGTTCGACCTCATTGTCTGGGAGCACCTCGCCAACAACTGCTTTGTTGAACTAAGGCAACACCTCCTGGACAGTAAACTGACCGAGCCCCGGAAGCTCGCCGCCGAAGCAGACCGATGGGTCAACACCCAGGTCCCCCGGAACCCCGTGGGGGACTACCAATGGAGTACCACGGGACCTCCCCGCCAGCGAGGCGGAGGAGGGGGGTCCCACCGCAGTCGAGAATTCCCGGCCGAGCCGCCCAGAAGCCCGCCACGAGGCCAAGCCACCAACCACACATCCCCGACCCTGGGCCGAAGGGGGACCCCTATCGCACGGCCTGGACCACGACCGACAGTGACCTGCTTCGGCTGCCAGCAGACCGGCCACTATGCGAGAGACCCGGCCTGCCCCGTGATCCGACGGAACGGGACCGCTGGGCCCCCTCCCCGGCAAATAGCCGCCGCAGCCCTGGGGGAGGGAGAAGAAGAGGAGGAAAACCACGACGACGGGTCCCCCGAGTGGGAACCAGCTGCCATGTCACTTGTATGTCTGGGCTCCTGAGAAATGGTGCCCCGAGCTGCCATCCCAAGCAACACCCAGAAGTACCAACAGTGGGTCACCATCAATGGGCGACGGGCCGAGGCCCTCCGGGACACTGGGGCCAGTGTGATCGCTGTCCGCTGCCACCTGGTGAACCCCAAACAAATCCTGCCGCATGTCCTATGCCCTGTCCAGACCGCGGACAACACCAAGAGCATGTGCCGGATGGCCAGGATCCCCTTCGAGTGGGGAGGAGTGTCCGGCACCCTAAAAGTAACTGTCCGCGACGACGCCCCCGTAGACTGCCTCCTGGGAAATGACCTAGAGAGCTCCCCCTGGGCCCAGGTGGAACGCCGAGAGCATCTGGGGATGCTAGGACTGCCCGAGTGGGCCTGCGCCACAACCCGGTCCATGAGCGCCCAACCAGCCACTGCCACGGCCCCCGACAAGCCGACGGGCCCCGAACTATCACCCTCCTCCGGCACGGAGGAACCTGACGAGGAGGCCGGGCCATCCGAACTTTCTCCCGACGAGGACGCCTCCCTCAGCGAGATCCCCGAGCTGGCCCAGTGGCACCACGACGGGGGCCCCACCCGCGAACAATTCCAGCAAGAGCAGAAGGCCTGCCCGTCCCTCGAGGGGGCCCGACAGCAAGCGGCCGCCCAGGCTGCGGGGGACCCCACAGGAACCCACTGGGTCTATTGGGACAATGACTTATTGTACAGCGAGCAGAAAGTCGCCGAACTAGGGGCCGGCCGGGTGTTGGTGGTCCCCCTCCGATTTCGAGAGTTCCTCCTGAACCTGGCACATGACGTGGCCCTCGCCGGACACCTCGGGCGGGACAAGACTAACAGCCGCCTAGTGACCCATTTCTATTGGCCCCGAATGAGAAGAGATGTGGACTATCACTGCCGGTCCTGGCTGACCTGCCAAGCTAGCGGGAAGACTGGGGGTCAAGTGAAAGCCCCCCTCCAACCATTTCCAACCGTCAACACCCCGTTCGAACGAGTGGGGATCGACATCGTGGGGCCCCTCGACCCCCGAACCGCCCTGGGACACCACTTCATCCTGGTACTGGTCGACCACGCCACCCGATACCCCGAGGCCATCCCACTCCGCACCGTGACAGCTCCAGTGGTGGGCCGGGCCCTGATGGGCATCTTCTACCGGGTGGGGTTCCCCCGAGAAGTGGTGAGCGACAGGGGTACGAACTTTTTTTCAAAGTACATGAGATCCCTCTGGCAACAATGTGGGGTCACCTATAAATTCACCACCCCTTACCACCCCCAGGGGAACGGACTGGTCGAGCGGTTCAACAGAACCCTGAAGGGGATGATCAAGGGCCTGGAAGAGCCCCTGAGGAGGATATGGGATGTCCTGCTGCCCTGCCTCCTGTTCGCCTATCGAGAGGTACCACAGAAATCCCTAGGCTTCAGCCCCTTCGAACTATTGTATGAGCACCCCGTCCGAGGGCCCCCTCAGCCTGGTCAAAGAGGGCTGGGAGGCGCAAGTCCAAGATGCCCCTTCCGACGTCTACCGGTACCTCCTGACCCTGCGGAACCAGACTCGGAAGTTCCGGGCCCTGGCAGAAGCCAACCTCGAAGCCAGCCAAGAAGACATGAAACGCTGGTATGACGAAAATGCCTCAGCCATCGAGTTCGAGCCGGGCCAGCAAGTCTGGGTCATGTCACCCGTGGACCCCTGCGCCCTGCAGGACAAGTGGACCGGGCCCTTCAAGGTAGTTGAGAGGAAGAGCCCCGTCACGTACCTGGTCGACATGGAGTCCCCGAGGAACCCCCTCCAGGTCCTGCACGCCAACCGGCTCAAGCCTCACTTTGCCCGAACTGAACTAAGCCTGCTGCTGGCTACCGACGATGGGGGCGAAAGTGACTCCGAGCCCCTACCAGACCTTCTGGGGTCCTCGGGCCAAGACGGCTCCTTGGAGGGTGTCCGCCTCTCCGCCACCCTGACACCAGAACAGCGCCATGACTGCCAGAAGCTGCTGCAACCCTTTGGTGCCCTCTTCTCCCTCACACCCGGGGTGACCCCTTGGTGCGTCCACGAAGTGGACACTGGGGACAGCCCCGCTGTGCGACACCGCGCTTACAGAGTACCTGACCGAGTCCGAGCCTGCATACAGACCGAGGTCGCCAAGATTCTCGCTCTCGGAGTCATCGAGCCTTCCGACAGCCCGTGGGCCAGCCCGGTAGTCTTGGTGCTGAAGGCCGCCGCCCCCGGCACTGCCCCGGAACTCAGATTTTGTGTCGACTACCGGGGCCTGAACGCAGTCACCAAGACCGATGCCCACCCCTTGCCACGAGCAGACGAGCTGATCGATCGCTTAGGGGCCGCCCGCTACCTGAGCACCTTTGATCTCACTGCTGGGTACTGGCAGATCAAGCTCACTCCCGGCGCCCAGGAACGATCCGCCTTTTCCACCCCCGATGGGCACTACCACTTTCGGGTAATGCCCTTCGGTATGAAGAACGCCCCAGCGACCTTTCGGAGGCTAGTGAACAAGGTCCTGGCCGGACTAGAAGCCTTCAGCGCGGCCTACCTCGACGACATTGCAGTCTTCAGCGATCACTGGGCCGCGCACCTAGGACACCTCGGGGAAGTCCTGACCGCTCTCCAAAGAGCCGGTCTCACCATTAAGGCCAGCAAATGCCAGATCGGTCAAGGATCTGTGACCTATCTGGGCCACCAGGTGGGGAGTGGCCAGGTGGCGCCCCTCTAGTTAAAGGTCGACGCCATCCAGGCGTGGGAGCCCCCCGCAACCCAGACCACTGTCCGGGCCTTCCTAGGCCTCACAGGCTACTACCGACGATTCATCAAAGAATATGGCAGCATTGTGGGCCCCCTTACAGAGCTCACTTCCAAGAAGCAGCCCAAGGCGGTGCACTGGACGCCCCGCTGTCAGACCGCTTTTGAGGCCCTCAAGGCGGCCATGTGCGCTGCCCCTGTGCTACAGGCCCCTGACTACAGCAAGGAATTTGTAGTCCAGACCGATGCCTTGGAGTACGGGGTCGGGGCGGTCCTCTCCCAGATGGACGCCAAGGGCCTCGACCGACCTGTGGCCTTTATCAGCCGCCGACTGCTGCCGCGAGAACAGAGGTGAAGCACCATTGAGCGGGAGGCCTTCGCCGTGGTATGGGCTCTCAAGAAGCTCCTGCCCTAGCTTTTCGGCACCCACTTCAGGGTCCAAACTGACCACCGGCCCTTGCGGTGGCTCATGCAAATGCGGGGCGAGAACCCCAAGCTGTTGCGATGGTCCATCTCGCTGCAAGGAATGGACTTCACTGTGGAACACCGGCCCGGCAACGACCACGCCAATGCTGACGGCCTGTCCCGATTCTTCCGCTTCGGCGAGGAGAACCCCCAAGGAGATGGGTGACTCTCCCTGCCTTCAGCTGGGGGGGACGCATGTGGGAGCCGGCCTCGTGGCGTGGTCCTGTTCCCCCTCGCTAAGCCGCACGAGGTCCCATGCACCTCGGGGCTCCTCCATTTTGTATTATACGTCACTCCACGTGACCACCTGCGTGACCCCGCTTCACCCGGCCTCTGTCCCAGCGAGGCCCGACATCAAGGCGCCAACCCCTGGCCCGGGGGGATACCACGTGAACCCTTCACACTCCCGGCGGAGGGCAGTATCGATGGGACCCCCAACCGTCCTTCCACACCTAGGTGCGATCACCCCACAGCTCTCTGGGGCCTGGCGCCTCTCCTGCTGGGCGTCTGGCCGCTCCCTACCCGGCCTCTCCGCCCCCTCCGGGCGCAAGGGTCTGGACGTCAAAGGGCTCCAGTCCTATATCTGGGGCGACCCGACAACAGGACAACAGTTGTATCCCGGAGTCAAGAGCCCTGCTGATCGGATCGCGGCTGACCCTACGGAAGAAGACTCATCCTGAAACCACTCTCTGAGCCCTGCTGACGACGTCGCGGCTCCACCGTGCTTAAAGACCTTCACGAACCTTTGGGGCCCTGCGGACGCTGTCGCGGCCTGACCTTGTTGAACCTTACTACCAGAGCCCAGCTGACCTCGTCGCGGCTCGACCGAAGCGGACCTACCACCGGAGCCCTGCTGACTGTGTCGCGTTCGAACGAGTGGGGATCGACATCGTGGGGCCCCTCGACCCTCGAACCGCCCTGGGACACCGCTTCATCCTGGTACTGGTCGACCATGCCACCCGATACCCCGAGGCCATCCCACTCCGCACCGTGACAGCTCCAGTGGTGGGCCGGGCCCTGATGGGCATCTTCTCCCGGGTGGGGTTCCCCTGAGAAGTGGTGAGCGACCGGGGTACGAACTTTATTTCAAAGTACATGAGATCCCTCTGGCAACAATGTGGGGTCACCTATAAATTCACCACCCCTTACCACCCCCAGGGGAACGGACTGGTCGAGCGGTTCAACAGAACCCTGAAGGGGATGATCAAGGGCCTGGAAGAGCCCCTGAGGAGGAGATGGGATGTCCTGCTGCCCTGCCTCCTGTTCGCCTATCGAGAGGTACCACAGAAATCCCTGGGCTTCAGCCCCTTCGAACTATTGTATGGGCACCCCGTCCGAGGGCCCCTCAGCCTGGTCAAAGAGGGCTGGGAGGCGCAAGTCCAAGATGCCCCTCCCGACGTCTACCGGTACCTCCTGACCCTGCGGAACCAGACTCGGAAGTTCCGGGCCCTGGCAGAAGCCAACGTCGAAGCCAGCCAAGAAGACATGAAACGCTGGTATGATGAAAATGCCTCAGCCATCGAGTTCGAGCCGGGCCAGCAAGTCTGGGTCATGTCACCCGTGGACCCCTGCGCCCTGCAGGACAAGTGGACCGGGCCCTTCAAGGTAGTTGAGAGGAAGAGCCCCATCACGTACCTGGTCGACATGGAGTCCCCGAGGAACCCCCTCCGGGTCCTGCACGCCAACCGGCTCAAGCCTCACTTTGCCCGAACTGAACTAAGCCTGCTGCTGGCTACCGACGAAAGTGACTCCGAGCCCCTACCAGACCTTCTGGGGTCCTCGGGCCAAGACGGCTCCTTGGAGGGCGTCTGCCTCTCCGCCACCCTGACACCAGAACAGCGCCATGACTGCCAGAAGCTGCTGCAACCCTTCGCTGCCCTCTTCTCCCTCACACCCGGGGTGACCCCCTGGTGAGTCCACGACGTGGACACTGGGGACAGCCCCCCTGTGCGACACCGCGCTTACAGAGTACCTGACCGAGTCCGAGCCTGCATACAGACCGAGGTCGCCAAGATTCTCGCTCTCGGAGTCATCGAGCCTTCCGACAGCCCGTGGGCCAGCCCGGTAGTCTTGGTGCCGAAGGCCGCCGCCCCCGGCACTGCCCCGGAACTCAGATTTTGTGTTGACTACCGGGGCCTGAACGCAGTCACCAAGACCGATGCCCACCCCTTGCCACGAGCAGACGAGCTGATCGATCGCTTAGGGGCCGCCCGCTACCTGAGCACCTTTGATCTCACCGCTGGGTACTGGCAGATCAAGCTCACTCCCGGCGCCCAGGAACGATACGCCTTTTCCACCCCCGATGGGCACTACCACTTTCGGGTAATGCCCTTCGGTATGAAGAACGCCCCAGCGACCTTTCAGAGGCTAGTGAACAAGGTCCTGGCCGGACTAGAAGCCTTCAGCGCGGCCTACCTCGACGACATTGCAGTCTTCAGCGATCACTGGGCCGCGCACCTAGGACACCTCGGGGAAGTCCTGACCGCTCTCCAAAGAGCCGGGCTCACCATTAAGGCCAGCAAATGCCAGATCGGTCAAGGATCTGTGACCTATCTGGGCCACCAGGTGGGGAGTGGCCAGGTGGCGCCCCTCCAGTTAAAGGTCGACGCCATCCAGGCGTGGGAGCCCCCCGCAACCCAGACCACTGTCCGGGCCTTCCTAGTCAAGAGCCCTGCTGATCGGATCGCGGCTGACCCTACGGAAGAAGACTCATCCTGAAACCACTCTCTGAGCCCTGCTGACGACGTCGCGGCTCCACCGTGCTTAAAGACCTTCACGAACCTTTGGGGCCCTGCGGACGCTGTCGCGGCCTGACCTTGCTGAACCTTACTACCAGAGCCCAGCTGACCTCGTCGCGGCTCGACCGAAGCGGACCTACCACCGGAGCCCTGCTGACTGTGTCGCGGCTCGACCCAAGCGGAACTACCACCCGAGCCCTGCAGACGCCGTCGCGGCTCCCCACGTCCGAGCCGCTCTGAGACCAGCACTCAAGGTCTGGCACAGAGCCCTCCCGTACCTGGTTGGTACTAAGACTGTCCCGCTACCCTATCCCTCTAACAGACATTGAGACTCTTACTGGATCCCTCGATCCCACTGTAAATATTGAACGTACTACTTCTGATAAAGAACCAAGTCAAGCAACTGCTATTGAGTCCTGTGTGGTGGTGTTACTGGGCCTAGTACGATCATAGGGGATGGACCTCCCCGAAGGAGGCTTCTCAGCGGCGCTCGGCTCTAACTTTGCGGTAGGAAGGTGCCCCGGGATAGTCTCCCCGACTCCCCGGTGGTCCTCCCTCCAACAGTAAGTAGTAGAGAGTAGTAGTTAGTGAGTAGAGAGTGAGTAGTAGAGTAGTAGAGAGTGAGTGGTAGAGAGTAGTAGAGTGAGTAGTAGAGAGTAGTAGAGAGTGAGTATTAGAGAGTATTAGAGAGTGAGTAGTAGAGAGTGAGAAGTAGAGTTGTAGAGAGTGAGTAGTAGAGAGTGAGTAGTAGAGAGAGAAGTAGAGAGTAGTAGAAAGTGAGTAGTAGAGTAGTAGAGAGTAGTCAGTCAGTGTCAGTCAGTGTCAGTCAGTCAGTGTCAGTGTCAGTCAGTCAGTCAGGGTCAGTCAATCAGTGTCAGTCAGTGTCAGTCAATCAGTGTGAGTCAGTGTCAGTGTCAGTCAATCACCTGGTTCTCTGGCTCTAAAGCAGCTCTGCTGACCCGGTTCTATGTCTCTAAAGCAGTTCTGCTGACATGGTTCTCTTGCTCTAGAGTAGCTCTGCTGACCTGGTTCTCTCCATCTAGAGTGAGTAGTAGAGAGTGAGTAGTAGAGAGTAGTGGAGTAGTAGAGAGTGAGTAGTAGAGAGTAGTAGAGTGAGTAGTAGAGAGTAGTATAGAGTGAGTAGTAGAGTCAGGAGAAGAGTGAGTACTAGAGAGTAGTAGATGGTGAGTAGTAGATACCAAGAAGTAGAGAGTGTGTAGTAGAGAGTGAGTAGTGGAGAGTGAGTAGTAGAGAGAGTAGTAAAGAGTGAGAAGTAGAGAGAGTAAGGTAGAGTAGTAGAGTAGTAGAGAGTGAGTAGTAGAATGAGTAGTAGAATGAGTAGAGAGTAGTTTAGAGCAAGTAGTAGAGAGTGAGTAGTGGAGAGTGAGCAGTAGAGAATAGTAGAGAGTGAGTAGTAGAGCGTGAGTAGTAGAGAGTAGTAGATAGTGAGCAGTAGAGAGAGTAGTAGAAAGAGAGTAGAAGAAAATATGTAGTAGAGAGTAGTAGTGTGAGTAGCAGAGAGTGAGAAGTAAAGAGAGAGTGAGTAGCAGAGTAGTAGAGAGTGAGTGGTAGAGAGTAGAAAAGTGAGTAGTAGAGAATAGTAGAGAGTGAGTAGTAGAGAAAGTAGTAGAGAGTAGTAGAGTAGTAGAGAGTGAGTAGTAGAGAGTGACTAGTAGAGAGTGAGTAGTAGAGAGAGTGGTAGACAGTGGTAGAGTAGTACAGAGAGTGTGTAATAGAGAGTGAGTAGTAGAGAGTAGTAGAGAATGAGTAGTAGAGAATGAGTAGTAAAGAGTGAATAGTAGAGAGTGACTAGTAGAGAGAGAGTAGTATAGAGTGAGTAGTAGTGAGTAGTAGAGTGAGCAGTTGAGAGTGAGTAGTAAAGAGAGAGTAGTAGTGAGTAGTAGAGAGAGAGTAGTAGGGAGTAGTAGAGAGTGAGTAGTAGAGTAGTAGAGAGTGAGTGGTACAGAGTAGTAGAGAGTAGTAGAGTGAGTAGTAGAGAGTAGTTGAGAGCGGGTAGTAGAGAGTGAGTAGTGGTTAGTGAGCCGTAGAGAGTAGTAGAGAGTGAGTAGTAGAGAGTGAGTAGTAGAGAGTGAGTAGAAGAGAGAGTAGTAGAGAGTAGTAGAGAGTGAGTAGAAGAGAGAGAGTAGTAGAGAGTGAGTAGTACAGAGTAATAGAGTGAGTAGTAGATAGTGAGTAGTAGAGTGAGTACTAGAGAGAAATAGAGAGCGAGTAGTAGATAGCAAGTAGTAGAGAAAGTAGTAGAGATTGAGAAGTAGAGAGAGTAAGAGAGAGTAGTAGAGTAGTAGAGAGTGACTAGTAGAGTGAGTAGTAGAAAGTAGTTTAGAGTGAGTAGTAGAGAGTGAGTAGTAGAGAGCGAGCAGTAGAGAGTAGTGGAGAGTGAGCAGTAGAGAGTAGTAGAGAGTGAGTAGTAGAGAGAGAGCAGTAGAGAGAGAGTAGTGGAGAGTGAGTATTACAGAGTAGTAGAGTGAGTAGTAGAGAGTGAGTAGTAGAGTAGTAGAGAGTGAGTGTTAGAAAGTAGAGTGAGTCGTAGAGAATAGTAGAGTGAGTAGTAGAGAGAGTAGTAGAGTAGTAGAGACTGAGTAGTATAGGGAGTAGTAGAGAGTAGAAGAGTAGTAGAGAGTAAGTAGTAGAAAGTGAGTAGTAGAGAGTAGTAGAGAGCGTGTAGTAGAGAGTGAGTAGTAGAGAGTAGTAGAGACTGAGTAGTAGAGTGAGTACTAGAGAGAAGTAGAGCTCGAGTAGTAGATAGCAAGTAGTAGAGTGAGTGTAGTAGAAAGTGAGTAGTAAGGAAAGTAGTAGAGATTGAGAAGTAGAGAGAGTAAGATAGAGTAGTAGAGTAGTAGAGAGTGACTAGTAGAGTGAGTAGTAGAAAGTAGTTGAGAGTGAGTAGTAGAGAGTGAGTAGTGGAGAGCGAGCAGTAGAGAGTAGTAGAGAGTGAGTAGTAGAGAGTAGTAGAGAGTAGTAGAGAGAGAGTAGTAGAGAGAGAGTATTAGAGTAGTAGAGAGTGAGTGTTAGAGAGTAGATTGAGTAATGGAGAATAGTAGAGTGAGTAGTAGAGAGAGTAGTAGAGTAGTAGAGAGTGAGTTGTAGAGAGTGAGTAGTATAGAGAGTAGTAGAGTAGTAGAGAGTAAGTAGTAGAGAGTGAGTAGTAGAGAATAGTAGAGAGCGTGTAGTAGAGACTGAGTAGTAGAGTGTAATAGAGACTGAGTAGTAGAGTGAGTAGTAGAGAGTTGTAGAGAGTGAGTAGTAGAGTGAGTACTAGAGAGTAGTATAGAGCGAGTAGTAGAGAGCAAGTAGTGGAGCATGTGTAGGAGAGAGTGAGCAGTAGAGAGTAGTAGAGAGTGAGTAGTAGAGAGTGAGTAGTGGAGAGTGAGCAGTAGAGAGTAGTAGAGAGTGAGTAGTAGAGAGAGAGCAGTACAGAGTAGTAGAGTGAGTAGTAGAGAGTGAGTAGTAGAGTAGTAGAGAGTCAGTGTTAGAGAGTAGAGTGAGTCGTAGAGAATAGTAGAGTGAGTAGTAGAGAGAGTAGTAGAGTAGTAGAGAGTTAGTAGTATAGGGACTAGTAGAGAGTAGAAGAGTAGTAGAGAGTAAGTAGTAGAGAGTGAGTAGTAGAGAGTAGTAGAGACTAAGTAGTAGAGTGAGTAGTAGAGAGTAGTAGAGAGTGAGTAGTAGAGTGAGTACTAGAGAGTAGTAGAGAGCGAGTAGTAGAGAGCAAGTAGTAGAGCATGTGTAGAAGAGAGTGA
Source organism: Triturus cristatus (assembly GCF_964204655.1). Classification (NCBI taxonomy): domain Eukaryota; kingdom Metazoa; phylum Chordata; class Amphibia; order Caudata; family Salamandridae; genus Triturus; species Triturus cristatus. The sequence goes on along the minus strand of NC_140590.1, from coordinate 1,123,189,886 downwards.
GTAGTAGAGAGTGAGTACTAGAGAAAGTAGTAGAGAGTGAGAAGTAGAGAGAGTAAGAGAGAGTAGTAGAGTAGTAGAGAGTGGTTAGTAGAGTGAGTAGTAGAGAGTAGTTGAGAGCGAGTAGCAGAGAGTGAGTAGTGGAGAGTCAGCCGTAAAGAGTAGTAGAGAGTGAGTAGTAGAGCGTGAGCAGTAGACAGTGAGTAGTAGAGAGTAGTAGAGAGTGATTAGAAGAGAGAGAGTAGTAGAGAGAGAGTAGTAGAGAGTGAGTAGTACAGAGTAGTCGAGTGAGTAGTAGAGAGAGTAGTAGAGTAGTAGAGAGTGAGTAGTATAGGGACTAGTAGAGAGTAGAAGAGTAGTAGAGAGTAAGTAGTAGAGAGTGAGTAGTAGAGAGTAGTAGAGACTAAGTAGTAGAGTGAGTAGTAGAGAGTAGTAGAGAGTGAGTAGTAGAGTGAGTACTAGAGAGTAGTAGAGAGCGAGTAGTAGAGAGCAAGTAGTAGAGCATGTGTAGAAGAGAGTGAGTAGTAGAGAGTGAGTACTAGAGAAAGTAGTAGAGAGTGAGAAGTAGAGAGGAGAAGTAGAGAGAGTAAGAGAGAGTAGTAGAGTAGTAGAGAGTGGTTAGTAGAGTGAGTAGTAGAGAGTAGTTGAGAGCGAGTAGTAGAGAGTGAGTAGTGGAGAGTCAGCCGTAAAGAGTAGTAGAGAGTGAGTAGTAGAGCGTGAGCAGTAGACAGTGAGTAGTAGAGAGTAGTAGAGAGTAGTAGAGAGTGATTAGAAGAGAGAGAGTAGTAGAGAGAGAGTAGTAGAGAGTGAGTAGTACAGAGTAGTCGAGTGAGTAGTAGAGAGTGAGTAGTAGAGTAGTAGAGAGTGAGTAGTAGAGAGTAGTAGAGAGTAGTAGAGTGAGTAGTAGAGAATACTAGAGAGTGAGTAGCAGAGAGAGTAATAGAGAGTAGTAGAGTAGTAGAGAGTGAGTAGTAGAGAGTGAGTAGTAGAGAGAGTAGTAGAGAGTAGTAGAGAGTAAGTAGTAGAGAGTGAGTAGTAGAGAGTAGTAGAGAGTGAGTAGTAGAGTGTGAGTAGTGGATAGTGAGTAGTAGAGAGCGAGTAGTAGAGAGTGAGCAGTAGAGAGTGAGTTGTAGAGTGAATAGTAGAGAGAGAGTAGTGGAGAGTAGTGGAGTGGGTAGTAGAGAGTGAGTAGCATGAGAGAGTAGTGGAGAGTAGATTAGAGTGAGTAGTAGAGTAGTAGAGAGTGAGTGGTAGAAAGTGGTAGAGAGAAGTAGAGTGAGTAGTAGAGAATGAGTAGTAGAGAGTGAATAGTAGAGAGTAGTAGAGAGAGAATAGTATACATTAGTATAGGCTGAGTAGAAGAGAGTGAGTAGTAGAGTAGTAGCGAGTGAGTAGTAGTGAGTAGTAGAGAGTCAGTGTTAGAGAGTAGAGTGAGTCGTAGAGAATAGTAGAGTGAGTAGTAGAGAGAGTAGTAGAGTAGTAGAGAGTTAGTAGTATATGGACTAGTAGAGAGTAGAAGAGTAGTAGAGAGTAAGTAGTAGAGAGTGAGTAGTAGAGAGTAGTAGAGACTAAGTAGTAGAGTGAGTAGTAGAGAGTAGTAGAGAGTGAGTAGTAGAGTGAGTACTAGAGAGTAGTAGAGAGCGAGTAGTAGAGAGCAAGTAGTAGAGCATGTGTAGAAGAGAGTGAGTAGTAGAGAGTGAGTACTAGAGAAAGTAGTAGAGAGTGAGAAGTAGAGAGAGTAAGAGAGAGTAGTAGAGTAGTAGAGAGTGGTTAGTAGAGTGAGTAGTAGAGAGTAGTTGAGAGCGAGTAGTAGAGAGTGAGTAGTGGAGAGTCAGCCGTAAAGAGTAGTAGAGAGTGAGTAGTAGAGCGTGAGCAGTAGACAGTGAGTAGTAGAGAGTAGTAGAGAGTAGTAGAGAGTGATTAGAAGAGAGAGAGTAGTAGAGAGAGAGTAGTAGAGAGTGAGTAGTACAGAGTAGTCGAGTGAGTAGTAGAGAGTGAGTAGTAGAGTAGTAGAGAGTGAGTAGTAGAGAGTAGTAGAGAGTAGTAGAGTGAGTAGTAGAGAATACTAGAGAGTGAGTAGCAGAGAGAGTAATAGAGAGTAGTAGAGTAGTAGAGAGTGAGTAGTAGAGAGTGAGTAGTAGAGAGAGTAGTACAGAGTAGTAGAGAGTAAGTAGTAGAGAGTGAGTAGTAGAGAGTAGTAGAGAGTGAGTAGTAGAGTGTGAGTAGTGGATAGTGAGTAGTAGAGAGCGAGTAGTAGAGAGTGAGCAGTAGAGAGTGAGTTGTAGAGTGAATAGTAGAGAGAGAGTAGTGGAGAGTAGTGGAGTGGGTAGTAGAGAGTGAGTAGCATGAGAGAGTAGTGGAGAGTAGATTAGAGTGAGTAGTAGAGTAGTAGAGAGTGAGTGGTAGAAAGTGGTAGAGAGAAGTAGAGTGAGTAGTAGAGAATGAGTAGTAGAGAGTGAATAGTAGAGAGTAGTAGAGAGAGAATAGTATACATTAGTATAGGCTGAGTAGAAGAGAGTGAGTAGTAGAGTAGTAGCGAGTGAGTAGTAGTGAGTAGTAGAGAGCAGTAGACAGTGAGTAGTAGAGAGTAGTAGAGAGTAGTAGAGAGTGATTAGAAGAGAGAGAGTAGTAGAGAGAGAGTAGTAGAGAGTGAGTAGTACAGAGTAGTCGAGTGAGTAGTAGAGAGAGTAGTAGAGTAGTAGAGAGTGAGTAGTATAGGGACTAGTAGAGAGTAGAAGAGTAGTAGAGAGTAAGTAGTAGAGAGTGAGTAGTAGAGAGTAGTAGAGACTAAGTAGTAGAGTGAGTAGTAGAGAGTAGTAGAGAGTGAGTAGTAGAGTGAGTACTAGAGAGTAGTAGAGAGCGAGTAGTAGAGAGCAAGTAGTAGAGCACGTGTAGAAGAGAGTGAGTAGTAGAGAGTGAGTACTAGAGAAAGTAGTAGAGAGTGAGAAGTAGAGAGAGTAAGAGAGAGTAGTAGAGTAGTAGAGAGTGGTTAGTAGAGTGAGTAGTAGAGAGTAGTTGAGAGCGAGTAGTAGAGAGTGAGTAGTGGAGAGTCAGCCGTAAAGAGTAGTAGAGAGTGAGTAGTAGAGCGTGAGCAGTAGACAGTGAGTAGTAGAGAGTAGTAGAGAGTGATTAGAAGAGAGAGAGTAGTAGAGAGAGAGTAGTAGAGAGTGAGTAGTACAGAGTAGTCGAGTGAGTAGTAGAGAGTGAGTAGTAGAGTAGTAGAGAGTGAGTAGTAGAGAGTAGTAGAGAGTAGTAGAGTGAGTAGTAGAGAATACTAGAGAGTGAGTAGCAGAGAGAGTAATAGAGAGTAGTAGAGTAGTAGAGAGTGAGTAGTAGAGAGTGAGTAGTAGAGAGAGTAGTAGAGAGTAGTAGAGAGTAAGTAGTAGAGAGTGAGTAGTAGAGAGTAGTAGAGAGTGAGTAGTAGAGTGTGAGTAGTGGATAGTGAGTAGTAGAGAGCGAGTAGTAGAGAGTGAGCAGTAGAGAGTGAGTTGTAGAGTGAATAGTAGAGAGAGAGTAGTGGAGAGTAGTGGAGTGGGTAGTAGAGAGTGAGTAGCATGAGAGAGTAGTGGAGAGTAGATTAGAGTGAGTAGTAGAGTAGTAGAGAGTGAGTGGTAGAAAGTGGTAGAGAGAAGTAGAGTGAGTAGTAGAGAATGAGTAGTAGAGAGTGAATAGTAGAGAGTAGTAGAGAGAGAATAGTATACATTAGTATAGACTGAGTAGAAGAGAGTGAGTAGTAGAGTAGTAGCGAGTGAGTAGTAGTGAGTAGTAGAGAGTAGTAGAGAGTGAGTAGTAGAGAGTAGTAGAGTAGTATAGAGTGAGTAGTAGAGAGAGTAGTAGAGAGTAGTAGAGAGTGTGTAGTAGAGTAGTAGAGAGTGAGTGGTAGAGAGTAGAAGAGTGAATAGTAGAGAGTTGTAGAGAGTGAATAGTAGAGAGTGAATAGTAGAGAGTAGTAGAGAGTGAATAGTAGAGAGTTAATAGTAGAGAGTAGTAGAGAGAGAGCCGTAGAGAGAGAGTAATAGTGAGTGAGTAGTAGTGATAAATTGAGAGTGAGTAGTAGAGAGTGAGTAGTAGAGAGTAGTTGAGAGTGAGTAGTACAGAGAAGCACGGAGTGAGTAGTAGAGAGTGAGCAGTAGAGTAGTAGAGAGTAGTCAGTCAGTGTCAGTCAGTGGCAGTCAGTCAGTGGCAGTCAGTCAGTGTCAGTGTCAATCAGTCAGTGTCAGTCAGATCAGTCAGTGTCAGTCAGTCAGTGTCAATCAGTGTCCGTCAGTCAGTCAGTGTCAGTCAATCAGTGTCAGTCAGTAAGTCAGTGTCAGTCAGTCAGTGTCAGGCAATCAGTGTCAGTCATTGTCAGTCAGTTTCAGTCAATCAGTGTCAGTGTCAGTCAGTGTCAGTGTCAGTCAATCAGTGTCAGTCAGTGTCAATCAGTCAGTGTCAGTCAGTCAGTCAGTGTCAGCTAGAGCAGTTCTTCTGACCTGGTTTCTCTGGCTCTACAGCAGGTCTGCTGATCTGGTTCTCTGGCTGTAGAGCAGGTCTGCTGACCTAGTTTTTAGACTACAGAGCAGCAGTGCTGATCTGGTTCTCTGACTCTACAACAGCTCTGCTGACCTGGTTCTCTGGCTCTAAAGCAGCTCTGCTGACCTGGTTCTATGGCTCTAAAGCAGTTCTGCTGACATGGTTCTCTGGCTCTAGAGAAGCTCTGCTAACCTGGTTCTCTGCCTCTAAAGCAGCTCTGCTGACCTGGTTGTCTCCCTCTAAAGCACCTCTGCTGACCTGGTTTCTCTGGCTCTACTGCTGCTCTGCTGACCTGGTTCTCTGGCTCTAGAGCAGCTCTGCTGATCTAGTTATTTGGCTCTAGAGCAGCTCTGCTGACCTGGTTTTCTGGCTCTACAACAGCTCTGCTGACCTGGTTCTCTGGCTCTAAATCAGCTCTGCTGACCTGGTTCTCTCCCTCTAAAACAGCTCTGCTGACCTGGTTCTCTGCCTCCAGAGCAGCTCTGCTGACCTGGTTCTCTGGCTCTAAAGCAACTCTGCTGACCTGGTTCTCTCCCTCTAAATCAGCTCTACTGACCTGGTTCTCTGCCTCTAGAGCAAATCTGCTGACCTGGTTCTATGGCTCTAATGCAGCTCTGCTGACCTTGTTCTCTGGCAATAAAGCAGCTCTGCTGATCTGGTTCTCTGGCTCTAAAGCAGCTCTGCTAACCTGGTTCTCTCCCTCTAAAGCAGCTCTGCTGATCTGCTTTCTCTGGCTCTAAAGCAGCTCTGCTGACCTGGTTCTCTGGCTCTAAAGCAGCTCTGCTGACCTGGTTCTCTCCCTCTAAAGATCTCTGCTGACCTGGTTCTCTGGCTCTAAAGCAGCTCTGCTGCCCTGGCTCTCTGCTTCTAGAGCAGCTCTGCTGACCTGGTTCTATGGCTCTAAAGCAGTTCTGCTGACCTGGTTCTCTCCCTCTAAAGCAGCTCTGCTGACCTGGTGTCTCTGGCTCTACAGCAGCTCTGCTGACCTGGGTCTCTGGCTCTAGAGCAGCTCTGCTGAACTGGGTCTGTTGTTCTAGAGCATCTCTGCTGACCTGCTTCTTAGGCTCTAGAGCAGCTCTGCTGAGCTGGTTCTCTGGCTCTAAAGCAGCTCTTCTGACCTGGTTCTCTCCCTCTAAAGCAGCTCTGCTGACCTGCATTCTCTGGCTCTAAAGCAGCTCTGCTGACCTGATTCTCTGGCTCTTAAGCAGCTCTTCTGACCTGGTTCTCTCCCTCTAAAACAGCTCTGCTGACCTGGTTCTCTGCCTCTAGAGCAGCTCTGCTGACCTGGTTCTCTGGCTCTAAAGCAACTCTGCTGACCTGGTTCTCTGGCTCTAAAGCAGCCCTGCTGAGCTGGTTCTCTGGCTCTAAAGCATCTCTGCTGACCTGCTTTCTCTGGCTCTAAAGCAGCTCTGCTGACCTGGTTCTCTGGCTCTAAAGCAGCTCTGCTGGCCTGGTTCACTCCCTCTAAAGAGCTCTGCTGACCTGGTTCTCTGCTCTCAAGCAGCTCTGCTGCCCTGGTTCTCTGCTTCTAGAGCATCTCTGCTGACCTGCTTCTATGGCTCTAAAGCAGTTCTGCTGACCTGGTTCTCTCCCTCTAACTCAGCTCTGCTGACCTGGTTTCTCTGGCTCTACAGCAGTTCTGCTGACCTGGTTCTTGGTCTCTAGAGCAGCTCTGCTGACCTGGGTCTCTGGCTCTAGAGCAGCTCTGCGGACCTGGGTCTCTTGTTCTAGAGCATCTCTGCTGACCTGCTTCTTAGGCTCTAGAGCAGCTCTGCTGACCTGGTTCTCTGCCTCTACAACGGCTCTGCTGTTCTGGTCTATCTGTCTCTACAGCAGCTCTGCTGACCTGGTTCTCTGCACTCACGATGCACGCACCCGACTTCGCGAAAATATATTTAAAAATAATAAAAGTTTATTATAAATACAAATATATTATATATATATATATATATATATATATATATATATATATATATATATATATATATATATATATATATATATATATATATATATATATATATATATATATATATATATCTTAGATAATCACTTGCCCTAATATGTATATTAAAGACACATACATATCATTTTGGCCCATAATTTTTTTTTCCGGAGTAGCGCACCCAGCGCATCCCAGCACGTATATGATGTCATGCGGGACCCGCAACCGCGCAAGCATCTCATACTGTAATGTGCATGTGTCGTGAATGTGCGCGAGCATGAGTCGCGGACTGGTCACATACCAATCGCGCACAACACGTAATATTAAATGTATATAATGTAACATTAAAACACGCAGCCATCACACACCGTACGCGGATCCTTCATGACTTTTCTAAAATGGCGGCTAGAATGTGCGCACCCACCGTGATGTGCCCGCTTTGAGAGACAATAATATAAATGTATTCAAATAAAAAATGAAAACAGGAAAATGAATCAATATTTCATTTTGAATTTTTTTTTAAATTTTTTCGTAATTTTCAGAAAAATATGTAATGTTATTTAATGAATAAAAAATGTATAAATAAACAGTTAAAAACTGTAGAAAATCAGAACAAAAAAATAGGTATAACTACTATCACACTTAAAAATTAGCATTTAAAAAACCTTAGAAATTCACAGAAAAAAAGGTTTCAGGGGTGTTATAGTTAGCTGGCAATTTCACTCATACAAAACCATAGAAATTCCTCCGTTATAGTTAGTTCTGCTAACTATAATTCGCGCGCCCGCAATGCACTGCTGATGATGTCACATATTGCATCATTCATGACATGGTCGGTGACATCACTGATGATATCACTGATGACATCTCAAATGACATCACATAGTTTGTAAAAGTGTTGCCCCATATTCTTGTTAGTATAAGAGGGCCTCACTTACCTTTAGATAAAGTAGAAAAGAAGTGCTTCAAGAAACACTCCCGCACTACATCATCTCAGGTCACAACAACAATAACAAGTAAAAAACAGTTAAACACAAATGACGTCATATTACATAGAGATGTACGCTTCATCAAAACATTAAATGAAGCATTATGTATACAACTTTTTTAGCAACTACTATTTTATAAAACATTAGCAGTGTTACAAACTGTGAAGTAGTAAGTTATCAACGGAAATACCTGTAGATAGATCTCCAACCCCTCTGAAGTACTATAAACTCACAGTAATAAAATATACAGGGTGAGCTTATTTATTTGAAAAGTTTTATATAGTGCTTCAAGACCCGGGGGTAGCAGAGCGCTTTACATGAGCATTAAGATTACAGTCGGTACAGTAGATTCATCAGGATCAAAAAAATGTACTGACACATTTAACAAAATACACTTCTTAAATAAGCAAATAGACTAACAGTTATGGCTATGAGTAGAACGAAAATGACACTACAGACAATTAACAAAGGAACAATAAAAAGGCAAGGGAGCTAAAGAAACCCGGGACAAGGCTTTCGTTTAAGCAGTTAAATGGGATAGGGCTGATCAAATATACATTGTCCGAAACATGCAGCACAGCTCAAATTAGGAAAGGGGGAGAGAGAGAGATCGGGGTTGTTAAGTGAGGAAGCTAAGAATAATCGAGTGAAATAGGGTGGGAGGGATCAAAAGAGAGGAGAAGGGAGCAATAAGTTTGGGGGAGAAATTGAGGAGGAGCTAGAGGTAAGTGTTAAAAGGAGGGAGGGTAACATTAGAGCGGAGAAAAAAAAAGTCAAGGAGGGAGAGAGAGGGGAGAAGAGTCGGACAGAAAAAGACTGTCAGGGGGAACGAATAACGGGGGATGAATAAAGGGTTGAATACAGTGATTACGGTTCCCAGTATTTGCAGAGAAGGTGGGATTTGAGGTCTTTTTTAAAGCTGTGGTACGAGGGGTTGCAGCGCAGGTCTCTGGGGAGGGCAGTCCAGATGATCAGGGCGTTTCCCAAGAAGGAGCAGGATTGTGTGGAGCTCCTATTTGATAGGGGGGACAAGAAGTAGAGCATTTGAGCTTCTTGTCTGCCGGGAGCAGCCCGCTTTCTCAAGTTTGTCAGAGAGATATAGCGGGGTTTGTTGGTGGAGGGCTTTGTGTGTAATACAGGCAGTCTTGTAAGCAGATCTTCCCTCAATGGGTAGCCAGTTTAGGGCCTTGAGGGCTGGGTGGATGTGGTCGAAACGTTTACAGTCAGTGATTAGCCTGGCGGCGGATTTAAGCACAGATATAAGGGGGGCAAAGTGTGTTTTGGGGATTCCGGTGAGAATAGCATTACCATAGTCTATTTTGGAGAGGACTAGGGATTTGACAACCCATTTAAAGTTGTCAGAAGGAATGAAGGGTTTGAGTTTTTTAAGATGCCAGAGAGTGCAGAGAGCTCCTTTAGCCGCATTCTTAATGTGGTTGTTAAGAGTGAATTTATTGTTGATATTGAAGCCAAGTGATTTTGCTGAGTTAGAGAAGGAGAGAGAGCAGTTCAGGGCATTGAGGTCAGAGAGCCAGCCTTGGATGGGGAGCTTGTTGTTTTTAGGTGAGAAGAGAATGATTTCAGTTTTATTAGGGTTAAGTGTGAGGTGTTTGTAGAAGAACCAGGATTGGATCATAATCAGGGCATTGTTAAGGTGGAGTATATCAGAGTGGGATTTGATCTTGTAGTACAGTTGGGTGTCGTCCGCTTAGAGATGGTAGTTAATTCCTGCTTGTTTCAGAATAAGGGTAAGGGGTTCCATAAAGAGGTTGATGTGGGAGGGAGAGGAATGGAGCCCTGGGGTATACCAAGGGAGACCGGCATTGGGTTGGAGAGACAGTCCTTGATTTTGATTTGTGTGTTCTGTGTTGGAGACAGGAGGAGAACCATTTGAGGGCTAGACCGTTGATGCCAGAACGGGTTTTGAGTGAGTTAAGTAGCGAGGCATGGTTAGCTGTATCGAAGGCAGCGGGGAGGTCAAGGAGAATGAGAAGGCAGGACCTCCCATTGTCAAGGAACTGGTGAAGGTCGTCGACAATCCTTTTCTGAAACCGGATTGCAACGGGTCAAGTAGGTGGAAATTGTCGATGTGATTGTCAAATTGTCGGAGAGCACATTTTTGCAGGACTTTAGATAGCAGTGGGAGGTTCGAAATGGGGCGAAAGTTGTTAGGGTCATTCAGGTCGGCAGATGGGTTTTTGAGGATGGGAGTGATTTGAGCTGTAGAGAGTCAGGGACACACCCCGTGGCAAAGGAGCAGTTAATGATTGAAGTCCAGTAAGGGGCGATGATTTGTTTGAGGTCATGGACGAGGCTGGGGGGAGGGGATCTTTGGAGTGCGAAGAAGGCTTAAGTTTGGAGATGTTGCTAAGGACTTCCTGTTTAGTGACAGGATCGAAATTTTGCCAGGAGGCATTACTTGTCAGCTGTAAGATGGAGGGGAAGGAATCAGGAGAGGTAGAAACAGGAATATCTGTTGGAGTGCTGGGATGATGGGGCGGGTTCGACGTGGTCGGGAGGACTGAAAAGATATCACCAGCAGGTAGAAGGGAAGGTGAGGCAGGGGTAGTGAGGAAAGATTGTTCGATTTTGGTGATTTTCTCAGAGAAGAAGTTAGCAATTTCTGCACATCTCTCTGAGGAGGTGATCAGCTCCGGGGGACGGATGATGTTTGTTTTCTAACAATATTGAACAGTTCTCTGGGCCTATTTTGGCACGAACAAGCTGTGAACGAAAAAACTAGTTTTTTCCTTGAAGATGTGTTTCTTGTATTTCGATCTTTCTGATCTGAGGAGTGCTAGATGGGAGGGAGAAGGGTGCTGTCTCCATGCTCTTTCAGTCTGTCTAAGAAAACGTCTTTCATTATTCTGATCGGAGTTGAACCAAGAGTTGGATGGGATGTTTCTTTATATTTTTAGTTTGGTCGGGGCTAAGTGATCCAGCACCTCATTGACTGTCTTGTTAAAATGCTCAGTGAGCTCGTTGGCATTGTGAGAGAGAGGGGTGAGCAGGAGTTGGGCTTAGAGTTCAGATTCAAGTACGTCTGAGGGAATTTGACTAAGGTTTCTGATCCATTTTAAGGGTTTGGAGATTTTTGTTAGGTGAGCAGGATTAGTTACGAACTTAAAAAGAATGAGGTGATAGTCCGACCAGTCAGTGGGAGTGATGCTGGTAAGGGACGTAAGGTCGCTGTCTGAAATGATAGCATCAAGAGTTGATCCTTTGCTGTGGGTTGGATGTTGACATATTTGTTTGAGATCATTACTCTCTAGGAGGTTACTGAGGCGCATGGCTATGGGATCCTCTATGTTGTTCCAATGGATGGTAAAATCTTCTTGGAAGAGATTTTTGGAGTTTGAAAAAGAGGATAGTGAGTCAGACAGTTCTTCGGCAAAGAGAAGCGGTTCACCCGGCGGGTGGTAGATGTTGTGCAGTTGGTTGGGGGGCGCGCCCTGTATCAAGAGTTCAACACTGAGGTATTCAAAGGTTTGGTGGTCAGATTCTTTTAGAAGGAGATATTAAGGACGTTTTTATATATAATGGCTAGACCGCCACCTTTCTATCTTTCCTGAGGATAGACAAACCGGGTAGAAAAATTAGGTCCAGAAAAGCCATTGAATGGTCCTTGAACCAGGTTTCTGTCAGGAATGTGATGTCAATGTCTTCGCTGAGTATAGTTTCTGATAATTCGGTTGCATGTCAGACCGCCGAGCGGCAGTTTACCAGCATGCAAGAGAGGGGATTTGGGCTATCTGATGTAGTATTGCATTGGATTGTGGTGAGTTGACCAGGGAGTCGGGGGAAGGGAGTGCGGATGGGATTCTGTTGATACCCATGATCACGGGAATAATTAGGGAGGAAGGAATTACAGTGGTCCCTGAGGTCAGAGGATGATAAGTCGCTCACAGTGCGCAGAGGCCTACGATCTCGGTCATGAGAGTGTGTAGTCCTCCACTTATTGGGAAGGTGCATGCCTCGGGCGCAGGCACAGGAGACCTCCTTGTAGTTAGGGAAGACCAGGGATTTGAGGGAGTTGTAGTTCTTTCTAGGCCTTGAAAGTTCAGAGGTCACAATGGAGAGATATCGCTCGATGTTGTTAAGCGTCTGTGTTAGAAGAATAGGTGAGGGTCCAGTTGAAAGGGTGTGTGGGTATGCAGTAGATTTCGTTCTTGTCATGGGAGGACGTCTAGTGTGTGGTGGGGAGGGGGAGGGGGATCCAGAGGTGCCGTTGGAAAGACCTTCTGGCTGTTTTGCAGGATGTTAGGCGTGTATAGAGAACGGTTAGTAGTAGAGTCAATCAGGGCAGAGGAAGGTGGTAAGTGGGAATCCTCTGAGGGGGAGTCATTCAGGGAGGGAGAGATTAGCAGCAGGAGTGGTGGGGCAGAAGTTATGAGTTGTAGGGGACGGGTGAGAGGAGTGAGGTTAGAGGAGGGGAGATGGGTAGGTGACGGTTGGTCGTGGGTGAGAAGGAGAGTAGGCATGATAGTCTGTACTGGGTTGATGTGTAGATGTTGGAGAGGGAGATCTAGTGGGGGAGGGGACCGAATGTGGTCGTCGGGTAGTTGTGTCTGGGTGGGGATTGGAGAAGCAAGAGAGAGTTGGTACGTCAAGGTACTAAAGTGTTTCTCAAAGAGGTTGAGGTGGTGGTCTGAGGCTTGTATGATGATGTTGTCAGTTTTGAAGATGGAAATGTCAATTTCACCGGGAAAGATTGGGGATGGGGATTAAAACTGTAGGGAATATTAGTGGAATTAGAGATTTGAAGGTGGCGGAGGAAGGTGCTTTTCCATTTAGAGGGGCGTTTGGTAAAGAAAGTAAAATTTGATCTAATGGGAGAGGTGAGACTAAGATAGGTATCGGCTTTTAACGTTTCTGGGAGACGAGTAAGTAATTTATGCTTGAAGTTTTTCTTGCCGTTTTTTGAAAGGTTGGAGGGGTATAGGATGTTCCATGAGTTGGGGACATGTCTAGAGAGTGCAGTGTCAGGAGGAGAGAGGGGGGTGTGGGGGGTGGTATGGCTGGCACAGGGGAGATTATGGGGGTGAGGTTGGGGGGAATGAAGAGTGGTAAGAGTGACTAGGGGAGTCCCTGTTAAAGACCAGAGAGTGGGAGAATAGCAATGAGCGAGGGGGGAGAGATTAAGATTGCGAGGAGACCTGGGAGATATGCAGAATCACAATGATCTTTTTTCCACAAGAAGTTAGGGGTCCGGCTCGTGGGATAGAGGTGGATAGTATGGAGCTAATTAGGGTAACAGAGCGGTTCAACGTTCAAGGCAATTATAATCAAGATGAGGAAGAACAGTTTGGGAGCATGTAGCGCAATGGGTTAAAAACATCTAGTCACCATTACAAATAGAATATAGATAGACTAGCAGAGGGCTAAGAACAATTTGAAATAAGAAACCAAGATGAGGTAGATTACTTTGGGTGCACAAAGCATATTAGGTTAACAATACAGGTAGACCTAGCAGCAGGAAAAAAAGAAAAACATCAAAATGAGGTAGATTACTTTGGGTGCACATAGCATAATTAGGGTTAACAATACAGATGGCCTAGCAGCGGGCAAGGAAACATTTGAAATAAAAAACCATACAATGAGGAGGATCAATTTGGAAGCACATAGTGCATTAGGTTAAAGACCAGCAGCAAGTCCAAAAAACAAAATTACAGCTTGTCTAACGGCGGGTAAGGACCCATATAAAATATTAAAATATCACAGTGAGGTAGATACTTTTGGGGGTACATAGTGCATAAAGTAAAAAAAATCTTGGAGCATTTCCAGCTAAAGGACAGATTATCAAGCAGCTAATAAAAAAACGATTAAGGTAAAAAGTCACCAAATGAGGTAGATCAATTTGGGTGCACGTAGCGCATTAGGTTAAATGCATCTAATGGCTATTCAACATCAAATACAGATTGTCTAGCAGCAGGGAGAGCAACAATTAAAATATAAGATAGAATCTACAGTTTTTGGAGCTCATCACGCATTTAGTGGAGGTGGAAAAATGTATTTGCACATATGACAACAGATTAAAAATCCACCCACTGATCTGGATTAATTAAAGGGTGTACCTTCAGCCCAGGAAGTACCTTAATAAGGTTAGGAGGGTAGAAAAATGAATAAGCAAGGTGGTGTATGAGTATCATGAACATCTGAGAAATAATGTAAAACAGGGTGAGGTGGGGTAGCTAGGATGGATCAGGATTATAGGAGTATCATGAACATCAGAGAAATAATGTAAAACAGGGTGAGGTGTGGTAGCTAGGACGGACACAAAGATTGCATTTTGGAATTTCAAGCAGCGATTCAGCCTCACCTACTGGGGTAGACATTAAGAGTGAGGAAGGGCAAGATGGGTAGCTAATGGAGATCAAAAACCGTGGCTGCCCGCGCATGTGCATTTGTGAGGAATAAGTCGGCGAGAGAAGGAAGAGGGAGCCCCGGGACACCGCAGCTCAGGTAAGTTATTTAAATTACTTTAAGCTTGTTTTTTAAAAGTTTAGGATCATTCTCACTGCATTTTAAAAGCGTGAGGGAAGGAGGTGGGTGGCGCGTAGTGGGGCTACGTGGAGTGTGTGGGTGTGCGTAGATTTGCCCCCACTCCGTGATGCTCCGCTTAGCCCCACTACGCCCACTATGCCCAGGGTTACTAGAGAGTATCAGCATACATTATTGAGGGCCAACAAGATGCACACAATTTATGTTAATATAATAAATCAGAGGAACAGTTCAATAAAAAGTAAAATACATTCTCTCTGTCACAAATGCCTTCATGTAGTTTAACTGGGAGTAGTATCCTGGCAAAGTTATGGGCGTGGAGCAAGAAGGAGGCTTAATCACGGTTAACTTGGTCTAGGATTATTTGTCTAGTAGATGTAGGAAAAAAGGCCAGAAGATGGCGCTAATGCCTCATTATTATTCTTGCTTTGCTATTTCAACAGTGTGCAATGCTTTCAAAGCCTGGGTGCCAGATGTTAGATGTTGGGTACACTGATTAATGAAGGATGAGTCTCACAATTGGCAGACCCATCGTTTACGAGATGCTCAGTGAATGTGTTTTTTCAGCGCAGGGTGTACTATTTGTATAGCACTATGCAGCTGCCACGTAGACTACCGTTTCGGGAGAGGTGAAGCCCAGCTGGGATCTGGGCTTTTCACCCAAGAGTGATGCTGAGCCCCAGAGCTTCCATGGGGGGGCTCCAGCACGGTGACCATTTTCAAATAGATTATTGTAAATTACCAACCACCTTTGTAGTCTCAGATGAATCGGAGTTCAGGGCTAAATGAAGTTATCCAAGGGGAAATGGTCACTTTCATAATATTATGATATGGAGAAGTGACTACAGGCGGAGCTAGCGGCTCAGGGGGGAGGGCCAAGTAAAGGATGTTGACCCCCACCCAATGTGCCGCTTTTCCGGCTCTCCCCTCCGTAGTCCACTAGACATCCAGAAATCATCGGATGTGCACCAGTATGCCGCCTTACCCAACCGCAGGCTCTTCCCTCCATGGTCCAGTAATCATAAGTTGAGGCCGGTGGGCAGCACCAACCCCCAATGTGAAAGTCCAGGGACCGCACTTCATAGATCTGGGTGAGAGCTGGTTCGTCTCGAAGTTTTGATTGTGGCTGTTTCCAGTGGTGCTTGTAACCACCCACCATCTCTCACCAATGTTCTTGTAGGTCCTGAAGGGTGCAATATGATAATCTACATTGGTGGGATGCAGGATTTTACGGAAACAGAGGCGTCTTAAAAGAGACGTTGAGAAAAATCTTTTTGACAACTTCCTGACAGCAGTTTGAATTTTTCATTTTGATCATTTCCTGGGAGAACTGCTCTCTCACAGCAGAGGTAGATGATCGGTGGGTTGGTTAGTGGTGGCAATGGTACACCCAGAGAACAGATGGATCATTCATAGCGCTCTTTAGAAGATTCATTCATTTGTCTGAGTTGAAGGGCCTTCATGCAGGTCAGAAAGCAGCATCACTGAGCTACCGTCCCCCAAGGAGCCTAGGGTTGATGAATGTGTTAGGGTGCCAGAATACATGCTCAGAATAGGCAACTCTCAATGCTGGCTTTGAGTGATAGAAGCCACAATTTAATATCCTTTATTCTCTGCAGAGATGTGCTGTTGCAACGCCTTGGTCACACTTAAGAAAAAGAAGCAATTTTCAAAGTACTGCTCTAATTTGGTACCTGCATTATGATTAGTTTATATTGTGGGTTGAAATGGAGGTGCCAACAAAAATCTGGAATAGGACACAGTGAAGAGGTAAGTCAGAACGTGTACATACCGACAAAGTTACATACAATTTTACTATTAAATCAAACTAATGTATGCTGTATTTTTATTAAAATATTATATACACCCGAGTTCAGTGATTGAATATTAAGAAGTCATTGATTGACTAAACCACTCATGTAAACTTGATATTAGAGGTGGAAAGGGGATTTGGGAGTACTCTCTTAGAAAGTGACACGTTGGAGGAAAATTTGTAGCAGCTGATGCTCTTTGTAAATTATATATGCAAAGTCGATAGTGTTCATATTTGTATACACCCTGTTTATTCATACTTGCAAGGTAAATTGTGCAAACATAAGACATTAAAATATAGTTAAAAATTGAATTAGATAGTCTTATTGTTGTTCTCATAGATCTGTGAGACTTTGAGAACCAGAGAAAAATATGGATAATAAAGAAAGCAAATATAATGTTATGAGTGGAAGTTAAGTCATCCACAAAAGATCTACAAAGTTAAATATGATCTACAGTACTGCCATTGGTAAATTCAATTTGTGTAATTTTGAAACTAAACATTTTATTCAATCAGCTACTCGCGCATTAGAAAATGGCAGTCCCTATTATTGTAAGAAAGAGAATTCTTCAGAGGATACTGCTGGGAAAATAGATACAGTAAAACCGGATCTGAAATACTCTTGAGGCGTTTATTGCTCTCCACTATTAAACTGAATAGATGGCATCATCAAATTATAATATCCAAAAGAGATTAATTCATTTGGTCAATGATTTCCAAAAAACGAGTTACAAAAAAAGTATGTAAAAAGTGAAGAGGAGAAACGAAAAAGGAAGAAGGGTAAAAAGTGTTACATTTGCCAAAATGGAAGAATATAGACTATCTACAATATAAATTACTGACACTAAATGAAATCATATCAGCAGCTAACATAATAACTCATTGTCTGAAATATAAAACCTGGGACTCTTTTATGTACAATAGGAGAAGAGTTGTGGGATATAAGGAAATACAAACATTTCAAATGCACTAACCTGACACTGATATTCTTATAACATTCATGAAAGAACAAATAAGAATTATATCAGTGCTAAATTTAAGTAAAAGGGAGTGCCCTCACAATATACCCACAGTAACTATCCAAATAAATATTATCTCTCACTCATCGATGAAACAATGTGCATCCTCTTTCCAATTGATAACTAACATCAGACAAATCTCAATTTCATGGAGCGGGGGAGTCATAATACCTATTTCTGAAAAAGGTGATTGTGGTATGCCTAGCAAATATAGAGTGATCAATTTAATGGATATAACCTCAAAGGTTTTTGCAGATGTTCGTCAGGAACACTAGGATTCATGCATTAAATAATCATTTACCAATCGCACAAGGGAAGTGCCAGGAAGGTGATTCTGTGATAGATCACTGATTTGCCCTTTGATCACTAAGTCAGAAATCAATAGAGACAAATCTGAGGTAATGTTGTTGTTTCACAAATTGCCAACATCATTGGGCTCAGTGGGTCGAGAAAGCCTTAGGCATAAGTTATCCAAATGCAAAAACACTGAGGGCCAGCTGTCACTTCTTCGGGCACTGAATACAATACATTGGGCATAAGTGGAACTTGATCCGACAGGATGATTTTCAAAAAGAATAACATTGAGAGTGGACTTTGGAGGAGAGGTGTATTTGCTCCATTCTTTGTTGGGCTTTATGCATCAGATTTACCATTTTTGTTGAAAGAATCGCTATTTGTTTCACCAAAAATAGGTGCTGTCCACATTCTCTGCCTTTTAAACTTTGATGACTTAATATAATTGGACTATACAGCGATAGGCCTACAAAGAAAGTTGAATGTCTTAATAAAATATTCTGAAATACATTGGTAAAAGTTTAAATTGAAAAACACTAAAATATTAGTATTTGGTAAGAAAGTGTTTAAGTTTAAACTGTACCCAGAAGAAAATACAGTGCAGGAGGTCAATTTATATCAATATCGAGGTTTATTATTTACAGCTGGAAAGAACACCTACACTGCCTCAATCAATTTCAGGGCTTTATTAACAGTGTGTGCTTTAGTAAAATATACCCACCAATATGGGAGGTATTCTTTGGCCTTCTTGCTTAAAACCTATCCAGCTAAAATCCCACCAATGACAGTATATGGTTCCAAGGTATTGTGTCTTGACCTAAATGTCTCTTTTGAATATTCAGAGAGTGACTGTTTAAAACAATGAGTCTCCCAATAGGACACAATGCAAATTAAACCTCATAGCATCCATATGCAAATTTTTATAAATACATTTTTGGTAAATGAAGAATAGAATAAAATCTCTTAAGTAATATAGGGGCACAAGCATTTTCGATTTTTAAATAGCGAATTTTACTGATCTGCTATTTAGAAATAGCAAAATGCAATGCATGTAGGAATCACAAAAAAAAATGCAATTCCTACAAATTCCTTAGTTGCGACTCACAAATTGCGTGTCTCAATTAAGGAAATGATTCCTATGGGCCCTGAGGCCCATAGCAATGAATTGGAATTTCATGCGCAATTTGCGAGTACTCAATAGGTACTCCCAAATTGCGCATGCAATTTCAAGGGTGCAAGGGTTCCAAAAGGATACCCTGTTGCACCCCTGAAAATCAAATTGTTCCACATGTTGCATGCGTGTGTGTAAAATGTGACTTTGAAAAATGACGTTACAACTCATACATTTACAATGCATGCCTTTGCAATGCAGTTTTTACATCGCAACACACTTTACAATGCATTCTTTTACATCGCATGCCATTACATCGCATTTTCAGAAACTACCTTTACAACGCATTCCAATACATCGCATTAAACCTTTTACAATGCATACCATTCCAATGCATACCATTACATCGCATTTAAGGTAGGTGTTGGATAGTATAGGGGTAATAATTACTATTCTAACTCCAGTGAGTGCAACAGTAGGGTAAGTGTTGGCTAGTGTAGGGGTGAAAATTACTTTTCTAACTCCAGTGAGTGTAACATTAGGGTAAGTGTTGGATAGTGTAAGGGTACTATGCGTTGTAATGGTATGCATTGTAATGACTTGCGATGTAATGCCTGCATTGTAGTAACATGCATTGTAATGACTTGAGTTGTAGTGACATGCGATGTAATGGCTGCATTGTATTGACATGGGATGTAAAGGATGTTGCAATGTAATGACTGCTATGTAAAGTTAGTGCGATGTAATGACTGTGTTGTAACGGTTGTTTCAGGCAATTTAGTGCATTTTTCACAAAAAATCGCAAATTACCATCAACTTTAGTTTGATGGTAATGTGCAATTCCTAATAGCAAAATCGCAATAATGTTTTGTTTAATGCATTGAATTTAAGGAATCACAATTTGCGATTCCTAAAATGCAATCGCAATTTAAGTAATCACAATTTTAGTGATTTCCTAAGTTGCGATTTTTGCATTTCGGATGATGCATCCTAAATGAAAAAATATTAGTTGCAAAGGGACATCTTTAGAGGGGGGCATGGCTTGGATATCAAGACAGATGGCAGGCTAACTCTGCCACTCTTACCAGCGCAGAACTTATGGTTTTTTCCACGCATTTCCAGAACAGCACTATGGTAGTGATGGATATTCAATGAAAGAAGAATAATTGGGGAACAAAAACGGCAGATGTTGTCATGCGTGAGCTTGCATTATGGCATACAGGAACAACTAAAAACCCTGATGCTCACTCTTAACAGCGAGCTACAAGGAGGTAAGACTGACGGTATGGTGGTGGAGTGCTGCTCAACATTAAAGATTACAAGTAAAAACCAATTAAGCTATGAAATATCAGCCCAACCACCCTGCCTGACTTCAAAAGGGTGCTGTGAGTGTGCTTAGCGAATTGGCACAACACAGTTTATCTACATGAACATCAGAGGTAGTACATGGATAAAGATGCAGAGGGAAGCTGTTATTTATATGGCATGTCACTGCAGATCTCAAACTATTACAACAAAAGACCTAAGGCAACAAAGGTTTCATTTTTCAGCTGTGTATAGTACTACAGTTAAGCTAGAATGATCATGACAAATAGGATCAGATTGAGATTAGCCTCTTAACTTCAAAAAGCGAAGCATATTATGTTAAGAAAAGGCGTACTTAATCCATTGTTGAGAAACACTTCATCATTGACACCTGAGAGTCATCTCGAACCTTGCCTGTCCTCAACCTGGTAACCAAGTAAGTCTCTTGTCCTCATTCTCTCTGGTCTAAAGGCCTGTCAGTTATTAAACTCATCTAATCCCTATACTGTTGCATATTTGCATTCTACATTGCTACTTAGGCATCTAGAAGAATGTAGAACAATCAACATGTATGGCTATTTGGCATCTAAAGTGATTTAGTGCATATCAGAGTCCTAATTTCGGTCCTCTGCTGTCAAGTGGGCAACTAAAGGAGCGTGGCACTTATCAGCATACTGGTAGTCTAATATCAACTCCTACAGATCAATAAGACCATCCTGTCTGCCCTCGAATACCAAGTCACACAAATTCCTCAATCGTAAAGGTAAAATGTTGTTCCTACACTGGCAATTCATAAATATAATCTTGTTCCTTTTATGCTGTGTGTAAAGGTCAGAAACACTTGTCATTTGCTCAGATTTCAATATACGTTCATGGTCAAGGTCATTCACACATATCCCTGCAGCACAATTTACATACACAATTTCTGGAAGAGTGTAATCATGGTGGAGAAGCAAACTAAATCAAATCTCAAATGCTCAGACGCTAATCCTCCATTATTGGACTCACTGATTAAAGGGAAAATTGACATCAATAGAACTATGGATATGATCCTTGGAACATTGGTTGAGGTCAACTAACTAACAAAGTCCAATGCATATGTGATGTAACTAGAAATGAATTTAGTAAAAAAGATTTTTCTCTTTGCACTGGAATAGAAAATTATGTCACATAAACAAACCTTGTATCATTCACACACTTGCGCACTTTTAAACAAGGTTGTGAACGCCTCACGTGAAATGTTGGAAAATTATCAGTAGGGAAACTCTTTCTTTAGTAAAAACCATTGGTTAGAATTTATTGACAAATAAAAAGAGAGAGGTATCACATAATCGAAATACATCCAATAAAATAGTCACAGACAGGTGACTGAGAATCAAGACTCAACCGTGACAATAAAAATTATATGTACAGTGTATTACAAAGCACATACAGTTATAAAATATGACTTTTTGGTACAAATTAAAAAAGGACACTAAGACATGTAAACAATTGTGTAATAGGGGGAACAATGACAGACAC
The DNA here is from genome assembly GCF_964204655.1 of Triturus cristatus. Lineage (NCBI taxonomy): Eukaryota > Metazoa > Chordata > Amphibia > Caudata > Salamandridae > Triturus > Triturus cristatus. Next base: position 1,123,168,879 of record NC_140590.1, on the reverse strand, counting down.
CAAAATTATGTCTTGGATGTGTGAATTTGTAGTTACAGTAAACAGAGATAGTCTGGTGAAGATGCACCCTAGTTACTTGGAGTTCTGTTCCGCAACAAATTCCACCCAACAACCTATGCGTCGACGCGTTTCGGTGGTGTGTAGTGATAGAAACCACCTTCCTCAGGACTGACAAATTTAAATCCTCCACGGAATAACTTTAATAATAATCCATCTCTGTCCCAATAAAGATTGTTGACGAGTTGTTTTAAGAATCAGAAGAAGCCTACAGATGACGTGTAGCTTTAATATCTCTGTCCCAATAAAGATTGTTGACGAGTGGTTTTAAGAATCAGAAGAAGCCTACAGATGACGTGTAGCTTTAATCTTTAGCCAATCTGAAGGGGCCTCACTTCATGCACGAGGTCATGTTCATTACTTAGACATTATAAGACGTTTGTTTAAAAAAACGAAAAGATCCCAAGTTTATTTAATTGCGCTTCAGGGATGATGTGATCTCCTATGTGGGGATGCACTAGTGGATAATTTGTTACAATACCAAATCATCCTTTATGCAAGCCGTCCTATTGGGGCAAGAAGGTATTTTTCTAATCCGCCCGGGGTTCAGGGTACGGCTGAGCGGGTCGAAGTACGCGTTTAAACAAACGTCGCAGGGTTCACACCACCTATCCTATAATTTTCTATTCCAGTGCAAAGAGAAAAATCTTTTTTACTAAATGGTTATTGGTGCTCTATCTCTTTGGACTTGACTGAGCCCCTCTCCTTGTTTTGCAAGGTATATAGTACAACCGACTAGAAATGACAGCCATAATAACCAACATTAACTAAATCAATAATAAAATACTTGAGGCCAAACAGATTAGAAAATGTGAGAATATGTTGGTAATGGCAAACAAGGACCTTAAAGTACTTCACTCAACAATAAACTCCCTCCACAGAGACCTTTCGGTATTATAGATAGGAATCACAGAGGGAACCTGCAGACCTTCGGCATTCCTGAACAGGCTGAAGAAACAGCTGATTCCTGAATTTCCTATTTGGAAAAACGGATACCGTAAGTCACTGGGCTATCCTTCAACAAAGATTTTAACTGGAGCATGAACATTCAGTTCCTTCAGTTAAACCTACAAACAAATATGTCACAAGACAGATTGTGTGCAGGCCCCTGCACTTCCAACACATGGAACTGGCCTTCAATTATATGTATAAAAATAACCATATTCTTTGGAATGGTCAGAATATCTAAATCTCACAGTATCGCCCAAAATCATCAGTGGAAATGATGAAGGGCTTATTGGCTTTTCACCCTAGACTCAAAAGCTTGACTCTCCAATTCTCCTTTGCTGGCCCTGCAAAATGTAGAGATTTTGCAGATGGGGAACATCATATCTTTGTTGACTGCAAAGATCTCTCAACCTTTTTAGATGGAAGAGATTAACAATGAATGGAAAGTCAACATAACAGCAAAACCAAGAGGAAATACCGAACATTTGTTAGCCAGCTTTCTGGTTTCGGTTACCCAGTCCTGCAATATATTTTTTCTTCCAGGTAGATGCAAATAAGTTGACATTATTGTCTAAATAGTATTTATACTTATAAGCATAGCTCGGAACCTTGAACCTCATGTTTGAATTTACTATGTGCGGAGTTCACCATATTGTGTTATTATTCACTGAAGATTATGTTATATGTTACTATGGAGAGTAACCTCTGTTATGTTTCAAAACTCACATACATTTCAGTCCAATGATGCCTATAGAAAACTGTGGTCCTAATCATTATTATTAGTTATATATAATATAAGTTAAAAATGTCATATCGATGGTTAGGCTTGAACAGAAGTCTTCTATTTAGTACACAGTAGCTACCACAGCAGCACTTGCACCTTCACATAGTTATTTGCGGAAAACCCGGCTACCTGTCTTGACTTATGCATGATGCGAAGCTTTCTATTGTTTGCAATGCATTCAGACCTACCTGTTGTAAAACCTTAAAATAAGTTTACGAAAGGTTTGTATCTGTTTTGAAAGCTATATCTACAGCTCTGCCACTGCTGGGATGACGCTTCTCCGGCGTCTCTCCCAATATCTCTGTTGGGAATTGGGTGGGTGGGGAGATGGCACAGGGGATCTGGGGTGGGTTTATTGGGTTGGATTTCCCTTTTCTATTTCTTGTAATATATGCTCTTTATTTGCTATGCGGTCTTTTATTCGCTACAATTACCCTCAACCTCTGCAAACCAAAAAACATGGTTTCTCCTTTACCACAATCTCAACAGATTGTTTGTAACCTAACTAAAACACAAAGATACAGGGTACACTCATACCCATCAATTGAAGTAGTGCATACAATCCTCCTCCTGAAATTGTGCCTTCTCTTAGAACAATATAGGCGTATCATAGAGCTTTTCACCTAGGTAACCGAGCTACCACAGATCAACCAATTACTCTCCCAAACTACCAAAACCTCCTCTCACTGACAACATAAATGTGGCACCACTGAATATTAAGGACCTAAACCATCCTGTTGAATGCCAGAAGGTTGCAGACTATGGATTCAAAGTCAAGGCAGACATAATCATGTTTCTGAAAACTAAAATAGGCCCAAAGGAGGCAGCCACATTTAAAAACAATTAGTCAAGTAACATAATATGCTCTCTGCAGTAAACAAATCAAATGAAGTGATGACCCCGATCTCGGAAAATTCAGATTTGGAGATAGACTTCAACTTTTTTGACATAGAGAGCAAATGGATAATCACAAAACTTTGCAAAAACAACAAATATATACATGCAATAAACTTATACATCCAAACTCAGAAGAACCCATATTCTGGAACTCCCTTTCTGATGAATTAGGTAAAAATTCCTGGTGGCAAGTTAACATTAGTGAGCAGCAACTTCAATCTTTCTCTTGACTTGATTCTTGACAGACAATCCACAAACTAATAACATCTCCCAAAGTCTCACAAAGCTGTACTAAAATTATGTTCTAAATAGAATTTATGCGATTGTTGTACACTCCAACATCCAGACACAAGAGACTACAATTGATTATCGCCTCAATTTGGACTCATACACCCATCTCATTGATCAAACTAATATTCTCCCTAGGCTCATCTGAGATCATTCACGTATAACTACGACCCTCATAGGTAAGAACCCCAAACCAAAGTGTAAAATATGACACTTTAGCAAGAGACTCTTAAGAATGACGTTAACAGAGAAAATGTAGAATAAACTATGCTTAATTACATCAATTATAATAAATCTTCTGAAGTTTCATTCCCCTTATTTTCGGTCGCACTTAACGCTAACAGAATTGGAATAAGAAATTGTAAAGTTCGAGATGCATCATCTAGATAATTCCACTCTCAATCAATTTACAAATAAATTATGAAGAGGATAAAAATTAAAACACCCAATTCAGTGCAGAGGAAATAACCATGGCCATAAAATCTCTTAAGTTGAACAAAGGTGAGGACCCAGATGTTTATACTGCAACTGACTTTGAAGCATTTTCCAACACTCACCCCTATGTTAGTAGATTTATTCAATGGTTTTGCAGATCATGGTTCTTTTTCCTGGAACCACAGGCAAAGCCATAATAGTAGTCCTCCTAAAAGTAGGTAAAGATCCACTGCTAAAAAAAAACTTCAGGCCAATTAATCTTGATGAGAAGATTCATGCTGAAATACTGGCCAAAGATTTGAACCTTACTTACCTCATCTAATAGGCCACTCACAAGTAGGATTTGTGAGAAATTGCATGTCTAATGACAAGACATGGCTGTTGTGCCATGTTCTAGAAAGCATGAAAATGGCAGTAACTCTAGATGCTGAGAAGGCCATTGATAATATTTAATGGAATTTTCTCAAAAACACTCTGACTAATTTAACCTGGGAGTTCGTTCTTAGAATGGTTATGGCTCTACACAGTAATTCCAGTGCTAGAGTAAGGACAGGCTGGCTCATCTCTACCTTCCTTAAACTTGAGAAAGGTACAAGGCAAGGGTACCACTCTCCCCCTCTCTTTTCATCATGGCAATGGAACCTTTAATCTAAAACATCCAATCCAATGCCCTAATTTACAATATTGATTTTGATACCACTACTGCAGTAGTGTCAACATATGCAGATGACATTTTGATTGTAACCGAAAAAGCCTGATCATCTAGAAAAGCCCTCATAAACACAATCAACATTTATGCTTCAGTACCAGGCTACAAACTGAATAGAGAGAAATCAGAGGTCAAAGTTCTCAATGCGCTATACTCTAAGGACATTCTAGAAAAGTTGGGTTTAGTTTGGCAAGCACAGCACCTGAAGAACGTGGGCATAGATTTGGATCAGATATAACAGATAACCATTTAATACGATGAAAAAATCACACTAAAGAAATCAGAACGTTTACTGGACAGCTGGAATCCTAAATTGATCACCTGGAGGGGTTGTATCAATATAATCAAGATGAGGGTAACACATATAGTCAACAATTTGTTCAGTATGCTTCCCCTCACTCTATCAGAATATTTCCACCACAAATTGGACAAACTCCTAGGAAACTTTGTTTGGCAAAACAAATATCTTAGGATTTCAATATAAACTGTATCTTCCAACCAATTTAGGTGGAGTGAATCTGACAAACTTCAGAGATTACCAAACCCTCTTCCTGACCAAACAGAGATCTTTGTGGTTCTCACCATTGTTGAATCATAATCCAACCTGGCTACTTGTCGATTTAGCAATCTTAGAAGGGATTAATCTTATTATGCTAATATCTACTAAAATGAATTACTCACAACCCTCCAAATACATTTTCAAAAATACTAAACAGGTAATGCTAAGGATAGACATTTTTTTAGAAATCCCAATAACATCTTCCAGCTTAATCTCAATATAAATATATCCAAAACCTGTAACCTGAAAGCCTTTCCTTTATACTCAAAATCCTGGACCCACAAAGACATCCTTGTTCTCAAACAACTTTGCACACAGAATTGACCCCTCACTTTCAATGATCTCCAAATCCAAATAAGCTAGAAAATATGGACTTCTGTGTCTTTCTCAAACTCAAAGACTGTATATCCGAAGTCAAATTTACCTATAAAGACCTGACTCTACCCACCCTGATAAGCTAGCTTACCAAATCAGAACACCAAGGGGCATATGTACAAGTCCCTATCACCACCACAACGTCAACTATAGTGACGTTGTGGTGGCAATAGGGGCTGCGCCTTATGTACAAGGCAGAGTTAAGCCACTTAACGTGGCTTTACGCTACCATGTACATAACTCCCCCTTTCATGCTAGGGTTATCGTGAATGGGGTGGACAGTGGGTGTTGCGGTGGGAGTTCCACCGTAACACCCATTCATTTTGATGATGCCCCCTATGTACAAGGGTGGCGTACATAGGAGGCAGCGCCAAAATAAAGATCAGGTTAAAACAGATCTTAAGATGGCAAACCGAGGAGAAATGCATTATTTCTCCTTGTTTTTGCTTTTTCTATGTGTGCTGTCTTGTGCAGCACACATGGAACACGCAAAATGTCTTTCTTTGTTTATGTATAGGAAGGTGTCCCTTCCTGTACATAAACAAACTTTAAAATAAAATTCCATGTTGTCACTTTTATGTGTGCTGCATGAAGCAGCATGCAAGAAAGTGGCCGAATGGCATTTCTAGGATTGTTTATGTGCAGGAAGAGACACCTTCCTACACATAAAAAATCCTACCCTGCCCGCAGACACCCTTGCACGGGTGCCTGCATTGGCACTAAGTTGCTAAACTTAGTGCCATCGCGGGGGGAAATGCAAGACTGCACCACATTCTTGTAAATATGGTGCAGCCTTGCGTTTCAGAAGTGGAGGAGAGAGGCATTTAGCCAGGAAGACTGATGCCCGCCTCCTCCACTTCCTTGTACATATCCCCCAAGTATCCAAATTCTATCAAATTTTCCAACCAAAAACCACACATCTCAATCATGCGTTAAGGCAGAAAAGGATCGAGGCTAATACAATTTTGACTGAGTATGGGATTCTGATATGTAAATCAGTTGTTTCTCACAAAATCACACCTTTATTGTCCCAGTCTAAATATTTCATAGAACATATTCCACAACTTCATGATTGCACAAACTGTCTTTTAATGATGGCCCTATAAACTGGAACTGTAAAAAAGACATGGATCATATGCCACTCTTACTGTTTTTCTTCTGCTCAGTCTCCCCATTCTGGGATACGTTGTTTAAATTTATCTCAATTGTATTTGACTTTCAAACCAAAAAATAATTCATTTCTCTCAATAATGGATTCCCAGATCCACAGGTGTGTTCACCTAATGACAGACTATGACTGGACATTCTCGTAATGGAGATTTGCAAGACTGTGATTAGTAATTGGAAAAACAGCTGTGCTACAAATAGCCTTCATATTTACTGTTTTCTGGAGACTCATGTCTCTAGGTTCTCCTATTCTCCCTGATGTTTGCTGAGATCGGTGATTGTTAAAAAGTATAACATCATAGTGAGGGAACTTATATGGATAAATCGCTTGTTGATTGTGTCAATATAACATATTTTGATTTCCAGACTCTTTGCTCCATTAAGTAGTGTATTTGCATGCAGTAGGAAGGTTTGCATGAGGATACTGATAGACCTTCTACTCATCCCTGATATGTTTTCTTGTATATCTGTTTTGTTAACTCTGATCATTTGTTTTTCACATTGCTGTAACATGGCTTTTTCTTTTTTTTTCCCAATTTGTTTTATAATCCATCAAAGAATTTGAAATGGAAAGATATGTCTTTGAAACATTTTTTTTAAAATATCTAGCATCAAAATCTTCTATTGCTTTAACAGTAAGAACCTTGGGGAAAGTGTTTCCTTATATTAATCAATAAGCAGATCCCAATCCATGTCTTAAAGTATTAAATATAATTTAGGATATATTCATTTATGTTATTCTGGAGCTAAGTGTTAGGGTTCATGCAATGGATGGTTTATGTCCTTGCCAATTAAATACAAAAAGCTCTTTAAATTATGTATTAATTGAATTTCCATTATTCCTAGATGCAACAGTCAGAAGATTTTTTTTTAATGGACAGTTAAATTATATTCTAAATAGAATTGCATTGTATACTTAATTGTTTGTTAGGATTATCAACTGTCATTTTATTGTTATGTTTTACGGACTAATGGCTAAATAAGCTTACTTCAAACAACATTTTCTCACCTACACCTGTTGAGAGAAGATCGTGTTCTGCTCCATGGTTTGTTTAAAAACACCCTAATCCATGTCACAGTCATTTCTTGACTAGATGCCCACAGCAGCATAGCCAATCATTGCTGTAAATTACAGGGAGTTCAAAATACTGCAGTGTCCTCTTGTTTTACATGAATCTTCACAACTGCATCACACTTGCTGAAACACAGCTACAGGCTGCCCACAAAAAGCATTCTCTTTAAAATACTTTGATTTGAACACAAGTCTCTTAGGGCCTGATTTAGATTTTGGCAGACTGATTACTCTATCACAGCAGTGACAGATATCCCGTCTGCCAAAATATAACTCCCATAGGATATTATGGGATTTGTATTTTGACAGATGGGATATCTAAAATCTAAACCAAGCACTAACGGACCATTCACCGAACTAACAGATTAAACTGTTTGCCCTATACAAACTGACCAGAGGCCTTAGACCTACCAACCAGTGCCTACTGATGATCTGTCCAGAGAGATAAAATATGTCAACATCCTAGCTCCTTTGCGTAGAGTTCCCCACCTCTTCATTTGAGGCTAGAACGTGAATATGACAAGTTCAGATGATTTTTAAAGGCATATTATGCAGCCCTGGAATGTGGTTGACTTCATCTTTTGCCTCTAAGATCTACAATATTTGTTCTTAAGCCTCAACTGACCCGACACCTAAGACCAGCTTTGTCTTTCAAGAAAGGCTCCCAAGACTCTTGCTCTTTTAAATGCCTTTGTCATCTTACCTGGATATATTTTATGGTGGGTACTGTTCACCACTGCTGACATTTGAGTGGTTCTCTTCCTTCAGGTTTGGCATATGTGTTATAATGTAATCTGTCAATACCTTCACATATGTCCTTTTCCTGCAAAGTGGTCTGTGCCCAGCATATGGAATTTATTAGCACTCTGCAGAGGGTCGCCTTCACAGTAAATTATATACATGGAATAACGTGTGTAAGGCTGACAACTGTGTCAATGGCGTTTCGATCCTTATCAAGAGGATATCGGATCATCATCATGACTATTAAATAAAATTGCCCGTAAACAATTGCCTCATGCAATGGAGCGGGTTCATCTCTCCCTCATCGTACCCGGCCGGCAATTTTATTTAATAGTCCTGATGATGATCCGATATCCTCTTGATAAGGATCGAAACGCCATCGACACAGTTGTCAGCCTTACACACTTTATTCCATGTATATAATTTACTGTGAAGGCGACCCTCTGTTAATTAGTTGTTTCGCCATTTAAGTATTTACTGACTGAAACAACGACGAAATTGCCTTAGCCTTTTTGTATTCTATTGTCTTTGTGATATGTAAGTTCTTGGATACAGGCTTGTATCCCTCTGTGATTTAACTTACATCCTATGTACTATTGTTCAAATATATTGTATATTAAAAATGCCTTTGTCCGGCTGGATATTGGCTTAAATATAGCACTGATTGAGGCTATATTCATTGTACTAATATCCTCTAATTTCTCAGGGACCACTGTCTCCTGTAACAAATCACTAATTTAGTAGCCTATGACTCTTGGAACGGCTTTAACTCTTTTGCGGGCCAGATGTTAAAAAATATCCGATTCTGGTACTATAGCCTAGTACACTGAAAACATTTCAACTCTATCCAGGGCCGGTTTTGGGGCACTGCAGCCAGGACAGCCGCACCTGGTGCTGAACAAGGGGTGCAGCATATTTAGAAATAAGTTATGAGTTTAAAAGCATGTTCTTCAGAGTTCCTTGTGAGTCCAGCAGTTTTCAGACAACAATAAACCTGTCCGTATAACACTGTTGTTTAATGTTCCTGCTAGGAACAGATGGGAGGTTTTTATTGGCAGTTTTGGCTCATCGTAAAGCCTTGCTGATCCCCAAAATCAGAAGATAGATCATATACATGTGTCTGCTTGTACTGCCAATAGTGGAATTCAGACGGTCCTGGGCAAGCCAAATTTCAGGTGGAGTAAGTCGAAATAAGAATCATAGATACATCTTCTGTGCTGTTGCCCTGCCTTAGCAAACAAAAGGAGATTTCTTCTCAAGGAACTTTACCTGAGTGAAAAAGCAGGCACCTGCCTTGAGGCCTTGGCAATATGTTTCACACAAAAGGAACCCCCACATCCTGGCACGGTGTGGAAGATTTGTACAATCCATCAGGGACGCTCTTCAGCCCCGCACTGGCCCTCAACCTTACCCTCATATAATCCAAAAGCTGATTCTGGATTACTTTTGAAAAATGACCCTCAAAAGAATGCAGACCCTGCCTTGGATGCAGTAATTGAGACCAGAGACCTCCAACCATTTTACCCCCAAAACAGTCTGCTTTAAATTGTCATAAAATTGCAATGCATATGTACAAGCACTTTATAAGTGAAATTGGACCAACAGCAGTAAACGTGGTGCCTGAGGAGATAAAAGGAAGGAAGATTTGGACAACCGATGAGCCAGATGGGTGACATCCTCCACCGGGGCCAGACGCAGAGCTACGGGAAAAAGTAATTATGAGAATAAGCCCCTGAGTCACATGATGGCACATAACATTTGCACTACAACAAACAAAAATCTGTTATAATGTCCCACAACGTCGCAAAGCACAAGCACTTTACAAGAGAACTAGTACGAACGAGGAGAACAGAAAGGAAAGAGGACCTGGAAAATCGAAGAGCCAGATGGGTGACATTTCCCTATGGGGCCGGTCACAGAGTAACGGACAAATGTAAACATGAAAGCAAGCCCGAGTCATATGATGGCATATAACAATTGCACCTTATCAGAACTTTTCATCTTCTCGAACAATGTTGTTACAGAAATCCCTTTGTTATTTATTTGGATTTTTTAAGTTACATCCCTAATATAACAGAGTAATCTATGGACTGTCAACAAAGAGCTGCATGCAAACTGCATGGCATGGCTTAGAAAGTTTATTTTTATCCCAGTCTTTCATTATCCTAATGTTACTAAAATGGTTTTGTTTGTGTAGAAATGCATTCTTGTTAAAAAAGTCAGGCCCGGGGGTGTGGCCTGGCACGAAAGATGGCGGACACACATTGACCAAGTTCCTGACATATCCATAAACATCCAACAATAATCCTGCTCGCCTGGCCCTTTGGGACGAGAGTTCTACCCTCTGCAGCTCCGCAACAATAGTTACTTAAGAATCTGGGAGTGCAGCTCGTCGGAGACACAGCAAGGCGTAGTGCAGCCTGTTTCTGCACTCCCGAGACTGAACGGCAAACGGTGCTGTGGCAGTGGTAGGGACCCAGTTGGATCAGTTGCGGCCAACAAGTAAACTCCCCAGCACTGCGGAGTGGTAGGAGTGGTGCCCGGAATTGTGCTGAGGTCTGGGGGATGCAGTGCAGACTGCTGCAGGAGCCGTTTACTTAGGTCAGGCTTGCGGCTTTCCCCACCCTGGGTCACGGTGGCCTATGCACCAGGAAAAAGACCTGTGCAGCCCCTCGGTGCGCTTAACATTCCTGGCCCATGCCGGCTGCGAGCAGAGATTGTAGCCAGGCCCAACAAGAAGGGAGAAGATGAGCCAAGGCCTCTACTAGTGGGGGGTGTCCAGGTGTGATTCGTGGCCACTGTATACCAGGATCGCCTAGCTGGGGCTTGTCTGCATGGTTGGGGCTGTGTCCCCCCAGGCTTGAGAATACCAGCACATCTGGAGTGCATTGGCCGAGGGGCCTTCCGGCATTTAAGAATCAATGTGGAGAGCAGGGCAGCCCTCAGCAGCTTCCCTCAAACCCCTCCTTCACAGGTCAGAACAACTGGTGGGGCGGCCTGGCCATAAATGACATTGTGAGAAGCTAGCCGTGGCCTAGGGAAGCACTGCCCAACCAGGTGTGTGCCATGGTAGTAGGTCTACATGATTTCCTGCCTCTATCCTCGGCCCTCTCTTCTGGATACTTGCGGCAATGTACTCATCCACATGGTTGATACGGTGCAGTGCTTTGTTAGGGAGTACCGAGCTGCGGTTTGCCCCTAGCTGTGGAAGCGACCAGGCTAGGTCCTGTTGCGGTTTCAGGCTGGGGTGGTCCAAGTAGAACAAACCAAGGACCTGCTGCTGCTACAGACAGCCAGCCATCTATCAGTAAACTTGAACAGCCCTCATGCCCTCACGATGTCTAAGGCTAAACCACCACTGACCTTAGCCAAGCAGAGCACGATAGACCAGTTCACAAATGCAAACTATGGCAGTACAGGCCAAGCAAAATCCTCTGCGGGCTGCCCTTACAATGTCACGTTGCTTGCTGCCATTATTCAATCACAGGAGGCTCTGGAGGCCAAGAATGGGGGGTGGGATCTGATGTGAATTTATTGCTTTAAGATTAGAGGAAGGCAGATGAACGCATCACTGAAGCTGAAACAACAGTGTCTGAGTTCAAGAATTCAGTGGCAACCTTACAACAGAAGGTCACAACATTAACAGCTATGATCAAGGACCTTGCCATATGGGTGGAAGATGCAGAGGGCCGCACTTATGAATTGAGGGGTTCCTGGAAGGATATGAAGGCTCCTCTGGGGAGCAATTCTTGATGCAGCAGCTAAAATTTGTGGTTCCACCAGAGAACCTGTAATCATTCTTCATGGTTGAATTGGCCCACCGGGTCCTGGTGAGGAAGCCTCCTCCCGGTGCACATCCCCGACTGATGATTGTGAAGCTCCTAAACTACTTAGATGGAGATGTGCTCCTGCGTTATTCCCGGAGCCAAGAAGAAGTTGTGGATGAATCTGCCCACATCATGATCTTCCGTGACTATACTAGAATGGTCCAGCAACAGAGACACTCCTTCCTATCTGTTAAATAAAAACAGCAAAACCTCAATATACAATATATGCTGCTATACCCAGCATGGCTGAGAGTAGTGTACAATATCCAGACAACGTGTTTTCTATACTCCACAGGCTGCTGTTTAGTGGATTGTCAAATTTGTGGCGATTAAACATCATACCCCACCCTGAATAGACTCTGATTGGTCACAGAGTGACCGGTATAACTGTTCCAAGGCATCCGCGTCCCAGCTCCACAACAGATCTTTATTGTCCTGGAGGAGTTCACATATGGATCATTTAGGTTACTAAGGGACTGTCTTCCCATGTGAGACTGACACACTGATTGTTATATCCCTTTCCGACTGTTCTACTGCCTTTTTCAATTTGAATCTTTAAGGGTATAGCATGCTTCCTCCTCCTTTACATATTTATATTGCCTATGCATGCAGTGTGCATTGGGTGGGCCAGAGACATTCCTAGGAATCCTTTATACAGGTCATGTTTTTGGGCATTGGGATAGTGGGATCCTTTGGTGGAGTTCCTTCACATTACCTCAGTTGGGGTTTTGTAGGGGCGCATACCGTCTCAGATGCTTCCAGTTTTGTGAAGTATGGGAGAAGGGAGGTGGGGATTGTTTGTTGTATTCATGCTTTGTTGGTTATTGAACAGTTTTAGTCCTGTTGTTCACACCAAATCTGACATGACATGCACTTAGAGGAGATCATTCTTTACCATCTACATACATAACTAGTTGCACATCAGGGGGTACATTGTAAAATGGAATGTGTGGGGGTACTGGATAAAATTAAATGAGGGGCAGACCTCTTGCAAGCAAAACACTTTGGTTCAGACATTCTCCTCTTAAAAAAAAAACATCTTAAGGGAACAAAAACAGTCTGCCTAGCATGTCTTAGCTATACACAGATTGTTCACTCGGGTTTACACAGGGCTCCCGGGGCTAAGCCTTTTTAATCCATCGTAGGGTCCCTTTTGCCACTGAATGGGTGTGGGTAGGTATTTAAGGTCGCTATGTTGCAGTAACGGGAGACAATCATGGGGAACAGCTCACACTATTGAGTGTCTATGCACCCCTCTGTTAGGGGTTGCTTTAACTGAACGCTTCCTCCGCTTAAGGGGTAAGATGCCAGGTGGGCTTTGATTGGTAGGGGGAGTCTGGAATTACATCATTCGACCCGGGGTAGACAGATGACAACCAAAGGGTGGTAGGACATCCAACATAACTCTAGACTGTTCACTCTGGTGACTACTCTGGGATGGGTGGATGGATGGCCTATCACCCTTCTGAGAATATATATAAATACTACTCAACAGTCCATGGGTCCTTTTCTCGCTTGGACTACCTATTTATCCCAACCACATATCTCCACAGTGTGTTATCACCCCATATTCAACACAAGTAGTTCTCAGATCTCTTTCCTGTATCCCTGGAGCTTCATATTGGTGCCACTTGCCCTGGATTTCTATGGCAGATGTCTGAATGGCATCTCCAGAACCTGACTTAAAGGACCACTGTAAAAAATGCAATAACGGAATACCTTACATTCAATACATCAACAACCTCCACAAAGGTAGTTCTGTTGGTGGCACTTAAGCCATCTATTCAAGGGGTGAACATCAGCTTATGCATAGGAGACTATAGGCTTAGAGCACAGGAGTGGGTTGCCCCTGAAACACAAATTGAGAAGTTTAAGAGTGATTGTAGGAAGCCAGGCAATGATGTAGCAAGACTAGAGCTTAATCTTACCCAACAATTATACTACTAACACTTACTAAATAATAGGCAAAGACAGCATGGCAATCCACATAACAACAAAAATAAATAGGCAGATAAGTCCAGTCGCATGCTGCATGGAATGCATCAGGCCGTGAGGACTTTGTTGCCAGAGTCCGTATGGAACCATCGGGGGGTTTGATTTTGGGGCTGGCAGAGGTCTCCCAAAGTTTTGCAGATTATTATAGAGCGCTATATGTTCCAAATGATCATATTCAAATTGAATTAGTCCAGGAAATCTCCAGGGACATCCTGCCATGTACTTTATCTGTAGAGGTGCGTAGATAAATGGATGAGAAACTTACGGGGAAGGAACTGGCAACGACCTTAGCCGAAATTCATACAGGGTGAGCCTCGGGCCCACTGGCTTCCCATGCGAGTTCTTGAAGTTCTTAGGCCATCTTGGAAGTACCCTACTAGAAGTCATAGAGGAGGCATCAGATGATGCCATACTCCCCTAGGACTGGTGACATGCAGAGTTTGTTATACTCCTGAAGCAACCACCAGATCTACACTTGTCCTACTGCCCAATCTCCCTTCTTAAATTTGAAGTCAAGCTCTTAGTCAAGACTCTGGCCAATAGACTACCAAAATGGATGTCCAATCTCGTAGACCTAGACCAAGCGGGCTTTTTGGCCCAGCGGTCCACACGTCATAACATAAAGTGTGTCTATAAAGCCCTGGCTATGGTTGATAGCCTGACTCTACCAGCGGTAGTGCTTTTAGTAGATATGGACAAAGTGTTTGCTTCTTTCAGCTGGCAATACCGCTTCACTTTACTGCAGAGCATTAATTTTGGCCCATGATTCCTCAACTACGCAAAACTCAATGTTGGTCTGTTATTGCCCTGAATAAGAGAGGAGATCAAAGTGTGGTCCCTGCTGCCTCTCTTTCTGCTAAGCCGTTCAATGATTTTTAAAAGGTTTCAATGCCACAAATGCTCTAAACATTGCAGTGTTATCCCTTTCAATCACCCAGCATGGTTTAAGTGGGTCAATATGGCCCTCAGACAGTTTCTTTGGGGTGAATGCGTAGTGCGTATTGCTCTACAGACCTATGTTCAGTCCACCTTCAACTGGGGCATTGCTGCCCTGGACATTGACTCCTACTATGCTGTGTCCCATCTCCTCCTTATCAATGAATGGTGGTATGCACTATGGGCAGACCCAGCGAAGAAGACAGAGTGCTGGGTGATTTTTAACTCATACACCTCCTTTATGGGGGTCATATCCAGCATGCAACCCAACCGGGGTTCTGACTGTGGAAACTGACACTAAATGGATGGGTTGGTGGACCAGACTGACGTAGATGACACCACTGTGGGTTGAGAACTTCTTGGGCCAAATAACGTAGCAGTAGGATGCTATTGGCATTTCAACTCTAGGAGCTATCATGCAGGGTCTAGTTTTTAAATCCTTACAGAAACTGCAGACAGACTTTCAATTGCATCAACAGCAACTCTATAGATATCTCCAGTTACAGCATGCTCTTACTCCCTACCTACACGATATACATGAACTAATAGAATTCAAACCACTAGAAGACAAACTACTAACTGGGGATTTGGGTAAACAAACAATTAGACAGCTTTACCAGACACTAGTGACGCACAGTACGTCCACACTTCCAACTTTCAGACACACCTGGCAGGAGGACACACCGACACTCAATAATGATGACTGGGCGGAGGCTCTAATGGCACCACGTCGAGCAGTGATACTGTCCAGACTGCGTTTTATCATATTGAAATTCCTTCATAGAGCTTATTTTACTGGATATTGCCTATGGTGCATAGGCACCATCGCCTCGCCGGTCTGTCTAAGATGTGGAATGAGTGAGGGCACCTTCCTCCACATTGTATGGGAACATACAACTCTTGAGAGTTTCTGGCAGGGAGCTGTTGCCTGCCTAGAAGGGGTCCTGTCCTGGGAGATTCCCTTTCACCCAAAGATGACCTTACTCCATAGCACAGAAAGAGTTGAAGGTAATAGATATAAGAGACACTTACTCTTCTCGGGTTTAACTCTAGCTAAACACAACATTGAACAGCTATGGAAGGATGTGTTCCTGCCCATGGTAGATACCTGGAAGCAAGGAATGTGCCAATGTATGAGCACATTCCTTGCTTCCAGGTAGCAGTATATCAAGCTAGGGTTTGCCCATAAAAACACATAAAAATATGGCAGTGATGGGCATGCCACAGGGGCATACTATTGGCATAGGTCCATTTGGAAGACTACTTCCATGACACAGAGCTACTATGATTTGACGGCAGTCCATGAGGTCTCCGGTCCCCTATCAGATCCACACACCCCTATATGGAGACTATGAGAATGTTGTTCTTGATGGGAATGATAGATTTGATTTTGGCAGCATATGTTGGAATTTTTGGGGGAGGGCGAAGGGGTGTTACTGCCCTGCACGTTTGAGGCCATGTTGGCCATCAGGTAATGTCAAAACAAAATATAATAAAATGTGTTGAGAAAAGAAAAGTTAGCCCCAACCAGTGGTATATTTTAAATCCTGAGTTTTGGCTTCTCCAGTCCAAACGCTCTTAAAATATATTGCCTACTAGTATGAGTGACATGATTCTTATACCTTGCAATCCTCATTGTCATATGTAACATTTCCTATATACTGATCAACACACATATGATTCATTGTATCTGTATGTGTGATAAAAAGTACTTTGACACCCTACACTTATATGAGTAGTGGCATAAAAACAATGACATTTGAAGTACTGTCATTTCACCATGTGGAAAACACCGATTAATTCTTGTTGCCAGTGTTTCCCCCACAGTAATTGCTGCTTTCTTTTCTTAACAGGGTGTGCTCCCTCCATACATCCTGTTCCCTTCCCATCCTGCTGACTGACACTTCTCCACCTACAACTCCAGCACTATTTAATTATGTGTCTGCAGTGCAAACAGCAAAATGTATGTTAGAAGGAAGAACATGGTCCAATGTCTGCGTACCATGAAATGCATGTGAGAGAGAGGCTTTTGAGATATGGGGGACATTGTTGGAGGGTGGTAATGAGGGAATCTGGGGAGAAGGACATAATTTGAGGGTGTCAAAAAGACTGTCACACTGGGTGCAAACAGTGCTAAAGCTGGCCTAACCCTATCAGTGGACACATGCTGCAATGCAACTGAAGTGCCAGAATCATGATATGCATTCAACAAAGATTATCTACTACAGCTCACACAAAAGTACTTTGATATGATGGCACCGCTATGCAATTTCTTATGTAATTGAAGCCCATATGTACAAATTGATTTTGCATTTCTTAATGGTCTGAATCAGGATGAGGATTTTGGCTCAGAGGCGGAGAAGGGGAAGGAGAAATATGACCTGCTTTTTTTGCGTTCATGTTTTCATAGGGGAACACCTATTACAATGCAGTCTTTACCACACATGCCAATACAACTCATATTTCTACCACGATCGCCAGTAGACTGTTATAGTTAGGACGTCGTTTCCATAGGACAAGCGTTTTTTCATTTCCCAATAACTTTGGCGCCGATTGACGAATCTTCACAAAACTTTCAAAACATGTGGCCCACTCTGGTCAGCTAATATCCAGAAAGATTTGGAGTGATTCGCCAAGTGGGGGCTGAGAAAAAAAGGGGGTCCCAAAACGTGTTTTCTCCATGTTATTTCCCATAGAAAATTTTAGACATGACTACAGCCTGAACTGCTGAACGGAATTACACCAAATTTGGCAAAAAGGTAGCCCTTTGTTCATAAAGAGACCCCTTTTTTAATGGTGTAAATCCGTTCAGTAGTTCCAGAGAATTTAAAAAAATAGAGGTAAAAAAAATCAATTTCCCATAGGAAACTTTAGACACGGTTACAGCTGAAACTGCTGAACGGAATTACACCAAATTTGGCAAAAAGGTAGTGCTTGGTCCATAAAGTGACCTAATTCTAAATGGTGTAAATCCATTCAGTAGTTTTTGAGATATTAAAGGAAAAATATATTTATATATCTGGGCGGGACCTAACTACACAAGCACGAGCTTGGCTCTAATTGGCTGCCAACACATCAATCCAGGAAGTGTTGCCAGCCATTTTGGTGCAATGCTTTTTAGGTCCCACCTAGCGATGCAGCGCATGCCCTGCCCACTACACAAACACCACTGCACTGCCCTAAACCCTAAAACACTATCCCTGCATGACCCCCTATACTGCATGAACACCACTGCACTGCCCTAAACCCTGAAACACCACCACCAGCACAACCATCTACACTGCCCGAACACCACTGCACTGCCCTAAACCCTGAAAAACCACCCAAAGCACGACCCCCTACACTGCCCGAACACCACTGCACTGCCCTAAACCCTGAAACACCGCCCCCAGCATGACCCCCTACACTGCCTGAACACCACTGCACTGCCCTTAACCCTGAAACACTACCCCAGCAAGACCCCCTACACTGCCTAAACACCACTGAACTGCTCTAAACCCTGAAACACCACTCCCAGGAAGACCTCCTACACTACCCGAACACTACTGCCCTAAACCCTGAAACACCACCCTCAGCAAGACCCCCTACACTGCCCAAACACCACTGCACTGCCCAAAACCCTGAAACACGACCCCCAGCATGACCCCGTACATTGCCCGAACACCACTGCTCTGCCCAAAACCCTGAAACACCAGCCCCAGCATGAACCCTACGCTGCCCGAACACCATTGCTCTGCCCAAAACCCTGAAACACCAGCCCCAGCATGACCCCCTACACTGCCCGAACACCACAGCACTGCCCTAAACCCTGAAACACCAGCCCAGCAACACCCCGTACACTGCCCAAATACCACTGCAATGCCCTAAACCCTGAAAATCTACCCCCACATGACCCCCTACACTGCCCGAACACCACTGCACTGCCCTAAACCCTGAAGCACTAACCCCACCAAGACCCCCTACACTGCCCGAACACCAGTGCACTAAACCCTGAAACACCACCCCCTGCACAACCCCCCACACTGCCTGAACACCACAGCACTGCCCTAAATCCTGAAACACCACCCCCAGCACAAACCTCTACACTGCCCGAACACCACTGCACAGTTCTAAACCCTGAAACACCACCCCAACACGATCCCTAAACTACCCGAACACCACTGCACTGCCCTAAACACTGAAACATTACCCACAGCACAACCACATACACTGCCTGAACACCACTGCACTGCCCTAAACCCTAAAATAGCATACCCACCACGACCCCCTACACTGCCCGAACTCCACTGCACTGCCCTAAACCCTAAAACACCTCCCCAGCATGACCCTCTACACTACCTGGACACCACTGCACTGCCCTAAACCCTAAAACACTACCCCCAGCACAACCCCCTTCACTACCCAAACACCAATGCGCTACCCTACACCCTAAAAAACTACCCCCAGCACGACCCCCTACACTACCCAAACACCACTGCACTACCCTAAATCCTAAAACACTACCCTCAGCAGTACCCCCTACACTACCCGAAAACCATTGCACTACCCTAAACCCTAAAACACTACCCCAAGCAGTACCCCCTACACTACCCAAAGACCACTGCACTACCTTAAACCCTGAACCACTACCCCAGCACGACTACCTACACTATATAAACACCACTGCACTACCCTAAACCCTAAAACACTATCCCCAGCATGACCCCCTACACTACCCAAACACAACTGCACTGCCCTAAACCCTACAACACTCCAGCCAGCACGACTCCCTACACTACCCAAACACCACTGCACTACCCTAAACCCTAAATCTACCCCAGCACAACCCCTATACTACCCAAACACCATTGCACTACCCTATGCCCTAAAACACTACCACCAGCATGACCCCCTACACTATCCAAACACCACTGCTCTACCCTAAACCCTAAAACACTACCCCAGCACAACCCCCTACACTACCCAAACACCACTGCACTACCCTAAACCCTAAAACACAACCCCGCATGACCCTCTACACTACCCAAATACCACTGCACTAACCTGAACCCTAAAACACAACCCCCTACACTACAAAAACACAGCTGCACTACCCTAAACTGTACAACACTACCCCCAGCATGACCCCCTATACTACACAAACACCACTGCTCCACCCTAAACCCTAAAACACTATGCCTATACTACACAAACGTCGCTGTGCTACCCTAAACCCTAAAACACTACCCCCACATGACCCCCTACACTACCCAAACACCACTGCACTACCCAAATCCCTAAAACACTACCCTCAGCAGTACCCCCTACACTACCCAAAAACCATTGCAGTACCCTAAACCCTAAAACACTACCCCAGCAGTACCCCCTACAATACCCAAAGACCACTGCACTACCTTAAACCTTGAACCACTACCCCCAGCACGACTACCTACACTACACAAACACCTCTGCACTACCCTAAACCCTAAAACACTATCCCCAGCATGACCCCCTACACTACCCAAACACCACTGCACTGCCCTAAACCCTACAACACTCCCACCAGCATGACTCCCTACACTACCCAAACACCATTGCACTACCCTAAATCCTAAAACACTACCCTCAGCCGTACCCCCTATACTACCCGAAAACCATTGCACTACCCTAAACCCTAAAACACTACCCCAAGCAGTACCCCCTACACTACCCAAAGACCACTGCACTACCTTAAACCCTGAACCACTACTCCAGCACGACTACCTACACTATATAAACACCACTGCACTACCCTAAACCCTAAAACACTATCCCCAGCATGACCCCCTACACTACCCAAACACCACTGCACTGCCCTAAACCCTACAACACTCCCGCCAGCATGACTCCCTACACTACCCAAACACCACTGCACTACCCTAAACCCTAAATCTACCCCAGCACAACCCCTATACTACCCAAACACCATTGCACTACCCTATACCCTAAAACACTACCACCAGCATGACCCCCTACACTATCCAAACACCACTGCTCTACCCTAAACCCTAAAACGCTACCCCAGCACAACCCCCTACACTACCCAAACACCACTGCACTACCCTAAACCCTAAAACACAACCCCCGCATGACCCTCTACACTACCCAAATACCACTGCACTAACCTGAACCCTAAAACACAACCCCCTACACTACAAAAACACAGCTGCACTACCCTAAACTGTAAAACACTACCCCCAGCATGACCCCCTATACTACACAAACACCACTGCTCCACCCTAAACCCTAAAACACTATGCCTATACTACACAAACGACGCTGTGCTACCCTAAACCCTAAAACACTACCCCCACACGACCCCCTGCACTACCCAAACACCACTGCACTACCCTAAATCCTAAAACACTACCCCAGCAGTACCCCCTACACTACCCAAACACCACTGCACTGCCCTAAACCCTACAACACTCCCACCAGCATGACTCCCTACACTACCCAAACACCACTGCACTACCCTAAATCCTAAAACACTACCACCAGCATGACCCCCTACACTATCCAAACACCACTGCTCTACCCTAAACCCTAAAACACTACCCCAGCACAACCCCCTACACTACCCAAACACCACTGCTCCACCCTAAACCCTAAAACACTATGCCTATGCTACACAAACGTCGCTGTGCTACCCTAAACCCTAAAACACTACCCCCACACGACCCCCTACACTACCCAAACACCACTGCACTACCCTAAATCCTAAAACACTACCCCAGCAGTACCCCATAAACAACCCAAACACCACTGCACTACCCAAATCGCTAAAACACTACCCTCAGCAGTACCCCCTACACTACCCAAAAACCATTGCACTACCCTAAACCCTAAAACACTACCCCAGCAGTACCCCCTACACTACCCAAAGACCACTGCACTACCTTAAACCTTGAACCACTACCCCCAGCACGACTACCTACACTACACAAACACCTCTGCACTACCCTAAACCCTAAAACACTATCCCCAGCATGACCCCCTACACTACCCAAACACCACTGCACTGCCCTAAACCCTAAAACACTACCCCAGCACAACCCCCTACACTACCCAAACACCACTGCACTACCCTAAACCCTAAAACACAACCCCCGCATGACCCTCTACACTACCCAAATACCACTGCACTAACCTGAACCCTAAAACACAACCCCCTACACTACAAAAACACAGCTGCACTACCCTAAACTGTAAAACACTACCCCCAGCATGACCCCCTATACTACACAAACACCACTGCTTCACCCTAAACCCTAAAACACTATGCCTATACTACACAAACGACGCTGTGCTACCCTAAACCCTAAAACACTACCCCACAGGACCCCCTGCACTACCCAAACACCACTGCACTACCCTAAATCCTAAAACACTACCCCAGCAGTACCCCCTACACTACCCAAACACCACTGCACTGCCCTAAACCCTACAACACTCCCACCAGCATGACTCTCTACACTACCCAAACACCACTGCACTACCCTAAATCCTAAAACACTACCACCAGCATGACCCCCTACACTATCCAAACACCACTGCTCTACCCTAAACCCTAAAACACTACCCCAGCACAACCCCCTACACTACCCAAACACCACTGCAATACCTTAAACCCTAAAACACAACCCCGCATGACCCTCTACACTACCCAAATACCACTGCACTAACCTGAACCCTAAAACACAACCCCCTACACTACAAAAACACAGCTGCACTACCCTAAACTGTACAACACTACCCCCAGCATGACCCCCTATACTACACAAACACCATTGCTCCACCCTAAACCATAAAACACTATGCCTATGCTACACAAACGTCGCTGTGCTACCCTAAACCCTAAAACACTACCCCCACACGACCCCCTACACTACCCAAACACCACTGCACTACCCTAAATCCTAAAACACTACCCCAGCAGTACCCCATAAACAACCCAAACACCACTGCACTACCCAAATCCCTAAAACACTACACTCAGCAGTACCCCCTACACTACCCAAAAACCATTGCACTACCCTAAACCCTAAAACACTACCCCAGCAGTACCCCCTACACTACCCAAAGACCACTGCACTAACCTTGAACCACTACCCCCAGCACGACTACCTACACTACACAAACACCTCTGCACTACCCTAAACCCTAAAACACTATCCCCAGCATGACCCCCTACACTACCCAAACACCACTGCACTGCCCTAAACCCTACAACACTCCCACCAGCATGACTCCCTACACTACCCAAACACCATTGCACTACCCTAAATCCTAAAACACTACCCTCAGCCGTACCCCCTATACTACCAGAAAACCATTGCACTACCCTAAACCCTAAAACACTACCCCAAGCAGTACCCCCTACACTACCCAAAGACCACTGCACTACCTTAAACCCTGAACCACTACTCCAGCACGACTACCTACACTATATAAACACCACTGCACTACCCTAAACCCTAAAACACTATCCCCAGCATGACCCCCTACACTACCCAAACACCACTGCACTGCCCTAAACCCTACAACACTCCCGCCAGCATGACTCCCTACACTACCCAAACACCACTGCACTACCCTAAACCCTAAATCTACCCCAGCACAACCCCTATACTACCCAAACACCATTGCACTACCCTATACCCTAAAACACTACCACCAGCATGACCCCCTACACTATCCAAACACCACTGCTCTACCCTAAACCCTAAAACGCTACCCCAGCACAACCCCCTACACTACCCAAACACCACTGCACTACCCTAAACCCTAAAACACAACCCCCGCATGACCCTCTACACTACCCAAATACCACTGCACTAACCTGAACCCTAAAACACAACCCCCTACACTACAAAAACACAGCTGCACTACCCTAAACTGTAAAACACTACCCCCAGCATGACCCCCTATACTACACAAACACCACTGCTCCACCCTAAACCCTAAAACACTATGCCTATACTACACAAACGACGCTGTGCTACCCTAAACCCTAAAACACTACCCCCACACGACCCCCTGCACTACCCAAACACCACTGCACTACCCTAAATCCTAAAACACTACCCCAGCAGTACCCCCTACACTACCCAAACACCACTGCACTGCCCTAAACCCTACAACACTCCCACCAGCATGACTCCCTACACTACCCAAACACCACTGCACTACCCTAAATCCTAAAACACTACCACCAGCATGACCCCCTACACTATCCAAACACCACTGCTCTACCCTAAACCCTAAAACACTACCCCAGCACAACCCCCTACACTACCCAAACACCACTGCTCCACCCTAAACCCTAAAACACTATGCCTATGCTACACAAACGTCGCTGTGCTACCCTAAACCCTAAAACACTACCCCCACACGACCCCCTACACTACCCAAACACCGCTGCACTACCCTAAATCCTAAAACACTACCCCAGCAGTACCCCATAAACAACCCAAACACCACTGCACTACCCAAATCGCTAAAACACTACCCTCAGCAGTACCCCCTACACTACCCAAAAACCATTGCACTACCCTAAACCCTAAAACACTACCCCAGCAGTACCCCCTACACTACCCAAAGACCACTGCACTACCTTAAACCTTGAACCACTACCCCCAGCACGACTACCTACACTACACAAACACCTCTGCACTACCCTAAACCCTAAAACACTATCCCCAGCATGACCCCCTACACTACCCAAACACCACTGCACTGCCCTAAACCCTAAAACACTACCCCAGCACAACCCCCTACACTACCCAAACACCACTGCACTACCCTAAACCCTAAAACACAACCCCCGCATGACCCTCTACACTACCCAAATACCACTGCACTAACCTGAACCCTAAAACACAACCCCCTACACTACAAAAACACAGCTGCACTACCCTAAACTGTAAAACACTACCCCCAGCATGACCCCCTATACTACACAAACACCACTGCTTCACCCTAAACCCTAAAACACTATGCCTATACTACACAAACGACGCTGTGCTACCCTAAACCCTAAAACACTACCCCACACGACCCCCTGCACTACCCAAACACCACTGCACTACCCTAAATCCTAAAACACTACCCCAGCAGTACCTCCTACACTACCCAAACACCACTGCACTGCCCTAAACCCTACAACACTCCCACCAGCATGACTCTCTACACTACCCAAACACCACTGCACTACCCTAAATCCTAAAACACTACCACCAGCATGACCCCCTACACTATCCAAACACCACTGCTCTACCCTAAACCCTAAAACACTACCCCAGCACAACCCCCTACACTACCCAAACACCACTGCACTACCTTAAACCCTAAAACACAACCCCGCATGACCCTCTACACTACCCAAATACCACTGCACTAACCTGAACCCTAAAACACAACCCCCTACACTACAAAAACACAGCTGCACTACCCTAAACTGTACAACACTACCCCCAGCATGACCCCCTATACTACACAAACACCATTGCTCCACCCTAAACCATAAAACACTATGCCTATGCTACACAAACGTCGCTGTGCTACCCTAAACCCTAAAACACTACCCCCACACGACCCCCTACACTACCCAAACACCACTGCACTACCCTAAATCCTAAAACACTACCCCAGCAGTACCCCATAAACAACCCAAACACCACTGCACTACCCAAATCCCTAAAACACTACACTCAGCAGTACCCCCTACACTACCCAAAAACCATTGCACTACCCTAAACCCTAAAACACTACCCCAGCAGTACCCCCTACACTACCCAAAGACCACTGCACTACCTTAAAAATTGAACCACTACCCCCAGCACGACTACCTACACTACACAAACACCTCTGCACTACCCTAAACCCTAAAACACTATCCCCAGCATGACCCCCTACACTACCCAAACACCACTGCACTGCCCTAAACCCTACAACACTCCCACCAGCATGACTCCCTAACTACCCAAACACCACTGCACTACCCTAAATCCTAAAACACTACCCTCAGCAGTACCCCCTACACTACCCGAAAACCATTGCACTACCCTAAACCCTAAAACACTACCCCAAGCAGTACCCCCTACACTACCCAAAGACCACTGCACTACCTTAAACCCTGAACCACTACCCCAGCACGACTACCTACACTATATAAACACCACTGCACTACCCTAAACCATAAAACACTATCCCCAGCATGAACCCCTACACTACCCAAACACCACTGCACTGCCCTAAACCCTACAACACTCCCGCCAGCACGACTCCCTACACTACCCAAACACCACTGCACTACCCTAAACCCTAAATCTACCCCAGCACAACCCCTATACTACCCAAACACCATTGCACTACCCTATACCCTAAAACACTACCACCAGCATGACCCCCTACACTATCCAAACACCACTGCTCTACCCTAAACCCTAAAACACTACCCCAGCACAACCCCCTACACTACCCAAACACCACTGCACTACCCTAAACCCTAAAACACAACCCCCGCATGGCCCTCTACACTACCCAAATACCACTGCACTACCCTAAACCCTAAATCTACCCCCAGCACGACCCCTATACTACCCAAAGACCATTGGACTACCATAAACCCTAAATCTAACCCCAGGATGACCCCTTACACTTTCCAAACACCACTGCACTAACCTAAACCCTAAAACACTACCCCCAGCACGACCCCCTACACTACCCAAACACCACTGCACTAACCCTAAACTCCAAAACACTACCCCCAGCACGAGCCCCTACACTACACAAACACCACTGCACTAACCCTAAACCCTAAAACACTTCCCCCAGAACGACCCCTACACTACACAAACGCCACTGCACTACCCTTATCCCTAAAACACTGTCACCAGCATGACCCCCTACACTACACAAACATCACTGCACTACCCTAAACCCTAAAACACTACCCCCAGCACAACCCCCTACACTACACAAACAACACTGCACTACCCTAAACCCTAAAACACTACCCTCAGCACGACCCCCTACACTACCCAAACACCACTACAGTACCCTAAACCCTAGAAAAGTAACCACCACCCCATTCCCAGTCCCCCTTACCTCTCACTACTCGTGGTTCCTCTCTTCTCGTAGTTCCTGCTTCATGTCGTCTCTGAGGGGCGGTGCACGTCATTATGAGGAAACGGAACAGCCTCTGTTTTTTTACAACGACATGGATCGTCTACATTTTTTTAGAACTCATGGTACATACCTTTACAACAAAATTCGTTATAAAGGCATGCGTGGTAAATGACCATGCGTTCCCGAAAAAATGCGTAGTAATGAGTTTGCGATGTACAACACATGCGCGATAATGCATGTGTTGTAATGGTATCGCGAAGTAACAGATTTGGCACAGAGAACAGAGCATCGTACCTGTTTGTGTTTGCCATCACTATGCAGGAGGTGGTACTGGTCTCAACAACGAACCAATGGGATCATAATTGTGGAGGGCAAGGATCAGCGGCTCACTACGGCATAAATTTCGCCAAAGGACTGCATTATCCAGAGTGCATAGCGAGCACATGCCCAGTGGGGCTGGACTAAATCTTGAATATCACCTGAAAACGTATAAGCTGCTTCTTGCCCCCTCTAAAGCCAGCCAGTGAGAAAGGAATTGACTTGCAAAACGCATATGGCACATACGGCGTACATTGATGTTGCAAAGACTCATTCCTGCCTGCTGCTGCCTTCCGAATAAAAAAGGGTAAACGAAACGTTGCGTGTGGTGTCTTCAACTGGGAGCAGTTTCAATTGGCATATATACATATATATGTATAACTGCGATTACATTATTTTTCTCCATGAAAAGATTGCAGGAATGGAAGGACAGCACACCAGGAAACGGCACAAAACTTTATTGTGCGCTAGCTTATCAAGAACTACGCGTTTCGGCGTTTGCCTTTGTCAAGTAACTTCCTGCACCGCAAAGCGCCATAGAAATACATTTACGTGGTTCATAGACATAAACAAAATACTTTAGTATCACATTTTGTGACAATTGCATCGTAAAGCCTAATAGACTTAAATTCATTCATTTGTTGTCATACAGGCATTACATTAACTTAAATTAAATAAAATAAATTAAAGATGCATGCCGTTTCATATTGCATTTAGACATTGCTTATGCCGATTTAAAGGGGCAGCAGTATCGTGAGCAGTGTTAGTCAAAAATGCTTGTGTACGTCACCATTATTACAGCGCCATATAGATATAGATTCGCAGCATTGATCATGAGCTTGTCTCAGTTAGGACTGAACAACAGACATGTCGATTTACAGCAATTACAATTCAATTGAGTTATGCAAGGTTTTACTGTCATAAAGACCCTAAAATCACCTATTTGCTGACATCCTAACGACTTGCTCAGTGCCAAATTTCTCAAATGGTCATCCGTTCATTGGTGGATCCACAAAGGGATTATGTGAACGAATATGTTCCTCGCTCATGTTATACAATTTATGGCAGGTGCAGGTTGTATCCTTTACTAAGTGCTAGGTATGAGGGGAGTGATGGGACAGTGATGTGTGTTTATATAAAATTTATAAGTGTGTGTGCGAAAGAGTAGTGGCTGCGGCTGCCACAGACGGCATCAACGTCGCAGGCAAGGGGACTGCTCTGGCAGCGAATATATATATATATATATATATATATATATATATATATATATATATATATATATATATATATATATATATATATTACCTACTGGTGGTCGCCATTAGGTAGTTATAGTTAGGACCTATTATCCATAGGAAATCCGCAACATTCTATTTGGAATAACATTAGCGCCGGTTGACGAATCTTCACGATATTTACACAACTGGTGGGGCGCTCCAGTCCACTCCTATCCTACAAGTCTCGGGGTGATTCGTCAAGCGGGGGCTGAGAAAAAAGGGAGGTCCAAAAACGTGTTTTCCCCATGCAATTTTCCATAGGAACCGTTAATCGCAGCTGCAGCCCGAACTGCTGTACTGAATTACACAAAATTTGGTAAAGAGGTAGCCCTTGGTTCACAATCATGCCTTTTGGTTAAATGGTGTAAATCTGTTCAGTAGTTTATGAGAAAATCAAAAGTAAAATCATAGATATATCTGGGCGGAGCCTAACCACACATCTCATCGTGGGATATGATTGGCTGTCAGAACTTCATCCAAGAAGTGTTGGCAGCCATCTTGGGACCAATATACATGATAGCACCTCATGCATTGCAGTTAATAGAAAGGTTTTAAAACTTTAGGTACATTATAAATCATTTGCTGATGGTACCGTACTCATTTTAGGAATTGTGGTGTGTTCTAAGGTGATTTTACGATGTGAAAAAAGCCTTCTGCTGGGATATCATGAATCATGTTTTAGAGAAAACTATTTTCTCATGCTTTTACAACAGAGGTTTGGAAGGTGATCTATAAGCTGAGAGCATATTTTCTGTAAATTCACATTATCTTTCTCAGTCATGTGAGAACAAATTGTGACATTCTCAGTAAAACATGTACATCCAAGAAGGCAGAGACTGTCAGTTGATTCCTTTGTGTTCTACTGCAGCTTCCCAAAGTGTTCTAAAGAACAACTAGAGCGCTAACAGTCCTACTTATGACAAACGTATGACACACCTGAAGCCATCTTGATTGGAATAAAGTGGTAACTCTTAAAACATTTAATTTAAAAAGGAACAAAATGAGGGGGTTCATTTTGCCATAGAAAGTATGATTAGTGCTGCAGAAAGAAAAAAATAGGGCACATTTTGAGTGACTTCTCAAATCCACTTCTATTTCATTAAAAGATTCTGACATGCAGACTGAAACATGCACTTCCAATTCCAGCAGCAGACTTCCCTTGTGAGCAGTAGCTTTACTACAGTGATCTAATGAGCAACTAGAGTGCTAACATTCTGAATTTATGGCAAATGTGTGACACATCAGAATGCCTTCTTGATGGAATCAAATTAAAAATCTGAAAGTATTTCCTACTGAGGAGACTGTAGTAAATGAGGAAATTAGGAAACTTCATAACAAATAAGTCTCCCAAGATGGCCACCAGAGACAAAAGAGCCCAAATGTACCACAAATATCACCCAGATGTAGCCGAAGTATAGCCTAATGACAGAATGTCCCAGAGTGTTCTAAAGAACAACAAGAGCGCTTACAGTCTAACTTATGACTAAAGTATGGCACACCTAAAGCCATCTTGATTGGAATAAAGTGGTAACACTTAAAACATTTAATTTGCAAAGGAACAAAATTAGGGGGTTAATTTTGCCATATAAAT
This sequence comes from Triturus cristatus, assembly GCF_964204655.1. Classification (NCBI taxonomy): domain Eukaryota; kingdom Metazoa; phylum Chordata; class Amphibia; order Caudata; family Salamandridae; genus Triturus; species Triturus cristatus. The sequence continues at coordinate 1,123,138,753 of NC_140590.1, read as the reverse complement.
TATGATTAGTGCTGTAGAAAGAAAAATTAGGGCACATTTGACTTCTCAAATCCTCTTCTATTTCATAAAAAAATTCTGACATGCAGACTGAAACATGCACTTTGAATACCAGCAGCAGACTTCCCTGGTGAGCAGTAGCTTTACTACAGTGATCTAATGAACAACTAGAGTGCTAACATTCAGAATTTATGCCAAATGTATGACACATCTGAATGCCTTCTTGATGGAACCAATGTAAACAAGCATTGAAAACACAATAGGTCTCGCCCTCGTTTAAGTTAAAGCAATTCTTTTTGTAATTAGGTGGCTTTTTAGCTTTGCTTTTATTAGTGTTTTTCAAACTTTCATGTACATAACAAGCATATGTATGCATATATCTATATGTATATGTCTGCATGCATTTATATTTGTATTTATTTAGATATGCAGATTATATATATGTTTATATATGTATGTGTATATATATATACACATACATATATATAAATGCATATGCATATATATTCATATATATATGTGCATATGTGTGTGTGTAGAGAGAGGTAGAGGGGTCGAAGTGTAGAGGTAGAGGTGTAGAGGTAGAGAAGTAGAGGTTGAGAGGTAGAGGTAGAGCGGTAGAGAGTAGTAGAAAGAGAGGTAGAGAGAGGTAGAGAGGTAGAGAGTAGAGGATGAGTAATAGAGAGTAGAGAATGGGTAGAAGAGAGTAGTAGAGAGTAGTAGAGAGAGTAGCAGAGAGTAGTAAAGAGTGAGTCGTAGAGAGTAAGTAGTAGAGAGTAGTAGAGAGTGAGTAGTAGAGAGTAGAAGAGAGTGGGTAGTAGAGAGTGAGTAGTAGAGAGTAGTAGAGAGTGAGTAGTAGAGAGTGAGTAGTAGAGAGTAGTAGAGAGTGAGTAGTAGAGAGTAAGTAGCAGAGAGAGAGTAGAAATTATGTAATTATGCATCATGCTTGTGCACATGATTCACTATCTTGATGGAGGCCTAGATGTCAGCTGGGGCATGCAGACTTTAAACTGGATTGGAGTCAAGAATTATACCTGTAGCATTTCTGAGGAATGTTATATTTATTGCCAAATGATTTTGAGATGAAAGGGCCTAGGCTAAATTGGTGACCATGGTCTTGCAGGTAGGGATGAGTCATTTGATGTGATGTATAAGTAGGCAACACATCTAAAATGATTAGTGCACAGAGAAAATCCTAAGCAAGGGAATTGGGAGTTTATTCACTGTAAGGTAATTATTGTGTTCCTACTTGGTCTGAAGCCTGATTGTAAATGACTTAGACTGAATGGCCATTGGCTCCATAATACGGTTTTTGATTTTTTTAACCAGCCAATATACTATTAGGTCAGTTAATCAAATACAGAATCAATGTGGGTCACTCTTTGACCTACCTCATCGACATTTTTTAGGTAGGTCACTAATTGTGACCCACTATGATAGGCCATAATAATAGAGATGGTGATGTACTGGGTCAGCAAACCATGATGTTTTTTCAAATGCAGACTTTTTTTCCTAAACGAAAATGAGATGCATAAGGTACATCTTGTTAGGGTTGCATCGTAGGAGTACGCATCCTACTGTCATATATTTTATATACTTGCCTGTATTTAATGTTTTACCATGATGGTAGAAATCTACCATCCTTTTACTCCGTTACTCGCGCTTGCTCTGCCCCCTGTTTCTCTGTCGTGACTGTGCTTCTGCCCTCGTATTGTCAGTAGTTGCCCTCGTATTGTTATTATTTGTATTTCGCCTTTTATTCTTTTTTATACTGTTGTACTGTTATTGTGTCCTTTTTTACCTTCTGTATCCTCCGCCCGCTCAACCCTCTCGCTTTTCCCGCTGCTTAGCCCCATGTGGCCCCGCCCCCCCTTCTTGCCCATTTGCCACCCCTCTCCTGCCTCTGAGCTGCTCTTCCCTCCCACCTCCCTTTATATTGTGGCTGCTGCGCGGTGAGGAGAGCGACCCTTTACCCTTTACAGGCAGGTCACTCCCCATGCCGGACAGCACCACCTGTGCCGAAGACGTGCATAAGGCAAGCCCATCTGCGCCTGTCCGTGCATGGACCGCGCCCTGCGCTAGACCCCCTGGCCCCCGCAAACGACACACTGAACGCCACCACTACACCGCCAGCACCCTCCACGGACTCAACACCAGACGACCGCACACCTGCTTCCTGGCCGCCCCGAAGCACATCAAACGACCCTTCTCCTGCTGGAGCTGCAGCTTCACCAGCCTCCGAGCTGCCAAACCGCCCACTGCAACAGGACGCGACTACCTCAGATACATACTACTGAACACCCGCTCCGCATGCAAACACACCGCCGAACTCTGGGACCTGCTTGACACATCCTCCCCGGACGTCGCCTTCCTGACAGAGACCTGGATGAATGCCTCCTCGGCACCCGACATCGCTATAGCTATCCTGGACGGCTACAAGATCACCCACAGGGACCGCACCAAAGGAGTAGGAGGTGGAATCGCCATCGTCCATAAGAACACCCTCAGGGTCCCGACCAGCAGTGACAACCGAACACCTGCACCGCCGAACACCTGCACTTCCAGATCCACACTGATCCCAACACCACCCTCAGAGGAACTCTCGTCTACAGACCTCCCCGGACCCCGGCCTCACTTCAGCGACTCCATTGCCGACTTCGTCAGCACGCACACCCTTGCCTTCAGAGACTACATCCTCCTCGGAGACCTGAAATTCCACCTTGAGAACAACGCCACCAACTCCACCACCTTAATTGACAACCTCACCAACCTCGGTCTCAGACAGCTCATCACAGCACCCACCTACTCCGCTGGCCACATGCTTGACCCCATCTTCTCCGCAAGTACCCACATCACCTTCAGCCACACCACTGAACTCCACTGGACTGACCATTGCTGCATCCACTTCACCTTCCGGAAACCCACCACGCACCACCGCACTCAACAGATCCCCCTCCGCAGCTGGAGCACAATTACCGAAGACCAGTTAAACACCAACCACGTTAACCCCCTGCCCACCTGGACCAACATAAATGACGACGACACCATCAAAATCATGAACACCATCCACACTGGCTCTCCATCAGACCCATGCCCGCACCACATCTTCAACAAAGCTAGCGCCACCATCGCACCCCATCTCCTCAAGGCCATCAACATCTCCTTCGAGACCCCTGACCTTACCGGAGAGCTGGAAGCACGCCGAGATCAACGCCTTACTCAAGAAACCCCAGGCGGTTCCAAGGGACCTCAAGAACATCCGGCCCATCTCCCTGCTCCTGTTCCCGGCGAAGGTCATCGAGAAAACCGTCAACAGACAGCTGACCCACTACCTTGAGGAGAAAAACATCCTGGACCCCTCCCAGTCCGGGTTCAGCAGCAACCACAGTACCGAAACTGCCCTCATCGCCGCCACTTATGACATCAGGGCCCTGCTGGACAACGGCGAAACCACGGCTCTCATCCTCCTGGACCTATCAGCCACCTTCGACACTTTCTGCCACCTCATCCTACGCACACGCCTCCACAACACAGGGATCCGAGACAAGGCTCTAGAATGGACCACCTCCTTCCTCTCCGGCAGAACCCAGAGTGTCCGCCTCCTTCCTTTCCGTTCCAAAGCATCCAAGATCATCTGCGGCATACCCCAAGGGTCATCCCTCAGCCCAACATTGTTCAACTTGTACATGGCACCGCTCGCCCATGTCGCCTGACTGCACGACCTCAACATCATCTCTTATGCCGACGACACCCAGCTGATCCTCTCCCTCACCAAGGTCCCCCTCACAGCCAAAACCAACCTCCACAAAGGAATGAAAGCCGTCGCCGAGTGGATGAAGAACAGCCGTCTGAAGCTGAACTCGGACAAAATGGAGATTCTCATCCTCGGCCCCACCCCCTCAGCCTGGGATGACTCCTGGTGGCCAACTGCACTGGGAGCACCACCAACACCCACAAAACATGCACGCACGTAACCTGGGGTTTATCCTCGACTCAACACTCTCAATGGCCAAGCAAGTCAACACCGTCTCATCATCCTGCTTCAAAACCCTCCGCAGGTTCCGCAAGATCTACAGTTGGATCCCCACCAAAACAAGAAGAACGGTCACCCAGGTCCTCATCAGCAGCAGGCTGAACTACGGAAACGCCCTCTATGCAGGAGCCTCGGCCAAACTCCTGAAACGACTATAACGCATACAGAACGCCTCTGCAAACCATATCCTCGACATCCCTCGCCACATCACACCTCTTCTGAGAGACCTGCACTGGCTTCCCATCAACAAGAGGATCACCTTCAAGCTCCTCACCCACGCACACAAGGCACTCCACAATACCGGACCAGCATACCTCAACAAATGACTCACTTTCTACACCCCAAACTGCCAGCTCCGCTCCGCTGACCTCGCCCTCACCACAATCCCCTGCATCCGAAGAGCGACAACCAGTGGCAGATCCTTCTCCCATTTCGCCACCAAGACCTGGTGCACTCTACCCATCGTCCTACGGCAGACCAAGGGCCTACTAACCTTCAGGAGGATACTCAAGACCTGGCTATTCGAGCAGTAGCAACACCCCTCCCCCCAGCACCTTGAGACCCTCACGGGTGAGTAGTGCACTTTACAAATTTCTTGACTGATTGATTGATTGATTGATTGATTGATTAGTGCTTATAATCATTTATATCTGTTACTGTCTAGTTGTTGTTTCAGCACACCTATTTTACACTAAAATGACGCTTGCTCAATAAATGCTTACTGAAAAACTTTCCCACCGTTTATTCTGTGTATCTCTCTAAGACAAAGTGAGCATGAGTGAGTATGGGAAAAGTATCGCACTGCTTCCACATTTTTGAGGGTTCAGGGTTGTCATGTTCGATAGTTGCCAAGAACTATTCTCTCCTTGGTAAGAGAGGTTTCTAGTGGCACTGTGAGCTAGCTGGTACACGGGCTAACATACCCGATGGGGGTGTCTAGAATCAGTCTGGACATCAATCCTACAGTGTATGTTATCTAAATGCACAGATCCTATATATGTTTATAGTAACTACACAACAATGGCCTCAGTAGGCAACCAAAAATAACTACGGTCATTTTAAGATGAGCAGCACCATTACACAGAGGTGACACAGTGGTAACAGTAGATCATTTTGGATCGGAATGTTTGTGACATGGAAGATTTATGAAGCCACACACCTCTCCTCGCTGAGACAGGCCGTATGGATTTACAAGCCCCAGCAGTAAGAGACTCTACACATATGCCGTGGTGGGCATGTAGAGAAGTCACTGCCTTGGTGAGGGATGGTTGACCACCGCATGGAGCTCCTGGTCCTGACCAGAGGCAGGTTTGTTGGAGGCACAATAGAGGGCAGAAAACGGGAGCAGGCATGGTACGTGCTGCACCCAAAAGGCGGCACGGCAGCCCATGTTAATTTTTTGAAGGGGAAAGAGGGAGGAGACCAGGCTAGCAAGGCCTCACCAGGACAGGGAATGTGCAATAAACCACAGGGACATGATGCTGACAGTGTGAGAGGTAGAAGCGGGGACCACTGGTGATGTGGACGCAGTAGTGATTGCAGAAGAAAGTGTGGAGGCAATGTGGGTTGTGCCTAAGAGTAAAGTGGCTAAGGGCCCAAAAAGGAGCATGGAAGTGGGGCAGTATATGTCAGAGGCAGGCAGAGAGATGGAAGGCAGGTAGTAATTGAACTTTGCAACAGAGAAAATAAGGGGACACAGGACAGATGCAGGGGCGGTGATGCTAAAGTTGGGTGGGGGAGAAGGAGTTAAAGGGGGCCGATAGATGGGTTTTCAAAGGTGCGGAGCAATGGCTAAAGAGGCCTCTATTCAGGACTTATGGGTGCAAGGGGGGAATGGAGTATGACACCGGTGCAAAGGAGGAGGGGGCATTTCACAGTAGCCTGGAGGGGAGCGGGCGGGCCATATGGTGAAGTCACAATGGGAGCAGACATTGTAGGAATATGGGGGGTGGCCAGGAGCAGGATCGAGCAGGACTATGGAAATGACTGCTAGGTGGAATAAAGGGTCAGGCAGGCAGGGATTTTAACACCAACATGCCGGACCTTCCTTTTTCTTTGTAGTCACCGGCACACAGTCGTGGGGTGGACTCTGGAGAACTGGGTGTGGCTCATCTACCCTGATGTGAATAGAAGGTAGGGTCTTAGGCTGCTAGCCGTAGGATGGTTGGGGATGGTGCATTCACTGACGTACGAAGGTCTGGGGTGGCCTCAGCAGTTTGTTGGCCCGGATGGATCGGTGCAGTTCCCGGGGTTGAGTAGTGCAGTATGTATAGGCACAACGAAAAGTTACAGTCAGCAGGGTGTAATACAGCCCCCTGGCACAGTCTGGATGGCACAAGGAGACAGCAGCATGCAGGTTACAAGGCAGAGGGCATGCAGGTGGATTAGCATTCTGGACACATGAGTACAGTGAGGAGGTCATGCAGCTGGATTATGACAAAATTAGCTTAGAAGAAGGTGAAGTGGTAGACGACAGTCCTCCTAGGCAGGAGGAAAATAATTGGTGGCAGGGTGGTGCATGTGGGGTGGGGGTAATTAACATAGTTGTAAGTAGTGTTTTTCAGACAACAGATCAGATGGAATGTGGTGCTATGGTGCATGGTGATGGCCCGTCACAAGTGGTTAGGCAGCTGGATCTGGAGCAGGGGCGTACCTTACTGCTCGGTAACATTGATGAAGTTGCAGTGGCAGGGAGGAGCAGAGTAAAAAGAGTGTTGACTGGGGTAGGTGCTGGGGAGACTGGTATAGCGGGAAGTGAGATGACAGAAAGGTTTATATGTTAAAGATGCAGTGGTTTGGAATGAAGGTACAGAAAACAAATGGCAAGAGTGGGGTATTTCAAAACATATCAGACAAACAGGGGAGGCACGAGGAGACAGCACAGGCAAGACAAAGGGGACGGACATTGGATGGGGATTAATTAAAGCAAGGAACTCAAAATAAGGCAATTGATATATATGGTGGTGACAGAGCCTCCGGGCGCCCATCTAATTTTAACAATCAAGGAGAGGATATGGAAGGGGAGTATGTTGAAATGATGAAGATACTAAACATGGAACTCTGAGGTAAAGAGGGTTCCAAGGAGGAAGAATATGAGTTGTCAAAATGGTTGTAAGTGCAGATGACAAATAGGGAACTAGACGGCGGCATTTTTAATTTTCGCAAGAGTATACTGCAATAATTTCATAAAACGGTGTGTGTCACTGTTCAAATATATGGATGTGATCCGAAAGGCAAAAAATAAACTATAGGGGGTGGTCATGGGTGAAATCTAATGAGGAGTTGTAGGCTCAGGATTGCCTGGAAAACCTAGGCAAAGTGGAGTGAAATTGACAATGATCTGTGGCAACAGACAATGGGACCATCCTTGTTCGGTAAAATTATATTTACAGCAAGTGGTTTTCCTTTTGTGTAACATCCCTTTCAACCATGTACCACCCAAGAGGGGGTGGGAGAGACACCACGGAATCAGGAGGCAATCAAGACATTGGATTTTAACAAAGGTTTTTGTACAAGAGGATAGTGCAAATTTCAATATGTGTGCTCGAAGTACGCAGGTAGACACCCCCTGGTACAGTGCCATGGGGCTTGGGCAGCGGACATGGACAGCACAGAGGACAGTGGACAACACAAGCAGGCAACACAGGTTTCCAGCAGGGAAATGAAGCTGGGAGCTTTCAGGAAGGACGAGGTTCACAAGGAAATTTGGGCATGGGCTGATACTCCAATTGATGTGGAAGGTTTGGACTTTTGGGTGAGCAAATGTGACAACAGGGAGACTGCCATGTTGTTACACAGGGGTTTTTGGGAGGGTTTCAGGCTGGCATACGAGGGCCCAAAGATGTGTAAAATGGCCAGAAACCTGAAATCGGCACAAACACATAAGCATTAGGTGAGAGCAAAACTACAAAAGGAGGGAAGAATGATGGCCCCCTTCAAATAATTGCCTATGACAGATTTGATTTTATCACCTATTGGTGTGGTGCCAAAAAAGGATACAGGGCAGTATTGGAGTGTACAACATCTGTCATGGCTGAGAGCGAACTCGGCCAATCATTTTATATCAGAGGAGGCTGCATTGGTCTCTTATTCCTCAGTTGACGGAGCCATGGAATTGGTAGAAAGGGTAGGAAAGGGGGCCTAAATGGCAAAGTGCACTGTCATTGAGTCGGTTTTTTGCCTCTTACCAGTGCACCCGGAAGACTTTCAGTTGTTGGGTATGCAGTTCAAAGGATAATGGTATGTGGATAACGCATTACCCATGGGATTTTCCATATCACACACGTTGTTTGAGCATTTTAGCACATTTCTACGATGGCTTTTGTGTGCCAAACAAGTCACTGAACCATGGTGCATTAACAGGACGATTTTATTTTTGTGGGGATACATGGTTCTGTTGACTGTCAACAGCAGTTGGCAAGTTTAGAAGAGCTCATAGGTGAGTTGGCAATGCAATTGGCCTCAGAGAAGACATTGGGCCTGGTACAGTACTCTCATTCCTATAAATCCAACTGGATTCTAACACTATGGAGGCAAAGACACAGAGGGACAAACAGATGCACATGCAATTACTATTAGATACAATGTTGGCAAAGAATAGTATGACTGTCAAGGAAGTGCAGGTCTTGCCAGAGCATTAAAACAATTTGCATGCAGAGACGTTATGGTAGGTAGGATGTTCTGCTAGAGATTGTTCAGGTCACTCAGGTGTTTTGCAACCACATCACCAAATACGGTTGACAGCTGGCACAAAAGAGGATTTACCCACCTGGCACAGGTCTCTGGAAGAGTTCAATGGCATACACATAGTGGCCTCAAAAGAGTTTGAATGGGAGGTATAGAGTTATTTTGCCACAGTGGGAGCATGAGGTTTGGTTGTTACTGGCAGGGCAAATGGTGTACCAAAGAATGGCCTGAAGGATGAAAACAGGGGGCAGGAACATTGGTTTTCTGGAAAACATGGCAGTGGTTCAAATTGTTAACAACAAACCACCAGAGATGTGATGGTTCTCAAGCTATTGCAGGTTTTTGCTCTGGCTTGTCTGAGAAATGATGTGTTGCTCAGGGCTTAACATGTTCTGGGGCTGGACAAAAACAACGTGGATGCTCTGTCTAGTTCGCAGTGGGAGAGGTTCCATGTGCTGGCCATGGAGTCAGACAAAGTAGAGATACCCATGCTGGTGGACATGTGGAATACAGGTGAACGGATATACTCAAGTTGGTGATAGGGTAGCTGTCAGAATCCACAAGTAGGTATTGCACTCAAGCATAGGAGGAATTAGTTACCAGGGGTGCACAAAATAGATTTGAGTGCTGGAACAGGGAAGAGGATGTGGCACAGTTTATATTATCAATGATTGTCAATGGTCTTTCTTGTGTCACGATTACAGGAAAGTTGGGTGGGAAAGCATTTATGGGCACCCTCCTGTGTGGGTATGCACCATTAGGTAGAGATTTACGGAGGAGGAGGTTAGAAGCTTGGGATAGAGAGAGAGGGGTAGAAGGACCATGGTTAGGAAACCTCGGACAAGATGCCTTTTGGCAAGGTATTGGGAGCACTGCCCAATATCTGCCATGGGAGAGAAGAGATGTTGTTATTTGTAACTCTGATGTCATAGATGTTCTTTGGGCCCTTCAGGGTGTCAGAATTGCAGGGTAGGAAAGAGGTCAAGGGTTTAGAATGGAGAGAAGTGGTCATAAGGAGCCCCAAGAAAGGAATCCTCATGTACCATTCCAATACAGACTAAAGGTCCAGGGGACAGTGGTCTTGTAAGAATTCTAAGTTCCATCATTATGCCTTGTTATCCTGGCCAAATAAATGAAGGCAGCAATGGGGTATGTACAGGGTGTGGCTTTTCAATAGACCAGCAGGACCAGGGTCACCTATTTTCAACTGCTGTGGGTGCTAAGGAAAGCATTAACTAGTGTGGTGGAACGCCCAAAAGATTATGGAACATATTCTTTCAGAATTGAGGTAGCCAGGTAAGCGGCAGGGCAGGGTTAGGGCAGGGATCGGTAAATGCAGCTGAGCAGATGGTCATCGGAGTGCTTTAGAGATTGGTGGAGGGGGAGCAGTGAAATTAGGGTAATGTGGTGGCATCCAACATATTTTGTTTTTTCAGGTGCAGTGCCTGGTCTAGGAGCAGTCGACCTGTCTATTTGGATAGTGGAACATTCTTTCATAAAATGGGCAGAGAGACATGAACTTCAAAAAGGTCAAGGCGTTAAACTTGGGTCCAATGACAGTTTGTTCAAGGTCACGTGGAAGAGGAAATGAGGGATATAATCGTGGGAGTTACTGCATTATTTAAACAAACTGTTGAGGCACCTTAGATATCTGGATGTGTTCATCATTTATTTAGGGGAAAACAACATTATGTTTTCGAAAGGGTTAGCGTTATTGAAAGAAATGAAGAAAGATATGATGGAGATCGAACAACAATTGGCAGGATGTTAGGTGATCTTAACAGATTTATTTCTGAGAAGAGAGTGGAGGAGGGCAGACCGACCTGCCAAAAAATATAAGGCTTGACACAAGGTAAACAGGAATATGAGGTTATTCTGTAGGGACAAGATTTCAGTAGAGGAGAACATCTGGATTTGAGGCATGATGCACAGAAGTTTTAAGAGGAATGGAGTCCATTTGTCTCGCTACGAGATGGAGCTATAGCTATGCCAGGTGAAAGAGGTATTGGTTTGAGCTCTGAACATGTTTAGATGGAATAGTGGATGCTATTTGTAGGGTCAGAAAAGTCAGCGATACCTTAATTGAGTGGTAGTTGGTAGATAAGTTGCCATGGTTATAGATTCAGATTATTGTTGGGCAAATAGAGAAGCAGGAAAATGGGGGCTGTCAATAAAATTACACCTGAAGGAAACATTAAATTAATGTTAAGATGTAGGATATGTTAATAGTTAGATGTTAATAGATGTAGGGAAACTCAATCAATCAATCAAGGTTCTTGTAAAGTGAGACTACTCACCCATAATGGTCTTAAGACTCAAAGTGGTAAGAGAGTAAAAGTCCAACAGTTCAATAACAGGGTAGGAGTTAGACAGTTTGCGAGATGAATAAGTAAAGGAGGGTGCAAAGTTTAGAGGTGGGGTAAGGAGTCGTAGGTAACTGGTTGTATAGTGAGGTCTAGATTTGTGAGGCAAAGGCCAAGGGGCTTTGGTTGTAATGCTTACCTGTTTACAATAAAGCAGCTTTTTCCACACTATTGTGGTCTGTGCTGCTCCCTTTTTACCCAATGTGAATACTAATACTTAGAGTAAATTACTTGTGTTATATGATTGCTTGTTACAACTGGGGGTCACTAGTTGGCAGAGGTAGGTACCTTTGACGAAATAGGAACCCTTGCTTCTAAGTCAGGGAAAGGGGATTACACTACTGGATAACCCCTGCTCCCCCCCTTGGTAGCTTGGCACAAGCAGACAGGCTTATCTCAGAGGCAGTGTGTCAAGCATTTGTGAACTCATACAGTAATACAGTGACAATACTACAGATGGACACAACACAGGTTTTATAAAAATAAGTATTTTTTATATAGACTTATCACTAGACCATAAATGACAAAAATCTACAATATTATAAACAATCAATACTTCATGATGGTAAAACGCAGTCTTTAGCAACAGATAAGCCCAACTGGAGTTATCACGAGTCAAAACAGACCCCCAAAGAACAGTACCTTGGAAAAGCGAGAACAAAGACAGCTCACGGCACTGGGGAGGTGCGGCATCGTTGGCTCATTGTGGTGTCGGATCCTTGCTTCTGGGGAGATGATGCATCGGGACCTGGATGTTTGGGCAGGCAGGAGAGGAGTCCGTTCCTGACCGGAGAGGAGGTGACGTCACGATGGCGCCGAAACCACGGTTCCGTACGATGTCAAGATGTCGATGGATTCTTGACCACCCATGTCGACAATCAGCTCTGCGATTTTGGTGGCTTCGGAGTCGATGCGGAACAGCAGCAGGTGTTGTGCCAGCATCGCAGGTCGGAGCAGCACTCATGGATATGGCAGGCTTACGATTTCGTTCGCTGGTGTTGATTTGGCACGGCGGCCAGCGTCGGATCTACATTGCAAGTTGGAGCAGCGCTCACGGCTTCGGTGCAGAAGATGGCATCGCTCACTGGCGTCGGTGTTGCAAAATTCCTTCTGTAGCAGCTAGAACAGCAAGTTCCAGTTGCAGGCAAACAGAAGGGGTGAAGTCTGGTATCCCTGAGACTTCGGTCAGGAGGCAAGCTCAAATCAACCCCTTGGAGTAATATTCTGCAAGATGATGAAAGTTCTTTAAAAAGTCCTTCTCCTCTCCTTGGCACTAAAGACACCACTGTAGGCCAACCCAGCAACACAGCACACTGGAAAGAGGGCAGTCCAACTCCTACAACTTCATTTGGTGCTTCTCCTTGGCAGAGGTTTGTCTTGTTGTTCCAGAAGTGATCTAAAGTCCTGGGGTCTGGGCCCCAAAATTTACACTAGCAAATCCTTTGTCCTCTGAATGCAGAGGGTCCTGTACCTAGTCCAAATCAGTTCTGGGTGCATTCTGCCAGTGCTCAACTTCTTCCTTTGTCAGTGTGGGCCAGGGCCATCAGACACACCACAGGGGGTAGAGCCAGCATTGTGGACAGCAGGCACAACCTGTCACGATCCGTCCACGGTCCAGTACTCCTCAGGATTCGAGCGATGCCATATGGTATCCACCTCTTGATATCCCCAACTCCTGCACTAAAGGCACGGAGGTATAGAGCGATCAAGTGAGGGAAGGGAAGGAAGGGAACAGCGGGGAGTAGAACCTGTAACGAAAAAATACACAAAGCAATACCTATATCTCTGTAATGCTACTCTCATTCCTTCTCGCTAACCTCAGACCCTTTCTGTGGGCTAACCCTCTGGAAAGACACCGCCTTTCCGCCTATGCCAACATTAGATTCATATCACACATTTTCTCTAGTCATGAAAGCATAGGTATATTCTGAGGATATAGTTTGAACCTGAGCGTTAACAAGCAGTCCACAACATGAGGTAATAGCAGAGGCAAGAGCTTTAAACGTTACTAACTAATACCACCTTCTCTCGTCCGGAAAGAGGGCCCCCTCTATCCGTACCTTTAGAGACTCAACATGACAAAATAATACAGCTAAACTGCTCCCTGTTCTGACCAGAGAGTAAGTTACGACAGTTCGAAAGTCTCGTAGTGAGTCGTACCTCACTTGTGTACAAAGTCTCGCCACCCCACCTTCCTTTCGAAATATTCCTATTTACTGCAGGAAAAAGGGAATCGGGGGAGTGTATAGTGTTTGGCTGCAAAGTACGACTTTATACACCTCTAACACTCACCCCAGCGCTATGGAAACAAGAAAACTAAACACTAGGAATCCTGTTACCCGCTCACTGGCACGGTAACATTAAGCAACTGAGAATCCAGCTGCTCGTTCTTGGGCCCGGGACGGTTCCTTAGGGTCCGACTCGGTTCTCTCCTGTCCGGGAGAATGTTGCACTTATCTGTACTCTGGGAGCCTCCTCCGAACGGCGTCTTCCGTCGACGTAGAACCCGCGGACCTGTCTCCGACTCGCTCGCTTCTTCTCCGCGGCTTCTATCGGATGCAGGCTCCACGCATTCTGTTTCGTCTTCTCCGGAATAACGCAAAGGCGAGGACGCTTCTCCCACTGGCTCGACGACGGACGTGCTTCTTTGAATTACGCACAGCGTCCAAGGGGCGTCTCTTCGGTTTTGTAGGCGTGACTCCTCCCCTCCCGAACCGGGGGCAGGCTAGGACTTGTAGGCAATGCAGGCGCGCGATTCCAGCGCTTGTGCTCTCGGCTTCCTGACAGTAGGTCCCCCTGCCCAGCGCCTCCTAGAACCGGGCTTGTCAGGGTGCCGTTGATAGAAAGACCTAATCCTGGCCAGGTCATGGACGTCACGACACGGCACCGACGAATCCTCTTCCGCAGTGTATCCGGCCCATGAGACCAGGAACCAAAGACTACCACCTCGGAATTTGGCATCCAATATGCGCCGTACCTCGTACTCCTGTCCTTCTGCAGAGATCGCCGGAGGAGCTTTCTTTACCCCCCCTTTTGCCGGCTTCAGGAGATTGCAGTGGAATACTGGGTGTATCCGAAGAGAGCCTGGAAGGCGCAATTTGTAAGCCACCGGGTTAATCCTTTTTATCACTTGATATGGCCCGATATATCTGGGGTGGAAAACACTCCTCAGTTTGAAACGGATATTTTTAGTGGATAACCATACCATGTCTCCTTCCTGATACTGAGGTCCTGCCACACGATGTTTGTCTGCCCATTTTTTGTACGTCAGTTTCGCTTTTCCCAACTGCTTCCGTACTAGCACGTGTCCTTCGCGCAACAACCTCATTCGGTCGTGAACCGATGGTTGATTACTCGCCCCTCTGGGCACGATTATGGGTAGGACGTTGGCGTTGAAGCCGTAATTGGCTGAAAAGGGAGATGTTCCTATGGAACTGTGCGTTGTGTTGTTATAGGACAGTTCGGCCATCCACAGCAAAGAAACCCAAGAGTCCTGTGCCTCCTTAGCATAGCATCTCAGATATTTCTTTAATGTTTGATTAAGTCGTTCCGTTTGCCCGTCTGTCTGCGGGTGGAAGCTTGTGGAAACTGCTGAGTCTATGCGCAGGGAACGGCACCACCCTTTCCAGAAACTGGCGATGAACTGAGGGCCTCTGTCGGACACTATGACACGCGGGACGCCGTGAATCCGCACCACGTGTTGCAACAATAACTGGGCTGTTTGGCTAGCCGTGGGTAAGTTTTTGCACGGGATGAAATGCCCCATCTTGGTCAGGCTATCTACCACCACAAGGATGGCTGAGCACCCTTGATCCACCGGGAGTCCTGTTATAAAATCCACGCTAATGTTCTGCCACGGTGAACGCGGCGTGGGCATGGGACAGAGCAGTCCCCTAGCTGAGGCGCTGTTCGATTTCCCTCGGGCGCAGTCCTCACATCGGGATACCCATTCCGTGACGTCTGAGACCATCAAATCCCACCAAAACGATCTTTTCATCAAAAGGATGGTCTTCTGAACGCCCTGATGTCCTGCTAACAGCGATTTATGGCACCACTCAAAGGCCTTTTTCTGAAGAGACCGTGATGGTACAAACAGACCATTCTGTTGAAAAGGCAGACCCTGCCGGATCAGTCGATCCGGTCTTTGTTCAGCCCATCGGCCCCAGGCCTCGGGGCTCTTGTAGTTTCGTATGTCATCCAGATAATTCTCTGCCTTGATGGTGCAGAGGACCTTGGCCGGAGGTATGATAGCCTCGTCGGGTGCCTCCAATGCCCCTTCTGCGGTCCACACCCTAGATAGCGAATCCGCTTTCCGGTTATCCACCCCCGGTCTGAAGGTGATAACAAAGTTGTACTCCTCAAAAAAGAGCATCCACCTCATCTGTCGGGGAGACAGGTGTCTCGCAGCCTTTAAGTATTGTAAATTCCGATGATCGGAATATACGGTGACCGGAAATCTGGCACCCCACAAATAGGGACGCCACTCCTGAAAAGCCTTCTTAATGGACAACAACTCCTTTTCGGCTATATTATAGTTCTTTTCCGCGGGGAGCAATTTCCTGGATAGGTAGGCTACCGGGTGCAGCTGCCCAGTGTCTTTGTCTCTCTGGGAGAGGATGGCCCCAATGGCCTCATTGGAGGCATCGGCTTCCACTATGAATGGAGTATCGAGCTGAGGGTGACGCAACACCGGAGCCGTAGTAAATGCTCCCTTGAGATACCCGAAAGCCTGGTCTGCTTCGGGGGTCCAAACAAACGGCACTCCTTTTCTGAGAAGCCGGGTAATCGGGAGGGCAATACTGGAAAACCCATGAATGAAGCGCCTATAGTAATTAGCGAAGCCCAGGAAACACTGGACTTCCCTCACATTACCTGGCACTGGCCACTCCTGCACCGCTTGGATTTTCCGTTCTGCCATACACATACCCTCAGGACGTAGTATAACTCCCAAGAACTCGACTTCCGACACCCCAAACTCGCATTTACTCAGCTTGCAAAACAGCCTATGTTTCCTCAAAACCTGTAACACTTGTTTCACGTGTTCCTGATGACAGCTCTTGGCCTCTGAGTAAACCAAGATATCGTCTATGTACACTATAACAGTTCTGTCTATGTACTCTCGCAAGACGTCATTTAGAAAGTACTGGAATGCCGCCGGGGCGTTACACAACCCGAACGGCATCACCAGATACTCAAAAAGCCCATACCGGGTTTTAAACGCCGTCTTCCACTCATCCCCTTTGCGAACGCGCACCAAGTGATAAGCCCCCCTGAGATCCAGTCGGGTATATATCTTGGCCTCACGCACTTGATCCAACAAGACGGGGATGAGTGGCAACGGGTATCTGTTGCAAACGGTGTTCTTGTTCAACATGCGATAATCACAGCAGGCTCTCAATTCCCCATTCGCCTTATTTATGAAAAATAACGGTGACGCCGCCGGGGACCGGGAAGGACGAATAAACCCTATATCTAGGAAGTGATCCAGGTATTCTCTGAGGTGTTTCGTCTCAGGTTCCGAGAGAGCATACACCCGACAGGTGGGCATGCTGGCTCCCTCCACCAGATCTATCTGGCAATCATAAGATCTATGAGGTGGAAGTGATTCGGCCTGAGATTTGCTGAAAACATCAGCGTAAGTAGCGTATTCCCTGGGTAGACTCACTGCTTTTTCTGCTGCTGTAGCGGCGACAAAAGGGCAGGCTAAAGCAGCAGCACCGGAGTCCTTCCCCTGAATGCAAAGTTCGTTACAGAATTCTGACCTGAAGAACACTGTCTTCTTTTTCCAGTCTATAGTTGGGTTATGAAGACAGAACCACGGCATACCCAGGATCACCTCATACTGAGGAGCCTCAATAATGTTTAAGACTACGGTTTCGACGTGTCTCCCTTCTTCCGTTCTGGTTGTTAGGATTAGGTCCTCTGTTTGTTCAATGAGTAAACCTGAAGTAAGCGGCTTTCCGTCTACCGCCAATACTTCTTCTGGGATCTCCCTAGCCACCTTTGTAATACCCAACTGTTCCACCAACCCGGAATGTATGAAATTTCCCGTCGCTCCTGAGTCCAACATGGCTTTCACCTGAGAAAGGCTATGGCCGTTGTCCAACCACATAACCAACTCTATGTGTCTTTCGGTTTGTCCCTGTTGCGTGGTAGCCAAAGAAGGGATTCTCCAGGGTTTGCCCTCCGACGTCTCTGGAGCTTCCGCTGCAGCGGAGCCCCCTTCCGGACTGGTGACTACTGCTATATTTTTTCTATAGCGATTGTTTCCCCCTGGTTTCTTGGGCCTAGCCGGGCATTCTCGAACATAATGTCCTTTCTTCCCGCAATACATACAGAGCCCCTGAGTTCTCCTGCTCTCTCTTTCCGTACGAGACAACGAGGCACGAATGGCACCTACCTCCATGGGTTCTGGTGCCAGGTCGGTACCTGCCGTCTCTTTCTTGCCTTTTTCTCCCCTAAACCTATCCCCACCTCTATCTGATATGCGCCCATCTAACCTTAGAGCCAAGCTGACCAGAGCGGCACATGTACGAGGTTGAGGGTCTATGCGGGCTATGACGTCTTTTAACTCATTACAAAGCCCTTGGTAGAAGAGTGACATCCTTTTTTCTTCAGGCCAATCGGCTTCTGCCACCAGCCGATTGAATGAGGTCAAGTAAGTCACCAATTCATTCCGTCCCTGTCTTAGTTCTAACAACTCCCTGTCTGCACTGAATGTCGTCGTGCGTCTGTCGAAAACTCCTTCCAGAGCGACCCTAAACTCGTCCCAATCGGACAATATCGGATCGTTGTTCCTGACCAATGGCACTGCCCAATTGGCTGCATCTCCCGCCAAATAAGAGATGGCAAACGCCACTCTTGAGTGGTTGTTCGGAAAAGAGGATGGTCTACAGGAAAAATGCATCAAGATCTGCGTTAGAAATACCTGAATTTTCTGGGGGTCTCCTGTATATCGTTCAGGGTTGGCTAATGGTATAGGTGAGGGCACATTCACATGTATAGGATTAGATCCTGTGCTGACATTGAAGGGGTTTCTAGACAACCTGTCTACTTGATCTCTTAATGCGGCGGTTTCTACTCTGGAGGCTGACAGTTCCTGCTGAACTGCTGCTAGTGCCTGCAAAACGTCCTCCATACTGTGGCCCTATATTCACCCCCCGAACCGGGAGGAGTATTAATACGTGGGTGCGTAATTCTGTCACGATCCGTCCACGGTCCAGTACTCCTCAGGATTCGAGCGATGCCATATGGTATCCACCTCTTGATATCCCCAACTCCTGCACTAAAGGCACGGAGGTATAGAGCGATCAAGTGAGGGAAGGGAAGGAAGGGAACAGCGGGGAGTAGAACCTGTAACGAAAAAATACACAAAGCAATACCTATATCTCTGTAATGCTACTCTCATTCCTTCTCGCTAACCTCAGACCCTTTCTGTGGGCTAACCCTCTGGAAAGACACCGCCTTTCCGCCTATGCCAACATTAGATTCATATCACACATTTTCTCTAGTCATGAAAGCATAGGTATATTCTGAGGATATAGTTTGAACCTGAGCGTTAACAAGCAGTCCACAACATGAGGTAATAGCAGAGGCAAGAGCTTTAAACGTTACTAACTAATACCACCTTCTCTCGTCCGGAAAGAGGGCCCCCTCTATCCGTACCTTTAGAGACTCAACATGACAAAATAATACAGCTAAACTGCTCCCTGTTCTGACCAGAGAGTAAGTTACGACAGTTCGAAAGTCTCGTAGTGAGTCGTACCTCACTTGTGTACAAAGTCTCGCCACCCCACCTTCCTTTTGAAATATTCCTATTTACTGCAGGAAAAAGGGAATCGGGGGAGTGTATAGTGTTTGGCTGCAAAGTACGACTTTATACACCTCTAACACTCACCCCAGCGCTATGGAAACAAGAAAACTAAACACTAGGAATCCTGTTACCCGCTCACTGGCACGCTAACATTAAGCAACTGAGAATCCAGCTGCTCGTTCTTGGGCCCGGGACGGTTCCTTAGGGTCCGACTCGGTTCTCTCCTGTCCGGGAGAATGTTGCACTTATCTGTACTCTGGGAGCCTCCTCCGAACGGCGTCTTCCGTCGACGAAGAACCCGCGGACCTGTCTCCGACTCGCTCGCTTCTTCTCCGCGGCTTCTATCGGATGCAGGCTCCACGCATTCTGTTTCGTCTTCTCCGGAATAACGCGAAGGCGAGGACGCTTCTCCCACTGGCTCGACGACGGACGTGCTTCTTTGAATTACGCACAGCGTCCATGGGGCGTCTCTTCGGTTTTGTAGGCGTGACTCCTCCCCTCCCGAACCGGGGGCAGGCTGGGACTTGTAGGCAATGCAGGCGCGCGATTCCAGCGCTTGTGCTCTCGGCTTCCTGACACAACCCTATTCAGGCCCAGGCGCTACTCCTCCAACCACTCTACATGCAGATAGGTCTATTCAGCCCTGTGCTGACTCACCCTGTCTCCTGGAATCCCCAGCCCCTGACACTCGCAAAACCAGACACACAATCCACATGCTAGCAGAGGCAGGCCAGATGGTTAGGTAAGAAAATACCTACTTTCTAAAAGTGGTATTTTCAAATGCAGATTGTTAAAACCAACTTTACTAAAAGATGTATTTTATCATTCTGAGTTCAGGCATACTAAACTCGAATTTCTACCATGTTCCCTGGGTCAGTTAGGATTATAAGGTGTTATAATCAAACTGCCCATTCTGGCCTATGGGGACTGGTAGCCTTGCAATAGTGAAAAACTAAAATGGCTGTAATTCACTATTAGGACATGCCAAACACACCAGGGCATGCCCTACCTTAGACTTCCAAAGCACCCTGCCCTTGAGCCTACCTTAGGGGTGTCTGAAATGAAGAAAAGGGAAGGTTTAGGGACTGGTAAGTGGGTGAACTTACCAAGTCGACATGGCAGTACTAAACTTCACACAGGCTCTGCAATGGCAGGCCTGGGTTACACTTTACAGGCTGCATCTGTGGGTGGCACAACCAGTGCTGCAATCCCACCAGCAACATTTGATTTACAGGCCCTGCACACTCTTGGTGCACTATACTAGGATCTGACAAGTAAATCAAATACGCCAATCATCGATTCACTAATTCAGTACATCAATTTAACATTGGGAGAGCATATACACTTTAGCACTGATCAGCAGTGGTAAAGTGCTCAGAGTCATAAAACCAACAAAAACAGGTCAGAGGGAACACAGGAGGAAGGCAAAAAAGTTCAGGGATGACCGTGCAAAAAGGGCCAAGTCCATGGCTGCTAAAGCAAACTTGATGTATGTGATAATGAGGTGTCATCTAAAAGTGAACCAATGTCTTATGACAGCAAACAAATGATGGACGAAATGCAGAATGCGGACATTCTCCCCAGTCAAAAGATCTGGGTTAAATCCATTGTTCTGTTGCCCACTATGCCACCCTAGTTTGGACCCAGCCATATGCAAATCAATCTTGACCCTGTGCCCCATGGGAACAGTCCAGACAGAACTGCCAGGCCAGGTCCTCCATGGACTGGAAACAAGCATCGTGGGAGCGGTTTCAGGGTATGTCACCCTTCTTCAGCCAGGCTACCTTGAATCCAGTGGCGCACTGAGCAAGGAACCCATGTCAGGCAATAACCATCCCACTTAGGGCGAAAAGTGTTACAGCAAACAAATGATGGACGGAATGCTGACAATGCAAACATTCTCCCCCAGTCAAAAGATCTGGGTTAAAACCATCATTCTTTTGTCCACTACTCCACCCCAGTTTGGACCCAGCCATATGCAAATCAGTCTTGACCCTGTGCCCCATGGGAACAGTCCAGACCGAACAGCCAGGCCAGGTCCTCCCTGGCCTGGAAACAAGCATCGTGGGACCGGTATCAGGGTCTGTCACCCTTCTTCAGCCAGGCTAGCTTGAATCCAGTGGCACAGTGAGCAAGGGACCCACGTCTGGGCAAATCCATCCCACTTAGGGCGAAAAGTGTTACAGCAAACAAATGATGGACGGAATGCTGACAATGCAAACATTCTCCCTCAGTCAAAAGATCTGCGTTAAATCCATCGTTCTTTTGCCTGGGCTGGACTGTACCTATGCGGCACAGGGTGAAGACTGATTTGCATATGGCTGGGTTCAAACTGGAACGGCATGGTGAGCAAAAAAACAATGGATTTAGGCCCAGAACTCTGTACTGTGGTGAATGTATGACATTGTTCTGCATTCTGTCCATCAACTGTTGTTTTTACATTTGTCCCCCGAGTGGGAAGGATATGCCCAGACGTGGGTCCCGTGCTCTCCATTCCACTGGAATCAAGCTATCCTGGCTGAAGAGGGTTGAAACCCCAAAACCGGTCCTAGGATGTTTGTTTCCAGTCCTGGCTTGGCAGTTCGGGCTTGACTGTACCCATGAGGCAATGGGTCAAGACTAATTTGCATATGGCTGGGTTCAAACTGATGAGCAAAACAACAATGGATTTAGGCCCAGATCTCTGTACTGGGGTGAAAGTATGACATTGTTCTGCATTCTGTCCATCAACTGTTTTTTTTGCATTTGTCACCCCAATGTCTTATGACAGCATATGACTGGGTGGAATGTTTATAAGAAACATATCATTTCCAACTTGTCATTCAGACCATTCTGGAAAGACTGTCCAATTACTTATTTCAAATTGTTTCCTTCTTTGAGAGAGCCTTCTGTTTGTTAGCATTCGGATTATTAACAATGATCTTTTTGAGGACAGTAACATGAAGATGGACTGTGCTACTGTGGTGGTCCAACCAGTGAACTTTAAGAATAGAACTTCTGTTCCTCAGAAACCCATAACAATTGATATTTTGCTTCAAATGCGGGGTGGGGTCAACTGTACCTTGTTCAGTTGCCACCACCACCTGACTGTCCACTTGTTCAACTGAATCCCCTAGAAGGCTACAGTGCCTGCCCCTCTGTTAGAATGAAGGAGCTGGAGATTCAGAGCCTACAGATATTTTACCACCACCCAGATTAAACTATCACTGATTCAGCTGCTTGATCCAGGCACTCCTTGTGATCACTACCCGAGAGGTCAGAAAGGGATAAAAAGCCTCTTGACAATCCTCCCATGGTCATCTGCTCCAAGCTGCCAGAACACAGAAACTGGGAAGATTTAAGAAGCTGTGATGTAGATTGTGAGCTCAAAGTCATGGGGGGTCCGGCTTCAGAATGGAGAGGGTGCCCACACCCAGAAGGAGCTTCCTGCAGATCACATTGAGGTGGTATGATAAAGATAGAGGGAGCCAACTTATCGCCGGAGGATGTAGCTTCCTTAAGGCCAGGGCAAGAGGGGTTACTAACATATGCGCCAGGCAGGCTGAATCACTTGTCCCGGTCCATGGTTGCTGCAGCATCATTCAGAGGCAAACCAGTTGTTAAAAAGGCATCCATTGTGCACTGAGTATGGGGTAACCCAGTATCTTTTGCAGATCCTGTAATGCCTATCTCATCTGAAGTGGATGAACCCAATGGAACCCTCACTTTTTTCTGAGAGTTCGGAGAGGGAGCAGAAAATGTAGGTGATTTATCCCCTTTCAAACCCCTGTGGTATTCACCAAGTCATTGCCCCTTTTAACCGGTATTAGGCATCTTTTCTCCAGCTTAGGGGGGGAATTGGCCCGTGCTGGGCATAGTTTCTTTGCTCTTTTGTGTGCATCCTGCCCAAGCTCCTTATAGTGCCTCTGCTGCCTCACTTCCTTAATGCCCAGGTCTTCCACCTCTGTGTGACCTCTATTCTTACCACCCACAATCTAAGTATTCAACGCCCAGCTAAAAATGTTGAAACAGGCTTTCCTATTGCAGAGGTAATGCAGCTGGAAATTCAGCCTTGCAACAATGTTGCCCTGCAGCCTGGAGGCAGAGCCACTCCCCTTATACTTTGGGGAGAGTGCCAACTGGACTTTCTGCACCAGGATGCAGAGCAGTGTTTACATTCCCACTCCTTTGTCGACATGCAAGGTGAAATAGCCAAACAGCAGAGGGCCAATAGCATACCACCACACTCAGGTACGGTATCCGAGAAAAAGCTAATCAGTACCCCGTCACTGCTGGCTCCTGTCCTCATGGCGGCTAAGTCAAGCAAGATCTGCTGAAGACTGAAGGCAGAGGGAGTCTGAGGAACCCCCATTCAGAGGCCGCTGGTAAATCACTAGTAGAGATTTTGGAAACTGGTGATCCAGGGTAGCTTGATGGATAAACTCAAGCTGGCATAGATTAACCAGGCAGGATCTTGAGCACCAGGCCTTAGCAGCAGTCTAACTGGAGGCCACCATCTTTTCTCCCCCATCTATACCATCTTCATTTTTTGATTCGATGTGGGGGGACATCCATCTGCTCTTGGTTACACCGGCTCATTCACCACAAGGCTGCTGACTCTGGAGGCTATCTATCATCTACTCCTGCAACACAGAGAGGACTATCAGAAGGACTTACTAGCTTTGAAGGCCGCATAGTCAAGATTCAGAGTAGTCTAAGCTTCCCAGTCAATTCTTCAGAGGGTAGTGGAAACTATTAGCTCAGAGCTTACCCAGCATGAAAGGCAGATCACCACTTTATCTTCAAGGGTGGAGAACTTTGAAAATCGGCCTCAGAGGAACAATTTGCAGGTGTTAGGGATTCCTGAGGGGGCTGAAGGGGATGATCCCTGAGTTTTCTTTGTTTTTCTGTTCCAAGAAGCCTTCCTTGCACAGAACAATCAGGATATCGATTGTTTGATCCAATGTGCACACCGTTTTCCATTTCCACTTCCCGATTTCCATTTCCACTTCCCAATAAGCCCTCCAGGTATCATCAGGCTATACTGATCTACAATGGCAATTTCATTCTTCAGCAAGAGATCTTCAGGGTAACCACTCCTAAGCAGCAGCATCAACTTGTTTGTTCGATCAGATTTCTGCCACCAGTCATGAGGCACTGGCAGCTCCAGAAGCACATTCCAGCACTACAGAAGCTTAGGGCTTTTGTCTCTTTTAGGGAGCCTGCAACGCTGTGGATTCAGAAGGATGGCCACACCTTTGATTGTTATGATAGTGCAAAGGTCCAGGGAATGCTAACGAAGTGGTAACCAAGGGGCTGAGGACATCCCGTCTTGTTCTGCCCTTTTTTCTTCCTTTCCTTTTTCTTCCTTTTTTTCACTCTCTCTATCTCTCTCTTGTTGGGTCTAAAGGGCTCCTTTGGTATTTACCTTATGGTTTTTTCATGTTGGGGGCAGAGGAGTAAGGGAAGAGGAGGAGGGAGTAAAAGAGGAGAAAGGTTGAGGGAGATGAGAAAGAGAAAGAAAGAGAAGTCTTAGGCTTTAATAGGGAAAGGGATCACCCTTTCTGTGTAGGGAATGTTAAGTACAAGTCCTAGGGCAATCATGGCAGGGCTGTTTTTTTGGATATGTCTTTTTTTGGGGGGATTCTGGCCTTGTTCTGTCTCGTACTTCTCTCTTTCTTGGTTGGCTCTTTTTATCCCTTAAATCTTCTCTTCAAGTGGCTGTCATCTGTAGTTAAATCCTGGGGGTAGGGGCATGGGCCCTCAGTGTAGTGGGCATAGCGCTGGATGGGGCAGGGGTGAAAGCTAGGGTGAGCAAGACCACTTACAGTGGTAAACTTTTATCAGAATATTTTCATATATCTTTTTTTACAAACTGTTAGGTGGAGGAGTAGCTAGTGAATCTTAAGGAAAATGACAGCAGGTAGTATCGGCGTTTGTCGGCATTTGTCCTGTCCAGCAGCTACATATCCTCTCGTATCCTCTCATGGAACATTAATGAGGTTAAATTACTATAAAAACAGAAACTATTATGGGAGGAACTCAATATACTCCAGCCTCAAATCGTCTGTCTACAGGAGATGTATATGTCTCAGATGGAGGGTCTACCATTGAATAGCTTGATTATCAGATGTTATCCCTCACTTTCTACGCTTCCGCTCAGAAGGAGTCACACTCTTAGTTCAGGATAGCGGGAGGGGTTTACTGCAGCAAAAGACGGATCTAGGGGCGGCGTTGGCTGATAGCTACTATTCTGAAGGGTAGTTAACAGCTCGCAATTTGTGTGCTATACGGCCCGAATATAAATGATCTGAAAGTCTTTGGAACTTCATCTCAAGATCCCGCCCTATATCGTCTGTGGTTATTTTAATGTGACGCTATGTCCTAAAAAAGACATGGCATCCCAGCATGTATCCTCCGATCAGTTTTCTAGTGCACCTGCTTGATGGGGCAAGTATTAGCTCCAAGGGGCAGTTCACCAGTCACTCTCTTCATATGCGTTGGTAAACTTTTGGCAGTTTAAACATCCACAGTATCAGGGGTTTATATTTTACTCTGTACCCCACAAAGCTTCGTCCAGACTGGATGTGTTTTTGGTTAACAGTCCTTTTGTTTCTTCCTCAGATATTATATGTAATGTGCGGGTCCTTTTAGATCATAACTGTCATTGTTTATGTGAATAAAAGTGGGCAATCAGAAATTAGTCCCTGATAGGTGGAAATTTGAATTCAAGCTTCTGTTGGAATATGGTTATGTTAGCTCTGTGAATTCACATTTAAGTGAATTGCTTGAATTCAGTATCGGATCACCTCCACTCCAGGTGGTTTGGGATGCTATTAAGGCCTTGTGTCGAGGACAGACTCTAATTTTACTCCCGTCAACATAAGGTTGAAATGACGGAGGAAATGGCAGCCAGATGGGCTCTAAATGCTTTCAAAACTGATCTGAGTTATTGTCTGATGTTTGAGGATGGGCTACGGACCAATCGGCTCTGGAAGAAGGCTAGTATTCATAGAGCATCTCTTAGAAAACAAATCTGCAATTGAGCGGTTAAAACACCAGGGCTCGGCAGATGATCTGTTATAAAAAAAAGTGGGGAACTGGGGTGTATCTCATCATTTAGAGTAAGAGAGAGATAGCTTAAATATTATTCAGCAGTTCATGGATGAGACTGGGTCCTTAGTCACTGCCCTGAAGCACTCCTCCCCTGAGGTTATATCTTGATTTGACCAGCAGTATCATGAGCACATGGTAATTTGTACCCAGTGATCCAAGTAAGAGTTACCCATCACACTTGGGGAGGTTAAAGATGCCATTTCCTCTCTGACCAGATACCATTAGAATGTTATGTTACTTTCTCACAGTACATCACACCACTTTAGAGGGTTTTTCTTTAATTCTCTGAATTAGCTGGATACGGTCCCTGAGTCGTGGAGGAAAACAAACAGTGTTATCCTCCCTAAAAATGAATCAATATTGATTCAAAGATTTATACATGCGTCCTTGCTAAGTGGCTGTATGGTATTATTGTTGATGTGCGGGATCCAATCCACCATGGTTTCATCCCAAGATGGCACACAACATCTCATGTCAATACTGTGATCATAGTGCTGGAGGTATCTTCGGTTGGGGTGGGTCAATTAGCATGATATGTATGTACACAGAGGAGACCTTTTCATAGGGTCTCCTGGCCCTTCCAATGAGTTGTCATGGAGACCGTAGGCTTAGGACCAGTTTCTTTCTCAAGAGTTAGACGTCTCCACTTGGGTCTCAAGTCTAGGTTTTGTAATGGGGGAATCTGATCTTGTTGCTCTACTCGGTGGGACGAGGCAGGTGTGTCCTCTCTTCCCTCAGTTATTCACTCTTTCTATTGAACTATTTATTCACTCCCTAAAATGAACATTAGAGGTCTAACCCTTTAAACTTCATCATGTTAAGGTGAATATTTTAGCTACTGTGGACAATATTGCCACTTTGACCCCTCCCCCCGATTAGTTGTCTACAAGCTCTGGTGGAGGTGGCTCAGTCATTTGGAGAAGTTGTCAGTTACAAGTTGAACCTGGAGAAGACTCACATTTTATCCAATGTGGACTCTCCAGATCAGAACAGGAGGTGGGTCCAGTCTGTGGTATATCTTGGGGTTACCTTAACTCTCAACACTCCTGAGATTGTAGAAAATAACAAGGGTAAACAGTTTCTTTCAACATTCAGCGGAGGTGTTTCTTAAGTGGAATCTCTTGCATTTGGGACTCATTGGCTGCTGTAATAATATTGAAATGATGATTCTTCCATGACATCTTTATTTTTTTGCTTAATTCCACTTCTCTTGCTGCTTTTTTATAAAATTTGAATCATTAGGGAGGAAGTTCATTTGGATTTATCGGAAGCCCCGGTGTAAAATCCATGTTTTACAAAGTCGAAGGAAGAGGGAGGTTTTCACTTCCGATCCTTAGGCTTTAATATTTGGCCTCTTTCTTCTTAGGACTTTGGTTAGTAGTAGTACTGGGGTGGGGGCACTGGCCACTAGATATTTTGTTTTGTGAGTTACTTCTTTTGGGGGAATTGATCATTTCCGGCACAGGCAAAGTCAATACCATATATTTCAAATGAACTCAGTTCAAGATATTAAAAAGTCTTTCATCCTATTTGGGGTTCCTTCAAGAGAATATTTCTTTGCATTACCCCATCCAATCAGCTCCATATCTGGGCTATAATCCCAACTCTCCGGAGAGTTCAAGAGGGGTTCAGAGAGACTTGGGAAAAGTACAATCTCCTGACATTAGGTCAACTATTCAATGACTCAGTCTTTTCATCGTTTGGTAATCTACAGCAAATGGTTCTTCTCCCTTCAACTGTCTTTCTTAGATCTTTTTAGTCTTAAAGAAGCTGATTTGAGCTGTGTGGATGGTCCCTGTTTTGCACTTATCAGTAACGCTTCATCTAAGAGGAATACTGAGGAGGTTTATAAGCTAATTTATATATCATCTCATAATGAGCTGGCCGATGTGTTTCTGGAAAGGGCTCATAAGTGGAGTATTTGGCTCAACAAGGAAATTGCATGTGCTGATCTTAGGTATAGCAATATGTTGTTTCATTCACCGTTGAATGTTTCTTGTATTAAGGTACACCATTCCAAATGTATGTCATAAGTCCTGTGCAGGGCCCATTGCCGTTTTCCCTATGTTAGCAGACTGTCCTTTGCTTTGTACACGTTACCTTACAGATATATTTTGTTTTATGACACAATGTCCTTTCACACAAAACATGCTGTTCTTTCACTGGGATTCAGTCTGAGCATGTAGACAATGTCAAACAACAATGCCCCCTGTTATTCTGTTCTGGTCAGGCCCTAGCACCTAGACAAAACACGCAAATGCAGCTGTTATTTGGGAATACATACTTTTGTCATATAGGTATGCACAAATAGGTAACACACACTCGGAGAGGGGCCTTTCCTAGGAAAAGGTCGTGACACATGACTCATAAGTACAACTTTCATCTGAGTATACTAAGTTAAAGGGCCTGCTGCTAACACCTAGAGATCTTCTGCTATATAATCATCTTTGCTTCTGTAGAAGGGGAGGAAGATTAGGCTGCCCTGTTGTTTATAATTACAGCTCCATTTATTATTTATGGACTACTTGAATGCTTAACATATTTGTGTTAGGCAATTTCCTACTTGTT
Organism: Triturus cristatus; assembly: GCF_964204655.1. Taxonomy (NCBI): domain Eukaryota; kingdom Metazoa; phylum Chordata; class Amphibia; order Caudata; family Salamandridae; genus Triturus; species Triturus cristatus. The sequence continues at coordinate 1,123,110,198 of NC_140590.1, read as the reverse complement.
GTGGCATGTATATTGCATACCAGAGCACAAAAGTTATAATAAACATTTTAAACTTTCCTCTTGTTTCTTTCAGAATCTATTGTGGACTAGTGCAGGTTTGTGAGCAAAGGGTGTGTTTTGCAACTGCGATTCCTGAGAGAGTTGAGAGTATTGTAATCTGGGGTGACTAGTCACTGATTCCTCCGTGTGTGTGTCAGAGGGCCAGTGAGACATCATAGCTAGTAGGTCTCTGGCTCATGGGGACTGAGGTGGTAGGATGACTCAGTCCCTGCCTACTAAGGTCCCATAATCTCAAGCATAGTTCTGTGACTCTGCAGAATCCTTGCAACAGTATTAATGACTGGTATTACACTCCTCTCTCTCTTTATACTATAAAGATTTGGCTGGTTAGCTACTGCTTTCATTGTGGATGCACTAGTGCTGATGTGGCCCATGTCTTTGCATCAATTGTTTCTTTTGCTTTTTTCACCCTAATTGGGAAGGGTATGGCCAGATATGGGTCCAGTGCTCACTGCACCACTGGATTCAAGCTAACCTGGCTGATGAGGGGTGATGCCCTAAAACTGGCCCAAGATGCTTTTTTCCGGGCCATGGATGACCAGGCTTGGCAGTTCAGGCTGGACTGTTCCTATGAGGTACATGGTCAAAACAAATTTGTATTTGGCTGGGTCCAAACTGGGGTGGCGTGGTGACCAAAAACAATAGATGAAACCCAGATCTTGTGACTGGAGGTGAATTTTAGCATTGTTCAGCATTCTGTCCATCAATTGTTCCTGTTTTATTTTGTTGCCCAAAGTGCGAAGGGTATGCCCAGACATGGGTCCCCACGCTCACTGTGCCACTGTATTCAAGCTAGCCTGGCTGATGAGGGATGATGCCCAAAACAGGTCCCAGGATGATTGTTTCCGGTCCAGGGAGGACCTTGCACTTCTGCCTCTTAGTGTATAATTTTATCTTCTATCCAATTAGTTACTGAAGACCAAATCCTATCTCCCCAGCATTGCTTCCTACATCCTTTAAAACAAACTTATTTCCATATTGTATATAACCAAGAATCTGGACATACACATTGAGAATGTTGGAGGATCTGTTTTAAACCAAGCTGAAGCAAAGCCTAGCTGAACTACAGCCATAGCAATAAATATCAGATAAGATTCTCTCTTTAATATTACATTATCTTCTGCATTATTCACCAGTCCTCTAAACCCGGGCCCCTTAACCCAATTTCATTCAACAGGAGTCACTCCCTAGCACTTAAAATACAACAGCTACCCCCTAGGAAAATGATGGAGAGGAAAAGAAAAGAGATAATCATGTTTCATAATATATAATGCAAACACTTGAATGGCTGTGGAGATTTCATAATTATTCATAGTCATTCTTACTTTTCATGTTTTTCTATACTATGATAATAACACATTGATTAATTAGCTTACCTCAGGCCCAAGAGCTCCATTGCTTAACTTCTGAGATAAAGAAGTGACATTTCTCCTTAACAACTACTTTAAGCTTAACTGGAATCAATAATAAGAACTAGGCCACCTTGTTTTGGAGCAGAGGTTTCAATTGTCAAAGCCGCCATGACCTTTTAAGGGTAACTTGGTAGCAGTGCAGTCCTACAAAGAAATCCTACCCCTGACAGAAGGTTTATGATCCAGGGGAGCCAAATCATGGAGGGTCTGTGCAACAAAAAATTATCAAGGCAAATCAAGACTGCCCTGGGCTTCAGTCCCTCTTGCCCACCTCGAAAATGTTGATTGAAGGAAAACCTGTGAGCCCTCTGTACTTCGGTGTCTAAATTCCAGGTAGAGAGTTCCAGAAAGGCTTCCTTGAGGAGTTCCACAATAAATCTATGGGCATCCACTACCTCCAGGGGCAAAATGTAATTGTTTATTGTTGTCTGTTCGGCAACAGCTCTACAAGCAGCAAGATTACAATAAACAATAACAGCCAGACTACAGCCCGAGCATAGAGGGTATGGGTGAAGATTACTATAAAGATACTCCCAGCCCTTTGGAGATAGGAACATTTTGCTGGCACTGTCTAGATCGCCCCATGCCAGAACTCTAGACCTACTGTATCCCGTTTCTATTCTGAGAAGGACAGTGGCCTGCTTTACACCAACGACTGGCTTCTAAATGACATATACCCTCAGGTAAAAGGGGAGTTAGGCCACTCTGGGGATTCAAGCTAGTCTAGCTGATGAGTGGTGATACACTGAACCCAGTCCCAGGATGCATGTTTCCTTTCCAGGGATTTCCTGGCCTGGAAGTTTGGGCTTGACTGTTCTCATGGGGAGCAGGGTCAGGACTGATTTGCATATGCCTGGGTCCTAAATGGGATGGCATGATGAGCAAAAACCACAATGGATTTAACCCAGATCTGTGACTTGGGATAAATGTTTGATTTGTTCTGCATTCTGTCTATCATTTGTGTATTTTTTGCTTGCTATGTCAGCCTAAGTGGAAATGGTCAGCCCAGACATAGGTCCTGTGACTCTAAGCAACAAAGTGCGCTGATTGTCATCTCTTTAGCACTGAGAACTAAGGACAGCAGTTCTAGATTCAGAACCAGACAAGCTGAAACGTGGTGGAGGTACATACTTGCATATGGCAAAAGTGTTTGGAAGGGCAGCAAAGAGGCTTTCAGTGTAAACACCAGTAGAATAGCTTGTAGAACTCTTGGCAGTCAAAAGAATGAATAGATTAATTTAAGGTGTAGAGCTGAAGAGTTGGTTGGAAGGGTGGTGAGGCCAGCAGAGATCATGCTACAGTGGTTATGTGACTGACAGATGGACTCTTAGGACCAATAGATAAACAATCAGAAAGCCAATCAAGGTATTCTGAAGCCAGCAGTGAGTTTTTGAGAACTGCAATAGACATTCTGTGTTTATCATTGGACAACAGACAGGATCATTAGACTGTGAGGGCTAGAAAGGGGTAAACAAACTCTAGAGCAGGGCAACATTTTCTGAGTAGCAGTGGGAGAGGTTGAAAGCTAGATTGGGCAATTGTCTCAAGGTTATGGAGGAGTTTGAAGATTCTCAGAACTGTGAGAGGAATTATGGCTTAGGGTTTTTGAGGTGGTACAAGAGCTGATGGTCCTCAGAGGGCAGAGGTGTCTGAAGTTGGGAGAAAGTTTGAGGGTCATCTTAAGAGCAGTGGGCTGACATGCATTAGAAGAACATTGAACAATAAGAAAAAATGATTGATGGAATGATGAACAAATCAGAAATTCACCTGCAGTCACAGATCCGGTTTTAATACATCGTTTTTTTGCTCACCAAGCCACCCCAGTTTGGATGCAGCCATATGCAAATATGCAAGTTAGTCTTGATCCTGCTCACCATGAGCACAGTCTTACCAGAACTGCCAAGCCAGATCCCCCCTGGACCAGAAACAAGCATCCTGGGACTGGTTTCACAATATTTCCCCTCACAAGCCAGGCGAGCTTGAATCCAGTAGCACAGTGAGCGAAGGGACCTACAATGGAGCATACAGTTCACCCTGATGTTACTAAGATGGAATTTGAGGCTTGTCAGTGGATCTCAGAGGACTTATCTGAACTGAGGTATTCATAGCATCAACAAAATGATCTAAGCTTCTGAAAGGAAGGTTGAAGAACCAGCAAGTGATGTAATGTGCGTCAGGACAATTGTAATAAAGACTCTGATGGCCTGTGAATAGGGGGTTTGGATGGGATTTTGTAGAAGAAGGCATAGATGAGGTTGAGATGGAGTTATATTAAAGCGGATGGTTGTGGATGAATGTCGTTTGAATGGGTGCTATGGATCTGGGTGAGACTTTGCAGAAGCATGGAACCTAGATGCTCAATAAAGGAATTTAGGCCAACTTAGTGGTGAATATCCCCTGCATGGATGTGCCTGACTGCTTGTGAAACTGTTATCCTTTTTTATTAGCCATGCAAACACACTATTCTAGATTGTGTGGAGAGACCTAACCTGTCCATTGAAATGCAAGGTCCACAACCTGTTCTGTGACTTGGATGGGACCACCAAGCATGCCCTCATGATTGAAGTGTGACTACTGTCAATGTCCTGGTTCATTACATTAAGTGTTGATGGCAGGACACTGTGTTTGGTGAATTATTAGGCTTTACCTGAACTATTATTCTGTGCTAAAGAAGAGTGTGATCTACCGACTTCACATGCTTAAAGTTCTAATTTTGTATGTCTTCCAGACCGATGCACTGACATTCAATATGTGTTTAGTTCCTGTTATGCTAATACCCACCCAGCAGCCTCTGTGCCAAGTGAAGCTGCCTCGGAAGTTCCAGACCAGCTAACTCCCAGCTGCAGGAGCTGGCTTGCAGTCTGAGCCTGCCAACGGCTAGAAACATGAGATCAAGCAGTGCAACGACTGAATAATTGAATGCACATAGGCAAATCTGCCTATAATATCCATAGAATTTGCTTGTCTGAACTTGAAATGGCATGAAGTATTGAACTGATCTAGTCAATCAATGATTATGCCCATACTTTATTTGAAGAACCATAGACATTAGGAGAATTCCTACACCTGGGAGAGGGATCCATAGGGATCTGTTGCTTTACTAAGATTCACAGTTCAGATTTTAACTCAGTAACAATATTCAATTATGAAATGTGGTATATTTAATTTTGCTCTTACTTTCTAAGAAGGAAATCACAGGGCTGGCCAATACGTTATTGTGTCTGTTGGTTGGCTTTTGAGTTATGAGTGTTGTTTCTCAGGAAAAGGAGTGATGTCTTTTGTTCATCCATTTTTACACAAGACATGCATTTAAATATGAATATGTTTTCTTTATAATACAAGAAATTGGGTTTGTTCAATGTGTTTATGACCACAATATTAATAATTACAACAAAAGATAAATATTGAAAACAAATGTTGGTTTCTGGTTTTGAAGATGTTCTGTTCAAGAACTGGTGATTATATAGCTGGATATGAATGACACACCAACTATTATGATATTTTCTAAGTTTTCCCTCAAGGGTTCAAACTGAATATGATCCACAAATTCGAGAGCAGTCATTTTACTATCGACCTTTGTTTATGAACAAGTTTCCGTGTTTTATTACTTAATATTGGCTGCCATAATAAAGGGTTGGTGGTTTGTTTTAGAAAAAACATATGGTGGATGGCCATCGAAATTTGTGCTGCCATCCAACTAACTTTTAGTAGATTGAATGGAACTTCTATGATGGTGGTTGCCTTCAACTGTACAGAAAAAACTGCTTGTCCCGGGGACTAGCTCTAAATTTGGCGCGTCAAGTACCATTAGGATGGTCCTGGTATTGTCCTCCACCATTGCAACGGACACTAGTGTTTCCAGCAAATGCTAAATCAGGTCTTCAGTCTGATTTGTCTAGCCCCTTACGTATGGAGGACAGAATGGTCCCATCCTCCACCACTGTGGTGGATGTGAGCGGAGGATGGAACCGTTCCGTCCTCTGCACACACCCAGAGTGTGCGCTGATGTCATTACATTGGAAGTGAAAGTAAATGAGCCAATTAGCTCATTTGAAAAAAGGGTCAATTTTTGGTGGAAAAATGCACTGTGTCCATGTTACATTTGGGGATTTTTTTGTCACGGGCACTAGGTCTACCATTACAAAGTTATGAACCCTTTTAATTGGGAGATATGGAGGCATACCGAGTGACAGGAAGTTTGTGGCTCCCTGCAGATTCCATAACTTTCTATCACATAAATGTGAGGAAAAATGTGTTGTTTTAGTCAAAGTTTGAGGTTTGCAAGGGATTCTGAGTAATAAAATGTAGTGAGAGCAATCCAAGTGACCCCGCCCTGGAAAGCCCAAGGAGGCTAGTTTTCAAAAATGTACAGATTGGCTAGATTTCCCTGGGTTCCGTCTGTGACAGGGTCCAAAATGTAATGCTATACAGGATAGTAGAACAAGTGTTGTTATTCCTGTGTGACTGGGTTCTAGATCTCTGACCAGGCCCCACCCAGCCCTGGGGTGGGTGCTCCCACCCTGGTCTCCATCCTCCAGCCTGCCGCAGATCGGAGTACCGGGGACGGGGGGTCCATTAGGAACAGGGTGGCTTACCCTGCTTGGCTGGATTCAGAAGCTCTGACTGGGCCCCCGGCTGGCCCTGGGGTGGGAGTCCCCATCCTAGGCTTGTTGATAAGCCCTCCACATGGCAAAGCTCCCAGAATGGGGTACTGTGGGCCCAGGAGGCCGCCTTGGCATGGCCAGGCCCTCGAGCTCCGATAGAGCCCCGGGACCTTGCCAGACCCCTGGGCGTGTGCTCCTACCCTGGGCTCCATCCTCCGTCTTGCAGCACTGCCAAGGGCCAAGGGAGGCTTCCCCTGCTTGACTGGAAGCAGAAGCTCTGACCTGGTGGGAGTCCCCCACCCTTGGGCCTGCCATGTGGCAAAGCGTCCTGGATGGGGTCATGCAGGTCCAGGGAGGCCTCCTTTGTGTGGCCAGTCCCAGGAGCTCTGACTGAGCCCTCCCTGGGCTGTGTTCTGCCGCACCACCAAGTGCCCAGGATGGAGGTCACTTGGGCCCAGGAAGGCTTTTCATACTCAGCCAGGATTAGATGGGGCTCCGCCCATGGGCCCACCTTGTGGCATAGCACACGGGACGGGTTCCCGTGAGCCCAGGGAGGCCTCCACAGCTTGGCTTCTCCCAGGAGCTCCGACTGGGCCCCAGGGCAGGTGCTCTTTATAACATTTCCCATATTGCATGTGTGCTGTATAGTCTGGCACACATGCAAAGTCAGAAAAAAAGGAGAAATAAAAGCATTTCGCCTTGATAGTGCCTATTTGAAATGGGAGATATAGTTGGATGCGAAACCCTTTTTACTTTTTTTTGTAGATGGGGTTTTCTGCAAAGACCATGGTTGTTTGCATGGAAATGCCCATGCACCACCCATGAAATGCCCCCTTGATGCTAAGTAATGCAAATAAACTAGTTTTGCAGTGGAAAATTAATTGGGGAAAAAAGATTGTATGTTATCTTTTCACTTTTGTGAAATGGTGCAACTGTGCAAAATCTTAGTAAATATACCGCCAAGTATCTAAACTGATAAATTCTCCATATTTGCTCATTTCACAGGTGAACATGAGGTGTTTTGTTTTACTCAGGTCTCAACTGATGCATTAATTTTATGCCAAGGAATTTGGCAAACATGTCTTCAAGAGTTCAAGACAAAACTTGTAACTTTGTTTATTTAGGAGTAGCATGAGAGAAGCTATCATTCTAGTCCTATACATAGCCACTGTGCTATCCTCAGGACCATGTTTGCCATTAACCTTAACCAGTGGTTTTTATCTCCTAACTTAACAGCACAACCTGGAAGAAGCTAATTCTGTCCTTCAGCCTACTATGGCTGGATGACAAATAGAGGATCAAGATGCTATGTACAGTAAACATGGTCCAAGTAATTTGTGGAACCCTCCCTTGTGTCACCCAAGATTATTTACTCAAAGAATAGAAAATACATAGTTGGATAAATCTAAGAGTGTTACTCTTGATGAGGATGCGGATGATGTCACTTGAGTGTGTGTGTGTTTGTGTGAAATAAAAATGGAATACTGCATTGTGAAGTGGCTCAGTTAGGCCCGGGGAGAAAAGCTGCCTGAAGGATTGCTGTCTGCCGACTCCCATTCCTGGGACTACCTGGATTTTATCTGCAGTATTGGACCTTGCCACCACGCCTCGCGGCCCCCGCTTCGCGGGAGCCGCTCGAGGGATCGAGACTCTGCTGCCTGTTTGTTAAAGCGTCACCGGTGCTCTCACTCCACGCTGCCCGGTTTGCTGTATCGTTCCCGAGTTCATCGAGGGGGTGTACCTGGACACTCTGACAACCGTGAGTGCCCGGCGCATTCGGGACTGCGAGGACCAGGGTGCTGTGCGTGACGCTGACAAGCTGCACCTGGTCCTCTTCCCGAACTCCTCCCCCAACACCTTTATCAAGCACTGTAGCTCTTGCTCTATGGGCTCTGCTTGAAGGATTGCTGTCTGCCGACTCCCATTCCTGGGACTACCTGGATTTTATCTGCAGTATTGGACCTTGCCACCACGCCTCGCGGCCCCCTTTATCAAGCACTGTAGCTCTTGCTCTATGGGCTCTGCTTGAAGGATTGCTGTCTGCCGACTCCCATTCCTGGGACTACCTGGATTTTATCTGCAGTATTGGACCTTGCCACCACGCCTCGCGGCCCCCGCTTCGCGGGAGCCGCTCGAGGGATCGAGACTCTGCTGCCTGTTTGTTAAAGCGTCACCGGTGCTCTCACTCCACGCTGCCCGGTTTGCTGTATCGTTCCCGAGTTCATCGAGGGGGTGTACCTGGACACTCTGACAACCGTGAGTGCCCGGCGCATTCGGGACTGCGAGGACCAGGGTGCTGTGCGTGACGCTGACAAGCTGCACCTGGTCCTCTTCCCGAACTCCTCCCCCAACACCTTTCTCCCATTGCCTTATAAATCGCATTCCCTCTTACACGCGCCAGCGGGACGCGCCCGGGTCTTAGCACGGGGCTAAGACCGGGCAAAGAGCGGGCCGTTTGAGGCCGTTAGAGAACGGAAGAGACCGGACCGGGCCATCCCTCTAAAGCTCTTAATTCTCTGTGAACTGTGTACGTATTATTACATGTAATCTTATTTCACTTTTATCGCTTATTTATGTTTTTAAAAAATTGAGTATTTCTGATAAATACGTGCACTGAACTTTAGGAAACATGGTATTAACCAGAGGAAAAAAAACTAAAACTAAAGTAATGGGGGGTGGAGGCAAGCTCTCAGGCCCCATGGATGATTTTATAGTCAAGGCTAACACTTTTATCGACCAAAGTATTAGCTTAATAGAAGGTAGGGTGTCACTGGATTTAGCTCTGGCCAAGAGATCATCTATTGGTACCTTAAGGGATGCGAAAACCCCGGAAGCTTCTAGTATCACTGGGCATAGGTCGCCTTGTGAGGGTAGGCGTAGCTTGCCTAACAACGTTGACCTATCAGCCTCTCAATTATCTGATTTTCAGTTAAGTCTAGACCTAGAGAGGACACCAGAGATGATTCCCCAATTAACACCCGATGATCTGAGACAATCAAGAGGGAGGAGGGAGGGCGCGGTACGGAAGCGAAAAAACAACTCAAAAAATATGAGCACCCGAGAAACTGTTGATCAGTGTAGTGGGGAAGAGATTGTACCTCCAAGTGTAGAACAGTCAACTGATCCCATAATGATAAATCAGTCTACACGCAATACTTTAGAACTAATTAGTGAGGAAGTTCTCATGCACTCACCATCTAGCAAAATAAGAAGTGATATTGAAAATTCACAATTGATCAATAATATCACAGCCCTCTTAAAATCTTCCCTCGCTCCACTTGAATTAAGACTAACTCAGATAGAGCACCAGCTATCGAACCTGATTAACATCATGAAACAAAAGCAAGCTCCTGGGGACCAAAGCAGAGAAGGAGCAATGATGCCCCCTCAAAAGCCAGCACACAGACAAAATAAAGCCCCTGAAACTTTATCCATAAAAGCAACATCTAAATTACCACCATCTAAATTACGAAACATCAACAGAGTAGTGGAATCCACCCTAAATCCCACGATAACTTCGCCCCAGGGCAATGTCATGATAGAAAAAACCCCTGTCCCGATAATTTCGGGACCAAAAAAACTGTTGCCTAACACCAAAACTTTGTCCTCAAAAAAACAACCCTCCCCAAAAAACGCGACGCCTGAGACCAATAGAGGTGACCCAAGGAAACCTCCTGAAACTAGTTTGGTTGTGGATTTGCCTCCAGAAGCAAGTCCTTTTGTAGTTGTAATGACAGGTGTCCCTAAAATAGACGACCCAAACGCAGAACCTACGTGGTCATTAAAAAATAAAGTCCAACACTGGTTAAATATGAATCGTCCTGTACCAGCAAATTGGACCTGTAGGATTCTGATGGTACGTAGGACCCCTTGGGTGGGAAATAGCAGAAAAACAATACCAGGAGACTGCATTTTGGTCACATTCGAGGACCCCAGTGTGGTAAATCATATTTGCTCCTGGGAGTTCTCGAATGTAAATGAGGAAATAGCAACTAGGAGACTCTCCTTTTTTTATCCTTCCGGCCTCTATAAAGGGATTCCAAACCATTTTGCTCGCCCTTGGGAAGTAACAGCTTTACGTCATGGGAAGCATTCCAATCACTGGCAATTAGCGGGTTCCCGCCACTATGACTACGATGGTCCCTGGCACCCATCGGGGCCAAGACATTGGGGAGGAGGACGGGACGATTGGGGCATTCGTATGCCATATAGAGAGTCACCCCAAAGGGACGTTTGGTCAAATATCCCGATGGCAAATAGGTACAGTGTCCTTGAATCGGTCGATTGACCACTAGCGATGACAGAAATAACTAATCTTAAGGTATGTCATCCAATGCCTGAAGGAAAAATAATTTGCCCAACAAATGAACCTGTGACCGACCCAGAAATGATTAACTCCAAGATATATTATTCAGCACCTAAAGAAAAAATGACTCGTGCAGTTAACGAAGTGCTGACTAATATAGAATCGCAGCCCTTACCTATCCTCTTTTGGAACGTAGCGGGCCTTCGCTCCAAAATTGAAGATGGGACGGCTGCTACCTTCTTGGAGGTGGGAAAAATTATATGTCTTCAGGAGACATGGTCCACGACCGAGCTCCATCTTCCGGGCTACAAAACATTTTTTACCCCTGCTCTGGGTACCGGTATAGGTAGACCTAAGGGAGGGTTGATCACTTACATTGCAAATACAGTTAATTTTTTGAAAGTATCTGTAGTAGTGTCTAACCCAAATTTCCAGTTACTCTCCCTTGTGTTAAAAAATAAAGAGTCGATCCTCCTGCTTAATCTCTATAACAACTTAGAAGAGGACGAATTCTTGATTCTTCTTTCTAACATCAAGGAAAAGTTAACTCATAATCTAAGGATAGGAAAGGGGGCAGTCCATCTTCTATGGGGAGGAGATTTGAATTTACACCCATGCCCACATGTTGGAAAAAAACGCTGCGGGATTGTGGATGAAAATGATACTCCCCTCATGCATTTTTTTCATAGCAGGGGGGGGACAGCTATGAACAATGCCCTATTAGACCTGGAACTCGTAATTGCTAACGAGTCAAGCCCAGGTTCAAATTCCCTGCAACCAACATACGTGGGTCGGGGCTACAAAACGACAGTTGATTATATCCTCTTGTCAACAGGATTGTTGCCCCGAGTCAGGTTCTTTGAGGTTTTGACAAATGATCTAAGTGATCACTCTGCCCTCAGGATGGAGTTTTTTGTAAATGTTTTTCAATCCCCAAATGTAGCCATAGCGAAGACCCTTGCACAAAATAACCTAGAGTTAGGAAGAAAAAATGGTTACACATTAAAATGGGGGAAAATAAACCCGGAAGAACTTACAGGAAATTTGGTCAAGGAAGCATATGTAAACATAACTAACTGTTTGGATTTAGGAGTACCAGATGTAGAAGTCCTAAATAATTTCTCACAAATATTAGAGAAAATTAAGGGACTTCTCACAGTAACTTCAAACAATTTAAACCCAACTACTAAAGGGTGGTTTAACCACAGCTGCACTACGGCTTTAACTAAACTTAAGGAGGCCCTAAATAAAACTGTTAGGGATCAGGAGCAGATTAAATCCTTGAGACATCAATATCAATGGGCACGCAAGCAAAGAATTAAAGATTTAAAAGAGAAACTATGGAATGATTTACATTCCAGTGCCGTCTCCAAAAACAGCGACGCTTTTTGGCGAACTGTTAAAACCCCTTATTTACAAGACAAAGATAGCCCAAAGATAGAAGTTGCAATTGAAGAAGATATTTGGGTGTCCCATTTTTCTAAGATTTTTAAAAACACAGCAACACCGATAGAGACACAATCCTTACTCCCAACAGTCGTATACCCAATTCCTCTGCACTTCGATATTTCCGAAGTTATAGTGGCCTTGGTAGCAAGCAAAAGCGGGAAAGCCCCAGGCCCAGATGGGGTTCCAGTGGACCTTTTCAAATTCAATTTAGATCTCTGGTCCCCTATCCTCACGAGAGTATGCATAGCAGCCGTAAAGCTGGGTCTGCTAAAATCCTGGACAAAATCGATCATGGTCCCAATTTTTAAAAAGGGTGACCGTCAAGACGTGAAATGTTACCGTCCAATCTCTCTATTAGACTCGTTGGGAAAGGTCGTTGGCAGAGTCGTGTTAGAACGACTCAGGCTCTGGGCTGAGGAGGGAGACATCATCTCAGATCTTCAGTTTGGATTTCGGGAGGGTTTTGGAACGATAGAGCAGGCCCTTAATCTCAGCTTGATCGTGGGCAAATATCTCCAAGCAAAGAAGGACATGGTCTACATGGTCTATGTGGACCTGTCTGCCGCGTTCGATTGCGTTTCACACGCAAAACTTTGGATGATCTTGGCCCACATGGGAGTGGACCCCCCTCTTTTAGATTTTCTAAGAGAGCTATATTCTAACGCATCAGCAAGGGTGCGTTTTGGCACGGGAGGAGAGTTGACGGCACCCTTTGCTGTAGAGCGTGGAGTCAGGCAGGGTTGTGTCCTGGCCCCCTTCCTCTTCTCTCTGTACACAAACGGACTAGAGGTGGAGATGCTGAGGGGGGCTCAGGACCTACCACGAGTAAAACAGCGCCTGATCCCCGCCCTGCTTTATGCAGACGATGCCGTCATTTTGGCACGCACGCCGCGAGAATTACAGAGGTCTTTGAATAGATATGTCGATTTTATGGGTGGGCTGGACCTACAAGTAAACGTTAAAAAAACGTTCGTCATGGTAGCAGGCAGCGGGAAAAAACGTATAAAGAACATCTTCCTCAAAGATCAAAAACTTGAGGTAACTTCTCAGTACTGCTACCTGGGTATCATGATTGACGAAAGACTTAACTGGAGACCAGCAGTAGAGGCCAGATGTCATCTTTTTAAAAGAGCCATAACTTCCTTGATGAGTTTTTCTTATAGACTAGGGAAAAGGCCCCCAGTGGAACTACTAAAAATCTATATCGCCAAGTGTCAGGCGATTGCACTTTATGGGGCGGGAGTCTGGGGATATGCAGATGTCAGTGCCCTACAGGTGGCTGAAAACACCTTCCTTAGATTCCTCTTAGCAACACCGCGTAGTACTTCAACTTACGCTTCCCATCTGGAACTTGGAATTCCCTACTTAGAGGACTTAATAAGGATTCAACCACTATTGCTTTGGAGGCGCATTTGGACTTCTGACAAAAACATCTTAACCCAGGAAATTGTGGCAGACACAATGATCCTTGATCAATCATTAAAAATCAAATGGCTTCGGTACATTAGAAATTTCTTCAATGACCTCGGATTGGAGAAATATTACCTTGAACCGAAAAATATTATCGAAGTATCTAAGCGATCATTGAAACAATTGGCTCTGACACACTTAGAGTCATTAAGGTTGTCATCTGAGTCGACAAAATCCTCTGTTCTCCATGCCAATATGACTCAGCTTACGTTTTTTATCCAGCCCTATCTAACATTGGAGATTAGTACCTATGATAGAATGTTGTTGACAAGGTTCAGACTAGATCTTTTTCATAGATTAGTATCCTTTCCAGAGAGGAAAAATTGGGATCCAACTCTCCCTACCTGTCCTTGCGATGAGGAATCAATACAGTCGAACATACATACAATACTGTTCTGTAAATTCCATCATCCACACAGGAGGGTCTGGTTATTACCCCTATTAAAGCAATGGGGATTTAGACAATGTCGTCCCGCGATGCTACGTCTTCAACTGCTAGAATCTGAACTGGTCTGTTACCGCGTCCTTAACTTCTTAAAATGTATTATAAAGCATAGGAAAAATCTGTAAAATGTATGTTTAATGAACTCCCAGATACAGTTTTGAAACTGTAAGAACTTTTTTTTTTTTTGTAAATATTTGACTTCGCCTTTGTGTAAATGTTACTTTTTATCTTGATTTTCTGTTTATTGTAAATCTGTATTTTTTTAAATGAATCTTTTATGGTTGTACAATTTGTAATAACCGAATAAAGAAGTTTATATATAACATGCACGCATTTTTTAAGTTGCCTTCTCTTTCACACAATGACTTTTAACAAACTATGCATGCGTGACAGTGCAGGATTGGTTTATCTGAAACTAAGTTGCTTTCAAATTCCACTTCATAGCAACACTATCACACCTCCTTGAGCATCCCGTACAAGGTTAGAACATACATTGTGCAAATGTAGCTGTTTGTTATTCATCCATGACGTGATGCAGCTATCAATGGAACATAAACAATGGCCGACTGACTAAGGTCTTGGCTCAGGAGCAAGGATGCTTTTTGTACAACCAAGCATTTCTCGAATGGGGCAGAGGAGCATTTGCTATCATTGCGAAGTCACTACACGCTGAAACCTCAGCCATGCTGCTTGCTGATCCCTCTGCAAGGAGGTTATGACCAACCTGTGACCAAGAAAGGGATCTATATTCTTTCATTTCAGGTAACGGTGGTTGGATCATTCAATAAGGGATTTCTGGCAGAACACAAATACATACCCTAGGTCTCTTGGTTAGGGAATGCATAGTAGGTGTATCCTATATACTGTTTTTATATACTTGCGTATATACATTGCTTTAGCAAGATGGTAAAACTATTAATTTATTTCACTGTTCTTAAACTGCTAATTAGTTGTATCTGTTTCTTTCTATTGAAAATGCCTTCTGTGTATTTCTTGTAAATTTCTCTAAGAGAGCAGTCAGGGTTGTCATGTTCTGTGGTTGCCAATGGTATTTTCTTCCTGTCTAGATTTAGGGGTGCTTATCGTGACACTGTGAGCTAGTTGGTCTCCAGTATAACATACCAGCGGGGTGCTCGGAATCAGTCTGGCACCATCCCTACGTTTATGTTGCCTAACAAGCAGAAACTGGAAAGTACACAACAGCATGTCTGCAGTGAAGAGAGTATCAAGGAAGTCTAGTTGGAGTAGGGCACTAGTTCCAAAAATACCCACCACAACCCCTCCTTATTTATTTCTGGTTAAGAACATGATTGTCAACAAGTGTACATGCTAGAATATACTGCTGTTTCCCACACCTGCTTGTCAGAGCAAAGATGCCTGCTAATAATGCAGAGATTGTTAAGCATGGTGGGAAGTAATTTATGTTCTATTAAACGCGGATATACTACTATTGCTCATGCTCCCGGTTTATTGCCAGCTCACAAAAACAAATTTCTAAACTGCTTAGAACACATATATCATCATAGAACCAGAATACACCTTCCTTCTTTGGTTTCTGCTTAAAGAACAGGTTAGTTTCTGCTCCTTTGAGACACCGAATGTGTCAAATGTGAACACAATATTGAAATAATATATAAACTTGTATATATGATATTAAAGGGGTATGCTACTTGATGGTACAGATGTAAAGAATAAAGGGAATCGTTAAGGTCTCATTTACATTTTTGGTCAAATAATATTAATTTATGACACTCATCTCTTATGAAGTCTGTCTGAATTTTAATGTAAACAGTTTTAGCATTTTCACTCTGGAGAACACTCTAATAATAGTGTTCGAGGCCTTTTGCTAATATTGTGCTTCAATGTCAAGGTGGGTCATACTCGCTGTGTCATCAAAAAGGAGTTCCTGATCATTATATATTTATATAATTGCTAGCAGAGGCCTATGTACTTGAAATGCGTACGCTCCTTGTGATCTTGGATAAAGAATGTACTATCCTTCCACAGAGAAGGAGTTGACAATGGCCATTTACAATCTGCTAAGCTCACCGTGCTCTTCTTGGATGGATTTGTTTCAATCAATATACCTTATTATTTGCTGGAGATAAGCAACAAATTCATATTGTGTGCAATAACTTAATACCATTTACTCTTGTAAATACTGTCTTCTGATAAATAACAAAGAGAAGTCAAAAATTGGGATGCATTACTACTTTATTCAGAAAAGACACAAAGGACAGCAACAAAAGGGTTTCTAAATAGTGAGACCAGCTTTCTCGGTACATAGGAATCAAAAATAGTCCCTTGTGTGGAGATTTCAAAAGCAGAGGATTCATCCACCATCATCTCTGTGGAGTCCTTCAAGTGGCGCCGAGGTTGGGGCTGGAGATCTGCAGAAGCGGAAACATATTGGATGTGAGTGACTAGGATTAGGACTTTAATACACCAAATAACTAACTGAGTAGAAAGAAAAATGCAATAACTCCATAAAAAAAGAAATATATACATCTAAAAAACTATCAGTCACTGTGAACAGATACCCTATGGTTGGTTGCTCATTTGTAGCCATGGCTCAGTGGTGCCCTCTTATTATTATTAGTTTATTGTTTAGTTAGTTAAAACCATAACAATGTTACACACAACAAATACCTTCAATCCATATTTTTTAAAGTTATAGTGGTGCCCTCTGCTCAAACAATCAACAATCTCATTTTGTGATATTTAATGCCATGCTCAGTGCTCATAGGATTGCATTCACTAAATTGCGGATGTTCATTTGCAAGTTAAATTCCACCTCAAAAGCTATGTTTATTGGCTGAATAACATTCATGCCCAGTCAGCTGGTCTCACTAGTTATACCACCGGACACTGATTTGGCCTACCCTATACACCTACCTAAGGTAATCACCTGGAATATAGCTGGTATTCGCTCGAAACTAACTGATAAGGTTTGGCTGGAAAACATCAGGGGTTTTGATGTAATCTGTTTACAGGAGACGTGGGCCAAAGAAAGAATAGAGATGGATGGCTATCAGGCCTTTGATGTGCCTGCCATAGCATCGTCGTCGAGGAGGGCAAATGGAGGGTTGGTAACCTTGTTCTCAGTCAGATTTGGTTCCATAAATGTGTTTTGTGTGGGATCCTCTCAATGGTTTTAAATGATTATGATTGTTAACATGCTCCAGGTGAGAGTCCTTCTTGTAAACTGGTTTCTATAATATTTTCGATCCAAAGAACTGCCATGTTATCGAAGCCTTGCAAATGGAAATCACTAAAATCTCTCGGAAGTGACAACCTTTATGTGTTTTATGGGTGGGGGATTTTAACTGTACAGCCTGTGAATACAGTAATGATAGAGTCTGGGGTCTCTTGGACACAGATGATCAGTCTTTGGTGCATTTTATTCACACTCTGCAGGGAGAGGCACTGAATACTATAATCATTGAGAATTACTTGGACAGCCTGACTAACAGTTACACAGTTAAGTTCCCTACCTTTAAAGGTGGGGGTAGGGAAAGTTCTATCGACTTTATGTTTATTTTCAGGGAGTGCTCCTCACTGGTGTGTGATTTTCATGTGGACCCAGAAACAGCGAGTGAACACACCCACTATTTGCTTCACTTAAAGTAATAGCTAGAACTACAGGGGGGGATGGTCGCTCAACTGATTATAATTACAATAAAGGTGTTCGACTAAACTGGGGAAAAATAAATCCAATACTTTTTGAGGAGGAAGTAGTTAGATCTAAATTTGACCTGATCATTGATTGTTTGGAGCACGATTCTTCCTCATCTACGATCGTGCAGAACTTTGAACAGCTCTGCACTAACGTAGACGCCTATATAAAAGCAAACTAAAGGATATATGATGAGGATAGTTTACAACTAAGAGATGGTTATCATGACTCTCTCTAATATGATGGTTAATCGGTCAGCAGGAAAATACATCAATATATTAACCATATATGGAATAACTTTAAATGCGTAATAACATAACCCAATTATGAATGTGATTTTATTGAGGGTTGATAAAATCAACATACATTGACTCAAATGCCTTATTTTGTTGTAAATAATTGTCGAAATAAACACTTTTATCGCTCCAAGATAGCCGCCATTAACACTGACGGGCCAGTCCTCTTTCGCGCTCCAAACAATACAAATATCGGAAAACGACGTACAACTAGGTTGATGGGGAAACACTTGTCCCCATGGCCAGTAATTTACCAAAGAAATCAGAGGTACATATATCATATCAACAATGTAAATAGTCCATTGCTTAATATGAATTTGAGACCCAAACAACTTAATACTTGGTTGTTCCATTGCCTTTTAGACTTTGAAACGTTACAGCATGGGTAAATACAAAAGAAACAAATGCTCACTACACTAAAAGGAGCGTATGATATAAGCTAATGTGATCGAAACCGCATTACGACGTATTGCAAAGTTGATGTCGGCACGTTCACCCCGTTGGCATGTAATTTTCTAAGGAGGACAGAGGTATGTGTAGAAGTCATGCTATGCAAACCAGGTTATTTCTATCACTAGTTGGAGATCTTAATAGCTCAACATTTGACTATTTCCTTTTTGTTTAGACTCCGAAGTGTTACCACGTAACTATATGTTTAAGAAATAAATGCCCTCGATATCAAACGGAATAAATATCTAAAACCGGTGCGATAAACATTGCAAATTTAAGGTACATTTTATTTAATATGAATCCTATAGTCAAGCAAGTTATGCACAATACACACGAATAATAATTGTATTTATTTTTAATAGATACGCCGTGTGTAGGTCCTGAATCAAGGCTGTAACATTGTCGCAGATCCTTATCAAATATATGTCCATAATACAGACCTAAGGTATTTTTGACATTATGTCTATTTTTAGAGTTATGCTAGGTGCCTAAAATGGAGCACTATGACAATAGGAACAATATTAAAGTACCAGAGTATACATTGAAAACGAATAAATTCTTATCACATTAGTATAACGATCGTGGTAGTAATCTTTAGATGCACTTAAAATAATAGCTTCCCTTCCAAAAAATGTCACTGGGCAAATAATCAATGTATGAATCTATATTGGTACGAAAATAAGGTACACTAGAGAGATTTGAAACATTACTTTAACTCAATGGATGATCTTGTTTTTAAAAAAACGATAGAATGAATAATATATGTACTGTTAATTGAGATGGTCTGATATCTTTACAGTATGCCGATTGACATTGCAAATATGAGTGATCTCAATGTGACTAATAGTAAAGAATTAGAAAGAATTACTCTGCAAATGCCGTATTAGTGACTAAAAAGTTTTCTAAGTCAGATTTAAAACTCTAAGTAATTGAGTATGTCTATTTGATTAGACTGTGAATGAAATCGTATAGAATAGAGTAAAACATGCCAACTATTGGAATTCTAGCAGCAAAAAAGATGTTGATAAGATGTTAATAAATGTACATGATTGTAGACGTCATGATAAGATAAAATTTAAGTTTTTGAATGAAGTTTAGATTGCTTTATATACACGGGTGTTATAGTGAATTTGTTTAATGAATTGTACGGTAATCAATGTCTATTCCGTACTTTACTAGGGGTCAACTATTATCAATACATCTCAGTCCTGAAGATGGTTTCATCGACGCAAGCCTAGAGACCGAAACTTCGACATAAAAACTTTTCCTTCTAAAATTAATTTTATACTTAGATTGTGAGAAAGTGTTGACAATTGGAATTGTGACGGTTGAATTATTTAATTGTGGCCTTCTTTTTTTCATTGTATTATTATTTTGAGTACCCTTTATGAAATTTCAAAGATAAAATTTGATTATTTTTAAACCTGTTTTTGCTGCTTTTTTATACAACATATACTGTATGTCTATTGAAGTGACAATCAAATATAAAAAATTGTTGTTAATCTAATTTTGAGTAACTCACTAGGCAGGTAATCATTATATCCTGCTCACAACAAAGATACTGAATAAATGAATTAAACTTTACAATTGGAGGCACCCGGCCCTTGTTTTCCTTTCATGCCCAAACAGCAATATTACCTATCCTTTACAACGAATATCCAGATGCATTTTCTTTTAACAAGATTTCGCCTTAGCATTCTGTACTTTTTGGTAGCGTTCCCCAAACAATTTGGGTGGACGGACAACCTTCTTGCCTGCCTATGCAACAATAGAACTTCTCAGAGCACCTTTCACTTTACACTTTTTTGTGCACTTTATAAAGAGCCACGGAGTAGATTTATGTTACCCCTACTATTGAGTATTCCCCCATGTACACATATTGAGGGGTACAGATATCTGCAATCACTTACCAATTCTGTTATTTGCACTGCTGTTTTAAATTTTATTAGAACATCAATGGATATTAGGAAATGCTATGAAGGGCAATAAATTGGTGGGGAGTGGAAATGGTCTGCATTCCTTGTTTTTATCTCAAATTGGTTCACATTTTACTGCTATTATTACATCTATGCATGAGTATGATTTTAGCTTATAATGGAACTTTTATCTTCTTATTTTTTTAAGAAAAATGTGTATTTTAATTTTGTATTGCTTGATTGTTGAAACTTTTATGGCTGTATGCCGAATAAAGTTAATTTGACTTGACTTGGCTGATGGAGGTTGTTGAGTTTCACATAGTATCCAGTGCTAAAGGCTCTGAGCTGTCAATAACTGGGACAGCAACAAGACACCACTTTAAAGTCAAGAGACTGCCTAAGTTGGCTCAGGACTTGCTACTTATCTTTTGCTGCCTTAGCTCCATCTCTGGCATCTGTATTATTCAATCCCTGAGAGGAGCCAAACAAATTGATATCATCAGCCTTGTCAGCAGTCCTCAGTTTCACATTGCGGCAAGTTGCCCAAATAATTCAGTCTTTTTTTTATTTGAGCTGGGCACTGAACATTATCAGCAGATCATCACTTTGGGCATAATACTTTTAAAATGTTGCCAAGACAGGGAATACAATTTATAGGGACCCCTAACTCTTCTCTGTGCTTGTCTTCATAGGTTTCACTGGAGCAGCCTCCATATTGGACTGCTCGTTTGTGGTAAGTCTATTGAGAGACAATATATCCTACATCATGATGATACACTGGACCCAGTCTCTCTTCTACCAACTCTATTTGTTTGTTAATTGTCCCCATAGTTTTAGTCAGGTAATTCATAATAGAGGGTGTTAATACCTAGCTCTGTCCTTACCCCTCCCTATGATGGAAATAGAGTTCATCCTACCCATAGGAACACTCTCTTTGTTCCTCTTCGCTTTCAAGCACTATTATTGTGGAAATTGGTAACTCTGGCCGAGAAATTTAGCCCAACCAGGCCTCATCTGTGCTCTGACGGATGCAGAATAGTCTCGTTCTTGGCCCAGTCTTTGACCTGGGCACAGCCCAAACCCACCCTGTAGTGCTGGATGTGCTAAAAGCACTGAGGGAGGCTTCTCCAACAGTCATCCCGCAGGAGCAGCAGGAATCCTGGGCCTTGAGGTCCGCTTTGTCCCTCACTCAATTAGCGCTAGATGTAAAAACCGAGAAAACATTTGAAACAGAGGTCACATGCTAAATGGTTAAATGTATAAGAGGAGCAATTTCTCATCAATTACACTTCTTAAACATAGGAAAGGCACAGTAGTCAGTGACGGTCATAGTTTGGATCAAATAGTTCCAAGATAAGGACTAACAGTTTTTCTGTTTAAAACCTTTTGGCTCAAAACCTCTGATAATCTCTTTCCCATTGTGTCTATTGTCCTGCTCCATCAGCCAAGAACCTTCACCAACGTTGTTATTCTAATTTAAATAAAAAATACATTAATAAAAGAATGAACACCAACCAATTTCCATGTATTTAGATGGGGAAAACCTTTCACCCAGCATCCTCCTGCTCCCTAATTCTTCTCGTTCCTTTTCTACCAGAACCTCTTTCCTTCTCATTTGTTAATTAAATTAATTAAACACGAGGGACTACTTCGGAGTTAACTTCACAATTGTAAACCCATTGATTCTCTGTAGGATTTCTAAATATGCATTGGCAGATTATCTTCCCACTGTTAATCGACCTGCAAAATGACTGATGCTTTATGAATAATCTGGTGGGCGTAATTGACCTCGAGTATTATCCACTGGCTTAGAGTTCAAAGTGACAGGTTTAACACATATGCGTTAATCAGTTTTTTTACCACCTACTTTTAATTATTCACTAAATTCCCTTTTCTTCAAATTTTTGAGCATTTTGTCATTATAGTTAATTAATTAAAAAAATATATGTTTCCAAATATTTGACTTTTACTTAATATTTTATAAACCACGTTCTTCAACACTTTATTACCACAGACTCAGTTGGAGTGTAGGTGTCTCCCACAGTAATTTACTTCTAAAATGAATAAATGGACGAGATCAAAAAACAATTTTGACTGGGTCTATCTATGCTTTGTCCTTGGTGGTAATTAACCACCATTTTTTTAAAGCAGATTTCTGGAGGGGGAACTGTGTTACAAAAATGTTTGTGCATTTTTAATATCTCTTTTTTATTGTGATATGGATGTGGGCTTCTGTTCTTTGTGCTGCTTTATTTTTGTACTGCTTTGTTGTAGTGTGAGGTTGTGTTTGTTATATTGCTTTGTGTATGTTGTTTTTTTGTTGTGTTTCATTGTTTACTTTAACAAATGCTGTTACATTTCCAGTCAAAGCTAGTACCTATCGCTAAAGATCCTGTGTCAGAAAACCATATATCATTGTACAGGGTGGTAAAATAGCACTGTTACAGCTCCCTAAACTATTTAAGACACTTAAATATGATAGAGACGTGGTGGTTGCAGTGCTTACTTTATTTGATATGCCCCCTCCAAAATCCATTAGTTATTTCATTTATCTTTATTGAAGTCAATTTTTACCTGTTCTGCATTTTGCTACTGTAATGAAATGTGGTGTTAGCCTGCTCTTTTGGCCCCATGTGGAAACACCAATTTACTAAAACTGTAATTTAACCATATTTGAATATAGACTTTATATTTTTATCTATCATAAATTACATTACCCATCTACAGATAGTCAGAATATTTTTTGTTGAGATTGGATTTGCAGAGCTTTACAATTAAATCTTTGCCGGTAATTGCATCAATTCAATCAATGATAAATTGATTTTAAAGTCAATTATTTCATTCATTAATTCATTATTCCATACTGGTGTCTTTTAATCAGGAAGTCAGTTACCTATCATCTCCAAAGGCCAGTCTCAATTCACCTCTCTCTGGCTACTCTCTACATCACTAGTACCATGACATTTTGTACCATTTAGAATGGCATAGAGGGAAACACTACTTTGTATGATTCTTCTCATTATAGATTTTACATATCTTCTGTTGGAAAAAGAAAACACCCACATCTATGTAAATATCACCGTCTTCTTAGCAAGGACTCTCCAATGGGGAATTCTCCTCTTTCACTGTTGGTTTCCATTCACACAGGCTGATAAATGGATATTCAGATCTCCCTAATTCATTTACCACCAGGGTAGACCCGTCTCTCCCAGTATTACAAGGTGCAGAGAATCACACTGAGAGGTACTAAATGTATGTAATCTATATTTATTTAAATGTTTTTGCTGACAATTTCCCTCTAGATTACTTATTGTTTGCATATTCCTTCACATTAATAACACTCTCACAAGCAGGTCCAATTCACCTTTATTTCTTTAGTTAGTGCATGTGTAGCTATTTCTGGTTAAGTCTTTTGCCCAACGATGACTTTGGAAGAACGTAAAAAGCATAGGGTTAAAAGCCTACACCTCTCTGTACCTCTCTGTAAGAGTGGGGGAGCAAGTCACTGAGAGGTCATTACATAAAATTATGTGTGAAATACCTTAAAGGTTGAAGAACAAAAGTGTATTGCATACTTATGGTGTGTTATGGTCACATTCTTTTTGTATGTTGGCAAAGCCTAGAAGCTCGCTGTAAGAAGCTTAACAAAGAAAACATAATTTCCTAAATCAGCACACATGGTATTTCAAATTGTAATTTGAATAAAATTCAGTCTACCTATGAACCAATATGTATTAATCAATAAAAATCAATAACAGACTAAAAGAGTAATTGATAAAAAAGCTGGTTCTTACCTCTTAATTCTAAAGGGGATAACAAAATAACAAGAATGATTAAATAAACCATATTCAGTAATAAAGAATCAACATTTAATCCCACTCTGCTAAAAATTACTGAACACAAAGAAACACAATAAAACACAGAAATACATCCATTCCTAAGATGAGAGCATCATTAGTTCCAAAGACAGAAACCTCTACGCACATGCGAAAATACATCACAAGACAATCTAGTCACAGGTGTGGGCTTTTCTGAATGGGAATGCTTTGTAACGTGGGTTAACCCACAAACACCTGCTAGTTTGCTTACATTCTCAAACTTTATCTCGGCACATTCTCGCCCAGGAAATTTGTTTAATTAAGGGTAAGGGAAAGAGTCCTATCGGAAATCTATGACGGTCCCAGTTTCACTGTTTTATTCTGTAAATGTAAAAACATGCAAAATGTGTCCTGAATATAAAACTAAAATTACAGGAGCAAATGTATAATTTGAAATAGGGCCCAAGGTTCTGCATTCCTCCTTGGAGACACCATATTTGAAAATATTTGGTGCAATTTTGGCGATCACAAAAAACATTGATGTATTTGACAACTTCACAAATGTTGTATCCACATTTCACTATTCAGCCCAAGTTCTGAACATGCCCTATTTGCTTCATCTTCAAAGAATTAGGGCGTGAGGGTAAAATCTAGACCTTCACATAGTTGTCATTAATTGCAGATGACAATTGTGTGGGTGAACTCTTTTGTGTGGATCCAATATTTTGCCATACAGCTACTGGAGGTGACTTACATTAGATGTATAGTTTCTTTAAATTACCTTTATGTCATACTATTTCGTACCTCATTTTTGCATTTAGGGATGTGTAATATTTAGGGGTGTTTTGCAGTTTTAAGAAATCAGAGATGACTAGTGTTTAGGGGAGAAAACAGATTTGAGGATTTATGGATAACTAGTGTTAATAGGTAAAACATGTTTTTTAGAGCGGAGCGATGGGTAGTGCTTAGGGGTACTAAGGAGTTTCTAGGGTACAGTGATGGGTAGTGTTGAGGGGTATTAAGACCTTTTTCAAGTTGAAGGATGACTATTGTTTATGGTAATAAGACATTTTTACGGGTCAGCAATTGGTAGTGTTCATGGGTAGTAAGACATTTTCATGGCTCTGCAATGGATAGTGTTTAGGAGTAGGAAGGGTTTTTAA
Source organism: Triturus cristatus (assembly GCF_964204655.1). NCBI lineage: Eukaryota > Metazoa > Chordata > Amphibia > Caudata > Salamandridae > Triturus > Triturus cristatus. The sequence goes on along the minus strand of NC_140590.1, from coordinate 1,123,085,133 downwards.
AGCTCGTGTGACTCAGAGGAACTCTAGACGTCCTCGTGGGGAAGATAGGCCTGGCCATTGTTTTGAGAACTGGCCTAGGAAACAGTCCCCTAGTGTCTGTGTGGACTTCTCAGCCCTGGTCTCCTGACACTGGTAATAGAGGGGGAATTCAATGCATTGTGAGTGAGCTGCAATTGGACATCAAAGACAGCAATCCATGACACTCAACTAGATCCCCTGCGGTTTAACCCATTGAGATGGGCTTTCACTCTCCCCATGTATGGGAGGTCAGGCATGAGCAGGTGAGGGTCCTGCAACAATTGATCAGTGGTTGACCTTTAGGGGGACTAATGGAGCAAAAGAACACAGTGACAGCCCGAACGTGCTTGATGCTCAAGTATCTCTCATTGAAGAAACTTTCACAGTGTTCCCCAACTACATATGCAGAAGAGGCAGGAGAAAGGCAAACTTCTCTCTCTGTCACCCACACAGCAAGATAGATCAGTCTCCCCCCCATGGGCTTCCCCTCTTCCAGTCAAACCCAATAGGTCATAAAAAGGTTCCAAGAGCTCAGACCTGAAGCCATACTCTGCAACACCAGACAGGAAAGCACTTTTGACAGAAGCAGAAGCTAGCAGCTCTGCCTACAGTCACCCTGGGAAGGCAATCAAACATCCAGGCTGAATGACACAAGTATTTAAACCTCTACCTAGACACATGGAACTAAACATCCAGGTACTTGACACCAAGTAAGGATACTACATCAGCACATCTGCCATTTGCCACCCACCACTATTGTAGCACATCAAATTACTTCCTGGGCAGTAGCCGAGAATCATGCCCATGGGTTGCAGGAGGCAACTCATGCGACTACTGGGATTTATGTGTAGAAGCCTAAACAGTAGGAGGAGCCTGACCCTCAAAGGGACAACCTCATGAAACCTATGGTGTTTGCACTCAGTAGCTTTAAGCAGAACAGTGTTTCCTTTAAGATAAGTCATGGGTTTCCTCATGAGGTTTCTACTTGAGTCAGGGCTGGATCAGGCATACACTCCACGGGTAGTAGAGTCTTTCGGGGGCCCAACCAAGGAGGGTACTATAGTTCCGTTTCAAAGGATTATGCAAGGTGTGGGTGAGTTAGGACTTGTGAGAACCTTTCTATCACACTGGTACACTCCAAGGCCCAGGCTCAACAGTTAGGGTCCTCATCAGATGACTCATCTGACAGACTGTTCTACCAAGCTCATCCTTCACCTCACATGACTTGGTTTTTAGGCATCTGACATGTTCTCTTGGGTACGAACACTCCCTGAGCCCAGACCTCACCCAAGGACCCAGCAGTCACAGGCTGCTCCACTGGCTAGCATGCAAGAGCATGGCCAGACCAAGTGCCTGTGTTCAATCTGAGAGACAGATGAAGTTGGACCTGCGTCTTCTTAGCACTTTGACAGGGCAGTTGCAGACACCAGCAGGGCTGATCCGAAGACTTTAAAAATCCATCAATTTTTTAGTAGTAATGGACAGTGTGTACAAAAGGCAGGGGCATAATCAACATAAGCTGGTGACATGTATTTACTGGAAACTCTTCATTCTAAGGACATTATTGCCATCCCCAATCCCTATCACAAATGGAGTTTAGCAGGTAACACATACCTGTCAGCAAAGAGCAGAAACAGACTGCTCCTTTCATGTTTAATGGCTACTTGAGAGGGTGGCACCAGTGTAGCATTACTTTACAGGCAGTGCACTTTACTAGGGACTTATAAGTAAATTTAATTTGCCAATTGTAGATACATCAATCAGAGGTTTAGTGGAGAACCACATGCACCTTAGTGTCAAAGTGCTCAGAGTCATAAGGTCAATGAAAAGAATCCAGAAAATTTGGAGGAAAACAGGAAATAGTTTAGAGAAAGACCACTGTCAGGCTGGCAGGTCTAACAGAGTCATTTAAAAAAAATAATTCTTGTCAAATGATTTATTTTTGGTTTGTCTTGTACAGGTCCAATTTTATATTTTGATGTGCAATACAAATGTCCTTGATCATCTCTCTTCATCATTGCCCCAGTTTAAAAAAGGAATGAAGTTGATTTAGAGTTTCCATAATTTATGTGAGCAGTCTGCTTTTTCATCGTAAATGCATCAGTCCTACAAGACACTCAGTATCAGGGGGGACTAAGAGGTTGGCAATTAGGTCAGGCCAAATAAAAAGTCAAAATAAGAAAACAATTTGGAATTCTGTGTTACGCTTGTTACACAAAGTACTTCAAATTACATCATTATGCCACTTTGCGTAGTTAAGTGGTAAAACTTTACTGTAAACATGTGAACAACAGAAAGTGAGTGGCTGTTGTTTGTGGTACTTTTTTTTTTAATATGGGTCCTTGCAACAACAATTGACCAGAGAATGCTTTTCACACTGCCATTTAGTCAGAAATGACAGATTTGAAGTTTACATAGTTACTCACAATTTTGGTAAGGTTTCACCTAATTATGCAAAAGCACATTAGGTTAATTTCACACTTTCATCCCTACTTGGAACTGGATATGTAGGAGTTCACCTTTTGGTGGACAATCAGCTCAACCCCAGGATTTATCTATGATTTTTTTTAATTGCAGCAGCTTTGATATAATCTATTAGTTCTGGAATTACCATGGTTGCTGTCACCATAATTGCCCTCCAATGGATCCTTAATTAAGGATTTGAAGTGTAGTCATCCCAATTTTCACTGAGTGGGGATTCGGTAATTTGAGCTCCTGCTGATTTCCTAGAATGTGCTAGCCATTTCTCAAGCTCCTTCTTTATAATCAAACCCTAATCCCACTTTACATGGGGCCAACATGGGCACCATGGTAGGAACAGAGAACACAAGCTAAAATTAATAGGTTTGACTTCTGGACGTACCATCACAGGTATGGGAGAGTGCAATTGCCCAAGGATATCTAGAGTCACAAATCAGCCATGCTAGCCCAGATTTGTCTTTGTCTGACAAATGCACGCTTCCTGGGAGGCCAGTGCTCATTGGCATGTATTAGCTCCGGAATTACCAAAGCTTTCTATCCAAGTAATATATGGAGCGATCAAAGGAATCATAACTGATTTAATGAGCTATTTGAAATTTGATCATACTGACCGTGTGAACAAACGTTTTTACATGTGACATCATTTTGCAACAATAATTTAAACAATAATTACAAAGATTGTACTATTTCTATTGTATGTTTGGTTTTATACCTGACCATCTTTTTTATATGTTTTATCAATCTTTGTAATGGCTTTAATTAGCAGAGCAAAAACAAAAAAACTTGAAACTTAAAACGTGACTGTGTGCACTTACTCAATCATGGTTCAATCTTTGAGACAAGTGTATGCTGCTCGAGGCATAGCCGCATCTACTGGAAGAAGCCACATGCCTCTCCCAGACTGACCTTCTAACTCCTGTAAACCCATGGGCCCTGACTGTCTAGATGGGCTATGAAGAAAGGGCGATTGCACACTCACCGGTAGCCCAGTCTGCTTTTCAATGACAGAAGGGAAATGCAGGCCGAGGAGAAGCCCGACCAAGACTTAGGAGTTCTTGCAATCTAACCGGCATTGCTAGTGGGACACACTACCGGAAAGTCATTTTAGCTGCTGCAGAAATGCGCTTGGTGAAGAAGATCAAAAGTGTGGCATACATGGCTTCGACCACCAGACACTATCAAAAGCTAGCATCGCCAGACCCCATCCACTTTGGTCAGGTCACTAGGAGCCAATCTGTCAGGCTGTATGACCTTCACTGCTGGGTGGGTAGCCCCTCTGAAAAGGCACATCCTCGAATAAGACATTCCCAGCAAAGTGGTATTTACTTGCTTGAAGCAACAGCCAAGGCTGGACAAACAATCCCTCCATAGCCAGACCAAACATGCCTAATCAATGAGAGTATGTTAACCAAAATGTCACTACTTCGGCTTAACTCTAGAAAGGTATACTCACTTCCATTCTTATAGCCTGGATCATTGTTCACATTGGTAGGGACAATGGACTTTTTAAGCATTACCCTTCTTCATATCTCCAGTTGAATTTAACACTTAAGCATAACAGTTTCACCCCGTATTGAAAATGTGGGCCTATCATTGCAAGGCAAGCTGATACAACAAGCCTTAGATAGGGGCACCTGTGTTCCTTATTGAATTTGTGAGCCCACATACTGAAGACTATGCTCTTGCTTTTTGAAGATCGATGTGTTCTCCCCACCACAGTTCATCCTCAAACCACATCCCAAGATATTTTTATTTACTAACTATCTATATTCTTTAATCTTCTAATTACCAATCATAATTTGTATTCCCGTTTCCATATGTCAGAACCTTGGTCTTATCCATATTTACTATCAGTTGCTTCTCACTAAAAGAAGCATTGAATGATGCTAATTTCCTTTGGAGGTCTAATTCTGACATATCCATGACAACAAGATCACCCGCACATAAGAGACATGGGACATGCATATCCTTCATTTTTGGACTCATGCCCTGAATGCTGATAGGGCAACTGATCGATCTGCTAAAAATATAGAGAATTACAAGGGGGCAACAAGCAGCCTAGTCTCAGACCGTTCTTGATTGTTATTTTACTGGTCAGTATTCTTTCTGCATCTATTACCACAGGTTCCCAATTCTGCCTGTGTAGTTCTTGCAGAATTAGGAGAAGCCATTTGGGGATTTCTTATTATATCAAGGGTTTATCATATTTTTATGATCCACCAAGTCAAAAGGAGCACAAAAGGCTATGAAGCAGCTGGACAGTTTTCCCCTTTGTTCCACTGACTTTCACTCTCCTGCAAACAGAATAAAGCAGTGATTTATTTAGTGGCCTTCTTTGAAACCTCCCTGTTCTAAGAGGATTATATTCCTTGTATCTGTCCACTCTTTTTGCAAGCTCAATGCAATTTGTGAAACTAGCTTTACCCCCGCATCTAGTAAACTAATCAGACTATAGTTTTGGGGTATAGTGGCATCATTCTTTTTATGGTCAGGTCTTATAATTGCACCCTTCCAGTTTTCTGGGAACAGATCTGTCAGTAGCATTTTGTTAAACACTAAATAATATAATTTCACTCACAAGTCCATGTTTGCTTTAAATATAACTACTGGAACGTTATCTGGTCCCAATGGCTCTAGTCAAATGTATTTACATTATTGTATCCTTAATAATCTTAATGCAGAACTGGGTTTTGATCTCCTTACCTACAATAAATCTTTACTCCTGCGGTGCATGTGAATAACTATTACTGCAAATTTACTCCAGATAAGTTACCCATTCCACCTCCCCTAACAAGTACCGCATTTCCCTTTCTCCTTTCGTTTGTTGCATGAGCTGCCAGAATTTTATAAATTTTTATTTTCCATCACCTACAGCATAGCTTTCAAACTCTTACCATAGTAAGCCTTTTTCTTGTTATCTAGTTTTCTCTTATAATCCCTGTTTGCTATACATAGAACGATTTTTAACTCATAATCGTATTTCGCTCTCTTATTTTGTATCTGTTTTTTAGGCTTCTACATTCCCTATTAAACTATACCTGGTGCTTTCTTGTGTAGGTAAAGCCTCCCTTATCTTGCTGATATTGTATGCTGATTATACATCAATTTATATTGGCTCACTCTTGCAAGGGTCTAATTTATGATTGAAATCACCCGTTAATAGCAAAACATATGAGCAGTAATTTGCTCACATCTTTACCTCGTCTTCTCTAAACAATGTTACCTGAACTCCTTAACCTTACAACTGAACTGCTTGAAAACACACATTATTTACAATTATATACTCCCAATGCAAAAAGTTTTTAAACAACTGAAATTGGCATACAAAAATCCAGTTATCCTTTCCAATTATCTCTGTCACATTGTATGCCAGTTTAGTAGAACCCCCCCCCCCCCGCTCCGAAGGCTCACCTGAGCCCAACTTCTTTGTTTGTTTGCTAACCTGTAGGAATCCATCAATTAGAGGAAGGTCTTTATACAGCCAGATTTCCTGAAAACACATGATCTCATATAGATCCAAAATCTCTTTTTAAACGTCTAAATGCAATAATATCCTGAAACTATATATTCCCAGATTGTAAGAGCAGGTTGTGTGAAGAACGTTTGTCTTAATCTATTTTGCTCATATACCCCTGGTCTGTTTCCTCTAAGGATGCTAGATCAGCTTATTGATTCTCTTCCACATAGCTATCCCTGCCAGCACTGTCTGTTGGAACCGTTACTCTCAGGGAGCCCCTATTTCCACGATCTACCTGTTTTATATTCCAACATTTATCTGATAGTTTTACTTGTTTTTTCTCCAGCCAATCATGTTGTTATAGGAAACAATTATTCCACTGTTCACTCTTAGCTACTTCCTTCATGGACACAAATTTGATACCTTCTTTTAAGATCTCCTCCTCATTATTTTTCAAAGCTAACTGTACAATTTCTGCAAAGAGTAAGAACTTTGTGACCTCTTTCCCTGCTATGTCAAAAGTACGTTTGTGTACACTTGTGTAGTATTTTGTCGTGTAGTGATGTGTTCTGCTATTTTTTGCACTGCTGTGTTTTTGGGCTGCATTATTACAAAGTGATTTTGTTGGGTTGCTCTGCAGTTGTTGTGTTGTGTTCTGTGTTCACAGTTTTGTTGTGGTTAGCCTTGTCGTGTTTTATGTTATTATGTTACTACTTGTATGTTATGTTGTGTATTTTTGATACATCAACAAACACTACAACATTTTCAGCCATAAGCTGAAAAGATTCCTTTTTTCCAGCCTATCAAACTCTGTCAGACAACACTGAGGCAGAGATTGCATCTTAACTCAGCACTCCTTGTGCTGACTTTGGGGCAGATATAGTAACTTTTAGCAGAACGCATTGCAGCAATCAATGTTGCTGTAGTGATTTGCACGTGGGAGAGCTGCTTCTCTCTCACCCTCTGCTATTGCACAAACAAGCTTTCTAACCCAACAAAAATGGTGGAAATATGTGTGTATGTGCTGTCCAGCATAGGTTTTGTACTATATGTATACCCTTACAGTACAAAATTGTATGCCTAGACAATTTTCAAAATATTCACACATTGAAAAGATGCTGTACAGTGCCACATGTACCCAATATGTGAAATGATTGCAGAAATAAAAATATTTCTCCAACTTTGCATGAGCCTCTTCTAAGGGTTATTTTTTTTAATGAAAATCTTGTCTGTCAATTTTAATCGTTCTTTGTTGGGACATCCAAGTGCAAGTGTAATGACCCCTTTTCTGTCACAAAAAATAAATACGCTGGAAAGTAAATACCCTTTAGAGACTTTGTGCTGCTTTCCATTCATGAGCAATTCCTGGGGATGAAAAATCTTGATAAATCTGCCATGTTTTGTGATGCAGCCCTTAGTGTGTATATGAACCACCTTATCTGCAATACAAGTAGTCAATGTGCTCAGCCCAAAGAGGCCAAGTGTGGTAGCAACCAACTCATGGTTCTGGGGGAATGAATAAAATGTTAAGGACCAGTTGCTTTTTGGGTCTCGCCTGACCCAGCGCATGCGCTGGTCTGGCGAGACTTTTTGTGAGGGTCAAAAAAGTGCTTTCACGGCCACACGGATGCTTTGATGTTTGAACGGGATCAATTTCACTTTCGCGGCATATTTGATCGCGATCTCTTTTTTTTCTGTTTATTACTTCTATGTAGTAATGGTGGCACCCTTGCGCCGCCATTACTACAGAGCAGTAATAAACAGAAACAAGCATTGGCATAGCCAATAGTTCTCGCTTTTGGGACCTTATAAGTATTTAGTTATGCAACTGTTGCTTGGGTAAACACTTAAAAGGCCCCAAAAGCGAGACCTATTGGCTATCCCAATGCTTGTTTTGAATCTCTCTCTGCCGCCTCTAAGTCACTGTGGTTTTATATTTTATTGATGCCATGCAATTCTATCAGTCATTGCCGGTCTCCGGCCACATGCACTGTTTGGTCACAGACAGCCTTTACTGTCCACGCGTGTCAGCAGTAGGAAGTGTCTGGGCTGTACGCCCCCTCTAATCTATTGCCACCTGTGTCTGTTTTGACAAAAAGGACAGACATCAACACTAACATCAATGGGTAAGAGAAGAGCAAACCAGCAACAGACAGGGGCAAATAGTTAACACCCTGGACTCATTCTTAACGAGGGCTGCAAATGTACTGTCAAAGGAGATCGAGTTGACTGAGGGTAGGAGGGTAGGAGAGGTGTCGATCTAACTGTGCTTACCCTGACTGCCGACTTATTACTTCAATCTGAGTTAGTAGAGAACATGGGCCCTCTCACAATTTCTAGCAGCCTCTCAAAGATTCCTTCTGAGGCTGGGTCATCCCCATTAATAGAACCATCAGTTAAAAGAAACAAGCATTTGCAATGCAATAGGCCTCACATTTGCGAGAGTTAAAGCTATTAGCTTTGCAAATGACAATGCCTTTTATTTGTTTTAAAAAACAAACATAAATAAGACATTGACATTTACAATGCCAATAGCTCAAACTCGCATAAAAGCAAGACCTACTGCACTGTAAATGCTTGTTTCATTTCCAGCACTGCTATCGAGAAACTTATTTCAGCTGCAAACGTCCCAGATGATGTTTTTCTGTGGAGCTGACCACAATCCACCTAGTTTACCACTAAAAACCATGCCCAAAGTCTGTAAACAAATCGGGCATGTTTCGCTATGGCTACAACTTATCACTGGAGCGAGAGTGACACAAAATGACCGCCGTGATGCTGATGCACTGTACTAGACAACACCGTTACGGTTACATAGCAGTCTAGTAACAAAATCAATGACTCCGTAAATATAACACCTGGAGGTTAGCCACTCTCTGTTGTACGTGGAAATGATCAGTGCCTGGTTTCAAAAAAGCACATAGTGAGGGAGGGAGTTCTCAGTGATTAAAATGCACACATTCTGCAGCATACATGAAAAGCTGAGCTGCTTACAAGCTCCTCGGATTTCTGCAGCAAGCACATTAACCCACTCAGCTGAGTCAGTTTTAGTGAAGACAGTAACAACCGGAAATACCATCCTTTTAAGGATTAACCCCAAAGATTAAAACTATTAACCTGTTTTTTTTAATTTTGCTCTAAACACCTGTAAATCCTTGCACAGCGAATCCTGGACTTTTTCAGTTTTAAAAGGAAGAGACAACAGGAGAAGATGAATTTCTGGTTTCCTTGCCCTCGGCAACGATACATAAACATCAAAGCAGGGCCCTGCTGTGTCTTGTTTTACTGCGTGTAATGTATGAATGCCACTGTTTAACTGGGGCAACAATAAAGGAATAAGAACAACAATAAAGGAATTCCCATGTTGCCAGTGTGTCTTCCTTTAATTATGGCGAAGAACCGCAGCCCACAAAAGAAGCCACATTGTCTTGTCTACATCTACTGTAGCTCCCTCTCACCCCTGTTAAAGACTGTAAGATTTAAATTGTGCTCGCAACAAATGAACATTTTATTTTTTATTGCACGAGAAAAATATTGAAGAAAACGGCTGCCAAAGAAAAGACTGCTACTTTATTTCCTATTTATTCACATGCTGAAAACGGCTGCACGCCATTTCCTTTCATTTTCATTACTTTTGTTATAATCTTGGCACCGGCGCGGGCGCCACGATTGCATCAAATGTAAAGAACTAAAAAAGGACTTGTTTTTTCTATTTCTTACTTTAGATGCAATCGTGGCACCCGTGCTGGTGCTGAGATCGTAACAAAAGTAATGAAAACGAAAGGAAATGGCGGGCGGCCGCGAGCATTAAAAATTATAATAACAAGCCAGTGCACTACGTGACAGGGCCCAGATGCAGAACTCTTTTAGACCACCAGTTCTAAAGTGAGGAGCTTTCATTCACGGTTGCACTGATTGCGCAGTGGGCCGGAAGTTGTTGCTTTTACCCAAAATGTACAACGCTGCAGAGTCATGTTAAGTAGCAGTGATTGACGCACACATTTATTTTTTAAGACTAACACTACTGCCACGGCAAAGGGGAGGCAGCTCCCATGGCAGAGACGCCCTCACACACGACACGCCACATTCGAAAGGGGGTGGAGCCACTGCTCGCCTGCCATTGGCTGGTTTGTTAGGGAAGCACTGAATATCTCCGCGTGCCTCCTGTTCAATAATTAAGCGCTGGCCTGACACTGGTGGGACCCAATTTATATTTAGAAATTGGAGCTCCCAAATAGACTAATGACAGGCAAATAAACTCTTAAACGTATTCTTTTTCATTACATTCTGGTATATTTAGTTTATTTTCCATTATAAAGGTTGGACAGCAAATACGAGAACGAAAAATGCTCACACGAGATACTGGGAGTGGAGAGGTTAATGAAACCTTGAATAAACATAAACAAAATGGATACATGCAATATGTGTATTCATATTTCTAAACTGCCCACAAATGGAATGGCGTGCATAGGAATGACGCGGACATAAGAACGGTGGCATACTCCGGGCAGAACTATAGAGGCGGCCCCATGGGTAGCACCACTGTAACCTTTTAAGTATGCGGGCCTAGCTCTAAGATTTTTCTTTTTTTTAACACAAATTAACCACTGCCCACAGTTAGCAAAGTGATCTCTGTGCAGTGTTGCATGCTTTCGTGAGTTTGTGGCAGATGCAAATTAAAAGTTGACAACTCCGTAATGGTAAATACGAAGTTGACAAATCCACAATCAGAAAAAAAGCAAGAGAGAGTATAAAGGGAGTGGTGCCTGCGTGGCCTTCGCGCAACGCAAAAGTGAAAGTGATCGCGATCAAGTGCGCGGCGAGCGATGCACTTAATGAGCATGAGGAATGCCATATGGCGCTTCTGGTCAAGCGTGCGCCGGCGCACATGCACTGCAAGCTGTAGCCAGCGGTAGCATTTTTTGAAGCCCTTACTTAAAGTCTCGCCAGACTAGCGCAAGCGCTGGGTCAGGCGAGACCTAAAAAGGGTGGCATAAAGCCCAAAGCGATGAAGGTTACCAAAGTGCCTAAAGTCCACAAAGTGCCCAAGACAATGGCCACAGAACTGCCTGGAAAACAAAGTTCCCCTAATTGTAATGACGATCTGTGTGTAAGATTAGAACATTCGTAAATTACCTCTGAGAATAACAAAAGTCATAAATTACGTTTGTGAATACCAAAAGTCTTAAAGTGAGACTTTTGTCTCAGATTATCTTTGTGAATCAGCCCATAGACTTTTACCTATATTTTTTGGTTTTGAGTGTAGTGGATTTTTGTATGTGGACATGCCCCACTATTTGGGAATTTGCATAAAATAATGGTTTAGGACAGTGAAAGAGGGTGTTTAATTTGCTATTGGCTGGCTCCACCCGTAGGGGCTAAAGGAAAGTGTTGGCAAATCAAAGACATATAAGATTTCAAACTAATGTTAGCTCACTTGGAATCTCAGAATCTCACTCACAGACAGGTAGCAGGAAATGCTAATAATACTAAATGCTCCAGTTTTGGCAAGTGTTTTCCCGCCTGGTGCCCTGAATACAAGAAAAAGGGGCCAGTCAAGGCATTACTTATTCGGATTGAGCCTCTTTCCTTAGTTCTGCTCTATGGAACCATTTAACTGACAACTAAAACTTCCCTTCCTCTCATGCATGTCAGCTAGATATTTAAAATGAAATGAAAAAATAAGGCTTTCATGCCGACACCTATGAACGCCAAATCATAGAAAACATTTATAAAATTAAGGTACACAAATTGTTGTTGATAAATTACTAAACAGAGCAACTTGGGCATCAAATAGATAAATCACTGATATGTTAAAGTATATTATGCATGCACTATAAATCTAATGTCATGAGTTAAAACAAGATTTCAAGTACCAATTCCTAGAAAATTAGGCAGTAGGTGTGTCTACCTCCACACGGTTGCCAATAAGGCACGCTCGTTTGTATGTAGTCACAATTTAAAAAAAATACCCACTGCTAAAATTATAATTGCCAGGGACACTTACACAGGCAAGCAAGGCAAAGCGCTACTGTGAAAGGGGTGAGGCCTGGACTGGACGGGTTGGAGGCAGGGCTGTCACTGTTTAGTGGTCTATGCTGCAGGAGTAAGCCCCATCTCTCAGATAAGGAAAACCTCACCACTCTAGACCAGCAGTGTCAATGTCATCCTCTGACTGCCACCTGCTCTCTATCCTGGAGCAGCTGCAGTAAAGGCTGCGAGCTGTGCAGAGCTTCCTGTCTGTGGCTCTGCCCATCGCCAACGTGCACACGGGTGACCTCTACACTTGCGGTGTGTGGGACAAGCTGGTGTGTAGCTCTCCAGAGGCTGTGCTGGCCACTTTCACTGAGCACCACTCACCAGAGAAGCTGAATCACACGGAGCCCACTAGGACCTGGGGTAAGTGCTGATGGGGTGAAGAAACTGTTTGAAATGGGCAGGAAGGATGTAGAAAAAGATCCACCTCTGCACACAGCGTACATCATGCTCTTGCAGACCATGTCATATCACTTCCTGTAACTGGGTCATAACAACTGCAAGCCTTGCAAAGAACACTTACAACACTAAGAAAGAATTACACCTGCAATATTTCCTGTACACCCTTTGGATGCAGCCATACGTGCTGGAATCAGTCAGCATGCTGCGTCTCAGTGCTGCAGTTCCAATGCCTCCAGAGCAGAGCATGATGGGAGCATATCAGCCTCTCCAGTTAAAGAAAAAAGTCCAATCCCCCTTAAAAAGGAAGTCAAATACCTACCTTCTTCCAAAAGAAGCCCAACTGACAGGCGACATTGAACTTTTTCAGAGAGACAAATAAAAGAAAACAAGCACCAAAGCAGAATATGCAGGTGGTAGAACGAACACAACTATGGCATTTATAGGAGATGGGAGGGAGGAATGCTATATGCAAATGTAAGCAGCTATGGCACCAAAGCTGAACACGGGCAAACAGTAACTGAGCAGGAAGCCAAGAAAAAAATAATCTCCCAAGGAACAGCTAAAGAACAATAGCGTAATGAGACAGTACTTAGTCCCTGCTCTGTGGGAGGACCGGAAGAGAAAAAGGAGAGATAAAGAGGAAGGACTGACAACTAGCAAGCAAGGATTTTAAAAGGACACTGACATATACAAATGAAAACAACAGCAAGCAATGGGAGGAGTTTGAACTCCACAAAGCATGTACAAGAGTTCCCTAAGCGACAGCACAAACGCTGTCTAGGCTTCACCTAAAAAAGGGTATCCAGCTCTGCGCTGAGCCATCAAAGCCCCTTAACGATGTGCGAGCATAGGTACAGATGTTTCACTGACAACTGCAGTGATTTGCTGTCGACAATGTTTACTACATTTTTCTATTATCTCTAAATCATGCTTCAGAACCATACTTATGAGAAATAATCAAACCAATGAAACATAAGAATGCTGTCTGATTATCAGAAAAACACGCTATTCGTAACAAGATACCATGTGTATTAAAAACACTTTTGTCAGCTACCACTGTTACCAAATAATAACTTTAGTAGAAAGTGAGAGACGACCTGTGCAGTATTTAAATATCGTACATTAAACATGCAGGCAGAGAGTTAAGGGGTTATGGAAATAGCGGTCAGTCTTTGCAAAGTAAGAAGAGAGCCATACAATTCTAATTTCTATAATCTAATCACTAGTATTTTATGTTGGAAATCAGTTAGTTGGTTGCCTGTTAACAGAGCACATAAGCATTCACTATAATGCAATTAAAAAAGCAAAATGAAATAAAAACTCATGGGAAAGAAATAGAATGTTTGGAAAGCTTATACACAATATGTAATCTTAGCGAGTAAGAAATAAAAAGTTGTTCTTACTTTAAGGATATGCTAAAGGAAAGAAATGAAAGCAATGACAAATTTAGCTTACAACTATTTTCAGAAAGAATCACAATACAAACCCTCCTTCTTTGGTATAATTTAGTCCATCGACTATTGAAAGCGCTCATTAAAAAGACAAACATGATTCGAATTTGAGTTTTATTTCAAATACATACCAGCAAACTATGTAATCAAGCTGTAAATAATGCTACTGCCTTAACCAGGTCAACCTCAGGGATATATGCCCTTATAACAGTAATGTAATGTATGCTGCAGTACGAAATGGCTGTGTGCCGTACCATGGTTTCAAAATTTACTCCCTTTAATTATTTCTTGAATAACAGAAAGAGGCAGGGCAAAGATGCCATTTTTAGGATGTCATCATCTTCAGTTCCTGAGGCCACGCCTTCTTTTATATTTAGTGCCCTGTGTTAATCGAACTGAACAACCTAAGGAAACTGCTCATAGTGTGTTTTGGGGTTTCTAATGAACCCTTTTGTCTGTGATTTGACTTCAGTTGGTGGTGCGACTCTGATTTTAAAGTTCAGTGCAAGCCAAAGACGATAAGAATGTAAATTTAATTGACTGTAAATGATTAAAAAGTAGAGGAATGTTGTTCCTCAGCTTTTAGTAAAGTATATTCATATATTTTCATTCATTTTGTGAAGTGTGTATTTCCATTTCTTCTTTAAAAACACAATTGTGTTTCTATTCAAATACAGAATGGTGCATATATTTGTAGAGGATAGAAGCATTAGTTACATATTTAGATATGTGTGCATGTATACATAAAAAAACACAAGTGTGTCCAAATGCATGGTAATGGCGATAGAGATTTTGGCTATTCCCATCACTGAGTCCCAGAATAAACAAAATAGGGTGATACATGTACATTACTTTCCACCTAGTCCAGCTGCATGTTAAAAGAGAGACATTCCATTCTTACTCAATTCAGTTCATCACTACAGTTTTGGAACTCCAAACTGTTTAAATTGGTGTGCCAAGAAATGCTGAATTTCGCATCCATCATTAGTAAGTAATATATGATGCAAACAGTAATGTAATTAATGCTGTCATTTGTGATATCATCTGTACTATCCTAAGTGGGGATTGGCTAATGCGGTGATGCTCAATATAACTGGCAAATGTATTTATTTTAGAGTTAAAACCAAACTTTATTGCTCCTTCAAAAGTCCAGAAATAAATACTCATAGAGAACTTACATTTTACCTTATCAGAACATTAAAAAATGTTGCTTGTGTTACAGTTTATGTGCGTTTCACCTATGACAGACTGGGTTGAGCTTGTGTTGTGGACACTGGCTGCTGCCACCTACTGGTAAGCTGGGCAAATGGGAGGTGGGTGCCAGTGAATGCAGGCACATTACATCAACTAAATTGCCGACATACAGTACATCATCATAACTTTAAAACAGTAATGTAGTGCATGTTGGCAATTAAATTCAAAACATTAACATCAAAACATTAAAAAAAGAAAAGAAAACTTACCCTGTGGCACTTCCACGCTCTTGTCCGATGTCCTTCACTCCTCCAGCGGAGGTTCCATGCAACTCTCCTAACCAATCCTGGCACTGCTTTCATGCAGAACGTGAACAGCGCCAGGATTGGTTGGAGCAGGCTCTCTCAGTGCTCTGAAGAGCACTGGAGGCCTGTGCTCGGTCTCAACTCAGCTGTCCAAGACAGCTGGTTTGAGAGGTTTAAAGTGCGCATGTCTGACTGGCTGTCGCAAAACGGCCGGCCAAAGGGATATGCGCATTTTAAACATAAGTGCCCTGCTCATGACTTCTTTCTGCTGCTTGCCAGTCAGCACCTGCCCCGCCCTGTCCTGACGCTCGGTTCGGGATGGGGTGATTGAAAAATAGAATGGTAATACATTAACTGTAGTACCATTTTATTTTTCATCTCTGGAGCATGGGCGGGGCATTTCAATTAGCGGTGCAACTCTCCTCCGCCTTAATGGAGGAGTCACCCCTGGTTGTGGAAGACATTTTCTCCTTTGCCTTTCCACATCTTGCATCAACAAGAGATTTGGCCCTTGTGTATATTTTCCCAAAACACACTAGTGAGTACATTGCATGAAATGTCACAATTTTATGAAAGTTTTGCAAAATTATCTATATAGCCCACACCTAACCTTGTATTGAAGTTATTAAGTGAAGTTGTGTTTTTAAGCAATTGTTTTTTGTTTTATAAGTACTTAACCATAACTATCATTTAACAACGTATTTTTTAGTAAAACCTCGTTTCATTATCATCTACACACCCAGTCTCATCCCACACAAACCAGAAGACCATGGCCTTTAGCTAGTTAAAACAGGATCTTTGCACATGTCCTAGATTTTAGCCTGGTACTACACATCTCCACCTACCCATCACAATTTAACTTGTCTTTCGACTGTGTTCAGGGACCTCTTGGCACAAAATGGCTGTCTACATGGCTGTGTGTGTACCTCTATCACACTCATAATAGAGGCACATGTCACTCTGCCTTGGCATCAAACATTTCATCCCAGCTAATTCGGATGAGATCCTTGTGTGCACTGCCTGTGTAAGAGGGGTCCAAAGAGTATTCACCTTCAAAAAATTTTTGTCATTTGACACATCAGCTTGAAATTTGGAAAACAGCTCTGTGCAGATTCATTAACCTTCATCACGGATATAAGAAAAACAAAGAGTTCTTGACAGTAGACTAACATTGTTTCACCTTCCCTTTTTTCATTAAAACTAGTGTCTAAGAGATCAAGGTGCCAAACGTGGACATCTAGTCTTGCAAGACCGGGTCAAAGTCCAAAAATATATCCAATTGTGATTGAGGGCGGTTCGGATACAAGAAGTGGATTTGCCCCGGGCAGCACTCACCTTCAGACTTAGAAATATTTCTGAAAACATTAGCTGAGAAGGTAAATTTCAGCAGGGTAAGGCTGCAGGAGGTGTTCAAGAAGGGAGAGCTGTCTTCGGATAAACTTGGGTCAAAGCTGCAGTAAAGATTTCAACTTTAAAATTAGTGTCCGAAATATTAGTCAAAAATCTCCAGCGGGACAACACAGAGGGCTGTAGTTGAAGACAATCCCACCGGCCAGGTACTCCTTTGGCAAAGTCAATCTGACCGATGATACACCATGGGCAGATTTGAGAGCAGGATGGTACTGGTCTCTTCCTGGTTCTTAGAGCAGTTTTAAGTTCCAACTTTTGGATTTTGGCTACCTGGGTACGTTTAGCACCACAACCAAGGGGCCAGCACTGGTTTGGCACCTCTTGGGGTTTAAAGACTCATTTAGGGTGGGTAAAGATGTGGCTTCGAGGTGGTAGGGGGCATATTTGTCCATAAGGCTCAGATTAGGAGGCCGGAAAACTAGCCCTTTAGAGACTCTGGTGGTCTTAGGTTCAAGGCCAGTCCTCTACCCCAGGCAAGAGGGAACTGGGCAGAAAGGCAGCAAACCAGCAAGACAGCAGCAGGTCAGCAGTCCAGAACAGTGACAGTCCTTTCAGCAGCACAGCAGTCCTTCGTCCTGGCAGAGTATCCACAGGTCAGGAAGTGTTCTAAAGAGTTGGTGTCTGAGGTTCTACTTTTATACCCTGGTGCCCTGGTTCTGAAAGGTGGTAGAAGCTTGTAGACAGTAGCTTTTGAATGCATGGATTTTGCTGACTCCCCTGTCTTAGCTTCAAACTGGCTGCAGTGACAATGTAGGGTTATTAGTACCATTGTGTGGAGGTACAGCATACCCAATTCATGTGCAAGAGGGGCTGGGCTCAGCTCGCTGCCCTTCCTGCCAATAGATGGCCCATTGAGGTACATGTTATCTATTGTGTGACTGTCTGGGAGGAATTCATAAATTCTAACAGCCAGTTATACTCTGTCATTCGACCCGAGGCAGGATACAGGTACAACATGACCTATGGGTACCATGACATGTAAAACCTAATCGTGCATGTCCGAGCTTTAAATTGCACGCCACCCTCCACTATGGGCTACATAAAGGGGTGTTCAAGGCTTGGCAAGGGGAATTTATTGTCAAGTTGACATGGCAGTTCAAAACTGCATTCAGGCTGCAGTGACTGGCCTTGGACATCTTTCCAAATGTTTTTTATAGGGTGACACAATATGTGCTGCAGGAGCACTGGTAGCATTTAATTTACAGCAACTGGATATTTGGTATACAACTCTACAAGGTACTTACATGTAAATTAAATATGCCAATTGGGTATAAGCCAATTTAACTATGTTTTAGGAGAGTGAGTACAAGCACTTTAGCTCTGGTTAGCAGTGGAAAAGTGCACAGAGGGTTCAGCTGTTGGAAAGTGGTTTATTTGTAGTGATGAGTAGTAAGTTACCTCTATTAATAAGGCCACAAACACAATCAGGGTCTCAATAAATGAATCCCTTGCTCACCCCTTGGTATCTGGCGACGAGTAGGTAGGCTTAACTTACGAGGCAGGTGTGCAAAGCATTTAAAAGCACCAATTCATTAAATAAGTAAGACACAACCCACAAGAAAAATCCATCACGAATTCTACAAGATTTACTATATTGTTCTGAACTAATAGACACCAAAATAACATAAATCCAATGTAGGGAACCAGAGATGTGAATTTTTAAAGATAAAAAGTTAAACTAGTGATTAGAAGCTAATAGTGCTTAAAGGGTTAAAAAAAAGGTTGTGCTGGCTGTGGCAAAGACTAGAGATCTTTACACTTCCTTGCAGAAGTGTTCCTTGATTGAGGAAAGCAGTCCACAGAACCACCCATGGGCTCAGCGCCCCTGTTTTCCTCTTGGGGTCTGGGACCACATCTCCCAGAATGTGCCTGGTCAGCCTATGATACATTTTACAAAAGCTGCTACAAACTTCTGTAACTTCTTCCAGAAGGTCTCCTTGGGGGTTCAAAGTGTCCACACCACCAATTCAGGGTTCTACAATCTCTGAGATGGTCTTTGGGATGTTGGCACTACAATTCCAAAAATGCACCTGGTCAAAACCTTAAAAGTCCACTGTACATACTACAGGAAGGGGACTTCTTGATGGAGATGATGCAGGTGGGCTCAGTTGACCTGTGGCTTGTCAGAAGTTCACTCCTTAATCCTTCTTGAAGCAAGGCAAAGTAGTTGGAGCTGCAGTACCAGAATGTGCAGCAGGTGCAATCCTTCAGAGTGCAGCATTTTCGGGTGCAGATTAGGTTTCCTGCAGGGCAGCCCTTCTTCTCTTTGTAGTTTCAGGCAGCAGATCTGATTTGCTTGGCAACTCTTCCATATTTATGCAGTGTTCCTGGGCGTCAAGCAGGGGGGTACCCCTGACCAATGTGAAGCAGGCACTACCCTCAGGTATGATCACTTTCTCCAAAGTGTGGCATATTCTTGCCCCACAAAGCACTATTCTTCCAAAATCCAAGATGGAGAAAGTCTCTCCTAGGAGGTTTGATCAAGCTAAGCCAACACACTGGTGTGACTAACATTCCATAACACTCCCTTCCAGCTGTAGATCTCCTCCCACAGGAAATTCATTGTCTGTCTAGCTGTCTAATTAGCACCTCATTAAGACAGCTTAGCTCAGCCTAGCAGAGACTGGCCAATCAGGAGAGGGCAGCTGGAAGGCTGAACTCTGGCTTACAGAAAATAAAGATTTACAACTTATTTTCTGTTATAGTTATTATAAATCTAATAGTGACAACTTGTTGGAATTATCATAACTATCATTTTAAGTCTTTGAAATGAATGAAATATTCCCATGTTAGCCTATGGCGCTAATTATCTACAATGGCGGAAAAACAAAATTGACAGTTTTTCCCTCACCAGGGCTTATAAAACATATTTTAAATTGTCCCTGCTAATAGTTTTAAGGCATACTACCCCTAGGGCACCTAGGGGAGACCTTAAGCGTGACTTATATGTAAAAATAAAGATAGAATACAACTTGGGAAGTTCCATTATTTCCAAAGTCTTATTTGCATATAATTACAATTTAAAAGCAGCCGCCAAGGCTGATCTGGCTTTTAAAATGACAGCAGGCAACACAGTGGTGCACACTCTAGTTCAGGGAATCTGCTGTGCCTCTAAACCTCCCTGCCCTATTATATCCTACGGACGCATATGTAGTTTAAATCCCTTTTGCCTTATGATATACTAGGGACTTACAGGGGTCTGTCAGCACCAACTGTAATTAAACTTAATTGCCATGTACTTTTAAACAGAGCACAGACCCTGGGTCTAGTTAGCAGAGCCCAGCGCACAATGAGAGTCAGAAAACCAGCACCTAGTAGTCAAAATGGGGGCAAAAATGGGGGGACAATGCAAACAGGTCCTGATTTCTCACACCAGTTAATGGAAGAGGAGAGGCAAACTGTTTGGGAGAAGGCCACTCTAAGGCTGACAGGCCTTACAAGTGCTCACCTGCTGAAGGTAGGGAGAACTATCCAACCCCCTGGGAGTTCTCTTCACTATGGCAGAAAATCCTGGATCGACCATCAGCATTGGTGTGGTCTGACTCAGGATGGTTTTCCACCATAAAGTCCAATCCCTGTAGGAAGATGAACCATCTCAACAATTTTGGATTCTCACCTCTCATTCGCATTACCCTCGACCTCTGTTCCCTGGCAAGTAGCCTCCTAGAAATCTATGCTATCGGTTGAGATACACCCTCCTCATTTAGCTATGATAGAACTGCCACCATGCCATGCTCCAAGCTTTAGAAAATAAACTCCTGGGAAAAGTCAGGGCCCTTGAGCAAAGGGTCTGTGCACACAACCTGTTTTAAGGAGTCTAAGGCTTTCTGACAGGCCTCTGTCCAGATAATCTTCTTGGGGCTGTATTATGAAAGTGCCCTGGCGTGCAGCAGACATTTGAGCCAGCTTTGCATGCCCACGGAGCACTTTGGTATTGCAGAAAAGGCTGTAGACACTTGTGCGTCTCCTTCTGTAATACCGATAGTACTGGTGCACTTAAAGAGCCAGGACTATCTTCAGAGGGTGTTCCCTCATTTGCATGTAAGCGTGGCCCCATGCAAATGAGATAATTAATTTGCCTCCATGACCACGCAATATTAAAGATGCAGAAGCAGAGACAAAGAAGCTGTCAGGAGGTGCACTGACAGTGTGCCACCTTAAAGGTGGTGCACTGTCAGTGCACCCCCTGATTACAGCCCTCTGGAGGGAGAATGAGGGTTCCATGGACACCCCAGATATTCCCTTGCAGGTGGATGCAGACACTCAATCCACCTGCCTGGAATGGGATCTCTAATCTCATTTAAAAGTGCAGGCGGGTTGCCACCTGCACTGTGAGAAAATGGAGCTGCTTCACAGCAGCCACTCCTTTTTTCACATGATTGTGCTTCCCTGGTGGCAGCGTAAGTCTGAGGCTGCCCTGGGGCAGCACATTGACCATATTGTGGTGCATTTTCCTTGTTATCACAGGGTGCTAACTGGGAAAAAAAAGGATAATAACATGGTAAATGGTAAAATGATGGTTGAACAAAACGGAGAGAGAGGAATCAGCATATAACCTAATCACATTTTACATAACTGAGCCCCTTAAGCTTCTGAAGAACAACATGAAAGATTGAAAGACATCCATTCAAACTTTTAGATCAACATCCTGTGAGCAACAAATGTATTTCTGTTGTATCTCACTAAAATTAAATATTAAAACATATTCGGATCACACGTGATTATCTTTGTATACTGGCACTCAGCAGTAGCTTCCAAAATTGCTTCAATATCTAAAAATAATGATCTCTAAAGCATTTACCAAAGTTTATATTCAACAACATTATAGCTAACTGTCACTAAGAGAGGGCACCAGTCAAGTACAGAATAGCAGACATGTCCCTTCGCAAATTTGCATTAGCTGCAGCCTTACCCCTAAGGAGATGGACACCATTTATAAACATGATATGGCACATAATGTTAGATACTACCGATTTTATGAACAACGAGTCGATGCCGTATATCTTGCATAGTTTTAATCAAACTGTTATGAGTCACAAACATTTCTAATGCAAACTATATAATGAAACACACCCTAGAGTTTTTTTGGAATGTTTTGTGTGGAATTCTTCCCAAATCCCATATAAAGTCAGAGGCAGGCGAAATTATAACGAGGATTTATTGGAGTCAGTCCGCATACAAAGCCCAGAAGGATTACCCATCCTGGCTCCGCCAGGCTGATGTCCACGCAGGACGAATGGCCTGATGCATTTCACATTAGCAGCCAGATGTACATAAACATTCTGGGAACCTCGCTGGGCATAGAAATAAATGATGCACACTTTAACAAGTGTATCACAATAGAATAACTGGAATTACCTATGTTGTGACCACTGTTCCCTTTAAGTTGCGCACGTGTGCCCCCGCGCACTGAGGTCACTTGGAGCGCGCATTGTCCAATAGTTTGCGCACACACAGCACATCCCAGAGTGGCATGTTTCTGTGGGGTTCGGGAGCAAGTGGAATTGGCACTTGCTCAATTTCTTTCTTTATTAGTGCGAAGCAGCGGGGATGATTGAGGGCCTTTGTGAAAGTATTCGTGTTAATCGCAGCGCCGTCATGCGCTGCAATTCACATGAATATTATTTCAAAGGCGCTCAATCAGCCCCACAGCTACGCACTATTAAGAAAAGGAATGCAGCAAATCTAAAGCAGGACGTGTGCTTTCTTTCAGACCCTGAAAGCACACGTCCTGTTGGAGACTCTGCATTTCTTTTATTGATAGTGCACAGCCGCGGGGCTGATTGAGGGCCTTTGAAATAGTATTCATGTTAATTGCAGCGCATGACGGCGCTGCGATTAACACGAATACTTTCACAAAGGCCCTCAATCAGCCCCATAGCTACGCACTATCAATAAAAGAAATGCAGAGTCTCTGTGTGCTTTCAGAGTCTGAAAGCACACGTCCTACTTTAGAACGTGATGGGGACACATGCGCTGGAGGCAAGTTTCAGACAAGCCTGTTCAGGCTTAGGGAAATGCATTTATCACGAGAACAGGAAAAGGACTGGCCGCGGTTTATATTATCTGAGTGAGTGTACGTGTGAGAGTGTGTAAATGTGTGTACCTGTGTACGTGTCTGAGTGTGCCTCTGTATGTCTGTGTTTGCCGGTGTGTCTGTGCACGTGCGTATGAGTGTGTATATGTGTGCTTGTGTGTGCATGTTTGTGTGCATGTCTAGTATGTTTTTGCCTTTCTCCCCCTCTTCCAGGATGCGCTGTTTCCTCTCACTTTTTAAGATGCATTTTTATTCATTGTCCCAATAATCTGCGCGTGCTTACTGCCTGCAATGAATACCTGCTTTCTCTCATCCTTTCTATAGCACCTCCTCTCCTTTGCTCCGCTCTCTCTCAGCTATCCTGCTTCCTATGCATGCCTCCCATGACTCTTTCCCCACACCATCGTCCCTATCCATTGCCCATGAACCCCCTTCTTATTCCTTCCTCCAGTTTCTTCAGCCTGCGAGTGAGGCTCGCAGTGGAAGACTAATAGGGCCATATTGTAGGGTGTGTGCTCATATACTACACCTCAATTTTATGCCTTGCACATGACCCCCCGTTCCACTCGCTCCATCCTCCCCCTCCAGTGCACTTCACCCAGCTGCTCTTGGGCCCCCACCCCTCCCAGAACAGGTGCCCCCTAGCCCGTAGTGAAGGGGTAGGCTGGCACCTGGCACTCTGTGAACAGGACTGGCAACAGAGCTGGTTCGTGCCCGTGGACGCCGGATAGGCCTCAGCCTCTGGGTGGGCACATGTTAGGGGCATGGGAGCGATTTGTGGCAGTGTGGGGCATATTATCAAGCCAGGCGATAAAATAATCTCAGCTTTAGCGGCAGAAAACTGCCGCTAAAACGGCGATAATGTGAAGGACGTCTAACATGAGCTTCAATTGGAATTCCATTGAGCGTATTATCAAGCCTATTATTGCCGTTTTAGCGGCAGTTTTCTGTAGCTAAAGCGGCGATAATTTTATCGCCTGGCTTGATGATATGTCCCTCTGTTCTTTCTACCAAGTCTATATAGCGCTGAACTAATCTTTAAAGATCGATCCCTAATATGAGCCACATACACCCAACGTCTCAAAAGCCCTAATGGGGAAAGAAAACCTTCATTCTACGTGGGGTAAACAGGGGTGAGGGTGTACTGCTTCGATGTTTCACCCTAGGCTACAGCTGTTGTACCTAAGGCAATGACACAAATTATTACACTTAAACACTCGACCCTTCTTTTCAGTGAGAGGATTTCTATTACATGATTTACGGTCAGCTCATTGACTCTAGCGGTCCCTGGACCTATCGACCCCGCCCGGACCCTCCAAGGTGCAAACAAGTCATGTGACCATGTGAGCGGTGGCGGGGAGCTCCGCTCCTTTATGATAGGGTGTTCCATCCAGGGTGGGAGTTTGGGGGGTCTAGTTCAGGCACAGACAGGAAGTTCGCCCTCCCCTTCCTCCGCTGTTTCATGTCGAGCCACTGCCCATTCTGTGCTACCATCAGATCAACACATTATGTATCTCCTTCATGTGCCAGCCAGGGCGGGGGTGCAGGGTAACTGTCAGGTGGGGATGCTTCCTGGTCCACTCAACATTCCATTCAGGGACACAAGAACAATTTCTGTCACATGTGAAGGGTGGTATTGTTTTGTTTTGCAATAACACACATCATTGACAAAAATCGGCAATCTGCTAGCCAGGTGCACTTCGTTATGCTGTGACTCCCACCCCCCAGCCCTACCCCCCAATACTCCACCAATGTTATGAAGCTCTGTGGTTATACTGAATAAGTAGCTACCTATGTTATATGACATCTCTTCATTAATGTAATAACTGCACTTTCACAATTGCTTTATTAACCTTCTTGTTTTCTCAAATTTACTTGAAAATGCACAAATTGCCCACTCTTTTCTCAAAATGTTCTCGCCATCACAAAAGATAAGTAGTTACCATCTTTCTCACATCGAAAACCGCAAAACCTTCTTGCTGTTTTAGTCTTTAAAACTAATTCCAAATGAAAGGTAAAGGGAGCCTACCTGAAAACTACAGAGGAGTTATTTTAATAAAGGTGGTATTAACAGCTGCTTGGGTGAGGAGGGGGATAGAGAGTCCACACAGATCCCGCCCGGGTCCTGCAAGGATATTTGTGCAGTGTGTACCCTGTTTGTCCTGTGCAGCCCCCTCCTTCACCAGAAGAACAAATCTGTCATAAATCGCAGTCTCTGTCAACTCTGGCAAGGAGGTATCAGAGAGAGGCTGGTCTTATCTGCCAGAGAAGGATAGCTCCTCAAAGTGCAGGAGGTGCATAGGTGTCCCAGAAACAGGAACATTTACTGTATTTATGTTGGGGGCGAAGCTACCAGAAGTGCAGCAGGTGCAGTGACACCAGCACACAGGGCTGGGAAGGGCTCAGTGCCAGCTGTGGGTGTTATTTGGGTGTTATTTTACTGTTTACATTGGGGCCCTGGTACACCTCCTCGTGCAGATCACGGCGTCAACTGTGACTGTGCACCCTGGCGAGAAAAGGCACTGAAGAATGCCCAGCCAAAAGGGAGTGGGGAGGACGCACAGCATTGAGACTAACAGACACACACACACACAACACAAGTGCAGTGGAGTGGCAGGCTGAAAGCGCCTTTTCTGGGATCTGTGGGTGGGAGCACGAGACATCAGGCCTCCCCCTCAGCTCCTCTGCTTTAATCCTATGAATTCCTATTGTCTCACTGCCACACTCCGCTGTTGCTAAAGGCCTCTGCCATAGTGAGGAGTCACATGCAGCATCGCTGAGCAGGGCAGCTCTGGGCCTTCAGCATAAAGAAGACACGCAGCAACAAACAAGCTGCGCACGTGCACTGCTTCAGTTCTGCTGTGTATCCCCTTCCCCAGTCCGCTATGACATTATACTGTGCATAGACGAAACCCGACATTCAGACATTCCTCTGCATGCACATATTGTTGTATTTAAAGTACAATGCTTTACAAATCTGCATATCCCCCTCAGCATTCCTGTGGATGCACATATTGTTGTATTTAAAGCTAAACCTTTTTTTACAAACCTGCATTCCCCTCATTGTTCCTGTGCATGCAGGAGCCCTTACATTGGCCCCTCAAAGATGGAAGACTGCTTTCCGAGGTTACCTTTTCACACCTGAGCTGCTGCCTGTGCACGGCCTGTGGATGCGAGCCGCGCCCTCCCCTCTTTTCACGTTGGACCTGGGATCCGTGGGGCGCATGCGCCAACGCACACCTGTCAGTGCCTGACGCCAGACAGGGCTATTGAGGGCTCATGCGTAATTCACATGCTTTTACCTGTGAGTCCATACAGCATTTACCAGGAACCCTCTCCAAGGCAGACATGCACAGTACAGCGCTTCCCAGGCTCGGTCTCACATCAGAGCTGAGTAATCGGACAGGACGTAAAATGCTTACTTGAAACAATGACGCAAACAGGAAGCCTCCTCGTTCCATTCCCCATTGTCCCACCTATAGCACTGTATGCCCAACACTTGCTGCACTGCTGTAAATTCAGCCCGACACTCACGATCACTGACTCCTATTACACAGGCATTGTCTTGGTGCTAAAAATGCGTGATTAGTGCATTTTAGTGTGGTGTTGCGGACCGCCCCTAATGCGTGCTACTTGGCAGGGTTGGAGTATTCATGTTAATTGCAGCGGACACACGCGGTGTGGTTCCCGGTGCACATAGCTTTGGTTGCGGCGCACAGAGACCTTACACTGTCGCACATAGAGGAAAAAAATTAGAGGGAACATTGGTTGTGAGGGAAATGCAACCTCTTGCAAAAGACTGCTCGGTGTTGCACTTTTCTCAGTTTTTATGCAGTGGGACATGACATTTCACACCCAGCCATTTTCGGCCAATCTACTACAAATACCCACGCTGTGTTAAAGAAAAGTGAAGCATCCAGATTCTTTCCTGATTAAGCCACTACCACAAACATTAACTAGCATGAAGTGGGCAATGAACTCCCCCTAGTGTGCCTGTACCCTACTTCACCCCATCCCTACCAATTTACAGAAGATTATACTCTGTACATCATCAAAAACCAGAAAAGTACTTTTGAATCCTTGAGAGACAGGCCCCATTGTAAAACTGGTGTTACTGTAAACCTCAACCAGTTTACTAAGGACGTTACTATGTGTAATTGATTTTTTTAACCACTCTCTGATTTCACTCCCTATATATCTGCTATATTCTCACAAGCACAATCCTTTTCCACACTCCCCCTGGAGCAACCCTCTTTTCTGTTTTGAAACGTTCTCTACAGTGATCTGTTATAATAACTGTGAGATTAAACAGTCACTATTGAAGTTATTTATTGTGCCTCGGTGTCTTTTTGAGGATATTCTCAATTGAAATTAGAAACTACTGGGGTACACTTATGATGTGACTTGAGTTCTATGTGTATCATGTTCACAGATTTTGACTTAATAAACACCTTACTAAGTAAATTAGTCTAGGACCAATGTTTGGCTTCTCAGGCAGGGCCTGGGAGATTGGGCATGTTCTCCATGGCGCTGTGCAACACAGGCCCGTGGAGAACATGCTAAGTGCCCATGAAGGTTTGGCTGGCCCAAGAAGGCCGGTCAAACCGTCATGCGCACTTAGAGGAGTGCAAACTATTCCTCACTCTGCTCTAGTAACAGAGCCCATCCCCGCCTTGACTGTGCTCCGAGTGCCTCATAGAAGAATAAAATGATGATAACGTCCTGTTAGTATCATTCTATTTTATTATTTTGCAGTGCTGAAAATCAGTGTGGCAACGCTCCACTGCCTTAGCGGAGGAGCCACCACTGGCTAAGAGGGGCCATCAGTCAAGTACAGAATAGCAGACATGTCCCTTTGCTAATCTGCATTAACTGCAGCCTTAGCCCTCAGCGGATGGATACCATTTACAAACATGAAATGACACAAAGTGGCCGATAAGTGTGTCGGTCGTAAAGCCTCCGACCACAGGTCGGAGGCTTTCTGACTGACATCCTTGGTTTAAACACTGACCACCTTATTACAAATAATGTGGTTGGGGTTTAAAACAGCTGTTCAAACCAACAAGGAGCCCGTCAGTCAGTCTTAAAAACCGCAAATAATCCCGAAAGGGATTATGATGTCAGTTTCAGACAGACTTCCATGTTGGGCTTTCCAACATGGGAAGCCTGTCTGAAAACGACTTTGGCGGCCCCAACAGGGACCCTTTCCCTCTGTGGCCTCTGGTTGATGGGCTGGTGGGCACTTATGGTGCCCCCTGAAAATCCCTGCACTGTGTGCAGACACCTAGAGGTGCCTGCCTCACAGTGCAGGGATTTACACAAACTCCCATTTCTCTATGGGAGCTTGTGCTGCGGGCGGTTTCTGTCTGCACCACAAGGTCCTATAGGGAAATGGATGCTTGCGACCCCACCGTGTGCGATCGCATCATATGTGCGGCTTCGAATTACTCACCCGAGGTTGGTTGGTTCCGAAACCACAGAGATGTTGGTCAAAGGTAACTCTGACAGACAGAATAATCAGCCCCATAATGTCAGATACTACCTATTGTACGAACAATGAATCGATGTTGCATATTTTGCATGGTTTTAGTCAAACTGTTATGAGCTACTAACATTTCTTATGTTAACTCTAAAATGAGAATGCATTGTGCGGTATTCTTCCCAAATTCCCATATAAAGTCAGAGGCAGGCAAAATTATAACCAGGTTTTATTTGAGTCGGCATACAAAGCCCACATGGATAACCCATCCCGGCAAAGTGGGTCTGATGTTCATGCAATGCAACAATCTTGACGATTGACCTGTTGCATTTCACATTAGCTGCCAGATGTATGTAAACATTCCGTGGACCCCAATGTCCATAAAAATAAATGATGCACACTTAATCAAGTGTATCACAATGAAATCATTTCTCCCTTTAATGCCTGATTTCTAATGGCAATAATTTTGATGCAAAACCTTGTCTCTAATTTTTAGTAGATAGGTTTTTGCATCAAAAAGAATAGGTGGTTGCATTGGAATGCCCATGTAACGCCCCCTTGATGCCAAGTAACTCAGAGCAGTGCTTTGTGCTACTTTGCTTTACTTTTAGGCAATTTCCAACACAAAACTTGTTTTGCCCTGGAAAGTAGATATAAAAAAATGTGCTGGTGTGCACCACATTTGTGCCACCAGCACAGCACAAAATGTGGGTAAATCTGGCCCTAATTTTAATACGTGGAGATAACACAAATTATTGGTGTACAATTTGCACACTGATTTTGTGACCTGGTCACAATCAGGAATGAAGTAGGATTTATTTTGTCAAAGCAGTTGTTTGTCAGCAAAGCACAACATAACACACTGATACTTCTTTGGGAGGGATAATTTTGAGAAAAATGCAAATAATTGAAAAAATGATGTACCACATACTATTACGAGTTTACACAAAAACACAAAAAAATACAATAAAAGAGAACGTTGGTAAAAAGCTGACCTTACCAGAAAGCCACCCTGAAAAAAGGATGATAAAATGGTAAATGGTGAAATGATGGTTGAACAAAATGGAGAGAGAGGAATGACCATATAACCTAAACACATTTTACATAACTGAGCCCCTTAAGCTTCTGAAGAGCAACATGAAACATTGAAAGACATTCATTCAAACTTTTAGATCAACATCCTGTGAGCAACACATGTATTTCTGTTGTATCACACTAAAATTAAATATTAAACCATATTCGGATCACACGTAATTATCTTTGTATACTACCACTCAACAGTAGCTTCCAAAATTGCTTCATTATCTAAATAAAAAATTCTCTAAAGCATTTACCAAAGTTTGTATTCAACAACGTTATAGCTGTCACTAAGAGTACAGAATAGCAGACATGTCCCTCTGCAAATTTGCATTAGCTGCAGCCTCACCCCTAAGTAGATGGACAACATTTATAAACATGATATGGCACATAATGTCAGATACTACCGATTTTATGAACAACGAGTCGATGCTGCATATCTTGCATAGTTTTAATCAAACTGTTACGAGTCACGAACATTTCTTATGGAAACTATACAATGAAACACACCCTAGAGTTTTTTTTAATGTGTTGTGCGGAATTCTTCCTAAATCCCATATAAAGTCAGAGGCAGGCAAAATTATAACAAGGATTTATTGGAGTCAGTCCGCATACAAACCCCAGAAGAATTACCCATCCTGGCACCGCCAGGCTGATGTCCACGCAGGACGAATGGCCTATTGCATTTCACATTAGCAGCCAGATGTACATAAACATTCTGGGAACCTCGCTGGGCATAGAAATAAATGATGCACACTTTAACAAGTGTATCACAATAGAATAACTGGAATTACCTATGTTGTGACGGAAATGCAACCTCTTGCAAAAGACTGCGCGGTGTTGCACTTTTCTCCTTTCTAATGTAGTGGGACATGAAACTTCACAACCAGAATTTTCAGCAAATCTGATACAAACACCCAAGCTGTGTGAAAGAAAAGTGAAGCATTCAGATGCTTTCCTGATTTTTCCACTACCACAAATATTAACTAGCCTGAAGCTAAGAATTGTCAGGATTTCGACATGTGACATTGTTTTCTGTGCCTCACAGCTTGATGCTTCAACTAGCCAAACCATGGTTGATGACCCGAGGGCGAAACTCAACATCTCCAGCTGAATTCAGCTACAGCTTCCTCTCATTTCAACACAAAGCACTACTAAGAAAGCTCATGACCTCTTTTAATGAATGGATAAATAATGGGATGTTTAAGGTGTGCACTTCCTCATAGATTTTAGGTACTACCTTGAAAAGGGAATGTACAGATTCAAGATGTAGAAGAAAATAGCTCCATGGTTATAAACCTGCAAAAGCTATGATGTTCCTAGCTTTACGCTTGACCATGGGAACAGTGAGTAGAACATGGTCTTGAGTGCACCTAGCCTGTTTTGGGCCATTACTTTTTACACTCTGATTTAAAGACTACACATTCGATTGAAAACAGAATGCGATTTTCCAACAAGCTCGGTTACACTTGGTCCTGGCAGTCCCTGGGCGCTAATGAAGAAATTCACTCCATTTTAGACCTACTGTGGTGTACACCACTACACTTTGAAACCACTGCAACTGACCTATTTCTGTAGTTGTAATACATGAAGCTACTCAATCCATCAGAACCCCCACTGCGAAGTATTTGTGTTTTAATTCTTAAGAATTGTAATGGAAGTATACTTTTTAATTTTCCTAACTGATGGAACCAGTTTACACTAAACGTTTTGCTGCCATAGTGAATTTCTGCCACCAACTTTAAAGTCAAGATTTTTTAAAGTGAAGCCAGCTATAGGCTAGTTTATGAGAACATAAATTTCCCTTTGGTCCTGTAAACATTTTCCCCAAAGATGTTCAACTCTGTTTTGTTATTGTTCATTCGAAGGTGTATCTAGTGCATCCATATTTGGGTCTCACATTCAAGATCCTGCAGAAAACGGCTTTGTTCTTGAATTTCCAGAATATACACTTGTGTATTGTTTGCATTTAAATGGACTAATCACAGCAGAATAATTTAACACATGGAACGGTGGGGTCACAGGCTATTGAATAGGGCTGGAGATAAAGGGGGCATTGCATAACATCACACAACTTTAAAAATGGACTAGGTGGAAATTATTGCACGCACACTTGTTAAGAATTGAGTTGTAAAAAAGGATCCGAACCGGGGCCTATGAGATACTGTGTAGTAACATTTGATCTTTTACTGTAGATAAAGATGTTGATAGGTTCAGCATGACATGAACGTAGTCCATTCTTTTATCCACCCAACTCAGAGTGTCATCCCAAGTCCCCAGCAGTGCAGTCACCAGGGACGTAGATTCGAGGGGGGTATAAAGGTGATAGACACGCCCCTAAACTAATAATTTTTTTGTTGGGTCTTAGCCTGACAGTAAAAGTCCTATCAGCCTTGTGCAGCAACGTTGACTTAAATCACTGTTGCTACAGACTGGGTAGAGGTGGTCAAGCCAATAGATTAACAGGGTGAGTTCAGCCAAGGATCTTACTTGTTTCTTAGAGCTATGCACTCACTGACCCATGAAAATTTACACCATGTAAATAATGCAACAAACGTCATGTACAAGTAGGTAAATGTCGCTTCATAATAAGAAAAGTGTAGTTCTGTTCCATGAAGATGTATTTCACATTAGTACTTCAGAATATTTCACTGCACTGAGAGGTATTTATTAAAAGTGACAGTTTTATGGTTTAAATGTATTTATTGTATATCCAACATAAATATATGCATGTTTCAACTCCCATACATGGCTATTAAGCGAGCCTCAGCTAGACAGGTCAACATCGTTTCTCGTGTGGGCAGCATGTACAGAGTCTGATCATCACTTGGAGGTGACACCGCTCTTGCATATATAACACAAAACAAAACATATCCGCCCCGAAAATAAAAACCCTCACCCCCTCCCCTCAACCCCCATGCTCTGCGTCATTCCTAACCCCCCTGTTAAGTTGCTAGTGCCCTCCACCTTCCGAGGTCTCAGCAATACGTAGCAGTCTTAGATATCTGGGACAAGTGACTTCCCTGAATTCAGAGGCCAAGATCGACAGGAAGGGTCGCCATAACTCTCCAAATCTCTCTCCTTCCCCCGCCATGGTCAGTGCTAATTTTTCCATACCCAAGACATACCACAAACGATACAACCACCCCGTGAAAGTCGGCCCCTAAGGAGTACTCCAGTGACTGAATATGTTTTGGATAGCGGACCCTAGTGCAATGGTCATCAGCCGACCCCTGCGGGACCGCAGTGGGTAAGTCAAAGGGTTGGGTAGTCCGAGAAGTACATATGCCGGGAAACGTGGTACCTCGGTCTCAAAATGCCTATCAATTTCATCTAATACTTGCTTCCAATAAGATCGGAGATGGGTACATTTCCACAGTACATGGGTGAGGCTGCCCACAACGCCACATCCCCTCCAGCACAGCGCCTCCCGGGCACGATCCATCATATGCAAACGCTCTGGGGTGTAATACCAGTATGTCACAATCTTCGTTAGAGTCTCCGTGAGTCCCATGTGGTATGCAGAGTGCCTCGCTCTATAATATATGTCCTCCCATTCCTTATGACTCAGTGTTCTTCCCAGCTCCCGTTCCCACCTATTCCTGCTAGAGTTATATGAGTGTTTATATTTAACCTGCAAATGCTTATAAAGGTCAGAAATGAGGTGTTTATCTGATGTACATGTAATGAGCCATCGCTCATAGAGGGAGAGACGTCTCTCCGCCCCAGAGCGAACCTGTGGCTGAAGCGCCCAGTGTCTCACCTGCATATATCGCAGCCTCTCCGTCTCCTGCAGCCCAAAGTCCTCCCGCAGCTGAGCGAACGAGTGTACCCCCCCTCCCCCCCATAAACAAGGCAAAGGGACCGGCAGCCTGCCGCTCTCCACCCTGCAAAGGCGGCTTCCTCCAGACCAGGGGTGAAGTCGGGATTGCCCGTCAGCGGGGTAAGTGGAGACGGAAAGGTGGTCAACTCGTGTGAAAGATTGGTGGCATCCCAGACTTCAAGAGGGACCCGCGTGATATAAGAAGCGTATAAATTTGGGGGCCTATGGGGTTTATGCAAGAAGGGGATTTCCTGCAGGGAACGTGCTGCAATAGCCTGGTCTTGAAACAGCCAGTGTTTCTCCGATTCCCAATTGCTCCATTCTACCAGATATCTCAATTGGGCAGCTTGGAAGTAGAGTCTCAAGTCCGGGACCCCAAGGCACCCTGCCTCCGGGCCCAGCATCGTCAGTGCTCGCCGCATGCGCGGCTTCCGCCCTTTCCAGACAAACCGGGACAACTCAGACTGCATCGCACGAATCCATCCTACTGGCGGACGGAGAGGGATAGTACGAAAGAGGTACAGAATCTGTGGGAGGATGGTCATCTTCACTGCTGCGATCCTACCCAACCAGGAAAGGGGGCAGTGCCTCCACCGGTCAAGCTGACGACGGATTCTGTCACACAATAAAGTATAGTTCAAGTCGACCACTGCAGGCAGTGAGGGAGCCAAGTGGATCCCCAAGTACGAGATTGCGGTTACCGACCAGCTAATGGGAAGTCGGGTCTGCAGGCCCGCTCGAGTGGAACTAGATAACGATAAGTCCAGAGCTAAGGATTTCTCCGCATTTACTTTAAACACGGCTGCCCGGGCAAACCCATCCAGCTCCTCCCAGGAAGCCGAGAGAGCGGAGAATGGGTCAGATAATGATAACAGTACATCATCCGCGTATAAACTTATCGTGAGGACATATCTCCCGAACCGAATCCCAGTGACCTCCGGGTTCTGTCTCAGCCTCTGGGCCAAGGGTTCCATATAGAGGGCAAAAAGGAGGGGGGATAGCGGACACCCCTGCCTCGTGCCTCTCTCGATTCGGAAGCGGGAGGACGTGAAGCCATTCACCCTAACAACCGCGGTGGGAGACCTATAACAATTAAGGATGTGTGTGCAAAACCGTGCGCCCATTCCCGCTCTCTCCAACACCTGTTCCAAGAATGGCCAGTGGACGCAGTCAAACGCTTTTTCAGCGTCGATGGCCAACATCATAAATTCCCCCCGAACCCGAGTAGCCTTTTAAATAAGATGCAAAATCCGTTTCGTGTTTTCTGCCATTTGTCGTTCGGGGATAAAGCCCGCCTGGTCGGGGTCTACGAGGAGCGGCATCTGGGGGCCAAGGCGGGCAGCTAGTATCCCGGTGTACAGTTTAAGATCCACATTAAGGAGGGATATTGGACAATAAGATCCGCACTGCGAGCAATCTTTCCCAGGTTTAGGAATAACTGCGATCGAGGCCTCTAGGAGGTCGCCTGGGATAGCTCCCTGAGTGGCAAAAGAATTAAATAGCCGGGTGAGGATCGGGGCCAACCGAGGGCAGAATTTCTTGTAAAATATGTCAGGAAAGCCATCAGGGCCAGGGGCCTTTCCCAGCCTTAGACGAGAAATGGCGGACACGACCTCCTCCAGTTGAATGCTCCTATCTAAATGATCTGCTTGCGCCTTCGATAGAGCCGGCAGAGTAACCGAATCCAAGAAAGCCGTTCCATCAGAACGGTCCAGGGGGGCCTCCGCATACAATGCCTCGTAGAACTCTCGAAATGCTTCTGCAATCTCCCTGTCGTCCGTTGCCTCCGCACCGTTCACCCGAGAGATCCTCTTAACTCCCTGTCTTTGACGAGTCTCACGAAGCTTGTGGGCCAAAAGACGTCCACACTTGTCGCCCCGCATAATAGGCGTGTTGCAGCCTTAATGCCGCAAACTCTGCCCTATCTTGGTCAAGGGCGGTTAGCTGTTTGCGAGCGGCCTTGAGCTGCCGCCAAACTCTCGGAGCTCCCGAGATCGAGAAAACCGCCTTCAACGCCTTCAACGCCGACCACTGCGTAGCCGGTGTAGTGTCTGTGTTATCGTTATGTTGAAGGAAATTCTGTATCTGATACTGGATTTTTTGGAGCACTGCCTCCCAATGCAGTAAGGCATCCCGTAAACGCCACACCCTAGATGGACGCGACGTGGGCGGAAGGGTGAAAGTCACAGTCACCGGAGCGTGGTCCGACAAGGACGCCACTCCGATATCCACTGCCGTCGAGATCGCACGGGCCGACGAAGATACCAGAAAATGATCAAGTCTGGCATAGGTCTTATGCGCGTTAGAATAAAAGGAGTATTCCCTATGCCGTGGATGCATACTGCGCCATAAATCGCAGAACCCCAGCTCCTGCAGGTACATGAGTCCCTCCTTAGAAATTGCCCCGGTTTGGTGAGAACGCTGGCTGGATCTATCCTGAGCATTATCAAAAACCAAATTAAGGTCCCCCCCAATTACAACATTGCGGTCGGATGTAGCCGTGGCCTCCATAAGTGCCGCATGTAAAAATCGCTCAGCCCCCTCGTTCGGGGCATACAAAGAGCCAATCGTGAACGACACACCCCCGAGGGCAAAGCGGTATGCCAATAACCATCCCCTGATCTCTGCCACCTTGTGTAAAATCTCCCCCCGAAACCGCTGTGCAACTAGGATCGCCACCCCCGCTGTTTTGGCAGGTCCAGAGGAGAAGAATTGCGTTGGAAACATCCGGGACTTAAGCCGATGACAGTCCCGCCCTATTAGATGGGTTTCCTGCAACAAACAAAGATCTGCGTGAGAATTTTCTAAGCAGGACAGGACTGCCCTTCGTTTAACGGGATTGTTAGGACCCCGGACATTCAGGGTCGATATCTTAAGTGTGGTGGGTGGCATGATGTGTATCACCTGAACTGCACTGCACCTGTGAGGCGGCATGTGTCGTGGCACCAGGGTTTCTCAGATACCTCGCTTAACCAGTTCAGCCATTGTTAGCACCAGAAAGGTCTGAGGAAACAGCCTCCAACGCCGATAGTTGTCCCTTTGTGATCTCCGCTGCCGGTGGCTTCTTGGAGTGGCATTTACACCCCTGTTGACGCCAGCAAGGCCCAGTGTTCTCACCTCCCACCGCAGGGGTTTCTTCAGCTCCCGCCTCGCCTGGGGGGTCCACCCCCAGCAGCTTGCAAGCTTCCGACAAAGAGCGCAACTGGTAGAGCTTGTCATCCTTCCGAAACACCAAGCGAAAGGGGTGACCCCAGCTGTAGGGAATGTTATTCTGCTGGAGGTGTGTCGTAATGGGTCTGAAGAGACGCCTTCTCTGCAGCGTGAGGGTGGACAAGTCCTGATACAGCACCGGGCTGTGGCCGCGAAACTGCAAGGGCTGCTGCTTTCTTGCTCTCTGCATGATCAACTCCTTGGTGCGGTAATCTTGCACACACACCAGAATGTCCGATGGGGGCCGACGGTGCCCTGGGGGGCCCCGCCCTATGGGCCCGATCTATCACCAACTCCGTGTCTAGAGGGTGTTCCAAGATGTGATTGAAGAGTTCCCTCGCGTAGGCAAAAAGATCTTTTGAGGAGTCGTCCATCGTCACCCCCCTGACACAGATGTTGTGGCGACGGGAGCGATTTTCAAGATCCTCCAGATGGACCTGGAGGTCCACTTGCTGGTCGTGCAGTCGAATGATCTCCTGCTGCAGAGTCGCTACTTCCTCATCCCTGCCATCGCTCTTGCCCTTCAGCTCCTCGACCCTCTCCCCAATGCCGTCCATGTCTCGGCAGACCTCCTGGAGTTCCAACTTGAACTCTTGCTTGAAGGACTGTATGTCCGCCCGTAACGCGGCAAACATCGACTCCATGAAGGCCTTAGTAATGGGCTCCGACCCTCCGTCTTCCGGCGCCGTCCCCCCGGAGCCCACGAGATCCGAGGCCGCGGGCATCTTCCCGTCCGGGCCCCTAGAAAACAGGCCTTTAATGGTTTTGTCCTGTCGCTTCCTGTGGTTGGACATCACTCTGCGCCCGGTGACCTGGGCTATCGTATGGGGGCCCTCGCCCTTCCTCACCACTGCTCCACCGGGGAGCGGCTTTCTGGCGGGCCTCCGTGCCTCGAAAATCTCGTCCTCCACAACCAGCTGTACCAACTCCCTCAGCTGCCGGCAGGGACCTCCAACTCCACAGTGCCCACTGAATGCTCCTCCTACCCAGCTCGGTCTGTCTACGCTCTCCGGCTGCCATCGTCACGGTCCTTACTACTCAGTAGTGGCGCTCTCTGTTGTACAGCTGAACTCCGGCTCAGAGCCTCTGAACCGAAGAACCTCGACTGCCAGAATGTCCAACTTGCCACGACCCGACCCCAGCCAGTCTCTCCGGTATCCGGGGGGGGCCACCGCTCACTGCCTGCGGCCGACCTCCAGTGACCCAGCCTCTACTCGACACACCAAAGGCCGCTCCACCAGGCTCTCTGCCGCTGCCCTCGGAGTCCCCGTCCAGCCCTCCGTCAATGCAGCACTGCAGCAGCGAGGGCCACGCCTCGAACCCCAGGCACAATGGACCGCCAATCCTCCAGCCCCAGTCTCCCAGGCGGCAACCAACTCGAGAGACCAGATCAGGGCGTCTCCACCGCGAGGGAGAGAGCGTGCAGCCGGCTCCAGTCTCTGCCAACACCGTCCCGATATACTGGGTGAGACTTGCTCTCCTGGGCTGCCCCTCAGCTCGCTGCTCCTCACCTCCACTGCCACCTCAGCTCGGTGTACGCGGGGGGGGGGGGCAGGGCCCCACCCGCCACCTCGAGCTCCCCCGATCCCACCACAGCTCCAGGTCCGAGCCGTGCGGCACGCCGCGGGCCACCGATCTCCCTGACTCAGTTCCTGCGCCACTCCCGGCCGTCCAAGATGGCAGTTCGAGCTCCGATGCAGCAGCGGCGCCGCTTCACCGGTCTCCGGGACTCTCACCTCTGTCCAGGCGGCCCTCTTTGTTGTGCGGGTGTTCACCACTCCGGGGGCCAGGAATTTCCACCGCCGCAACTCCGCCCTCCAATCTCCCCGCCGGGAACAGCCTCTTCCACGCGGCCTCAGCGCTTCCTCGCACCGCCTCTCTCCTCCCGCTCCCGAATCCGTTCCCGGCTGCCAACCTCCGCTCTGCTGCCAGTAATTTCAATCCCGGGAGTCCGGGAGTGCCACTCGAGTATCTTGAGTGCTGATGTCGACCTTGCGGCCAGTGCTAGATCCGACCTCGGCGGGAGCTCCGGAGCAGGACGACTGCTTACTCCACCATTTTGGCCCCGCCCCCAAAGAAAGTGACAGTTTTAAAACAAGAACGTACAAATGTTGATGCTTCGCCCTACTTCCCTTACGATAAGGCCACCAGTGAAATCAGAGGTAAGTCAGTTGTCAGGTTTACCAGCTATGTGGCCCAGATCCCTATTAGAGATTGAGCAATATTATAGTCTGTTAAATCAAACACAAGATGACTTTCTACAGCACACCTCCAAAGTGCATGCATTTGAAGGTGGTATCACGTGATAATGAAGGAATTTTATTTTGCCTAGGATCACACGATTTGTTCAAGCGGGGAAGTTTAGACTGATTCCTGAGTTTCTTGTTTCACATGATACTATTAATGTACTAGATGGGTATCTCTTTTCCTCGCTGTTTTACATGAAAGGTAACTGCTTTGTTGCTAATTCATGGTGCATGAGTTAGATTGTTGGTAGCAGGCAGAAGCCACATGAAAGCTGAGCTCAAGTTGTCCAATAAGACCGTGAGCTGAGCCAGAACGAGGCATCTGGCTGAAGCCTTCAGAGGCTCACCCACCTCTAAGACCGGACCACCGATGATAGTGGTAGAGTGATCTAGGAAGATGTGTGTCATTCGCAGGCAGGGTTGAGAGCACAGATCTGATTTGGACCCTGCCCGTCACCAGCTCTTCATCAGGGGGGATCCTCCAGGGTTTTAAGTTGATTGGGTCTTGTCCGGTCCCAATGTGATAGTAATTAAAAAGAAACTTTAAAATACGTACCTATTGGGTGCTCAATTCATGTGCTGTACAGGAAAAAACAGTGCTCGAATTATCAACGACTGCAGAAATCCATTTCAGTGATGCAGTCTATGTTGCTTTTCCTACATGCAATCCAGACCTTCTCTGCAGAGTGCATACAGTGATGGACACATGGGTGTCAGTGCAATCCACAACTGCCTATTCCGCCTTTGCTCTCACAGCGTGAGGGTCTTCTAGTGATTGATTAAAAATGTCAACATGACCCAGAGGAAAATAGAATGAAGTGATTAAAGCTGATTTGGTGGGTTGTGTGTATGGGGATGAAGATATGAACAAAAATAAGTGCAGAAGAAAAGAGTGGGAAGGCAGTGTGACGAGAACCATGATGATGTGTGATATATGCAGATGGAAGATATCAAATAGATGTGGGGAGGAAAAGGGAGCCGTAGTCCAACAGGGTTAGGGACAAGAAATAGAAAGTAGTGAAAACGGGAGCAGAGATGATTAAAACACTATGAAGAGCACTTTGACCTCCACAGATCTTATCATTGTTTAATTCAGTTTAAAATTTTTAGAATTCAACCATTTTCATTTCTAATTATTCACTCATGATACTCAGTTCTTTGATACTTCTAAATAGCATTGGCAAAGCCAATAGGCCTGGCAGTGTTTTTAGGCATATGTCTGTTGTTGTTTTATGTGTCTGGAAACAAGGACATACTACTCGCTAAGCGGCACTCAAATACTTTCCAGGAGGCATGTTTTGTAATGCACAGGATTTTAGTTTTCCTATTTTAAGCCACACCCTTAATCACATATGCAAAACCCCTGAGAACGGATTCCCGGATACACTTCTTTGCCAATGCCGCTTCGGAGTTTCACATCTTTCTCATCCCTCTTATAGAACTGGACACCCTGGATACTGACAACAGTAACCTGCTCGAAGCCCAGCACTGGAGCTTAATGCCCCTCTTTGGCCTTAAGTCTGGTGCTTGGACACTTGGCACACAATAATTCATCAAGTGAACTTAAAATTATATGTTCGCTGATGGGGCATCGCTTTTCCTCTATCTGAATCCACTGGATTATATGACAATTATGAAATATAGGATCTGCATGCTAGTAATTTTATCCTATGCTGCTGGGTTCTAACAAAATACAGAATTGTTCGCTTTCACAATGTTGAAGTCGGGCCTTTAAAACCACTACGATTGCACTACCTGCTTCCCTTAGACCAGGGGTACTTACAAACTTTCTGTCGGGGGCCAAAATTACAGTGTGGTTAGTGGCCGAGGGCCGCACTGGTAGGGGTGGAGTCAGTGGGGGCGGGATCAGTGGGGGGTGGAGCTAGAGTAACAAAACACAACATTTTGAAACATCCGTCTCCCTCTCTCTGTCTCCCTCCCTCTCTGTCCCCCTCCCCCTCTCTCCCTCTCCCTCCCTCTCTCCCTCTCCTTCCCTCTCCGTCTCTTTCCCTCTCCCTCCCTCTCTCCCTCTCCTTCCCTCTCCGTCTCCCTCCCTCTCCCTCTGTCCTCCGTCTCCCTCCCTCCCTCCTCCGTCTCCCTCCCTCCTCCATCTCCCTCCCTCCTCCGTCTCCCTACCTCCCTCCTCCATCTCCCTCCCTCCCTCCCTCTCTCTCTCCCTCCCTCTCTCTCTCCCTCCCTCCCTGTCTCCCTCCTTGTCTCCCTCCCTCCCTGTCTCCCTCCCTCTCTGTCTCCCTCCCTCTCTCGCCCCCTCTCTCTCTCCCTCTCTCTCCCCCTCTCTCCCTCTCCCTCCCTCTCTCTCCTGTCTCCATCCCTCCCTGTCTCCCTCCCTCCCTCCCTGTCTCCCTTCCTCCCTCTCCCCCTCTCTCTCTCTCCCTCTCTCTGCCCCTCTCTCCCTCCCTCTCCGTCTCCCTCTCTCTCTCTGTCTCCCTCTCTCTTTCCGTCTCCCTCTCTCTCTCCGTCTCCCTCTCTCTCTGTCTGCCTCTCTCTCTCTCTCTCTCTGTCTCCCTCTCTCTCTCTCTCTCCCTCTCTCTCTGTCTCCCTCTCTCTCTCTATCTCCCCCTCTTTCTGTCTCCCTCTCTCTCTGTCTCCCTCTCTCTCTCCGTCTCCCTCTCTCTATACGTCTCCCTCTCTCTCTGTCTCCCCCTCTCTCTGTCTCCCACCCTCTCCGTCTCCCTCTCCCTCTCCGTCTGTCTCTTTGCCTCTGTCTGCCTCTGCCTCTATCTGTCTGTCCCTGTCGCTGCCTATCTGTCTGTCTGTCCCTGTGTCTGTTAGTCTCTTTCTCTATCTATCTGTCTGTTTCTGTCTCTCCCTACTGCCCTCTGTCCCCTTAGCCGACTCTCACACCCTGCTGTTCTCTTGTCATTCTTTGTCACCTCTTCCCCCCCTCTGCTTGTGTGGCAGCTGAGTCAGCTTCCCTTCCAGGGCACACACACAGCCCCACCCGAGTACTTCACAGGTCTTTAAGAGACCATTTGCATGATAACGAGGCTTTGTTGTATTTCACCTCTTACCGCCCCAGCAGCTCCACTCGGACTATCGCTTGAATTCCCGGGCCCCCACACAGCAGAGTCTGTGTTTGCTGACACTGTTAAAAAAAAAAACCACCGGTACGATGTCTGCAAAGTCCGCGGGCCGCCAAGAAAGGCTTGCCGGGCCGCTGGTGGCCCGCGGGCCGTACTATGAGTACCCCTGCCTTAGACCTTGTGTGGGCTATCACATAGCTGTTTCTCAATATGACAGTGGATCATGAGATGAGTATTTGTGGAGGTTCCACGTCTACTATGAGAATAGCAGCGCAAACAGGTACACTTTACTGACAGTTCATTATCATCCATATGATTAGTTCTCATAGCGCAACATATTGTACGTAGGAAGCTGGACCTCTTTGTAGATGTTCCCCCACTTTGTGCCCCTATTCGAATGACAGGATGCTGGTTATTCAACTCTGACAGTGCACTGAAGCCTGCTAACCAAACTCCAGTGCCTGTGTTCTCTTCCTGAAAAATGAAATGTCTGATTGTATCCAAATTGGATAGGACTTTAGCACCCTTGTAAGTCCCTAGGGCATGGCCACAAACGAGGGTCCCTAAGGACTTCAGAATGTATTATGCCACCCTATGGTACCCATACAAAATAGCGAGCAGTCTGTCATTGCAGAATGCGTGAAAGGATGCAAGCCCTTCTGGAAACACAACATTGTACACAGGGAGTGTGCAATGCCTATGCAGAGCATGTACTATATGTAAGTCATCCCTACAGCGGGTCTTAAGAGCCGTAAGGAAGGGTGCATTATATTACATGTGAGGACATATATGCATGAGCAGATATGCCCCTGTGATGTCTAATTCTGTTACTAGATATTGCAAGTGAACAGGGAAGCCATCTTAAAATGATGGTGCTTGGTTTCAAACACATTGTCTTATAAAAATCCATGCTGTTGCCTTTTTTGGATTTATTATTACATGTACCCAGAGGGCACATTAGAGATGCCCCTGAAAACCTACCAGTCGTCCAGAGTACTGGCTGACTAGTGTCGACCAGCCTGCCACCACAGACATGTTTCTGACCTCCTGGAGGTGACAGCCCACACTCTCAGAGGACAGGAACTGCCAAGCCAGGTCTGCTGCCTTTGATATGTAACCCTGGCTTTTCAGACCTGGGAAATGCTACCCCCTGCCCTGCAGCCATGTGGCACCAGAGCAGGTGGTACAATTAGCTAGTCATGAGGTGTGTCTCACTTACAGGCTGAGCACACCCTTAAGGTGGGCAGCCTGAAGTGAACAGTCAAAAAAAGGTATTTCCATCTTGTTTTTGGTGAAACTAGAAACCCTGGGTCAGGGTTATTCCCACTCCCCACAGAGGTGGCCATATAGGGGATGTAGTTAGCACAGGGGCAATTAGCCCATTGGCTACTACTTTACACTCCCCTTAACATCCCTAAATTGTGCATTTAAGTGGCCACCTGACACCAGTGACCTATATTCAACGTCCTCTGTACTAAAGATGACAAAAGAAGAGCTGTGACTGTAAGAACAGAGGACTGACCATGAACGTGGTGCAAAACTCTCTCTAACAGCTCGAACTTCAACAATTGCAAAGACTGACTCATCCAGAAGCTGTACATTTGGCCAAAGGTTGGCCCAGCACTTCAACAACCAGTTAGCGTCCCTCTTGAAGTGGAGGAGCCAATTACCTGCAGTCTGAAGGCATCAACCATGTCTGCCTGGTACACCGTTCTGCCAACCCCGGGGTCCACTGAGGGAGTAGCTCCCCAGAAGGAGGTCTTCATGCACTAGAAGGTCAGATCCATGTCCCCACCGAAATTGGAGATGTCAGGACCTCTAGCAAACGTACAGCAAAAAATACCTGGAGCACCAGAGCATTTGCGACAACCAAGGCTTGTTTTGTGTCTAGTCCAGACCCACTGCCGCAAAGACCGGCCTGCCCACTGAAGGATGTCGGAACCGATGAGGCTGACCCCAAGAGTTGCCCAGTTGCCCTGTTTCGTCCCCAGCCCTGGAAGGTTTGGCTGAGAACTGTGAGAGCCTATGACACAGAGGGACAGCTGACTAAAGCCCTCTAAACCAGAGCTCCCCGAGCCGGGTCCACAAACACCTACTGCATCTACCTGCTACACCATTCTGCTGACCCCGGGGTCCACTGAGGGATCAGCACCCCATAAGGTGGTCTTCATGCTCTAAAATGTCAGATCCATCTCCCCACTGAGATTGGAGATGCTAGGACCTCCAGGAGCCTCACAGCACCAATACCTGGAGCACCGGCGCATTTGCCCCAACCAAGGCTTGTTGTGTGTCTAGTCCAGACCCACCACAGCATAGACTGACCTGCCCACTGAGGGACGATGGAAACAATGAGGCTGATACTGAGAGTGGCCCAGCTGTCCTGTTTGGTCGCCCCCTCAGGTCTGACCGAGAGCAGTGAGAGTCTATGGCTCAAGTAGACAGCTGACTAAAACCTTCTGCACCAGAGCTCTGTGGCCTGGGTCCACAAACACTGACTCTGCCCCCTTGCTCCCAAGACCCTTACAAACCGAGCCCCCCAATAGGAGCTCCTAAACTTGTACCCATGTTACCCTCTTCAGACTGTTTCTATGTGACCCCCCTTCTTCGGCAATGATGTAGCACACTACGATACCAACCCGTCCAGAACCTCTGCAATCTGACTCTCCAGGACAGGTAAACCTGAACTGCTGGTGGTACTTTGGACCTTGGACCGTTATTACCTTTAAGTAGTAAAGGGGACCCCCTGAATATGATTGTTAATACCTGTATGCAGTACATGTTCTGTCTCCATGGGAAAACATTATCAAGTAAAAAAACGCATCTGTGCTAACAGTTTACTTAGCTGTAAAATTGATATTGCCAAAAGTACTTACCTAATTACAAAGTTCCTGGTTTTAAAATA
This sequence comes from Triturus cristatus, assembly GCF_964204655.1. Classification (NCBI taxonomy): domain Eukaryota; kingdom Metazoa; phylum Chordata; class Amphibia; order Caudata; family Salamandridae; genus Triturus; species Triturus cristatus. Next base: position 1,123,040,561 of record NC_140590.1, on the reverse strand, counting down.
TATATAAAATTACATGCCATTTTTCTAAATTGGTTTCGTGTTTCTTCTGTGTGTTCAAACAAATGGTTAACACTACCCTTGGATAAGCCTAAACTGGTCAATCAAACTACCACAAAAAGGAGCATTTGAGATTATTCATTTAAGCCTGATAAGCCAGCAACGGTTAACAATAGGGTACTTTTCTGGCACTCTATATAAAAAGTAAACTTTCTACTAAGTGTTACTTTGAAGAGCTGTAAACAATGAATGTTCTCATATATTGGTGCCCAAGTTTAACGCTATTGCGGAAGTCACAGTAGCATATATGTTCTTAGAACTGGACGTACATGTCAACTGCATGTTACACATTATTCTAAGATGGTTCACTGCTAGTCTTTTCTGTTAGGAGCTTCCCTTAGAGCCAGCAGGGCATATGTCAAAGTGTTATATGTAAGACATCATGTTCGTTAGTATAGAATATTCTATTGCTAAGGTGTAACACCTATTAGCATTCATCAGACTTTAAATTTATCTCCCACTTAACCAATTATCCACTAACTAACACTACCATCCATTGCTCTATCCATTTACGCATGTATTATTATAGCCCTCAGCACATAAAACATCTGCCTGTGGGTCTAACTCGAATTGTAAGCATCCAGTGGTGCCCCAACCTGACACCTTTCTCTGAGCAAAATATTGGACATGTCTATGAATCCTGGGGTGATGGAAGGATCAGGAGTTGGTGATTGAATAGGAGTTTGTCAAAATCCTCTCTATTGTTTTTCTTTAGCATAGTAATTATGCCTTTGTCTGCCTAAAAATATTAGATTGTCATGATTTGGATGGCTTTTTTATCTGACTTGGCATGAAAACACTGCCCAAACCAATGGTCACAGTTTTCAGTCCTCTCAAAATAGTTTGGAAGGTTAATGTACCTTTACAAGAGCATTGCATGAAATGTTAGCTCTTGAGTTTGTAGTTTAAAAACGTAGCTTAGTGGGTAAATGCTTTTGTTACAGATATCCTATTTTAACCTTTACCCCCACTTGCTTTCTTTGTTCTGGGTCTGCTTAAAGGCCTTTCATCATCTGCTGTTGGCAGAGGTGTTGACTTGGACTCAATGTCTCTCATCCCCTTGATGCCTCAGCCTGATTTCCTCTACCACTTTCTATCAGCATGTGCCTTCAAGTGATTGCATTGTGATGTCCTGCCAAATGCCAATGAGTGAGGAGGCAACTCCTGGGGCAATCAACCAGCTACATGCCATCAAGATGGTTTAGTGTTGCTAGATCCAAAGTGCATCCAGCTCAAGACACTCAAAAACATCACCCCTCCCACAACAGTACAGACACTAACCCTGTCACAAACATGTGCACAATAGAGCCCATAGTCATACAGCTATCTAAGTGGGGAGATGGCCTTTAGAACAAAGCTGGAATCCCGATGTGCCTTCACAGCACCAGCAAGAGAACTAACACGTCTTAAGTACAAATTCGTTTAGCAAGCAAGTCATTATAAACAGTGGAGTCATTATGGTTGGTGTCACCCGGTGCGGGTAACTCATGGTGTCACCCCCTCACGACTTACCACATGGTCCCCCTCCGCTCCGAGTCCGCCAGTGGACACAGTTGGCAAATAACGGGACCATACAGAATCCTTAGTAATGTTTGTAAATTTAGGTCCTATATTTACAAAGGCCATCGAAAAAAAATTGAATTCAACAAGGTCAGAGTCTGGGGTGCACAGCGTCCAGCGTCCACCCACTCTTTTTACAGGGTGGACGCCGCCCCCCCTGCTAAGAAGTATGGCCCCACAGAAATATGTTGAACTTCTTCAGAACTTCAGGACATGTTCATCAGCTCCTGCATGTTATCTGCTTTCGATTCCCAGCAGCAATGTGCAGGCAGCGAGGGCGCTTTTTTCCCACCTCCAGCTGGGCAACGATAAAGATAGAAGTTAAGGGGCCATCAGGCCTCCTTTGGATCGAGTATGGGACTGGAGGCGTCCTGGAACCTCACAAATGCAAATTCACTGGCGAGAAAACAAAAGCACACAGCTTGTGTTATCTCTACACAGGTACTTAAGAGATGCATCCTTTTTACTTTGTTGTATATAAGTGCACACACCTTAAGAATGTCAGATGGTTGGTCTGTCTCAGTATTTACACAAATAATTTAAATAGCACTATTTTATTTCTTTTAGAGCGCTACTCATCCCAATGAGTGTTAGAACACTTTACATAACATGCACATTATGCATTCCAAGTAAATCATGTAAGCGTGCAAATTAATGTACAAGATGTGTTACATGCGACAGTAAGAGTTACAAGGTGTAGGAGTCAAATACACTTCATAGCTCACTGTGGTCTACTAGAAGGACCACAATTTATTAACTGCAAGTAACAAAAGGATCTCTGTGTTCATAGCAGTAATCCACTTACCTATCTACATAAAATAAAAATCTGTGATCTGCATGTTACATGATATGCTTTGCAGGAGACAACTTTAAAAAAACACATATTTTATTGCATTTTCAGTTGGCATATGTTATAACATACACATATCAGAGCATCACTTCCAGGGAGGTCACTTCCTATGATGCCACATGGAATGTCACGCGTTGTGATGCCATGTGCTTTGTTAGCACACATCACGATATCAAATGCATACTGCCTGACTTGGTCAGTCCCCCCACTTCTTTTTTAGGCCTTGTGCCCTGCTTACAGATGCTGGATGCAGATTGCTACTTGCCACTGCGGCTCCTGAACCCAGCCTCTTGTCCCCGAGCCTCCTACAGCCCTCGAGGTCTCACTTCAATATCCCCCTGTTTAATACATCCAAGCAGCATTGTCATGTCCTGCTCGCTCCAAACAACCACCCTCTCCCAGCTTCTCCTGCCTTTGCTCTTTAAGAACAGCCAGCCTTTTAACAGCACCCAACACACACAGAATTGTCTCACTGCACGACTCATATGTACACATTTTATCACCAGAAGAATAAAAGGCAGGAAAGGGACGGATCCCGCGAGAGAGAGGTAGAGCCAACAAGAGGGTGAGAGCGGCATGGCTTTAAAGATAGACCTAGAAAGAAATGACCGGAGAGAGCAAACACATCATTGTGAGATGGAATGTGCTTTTGTCTGACTGGAGCAGAGGACGACGACAGGTGCAACAAGAGTAACACTGGCGACGGAGACCCGCGGCAAGCAAGAGCAGCGCTCCTAGTGGCACCAGCGCCGGCTCCCGGAGAAGTACGGCAGACGCGAGAAGCCCGCTGGGAAGGGGGGAGCACTGGAGGAGTATACAGCTCATGGTGGGAAACTGACTTAAGTTCAGGCAAAGGAGTAGAAGAGTGTGAGCAGAGCACTGTGAAGGATAACAACTCTGTGTGTTCTTGGGGAAGGAATGCACGAGGACACTGCAAATAAACCCGCCCTTACCTTTTCTTTAGACTCCACTGTGGTGGTGGCTGGGCCCCTAGGGGTTCTGCAAATCGCCCAGCAGCACTCCCCTGCCGAGACTGTCTCCACTCAGTCTACGCGCGTGGTGGTGGCGTCAGAGGAGCACAGCGCGGGGACAGGCCCAGGCCAGTCATTGGTAGTGCTGTAAGACTGACGGCCCTGGGACCCACAAACTGGGTACGCCGCGCATCGCACCATCACCACTATGCTAGTAGGTGGTGCGTGCGTGGCGTGCACTGCAGTATTTGTTGTAAGCAGCAGGTGCGCTTGTAGAGCTGAGGCGAGGGTGCAAAGCTGTGTTACACAGCGTAACGGCCGTAACCAGATTGGTGTCACCCCATGTGATGGTGTCACCCGGTGCGGTCCCCACCCCCCTAGTGACCCCGCTGATTATAAAGACTTGCCATAGGGGGTGTATTGGTGAAATGATGTTGGATTTAAAGTCCATCACCTTCCCTACTGTTGCGCAGACTAGAGGTGAAATAGTAAATAAACCTATTCCAAAATCTAGCACACCTCAAGGCAAGTTGTTATAACGACTTGTTTGCTGAAAGAACATGCAGTAAAGATACGTTTGTTCTAATGATGGTCCTGTGAAGGCACCACATGATTCCCCCTTACGAAATACCGTGATACATTTGTCTAAGTGTTTGCTCCCTCAAGGGCTACTGACAAAGGATATTTTAGCTGTATTAAACCTACTACATCTACAACAATTAAGGCCTAATTACAACCGTACCTCAGAGAGGTGGCATGCCATGTGGTCTGGCAGGTGAGCAGCATGGCGGTTCCCCCTGTGGTACCCTTTAAAAGGTGGTGGTAACTTTTAAAAGGGTACCACAATGGGAACAATTCACAAGGTTCCTGCATGACCTAGACTCAAAAGTCCATGATGTGCAGGAACCCATGTGCATACACACAGGGGACACATGTTATACCCCCCTGTGTCCATCCACTTATGTCTGAGGCACAGTGGGGCCCTGTAGGGCCCTCTTCGTTTCCTCTCCACTAGGCTTTTGATAGGAAACTCGAAATATGCTTGGCAGGTCTGTGGTGGTCCCTTTCAGGCAAATTGCGCCTTCTGACCACTGCTTCTACGCCAGGGAAAGGCGGTACCCCTGTGGGGTGCCAGTGGTCCTAGTGCGGTCCAACTATCTGAGACGTAATTGGGCGGTCGTACCGTCGGTGTGGAGGTGGCTGGATCCACCACTGCCGCGTCACCTACAGTATGGTGAGCCGAAGACCGCAAGACTCATAATCAGGCCCTTAGAAAGAATCAAAGGCACATTATTAGGAAAGGCACCTGAAAAATGTACTTGAAACTATGCAATTGATAATTGTACAACCCCATAGAATGACACAAACTGCACATCCTTCAGAACACTAACCAACCACAGATTATTCATAGCTCTATACTTGAGATACAATTTCTATATTTTCCCCCTCTAAGATACATTGGCACACTTCATCACTCTGCAAGGTCCAACATTGCTGCTTAAAGTTGATCATGATTGCACAGTTCTAGATGGCTCTCTGCCTCATCCCCCCTACCCCAGCCACAAATCGACCAAGGACAGCTATGGGCACGGAGACCACAAACAAAGGAAACTCATGTTTGACCATGCCAAGACAACCTTAGCGACAGAAACCCCAATTGGACACCGAGAAGGGTTCCACTGGAGATGCTATGATGGCTCCTTCAGATGTCACATCTGCAATCATGACAGAGCTTCGCATAGGTCTTTATTCCCTAGATGCCCAACTTGACTCTCTGGCCACTAAACTGGACAAGGTAGAGGAGCAGCTACATTGTCACTCCTCTAGGCTGGATGGCACTGAAAAACAAATCTAGGAGGTGGAAGACGATACCAGCTCTGTTGAGAAGTGCCTACAAAAAGTAGGGAAATTACTTAAAGCTGTTATGACCAAGAACGAAGACTTTGAGGCACAATCATGCTGAGATGATGTCTGTATTGGACATGTGGCAGAATCAACTGATATGAGCAGACCCAACCTTTTCATTGAGCAGCTTCGACAGACAGTCCTTCACCAATACCTTTGTGGTGAAAAGAGCACACATGTCCTGGGGCCCTCACCTGCCTCCTGGCACCCCCCAAAACAACTGATAGCTCTCCTGCTAAACTACCAGGACAGGGATACGCATTACAACTGGCCCAGAAAACAAACCCCCTGCAGTTCCAAGGCTCTATTGTGTCCTTGTTTCCCAATTTCACAGTAGCGGTGCAAGAGGCATGGCAAAAGTTTATGGATATCAAAAACACACTACACAAACAAGAATTCTAATTTGGAATGCTGTACTGAGCCTAGCTGAGAGTGGAGGTACATGAAAAAAACAGGATTTTTGCAAACTCAGCAGAGACTGTGAGCTTCTGCAAACAACATGAGGTGGGGAGGGCAAACTCGTCCCATCACTCCAAGCCAGAAACCTCCACATCAACTACCGCTGAAGACTCTGCCTGCCTTACCCCTGAGTGACCACAGTCCTTGTGCTACCATGAGGTACTGCCCTTCCTGTAATGCCCGCCAGCAGCCTGATCTCAATGAGACATTCTCAGCATGTGTCTAAGCTAAAGCTAATAGCTTTAAGTTGGAAACCTGCAACTATATCCATTTCAGTAAACTCTGTTCCTGAGAACACCCTCTACAGTGGCATTGCCCACCTCGCATGTGGTCACATGTATCAAACAATTTTGCATCTGCAAATTGTTCGATACGCTAATTTCATCCATTTGCGAATGCAAAATAACCTTTCAAGATGTATGAAAGAATTTATAGTCACAATTTTATGTAATCGCAAAAATAACAATTACCTAAAATTGTGACTACAGATAGGGACTCACAATTGGAGATTCTCTTATCATATGTGCCAAGCATTTTCTAAATGCAAACTGTGCATTTAGGAAAATGCTTTTACCATTGACTCCAAGTCGATAGTAACCATGTGCAAATGTTAAAAAATGCGCAAAAATCAAATTTTCAAAATGCCATGTAGTGCACACATGCCCCTAGGGCATGTGTGCTCTTCACAAGTGCACATTTGTTTTGGGCTGCTTCAGGAGGGGCCTTAGGCCCCTGGGAACCCTTGATTTTGCATTACCTAATTTGAGATTACCAATTAAGTAATTGCAAATTAGCTAATGCAAAACCATTCACAACCATGGGCCTTTATACCTATAGGTACAAATGGAGTAGTATTACCTATTAGCGATTACCCATTGACGGAATTGCTATTTGGTAATATTAAGGAGTCACTAAATCTTTGGTTATTCCTCACATACATAGCATTTGGTGATTACCAAATAGCGATTCAGTAAAAAACTCTTTTTGGTAATTGCAAAATTCTTTTTTGATACATGTGCTCCATGGTGTATACCACATTACTGAGAATGTGGCTTTTGTTTTGGTTTTGTTCAGATTCGCTAGATGTTCTACAGTTTAGCGAGGTAGGAGGTGGGATGTTACCTGTTTGTTTGACTGTTTTTCTGGTAATTTATTGTCAGGCTACACTATGTTATTACTGACCCCTCCACCAGAGATAGGACACATCACGATTTTCTATTGTTGGGGACCCAGCCTGGAGTGAGGCAGGTGATAGAGTTTCAATTGTATGATGTGGCTCAAGAATCCCCGCAAGGGTATACAGGTGCCTGCTTACTTAGCGCGACATAGCATTAAAGTGTCCTTTCTCCAAGAGACATCCCTCTTCCCTAGAACCACATGCACATTTGCTTCAACATGAGGGGATGGTCATTATTTCTCTTTTAACAGCTCTTACTCCCATGGGGTCTGTATTCTGATACACAAGAGTATGCTCTTTAGCAAGTCAGTTAGCTTTGCTGATGCAGCCAGGTGCTGTGTGGTGGTCGCAGGCACCATAGCTGGTACGTGAGTGTTGCTGGTCAATGTTTATGGCCCTAATGTAGACGGCCCTCACTTCTACCAAAAAGTTTTACCACCTACGGGCCATGTTGAGGCTGAATTGAGGATATGGGGAGGAGATTTCAATCTGGCTAGTTTTCAATCCCCTAGGCAACTCCACCGGTTCCAGAGTAGGTATAAAACCCCATGTATTGCAAGTCGTTCGTGAAACACCTTTTCCCTAGCAGACGCATGGTGCCTAGGCCACCACATGATCTCAGCCTACACCTTCTATTCAGCTCCTCTGAAATATCTTTTTTATTGGCATTTGTTATTTTCCAACACATATGTAGGACCTGGGGTCTCCAGGCCCTATGGGGCTGTAACGTGACACGAGCGGTCGGGCAACCAAAGGTCTGTGTGTAAAGCAACCATACAACACGCACCTCTCATGGACGGGGAACACACACAATAAGTGACGCCACACGGTATAAATTATGCAAACAATTCAAGTTTATCCAAGTAGAGCTAGTTAGATGCAGTTCATGAGGTATCAGTGCACTGCTTGCGTGGTAATACAATCCATCAAGATATACATGCCATACAGGAGGTGAAAATGCAGTTCATACTCTATAAATGCACTTCAGGTAATATACTGGCACGGCAGGAGATGTACATGCAATTCACTTTCCCCACCGCGTTAACCACTAGTAGGTTTAGTTACCTATAGCGCTCTAGGGGTGATGATAGCGCTGTGCGCGCTAAGCGGTGACTACCTCTGCATGGGGCATTTAGCACAGAGCAATACTCGTAATGGGTGACACTTAATACTTCAAAGCGGAGCATGTGAAACAAAGCGCCACTCATAATCAATGACATGTAATACTTTGAAACGGAGCATGTAAAACAAAGCGCCACTCGTAATCAATGACACTTAATACTTTGAAACGGAGCATGTAAAACAAAGCGCCACTCGTAATCAATGACAGGTAATAGTTTGAAACGGAGCATGTAAAACAAAGCGCCACTCGTAATCAATGACATGTACTACTTTGGAACGGAGCATGTAAAACAAGCGCCACTCGTAATCAATGACATTTACTACTTTGGAACGGAGCATGTAAAACAAAGCGCCACTCGTAATCAATGAGATGTACTACTTTGAAACGGAGCATTCAGCGGGGAGCGCAACGGGACTTGAGGAGCGAGTCTCTCGGCTCCGGTGCAGTTCGTAGGGCACCACGCTTCAGTAATGTTCAAGGGGGCACAAGGAAAGGATCCCTCGGCGGGGTCTCTCCGTCGCGATGACAGGGGGGACTCCCACGGAGGGGGAACTCGGGCTCGGGGTGCGGTGAGGCTCCCGACCAGTAGGGGGCGCACCGGGGTCACTCCCAGCCTCCAGGCTTACCTTGCTCACGACGTCGGAAGGCTCCGGTGCAGTTCGTAGGGCACCTCGCTTCAGTAATGTTCAAGGGGGCACAAGGAAAGGATCCCTCGGCGGGGTCTCTCCGTCGCGATGACAGGGGGGACTCCCACGGAGGGGGAACTCGGGCTCGGGGTGCGGTGAGGCTCCCGACCAGTAGGGGGCGCACCGGGGTCACTCCCAGCCTCCAGGCTTACCTTGCTCACGACGTCGGAAGGCGTCCGCGTCCGCGGCAGCGGCAATGGGGGGAATCTCGTCCACGGCCTTGCGCACCTTTTCTCACAGCTGCGACGGCAGCGACGGGGCCCCGGGCTTCTCCACGGGCCTCGTGACTCTGCAGGGCACTTCTTCCGGCCTCCGGGCCGCCGCGGTGAGCGCGCTGGCTCCCACGTCACAGGGGGGGCTCAAATTAAGGAGGGTAGTTTCGCGCTCAGTGGAGCACGCTGCCAGGGGTCCCAGGCCAGGTCAGGGAGCGCAGGGGTCACAGCGCTAATACCTGGTCGATCCCCGGTGGCTCTCCAATCGGCTTGGCGTCCGGTTGCAGGGGTCAGTCTGGACACGCAGTCTCAGCGCTTGGCATATAAGTTTAGAGTTCACTCTGGACTCGCAGTCTCAGCGCTTGGCATATAAGTTTAGAGTTCAATCTGGACACGCAGTCTCAGCATTCAGTTCCTGTTCTCAGATGTTAGATGAAGTCTGGTTGGCGCAGGTGTATCTGGCGCCCTTAAGAGGTTCTGTTACAGGAAGGGGGGTAGGGAGTGAGTTGGCGACTAGGTCCTTCCTAGTCAGGCTGGGCAGAGGTTCTCTGGGTCCTCCTACTGCTGGGCACGATCAGTGGGTTTCACAGGGTCCCTAACTCACTTAAGAGGCAGCCCCTAAATCCTGTCACTCTCAGAGGCATAAGTCCCTGGCTAGGCAATACCGCCTACACTCCTGGTGGATTCTTCCAGCTCTGCTTTACCCCACTGGCCAACTAACTAGAAAAAGTTCCCTCCCTCACTTAAATAGCCCTAGGTCTTGTGACCTCTAGCCAAGGCGGCAAAAGAAAACCACACCCGCCTTCTAGAAGGTTCCAGCACATCCCAGGAGCTTCCCCATTCTACCTATGGGACAAAAAGGCGGGCTGGTGTCGCAACATTGTTGTGGGGTTCCAGCCAGCTCCTGGCAGCTAGGGTGCTACCATGAAAGACCACTCTGCAGTAGCAGGGGTCTGTGGCAGCCATCTTGGGAGAAGGGAGCACCGGCACCTTAACACTGATTGGCAATGAAAAGGCGCCCAGAGACCTAGTCCAACATAAAAATGAGGGTGGAAAAAATGAGGCATGAACAAAAATAGAAGGGGAGACCACCCTAGGGCTGACAGGTCCAACAACATAAATTCCACAATCCACATATTGCTATGTGTATGATACATCTTTACAATGATTATCCCTTTGTTCAGCAAGTAGGCTCAAGTACATCTAATATTAAATTCCATGTTATGCATTGGTTTTTACATCAAAAATCATAAGCATCGCAGGTACACCATAACAGCTTGTAGTGTTCACAGCCCAACAGTTTCCTCTATCACACGACCAAAGAAAAAAAGGTCAAAACATAAAACAATAGGGAAGACCAAGCAATTCCAATGGTACGAGCCTGTTGTCCATGTGGGAGTGGCAATGTTACATTGCCAGGCTTCAAAAGAGCGCTGTACTATCAATCCCACAATTCCCAGTTGCATCCGATAAAACATAAAAAGAAGTACAGTCTGGTTGTGGGGGATAACTAGCGCCAAAGTAATCCAGCAAATGGCTAATGAAACACAAGTGTATGGTCTGTGTCTCTTCCTAATTTTAAAAAAAACCATGAAAACTAACTACCAGGGGTCATGATCCATATATCTTATACGATTTATCATTATTATCATTATTATGGGGCTAATGACATCCGTGAGGCAACGAGGGAGGCCCGGGGGGTGTAGGGCTACAAAACCTCCCTTCCATGTTGGATGAACGCAGTGGGGAAGGAGTTCTCCCTATGCTTTAAAGTGTAAGAGGTACTCATGCCTTGTATTGGGTGCCTCCCATGCCAAATCAGGACTATGTCCAGTTCTAGGTGTCTGTGTCAGTCAGCTCTATATCAGAGAACTGTGGCGGTGCATGCCGCTATTCTCAAGCTTTCACTAATCAAGCCCAGGGTTCTGCAAGCAGTTTGCGTCTTTTTGCACTCTATCTTCTTTGAGCACAGCCTGTTCCTCAGCTCTTGCCCAACATGTCACATCATCTTCCCATTTGGTCAGTAACTGTGCCTGTTTGCTTTCCACCCAAGTGCTATACGTCATCTAGCCAAGAGCAAGGCTAAATCTAAGAATTGGAATCTCAGCCTTTTGGCTTTAGGCCTCGAGAATATGCCCAGGAGGCAAGCTATGGGCGTGCATACCATACTCAGTGACATTACTGCAGCTAGCAACTCGACCACTGTCGTCCAGTAGTCACTGATCTTAGGGCAGGACCAGACCATATGGTCAAAGTCCGCATCCACTAGATTATGCAGCTGTACATGCCTGGTCGGTGCAACCAAATATTACATTCAATCGGTGTGGTGTGAGGTAAGTTCTATGTAATTAAATTGCAAGTATTTAAAGGCTGCATTTCGGGAAACATTTTGGGGCCCTCCAGGGCCATGTCCCATTCTTTGTCTGTGAGCTGCTTAGCAAGCACCTTCCCATTTCCCCTCAACTGACATAGAGGATGGTTCGAGATCTCTATGATAGCCTGGTAGAGTCATTTCACTACGTGTCCGGCAGAGCCCAGTGATACCATTGCATGCATGACTGGGTGCGTGCCCGGTTCATTCATCTCTCTTCCTCAAAGCTCTGCTAGAGCACCCCTGATTTTATGGTAGTTCAAGAACTGCCCAGGACGCAACTCGTGGTATTCCAAGAAATCCATAAGTGGTAACAGCTCCCCGTCTCTATAACAGTCTCCCGCTGTCTGGACCCCTGCATCGTCCCGACCCTCTAGATAGTGGCATGTGAGGGGTGGGCCTCCGCCGACTGAGGCCCACCCCCAGGGGAATGCAAGGTGAGTAAAGTCTCATATCTTGAGACCTTGCCGCGCATTTATCCCAACACGCCATGGCCACAGAAAGTGATACCCCCACAGAGTTAATCTTCCTATGCCGATCAAGCATCCTATGCAGAAGTATCGCCGTCACGAAGCTGGGAGTGACAGGTAAAGTATCCAGCCCTCTCCCATCGAGCCACCGGGCCAACCACTGCAATTGGGCCACCAGGTAATTGGCCTCAATATCTGGGACCCCTAATCTACCGCTAGTGAGCAGGAGCTGCAGAGTTTGTAAGTATACTCTATTTCGGCCCCCATCCCACACCAAATCTCTTAATATAGAGTCTAATTTCTTAAACCAACTATGTGGTATTACAACTGGTAGATTGACAAAGTAATGTAAAAGGCGAGCCAGCATCACCATTTTGGATAGCGCTACCCGAGCCATTACTGAAAGTTTCAAGGAGTGCCAGAAAGTGACATTCTGCTGAGGGCCCTGTAAGGTACCTCCGAGGTTACCCTCCAACAGCTCAGCCTGTGTATGGTAAATTCTGACACCCAAATATTTAAAAACAATCGGGCCCAATCTAAGTCCAATGATGGGAGAGTTGGTGGTCTCGGTAAAGAGGGACACAACGGAAAGGCCCCCTTGTGGCCCCATCTAATCTAATCACCAAACACCCACCTTTCTGTTGAATACGTTCCGCCAAGGGCTCCATAGCTAGAGCGAACAACAGTGGTGACAGGGGACAACTCTGCCAAGTCCCCCTGTAAATATTGTAAGGTGTGGATATAATGGCCCCTGTGTGGACCTGTGCACTGGGCTCCTCATATAATAGCCCTACCCATTTTAGCCATCACTCTCCCATCTTCATCCTCCCCATCGTTGACAGTAAGAAGTCCCAACTCAGGGAGTCAAATGCCTTCTCGAGGTCAATGGACATCACTACAGCATCCGGGTTTTTGCCCAGGTCCTTATGGAACATTACATTATACAGTCTGCGCAAGTTAGTACACGTGGACCGCATGGGTATAAAACCATTCTGGTCTGTGTGGATTAGCCGTTGCATATGGAGCAGGAGCCTAGTGGCCAATGCCTTGCTGTGAATTTTAAAATCAGTGTTTAACATTGACAAGGATCTGAAATCCATCACTCTCGGGTGGTCAGTCTTGGTTTTTGGTCGGGGGACCACTAGGGCCTCCCTGATAGAGGATGGGAGTCTGCCCTTGTCAAGCGCAGTCACATACAGGTGCTCCAATTGTGGGGCTAGAATATCGCTAGGTCCCTATCCAGTTCTTGCAGTTGTTGCTCCAAAACCCCCAGTTCGCTCGTGATCTCTCATCTGAGGCCCTTCATCTGTCCCAAGCATTGTCCCCTGGTGCCCACCTTAAACGCCTCCCATTCCACCAACAGGGAGCTAGCCGTACCCCGGTTCTCTGAAAAATAAGTGTTCAGTGCTGCTGCTAACAACTGTCGAAACCCATCATCTTCAAACAAGGTAGGATCTAACCTCCAGGAGGGTATCAGAGTCCTTACAGCGGTAGGAGCAAACCTCATCAGCAATGGACTATGGTCAGAGATAGCTCTTCCCAGGTATTCAACTTCAGACAGCATGTGTGTCAGTTTAGTGGAGCAAAAGAACATATCTAATTGATGGTGGAGGTCATATAGATGGGAATAATAGGAATATACTCTCTGCTGACAGTTTTGGAGTCTCCACAAGTCCACCAATCCCATCCCGCAGCCCATCGTCTAAGCCCCTGTGCTGTGTTGGAGGGCAGCGTTCCCCTCAATGGGGGGTAGATCTAGCCCAGTCTACATCGCACACACATTTAAAATCACCACCGAATATCAGATTGTCAGCATCCACACCCGCTAAGACACTTGAGAACTTTTCCAAAAAAAGGATCTGTTCTCGATTGGGGGCATTAACGCTACCCAGTGTGATCTCCCTCCACCCCAACTTCCCTTGTATCACCACATATCGTCCTTCTGTGTCCACCACTTTATGGGAGAGCTGAAAGGGAACCCATGGTCTAATCCACACTAGTGCCCCCTTGCATAGGCAGAGTAAGTGGTCACATACAGCTGTACTTTCCACCTTCTTTTCAATCGCACCACCTCAGTCTCCGTGAGGTCAGTCTCCTGTAGGAGCACCACATGGACCCCTCTATGGCGTAAATAGTTCAGTATACAGTAGCGCTTAGCAGGGGAGCCCATACCCTGTATATTCCAGGTAAGGAGTTTGAACCCTTCAGGCCTAGTTGTCTGATTCGCCATTAAGCAAAAGAATAGTACCCACCCGGATCCCTCCCCCGTTCAGCAGCCCTATAAAGTACCACATACCACCTGGTGAGTAACATCAACCCCAAACAAATAACTCCCACACATTTGAGTGGACTGACAACGGTCAGCTGCCCAAATGTCCACCTCCAGTGCATAGCACATTCTTGCGACAAGACAACAAGGTCCTAGGCAACTAGCCAAGGGCCTAGTAGGAGAGCGTGACCGAAGTTTCTAAAGTTTAGTAATAAAGCAGTGTAGTTTCCATGGCGACTTAGCCAAAACATGCCGTCTCCACCCGCATCCAGAGGCCTCCCCAAGCCCCCACCGCCCCTCTTCCATCAGGAAATGAAAGGACCTTAGAAGCAATAGAAACGTATACAAATTATACAGGTTGCTCAATTCAACAGTCAGTGAGAAGGATGGGGGAGCGACAGAAGGGAAAAGGGGAAAGAGGAGAGCAAGAATACGAGGGGGGGAGGAAAAGAGCAGGGAGAGAATTATCTCACCACTTATCCAAAGAACTCATCGTCAGTCTGTGGAGTCACATCCGGCAGGCTTTTCTGTCCACTTCGTGAAGTGTCCGATCCTGGTTCTTTGGTTCCATGATTCGCGTCTGAGCCTTTCGCTTGAGTGGAATCTCCACCATGCAACAGCTCCGCTACAGCCTTCAGCGCATTTTCTCTCTCCTCAGCCGTCCTTGATGGATTCGGCCTCTTTGTGGCCTTCCGGCGTTGTGGTCTACGGAGTCGCTTCCCAGAGTCCCCCGTTCCTGTCTCCGGCCGCTTAGATCTAAGCGGAGCTTGGCCCTCTGTCCTATAGGTTTCTATCCACTCCCAGGCGGATTTAGGATCATCGCAGAAGTGTGTTTTACCGACCAATATAATTTGCAGTCTAGCCGGGAACATCAGTGAATACAGAATGCCGTCCTCACGTAACGCTCGCTTGACCTCTAGGAAGGACGCACGGCATCATTGCACCTCCAGCGTGTAGTCTGGGAACAGAGACACCTTGCAATTGTCCATCATGAAAGGACCATTGGATCGTGCTTTCTGGAGCAGCAAGTCTCTTTCATGGTAATTAAGCAATATGGCCACCACTGGTCTCGGAGCTATACTCGGAGCCGGTGGTCTGTTGGGCACCCGATGGGCCCTCTCTCGGGTGTAGAACTATGATAGACCCTTCGGCGCCACCACGTCTCTCAGCCAATTCTCTAAAAAGGTTACCATGTATTGTTTCTCTGGCAGCCCCACGACTCACACGTTGTTTCGACGATTGCAGCCTTCTGCGTCCTCTGCTTTACGTTCCAGCACACCCATTCGATCTGGCAGGTTTTCCACCTTTGCGGGCAAAACTTTTTGCGCGGGGGCCAGTTCCTCAAGAGTCGACTCCGTATGTTTCACATGGTCCGACAGCTTACCATGTTCGGCCCGTAACAGACCCAATCCCACCGCAACTGTACTTATGTCCTGGTGTAGCGTCGCCTTGGTGTCCGCAATAGCCTCCAGGATCTTGGCAATTTGCTGTTGGACAGGTATCTCGCGATGTTCACTTTCAGGATCCTGAGTCGCTGAGTCCACAGCACTATTGTCGTGTTCTTGAGGAGGACCCATCAGCCTCCCCCTAGGTCTCCCCATGGTAAGTGCAGCATGTTCTACGACCTCAGATCTCGTGCGGCCCGCTGTCTGTGGGCACGTAGCCATGCCAGGTGTCTCCAGCACGTGCCTCTCCAGTTTGCAGAAAAGGTGGGGAAGTCATGACTGCTTACACAGTGCCAGTACCCTGATCACGTCTACGTCTACACCAAGGCCTCACCTCAGCTTCAGGCCGCAGCGCAGCTCCCCATATCACCGGTGAATACCTCCAGCAGCAAACGGGTGTGACCTAATTCAGGTCTCCTCTAGGTTGATCCCAGCAGGGGTCCGTCGCACAATCACCACGCCCCCACAGGGAGACAGGTCACAAACAGTGCAGTCCCCACCTCCTCAGCAGGCTCAAAGAAACAACAGGCCCTACCAGGTCACCGGAAGTCCAAGTTATTGGTAGTGGGGGTGGGGCACCCCCTCTAATGCCATGCTCAGACCGTGGGATGGTGGGCTGTTTAGAGGCTCAACTCCCTTTGTCCCTGTACGTGACAGATCAAGGGGTCTGCATCAACAGAGAGGCACATATGTCTTGAGGAATGCAGGCCAAGGCAGTTCTATCGGTGAATCCCCCTCTATCACTGGGAGGTCGCCGGTATTGTGGATAAACAGCGTGGGTCCAAATATGCCCTGCAGTGTCTCCTCAGAGTGGAGTATAGTGTGGCAAATCACTGGCACACACACCCACCGTAATACTGTCTGGCCACAGGGGCACCTGCAATCCCAGAAGGTGCTCGCCAGTGGAACCACCTGGCTCCACCCGTGGCTCCTCTTCCCCACTCACAGTCGCGGGGCTCAAGGCAGTTCAGGAAGGTAATTGCTCTCTTCGGGGCCCGCGCTCCAACAAGGAGCCAATCAGCTCACCACGATCTGCTCCTCCTGGGCTCTGTCGTTCCACACCCCCAATCCGGCATCTACGAGATGCGGAACCTGATCTCACCAGCTTCAGAGGCAGGCCGTAGGGGTCCGATCGTCTTTAGCTCCACAAAGGCCTCTGTGCAGTCTGGCTCAGCTGGATGTGGGAGACCGGAGCTGCCATGACACAGGTCATTTACTTCTGTCTAGGCCGCCATCCGTCGGTTCTGCGCATAGATCGTTGTTAGTGTTTCTCAGCCCCACGCCGATTTTCCGGCCCCCAAGTGCAACGCTGGGCACACGAACACGTCCGCTCGGGGAGAGCACAGGAAGGAGCCCCCAGGCCCGGGCAGGATCACTGCTGAATCAGGAATAATGACTCGACTGGCGCGGAGCACTCTTCTCACGCGTCCGCCATCGTTGGCTTCGTAGCCACGCCCCACCTTCTATTCAGCATCTCATTATGTCTCGACCAGGATAGACTCTTGGTTCATCTCTGCAGCTGCAGCTGCTGCTTTGTGGCTGGCAGACATAGCACATTTACCTTGCAGAATGTCTGACCATGCCCTCGTAAAAATGGTATTGCTGTTGTCCTATGGGCACCCTGGAGAGGTTCAAGTTCAAGTTTCTTTATTTTGCATAGTTAATTAAAACCATTGCAATATTAGCATTTAAAAAGAAAAGAAATATAGACAAATGTTCAATATAATTTTATCAACCATTACTACCGTTTTGAGCACTACATTATAGAATAATATCTTCAAATAAAACAGTTAAAACCCAAGGTAGAAAAATACTGTACAATTTTAAAATCAAAGTTAATAATAGTGGCGTTGGTGAATGACTATTAGTTCGCTGGGTATAGTGGAGTGCAGTCTAGGCCTGGGCTAAAATTCTGTTCCGCTCGCGGAAATTGCGATAATTTGACATAATTTCTGCAATCCGCATTTTACCGGAAATTTTTTGCTTGCTTGCGCTGTAAAATAATACATTCTCGTGTGCGCGCGATCGCCTTACCTGAATCCCCACGTTCACCGACAAATTTTCCCGATCCGGTCACGTTCTCCACGAGATGTTGGATTGTTGGTAGCCATTTGTGCTGTCTCGCGACAGTTCGCGCCCGCAGTAACGTCATTCGTCACGCTATCACGTCTTTCTTCTCGCAATCATGCACCGCGAGACAAGTGAAAACAAGATGGCCGCGCCCGCGAGCAACCGCATAGGTAAGTTGGCGAACCGCGACCACGCAGAAAATACCGCGAACGGGCGGGAAAAAAAATTCCGCATCTTCGCGATATTTCTGCGAGTTTGCGGAGATTTTTAACATTTTCGCGATAATTTGCAAAAGTGAATTTCGCAAATTCCGTCCACCCCTAGTGCAGTCACAGATTTTTTGCTCCAACTGGACTTGCCAATAGACCAGTATCATATTGTGTATGTTGTTCAAGTGCTCTGGACTGGTTGCAAGCTTATTCACTAAAGTGCAGGTGGAACGTCCTTGGTGTTGTCTAAGCAAAGGCCTCTTCCTATCTACAGGACGTCATACAGCATCAGAGCTTTGTGTGTGATATATAACATTTTCAGCATTTTGGGTATTTTTTGTTTGGCCAGCATAAGGAATTTCACCAATCTACAGTTCAATTGTGTGTTCTCCGGATTTAGGCAGGCCAGCACTGCTTGCTTCCTGGTGAGGATGCTTTTCTGCTTAAGGGGTTCTTTTAGGAACTGCTGTAGTTCTTGTTGTAGTTCCTTGCATGAACAGGTTAGATGTAAAATATCTACTTGCTTGGTGTTACACAGTCTGCATGTGTCTTGTGCTGTTGTCCTCAGCCATGGTGGAAGATGCTGAGCACAAGGAAAGATCCCCAGTCTAAGCCTTAGAAAGTTAATTTTTATGGCTTTGGGATATCCCTGATTAAAGAATGTTTGTGGGGCAAGTGATTTGTAGGAGTTCAAGGTCATCTAGGTGTGAGATCTATTTGGGAAGCTTTCCTTGTCCTCCTCCAAGGAAATTTGTTTTATGCATTTCCAGACTAGTTTTTTAAAGGTTAGATAGCCGAGTTGCATGTCCCAGAGTCTTTTGAGTCTGATAGATTCCAGGGCTAGCTGAAGGTAGCTTCTAGCTTGGGAGGACTCCCTATGCTGGATGTCGTGCCACAGCAGATGATTTAACGTGTTTGTAGTGGCACTTCTGATCTTATGCCAGCAGTTGATGTAGGATCCCTTCCTGTAAAAGACCAAACTCCAGCCTTATTTCAGCCGGTGAAGTATAGGGCGGGATGCAGAAAATGGTTCTGTATGGTTTGACCAGTGTGTTGTCCAGATCCTTTGAGTCAATCGAGGGGAGTAGTTTAGCCTAGACTACCTTCAGCAATGGGCTCAATGACGGCCCCATCAATTTAGTTGCAAGGTTTTTCAATGATAGAGTTATCAACAATCCTTTCCTTCTTATTTCATCTTTCTGGCACTTAAAAGACCCTTCCTTGTCGATTATAACTCCTAGATACTTGTACTCATGAGCTGAATCAAGTTTAGTGCCACCCAGGAACCAGTTCCTCTGCAGATTTTTTAGATTGTTTATTGTCATTGTCCGAGTCTTATTCAGATTTATTTTTAAGTTGTTTTCTGTAGCATAGTTCTGCATTTCCGTTAAGAGATGTTGAAGACCAACGTAAGTGTGACAAAGCACAACTACATCATCTGCATACACAAGATTGGTCAGTGTTTTTTCTCCTAGCGTGGGTGAGTGTGAGTTACAGGCATCGATCGCTTTTGGGAGGTCGGCCATGCATAGATTGAACAGGGTTGGTGCGAGCGCACAACCCTGTTTCAGTCCTTTTGTTGTAGGGACTTTAGAGGAGAGGTGGGTTCCACCACCTAGTTTCACCTGCACCCAAATGTCTGTATGTAAAAGTGACAGAATGTTTAAGATAGGCTGTGGAATGCCCCATAGCACCAGTTTCCCCCACAATCTGCCCCTCTCTACGTTGTCGAAAGCAGCACTAAAGTCGATGTTCCATAGATTTAGGGGTAGGTTAGAGGTTTTTGCTGCGTCGATTAATAAAGAGATTGTAAGGATATTTGTTGATGTGCCGGTCATTTTGCGGAAACCGGTCTGGTTCAGTGGTATTATCTGGCCCAAGATGCGAGCTCCTCTAGTATGGTGCCTGCAAAGTATTTTACTTCATTACAACTAGGCGATAGTTGCCAGGTTCTGCATTATCTTTTTTTTGTAAATTGGCACAATTGTCGAGCTCTTCCAATATTCGGGTATTCTGTTTAGCAGCCTGACTTCCAGAAAGAGAGGTTGCAGGATGTCAGCCCAGTCCTCCGTCTTTGCTTTTTTATTAGGAGTGACAGGGGGCTGCTAGCTACACATGATGGGATGTTTCCTGTGGCTGGCAACTTCTGCTCTCTTGTCTCAGTGGCACATGCTCCAGCTTTTTCTTCTGGTGGCCAGCTATTAAGAGTATGTGCTCCGACACCTCCCATTTGGTGGTTAAAGGAAGTAGTAAGAAATTTCACCCAGATTGCTTCTGAGATGTGTGATGCGATGTCCTCATGATGAGAGTGGATAATCCCATTCACGGTTTTCCTGAAGCGGGCACAGTCATTGCGATTTGTGTCATTTAAGAGTTTTGCCCAGGTTGCATTCTCTTGATCTCTGCCAATGTTCCATTTCAGTCTTTTAAGTGCTGCCCTTTGGTCCTTCAAGGATGATCGTGAGCTGGCATTTCCCCGAAGTATTCTCAGTCTGGAGAGGAGATGGTGTTTTTTGGATACAGCACTTCATGACACAATTTTTCTATCAGAGTTATGGGAGTTAATAACAGAATATTTCACAAGAACTTCTGACTCAGTGAGCACGCAGGCCACACTGTAGGAGGACTTTAAAGCCTATGTACTCAGGGAGTGCATGGCTAAACACTCAGGCATCCTTTGCAATACCCGTGCCAAGCTGTGTCATAAAGAAACCACGCTGCTTGTAATTAATCAAGCCATTGCGTGATCTGACCTTGAGGACCCAATGTATCAAAGCTTTGTCTTGATGATGGAGTTCTGTGACCTCGCTGATTGATAGGTGGCTTATCTTGGGAAATATCCCTGGCGTGGAGACATGGCGAAGGTGAGTGCCCTGGCCTCACTCTGGCCAGACTACTGCATCTGAATCGACAGACAGAATATATAATCGAGTTGTTAGTAGACAGAGGCGGGAGTGTGTCAGTTAACAAGATAATCATCATTGAGCTCTAGCATTACAATGAATTGTTTTATACTCCACACTCCTCAGGTAACACTCAAGCTGTAACAGAGCATCTTGGAGAGGTTGCTGTGGTCTGACTAAATGAGTACAAAGGCAATATTTATGCAAACCATCTTGTTTGAATTGTTTTTCCAATCGATTGATGCCCTCTGTGGATCTACAGCCCCAGGTCTGGATGGCAACCTGAGCCCCTTCTACAAAGCCTACAAACCTATTGTAATCCTAGACCTCTTGAAAGGCTCTTGAGGCTAGACTGCTCCACCTGACGCTGCATGAGGCGGTAATTACACTGTTTTTAATGCCTGGGAAGGCACCTAACCTCTGAACCTCAACCACCCCCTCATGCCCTTAAACCACGAAAACAAAATACTGGACAAGTTAATTGCTACCCAGTTTCATTATATTATATCCTGAATATAAATATGTTTTGTGCCCTCACTCCTAATTTATGCACTGTATTTGAGGTCCTAAACCAGATCCCTCTCTATGTACCAGCGGCAGTCGCCTTACTTGATGGCAAAAAGTCCTTTGATTCACTTGCGTGGATCTACCTGAAAGCAACATTGAAAAAACTGGGCATACACAGTGGCTATTTTGCACTCATTATGTTGCTTTACTCGAACCCAGTGGCTCGTCTAGGAGTCAATGGTTCCCTCTCAAGCCCATTTTCAGTGATGAGAGGAATGCATCAGGGCTGCCTCCTCTCTCAGCTTTTTTTCATCATCGCAATGGACCCTCTGGTTAGACACCTGCAAGAGCGACATCTAAACCGTGGCTTGTGTTTTAGCTTGGGCTCCCTCCTAGTATCAATGTATGCCAATAACATCTTTCTCTTTGTAAGGAACCCAGTAGATAACCTTCTGCCTCTTTTATGTGAAATGATTCGCTTTGGTGGCCTATCTGGCCTCAATATTAATTTAGGCAAGTCCGAACTATTTCTGCTCACTGAAGACTGTACCAAATACCTGGGAATCACTCTCCATAAACAAAAAGAAACGTTTTTCATTTAAACAACAGTCCGGCAACCAAGCAGGTTGAGTGCTGTATCAAACTACCACTCTCTATTGCAGGTAGCATCACCGTTATAAAAATGGTTGCCCTCCCCCTTTTCTTGTATCTATTCGCTGAACAACACTTTCTTTGCCACTCTGAAGAGCCTCATGACCCAGATCATTTGGGCTGGATATAGACCTTGTATCAAATGGGACCTCTTGATGCTCCTGTTTGGTAGGGGTGGTTTTGGTATACCAGTCCTACAGCTCTATTTCCCAGTGGTACAGTGCCAATTTCCTTACCATTGGAACCATCCTAATTCTTGATTACCATATGCTAGACCAGAGAAAAATCAATTAGATTAGTTGCCACTGTCCTCTTTTTTCCCTATGGGCATACCGTGAAACCCTGCTGACATTCAAACCCTGTTCACTACTAGTTGGACTTGGGGGAAGCTGCAATGGCACATGAGGGGGGCTCCCCTGCTCCCCTGTGGTCACTCTGATACGTAACCCACGGCTTTCCCTCGACCAAGAGAAACTAGAATACTGCACACTTCACATTCACAGCCAGCACACAGTGGGGGACCTCTTGCCGGATGGCCATGTAATTTCTTATCTTTACCATATCCACTTTGTGGATGCTACTAACATGGACCGTTTTATACTCTTACACCTTCATAATACTCTGTGGGCCAAGATTTTCTCTTACCCACCTCTGGAACTCCCTCCATTGATATTAGTGATTACAACAACAATGAGGAGGCAACTGGTCTCCAGACTGTCTCAGGCATGTATTGGTCTTCAGCCACAGTGCAATGGCAGGGTGAAGGGAGCAAGGGAGCGGGACTTGGGATATCCACTGCCAGACAAACCCGGTAATATTGTTGCCCCCAGACAAAACTCATCTCTCCCAACCACAGTCACAAGCTTATCATTTGTAAATGTATGCACTGAGCTTATACTATGCCTTCTAGTCTGGCCATAATTGAGCCTACCTGCTCCCATCATTGTCCAAAGTACCATGCAGATAATGCCAACTTCCTCCATCTATCCTGGTCCTGCTCAAGTATTTAGGACTACTGGACAGAAATCTTCACACCCAATTCTGTGCTAGTTCTGCTGGGATTAGTTAAGGACATCCCGCTGGGCATGGTAAACAGCCTTTAGTGCACGGCTGCTACTGCGCATACCATTACTCATGATACGCGTTGTAACATCGCAAGCGTTACTATGCTTGCGATGTTACAACGCGTATCATAAGTACGCAAGTTGTTACATCGCAAGCGTTGTTACAATGCATGCGTTTTAATGGTATGCACTAAAGAACTTTAAAAAAGATCCATGTCGTTGTGAGGAAACTGAGGCTGTTTCCTCACAACGACGTGTACCGCCCCTCTGAGACGATGTGAAGAAGGTCCCAGGAGGAGAGAGGAACCACGAGGAGAGTGAGGTAAGGTGGATGTTGTGTGTTTTTGTTGTGTAAGGGTCGTACTGGGGGTACTGTTTAAGGGCTGAGTGTAGTGTTGTGGTGTATTTGTAGTGTAGGGGTCGTGCTGGGGGTAGTGTTTTAGGGTTGAGTATAATTGTTGTGGTGTATGTGTAGGGTAGAATTTTAGGGTTTAGGGTAGTGTAGGGGGGTCGTGCCGGGTAGTGTTGGAGTGTAGGGACAGGAGTGGGGGTCAAGGGGGTTGTGCTGGTGTAGTGTATTAGGGTTTAGGGTAGTGTTTTGGTGTATGTGTAGTGTAGGGGGTCGTGCTGGGGATAGTGTTTTAGGGTGCAGGGTAGTGTTGTGGTGATTATGTAGTGTAGGGCATCGTGTTGGGGGTAGTGTTTTATGGTGTGGTACTTTAAAATGTGGGACTGCGTAGGAGGCAGGGCCCTACCCCTGTCTATTCCGGTATTAGCCAACCGCG
This sequence comes from Triturus cristatus, assembly GCF_964204655.1. Taxonomy (NCBI): domain Eukaryota; kingdom Metazoa; phylum Chordata; class Amphibia; order Caudata; family Salamandridae; genus Triturus; species Triturus cristatus. The sequence goes on along the minus strand of NC_140590.1, from coordinate 1,123,016,817 downwards.
AATGGCCAATGCAGTATGTACAAGTGCTTTGCACAACGTTTTATCGATAAATGCACTTTGTATACGATATTTCACATTGACTTCGTGGGTTCCATCTTGGAGCGGTGGCCATCTTATGGTTGCCCTCACATAGGCTACACATCAAGGACAAACACCGGCCTTTAGAACACATGTGCCTTCCTTTGACTTCTCTGTGACCTGTGCGACTTGGCTCCACCGCCCCAGGTCAGTCCGGTCCCACGAGCTCCCCGTCCTACGGCCACCTGTGATTAGCATCAGGGTTTGACATACCATAAAGCCTTTTCATCCCACACAAGCCTCCGGCTAATCTCTTTCACACCTGACTCTTCCTGCTTTATGGCTTGTTTTACAAACAGGAGGGGCCCGTGTTTATTGGGGTCTGTTGATATCTGATGTGGGATCTGAGCCTCGCTGGGTAAATAATTGTGGGCTGGCTGAACTGGAATGTGGGATGGTCATCATGACTCTGCCTTTTCGTTTGTAATGAATACATATGAATGACCATATCGTAAAACGAGGAATGTGTGCCTGAAGCATGATATTTTGTATATAAGGAGAAGGCCGTTTCTGTAAGTTTTAAGCAGTCTCCTGAGAACATACATTGTGTTCTACTTCTCGGATACCTGTAATTGGTCTGCAGCCAATAAACAAGATCTTTGACTTCACCTAGAAGACTCTGTGTTTCTGTGGGTCTGAAACAGGAAGAACTCGAAGTCTTAGGGTGTGTTCCCCTGCACCGCTGGGTTTTAAAAACCCAGTACTTCAATGGTTTAGGGCAGTATTGTGGTGTTTGTGTAGTGTAGGGGGTTGTGCTGGGGGTAGTGTATTAGGGTTTAGGGTAGTGTTGTGGTGCATGTGTGGTGTAGGGTAGCGATTTAGAGTTTAGGGAAGTGTAGGGGGTTGTCCTGGGTAGTGAATGAGTGTAGGGACAGGAGTGGGGGTCGGTGGGGTCATGTTGGGGGTAGTGATTTAAGGTGTAGGGTAGTGTAGTGGTGTTTGTGCAGTGTAGGGTGTCGTGTTGGGGTAGTGTGTTAGGGTTTAGGGTTAGGTTATTTTATTTAAAAATTATTAAAAATGGTCCATGTACGCGAAGTAGTGGTATGCGAAGTAATGGTCTGTTCTTTAAAAGACATTTCTTATATTTGTAATGCATTTGCGAAGTAATGGTAAGTGCAGTAAAAATATGCATACTAATAGCATTTGCAATGTAAAAACATCGCACTAAAAGCATGCGTAGTAATGGCATGCTAAGTATCGTCGTACATTCGCTGGGCATACGTAGATTCACAGCCATTATGATACTGTTAGCAAAACGCAGCCTGGAGATGCACTGGAGTTGCTATAGAGCTTCCACATACACTCAATGGCTGAAATCTATGATTTACTGCAACAACACCATCAAAGTGTACCCACTTTACAAACCCCTCATTGTGACCTAAGGACATTTGGCAACCCTTACAGGACTATCTGCTAACACTGGAATCAGACACATCGGATGTGAGTTGCAAAGTACCTTCCCAATGAAGGGTATATGTTTCTATATTGATTATCCTACATACTACTGCACTTTTGTACAACTAAATGTCACCATCTATTACCCCAGTGCATGATTGAACTTCTTGCTTCATAAATGTCACAATACGTCCACCTTTCCTGCTATGTGCCTGACTATAAATATAATGATTTATAATTATCCATATGTCTGCTTGGTTGCTTGCCCTTTTTTGGTCATTGTCATGATTCAAAATCCAAATCGAAAGTGCTCTTCCTGATTTCACTTGTTATCTGCTGCTGGGTCTGGGCTACTAAAGTCTGTCTCTCCCTGTCTATCCTAAGCCTGGTCTTCTGACTTTCAGTATGGGCTTATGCTAGTATGCTCTCTTTGGCCTCTTTACCCTACGTTGCGTTGAGGAGGACCTGGGTAAGAATGGACAGCATAGTCCAGACTAGCTCACGAGGACCCTATGCTGACTGGCCTTACTTTTCCAAATAACTGAAAAGTAATGCCTCTAACATGTCCATTACCACTGCCCAGTTGCCCTAGACCACCCTAGCGTGTTTAGTTGGGTAGACCTCAATGTTTGTTAAGAAATCTCACACTCACACCCATCTAAATGTGTTGACTAGGTTACCCCCCAGCTGTCCCTCCCAGTATAGTGGCAAAAAGCTGCATGACAATGGAAGAGAATTTTGAGGTGTGAAAGTGACTTTCTAACTGCTACGTTACTATGTATTTGTATAGCATATTGCTAAGGACTTTGGAGCACATTTACTATTATTTCACACAACGCGGTGCAGCTTGAGAACTTGCTGTGCTGCTTTGCGTGAAAGAGACAGAGCAGAAATCTTCCATATTTATAAATATATGGAGCATTTCTGCTCTCTCCTTGCTATGGTGAACTGTACGCTGCCTAGTGCCAATGAAGGTACCATTCACACATAGTGTAAGGGTGCCTGCCTTATAGGCATGATTGCTTATGTTCAGGAAAGGAAGCCTTCCTCCACAAAAAACAATCCAAAGAGTAATTTTCCGCTTTCTATGTGTGCTACAGTACCTATCACTCATGGATAGAGGAAGTAACAAGGAGAAAAAAAGATATTTCTCCTTGTTACACCTCGGTTGGGTAGGTGCATCATTTTGGTGCAAACCCAGGTTTAGAAGTCTTTATAAAGTTGGGTTTGCATCAAAATGCAGTAGTGGATTCACAGGAATGCCCATGTGCCGCCCATGTATTGCCTATTTTATGCAAGGCAGTGCTATGCGCTGTGTTGTATTACTTTGTATTTACTAAACCACACAAAGCCACTCAAAGTGGTTTGCGTGGCTTAGTGAATGCAAAAAATTATTTTATGTCAGGGCTGTACCACAAGTGTGATGCAACCCAGGCAAAAAATAATAGTAAACCTGGGCCTTTATCTTTGATTGTGGCTATTACAAAACCCTTCTGAAATGAACAGGATGTAAGGGCCTTAATGAGAAGGGAAAAATCTGAGTCAAACCCAAAGTTGTTGTACTGTTTGAGAAAGAAAGGGCAGGAAAGCATCACAGCTACTAAGGTATGGCACTCTTCTGCACTCATCCTGGCACAATTAGGCTGCCTAGCACCATGCATAGTTCTTTGCACCATAGTGCACGGGTGTGTGTGTGATGCCTGGTGAAGGATTTATACTGGAAGGACAACCTTCCAGTACAAAATACTATACTCTGTACAGAGCAGCACTTACGCAAAGTCAAAAAGTTTGTAGAAACAACAGCATTTCTAGTATTCATGCCACTCTCAAAGATGCATTATTTTATTATGCAAAACCTTGTCTGCTATTATTAGCAGATAGGATTTTTTACCTGAAATCATGGATGGCTGCAGAGTAATGCCCATGTAGCATCCATGAACATCCCCCCTGTTGACCTTTCAAACATTCCATTTGCGATAGCACAAAGAAATGATGCAAGGAAGCTAGTAATAAGAAGACAATCTTAGCCCATCATTCTTCTAAAATATGGATACATTTGAGACGAAACAGCCTTAGTGTGATCTTCCCCCCAACTTTTTGTTGGCCCTCTCCACTTTTCTGAACTTGTTTCTGCAGGTATTAGGATTCTGTGCACTTTACCACTGTTAACCAGTGCTAAAGTGCTTCTGCTTTCTCCCCTTCACATGGTAATATTGGCTTATTCTTAATTGGCAAATTTAAAGTACTTATAAGCCCCTAGTAAAGTACCCTACATCTGCCCAGGGCATGTAAAATAAATGCTACTAGTGGGTCTGCGGCACTGATTGTGTCACACACTTAAGTAGCCCCTCAACTATGTCCACAGCCTGCCATTGCACAGCCTGTGTGTGCAGTGTTTTCACTGCCATGTTGACCTACCAAAAGAATACTTTTGCCAGGCCCAAACCTTCCCTTTTTAGGCATATAAGTCACCTGTAAGAGAGGCGCTGGACATCCCAGATGGCAGAGTGTAATGTGTTTAAGAAGCAGGACATGTACTTTAAAGTGTTGCATGCCCTGATAGTGAAAAACTCCCAATGTTGTTTTTCACTACAGCAAGGCCTATCTCTCCTATTGGATAACATTGGAATGACCTAATTACATGTTCTAAGTGTAATTTGATATCTGGAAGATATAAAGCTTTCGAGTTTGATGTCTCTAGAATCACAATTTAAAGCCAAAACTTATGATGAAGTCGGATGTTAAATTGCAATTCTGAAAATGCCACTTTTATGAAAGTTGACATTTTCTTACTTAAGCCATTTGGTGCCAGCTGCCTGTCTCTGATGATCACTATGCTGGGGTAGGTGACAGCTGGGCTTCGTTTATTCCCACTAGACAGCCACACACAATAAGAGCTTAGGTGTGACTTGATGGGCCTTGATTATCCATCCTGGCGGGATGGGATGGAGTACCTGGCCTCAGTTCCACTTACCTCTGAAAAGGCTGTATCCTGTCCCCACACAAAGGGCTGCATACCCCCTTGTAGTGAGTCTGGATCCAACGCAGGGACTCTGTGCACTTCAAAGGCAAATCTTTGAAGCCTCCTTCACTTTAAAGACACAATTGAGTAAAAGGATTGGACCTCAGACACCACCAGTTCAGTGCACCTCTGGACCTGTGGATACTCTGCAAGGAAGAAGGACTGTTGTACTGCTATAGGGACTGCCACTCTGCTGGACTGCTACTTGTCTAGACTCCTGCTCAGCTGAACTGCTGCCATACTTGCCTGGGTGAAGAGAACTGGGCCCATATCACTTGAAAGCAACGTAACCTCTTCTGTGCCCATGGCGAGATAGTCTCGTCATGGAGCACGGTCGCGCTGTGCCCATGACGAGACTATCTCGTCATGAAACCCACCCGCGTAGGAAACGCCCGGCACAGGAGGGGGAAAGGGCGTTGCACCGAAGGGGTTAAAACCTGGCTGTTTTCGGCCTCTTTTTATAGCCCGGCTTGCTGGGTGCCATCTACCAGTACTGAGGTCAGCAGCTACATGCCTTCGGGCATATGTCACTCTTAATAAAATATATCAATATCAACTTGAACCCACAACCAATAGGTACTGTTTTAGTGGGCCACGCTTGGTTCATGTAGCCGGCCCATGCTCCATTGTGGTCAGCTGGAACATTTTACTTTTTCCTGGTCCAGCTTGACCAGATGCTAAACATTGTTTACAACGATGTTGATACATCGCATGTCATTATAACACAAACATTACAACGACCGTGTTGTTACATTGCATACCATTACGATGCAAGTCGTTACAACAACTTGCTGTAGGGGCCAGAAGGTGTTGGATATTCAATCCAACACCTTCCCTACTGTTGCACAGATTGGAGTTGGAATAGTAATTTATACTATTCCAAAATCCAGTGCCCATCATGCACCAAGTCATTGGAATGACTTGCGTTGTAATGGTATGTGTCATAACAGAGCAGTCGTTGTAATGACCACTTTGTAATGGCATGCTTTGTAACGTGGCCTATTCCGACCAGATTTCCCTGGTTGGCATTTTTTGCTGTTGAGTGCTATTTTACACTTGATTCTTTATACCTGGAATCTTTTTGTGTAGTGTATTCACTGTTTGAAATGTTGCACAAATACTTTCTCCAACAGAAAGCATCTGCAATATGGAGAAAATACAGGGCCGCCTCAGGAGGTGCTATGTCCCCATTCCTTACCGTATATAGAGCAGTAGCGGCAACATCTGCAAAATTACGGAACAGAGATATGGGGCTATGCTACTTCAGAGTATCTAACTAAGGTTGAAAATAAGTTAATTAAGGCCTTATTTAAACTCCCCCCCAGCTCGCCCATTACACCATTGAGACTGGAATTAGCCCTCAACCCTATACACCTAACAGTTCTAATAAAACCTTTGTTATATTGGATTAGATTGTGGTCTAGGCAAGATCTCGGAATATATATGGATTGTGTTAAAGACCTACTAGGTCTCGACATGTCACTGTGAACATTAAAGAAACATCACACAGAATAGGTATGAATGAATTATGGACATCCCCTCAGTTGATTGTTAAGGGAGATGCACAAAAAGTTAAACAGCTATACTGGGAGGCAGTTTTGCTGCTAACGTGGGAAGCTTATCCGAATAGCAGTCCAACAGGCCAGTTCCTCAATCACAAGTGTGTTGCAAGTTTAGAACCCTATATTGGCAGAATGTATTAATTTCAGTCCAAACGCCTATACTTGCAATTCAGATGTAGGCTACTACCCCTGAGAATCCATAACACGAAATGGGCAAATGAGCCTACTCTTTAAATATGTTGTCCAAATTGCCCTAATATTGAAGAATTGGAGGACCATTTTATGTTATTCTGCACTTTATACAGGTACACACAAGAAAAATGACTCTTAGCTGTATGCAAACTCGTGGGTTTGAGACATTACTGAGAATTCACAGGCTTTTAAAGAGTGACACCAGCGAACAACTTGAGTTTGCGGTATCACGGTACCTGCACTGTGCTTGGAAAAAAAGGAAGAAGGCCTTAGATAACTCCTCACTATGACAGTTAAATTGCCAGCGCAAGTCCGAATAAGCCGCTTAGTGTACTTGTACTTTTTATGTTAGATGTTGATTAAAGCCATATGTTAATGAACAGTTTTTTAGATTGATATTTGCACATGTTTTACATACAACTATATTGAACTTTTTTAAAGATTGCTTTGCACTAGAGGATATATCCCTATTTTATATAGAAATAGAGTTACTATATAGAAGTGACATGGATATGATTGGCACTATTAATAACAACCTTCTAGTCATGTCATCTTTTTATTCTTAAAACTGTTTTATCTGTATCTTTGCATTTGCAATAATTCTGTAAGTGATAAATGCTGCTATTGTTTTCATTTTTGTGAACGTTTTATGGCTTGGTCACTGAAATAAAAGATAATATATATACTTTACACATTTCTTCTAAGTTAAGCCTGACTGCTGTGTGCCTAGCTATCAGAGGGTAACCAAGGGTTAATTTGGGGCTTCCCTGACACTTCCACTGACTAGGATTGTAGTTGCTGTTTGAATAAGGTTTACACTCCAGCCAACTAACAACCCAATATCTTTCAATGAGAAAATGCTAAGAGGTAAGAAATTACACTTAAATACAACTGAATAGTAAAACATTGCCAAATAAATCAGACACAGTAGAAATAGCTGAGCCAATTGACCTTTGAAAGAACAACATGACATTTTGAAATACATGTATTTAAATTTTGGGATCAAAAATAATTGAGCGACGAACATTAAGTAACAGAACCGTGCAGAAATTAAACTGTAGGCAATATTTTGAATTAAAGAGGATGTTTCTTTGTATAATATTATTCAACAACATCTGCAAAAATTGCATCAATGTCTCTGACAAAAATACCTCTGTAGCCTCTGTCAGTGTCTCTGTTTCAGATTCAGATTAGCTATACATCATTGTGAGGTTGTGTCAAATATGCACAGAATACAAGACCTAGCCCTATTCCAAACAGCTGCAGCCTCAATTCTGAGTAGATTAATAAAGTAATAATATGCAAAAGCACATGATGTTAGATGCTATCAATAGTCTGAACAAGGAATAGTTGCTGCAACACTGACATGATCTTTAGTACGACTTTAATTAGAGAAAAATTGTTCGTATACAAACCCAACAATGTTACAGACCATTACATTTACTAAAATTACTGGATTTATACCATATGATAGCAATACCACCACTTGTGATGGACCTCCTTGGGTTGTTGCATTTGTGTGTTTTCCGTTTCTTGTTAGGGTGATCACCAAACACTATGAGGGTCATTACGATGATGGGTGGACCTGAGTCTGCCCGCTATCGAGGTGGTGAGTGGGACCGGCCGCCTGTATAGCGGCGGTCCCGCATGTAAAATTAGGATGCGACCGCCACTGTGGCAGTCGCATTTTGCATGCTTACGATTGCAGTGGTGCTGCTGGCTGCACCAACCGCCGCAATAGTTAAAATGCATGTGGTGCCTTTCACTTCACTACGTGGCAGGCACCATGTGGTGCCTACCACTCAGTGCAGGGAAATGCACTGGGGGTACCATGGGTACTCCCAGTGCAAAGCCACCTCCCCCAATATAAGGGGGGCCTGCAATGAGCCCCCAAAACTGATCCCCGCCAGCCTCTCAATGGAGGTTACCCGCCACGGAAAGGCTGGCTGCAGCCAGCATCCTAATCTGGCAGACGTTGCCTGCTAGGCACCGCCACCATTTTACTGATGCTGACCGCTCCGTCAGGCAATCGTAACGATTGCCTGTGCAGATTTGTGGCGGGTGGTCTTTGCGCCTGCCACAGTCGTAGTAAGATTCCCCCGCCATCGTAATGTCGTGGGGGGAAAATTGTTCTCCGATGGCGGAAGGCATGCCACAGCACTGCTGGCAGGGGTGGGCCTTCAGCCATCGTAATGACTCCCTATGTTTTTATAGACCCTTACTCCAGTCCAAAACATATCACAAATTAATGATTTTAGGTGTTTTAATCTAAATAGTTCACTTAAAGCACAAAAAGAGTGAAAGAGCCAGAATAGACTAGGTTAACACAATCAGTCCCCGACTGGAAAAGGTATACAATGACCAGTATTAGGTCATTGTATTTCCTGTTTCACATTGATACAGAGTAGCAGATAGATTTTTAGAATGTTCAGCTATTCTCATACAAACACTCAATTATATGTTTCTGGAAGTAAAGCATCAATCCTTTCCCTCAGTAAAGTCATGAACAACAATATTCTCAAGTCTGAGATATACCAATGGTTCAATTTACATTTTTCCTAATTATTTTGGCAATTAGAAGTCAACTGTTTATGGGCCTGACATAAATTTTAAGTTGCACATCCCAAGGAATATATTTTTTCACCATAGTGGTAATGGCATCCATGTTTGAGTTTGATTGCAATGAAAATGTAATGAAACAAAATACTTAGAAGGACCCCAATAAAAGGGGCAAGTTCAGGGGCAAATCTAATCAGGAGACACACTGACAATGCATTCATAGGCACATCTGTCAGTTTACACATTGTGAGGATCTTCACTGTAACAGCTAAACTCAAAGTAGACAAATACGAAAGGAGATCACGAATTTGAGGAATAGAAGCAAGCTCTTTGTCAAAAAAAAGTTCAGCAGTCATCTCCAGTTTGGTGGCATTTTACCATTTGTTCTATTTACTATTCTCTCTTTTCCTTTGGCATTTAGAAAGATTGTTATAATCCTAACATGTTCAAGAAGACATAGAACTCGATTACAACTTTGGGGGTCTTCCTGCAGGCTGCCATGCCAGTGCCCTGTGGGTGGACCGCCAAAGAAGTACTCATACCGCCTACCAGATTACAATTGCAACCCTTGGCATGCGGGTGGTGATGCAGTGATTTCACGTGGTGCCTATCTAAAGGCCCATAGAGGGACTTTAGACAGGCACCGCTGTGACACTGCCATTGCACATTCCTGCATGGTGCGGTAAGCAGTGACATGCTGCACCATGCAGGAATGAGGTGCATATTTGCAGTGGGCACAAAATAGCCCCTGGGCCCTGGAGCAGCATTGCCAGCCTTTCCATGGCAGACTCACCACCATGGAAAGGCTGGTGTTGAGGCAACTCGTAATATACTTGGTGGTGCCGATGTGGCACTGCAAGCATATTACTCAGCCTGACTGCTACACCACCACAGCGGGATCCCGGATCCAGGATCCACGGTGGCCACAGCAGTCCACTGGTGGTCCAACTGCCCAACTCGGAATACAGCCAGTGGACCGCCAGTCTGGATGTTCGTGGACTGCCACCACAGGTTCAGCACCCAACTCGTAATCACCCCCATAGTGTTGAGCATGGAGTTTTTCAGGAAAGTGATAATGGCTCCATCTTTGACTTTAGCTGGCATGAAATCCTCATGAAGTGAATGAGATGGAAGAATCTCAATAAGGGGAAAATGAGAAACAAGCATCATCATGAGACATGCCAACATTGTATCCTTAGGTGCGTCTGCCAGTTTACGCATGCTGAGAACCTTAACAATAGCAACTGAACTCAACACAGATAAATGGAAAGGGAGGGATAGAATCCAAGGAACGAAAGCAGAAACTCTAAGAACTGAAAGTTTATCAGTCACCTACAGATTGCCAGTCTGTTTTTAGGTAATAAAGAAAAAATGCTCTGGGAATCAGAAACCCTCTTTATAGGAAAAACAGTTGGTTGGGAGTTTAATGGAGATATTGCTAACTTTATAAGGTTGACAAAAGCATCAAACTTACTAAGTTTTTTTTTCTTTATTTGGACAGACTTTGTGCTATGATGTACTGCTCACATACGGTTCTACTGTGCTGCATTTGTTACAGTAATACAATCTTTTCCCAGGTTGCTGTGTATCAAAACATAGAATATGATCCAGATGATGTGCCTGCAGCACAGGAGTTGCAAAGAGTAGATGACCAATATTCCCAAAGGTGCTAAATGTGACCCGATTAATACCAATAATTATACACAATGTTTCACATGATAAACATCCACAATATACATGCCACTAATGAATTGCCATTATCTGATCTGTTAAAAAAGTCAATTTGTGACAACACAAAGTACAATGCAAGAAAGGGCCTAAAAAATAGCTGATCTTACCTTATTCTTCTTCTAGAAGAGAAATTAGAAAACGGTAAGAAATGTCACTTAAATAACACTGAATAGTGGCAGATTACCATCTAAATAAGACCCAGTAGAAATAACTGAGCCAACCGAGCATTAAAATAACAGTATGAATCTTTGAAATAAATATCTGAAAATTTGCAGCTCAACAATAAGTAAGCAATTGACATGATTTAATTGGACAACATGGAAATTAAGATGTATTCGGTATTTTGGATTGCAAAAGATTTATTTCAGTACAATAGCATTCACAAACATCTGAAATATTTCCAGAAATACCTCAGGAAAAATGCCTCAATAACTATTTGCCGTGTCTCAGTTTCACTATCAGTCTAACTATCTGCCACTGTGAGGCTGCATCAATCATGCGCAGATTGCAAGACAAGTTCTTAACAAAACAGCTGCAACTGCAACCCTAAGCAATTGTATGGCAATGTCCTGCTCTCTCTTTACCGCTGGGGCCTAATTAGGCTGTCTAGTTCTATTCATTGATCTATGCACCATAGTGTATAAGTGTGCATATGATGTCTAACATAGGTTTTATACTGCAAGAGCACCCTTCCAGTAAAAAATACTAAGCCTAGACAAGCTTTACCACTTTTACTACGTTGGCACGCACTGTAAAGTGCAGCACTTATGCAAAGTCAAACGGTTTGAATAAGAACAGCATGTCTACTTTTTAGGCAACTCTCAAAGAGGCATTATTTTCATATGCAAAACCTTATCTAGTATTATTTGTAGAAAGAATGTTTTCAACAGAAATAATGGGTGGCTGTAGGATAATGCCCATGTACAACCCATGAAGATCCTCCTAATGCAAAGCTTTGCAAAAGAGTGAAAAGCACTCCCTTGCGGTCTTTTAAACAACATTCCAGTACAAGACAAAGAAGAGAAAGAATACAAGGAAAAGAAGCAGAAATCATGAAAGCAGAAAGTAAATCAATGACCTGTAATTTGACTGTAGTTTATGGGATTCTAGTGACAAAGTGATAACTAAGGGCTTCGCCATGCTGCTTTCAAGAGATAACAGACAAATGGAGATGGTGCTGATTTTATAAGATTGAATAAGGGATTTCATTGTTGAGCAATATATTCCTTACATAAGGCATGTCATATGGTTGTTCTGTGATGAATCAGTTACAGAATTGCAATCCGTTCCTAGGTTGCTGTGCCACAAGACATAGAATATAATTTGGATGACATGTCTATAGCCCAGAAATATGCCGAGAAGAGGGCCAAGATTCCTAATGGTGCTTAATGGGACCTCATAAATTCATGCACATATTAAACTTTGTGATGATCAGTGAAAATATACATATTTTCATTGTCATAGCCTGTTATGACCTGTCAACCATTCTGTTTGCGACAGCACAAAAATACAATGCAAGAGAGCAAGTAAAAAGAAACTGGTCTTACCCCATCATTCTTCTAAAAGATGGATGAGAAAATGGTGAGAGGTAAGAAATAGTACTTAAATAGAACTGAATGGTATCAAATCGATATATAAGTCCAACTCAGTTGAGCATTTGCTATGGAATAAAATATTTATTCTGAAAGAAATCTCCTAATGTGCAAAAGCCTAAACTCACACAACAAGTAAGTGTCACGCATCCAAGATTCAGATCGAGGCCAGCACAGCAATGACCAGAAGTATGGGATCTTATATTTTTGCCAAATAAAATTAAAGCATTCCACTACTATTTGAGGTGTCTTAGGTAGCCTGGGAATTATTTTAAAAAAAAGACCTGATCAATTTTAGCTACATTTAACATATTGTGCAAACAATATGCTCTACTGATGTTTTTTTAAGCAAAACTCAAACAATTTAAAAGCGCAGCATGATAGTAAGTTCTACAGAAGAGCCATGCCTTCCTCCTCTTGAGTCAAATAAAGTACTGAAAACTTGACCCTGGGTCATTTAGACTTACGAATAAAGAAGCCTATGTCACCCTCTATGGTCTTAAAAAATGCCTTGGTAATTTTGTTCTGCACTTTCGAAAAGGCAAACAACAACAGAGGTAATAAATGTATTTTTATTAGAGATATATGCCCAATGATTGTAAAGGGAAATGTATCCCACTGTTTAATTAATGCTCAAGCTTTGGCTAAGAGAGGTGCATAGTTTAAGGCATATAAATCACAAATATTTGTAGTCACCTTAATCTCGAGATATCTAATAGGGTGTGTAGCTAGAAAGACTGCATAGTTAATGGAAGTATCTCAGGGGAGCTTTCGATTAATTAATTTTGTAACCGCTGATCACAGTAAATTCAGAGATTTTATTGAAAGCTCAGTGAACATTGTCTTTATTCACAGCTAAGTATAAAACAATATTGTCAGCATAAAGTTTAAAATTTGGGGCACCACTGAGAGGTGGCTTAATGGTTTGTCCTTGAGGAATATCGCAGGTCAGTGGCTCTATTAATAGCGCAAACAAGATAAGGGACATATGGCACCCTTGGTGCAGGCCGTGTCTAATGCTTATGTCTTGAGCTGGCATATTATTCATGATTATAGTTGCCTTAGCTTCAAGTATAGCATTCTCAGTAGGTGCACAAAGTTGGCTGGAAATGCAAATTTATGGAGGATTGGAAAGAGCACTTCCCATTAGAGTAAATCAAATGAATTTATCTGCATCAAGCATTCTAGCAGTATCCTTAATATTCTGGAGATTATAAATCTACCATGAAGAAAGCCATTTTGATCCCTGTGAATCAAAGACGATGTAACTGCTGAAACCAAATTAGCCATGATTTTAGATAAGAACTTGTAATTGGTACTGAGGGCCCTAATGGGGCACTATGAGTTCAGCTCAAGCTCTGATTTTCTTTTTCTTAACAAACTGACCACTATTGAATCAGTAAAGGATCTGGGAACAACACACCCCTGAAAAATCTGATTAAATAGACAAACAAGAAAAAGGTGCCAATTGCTGAGAAAAACGACTTGTATATTTCAGTCCTTGCCAAAGGCTTTAGCATTCGGATGTGACTCAATCATTATTTGCACCTCCACCGATGTTTTGGTGTTATAATTGAATCAGAATGGTCAGAAGTCAAGATCAGAACTTGAATGCCCCTTACCATTTTTCAATTGTCTCATGAGAGCTCCATTGAGAACCAGGGTAAATGTTGACATAATGGTGGTAAAATATCTGAGCCATTTCAAACGGGTGTATTCAAGTTGTTTTACTCGGAGAGTCATATATTGCTCTAATACTGTTGATATTAGCTGCACGCATTGCAGACCAAGCAAGATATTTGCCTTCAAATTCATTTTCCTCATATCCAAATTGCTCTTCATCTGTTCCACTCATGCATCCTCTGATAAGAGTGCTTTATTAAAACTCCATATTGTTCCCTGTAGAGAGGATCTTAAAAATGCAATTGTTAAATTGATCAGTGAATGATGATAAGGCATTGCTCAATATGTTTGCGTTTTCGCTAGTGAATATGATGTTAAAAAAATCTATATGTGATGCAGTGCCATAGCGCTTGGAGTGATATGTATTGTTGCAGAACCCCGTTCTGTGAATGCCACAGGTCAATACGTTTTGATGCTTATTTAAGTGATCTGTATCCAATGATAAATCCTGAATCAGATAAAAATCTCCTCCTGTTATTTTGTGACCCACCTCTTTTTGAAAAAGAGAGTGAAGCTTTTGTATAGCAGAAGGGGAGTCCTCAATTGAGCCATACCAGCGAATTAAATTATATATTTCCTTATCGACTTGTATTTTAACTAAAATCCATCTAGCTGCTCAATCTCATACTACTTTAAGAATTTCAGACTGGATCGAATGTGACTTTAGCACAAATCATGGGTGACTGCAGGGTAATGACCATGTACTGCCCATGAACATCCCCCTATTAGAAGGTATTGCAAAACTGTGGAAAACACTGATTTGCATTATTTTCAAACAACATTCCAGTGAAAAATGTTGGAGAAAAGGAATATGAGGAAAAAAATAAAAATCCTGAAAGCAGAGAGTAAAGCAATGACCTGTAGTTGACTGTATTGTTTTGGATCTTAGTTAGAAAGAAATATCTTAGTGCCTCCCAATACTGCTTTGTAGAGGTAACAGAAAAATTGAGATAATCCTGATTTTAGTATTGTTTAATAAGGCTCTGGATTGTTGAGAAATATATTCCTGACTTAAGGCCCATCATATGGTTGTTCTGTGATGCATCTGTTACATAATTGGAATCTTTTCCTAGGTTGCTCTGCCACTAGAATATAATTTGGACGACGTGCCTACAGCAGATAAGAGAGCCAAAGATTCCTAATTGCACTTAATGGGACCTGATAAACTCATACAAATATTAAACTATGTGATCACCAGATTCAATATACACATTACTAAGAGTATTTGCATTGTCCTAGCCTGCAGTACCTGTCAAACATTCCATTTGTGACAGCACAAAAATACAATGCAAGACAGCAAGTAATTGGAAGCTAGTTTTATCACATAATTGTTCTAAATGATAGATAAGAAAATGGTAAAAGGTACAAAATGGCACCTAAATAGGACTGAATACTAAAAAATTGTCAAATATAATCTGACACAGTACAAACAGCTGAGCCAAATTGACCTTTGAAAGAACAACATGACATTTTGAAATACATGTATTTATATTTTGGGATCAAAAATAATTGAGCGACCAACATTATGTAACAGAACCATGCAGAAATTAAACTGTAGGCAATATTTTGAATTAAAGAGGATGTTTCTTTGTATAATATTATTCAACAACATCAGCAAAAATTGCATTAATGTCTCTGACAAAAATGCCTCTGTAGCCTCTGTCAGTGTCTCTGTTTCATATTCAGATTAGCTATACATCATTGTGAGGTTGTGTCAATTATGCACAAAATACAAGACCTATCTCTATTCCAAACAGCTGCAGCCTCAATTCTGAGTACATTAATAAAGTAATAATATGCAAAAGCACATGATGTTAGATGCTATTAATTGTCTGAACAAGGAATAGGTGCTGCAACACTGACATGATCTTTAGTAAGACTTTAATTAGAGAAAAATTGTTTGTATACAAATCCAACAATGTTACAGACCATTAAATTTACTTAAATTACTGGATTTATACCATATGATAGCAATACCACCACTTGTGATGGACCTCCTTGGGTTGTTGCACTTGTGTGTTTTCCGTTTCTTTTTAGGGTGATCACAAACACTATTGGGGTCATTACGATGATGGGCGCCCGCTATCGAGGTGGTGAGTGGGACCTGCCGCCCGTGTAGCGGCGGTCCTGCATATAAAATTAGGATGTGACCACCACTGTGGCAGTCACATCTTGCATGCTTACGAATGCAGTGGTGCTGCTGGCTGCACCAACCGCCGCAATAGTTAAAATGCATGTGGTGCCTTTCACTTCACTACGTGGCAGGCACCATGTGGTGCCTGCCACTCAGTGCAGGGAAATGCAGAGGAGGGTACCATGGGTACCCCCAGTGCAAAGTCACCTCGGCCAATACAAGGGGGGCCTGCAATGAGCCCCCAAAACTGATCCTCGCCAGCCTCTCAATGGAGATTACACGCCACGGAAAGGCTGGCTGCAGCCAGAATCCCAATCTGGCGGACATTGCCTGCTAGGCACCGCCACCATTTTACTGATGCTGACCGCTCCGTCAGGCAATCGTAACGATTGCCTTTGGCAGATTTGTGGCGGGTGGTCTTTGCGCCTGCCACAGTCGCAGTAAGATTCCCCCACCATCGTAATGTGGTGGGGGAAAATTGCTCTCCGATGGCCGAAGGCATGCCACAGTACTGCTGGCAGGGGTGGGCCTTCAGTCATCGTAATGACTCCCTATTTTTTTATAGACACTTACTCCAGTCCAAAACATATAAAAAATTAATGATTTTAGGTGTTTTAATCTAAATAGTTCACTTAAAGCACAAAAAGAGCGAAAGAGCCAGAATAGACTAGGTTAACACAATCAGTGCCCGACTGGAAAAGGTATACAATGACCAGTATTAGGTCATTGTATTTCCTGTTTCACATTGATACACAGTAGCAGATAGATTTTTAGCATGTTCAGCTATTCTCAAACAAACACTCAATTATATGTTTCTAGAAGTAAAGAATCAATTCTTTCCCTCAGTAAAGTCATGAACAACAATATTCTCAAGTCTGAGTTATACCAATGGTACCATTTACATTTTTATTAATTATTTTGGCAATTAGAAGTTAACTGTTTATGGGCCTGACATAAGTTTTAAGTTGCAAATCCCAAGGAATATATTTTTTCACCATAGTGGTAATGGCATCCATCTTTGAGTTTGATTAGAATGAAAATGTAATGAAACAAAATACATAAAAGGAACCCAATAAAAGGGGCAAGTTCAGGGGCAAATCTAATCAGGAGACACACTGACAATGCATTCATAGGCACATCTGTCACTTTACACATTGTGAGGATCTTCACTATAACAGCTAAACTCAAAGTAGACAAATACAAAATGAGATAAAGAATTTGAGGAATAGAAGCAAGCTCTTTGTCAAAAGAAAGTTCAGCAGTCATCTCCAGTTTGGTGGCATTTTACCATTTGTTCTATTTACTATTCTCTCTTTTCCTTTGGCATTTAGAAAGATTGTTATAGTCCTAACATTTTCAAGAAGACATGGAACTCGATTACAACTTTGGGGGTCTTCCTGCAGGCTGTCATGCCAGTGCCCTGTGGGTGGACCGCCAAAGCAGTACTCATACCGCCCACCAGATTACAATTGTAACCCTTGGCATGCGGGTGGTGATGCAGTGATTTCACGTGGTGCCTATCTAAAGGGCCATAGAGGGACTTCAGACAGGCACCGCTGTGACACCGCCATTGCACATTCCTGCATGCAGTGACATGCCGCACCATGTAGGAATAAGGTGCATATTCGCAGTGGGCACAAAATAACCCCTAGGCTCTGGAGCAGCATTGCCAGCCTTTCCATGGTAGTCTCACCACCATGGAAAGGCTGGCGATGAGGCAACTCGTAATATACTTGGTGGTGCCGATGTGGCACTGCAAGCATATTACCCAGCCTGACTGCTGCACCACCACAGCAGGATCCCGGATCCAGGATCCACGGTGGCCACAGCAGTCCACTGGTGGTCCAACTGCCCAACTCGGAATACAGCCAGTGGACCGCCAGTCTGGATGTTCGTGGACTGCCACCACAGGTTCAGCACCCAACTCGTAATCACCCCCATAGTTTTGAGCATGGAGCTTTTCAGGAAAGTGATAAAGACTCCATCTTTGACTTCAGCTGGCATGAAATCCTCATGAAGTGAATGAGATGCAAGAATCTCAATAAGGGGAAAATGAGAAGCAAGCATCATCATGAGACATGCCAACATTGTATCCATAGGTGCATCTGCCAGTTTACACATGCTGAGAACCTTAACAAAAGCAACTGAACTCAACACAGATAAATGGAAAGGGAGGGAGAGAGTCCAAGGAACGAAATCAGAAACTCTATGAACTGAAATTTGATCAGTCATCTACAGATTGGCAGCCTGTTTTTAGGTAATAAAGAGAAAATGCTCTGGGAATCAGAAACCCTCTTTATAGGAATAACAGTTGGTTAGGAGGTTAATGGAGATATTGCTAACTTTATAAGGTTGACAAAAGCATCAAACTTACTAAGTTTTTTTTTCTTTATTCGGACAGACTTTGTGCTATGATGTACTGCTCACATACGGTTCTACTGTGCTGCATTTGTTACAGTAATACAATCTTTTCCCAGGTTGCTGCGTATCAAAACATAGAATATGATCCAGATGATGTGCCTGCAGCACAGGAGTTGCAAAGAGAAGATGACCAATATTCCCAAAGGTGCTAAATGTGACCCGATCAATACCAATAATTATACACAATGTTTCACATGATAAACATCTACAATATACATGCCACTAATGAATTGCCATTATCTGATCTGTTAAAAAATTCAATTTGTGACAACACAAAGTACAATGCAAGAAAGGGCCTAAAAAATAGCTGATCTTACCTCATTCTTCTTCTAGAAGAGAAATTAGAAAACGGTAAGAAATGTCACTTAAATAACACTGAATAGTGGCAGATTACCATCTAAATAATACCCAGTAGAAATAACTGAGCCAACCGAGCATTAAAATTACAGTATGAATCTTTGAAATAAATATCTGCAAATTTGCAGCTCAACAATAAGTAAGCAATTGACATGATTTAATAGGACAACATGAAAATTAAGATGTAGTCGGTATTTTGGATTGCAAAAGATTTATTTCAGTACAATAGCATTCAGAAACATCTGAAATATTTCCAGAAATACCTCAGGAAAAATGCCTCAATAACCATTTGCCGTTTCTCAGTTTCACTATCAGTCTAACTATCTGCCACTGTGAGGCTGCATCAATCATGCGCAGATTGCAAGACAAGTTCCTAACAAAACAGCTGCAACTGCAACCCTGAGGAGATCAAAACATAGAATATGATCCAGATGATGTGCCTGCAGCACAGGAGTTGCAAAGAGAAGATGACCAATATTCCCAAAGGTGCTAAATGTGACCCGATTAATACCAATAATTATACACAATGTTTCACATGATAAACATCCACAATATACATGCCACTAATGAATTGCCATTATCTGATCTGTTAAAAAATTCAATTTGTGACAACACAAAGTACAATGCAAGAAAGGGCCTAAAAAACAGCTGATCTTACCTCATTCTTCTTCTAGAAGAGAAATTAGAAAACGGTAAGAAATGTCTATTAAATAACGCTGAATAGTGGCAGATTACCATCAAAATAAGACCCAGTAGAAATAACTGAGCCAACCGAGCATTAAAATAACAGTATGAATCTTTGAAATAAATATCTGCAAATTTGCAGCTCAACAATAAGAAAGCAATTGACATGATTTAATAGGACAACATGGAAATTAAGATGTAGTCGGTATTTTGGATTGCAAAAGATTTATTTCAGTACAATAGCATTCACAAACATCTGAAATATTTCCAGAAATACCTCAGGAAAAATGCCTCAATAACCATTTGCCGTGTCTCAGTTTCACTATCAGTCTAGCTGTCTACCACTGTGAGGCTGCATCAATCATGCGCAGATTGCAAGACAAGTTCCTAACAAAACAGCTGCATCTGCAACCTGAGCAGATCATTACACATATTTGTAAGCAAACCTACATGATGTTAGATAATATTGATTATCAGACTTCAATTAGTGAAAAATTGCTCCGGGTTTACTAGTCTTTGTAAATCTGGGTTTTCATCAAAATACGTGGGTGGATGCAGGGGATAGCCCATGCGTCACCCATGTAATGCCTACCTGATGCAAAGTGATGCAAGTAAGCGCTATGTGCTGTGCTGCGTGTGTTACTTTGTATTTACTAAACCACACAGAGCCAGCCAAATTGGCTTAATATTGCTATGGATACAGTAATTTTACATAGGGGTTGCACCACAAATAGGATGCAAACCAGGTGCAAAATAAAATTTTATCTGGGCCTTTATCTTTGAGAGTAGTTATTACGAAACCCGCCTGAGATGAACAGGATGCTAGGACCTCCATGAGAAGGGCATAATCAGAGGCAAACTCAAAGTTGCTGCACTGTGTGAGAAGGAATGAGCACGAAATCATCACAACTTCAATTGTATGGCACTGTCCCGCTCTCTCTTTACCGCCGGGGTCCAATTAGGCTGTCTAGTTCTATGCTTTGATCTATGCACCATAGTGTATACGTGTCCATATGATGTCTAACATAGGTTTTATACTGCAAGAGCACCCTTCCAGTAAAAAATACTAAGCCTAGACAAGCTTTACCACTTTTACTACTTTGGCACGCACTGTAAAGAGCAGCACTTATGCAAAGTCAAAAGGTTTGAATAAGAACAGCATGTCTACTTTTTAGGCAACTCTCAAAGAGGCAGTATTTATTTATTTTTTTTGTCCTCATCTACCACACAGGTTTCAATATGCAATCTTGTAGGTTTACACACATTGTGCTGCCTCAGTTACTATGACTGGTTGGGGCAGTAGTGGACCGGAGAGCTCACCCCTCAGCAGTAATGTTTCAACCAATAGTGATCGCTAATATAAAACCAAACAGGGGTCGCTATAATCCAGCCAAGGTACTAATAATAGCACCTGGAAACGGCTATCCCCCAGAATGGGATTGATTGCTTAATCATTGGACCTGGGGGAAAAAACGAAAAAAACAAAACCCAGATACTCAATGGACCCAATTCAGAAGATGCCAAAAGGATCTTTTATCTGTATTACCGGTTCTAGCCAGGTCCAACTTAGAGACCAGCAGAGTAGAAGCATACCAGTCATTAATAGAAGGAGATGAAGAATCCTTCCACTTCCTGCATATCTCCCTCCTGGCAAGCAGTATGGCATAAAAGATAAGCTTTTTTGCCAAGGAAGGGACCTCTTGGTAGCAACCAAATATTACTGATGTAAGGTCCAGGGTAATGTTAATACCAACAGAAAGTGAAAGAGTCTTACTAATGGCTTCCCAGAATAAGGACAAATGCGGGCACTCAAAGAACATATGAATGTCAGAAGCAGCCACCAAACCACATTTCGTGCAAGCCACACATCTCCCCACGGTAAATTTGGAGAGACGAAGGGGTGAATAATATGCTCGATGAATGGTAAAAAGATGGTTCCTGCGTATTCATGCAGGTTTGACAATGTCCCACATCAACGTACAAGACGAATTCCAAAGATGTTGTAGATCGGGATTGGTGACATGCAAAGACCAAAGCTCCTCTGGCAAGGAAAATATTCCATCCATTTCTTCCAGGATTAGATTATACCACAGTGAAATTTCCTTCTTGGCAGGCAGTTTATCTGCCAAAAGCGTTATAAGATAACTATACGCACCCAAGGAAAATTTACCACCATGTGGAGGTTGGACAGAATATGCACGAGCCCAACTCGATATTTGAAGATACTTAAGCCTGGAGAAGTTTGGACCAATTTTAGTGCAAAGATATTCCCAGGGTAACAAGTCCCCGTCAACAAATAGGTCACCCCACTCCTCCAGTCCAGCTTCTCTCATAGACATAGCTAGTGCATCCCCTAACCAAGTTGGACCATCAGGGAGATCCCACAGCGGTGTCCTGCTTCCATAGTACCCGACTTTAATGGCCTTAGACATCTGAGACCATATTCTAGCCATACCCCATAACATTTTCAATTTAATTTTTTGGAAAAACTTGGGGTTTCCAAATTTGAAAAGAAACCCTGACTGGCTTACCCCTTCTACATCCAATAACATAAAATAAGTGAACCTCACTCCATAACCTACTGGACTCTTTAATAGGATCCTAGCGTGAGATAGCTGGAAGGCCCAGGCATAAGCCTGGAGGTCAGGGGCAGCGAGCCCACCTTTTTCCCTACGCCTCCTGATTTTTTTCCAGGAGATTCTTGGAAGATGTTTATTCCAGATAAAGGTACTAATATAAGACTGCAATTTCCTGATAGAGGCGGGGTCAAAATATAAGGGTATCGTATTAAACAAAAAAGAAACTTTGGGCAAAATGGAAATTTTAACAAGGTTGACCCAGTAGGGAGAGCGGAAGATGGGCCCAGGTTTGGAGCAGCTTACGACATTCTTTTGCAACTTTTGAAAAGTTAATAATAGTAATCTGATCGAGGTCAGCTACAATATCCAAACCTAGATATCTCAACTTACACCCCGGCTGGATTTCAGAATTAAAGGTACATTGGTCAATATTCCAGGTCATCATCTCGGTCTTTAAAGTATTAATTTCATAGCCGGAGACCCTCCCGAACTCCGAAGCCAACTTAAATATTGCTGGGAGGGCCTCATGTGGTTCAGAGGTAAATATACGAATATCGTCGGCATAGAGGGCCACCTTTCTCTCCCAACCCCTGTATGCGAATGCCTTGACGTTAACACTATCCCTCAAAATCTGGGCAAAAGGTTCAGCGTACAGATCAAACAGGAGTGGGGCGAGAGGGCAACCCTGTCTGGTGCCCCTCGAGATGTCAAATGGGTCAGATAAAATACCGTTAACCAATACACTGGCACTAGGGTTCCGATAAAGAAGACCAATCGCCTGATGAAATCTACCCCCACGCCGAATTTTGCCAAGGCCTCCAACGGATACAACCAATTGACTCTGTCGAAGGCCTTGGTGGCGTCCAGCGTGAGAACCGCCAAGGGCAGAGACTTCAAACATGCCACATCTATTGATCCAATCAAATCAAAAGTCAATTCAAAAAGCTGTCGCCCCTTAATAAATCCTTTCTGATCAGTGTGTAAAATAGTGGGAGTGACTAGAGCCAATCTCTTTGCAAGAATGGAGGCAAAGATCTTATAGTCTCCATTCAAAATAGAGATTGGTCTATAAGAACCACAGGCAGTTGGGGACTTCCCTGGTTTCAAAATTACAGTTATAGATGCGTTATCCCATGACACGGGTGGTCGCACTCCATCCAGCAAAATCTGATTAAACAGTGTGGACAGGAATGGGACAAGTTCCTGCTCCAAAGTTCTATATATTTCAGCAGGCAGGCCATCATGCCCAGACGCCTTTCCTTTCTTGGCATCCTGATCAGCCGAAAGACTTGGTAGATCTATTTTCCTAAGCCAATCATTGATAGTAGCAGTATCCAATTTCTTATCTTCATGGTAGATAGCTTGATAGTAGTCTCTAAATGCTGCTCTAATATCTGTATCTGAAGAAAGAGGGACGTTATTGACATTGATCTGGTTAATGTTATTACGGACCTGATCGGTTTTTGATTTCCATGCCAATAACTTACCAGCACCCTCTCCATACTGGAAATGTGCGATTTTACTGGCCTCCCATCTTTCCTGAAGCCGCCGGTTGAGAATCGAAGTCAGTTGGCCCCTTAGAGAAAGTGATTTAGCCCGCAGAGGTGTTAAGACATTATCTGTGGACGCTAAGTTGGCATCAATATCAATCTGCGTCTTAGACAACTTCGCCTCCACAGAGGCAATAGCTTCTCTGTATTCCCTCCTTCTATATGACACCTTGCCCGTAATAAGGCCTCTCAAAAAGGCTTTAAGTGAGTCCCAGACCACACCGGGTCCAGCAGAACCCACATTTACCTCTAAGAAAGACCCCACCTCAGTTTTTAGAAAGGTGACATCTTCAGGATGAGAAAGTAAAGTGCGGTCAAAAGACCAAGACCTTACCACGGCAGAAGTAGGTACCATAAGTTCCAGGAATACAGCAGAGTGGTCGGATAAGTGTAGCGGGAGATATCGAATGTCCTTAACAGCGTCAATTAAGCTATGGTTGAATAATATAAAATCTATCCTGGACTGATGATTATATTTATAATTTCTAAAAGAGACCCCCTGCTGCTGCCCGGCCCTTAATCTCCAAATGTCCACATATCCGTACTGTTTCATTACATCCAACAGGAAGGATCTTGATTTTATTTTCGAAGGGACACGAGATCTACTGTTATGAGATTTGTCCAGAATTGGATCTAAAACGATGTTGAAATCACCAGCTAATATCACTGGTTCCAAAAAGGACAAAAGATGGAAAAAAATCACTTCCAAAGATGAAGGATCGTCAAGATTGGGGCCGTAATATCCAACCACTGTAAAACGAGCACCCAAAATTGCCAGGGAGGCAATAACCCATCTCCCCGCAGGGTCAACCTTGAAATCTAGTACCCTGGCCCCAAGATGCTTTTTGAAAATCAATGACACACCTCGGGAGGTCATGGATTGAGAGGTCGATATTATGGAATGAATCCATTTGTTCCCTTTAACCAAGTTGTCAATTTCAGACTGGATCAAATGTGTCTCTTGGAGAATGATGACCTGGGCATCAGAATCCCTGAGGTACTGCATCAATGTTCTAGCCCTAGATTTAGTACGGAGCCCATTGATGTTCCAAGACATAATCTTTAAACGAGCCATCCCCACTGATCCATAGCACAGCCAGTCTTGCCTTTATAAAACGACCAAATATAAACCGACCCACCTCCATTAGAAAATTTGCAGCACAATATGAAAACAGGACTAACAAAAATAGTAAAAAAATATAAGAGAGTTGGCTGATGAGAAATTTTATAAATTTTGCCCTTGAATCCCCCCCTCCCGCCCTTCCACCGACCCCCCTTGAGGAACCCGTGGTGTATCTAACCGGATCAAGTCCAGTAGATGGCACCCCTACCTCAGGCTCCCGATACTCCCCGCCCGAAACCCAAGGCCTGGGAAATAGAATAAAGAAAAAAGTGCTCCCACCTTAAGTGATACCATGAATATTATGTAGGTAAATAAGAAAAAACTCAATTATTTCTCTCCTTTTCCAAAAATGACTACATTTGCTATCCTTAGTGTTTGGTTTTTTTTCTTTTTTTTTTCATTCACCTTTTATAAAGTTCTCTCTTTTTTTTTCCCCTTCTCTTCCTTCTTTCTTTTCCTTCCCTTCTTCCCTTCCCCCATTATCATTTACTGGAATAATAGATTCTAATATACTACAGTACCTACAAGCGACCACAACAGCTATAAGAGACCAAGAGAATTAAGTACTATTATTTACCAGATGACTTGTTACCTATGTCCAGAAGGAATTCATCGGCAACTTGAACTGACCTAATGTTTACCATCTTGTTATTATACATGACCCTCAGCAAAGCCGGCAACACCAATTGAGGTGAAACACCCAGCTTCCTGAAGGCCTCCAGCTGCCTCCCGAACTCCCATTGCTTCTCCAGCGTGACCCTAGATAGGTCAGACCTGATAAGGAAAGTAAACCCCTTACCAGGTAGGGACTTCTGTTTAAGAGCCACATTGAGGATCTGCTCTTTAAGGGTGTACGTATGAAAGTTAACAAGGATTTTACGTGGTTTTGGCCTTTGGGGGTTCTGTCTAAAGGGTTCCCTATGAACCCTCTGAATATCAGTTGCTAGCTGCTCCAGGGATTGATCCAAGCATAATGCTTCTTTCAGCAAGCGGACAACAAACTGCTTAACATCAGAGCCCTCAGATCCCTCTGGGACATTAGGGATATGAATGTTCCTTCTTCTTGCATTGTTTTCCAAAATCTCCATCCTGTCTAACAGGGCCTGGTCCTCTCTTTTAAGCTTGATAATGTCCTCTTCTGCTTTATCTAGATGTGCCGACATTGTAGCTAGCTTTTCTTCCAAGGCTCCTGTCCTTGTTGTCAGCCCATCAATCTTGTTATCTAATGACTGGCAATAATCCCGGATCTCCGTCTGCATAGCTGAGGATTGCTCAAACCCCCTTTTTATGTCCCGAGACAAAGTAGTAAACATCGCAAACAAAGAAGCTGCCGAGATATTTGCCGATAATTCTTCTCTGTCACAAGATAAAGTAGAAGACACAGGCACAGGCACTTCCATGGGTAACTCCATGGGTAACTCCAATACACTAGCCCCCTCCCTAGCTTCTGCTGTGTCACTCCTCACATCAGGAGTAACAGGTATTGCCCAGTCGCCACCCTCCTCACCGAGAGAGACTCCAATCGTGGGTATACTTGTAAGTGGGGGGGCTACTGAGACTACTGTGACTACTGAGGCAGCTGGGACTACTGGTGCTAGCTCCCCCACGGTCACCCCGGGATCCCCAAGAGCCAAAAGGGCAGGCGAGACATCTAAAGGAGGGGGGACTACAAGAGATGGGGTTAAGGTAGAAAAAATCGCTGGAACAGAGTCCTTTGGTGCGGTCATTGCCTGTGATTTGACGAGGTGCAGAACCTGTTGGACAACTTTAAAATACGAGTGAAGAGATGGTGTAAATTTAGATGCAGCTTCACCTCCTGCAGTAAAATTATGTGTTGCTTTCCCTCTGGTTCCCTTAGATTTCACCTCAGTAGATAGATAGGAAGAGGCTCTCTTACCTCTTTGGGGCGAAGTGGTGGCGCTGAATGAGTTGGAACTAGGGACAAGCTCCCTCGTATGTAGTCTAGCCGGCGCCTTACCTCTTCTTCGGCCACTTTTCCCACCTCTCCCACCTCTCCCCTCTATGCACTTGATGGTATTGAAAGTGCAAACCTTCTGAGTCATTTGATACCCCACAGGAAGGTAGTTCTGAATCTGACTCCTGTGCCTTCTTGTCTCTGCCGCTACGCCCGTTCGTTTCCGTTGTGTCTTCCTCTGTATTCACCACTGTATCCTGAGCAGTCACTCCCAAATGCCGAATGATGGCATCCTCAGCGCACACAGCATGCAACAAACTGCGTGCTCTCCTGCCGTGCAGCAGCTCCAGGGCTCCGAAGACCACGACCACCAGACCAGTGGATTGCTGGTGGAAACGAGAGAGCCTAGGCAAACAGCGACATCCACCGCTCCTCCAGGAATACCGAGGACGCCACCGGCAGGACCACTGCCGCCGAAGGTACGTGTCATTGAAAGGGAGAACAGACCCAGGTCGAGAGGAGGAAAGAGTTCCCACCGCACAGGCGTCAGCCTCCAACCTTGCAACCTGCTACATTTCGAGAAGCCGCAGAGGCTCCAAAAACGCCACAACGCCAAAACACCCCAAAAAGAGAAAACCAAGGACTCAAGGAGCAAAGCAGAGGAAAAAAAACGCACCGGTGTCCACCATCAGGGGCTCAGACAGGGGAAACAGGAGCCTGACTCACGGAGCACCACGGCAGATCAGCCGTCTGCCGCCATGTTCTCCTGAAAGACCCCCAAAGAGGCATTATTTTTATATGCAAAACCCTATCTAGTATTATTCGTAGAAAGAATGTTTTCAACAGAAATAATGGATGGCTGTAGGATAATGCCCATGTATTACCCATTAACATCCTCCTAATGCAAAGCTGTGCAAAAGAGTGCAAAGAACTCCCTTGCGGTCTTTTAAACAACATCACAGTACAAGACAAAGAAGAGACAGAATACAAGGAAAAGAAGCAGAAATCCTGAAAGCAGAAAGTAAATATATGACCTGTAATTTGACTGTAGTTTATGGGATTCTAGTTACAAATAAATAACTAAGGGCTTCGCCATGCTGCTTTCAAGAGATAACAGACAAATGGAGATGGTGCTGATTTTATAAGGTTGAATAAGGGATTTCATTGTTGAGCAATATATTCCTTACATAAGGCTTGTCATATGGTTGTTCTGTGATTAATCAGTTACAGAATTGGAATCCGTTCCTAGGTTGCTGTGCCAAAAGACACAGAATACAATTTGGATGACATGTCTATAGCACAGAAATATGCAGAGAAGAGGGCCAAGATTCCTAATGGTGCTTAATGGGACCTCATAAATCCATGCACATATTAAACTTTGTGATGATCAGTGAAAATAAAAAATATTTTCATTGTCATAGCCTGTTATGACCTGTCAACCATTCCGTTTGTGACAGCATAAAAATACAATGCAAGAGAGCAAGTAAAAAAAAACTGGTCTTACCCCATCATTCTTCTAAAAGATTGATGAGAAAATGGTGAGAGGTAAGAAATGGTACTTAAATAGAACTGAATGGTATCAAATCAATAAATAAGTCCAACTCAGTTGAACATTTGCTATATAATAAAGTGTTTATTCTGAAAGAAATCTCCTAATGTGCAAAAGACTAAACTCACAACAAGTAAGTGTCACGCATCCAAGATTCAGATCGAGGCCAGCACAGCAATAAAAAGCAGAAGTATGGGATCTTATATTTTTGCCAAATAAAATTAAAGCATTCCACTACTATTTGAGGTGTCTTAGGTAGCCTGGGAATTATTTTAAAAAAAGACCTGATCAATTTTAGCTACTTTTAACATATTGTGCAAATTATATGCTCTACCGATATTTTTTCTAAACAAAACTCAAACAATTTAAAAGCGCAGCATGATAGTAAGTTCTATAGAAGAGCCATGCCTTCCTCCTCTTGAGTCAAATAAAGTACTGAAAACTTGACCCTGGGTCATTTAGACTTACGAATAACACTCTATGGTCTTAAAAAATGTGTTGGTAATTTTGTTCCGCACTTTTGAAAAAAACAGAGGTAATAAATGTATTTTTATTAGAGATATATGCCCAATGATTGTAAAGGGAAATGTATCCCACTGTTTAATTAATGCTCAAGCTTTGGCTAAGAGAGGTGCATATTTTAAGGCATATAAATCACAAATATTTGTAGTCACCTTAATCTCGAGATATCTAATAGGGTGTGTAGCTAGAAAGATCGACTGCATAATTAATGGAAGTATCTCATGGGAGCTTTCGATTAATTAATTTTGTAACCGCTGATCACAGTAAATTCAGAGATTTTATTGAAAGCTCAGTGAACATTGTCTATATTCACAGCTAAGTATAATACAATATTGTCAGCATAAAGTTTAAAATTTGGGGCACCACTGAGAGGTGGCTTAATGGTTTGTCCTTGAGGAATATCGCAGGTCAATGGCTCTATAAATAGTGCAAACAAGATAAGGGACATATGGCACCCTTGGTGCAGGCCGTGTCTAATGCTTATGTCTCAAGCTGGCATATTATTCATGATTATAGTTGCCTTAGCTTCAAGTATAACATTCTCAGCAGGTGCATAAAGTTGGCTGGACATGCAAATTAATGGAGGATTGGAAAGAGCACTTCCCATTAGAGTAAATCAAATGAATGTATCTGGGTCAAGCATTCTAGCAGTATCCTTAATATTCTGGAGATTATAAATCTACCATGAAGAAAGCCATTTTGATCTCTGTGAATCATAGACGATGTAACTGCTGAGACCATATTAGCCATGATTTTAGTAAAGAACTTGTAATTGGTACTGAGGAGACTAATGGGGCACTATGAGTTCAGCTCAAGCTCTGATCTTCTTTTTCTTAACAAACTGACCACTATTGAATCAGTAAAGGAGCTGGGAACAATACACCCCTGAAAAATCTGATTAAATAGACAAACAAAAAAAAGGTGCCAATTGCTGAGAAAAACGACTTGTATATTTCAGTCCTTGCCAAAGGCTTTAGCATTCGGATGTGACTCAATCATTATTTGCACCTCCGCCGATGTTTTGGTGTTATAATTGAATCCGAATGAGCAGAAGTCAAGATCAGAACTTTAATACCCCTTACCATTTTTTAATTGTCTCATGAGAACTCCATTGAGAACCAGGGTAAAATTTGACATAATGTTGGTAAAACATCTGAGCCATTTCAAATCGGTGTATTCAAGTTGTTTTACTCGGAGAGTCATATATTGCTCTAATACTGTTAATATTAGCTGTACGCATTGCAGACCAACCAAGATATTTGCCTTCAAATTCATTTTATTCATATCTTTGCTGGAGGTGATGAATGTTTCCAATTTAATTTTGTGATAAAAATAATCTTATGATTTTTCTCTATCCTCTGCCTTAGCTCTGTGCGTATTACTACTGGGGGTCAAGGTATAGGATATTGTGGCTTTGTTCACTCTCCTACTTAAAATTATACGTTGTATTTTCTCCTTTTGTCTACGAGCAAGCAAAGAGTAACAACTTGGCCTCAAAAATGTGCTTTTAATGCATCCCATATGACAAAATCTGCCACAAAGTCTATATTGAGATTTATGAATCCTCCAAATTGCTCTTCATCTGTTCCACTCAAGCATCCTCTGCTAAAAGTGCTTTACTCCATATTGTTCCCTGTAGAAAGGATCTTAAAAATGCAATTGTTAAATTGATCCGTGAATGATCCAATAAGGCATTGCTCAATATGTTTGCGTTTTCGCTAGTGAATATGATGTTAAAAAAATCTATATGTGATGCAGTGCCATAGCGCTTGGAGTGATATGTATTGTTGCAGTACCCCGTTCTGTGCATGCCACAGGTCAATACGTGTTGATGCTTATTTAAGTGATCTGTATCCAATGAGAAATCCTGAATCAGATAAAAATCTCCTCCTGTTATTTTGTGACCCACCTCTTTTTGCAAAAGAGAGTGAAGCTTTTGTAGAGCAGAAGGTGAGTCCTCAATTGAGCCATACCGGCGAAATAAATTATATATTTACTTATCGACTTGTATTTTAACTAAATTCCATCTAGCTCCTGAATCTCATACTACTTTAATAATTTCAGACTGGATCGAATGTGACTTTAGCACAAATCATGGGTGACTGCAGGGCAATGACCATGTACTGCCCATGAACATCCCCCTAATAGAAGGTATTGCAAAACTGTGGAAAACACTGCTTTGCATTCCTTTCAAACAACATTCCAGTGAAAAATATTGGAGAAAAGGAATATGAGGAAAAAAATAAAAATCCTGAAAGCAGAGAGTAAAGCAATGACCTGTAGTTGACTGTATTGTTTTGGATCTTAGTTAGAAAGAAAGATCTTAGTGCCTCCCAATACTGCTTTGTAGCGGTAACAGAAAAATTGAGATAATCCTGATTTTAGTATTGTTTAATAAGGCTCTGGATTGTTGAGAAATAGGTTGCTGTGCCACTAGAATATAATTTGGATAACATGCCTACATCAGATAAGAGAGCCAAAGATTCCTAATTGTACTTAATGGGACCTGATAAACTCATACAAATATTAAACTATGTGATCACCAGCAACAATATACACATTACTAAGAGTATTTGCATTGTCCTAGCCTGCAGGACCTGTCAAACATTCCATTTGTGACAGCACAAAAATACAATGCAAAATAGCAAGTAATTGGAAGCTAGTTTTACCACATAATTGTTCTAAATGATAGATAAGAGAATGGTAAAAGGTACAAAATGGCACTTAAATAGGACTGAATACTAAAAAATTGCCAAATATAATCTGACACAGTAGAAACAGCTGAGCCCATTGACCTTTGAAAGCACAACTTGACATATTGAACTATATGCATTTCAATTTTTGGATCAACAATAATTGAGAAATCAACATTATTTAACAGAACCATACTGAAATTAAATTGTCGACAATATTTTGAATTAAAGAGGATGCATTTTTGTACAATAGTGTTCACCGACATCTGCAAAAATTGCATAAATATCTAAGACAAAAGTGTCCTAGTAGCCTCTGTCGGTGTCTCAGAATCAAATTTGCTATATATCATTGTGAGGTTGTTTCAGTCATTTACGGAATTCAAGACCTATCATTATTTCAAACAGCTGCAGCCTCAGTCCTGAGTAGTATTAATAAGCATAAACATATGATTTTAGATGATATTATTTGTCTGAACAAGTAATATGTGTTGCAACACTGGCATGCTCTTTAATAATACTCTTTAATAATACGTTAATTAGTTAAATATTGCCCAACACAGTTACAGGCCATTAAGATTACTTGAATCACTGGAGTTATACAATATGACAGCAATACCACAACTTGTGATGGACCACATTGGTTTATTACAATTGCCACCTGCATGTTTCATATTTCTTGTTAGGGTGAGCACCACACACTATGTTTTTATAGACACTCCTTTCCTAAACATTTCACTTACAAATAAATTATTTTAGGTGTTTAGTCTAATTAGTTCACTAAAAGCACAATACAGTGAAAGAGCCAGAATGGACTAGGCTAACACACTCAGTCCCCGACTGGAAAGTGTATACAATGACCAGGATTAGGTCACTGTATTTCTTGTTTCACATTACCACACAGTGGCAAATATAATTTTACATCCAGAATTTTCAGCTGTTCCTAGAAGTAAAGCATCCATTATTTCCTTCAATAAAGTCACCAGCAACAATAATATCAAGTCTGAGTTATACCAATGGTTCCATTTACAATTTTCTTAATTATTTGGGCGATTTGAAGCTAATTGTTTATTGGCCTGACATTTTCAAGTTGCACAGGCTAAGGGATGCATTTGTACAACAAAGTGATAATGACATCCATCTTTGAGTTTGACTGGTATGAAAAAGTAATGAAACTAATTTCATAGAAGGACCCCAAATAATAGGTGTTCGTTCAGAGGCAACTCTCATCCTCAAGAGACACACTGACACAGCATTCATAGGCACATCTGTCAGTTTAAGCATTGTTAGGTTCTTCACTATAAGAGCTAAACTTAAAGAAGACAAATGGAAAAGGAGAGAAAGAATCCAAGGAACAGAAGCAGAATCTATATCAAAAGAGTTTAACCCCTTCGGTGCTCATGACGGAACGGTTCCGTCATGAGCCACGGTTGAGCTGTGCTCATGACGGAACCGTTCCGTCATGACCACGCCCGCGCAAGATTCCGTCAGCACAGCGGCGGAATTTGCGCAGCATGGAAGGGGTTAACAGTGACCTCCAGTTTGGTGGCATGTTGCCATTGGTACTAATTGCTATTCTCTCCATTCCTTTGCATTTAGAGAGATTGTTAATAGACCTTAAATTTTCAAGAACACATAGCGCCTGAAAACAACTTTGGCATTCCCTCTGTAGGCCGCCACGCCAGCGCTCTGTGGGAGGACTGCCAAAGCCGTACTCATAGCTCCTGCTGGATTACGATTGTAATCTTTGGCAGGCCGGTGGTGATGCAGTGGTGTCACTGCGGTGCCTGTCTAAAGGCCCATGGGGGAGCTTCAGACAGGCACCTCTTTGACACCGCTGTGGCACGTTCCTGCAAGGTGCAGAATGCCATGACATGCTGCACCATGCAGGAAATGGTGTGCATATTCGCAGCGGGCACAATATAACCCCTAGGCCCTGGAGCAGCATTGTCAGCCTTTCCATGGCAGTCTCACTGCCATGGAAAGGCTGTGGTGAAGCAACTCATAATATGCTTGGGTGGTGGACTGCCAGTCTGGCAGTTCGTAGACCGCCACCACAGGTTTGGCATTCCAAATTGTAATCACCCTCATAGTGTTGAGCATGGATTATTTTTCAGCAAAGTGTTAATGCCTCCGTCTTTTAGTTCAGCTGGCATGAAACCCTCATAAAATGAATGAGCTGCAAGGATCTCAATATGGAGCAAAGTCGAAAGCAAGTGTCATCATGAGAAAGGCCGACATTGGATCCATTGGCACACCTACCAGTTTATGCATGCTGTGAACCTTCACAATAGCAACAAAACTCAACATAGAGAGATGGAAAGGGAGAATCCAAGGAACAAAAGCAGAAACTCTAAGAAATGAATGTTTATCAGTCACCTCTAGATTGCCAGTATGTTTTTGCATTTTAGGTAATAAAAAAAAAAACTCTGGGGCTCACAAACCCTCTATGTAGGAATAACAGATGGGTAGGAGTTTAATGGAGATATTGCTGATTTTATAAGTTTGACAGAAGCACTGAACTTACTATCTTATTACAAGTTTTTTATGATTGGACAGAATTTGTGCTGTGTTGTATTCCTCAAAGAATGCCAGACATATGGTTCTACTGTGCTGCATTTGTTACAGTATTGCAATATTTTCCCAGGTTGCTATATCTCAAGACATAGAATACGATCCGGATGAAGTGCCTACAACACAAGAGTTGCAAAGAGAAGAGAGACAATATTCCTAAAGGTGCAAAATGTGACCCGATTAATACCAATAATTATATACAATGTTTCACATGATAAACAGCCACAATATAAATGCCACTAATGAATTGCCATTGTCTGATCTGTTAAAAGAATTCCACTTGTGACACCACAAAGTACAATGCAAGAAAGGGACTAAAAAACTGCTGATCTTACCCCATTCTTCTTCTTAAAGAGAAATCAGAAAACGATAAGAAATGTCATTTAAGTAACACTGAATAGTGGTAAATCAAAATCTGAATAACACCCAGTAGAAATACCTGAGCCAGCTGAGCTTTGAAATAACAGTATGAATCTTTGAAATAAATATCTGCAAATTTGCAGCTCAACAATAAGTGAGCGATTGACATGATTTAATAGGACAACATGGAAATCAAGATGCTGGCCGTATTTTGGATTGCAAAATATTTATTTCAGTACAGTAGCATTCACAAACGTCTGAAATATTTGCACAAATATCTAATCAAAAATGCCTCAATAGCTATTTGCAGTATCTCAGTTTCACTATCAGTCTAGCTATCTACCATTGTAAGGCTTCAGAAATCATACACAGATTTCAAGACAAGTTCCTAACAAAACAGCTGCAACCTCAACTCTGAGCAGATCAATACAAATATTAGTAAGCAAAAGTACATGATGTTAGATAATGTTGATTATCTGAACAAGAAACAGGTGCTGCATCACAGACTGGATTTGTAATCAGACTTCAATCAGTGAAAAATTGCTCTTATGCCAAGCCAACATTGTCACATACAATTAATGTTTACATGAGTCATGGATTATGTTGGCAATGCAATTGCTTGTGCAGGACCTCCCGATGTTCTAGTTGTGTGTCTCTCATTTATTTTTGATTGTTAAACACAACCCAAGTCCTTTTAGACAATATCTGTGGCACTAAACACTTAATTTGCAAGTCATTGTTTTTAGGGCTGTATTACGTACAATGAATTTGTGATGCCTCCAGGGCAGAGTCTTCAGTGAAACAAAGAGTGGCAGCTTCAAAGCCGCTCCATGCTTCTCCATGCAGGCTGTAACCCACCCGCAGGTGTTATAGATCCCCCGGCAGGTGGATGCAGTCAGTGGACTCACCGACCTGCAGAGGGATGTCTGGGGGGTCAATGGGACCTCCTTTTCACCACAGCATGGAATATTTTTGTGGCATAGTGTTAGTGCGCCTCGTAAGGACATGTTTATCTCTGTGCCTGCTTCCATAATATGGCATAGCTGCAGATGCAAAGAGAAGCATCTGGCTAGATATGAACTGGGGTGGCGAAGTTAGCTAAAGAATGATGATGGATTCAACCCAGATCTGTTACTGGGGGTGAGTGTCTTGAAAGTTTCAGCGTTCCATCCATCATCTCCTTGTGTTTGCTTTGTTCACCCTAATCTGGCAGGGTATGCCCAGACGTGGGTCCCTTGCTCACTTTGCCACTGGATTCAAGCTAGCCTGGCTTTGGGGGTGATCCCCAGAAGCCGTTCCCAGGATGCTGGCTTCCGGTTCAGGGAAGAGCTTGCTTTGCAGTTCGGTCTGGACTGTTCCCATGAGGCACAGGGCAAGACTGATTTGCCTTGGCTGGTTTGAACTGGATTGGCGAAGTGAGCAAAGAATGATGATTGATTCAACCCAGATCTGTGACTGGTGGTGAGTGTCTGAAAGGTACATACACATACACAGCAGCTTCAACAACCAACCAACGCACACAACGACCGACCAGCCACCCCCCCCCACCACCACCCTCCACGCCTGGACCCCGATCAGCACCGAAGACACCATCCGCATGATGAACTCAATCCACTCCGGATCACCGACCGACCCCTGCCCTCACCACGTCTTCAACAAGGCCGACGCTGTCATCGCACCCCACCTGCGAGACATCATCAACACCTCCTTCGACACCGCCATCTTCCCTGAAAGCTGGAAACACGCCGAACTCAGCGCTCTACTCAAGAAACCAACAGCGGACCCCACCGACCTCAAGAATTACCGCCCCATCTCGCTTCTCCCGTTTCCAGCCAAAGTCATCGAGAAGACCGTCAACAAGCAGATGGCCGCCTTCCTCGAGACGAACGGATCCCTCGACCCCTCACAGTCCGGCTTCCGAGCCAAACACAGCACCGAGACCGCCCTCATCGCCGCCACCGATGACATCCAAGCCCTGATGGACAATGGAGAAACAGCGGCCCTCATCCTCCTAGACCTCTCCGCGGCATTCGACACGGTCTGCCACCGCACCCTAGTACGGCGCCTCAGCAACATCGGAATCCAGGACAAGGCGCTGGAATGGATCATCTCCTTCCTCGACGGAAGAACACAGAGAGTCCGCCTACCACCGTACAAGTCAGAGGCCTCCGAAGTCATCTGCGGCGTCCCCCAAGGATCATCCCTGAGCCCCACCCTCTTCAACGTCTACATGAGCCCCCTCGCGGCCATCGTACGCAAACACCACCTCAGCATAATCTCCTACGCCGACGACACCCAGCTGATCCTCTCCCTGACTAACGACCCCGCCGCCAGAGCCAACCTGCACGAAGGGATGAAAGAGGTAGCCGAGTGGATGACGACCAGCCGCCTGAAACTGAACTCGGACAAGACGGAGGTCCTCATCCTGGGCTCCTCACCCTCCGCCTGGGACGACTCCTGGTGGCCTCCCGCCCTGGGCACCGCACCCAAACCGACAGACCATGCACGAAACCTGGGCTTCATCCTGGACTCCTCCCTCTCCATGACCAGGCAAGTCAACAGCGTCTCCTCGGCGTGCTTCAACATCCTACGCATGCTACGGAAGATCTTCTGGTGGATCCCCACAGAGACCAGGAAGACCGTCACCCAGGCCCTCGTCACCAGCCGACTGGACTACGGCAACGCCCTCTACGCCGGGACCACCGCCAAGCTCCAGAAGAGATTCCAGCGGATCCAAAACGCCTCAGCCAGACTCATCCTCGACATCCCACGATCCAGCCACATCTCCGGACATCTGAGAGACATTCACTGGCTCCCCGTCAACAAGAGAATCACCTTCCGCCTCCTCACCCACGCACACAAAGCCCTACACGACCAAGGCCCGAGCTACCTCAACAGCCGAGTCAACTTCTACGCTCCCAAACGCCACCTCCGATCAGCCAACCACGCCCTCGCCGCCGTCCCCCGCATCCGAAGAGCGACTACAGGAGGAAGGTCCTTCTCCTACCTGGCCGCCAAGACCTGGAACTCCCTCCCGTCCGACCTGCGCCTGACCCAAGACCACCTCTCCTTCAGGAAGAAGCTGAAGACCTGGCTGTTCGAGCAGTAGCGGCACCCCCCCCCCAGCGCCTTGAGACCCTACGGGTATGTAGCGCGCTTTATAAGTGTCACTGATTGATTGATTGAAAGGTTTCATTGCTCCGTTCATCATCTCCTTGTCTTTGGGGTCCCATGGGACCTCCTTTTCACCACTCATGAGGCCTGCCCCCAGGGGGTGCACTGACAGCACACTATAATTTTGTGGTATACTGTCAGTGCGCCTCTTAAGGACATATTTGTTTCAGTGCCTGCATCCATAATATGGCACGGGTGCAGATGCAAAGAGTAGCATCTGAATCACTTTCTGTAATTTCATAGTTACCGGGAGTACAAAAAGCAGGTGCACATAAGAATTGAGCAGATAATATGGCATCAGGTGTGTTTGTTGAATTATATCATTTGAAGTGAAACAAGGCCCAACACTCAGAATGGGTTATGTTATCACTCCAAAGTCCAGACCGGAAACAGAAGTGACATAAGGATTGGAATTTCCCAGCAAAGGGATGTGGTTTATCAGGATCGGTAAGTAGGCACCTAACACTAGTAATAAGGCCAAAATCACAATAAAAGTTTCAGTCAAGGTTTCAATAAATGATGCCCTTGCTCAACCCTTCATAGCTGGCTATGAGAAGGCAGGCTTAACTTAGGAATCAGGTGCATTTAAAACACTAAAACATTTAAAAAGTAATACACAACAAACAATAAAAATCCAAAACTATTTTCTATAAATGGGAAATGTTTTCATTATTAAAATAACACCAACACAACAAAAATCCAATGTAAGGATCTGGAGATATGACATTTTAAAGATTAAATACTTTATGGTGCCTTAAAATGAAAATCACCAACTTGGGACATCTGACCAAGATTCAGCGTGGATCAGATGCATTGAGCGGTAGGCCCCGGTGAAGTCGACTACAACGGCTTGGTTCAGCACAAGGCCCCCGAGAAATTCTGGAAATTTGGAGCTACGGAACTTTTAGCGGGATGAACCTGAAATCCAGGCCAGGTCACGGTTTGACATCGGCGGCTTGAGTCTAGACTACGGGATCTTCTTTTACAAGATCCTTTTGAGGTTTCTAGGTGTCCACAACACTACTCCAACTGTCTAAAAACTCTGAGATGGTACTTGGGATGTTGGGGCTACATCTCCCAGAATGCACCTATCCAAATCCTTAAATGTATGGTGGATGCTGTCCAGGTTGGTTCTTCTTGGTGGAGATGATGCAAGTGGAGCTCTTGTAACCTGTTACTTTCAGGGAGTCAACTGTATCCCTTCTTGAAGCAAAGTAAAGTCCTTAGGATTGTAGTTCCAAATATGAAGCAGGAGCAGTCTTTCAGAGTGCAATCCTTTGGAGTGCAAGCCAGGGTTCAACAGGATTATTCTTTTTCTTGGAGTATCAGCCAGGAACCTGAGGTACTGGGCAGCTCTCTCATATTTATCCAGTGTTCCTGGGTGACAAGCAGAAGTGCACCCTGACTAATGGGATACAGAGTAACACCCAGTAGTATGACAACTTCCTCCAAAGTTTGGCAAATTCATGTTTCAGTAAGCAAGATTTCTTTAAAATCCATAATGGAGGAATTCCCTCCTAAAGGTTCGGATCTAGCTAATACAACCTATTGGCATGGATGTGTTTCCAGCCCCTATGTTAATTCAATTACTGGGGCTCCTGTCTGGATGGGTGTGAACAAAGTGGAGGTGAGACTGTGCCCAGTCCTAGCTGTCATTCCTTCTATGAAGACCAGTGTGGATACCCAGCCCCCTTCCTGCCTTTTCCTCTGCAGCTTGCAGATTTACTCCTACCTGATGTCCTTTGTTTCTATGCAATACACTTCACACCTCATCAGAGCAGTTTGACAAAGTCTGTCTAATCAGGAGAGGCAACTGGAAGACTGGATTTTAGTTCATCAGAAAATAATGTTCTATAACTTAGTTTCTGTGATTGCGATAATAAATCTAACCTTGGCAAGCTGTTCGATTAATTCTATAATTGTAAAACTTTGAAGTATATTTTAGCTGGCTCCAGTGAATATGTATACCTTATTAAAGTATTGACATGCTATCCTATCATCCAGGCACTACACCTGCACTCATGCAATCACCCAGGTACTACACATGCACTCATCCAATTTGCAGTTTCCCCATACCAGGGCATATAAAACCTCTTTTCAAATATCAAAGGCTTATAGTTGCAAGGCATCCAACACCAGGTTCACCTAGGGAAGAACTCATGAGTGACTTGTATGTAAAAATAAGGTAGGTTAAGACTTTTCAAATACCTTGAATTTCAAAGTCAAATTTGTATGTAATTTACTTTTGAAAGCAGCTTGAAAAACAGGGCACAGTAGGCAACACAGCAGTACACACTTAAGTGCATTTCATATGCATAACGTATGCTGGGCTTTTAAATCTACATGGCCTACCATATACTATGGGCTTAAAGGTAGGCTGTCATACCAATTGTATTTACACCTAATTACTATCTAACTTTTACACAGAGCACAAACTTTGTGCCTGATTAGCAGTGCCCAGGGCACAATCAGAATCAGTTACCACCAGTATCAATCAAAAAAATGGGGGTGACCTGGACAAAAAATATGACTTTGTCACACAGCCCTCTCCCCAGATGAAAGGTGATGGGTAACTAACCTACGCCTTGGTAGTCCTTATCAGCAAAGTATAAAAACCTGGAAAGTCTATCTGCATTGGCATGGACAGTCTCACATCAGTGTTCCCCTGTCAAGTCCATCCCTGTACGGAAATGGACCACCCCAAGAATTTAGACTTCTTTCCACTCATCAGCATGGGACACCAGAGAGGTCTATGGTCAGTTTGAACATGGAACAGGTATATCCTCAACATCTTCAGGGACCAGACCACATCAAAGGTTTCCCTCTCAATGGCACTACATATTTGTTCTCTTGGGAGAAGTTGCTTGCTAATGAAGAGAGTTGGCTGATTTATGCCCTTTTAATTTACATGTCCCAACACTGTCCCATTTCCTTGTTTTGAAGCATCTGTCTGAACCACAATTTCCTTTGTTTAGTCACGGGTCAGTAGCAATGGGGCCGAACACTTAGCCTCTCTCAAAGTGTCAAAGGCCTTCTGGCACTCTGGGGTCCAAATGACTTTCTTGGGCTGCTTTTTAGAAGTGAGTTCAACCAGGGGAGTCACAATGGTCTGATAGTTCTAAATAAATCTTCTATAGTACCCAGTCAGACCAAGGAATACCCTGACCTGTATCTGGGTTGTAGGAGCTGCCCAATTCTAAATGGTTTCTACAAGGTGGGTCATGTACATCACTGAACTCTGCCCTGCATGTCACAAGCTGGCCTTAATAGTCAGGCCTGCCTGCTGCAGGGCCTAAAACGTTTCCTTCAGGTAGATCCGGTGATCATCCCAGGTGTAACTCTACACAGCTATACCATCTAGAAAATAATCATTCAACTGTTACAACCCAGACAGGCCCCTCTTCACCAACGTTTGGAAGGTGGCAGGTGTATTCTTTAGGCCAAGAGGCAATACTTTGAAGTGGATGTGTCCCTCTGGTGGGGAGAATGATGACCTCTCCTTTGCTCCTTCACTGAGGGCAATCTGCGAGAAGCCTGAGGTCAAGTTAAATGTACTCAGGTACTCTGCAGCCCCTAACCTATCAATGAGCTCATCAGCTCTAGGTATAGGGTGAGCATCACTCTTAGTGACTGCATTCAATCATCTATAGCCCACATAGAACCTTCACTCCTTCTTTCCCCCTTCGGGGATTAGATTTGGGTACCGGGCTGGGCCATGGACTATCAGAATGCCCAATTACTCCCAATTCCAGAATCCTAGTTACTTCAGATATGATGCTGGCTCTGGCCATGTCAGACATCCTCTAGAACATATTTTTGACAGATAGGTTGTCATCAGTGTCCACATCATGTATGCACCAATCGACAAGATATGGGTCAAGGAGATCAGACTAGCAAACTGCTCCAGCACCAGCTTGCAGTCTCTGTGCTGCTGGTCTGTCAGTTTGGGAGAGAGTACAACTCCCTTCACTGACCCATCTTGCCCATTGCTGGAAAGGAGGTCTGGCAATAGTTCAGACTCTTCCTCTCCTCATTCATCTGTGACCATCAGTATAGTCATGTCTGCACTCTCTTGGTGGGGTTTCAACTAATTGACATGCAGGACACTATGGGTATTCTTGGGATTGTTACAGTATACCAGGTAGGTAAAACACCCTTCTACTCTAGGATTGGATGGGGTACGGTCCACTTGCCCTGGAGGGCTCTCAGAGATACAGACTCCAAAACCCACACTAATTTTCATGACGAGTACTCAGGCATAATAGTCTTCTGGTCATTCCAGAACTTCATGAGCTCTGGCTAGCCTCCATTTCCTGCTTGCTTTGTACATGTAGTCTGCCATGCGAGATCTCAGGCCTAGTACATAGTCCAGAACATTTCCCTTGGCTTCTTTGAGAGGCAATTCCCAAGACTCTCTCACCAGAGACAATGGCCTTCTCACAGGGTATCCAAACAACAATTAATAGGGGCTAAAGTCAACCCCTTTTATGGGGCCTCTCTGTATGCAAACTGTAGGCATGGGAGACGAACATCCCAACTCCTCCTGAGTTTGTCTTATTGAACCTTTCTACCAGACTATTAGTCTAGGAGTGATATGGGGTGGTGAGTTTGAAGGCAACATCGCATTCTTTCCACATCACTTTCAGATAGCTAAACATGAAATGTGTGCCTCTAGGTAAACCACCTCCTATGGGAAACCCACTCTGGTGGACACACCAAGTAAGGCTCTAGCCACTGAAGGAGAAGTGACTGTCCTAAGGGGTATTGCTTATGGATATCATGTGCATGTTCCAGTACCTCCAAGAGATATTTGTTCACTGATGTAGTTGGTAGGTCTAGGGGACCAAAAATTTCCATCCTCATCCTCTCACAGGGAGTCCCAACCACTGGCAGGGGCATCAAGGGAGCCTTTGTCTTACACCCTGTATTGCCACAAGCCTGACAGGTTGCACAGGAGCTACAGTACTCCTTCACTTTGGCAGACATGTTGGGCCAATAGAAGTGGTTTCCTAACCAGTTCCAAGTCCTCTTCAGACACATATGACCAGCCAAGGGGATGTTGCGGCTCAATGTGAGCATATTATATATTTATATTTGTGATACAATTTCTATATGTTCTATTAAAACAGTGAAAGAAAAGAAGATCACCGGTTCCTGGATGTGTAAATCATCACAATGTACAAAGGTTTTATAGTCAAGGTCGTTTCAAATGTTCCTTTCCTGGAGCTTTAGGTGCTTCATTACACCCAAACTGTGCAGCATTTTGTACTATTTCTTAGCTTTCACCTGGAATGCTCTCCCTGATTCCACTCTTCTTCCGATTGTGATGTGCTGTTGGATATGGGCTACTAAATGCATTCGCTCTCTGCCCATCCTAAGCTTAAAATGCCCGAAGTTAGATATATGCTTACGCTAGTATGCTATCTTTTTCCTCTACGCCCTACATTACTCTGAGGAGGATTTGAGTCAGAGTGGACAACAAAGTCCAAGCTAGCTAACTGAGGCAATACACTGGCTGACCTTACCAAAAAATTAACTGAAAATGAATTCACCAGACATGTCCGTTACCATATCCCAGTGGCCACAGCCCTCCCTGCCATGCTTAGTTGGGTGGACATGATTGCTTGGTACAAAATCTCAGACACACACCCATCTAAACATATTGACTAGGCAATGACCCTTGCTGTCCCTGTTAGTAAGGTGGCAAAATGCTGTATTAAAATGTGAGAAACTTTTGGAGTTGTGAAAATGCTTTCGTTACTGCTACATGACAATAGATTTCGGTGCACCTAGTGAACTTGCTGTGCTGCTTTGCATGCAGAGCAGAAAGCCTTTATATTTACAAAGATATAGAGCATTTCTGCTCTCCCCCTTGCTCTGGTGAACTCTGTGCTGCCTTTTGCCAATGAAGGACACCTTCAACCACTGTGCAAGGGCGCCTGCCTAACAGGCGTGATTGTTTTTGTGCAGGAAAGGATGCATTGGTATGCAAAAGCAATCCAAAGAATCATTGTCCTCTTTCTATGTCTGCTGCAGTACACAGCATAAATTGTTAAAGAATGTAACAAGAAGAAATAAAGATATTTCTCCTTGCTAATGCCTCTGTAGGGTGGGCACACCATTTTGGCGCAAACCCAGGTTTACTAGTCTTTGTAAATCTGGGTTTGCATCAAAATACGTGGGTGGATGCATGGGATTGCCCATGCGAAACCCATGTAATACCTACCTGATAAAAAGTAACACAAGGCAGCGATATCAGCTGAGCACTGTGGTGTTACTTTGTATTTAGTAAACCACACCAAGCCACTCAAATTGGCTTTATATTGCTTAGGTAAATGAATAAAAGTATTTAACGTAGGGGTGCACCACAAATGTGATGCAAACCAGGTGCAAAATAATGCTGCATAGGTATGTACATGATGTCTAACATAGGTTTTTTACTAGAAGAGCACCCTTGCAGTAAAAAAAGCCTAGCTAGACAAGCTTTAAAGCTTTTACTTCTTTGGCATGCACTGTAAAGAGCAGCACTTATGCAATTCAAAATGTTTGAATAAGAGCAGCATGTATACTATTGATGCCACTCTCAAACAGGCATTCTTTTTTAATGCAAAATCCTGTCTAGTATTGTTATTAGATAGGACGTTTTTGTCAGAAATCATGGGTGGCTGTAGGTTAATGCCCATGTACTACCCATGAACATCCTGCTAATGCAAAGCATTGCAAAACAGTGCAAAGCACTGCTTTTGGTTCTTTTAAACAATATTCCAATACAAGACAAAAGAGAGAAAGAATATGAGGATAAGAAGTGGAAATCCTGAAAGCAGACAGTAACGTATGCACCTGAAGTTTGACTCTAGTTTTATGTGATTCTAGTAACAAAGAAAGAACTTCAGGCCTATAAATATGCAGAGAAAAGGGTGAAGATTCCTACTGGTGCCTAATGGGACCAGATAAGCACATACAAATATTAAACTTTGTGATCATCAACATCAATATACATATTTCTAAGAATATTTCCATTGTCGTAGCCTGTTATGATCTGTAAACATTCCATATGTGACAGCACAAAAATACAGGGCAAGAGAGCAAGTAATAAGAAACTGGTCTTATCCAATCATTTTTCTAAAAGATGAATAAGAAATGGTGAGAGGTATGAAATGGCACTTACATAGAACTGAATACTAAAAAATCACAATATAAATTCGACGCAGTTGAGCCTTTGCCATCTAATAAAATTATTATTCCGAAAGAAATCATCCAATGTGCGAAATCCTAAAATTCCCAAACGAGTAAGTGATGGGCGTTCAAGACTCAGACCAAAGCCAGCTCAGCAAAAAAGTTTCAATTATAAGTGGAAATATGAGATCTTATAGTCTCACAAAATAAAATATTTGAGGCGTCCTATAACATGAGTGCTTTAGTAGCCAGAGAATCATTAAAATAAAGACCGGCTCAATTTCAGCTACTTTTAACATATGGTGCAATTAGTATATCCCGTACTGATGTTTTTTTTTTTTAA
Organism: Triturus cristatus; assembly: GCF_964204655.1. Classification (NCBI taxonomy): domain Eukaryota; kingdom Metazoa; phylum Chordata; class Amphibia; order Caudata; family Salamandridae; genus Triturus; species Triturus cristatus. The sequence goes on along the minus strand of NC_140590.1, from coordinate 1,122,971,852 downwards.
GCAAAGCTCAACCAATATAAAAATGTTGCATGATAGAAAGTTCTAAAGAAGTGAAGAAGCAAGCCGTCCTCTTTGTGTGTCAAACAAAGTACTGAAACCTTGAACCTGGGTTGTTTAGACTTCCAAATAAAAGAGAGGATATCACCCTCTATAGCCTCAATACATTTCTTGGTAAATTTGATCGGCATATTTGAAAAGGCAAACAAAAACAGAGGTAATAAATTAGAGATATACACTCAATCGTTATAAATATATATTTTTCCCACTGTTTCATTAATTCTCGAGCTTTGGGTATGTTGTTTAAGGCATATAAATCACTAAAATTTGTAGTCAACTTAATCCTGAGAACTCCAATAGGGCGTGTAACCAGAAAGATTACCTGTATAGTTAATGGAAGATCACAGGGGTGCTTTTTATTAATTGATTTTGTAGCCGCCGGATGCAGTAAATTCAAAGATCTTATTGAAAGCTATTTGAACATTGTCCTTATTCGCCGCTAAATATAAAACAATGTTGTCAGCATGAAGTTTATGTTTTGGGGTACCACTGAAAAGTTGGTTATTGGTTTGATTGTGATGAATAGCACAGGACAATGGCTCTATACATTAGATGGACAAGAAAGAGGACATAGGGCACCCTTGGCGCATGCCTAATCTAATGCTTGGGTCACCAGATGACAACTTTTTGACAGTTATAGTGGCCATAGCCCCCAAGTATAGCGTTTCAGTAGGTGCATTACAATTACTGGAACTGCAAATTCATGGAGGATTGCAAAGAGCACTTCCCATAAGACTAAATCGAATGCTTTTCCTGCGTCAAGCATTCTAGAAGCAGCCTCAATATTCTGGTTGGAAAAAAAGTCTATAGTTTCTACCAAAAGATTTGTTTTGGAGATTATACATCTACCACAGAGAAAGTCATTTTGATCACTGTTAATGATAGAGGATGTAACTGCTGTGACCCTATTAACCATGATTTTAGTAAACAACTTGTAATTGCTATTGAGGAGACTAATGGGGCAGTATGAGTTCGCGTCAAGCTCGGATTTATCTTTTTTCTTAAAATCCGACCAATATTGAATCGGTAAAGGAGCTTGGCAGCCCTGAAGAATATAATGAAAAGCACAAACTGAAAAAGGTGCCCATTGCTCAGTAAAAACCTTCTATATTTTAGGAGGCAGTCCGTCCTTACCACATGCTTTAGCATTGGGAATTGACATGATCGTTATGTGCACCTCCGTCAATTATATTTGTGGTATAATTGAATCAGAAAGGGGAGAAGGCACGGTCAGAACTTGAATACCCCGTAGCCACTTCTCAATTGCCTCATTGGAGCTACATTGAGAACCAGTGCAAATTTTGGAATAACGTTAGTAAAACATCTGAGCCACTTCAAACGTGTGTATTCGAGTTGCTTTACTCAGAGGATAATATATTGCTTTAATACTGTTGATGCTAGCCGTACGCGCATTGCAGACCAAGCAAGATACTTGCCTTCAAATATACTTTACTCATATCTTTGCTGGAGGTATGATGAATAGTTCCCAATTTCTTTTGTGATAGAATAATACGAGTGATTTTTCTTTAACTTCTGCCTTAGCTGTGTGCGTATTGCTACTGGGGGGCAAGGTAGATGCTATTGTGGTTTTGTCCACTCTTCTACTTTAATTAGTATGTTGTACTTTCTCCTCTTGTCTACGAGTAACTGAAGAGTAGGGCCGGACTGGCTACCGGGCATTTTGGTGTGCTGCCAAGGTGGGGGCTGATTTCATTGATGGGGTCCTGCGTGTGCTTAAAACCATTAGTTTTGCTTTGTTTAGTTAAAAGCAAAACGCCCGGTAGCCAGTCCGGCCCTGTTGAAGAGCAAACACTTGGACAGCTTCACATATGGCAAAATCTGCTGCGCTGTCTAAATTGAGATCTTAGAATCCTCCAATTTGTTCTTCTTCTTTTCCTCCCAACCATCCTCTGCTAATGGTGCTTTATTAAAAATCCATCTTGTTCCCTGTCGGGAGGATGTTACAGAAGCTATTGTTAAGCTGATCATTGAATGATACGAGTAAGCGTTGTTCAATATATTTGCGTCTTCTCATGCTAGTGCATTTGATGTTAAAAAAATCTGTATGTGACGCAAAGCCGTAATGCCTAGAGTGAAATGTGTGTTGTTGCAGTACGCTGTTCTGCACATGCCAAGTGTCTATAAGAGGAAAACTGTGGATGAAAACTTGTAGGGCACTTATGAATTTGGATGTGGTTTGATACTTTTTGAACATGATGTATAGAATGATAATTCCTGAATCAGATTAAAATGCCCTCCTATTGTAATGTGACACACCTCGTGTTGCAAAGGAGAGTAAAGCTCTTGTAGAGCAGAAGGCAAGGCCTCAATTGAGCCATCGTAGCTTATTAAATTATTGATTTCCTAATTGACATGTATTTTAACTTAAATCCTTCTAGCTGCTGGATCTCATACTACTTTTAGAATTTCAGAGTGGACTGAACATGACATCAGCACAAATCATTGCTGACTGCAGGGTAATGCCCATGTACTGCCCTTGAACATCCCCCTAATACAAAGTATTGCACAACTGTGGAAAGCACTGCTTTTCGTTCTTTTCAAACACCATTCCAGTGCAAAGCAAAGGAGAAAAAGAATATGAGGAAAATAAGTAAAAATCCTGAAAGCGGAGAGGTTAGCAATCACCTGTAGTTTGACTGTATGTTTGACATTTTAGTTTCAAAGAAAGATTTTAGGGCCTCAATATACTGCTTTCTAGAGGTAACAAGAACAATGGAGATAATCCTGATTTTATATTGCTTAATAAGGCATTGGATTGTTGAGTAATATATTCCTCACATATGGCCCATCATATGGTTGTTCGGTGACGCACCTGTTACAGAATTGGAATCCTTTCCTAGGTTGCAATGCCACAAGACATACAATATAACTTGGATGACGTGCATATAGAACAGAAACATGCAGAGAAGAGGGCCAAGATTCCTAATGGTGCCAAATGGGACTTCCTAAACACATACAAATATTAAACCTTGAGATCATCAATGACAATATACATATTACTCAGTGTATATCCTTTGTAGTAGCCTGTTATGACCTGTAATACATTCCATTTGTAACAGCACAAAGATACAATGCAAGAGAGCAAATAGTAAGAGATTGGTCTTACCGCATCATTCTTCTAAAAGTTGGATAAGAAAATGGTCAAATGTAAGAAATGGCACTTAAATAGATCTGAATAGTAAAACTTAAACATTTAAATTCGACACAGTTTAGCATTTGCCATGTAATAAAATGATCATTCTGAAATAAATCACCCAATGTGCGAAAGCCTAAACTTCCCCAATGAGTAAGTGCTGGGCGTTCAAGTCTCAGACCCAAGCCAATACAGCAATCTAGTTTCCATTATGAGTGAAAATATGAGATCTTATATTCTCGCCAAATAAAATACTTGAGGTGTCTTATAACGTGTGTGCTTAGGTAGGGCCAAGGAATCATTAATTTAAAGACCGGCTTGACTTTAGCTACTTTTAACATATTTTGCAATTAATATATCCCCTACTGATGTTTGTTTTAAGCAAAGCTCAACCAATGTAAATGTGCTGCATGATAGAAAGTTCTAAAGAAGTGAAGGGCCAAGCCTTCCTCCTCTTGAGTCAAATACAGTACTGACAGCTTGACTCTGGGTCATTTCAGCTTCCAAATAAAGGAGCATTTATCACCCTTTATGGTCTCAAAGAATGCATTGGTAATTTTGAAAGGCACATTTGAAAAGGTAAACAAAAACAGAGGCAATAAATTAATTTTTAATAGACATATAAGCCCAATGTTGGTAAAGGAAAATGTAATTTATCCCACTGTTTCAATAATGCTCAAGCTTTATCTAAGAGAGATGCATAGTTTAAGGCAAATAATTCACTAAAATTTGTAGTCACCTTATTCCCAAGAAATCTAATAGGGCGTGTAGCCAGAAAGATTGCATGCATAGTTAATGGAAGTATGTCTGGGGTAATTTTGATTGATTCATTTTCGAGTCGCCCGTTGCAGTAAATTCAGAGGTCTTATTGAAAGCCCTTTGAACATTGCCCTTATTCGCCGCTAAGTATAAAAAATATTGTCAGAATAAAGTTTAAGTTTTGGGGTACCACTGAGAGGTGGCCTAATGGTTTGATCTTGATGAACAGAGCAGGCCAATAGCTCTGCAAATAGCATGAACAAGATATAGGACAATGGGTACCCTTGGCGCACGCTGCATCTAATGCCTATGGAACCAGACGGCAAATTGTTAATAGTTACAGTGGCTCAGCAGGTGCATAAAAATTACTGGAAATGCTAATTCATGGGGGATTGCAAAGAGCACTTCCCATTAGACTAAATCAAACGTTTTTCTGCGTCAAGCCGTCTAGCAGTAGCCTTAATAATCTGGTTGAAAAAAAAGTCGATAGTTTGTACCAAAAAATTTGTGTTAGAGATTATGCATCTACCATGGAGAAAGCCATTTTGATCCCTGTGAATGATAGAGGATGTAACTGGTGTGACCCTATTAACCATGATTTTAGTAAACAACATGTAATTGCTATTGAGGAGACTAAGGGGCGGTATGAGTTTGGGTCAAGCTCCGAGTTATCTTTTTTTTTTTAAACCGACCAATATTGAATCGGTAAAGGAGCTTGGCAGTCCTGAAGAATAAAATGAAGAAACACAAACCAAAATTAGGTGCCAATTGCTGAGAAAAAATCTTGGATATTTTAGGAGGCAGTCCCTCCTTGCCACATTCTTTGGCAATGGGAAGAGACTTGATCGTTATTTGATCCTCCGCAAATTTTATTTGTGGTATAATTGAACCAGAAAGGACAGAAGTCAGGGTAGGAACTTGAATACCCCCTAGACATTTCGCAGTTGCCTCATGGGACCTACATTGAGAACCATTGTAAAATTTGGCATAATGTTGGTAAAACATCTGAGCCACTTCAAACTGGTGTATTCGAGTTGTTTAACTCAGAGGATCATATTTTGCTTTAATACTGTTGATATGTGCTGTACGCATTGCAGACCAAGCAAGATACCTGCCTTTACATTCACTTTACTCATAACTTTGCTGGAGGTATGATGAGTGGTTCCCAGTTTCCTTTGTGATAAAAAAAAATGTGGGGGATTTCTCTTTAGCTTCTGCCTTAGCAATTTGTGTATTGCTACTAGGGGCTAATGTATATGCTATTGTTGCTTTGTCTACCCTCCTAATTAAATTAGTTTGTTGTACTTTCTCCTCCTGTCTCTGAGCAACTGAATAACAATTACTTGGCCTCTAAAATATGTTTTAACGCTTCTCATAGGGCAAAATCGGGAGCAGAGTGAATAGACCACTTTACAACGCATGTGTTTACAATGCATGCCATGTACAACATGGTCATTACAATGACTGCGTTGTTATATCACATACCATTACAACACAGGTCGTTACAACAACTTGCTACAGGGAGGGTGCTGGATAGTATTATTTACTATTCCAACTCCAGTCTGTGCCACAGTAGGGAAGGTGTCGGTTTTTAAATCCAACACCTTCTATGCCCCTACAGCAAGTCATTGTAACAACTTGCGTTGTAATGTATGCGATGTAACAACAGGGTCATGATAATAACCCCGTTGTAATGGCATGTGATGTATTGCATGCGTTGTAAAGGATGTTTCCCCAGCAGAGTCTATATTGAGATTTAAGAATCCTCCAAATTGCTCTTGATCTGTTCCACCCAACCATCCTCTGCTAATAGTGCTTTATTTAAACTCCATCTTGTTCCTTGTAGGGAGAATTTTACAAATGCAATTGTTCAGCTGAGTAGTGAATGAACCTAGAAAGCATTGTTCAATAAGTCTGCATTATCGAATGCTAGTGCATATGATGTTAAAAGAAATCTATACACGACACAGTGTCATAGCGCTTATAGTGACATATGTATTGTCGTTGGACCTCGTTCTGCTTGTGCCAAGAGTCTATAAGAGCAAAATTGTGAACTAAAGCTTGTAAGGCACATATGGATTTAGGTTTGTTTTGATGCTTATTTAAGAGTGATGTATCCAATGATAAATCCTTCTTCAGATTAAAATCATATCCCATTATAATGTGACCCGCCTCATTTTGCAAAAGAGAGTGAAACTCTTGTAAAGCAGAAGGTGAGTCCTCAATTTAGCCATAGTAGCCTAATAAATTATGTATTTTCTTATCGACTTATATTTTAAATAAAATCCATCTAGCAGTTGAATCTCATACTACTTCAAGAATTTCAGACTGGACCGAACGTGACCTCAGCGCAAATCATGGGTCACTGCAGGGTAATGCCCATGAATATCCCAATAATACAAATTATTGCAAAACAGTGGAAAACACTGCTTTGTGTTCTTTTCAAACAACATTCAAGTGCAAAACAAAGGAAAAAAGAATACAAGGAAAAAAAGCAAAAATCCTGAAGACAGAGAGTAAAGCAATCACCTGTAGTTTCACTGTATTTATGTGGATTTTAGTTATAAAGACAGATCTTAGGGCCTCACAATGCTGCTTTGTAGGGGTAACAGATAAATGGAGATAGTCCTGATTTTTTATGATTCAATAAGGCATTGGATTGTTAAGTGATGGATTCCTCACAGAGGGCCCATCATATGGTTGAACTGTGATGCATCTGTTACAGAATTGGAATTCCTTCCTAGGTTGCTGTGCCATAAGACGTAGAATAGAATTTGGATGATGTGCCTATAGCAGAATAAAGGGCCAATATTCCTAATGACACTTAATTGGTCCTTATAAACACATGCAAACATTAAATTATGTGATCACCAGTGACAATATACATATTACTAAATGCACCGACATTGTCCTAGCCTGTTATGACCTGTCAAACATTCCATTTGTGACCGCACAAAAATGCAATGCAAGAGAGCAAGTAATAAGTAGATGGTCTTACCCCATAAGATTTCTAAAAGATGAATAAGAAAATGGTAAAAGGTAAGAAATGGCATTTAATCATTTAATAGAACTGAATAGTAATAAATTGCCATATATAATCTGACACAGTAGAAATAGCAAAGCCCATTGACCATTGAAAGCAAAACATGAATGATTGAAATATATACATTTCAATTCTTGGACAAACAATAATTGGGCAACCAACATTATTTAACACAACCATACTGAAATTAAATTGTAGACAATATTTCGAATTAAAGAGGATGTAATTTGGACCAATTGTGTTCGCCTGACATCTGCAAAATTGTATCAATATCTCATACAAAAATGCCTCAATAGCCTATGTTAGTGTTTCAAAATCAGACTCAAATTAACTATACATCATTGCGAGTTAGTTTTAATTATTCACTGAATACAAGACTGTCGTAATCTTCTAGGTTGTAGTTCTCCCCTTTCTACCTTTGGTACATTTCTCCTTTCCCCCCCTCCTCTTCCCTGCATCCTTGGAATTCTCCATGAGAGCTCAGGTTAGAATGTTGACACCGCCGTGAGAAGAGTGGATGATCAGAATAAAGCAGCTTGTTCTTACCTTCCTTGAGTCTGCAAATTCTTTTGAATTTCTACAATGGCGACGAGGATGGGATTTTTAGCCAGTAGCTTCTCCTGAACTCTACTGCTATTAGTGCACCTGACGAGTTGGTCCCTGATAAGGGAATCATTTAGGTCCCCAAACTCGCATAACTGAGTTAGTCCTCTTAAGGCTGCAATGTAATTATTAATGGATTCATTTTTTCCTTGTATTCTTCTAAAGAACGTGTGATGTTCAAGCACTACATTGACTTTGTCCCCAAAGTGCGTCTCTAATTTTCTGAGAGTGATATCATAAGCATCAGAATCATCATCATCTTCCAAGTCTGGCTCAGGTAATGTTTCATACACCTTGCGCCCATGGACACCTAAATTATGTAATAGTATGTGTTATTTGCGCATAGCTAAGAATTTTTCTCTCCCCATCGCAATTACGTACGATTCAAACAATTTGCTCCAGTCCTTCCAGTGAATTTCAAGGTCTCCACACTCATTTAGGAAGATGGTGGTTGGCTTATACCGGGAGTGCCCATAGTATACGATGGTGGTTACGTGTGAAGCAAAAGCCAGGAAATTGCACGCACTGAAGATGAGGGTTGAAATACACCGGAGGAGGTGTGTAAATATCTAACCTTGGAAGGCTGTATGTGTCACAGCAGAAGTTGACACACAGTGTAACTGCAGGGGTATGAAAGTGTAACTGCACCCCTGTTCTTACTAACTAGCAAGGAGTGTGTATCACTGCAATGGATTTCCAGCCGGAGGAAAAAGGGTACATGTGTCACCGAAGGTAACACACACTGAGGTGAGATGTTAAGCACCATGGGGAGGGCGTGTTTTTTTCCGGTCATTGATCTTTCGATGGCTTACCATCAAGTGGAGTTGCACCCAGAGTCTAGACCTTTGATGGCATTTTCATCGCCTTTCGGGGTCTACATGTTTAATCAGAATGCCGTTTGGCCTGGCCTCAGCTGCATCCATATTCCAAAAGATAATGCAACAAATCCTTGAAGGTATCACCAATACCCTGTGTTTTCAGGATGACATACTTATGTATGGTTCGACGGAAGAAGACCATGACAACATCCTTAACACGGTGCGCCAAAGACTCACAAGATCAGGGTTAACAGTGAAACTAGACAAATGTAAGATCAAAGTTAATTCGGTTGACTATTTGGGGCACAATAGTTCCCAAGATTGTTTTAGACCCAAGTACAGTCTAATTCAAGCTGTCAAGGATGCTCCATACCCAACCAACAAAGACAAACTCAAATCATTTGTAGGGTTGGTGGAATATATGTCCAAGTTCGTAAGAAATTTTGCTGATTTATGTGATGGCTTGCTTGACCTCCTGAAAAAGAACAAAGAGTTTGAATGGGAGGAAAAGCACAACGTAATGGTCGACACAGTAAAGCAACAAATTCTTGAATCGCCAGCTCTAGGGTCCTTCGACCCCCCAAAAAAACTGTGCCAACTACCGACGCGTCCAATAAAAGGTTAGGGGCGACGCTGTCTCAAAAAGGAGAGGAAGGAGAAGCTATAATAGCATTTGCTTCTCGTTCCCTTAGTCCCTCAGAATGTAACTACTCGGTCATTGAGAGGGAAGTATTAGCATGCTTCTGGGCGGTGAATCATTTCAAGTTTTTTTTGTGGGAATAAAATGTATTATACTCACTGACCACAAGCCATTAACTTACATGTTCTCACCCAAAAATGCTTAAAACAAATCTCCACGCATAACCAAATGGGTGCGGGGTCTAGAAAATTACTGCTTGAGGGTGGAATACCTACCTGGTCCTGAAAATGTAGTTGCGGACTATCTATCAAGGTCTCCACTTATTGTCAGTCATTGTGAGGACCAGTTAGACATTCCCATTCTAGCCATACACCTCCCCTCACTAACCAAAGAAGAATGGGATGAGAATATGAAGAAAGACAAGGACATGAATGTTCTCAAAGACTGAATTGTCAATGAATGACCTGAGAGTTGGTCTGAAGTCCCTGATTCTATTAAAGATTTTTGGGAGGTAAGGTATGAATTGACCCTCATGGCTGGTAGAATACATTGAAATGGGAAAGTGATTCCACCTAAGTATCTCAGGAACAAAATAATTGACCAAGCCCATGAAGGACACTTAGGCAGGAGCCTCACAAAAAGCAAAGTCAGAAGTTGCTTTTGGTTCCCAAAGATCGATTAAGTGGTAGAGCTCAAGGTCAAAGAATGCACCAGCTGTGCTAAAAGTCACAAAAGCTAAATCTTATGGAAAGCACCCTTATCGCCTGTTGAAGTGCCAGAAGTACCATGGACTAAGCTCGCCATAGACATAATTGGTCCAATGGAGGTACTCGGTCCACAAAAAAAGTTTATGTTTGTCCTCATAGACTACATCTCCCATTGGGTTAATTTCAAGTTTACACCCTCCACCACGACCAACAATCTTGTTTCTTTCTTGAAAGTTGTATTTGTCTACGAAGGCATACTTTCCATTCTGGTAACAGACAATGGGGTGCAATTTACTTTGGAGACAATGAGGAAATTCCTGGAAGAGCTAAGTATAAAGCATGAGAAAACTGCACTCTATTGTCCGAAAGCGAATGGACTGGTAGAGCGGGCCAATCGCATGGTGAAGGAACACATTCAACTGGCCATTACCAATTGGTTTAATGTTGAAGATTCCCTAAGAGAGTGTATTTGAGCATACCACACCACACCCAACCTTGTCACCCTAAGAGGGAGGGAACCCAGGACCAAGATGAATACCCGTTGGTTGGAGAGTGGAAAAAGGGTAGTGCCTGATCAAGAGCAGAGTAATGTGAAAATTCAACAACAAGAACAAAAATACAAGAGTTGGTATGACCAAAAACACGGAGTCAAAGACCATGAGTACAAGGCTGATACCCAAGTGGTTGTCAAGAAACCCACTCACGTACAACCTGGTTTAAGCAAATATCGACCTCCCCTACGAGTGGAAAAGGCTTGCAAGAATGTGGTCCGCCTGGAAAATCATCAGACATGGAGTGGTGATAGACTTGTGGACATATCCTAACCTTTTGTTTCTCCTATGTAATGAGATGTGTTGTAATCTTCTAGGTTGTAGTTCTCCCCTTTCTACCTATGGTACATTCCTAATTTCCCCCCTCCTCTTCCCTGCTTTCTTGGAATACTCCATGAGAGTTCAGGTTAGAATGTTGACACTGCAGTGAGGAGAGTGGATGATCAGAATAAAGCAGCTTGTTCTTAACTTCCTTAAGTCTGCGAATTCTTTCGAATTTCTACAAAGACCTATCATTATTCCAAGCAGTCTCAGTCCTGAGTAGATTAATACATGTATTAATTTGCAAAAGCATATGATGTTAGATCATATTAAATGTCTGAACAAGGAATAGGTGTTGCAACACTCGCATCCTCTTTAATAAGGCTTTAGACAGTGAAAATTTGCTGTTATACAAATCTAACAACATTACAGGCCATTGCATTTACTTCAATCACTGGAGTTATACAAGATGACAACAGTACCAGCACTTGTTATGGATCTGCTTGCGTGGTTTTACTTGTGTATGTTCTTGTTTCTTGTTAAGGTGGCCATTGCACACCAGGGTTTTATGAAGACTGTCTCTAGTCCTAAGCATTTCATGTAGAAATGAATGATTTCAGGTGTTTTAGTCTATTTCACAAACTTAAAGTACAAAAAGTGTGAAACAGAAGGAATGGATTTGACTAACACAGTCAGTCCCCTGCTGGAAAGTGTATATAATCACTCGGAAAGAGGTCACAATATTTTTTGTTTCTCATTACTACATAGTGGCAACTTGAACAGAATGCTCAGCTATTCTCATACAAACACTAAACTGTCTGTTCCTTGAAATTAAGCATCAATTCCTTTCCCTCAGTCAAGTCACCACCATCAGTAATATCAAGCTTGAGTTTTACCACGTGTTTCATTTACAATTTTCCTAATTATATTGGTCATTAGAAGTTGATTGTTCATTGACCTGACATTTTAAGTGGCAAAGGCTAAGGGATATATTTTTTCACCAAAATCATAATCAGAGGCAAACCTCAAAGTTGCTGCACTGCGTGAGAAGGAAGGAGCATGAAAGCATCACATAAACTAGGGTATGGTACTGCCCTGCTCTCTATCTAGCACTGGAGCACAGTTATGCTGCCTAGTGCCATGCATAGATCTTTTTACCATAGTGCATAGGTGTGTGTAGGAAAGAAGGATCTGCTTTTATGGTTACCCCCACTTTTTGCCTGGTGCTATGCCGTTTCTGACTAGTCTGACTGGCATTCAGAAAATCAGAACCCCAGTCTCTCTGCTTTTTCCCCTACCCTTGGTATGGTAAGTACTTAGGTACATCTCAGATTGGATACTGGGGTATCCTTATAAGTCCCTAGTACATGACTAAGGTACTCAGGGCATAGTTACCCCAGTGGTCCCCCATGGGCTGAAGCATGTATTATTCCACCCATGAGAGACCACTCAAACTGTAACTACAGGCCTGCCATTGCAACCACTGTAAGCTGGTGCAAGCATCACTTACGAAAGATATAGGTTTCCCTATATGTAAGGTCACTGCACTTAAAACCTATAAGTCACCCATAAAGCAGGCCTTTGCAATTCTGAAGGCAGGGTGCTTGGTTCTAAGTGTGAGGGTGCCTCTGCATGAGCAGGACACCCATACAGCCTTCGGAGTCCAAGCTCCTGGGTTGTAAGTGAGACAGCAATATAACATATAGAGGGGCACCGCATCATTATGTAATGACTATCTTGAAACTGGCTGTAACGAACCCTGTCATGTTTGGTATCAAACATGTTGAAATCATAAGTATGGAAGGTATGATTCCAAGCACTGTAAAGGCCTTCTGCTAGGTCCTCAGTACTCTTGGTACCAGTCTTCTAGACCCAGATGGCACAACATGCCTGATGCCAACCAGAGACACCATTTTGCCCTCATGCTGCTGAGCCAAGCTCAAGCAGGGGAAGGCAACATGATAGAAATACTGTCCCATGGAGGTGTGACCTCCTTCGAGACAGGGTTAGTGTATTGGGGCTGAGTGGGACTGCTTGCCAGTGCCACTCATTATGCTTGAGGGTCAAATTTGGTACCCTCCTTGCATAGTCCAGTTCAAACCAGCTCAGGGAGAAATTAACTCCCACACTGGCTCAAAACTGAACAAATGACATGGGATTATCATCCCCACTGTCCAACCCCTCCCCTTGGAGGGAACGATGAATCGCCCAACCCTTTCCTTAGGCTACTTAATGTATTACCTGAGGGTGGGTCCCTACATTTGTCATGGGACACAATTTGATTAAAAAACCACTTCAATTTCAACCGTCTGGGCACTCTGGACTTCACTCTGGGCATCAATGCTGCAACTGGGAAGACTCCTACTGCTCCTGATCTATTTGCCCTGCATGTCTGCTGCAAAGTTTGTGCCTGTGCTTCATACAGGAAACCTTCCAAGGCCTGAGGGCATTCAAGACACTTGGACAAATCTCCCTTGAAGTGAAGGAGTCACTTCCCTGTATCTGCTGGCTCCACAACTAAGCTGACCTGTCTGCCGATCCTAGGCTCCAACGGAGTCCCAAAGGCTCAGCAACACAGGTGGAGGTTTTCCCCATCCCTCGAGATCTGTTGTGTCCTCTCGCCAAGTTTGAGGCCAGTATCCCTCGTCAGAGCCGCAGGAACTGAATCCATGTGCACCTCGTCGACTTGCCATTGCAAAGGCTTGCTTGCTTCCTTCCTTCAAGATCTTCGGAATCCAGGAAGTCCCAACCTCAAGCATCTCCATGACCAGAATCTTTGACCATTCCATATTGCTTGCACCGTTTGCCTGCTTCTTTGGTGAGCTGCTCAAGGTCCCCTTATGACTCCAGGGCCTCGGGCCTGTGGGTTCTGCTGAGGGTCACATTTGAATTGTTTGAGCTCTTGTGATTGATTTGGGCTTACCCTTATGTCTCCCCCATTGGTGAGTCTTCTGGACCCTGCTGGTTCCATCATTGGAACTTCTTCACCTTCCAAGTTGGTTGCAGTTGCCAAGGCTTGTTGGTACTCCCTCCGGACACCGTCCCCTCAACTCTTGTCATCCAACATAGGAGAGCTCACGTATGGCCCCGGGTCTTCAACAGCATCACCCGGCCCACACAACTGCAGTTCCAAGGTCACCGTCAGCTCTCCTGCAACAGCTGACATTGGTGGGCATTTGTCTTCCGTGCCTCTTGGCCACTCTTGAGTGGCAAAGACTCTGTATTCTCTGCTTGCAGCTTCTTCATGTCTTGAATCCAACTTTGGGTTCCACCGGACACTTCCCCCTTCTCCAGCAGCGAACCTTTTCTGAAGTTCTCCATTGGATTCGACAGAGGTTTCCGATGCCTCTTCACAACTATGCACCCGCCTTCCCTGGTGCAGGTTTCCTGGCCCCTAAGGTATCCATGGGCGGGTGGCTCTCCAACATCTTGTCTTCCACGGGTTTTTTTCAGGGTCCATTGGGAAGGGTCCTCTTTATTTAAAATTGCAACCGCGACTTACACGTTGATTTGTACGGAGAAAGTGGTTGTGTTGCTACACTGCAACCGACCTCCGTGGGGCTCCCAGATACTCACCTTAGGTGGTTCCTTGGGTCCCTGGCACTTCTACGTCCTCTAAATATTGTCTTGACCCGAGCTGTGGTTTGCATACCACTGTTTCAGTATATGATTTGGACTCCCCCGGGGACCACTGTGTATTCTGTACTACTTACCTGTTCCTATTGCAAAGTATTGTGTGCATTGTGTATATCTCCGGTTATGAGATATCTGTATGTGTTACTGAGTGTCTTATAATAAATACATGTTTTTATAAGTATACTGTGTGGTTCTTTTTCACTTAATCTATACCTATAAGATTATGTCCTGGTAAAACAAGCTGCTTTACACTCCTTCTGGACGAAGCCTGAAGGCTTCTCTCCACAGCCACCACATAGATAGCTTTCTAAGGTTGTCTAAGACTGCTAAAATCACCATAAGGGTTGTCTGGATCAGTGCAAGGTGTCAACTTACATAAGTGTACATCATATACTGAGCCAGCCTCTCATAGCATATATATGATGTCTAACATAGGTTTCATACTGGAAGAGCGCCCTTCCAGTACAAATTACTATGCCTAGACAAGCTTTAAAACTTTTACCACTTTGGAGTGCACTGTAAAGAGCAGCATTCATGCAAAGTCAAAAGGTTTGAAGTAAGAACAGCATGCCTGTTTGTAGATAGGACTCTTTGGATAGAATTCATGGGTGGCTTCAGGGTAATGCCCATGTTCCACCCATGAACATCCTCTTAATAAAAAGTATTGCTAAACTATGCAAAGCACTGATTTGCGTTCTTTTAAACAACATTCCAGTACAAAACAGAGGCTGTACTGTGGCTATTGTTTTATGGGATTTAAGTTACAAAGAAAGAACTTTGAACTCACAATGCTGCTTTGTAGAGGTAACAGAAAAATAGAGCTAGTGCTGATTTTGTAAGGTTGAAAAACGCAGTGCACTGTTGAGCAATATATTCCTTATATAAGGCCCATCATATGGTTGTATTGTGATGCATCTGTTACAGAATGTCAATCTTTTTCTTGATTGCTGTGCCGCAAGACATAGAAAATCATTTGGATGACGTGCGTATAGCACAAAAATATGCAGAGAAGAGGGTCCAGATTCCTAATGGTGCTTAATGGGAGCTGATAAACACTTAAAAATATTAAAATGTGTGGTCATCAGCGACAATATACATATTACTAAGAGTATTTCCATTGTCGTAGCTTGTTATGACCTTTCAGACATTACATTTCTGACAGCACAAAAATACAATGCAAGAGAGCGAGTAATAAGAGACTGATCTTACCACATCATTTGTCTAAAAGATGGAAAAGAAAATGGTAAAATTTAAGAAATGGCACTTAAATTGAACTGAGTAGTAACAAATCACCAAATAATTTCAGCACAGTTGAGAATTTTCCATGTAATGAAATGAATATTCTGAGAGAAATCACCCAATGTGCGAAAGAATAATCTTTCCCAGCGAGTAAGTGCAGGGTGTTCCAGATTCAGACCGAAGCCAGCACAGCAATCTAGATTCATTTATGAGTTGAAATATGATATCGCATATTTTCTCGACAAATAAAATATTTGAGGCTTCTTCTAATGTGTGAGCTTAGGTAGCCTGGGAATCTTTATAATAAAGACCTGCTTGATTTTAGCTACTTTTAAAATATTGTGCAAATAATATATAACCTACTGATGTTTTTTTTAAGAAAAGCACAACCAGTGTAAATGCAGTTCTAAATAAGGAAAGAGCCAAGAATTCCTACTCTTGAATCAAATAATGTACAGGCAGCTTGACTCTTGGTAATTTAGGCTTCCAAATAAAGGAGCGGATATCACCCTCCATGGTCTCAAAAATGCCTTGGTAATGTTGATCTGCACATATCAAAAGGCAAACAAAAACAGAGGTAATAAATTATTTTTTTGAGAGATATACGCCTATTTTTTGTAAAGGGATATCCCACCGTTCCATTAATGCTCTAGTTTTGGAAAGAGAGAGATGCTTAGTTTAAGGCATCTAAATCACAAAAATTTGTAGTCAGCTTATCTCCGAGAATAGGGCGTGTAGCCATAAAGATCGCCTGCATAGTTAATGGAAGTATCTCAGGGGTGCTTTTGATTGATTTATTTTGTAGCTGCCAGTCGCAGTAAATTAAGAGATCTTATTGAAAGTTCTTTAAACACTGTCATTATTCACCGCTAAGTATCAAACAATATTGTCAGTATAAAGTTTAAGTTTTGGGGTACCACTGAGAGGTTGTTTAATGGTTTTATCTTGATGATTAGCACAGGACAATGGCTCTAGAAATATCACAAACAAGATAGGGGCCATAGGGCACCCTTGGCGCATGCCGCGTCTTATGCTTTCGTCACCAACTAGCAAATTGTAATAGTTATAGTGGCCTTATGCCCCAAGTATAGCATCTCAGCAGGTGCATAAAGATTTTTGGAAATGCAAATTCATGAATGATTGCAAAGAGCGGGGAACAACCTTTACAACGCAACTGTTACAACGCACTACACTTACAACGCATTTTTTACAATGCATAATCCATTACAACGCACTACACTTACAACGCATGACACTACAGCGCATTTTTAAAAACTACCTTTACAACGCATACCATTACAACGCCTACCATTACAATGCATAATATTACACTACACTATCCAACACTTACCCTACTGTTGCACCCCCTGGAGTTAGAATAGTAATTTTTACCCCTATACTATCCAACACTTACCCTACTGTTGCACCCCCTGGAGTTAGAATAGTAATTTTTACCCCTATACTATCCAACACTTACCCTACTGTTGCACCCCCTGGAGTTAGAATAGTAATTTTTACCCCTATACTATCCAACACTTACCCTACTGCTGCACCCCCTGGAGTTAGAATAGTAATTTTTACCCCTATACTATCCAACACTTACCCTACTGTTGCACCCCCTGGAGTTAGAATAGTAATTTTTACCCCTATACTATCCAACACTTACCCTACTGTTGCACCCCCTGGAGTTAGAATAGCAATTTTTACCCCTATACTATCCAACACTTACCCTACTGTTGCACCCCCTGGAGTTAGAATAGTAATTTTTACCCCTATACTATCCAACACTTACCCTACTGTTGCACCCACTGGAGTTAGAATAGTAATTTGTACCCCTATACTATCCAACACTTACCCTACTGTTGCACCCCCTGGAGTTAGAATAGCAATTGTTACCCCTATACTATCCAACACTTACCCTACTGTTGCACCCCCTGGAGTTAGAATAGCAATTTTTACCCCTATACTATCCAACACTTACCCTACTGCTGCACCCCCTGGAGTTAGAATAGTAATTTTTACCCCTATACTATCCAACACTTACCCTACTGTTGCACCCCCTGGAGTTAGAATAGTAATTTTTACCCCTATACTATCCAACACTTACCCTACTGTTGCACCCCCTGGAGTTAGAATAGTAATTTTTACCCCAATACTATCCAACACTTACCCTACTGTTGCACCCCCTGGAGTTAGAATAGTAATTTTTACCCCTATACTATCCAACACTTACCCTACTGTTGCACCCCCTGGAGTTAGAAAAGTAATTTTTACCCCTATACTATCTAATACTTACCTTAAATGCAATTACATATTATGCGTTGTAATGGTATGCGTTGTAATGGTAGTTTTTAAAAATGCGTTGTAGTGTCATGCGTTGTAAGTGTAGTGCGTTGTAATGGATTATGCGTTGTAAAAAATGCGTTGTAAGTGCATGTGTTGTAAAAGTGTGCGTTGTAACGTCATACATCCGCAAAGAGCACTTCCATTAGACAAAATTTAATGCTTTTTCTGCCTCAAGCATTCTAGCAGAAGCCTTAATATTCTGGTTGGAAAAGAAGTCTATAGCTTGTACCAAAAGAATTGTGTTTGAGATTATACATGTACAATGTAACTGCAGTGATTCTATTAGCCATGATTTTAGTAAATATGTTGTAATTGCCATTGAGGAGACTAATGGGGAGGTATGAGTTCGGGTCAAGCTCCGATTTATCTTTTTTTGAAGAAACTGACCACTATGGCATCGGTAAAGGAGCTGGGCAGCCATGAAGAATATTATTAAATAGACACAAAAAAAAGGTGATTTGCTGAGAAATCAACCTTGTATATTTCAGGATGCAGTCCATCCTTGCCACATCCTTTTCAGCCTTTGAAAGGGACTTGATAATTTTTTGCACTTCCGCTAAAGTTATTAGTGGTATAATGTAATTATAATGGGCAGAAGTTAAGATCGGAACTTGAATACCCCCTATCCTTTTCTCAATTGCCATATGGGAACTGCATTGAGAACCAGTGTAAATTTCAGCATAATGTTGGAAAACTTCTGAGCCACATCAAACGGGTGTATTCAAGTTGTTTTACTCAGAGGATCATATGTTGCTTTAATACTATAAAGATTAGCTGTACATATTGCAGACCAAGCAAGAGACTTGCCTTCAAATTCCCTTTCCTCATATCTTTGCTGGAGGTATGATGAATGGTTCCCAATTTCTATTGTGATAAAAATTTTTGCAGGATTTCTCTTTAGCTTCTGCCTTAGCTGTGTGCGTATTGCTACTGGGGGGCAAGGTAGATGCTATTGTGGCTTTGTCCACTCTCCTACTTTAATTAGTATGTTGTACTTTCTCCTCGTGTCTACAAACAACTGAAGAGCAAACACCTGGACTCTTAAGTGTGATTTTAAAGCTTCCCCTATGGCAACATCTGCCACAGTGTCCATATTGAGATTTAAGAATCCTCCAAATTGTTCTTCATCTGTTCCACCCAACCATCCTCTGCTAATAGTTCTTTATTCTGAGCTGGTTTGAACTGGACTATTCAAAGAGAGCATCAAATATGCCGCTCAAGCAGACTGAGTTGCGCTGGCAAGTGCTCCCACCCAGCCCTAATATACTAAACCCTGTCTGAGAGGTGGTCACACATCCATGTGACAGGATACCTATTGTTCTGCTTTCCCCTGCTCGAGCTTGCCAGAATCGTGTCTCTGGCCGGCAGCAGCCATGTTGGGCTGTCCGGGTCTTGACTGGTACCAGGAGGACTGAGGACCTAACAAAGGGCCTTTTCAGTGCTTGGAATCATACCTCTTACACTTATTATTCCAACAATTTTGATACCAAAAATTACAGGGTTTGTTACAGCCACTCTCTCTTGTTCCATGTAGAGAGGATGTTACAGAAGCAATTGTTAAGCTGATCAGTGAATGATCTGACAAAGCATTGTTCAATATATCTACGTCTTCGCATGCTAGTGCATAAGATCCTAAAAAATATATATCTGAGATGCAGTGCCATAACACTTAGAGTGACATGTGTTTTGTTTCAGTATTCCATTCTGCGCGTGCCAAGGGAGTATAGGAGCAAAATTGGGGATGAAAACTTGGAGCGCACATATGGATTTAGGTTTGTTGTGAGGCTTATATAAGAGTGATGTATCCAATGATAAATCCTGGATCAGATTAAAATCATATCCTATTACAATGTGACCCACCTCATATTGCAAAAGATAGTGAAGCTCTTGTAGAGCAGAAGGTGAGTCCTCAATTGAGCCATAGTAGCTTAATAAATTATGTATTTCCTTATCAACTTGAATTTTACCTGAAATCCATCCAGCCGCTGAACCTCAAACTACTTTAAGAATTTCAGACTGGACAGAATGTGACATCAGCACAAATCATTGGTTACTGCAGGGTAATGCCCATGTACTGCCCATGAACAGCCCCCTAATACAAAGTACTACAAAACAGTGGGAACACCGATTTGTGTTCTTTTCAACCAACATTCAAGTACAAAACAAAGGAGAATAAGAATATGAGGAAAAAAAGCAAAAATCCCGAAAGCAGAGAGTAAAGCAATGACCAGTAGTTAGACTGTATTGTTTTGGATTTTAGTTAGAAAGAAATATCGTAGTTTCTCCCAATACTGCTTTTTAGAGGTAACAGAACAATAGGGATAGTGCTGATTTATATATGATTGAATGAGGCATTGGATTGTTGAGCAATGTATTCCTCACATAAGGCCAGTTATATGGTTGTACTGTGATGCATTTGTTACAGAGTTGAAATCCTTTCCTAGATCTCTGTGGCACAAGACATAGAATATCATTTGGATGTTCTTTCTACGGCAGATAAGATGGACAAGATTCCTAATGGTGTTTAATGGGACCTGATAAATACATACACATATTATGTGATCACCAATAACAATATACATATTAATTAAGTGCATTAGCTTTGTCCTAGCCGGGATGCTTGTACTGAACCCTTAGCTTTGAGGGGTGTTATTGAGACACAACCAATTCTTACAGCCCCCCCACCCGTCCATCTTAATTATGAAGAGACTGTTCCAAATATCGATAACCAGTTCAAAGTTCTTAGCTGGAACATTGCGGGTCTTGCTACTAACATTGGCAATCCAGAATGGTGCTCCTTTATTGACCCCTTTGGAATTTTTCTCTTTCAGGAAACCTGGTCAACTGAACCCATCCATCGATTAGGTTATACTACTTATATGCTTCCTGCTGTAACGGGACATCGCGGGAGGCCTTCGGGGGGCTTGTGTGTTTGGGTAGGCACTCATCTTGGTTTTAATATCAAGAGGGTTGATATAATAAGCTCCGATATACTGTGCATTCTTTTGTTACATAAAAAGATTCCAAGGAGGTGGTCGTTCTACCACTATAGATTCCCTGTCACAACTTCTGGAATCATTCCATGACGAGGTAGCGTTGATGATTGGTGGGGATTTTAATTGTCACTTTGAGCCTTTGTCTGGAGTGACTTCACTGACAAACGTAGAAGATGAGGCTAGACTTATACCTCCCATTAATATGTATCCAGTTAAAAACTGGACTCCGAAGGCCCTTCAGCTAACTTCCCTTACTTATGCTTTCTCTATGAGAGCATGTAACGGTCGATTTGGCGGTGATACCCCAGGACAACCAACTTATAGGGGAATGGGACATGAATCTGTGATCGACTACGTTTTGGTGAGCCTAGATTTATGGCCCAATATCCTGGATTTTAAAGTAATTAGACGCACAGAGAGTGACCATGACCCCCTGACAGTTGCTTTAAACTTTTATTTACTGAACTCAGGGCTAGATACAGCTATTCCTCCAGCGGGTAATTTAAGAATTATACAAGGGGGGAAGAGGATTCGCTGGCAAACTATAAAACAGTCCGAAACAGCAATAGCCAGCTTGTACTCTGATATTCTCCCCCTACTTGACAGGGTGTTTAAGGGAGAGACTAATAGCAGTGCAGATGATGAAATCTTAGATATGGACACAATTCATAAAGATCTAGTAGCTATATTGGGCGGTTCCTTTTATACCTCAGGTCCGCCCAATATAAAGATGTCAGGCAAGTCTAATTCTTGGTTTACCAAGAAATGTAGGTTAGCCAAACAGGAACTACTTCAGGCCATTAGAGGAGGTAACCCCCTACTTATCAGGGAAGCCAGGCGAGCTTATAAAAAGCTAATTTCTGCAGCTAAGTCTGAGTGGGAAGAGCAAAGATGGGTCGCAATGAGGCAAGCCCTCGTGGCAAAAGACCCAAGAACATTCTGGAATCTTGTCCACTCTGGAAGCCCTGAGGGCAATACCATGATTGACCCAAATGTCTCCGAGGATGCTTGGGCTTCCCATTTCGAAAAACTATATTCGATTAACACTAGTAGGTGCATCGATCCCCCAGCCATCATAATGTTAAAGGATCCTTCCTGGCTGGCACCCCCCTGGACCCTACCAGAAGTGGACTTGGCTTTGGACCTGCTTCAAGCTAATAAAGCTCCGGGGTTGGATCGTATTCCAGGGGACCTTTACAAAGACGAACCAAAGGTTTGGGCCCCTTATTTCCAAATTCTCTTCAATTCCATCCTACAAGGCTCACCGATCCCATCTACCTGGTCGGGTGCGGAAATTATCCCTATTTATAAAAAGGGATCCCCCCTTGATCCAGGTAATTATAGGCCTATAAGCCTAATAGATGTGAGCCAAAAAATTTACTCTAGGCTTCTTCTCCAACGCCTACAGAGTTGGATAGAAGAGAATAATATACTAACCCCACTTCAAGCTGGATTCAGGGCCAAAACGTCCACTATGGACCAACTATTTAGGCTCCAGTTGCTCCATTGGAAACATGTTATACTGGACGGGGGTAGCCTATATATGACCTTTGTGGATTTGAAATCCGCCTTTGATATGGTGGATCGTAACCAGCTATGGCACCTACTGCTGGATATGGGAGTCCCGCCCTATTTATGTCATCAATTGAAGATTCTCCATGACGGGACCTATGCTAGAGTCCGCTACGGAAAAGTTGGAAATCTGACTGGCCCTTTCCCTGTTGTTAAGGGAGTTCGACAGGGCTGTGTACTTGCCCCAACCTTGTTTTCCCTCTTCCTCAATGGCCTTATTGACGATCTTTTAGATGCCATTGACATTGATGCACCGAAATTGGCCTCCAGAAAATTCCCTGCCCTCATGTTTGCTGACGACACCCTGCTGCTGTCCAAATCCCCAATGGGCATGCAGAGGGTGTTGGACCAGTTCACAAGCTTTTGCAAACAAAGGAATTTGGTGGTCAATATTGGCAAAACAAAGTATATGGCTTTCAATGTAAAATCCTCTAATTACCCACATCCTAAAATGGAAGGAGTCGCTTTGGATCGGGTTTCTATCTTTGAGTATTTAGGCTTGACCCTAAATGACAAGATGGGTTGGTCCCCACAAATTTCTAAAGCCAACTTAAAACTCAATCAGGCGGTGGGGGGCATCCTTAAAGTTCATAAGAACTGTTGCTCAAAAATTATAAGTGCCCCTCTAGAAATTTACTGTGTCCAATCTAGATCCTCTACACTGTACGGGGCTGAGCTATGGGGTTTTAGTAGCACAAATGATCTGACTATCACTGAAAATAATTTCCTGCGGAAACTATTATCACTTCCAATCAATACTCCGCTCATGCCATTGAGGTTGGATCTTAATATCCGTCCTATTTCTGAGGTCATTTCCATACGTCCGGTGATGTATTGGAAAAGGCTTTGGAGCACACCAGAGTTGGCATGTTACAGAGACGAATTGAAGGTAATCTTGGGTTTACTTGGGGCTGATAAGATTCCCTGGCTCCAGTATGTTAGGCAGTCACTATCCAACATTGGCCTTGCCCATCTCTGGACTAATCCAGAGAATTGTTTAGGCATCACCAAAAAAAGTCTTGCCCTTACACTCAAAGACTACTTTCTCACTAAAGCTTACCGTCTAGTTAGGCCTTCTAGCCTGACTGATCAGTTCTTGGACCTTAAGTGTAATTACGCCTTTGTACCTGACCTCGACGTTATCCAGCCCACTTTAGCAAAGAAGCTGTTTCTACAGTTCAGATATGGGACCCTTCCTTTATATTCATTTACTGATAAATGGGTGGGTGTCCTTGAGCACAATTGTCCGGGGTGCTCATCTGAACAGGAAACTATGATTCATGTTATGCTTTTTTGCCCAGCATACGCCAGAATTCGGAAGAAATGGATTATTCAGCTTTGCTTGAATCTGGGTATTAGGAGCTACCTTGATTTTTTCAGGGTCCTGCGAAGTGATTTAAATCCACTTGTCGTGGTAACAGTTTCCAGGTTTCTACTTGCAATGTGGCTAATCCGTAGGAAACTGATATGTAACAATACAGATTGATCGATTGCTATAAATTAAATGGGGGGTTTTATTTGTTGATAAAATAGTAAGTCACCTTTATTTCTATTATGGGTATTGTACTGATCGAATACATTACTATAAATTGTTTTATTTATGTACTTTTATGATTTTAAACAATCGAAATAAAGGTTTTTTGAATTGAATTGAATTAATTAAGTGCATTAGCTTTGTCCTAGCCTGTTATGACCTATCAAACATTCCATTTGTGACAGCACAAAAATACAATGCAGGATAGCAAGTAATAAGTTGTCTAAAATATGGATAAGAAAATGGGAACATGTAAGAAATGTCACTTAAATAGAACTGAATAGAAACAAATTGCCATATAAACCTAACGCAGTAGAAATAGCTTAGCCCTTTGACCTTTGAAAGCACATCATGAGATATTGGAATATATGCATTTCAATTTTTGGATCAACATTAATTGAGCATCCAACATTATTTAACAGAACCATATTGAAAATAAATTGCAGACACTAGTGTGAATTAAACAGGATGTATCTATGTATAACATTAGTCACAAACATCTTCAAAAATTGCATCACAGTCTCTGACAAAGCTTCCCCAGTAGCCTCTGTCAGTCTTTCAGTTTCAGATTAGCTAAACATAATTGTGAGGTTAAGTCAATCATGCACAAAATAAAAGACCTATCCCAATTCCAAACAGCTGCAGACTCATTCCTGAATAGATTAATACAAGTATTAATAAGCAGAAGCACAAGATGATAGAAAAATATGCGTGATTTCTCTTTAGCCTTCTGCCTTAGCTGTGTGCGTATTGCCTCTGGGGGGCAAGGTAGATGCTATAATGGCTTTGTCCACTCTCCTACTTTAATTAGTATGTTGTACTTTCTCCTCTTGTCTACGAGCAACTGAAGAGCAAGCACTTGGAATCTAAAATGTGCTTTTAAATCTTCACGTATGGCAAAATCTGCTGCACTGTCTATATTGTGATCTTAGAATCCTTCAATTTGTTCTTCTTCTGTTCCTCCCAACCATTCTCTGCTAATGGTGCTTTATTAAAAATTCATCTTGTTCCCTGTAGGGAGGATGGTACAGAAGCTATTGTTAAGCTGATCAGTGAATGATACGAGAAAGCATTGTTCCATATGTCTGCGTCTTCTCATGCTAGTGCATTTGATGTTTAAAAAACAATGTATGTGATTCCGTGCCAGGAGGCTTATAGTGAAATGTCTATTGTTGCAGTACACTGTTCTGCACATGCCAAGGCTCTATAAGAGCAAAATTGTGGATGAAAACTTGTAGGGCACATATGAATTTAGGTTGGTTTGGATGCTTATTTAAACATGATTTATCAAATGATAAATCCTGAATCGGATTAAAATCCCCACCTATTATAATGTGACACACCTCATGTTGCAAAGGAGAGTGAAGCTCTAGTAGAGCAGAAGGCAAGGTCTCAATTTAGCCATAGTAGCACATTAAATGATATATTTCCTTATTGACTTGTATTTTAACTAAAATCCATCTAGCTGCTGAATCTCATACTAGTTTAAGAATTTCAGAGTGGAGTGAACATGACATAAGCAAAAAGCATGGGTGACTGCAGGGTAATGCCCATGTACTACCCTTGAACATCCCCCAATACAAAGTATTGCACAACTGTGGAAAAATCCTGAAAGTGGAGAGGTTAGCAATCACCTGTAGTTTGAATGTGTTTTGGGGATTTTAGTTACAAAGAAAGATCTTAGTGCCTCAAAATACTGCTTTGTAGAAGTGCCAAAAAATGGAGATAATCCAGATTTTATATCTTTTAATAACGGATTGGATTGTTGAGTGATATATTCCTCACATAAGGCCCATCATATGGTTGTTCGGTGATGCACCTGTTACATAATTAAAATCCTTTCGTAGGTTGCTGTGCCACAAGACATACAATATAATTTGGATGATGTGCATAGAGCACAGAAATAAGCAGAGAAGAGGGACATTCCTAATGGTGCCAAATGGGCCCTGCTAAACACATACAAATTTTAACCTTTGTGATCATCACCGACAATATAAATTTTACTCAGAGTATTTCCATTGTCGTAGCCCATTATGAACTGTAAAGGATTACATTTGTAAAAGCACAAAAATACAATGCAAGTCAGCAAGCAATAGGAAACTGATCTTACCCCATCATTCTTCTAAAAGATGGATAAGAAAATGGTAAAATGTAAGACATGGCACTTAAATAGAAGTGAATAGTAACAATGTACCATGTAAATTCAACACAGTTGAGCAATTGCCATGTGATAAAATGATTATTCTGAAATAAATCACCCAATGTGCAAAAGCCTAAACTTCCCCAATGACTAAGTGCTGGGCGTTCAAGTCTCAGACCCATGCCAGCAAAGCAATTTAGTTTCCTTTATGAGTAGAAAAATGAGATCTTATATTTTCTCACCAAATAAAATATTGGAGGCATCTTATAACGTGTGCGCTTAGGTAGCCTGGGAATCATTAATTTAAAGACCGGCTCGATATTAGCTACTTTTAACATATTGTGCAATTAATATATCCCCTACTGATGTTTTTTTTTTCAAGCAAAGCTCAACCAATGTAAATGCGCTGCATGATAGAAAGTTCTAAAGAAGTGAAGAGCCGAGCCTTTGTCCTCTTGAGTCAAATAAAGTACTGACAGCTTGACGCTGGGCCGTTTAGGCTTCCAAATAAAGGAGCAGATATCCCCCTCTATGGTCGCAAAAATGCATTGGTAATTTTTAAAGGCACATTTGAAAAGGTAAATAAAAACAGAAGCAATACATTTATTTTTATTAGATATATACGCCCAATGGTTGGAAAGGGTAATTTATCCCACTGTTTCATTAATGCTTGAGCGTTGGCTAAGAGAGATGCATAGTTTAAGACAAATAATACATTAAATTTTGTAGTCAACTTATTCCCAAGAAATCTAATAGAACGTGGAGCCAGAAAGATCGCCTGCATAGTTAATAGAAGTATCTCAGGGGTGCTTTTGATTGATTAATTTTGTAGCCGCCTGTTGCAGGTAATTCTGAGATCTTATTGAAAGCTCTTTGAACATTGCCATAACTTTAAGTTTTGGGGTACCACTAAGAGGCGGCCTAATGGTTTGATCTTGATGAACAGCGCAGGCCAATGGCTCTATAAATGGTACAAACAAGATTAGGGACATAGGGTACCCTTGGGGCATGCTTCTTCTAATGCTTATGTAACCAGACAGCAAATTCTTAATAGTATAGTTGCATTAGCCCCCGAGTACAGCATCTCAGCAGACAGTGGTGGCTCGCAGAGATAACGCTGTGGGGTGGCGGGCTGGGTGGAAGATAGTGGATTCCGACATAAGAAGGCAATGGTGAACGTAAATAAATAAATATCTGCCGTCGTATGTTGGACTCCACTACACCCCGACCCAGCCCACGCCATTGCCCAACAGCGTTACCTCTGCGAGAGGCCACTGTCAGCAGGTGCATAAAAATCACTGGAAATGCAAATGGATTGCAAAGAGCACTTCCCATTAGACTAAATCAAATGCTTTTTCTGTGTCATGCATTCTAGCAGTAGTCTTAATATTCTGGTTGAAAAAAAATTCTATAGCTTGTACCAAAAGATTTGTGTTGGAGATTACACATCTACCATGGAGACAGCCATTTCGATCCCTGTGAATGATATAGGATGTAACTGCTGTGACACTATTAACCATGCTTGTAGTAAACAACTTGTAATTGCAATTGAGGAGACTAATAGGGCGTGTATGACTTTGTGTCAAGCTCTGATTTATCTTTTTTTTTTTAACTACCACTATTGAACCGGTAAAGGAGCTTGGCATCTCTGAAGAATATAATTAAAAAAACGAACCAAACTAAGGTGCCAATTTCTGAGAAAAAACCTTGTATATTTTGAGAGGCAGTCCGTCCTTGCCACATGCTTTAGCAATGGGAAGTGACTTGATCGTTATTTGAACCTCCGCCAATTCTCACTTGTGGTATAATTGAATAGGAAAGGGCAGAAGTCAAGGTAGTAATTTGAATACCCTGTAGCCATTTCTCAATTGCCTCATGGGAACTACATTGAGATCCATTGTAAGATGTGGCATAATGTTGGTAAAATATCTGAGCCACTTCAAACTGGTGTATTCTAGTAGTTTTACTCAGAGGATCATATATTACTTTAATACTGCTGATATTTGCTGTAGGCATTGCAGATCAAGCAAGATTCTTCCCTTTACATTCACTTTACTCATAACTTTGCTGCAGGTATAATGAGTGGTTCCCAATTTCTTTTGTGATAAAAAGATTTGCAGGATTTCTCTTTAGCTTCTGGCTTTGCTGTGTGCGTATTGCTACTGGGAGAAAAGATAGATGCTATTGTGGCTTTGTTCACTCTCCTGCTTTAGTTAGTATGTTGTACTTTCTCCTCCTGTCTATGAGCAACCAAACAGCAATTACTTGGCCTCTAAAATGTGCATTTAATGATTCCCATAGGGCAACATCTGCAGCAGGGTGAATAGACCATGTTACAATGCATGCGTTTATAATGCATGCCATTACAACATGGTCAATTCATTGACTACGCTGTTATATCACAAATCATTACATCACAAGTCGTTACAATGACTTGCTGTAGGGAGAGTGCTGGATTTTGGAATAGTATAATTTACTATTCCAACTCCAGTCGGTGACAGTAGGGAAGGTGTCGGATTTTAAATCCAACACCTTCTGTGCCCCTACAGCAAGTAATTGTAACAACTTGCGTTGTAATGTATGCGATGTAACAATGGGGTCGTGTGATGTATTGCATGCGTTGTAAAGAATGTTTCCCCAGCTGAGTCTATATTGAGTTTTAGGAATCCTCCAAATTGCTCTTCATCTGTTCCACCCAACCATCCTCTGCTATATTTAAACTCCATCTTGTTCCTTGTAGAGAGGATGTTACACATGCAAATGTTAAGGTGATCAGTGAATGAACCTAGAAAGCATTGTTCATTATGTGTGCATCAACAAATGCTAGTGCAGATGTAGTTAAAAGAAATCTACACACAACGCAGGGCCATAATGCTTACAGTGACATGTGTATTGTCGCAGGACCTTGTTCTGTTCGTGCCAAGGGTCAATAAGAGCAAAATTGTGGATTAAAGCTTGTAAGGCACATATGGATTTAGGTTTGTTTTGATGTTTATTTAAGAGTGTATCCAATGATAAATCCTTCTTCAGATTAAAATCATATCCCATTATAATGTGACCTGCCTCATGTTGCAAAAGAGAGTGACACTCTTGTAGAGCAGAAGGTGAGTCCTCAATTTTTCCATAGAAGCCTAATAAATTATGTATTTCCTTATCGACTTATATTTTAAATAAAATCCATATAGCTGATGAATCTCATACTATTTTAAGAATATCAGACTGGACTGAACGTGACCTCAGCACAAATCATGGGCCACTGCAGGGTAATGCCCATGAATATACCACTACTACAAATTATTGCAAAACAGTGGAAAACACTGCTTTGTGTTCTCTTCAAACAACATTCAAGTGCAAAATAAAGGAAAAAAAGAACACAAGGAAAAAATCAAAAATCCTGAAAGCAGATAGTAAAGCAATCATCTGTAGTTTCACAGTATTTATGTGGATTTTAGTAACAAAGACAGATCTTAGGGCATCACAATGCGGCTTTGTAGGGGTAACAGATAAATGGAGACAGTCCTGATTTTTTGTGATTCAAAAAGGCATTGGATTGATAAGTAATGTATTCCTCGCAGAGGGCCCATCATATGGTTGAACTGTGATGCATCTGTTACAGAATTGGAATCCTTTCCTAGTTTGCTCTTTAATAAGACATAGAATAGAATTTGGATGATGTGCCTATATCAGAATAAAGGGCCAATATTCCTAATGGTACTTAATGGGACCTGATAAACACATGCAAACATTAAATTATGAAATCACCAGTGACAATATACATATTACTAAATGCATTGACATTGTCCTAGCCTGTTATGACCTGGCAAACATTCCATTTGCGTCAGCACAATAATGCAATGCAAGAGAGCAAGTAATAAGTAGATGGTCTTACCCCATAAGATTTCTAAAAGATGGATAAGAAAATGGTAAAAGGTAAGAAATGGCATTTAATAGAACTGAATAGTAATAAATTATATATAATTATATATCTATTATAAATATATAATCTGACACAGTAGAAATAGCAGAGCCCATTGACCTTTGAAAGCACAACATGAATAATTGAAATATATGCATGTCAAATCTCTGACATTATTTAACAGAACCATACTGAAATTAAATTGCAGACAATATTTTGAATTAAAGAGGATGTAATTTTGACCAATAGTGTTCGCCCAATATCTACAAAATGTCATCAATATCTCATACAAAAATGCCTCAATAGCATATGTTAGAGTTTCAATTTCAGAATCAAATTAACTATACATCACTGCGAGTTAGTTTTAATTATTCACTGAATACAAGACCTATAATTATTCTAAGAAAGTCTCAGCCCTGCGTAGATTTATACAAGTATTAATATGCAAAAGCATAACTCTAGTCCTAAGCATTTCATGTGCAAATGAATGATTTCAGGTGTTTTAGTCTAATTCACAAACTTAAAGTACAAAAAGAGTGAAACAGAAGGAATGAATTTGACTAACACACTCAGTCCCCTGCTGGAAAGTGTATATAATGACCAGGAAATAAGTCACTATATTTTTTGTTTCTCATTACTACATAGTGCTAACTTGAACTTACCAGTCAGAATGCTCAGCTATTCTCATACAAACACTCAATTATATGTTCCTTGAAATTAAGCATCAATTTCTTTCCCTCAGTCAAATCACCACCATCAGTAATATCAAACTTGAGTTTTACCACTTGATCCATTTACAATTTTCCTAATTATTCTGGTCATTAGAAGTTGATTGTTCATTGACCTGACATTTTCAAGTGGCAAATGCTAAGGGATATATTTTTTCACCAAAGTCATAATCAGAGGCAAACCTCAAAGTTGCTGCACTGCGTGAGAAGGAAGGAGCATGAAAGCATCACATAAACTAGGGTATGGTACTGCCCTGCTCTCGATCTAGCACTGGGGCACAATTATGCTGCCTAGTGCCATGCATAGATCTTTTTACCATAGTGCATAGGTATGTGTAGGAAAGTAGGATCTGCTTTTATGGTTATCCCCACTTTTTACCTGGTGCTATGCTGTTTCTGACTAGTCTGACTGGGATTCTGCGAACAAGGCCCCAAGTCTCTCTGCTTTCTCCCCTAAATTGTTATGGTAAGTACTTAGGTATATCTCAGATTGGATACTGGGGTATGCTTATAAGTCCCTAGTGAATTGTACTAAGGTACCCAGGGCATAGGTACCCCAGGGGTTCCCCATGGGCAGAAGCATGCATTATTCCACCCATTAGGGACCTTTCAAACTGCAACTACTGGCCTGCCATTGCAGCCTGTGTAAGCTGGTGCTAGCATCATTTATGAAAGATATAGGTTTCCCTATATCTAAGGTCACTGGACTTAAAGCCTATAAGTCACCCTTAAAGCAGGCCTTTGCAATTCTGAGGGAAGGGTGCTTGGTTCTAAGTGTGAGGGTGCCACTGCATGAGCAAGACACCCATACAGCCTTCGGAGTCCATTCTCCTAGGTTGTAAGTGAGACAGCAATATAACATATAGAGGGGCACCACATCATTATGTAATGACCATCTTGAAACTGACTGCAATGCACGCTGTCATGTTTGGTATCTAACATGTTGAAATCATAAGTATGGAATGTATGATTACAATCATTGTAAATGCCCTCCGTTAGGTCCTCAGTGCTCTTGGTACAAGTCTTCTAGATCCAGACAGCACAACATGCCTGCTGCCGACCAGAGACACGATTCCACCCTCCTGCTGCTGAGCCAAGCTCGAGCCGTGGAAGGCAACACAATAGGATTCCTGTCCCATGGAGGTGTGACCCCCTCCCAGACAGGGTTTAGTGTATTGGGGCTGAGTGGGAGCGCTTACCAGTGCCACTCAGTCTGCTTGAGGGTCACATTTGGTACCCTCCTTGCATAGTCCAGTTCAAACCAGCTCAGGGAGACATTGACTCTGGCTCGAAACTGAACACATGAAATGGGACTATCCTCCCCACTGTCCAAACTCTCCTGTTGGAGGGAACCATGAATCACCCAACCCTTTCTTTAGGCTACTTAATGGATTACCTGAGGATGGGTCCCTAAATTTGTCATGGGACACAATTCGATTAAGACACTACTTCAATTTCAACCGTCTGGGCACTCTAGACTTCACTGGACTTCGCTCTGGGTATCAATGCTGCAACTGGGAAGATTCCTACTGCTCCTGATCTATTTGCCCTGCTTGTTTGCTGCAATGTCCGGGCCTATGCGCCATACAAGAAACCTTCCAAGGCCTGAGGGCATTCAAGACACCTGGACAAATCTCCTTGAAGTGAAGGAGTCACTTCTCTGTATCTGCATGCTCCACAACTAAGCTGACCTGTCTGCCGATCCTAGGCTCCAATTGAGTCCCAAAGGCTCAGCAACACAGGTGGAGGTTTTCCTCATCTCTCGCGATCTGCCCTGTCCTCTCGCCAAGTTTGAGGCCAGTATCTCTCGTCAGAGCCGCAGGAACCAAATCCATGTGCACCTCGTCGACTTGCCATTGCAACGGCTTGTTTGCTTCCTTCCATCAAGATCTTCGGAATCCAGGAAACCCCAACCTCAAGCATTTCCATGACCAGATTCTTTGAACATTCCACATTGCTTGCACCGTGGGACTATTTCTTTGTTGAGCTGCTCGAGATCCTCTTACGACTCCAGGGCCTCTGGCCTGTGAGTTCTGCTGAGGGTCACATTTGATTTCCTTGAGTTCCTGTGATTGATTTGGGATTACCCTGACTTCTGCCCCATTGGTGAGTGTTCTGGACCCTGCTGATCCCATCATTGGACCTTCTTCACCTTCCAAGTTGGTTGCAATTGCCAAGGCTTGTTGTTACTCCCGCCGGACATTGTCCCCTCAACTCTTGACATGCAACATAGGACAGCTCGTGTATGGCCCCGTGTCTTCCACAGCATCACCCGGTCCACACAGCTGCAGTTTCAAGGTCACCGTCAGCTCTCCTGCAAAAGCTGACATTGGTGGGCATTTGTCTTCCGTGCCTTCTGGCCACTCTTGAGTGGCAACACTCTGTATTCTCTGCTTGCAGCTTCTTCATGTCTTGAATCCACCTTTGGGTTCGACCAGACACTTCCCCCTTCTCCAGCAGCAAACGTTTTTTGAAGTCCTCCATTGGATTCAACAGAGCTTTCCGACACCTCTTCACAACTATGCACCCGGCTTCCCTGGTGCAGGTTTCCTGGTTCCTAAGGTATCCATAGGTGGGTGGCTCTCCAACATCTTGTCTTCCATGGGGTTTTTATAATAAAGACCTGCTCGATTTTAGCTTCTTTTAAAATATTGTCCAAATAATATTTACCCTATTGAAGTTTTCTTTATAAGCACAGCAAAACCAGTGTAAATGCACTGCATGATAGAAAGCTCTAAAGAAGGAAAGAGACAAGAATTCCCACTCTTGAATCAAATAAAGTACGGACAGCTTGACTCTAGGGAATTTAGGCTTCCAAATAAAGGAGCGGATATCCCCCTCTATGGTCTCAAAAATGCCTTGGTAACAAAAACAGAGGCAATAAATTAATTTTTATTAGAGATATACGCCCATGGATGCAAAAGGGCGGCTGGTCACTCAGCCGAGCGAGCGCTCGTAGCCTGACCTCCCTGAGCCCCCCGGTGTGAAACGCTGGATCGGCAGGCACACCTGAAAGAAGTACTAACGAGCTACTAACTACCCGCTGGAATGCTGTGGGGCTTACTTCTGTCAAAATACTTCGTAGAGGGTTGCCCGCGATAGTTGCGTCTCCTTGGCTGTGGAGGTGTTTTCTGGCTGGTGCCTACGGGATGAGACAGGATTTTTAGCAGGGCCATGATGCTGCCAAAGAGTGCAAGAAGCGGAAAGACCTACGGCGCAGGAGGAAACGTTGTGCTGAGCAAGCCCCCGGAAAGCGTCTAAAACAAACAACGACGTGGAGCGGCTGAAGATAGTAACATTAGCCCGATCAGTAATACCGATAGTGAGAAGAGAGTGACTCCTGCAATCTTTATGGCAGCCAGTAAAGGCAAAAAGCTGACTCTGGGACAGGACACCTCTGAGGAAGCTGCTGCATTAGGAAGTTCTGCTAAGGTGAGCGAGGGAGATGGTGGGATTACAGGATCCGCTGTGACTAATACAATGTTAGGGAGAGAGGGGGACTCTGAGATATGTTTCAGTCCTGTAATGCAAAGACAGATATCACAGCCTGATGTTAGGAGGGAGACTTCGCCAGCCGTGGTGACTTCTGAAGCACCCATAAGCCTGAAAACAGAAGTATTGTTGCCATCTGGTAGCAGGGTGTTTGCAAACAAAAGAGATGGCTCTAATGATGGTATAGACAGTGAGGGTGTAAATGAGCTGGAGACAGATGCAGAAGGACCCTTCTTCTCACTCTTGGATCATTCTAGTTCATCTGGTGATGAATCTCTACAGATATCTGGGGACCCTCTCAGTTTAACAAGTTGGCGGTGAAGCGAAACCAGCAGTATATGCCAGGAGGAGGAGACCCCTGGGAAAGAAAACAGGGTGTCTAGCTCCGTGACTGTACATAACAAAACTATATCACATGCATCACAGCGGATTGATTTGCAGGCCGCTCCAGGTCAAACCCCAAAGGAGAAACTGGGTAATGGACCCAATAATGAGCCTTTACTGGGGGGACAAGACCAACACAATTCACTGGAACGCACAGAGGGCATTTCACTAACAGTCATATATGAGACAATGATGGCACATAGAGAAGAAAGCCGGGCGGAAAGTAAGAAAACTCAAGACACATGTAGGAAATTGCAGAATTCGAATCAGCGGGTGGCTAAATCCTGTTCAGAAATTGGGGAAAGGATATCCGAAGCCGTGAATCAAATTTCTACTCTTGAGGATGAGATGGTTGCACAGAAGATAGCCACTGACGCGTTGACAACACACACGGATGACCTATCTTGGAAGATTGAGGATATGGAAAATTGCCTTTGGCAGAATAATTTAAGAATTCTTGGCTTACCTGAAGAGATCAAAGGCTCAGACCCCCGGAAATTTGTCATTAAACTTTTTACTGAGGCTTTCCCGGAACTGGTCCAGTGGACATGGGATACTGAGATACAACGAGCCCACAGATTTCCCTTTCAAGTGAAACAGAATCAAACTAATATGAGGCCCAGAGCCATACTGATATGCTTGTCTCATTGTTTGTCCAGGCAGGCGCTGTACGATCTAGCCAGGCCAGATAGACAGAGAAAAGCGGCTGGAGTAGAGTTATTTGTTCGTCCCGATTTCTGTCCCACTACTGTGGAAAAAAGATGGCAACTACTGAAGCTAATCAAGCCGTTTCAGGATAAGGGTGCACAAGTATTTCTTCTAAGTCCAGCTAAGTTGAAAATAATATATAAAGAGAAAACAAGATTTTTTACATCTGAGCTGAAAGCAAAAGAGTATCTACAAGAGATCAAGCCCTAGGGAAAATAAAACACAAAAGTGAGGGAAACTCCGGCAGGAGTAATGTTTGTAATTACTATATATTTTTGTAGATTTATGCTGATCCGCATGCTAGTGAATTATTTTTTTTTCTTCTTTTGCTTATACGTTTTTTATTAGTGTTTGCTATATGTTTGTGTTAGGGGTATTATGCACTCGGGGGACATGGGGGTACAGGGGTTGGTACGAGGCTCACCATCCCTGTAGACCGTTGGGTCTATCAGCCTCTTTGTTGGGGAGGATAGGGGGGCCTCCATTGATAGAGGAGGTAGAAGTGGGGAGGAGGGGTGATGCTCCGGTGTAGGGAGGAGGGTGGCTACAAAGGGGGGTGGGGCTGGGAGGGTAAAAATTATAAAAAAGCCAGCAGTAATTACAGGACTCATGAAGGAAAGATAGATGATGTTAAGAGAGACAGGAAATGATATCTGCTTTTTCAAACCAAGACAAAATGGCATTTTTAACTGTGTGTACATTTAATGTGTGGGGCCTTAATGTGAGGGGGAAACGGCAAAGAGTGGCACGTGAAATAAGGAATATGTCACCCGATGTAGTCTGTATCCAAGAGACACATGTCCCTTGGAACAAACACAGTAAATTGAAGGAGCTAGGTTATGAGTTGCAGGTGTGTACTACCCAAGGGACTACCACTAGAGGTGTCGCTATACTTGCGAAAAAAGGCCTTTTAAAAATCATGAAAATGTTAGCAGATAAACATGGGCGATGGGCCATGATTGAATGCATCACAGCTAATGAGAAATGTACAAGATGAACAAAGAAAGCATATCCAGAGGGTAGGAGACGTCCCCCTGCGCACAGCACGAAGCCCCAGGACAGGGGTTGATGAGGTTTCAACAATCAGTGTTCATAATTTTGAAAGAATAATAAACGGAAACTTTGGTTGGATATCAAAGTCGATATTTTAGTAAATCATATCGATAAACGATCATCCATATGTATTCAAATGTTAATCCATGAGGAGATTGGCCCAATGCATTTCGGTCCCGAACGGACCTTCGTCAGGGGACGTATCTAAAAAGTATAGTACAGCGAAAGAGTCAGGAAGTAAACTGACAGTAAGTTAACTATCTATGATTCAATTAGCTGAAAGTGATAATGTGCTCGGAAGAATAACGCCATCACCTTGGATGACAACAATGAATACTGGCTATGTACTGTTGATGTGACATCCTTGTATACATCCATTCCACACGACTTAGGCATTTCAGCCATTGAACACACCCTCTTACATTCAGACTTGGACCCTCAACTGCAATTGTTTCTTTTGGAACTACTATGCTATACTCTCTATCACAGCTATTTCAAATGGCAAGACCAATGGTACCTGCAGCTCACCGGTACATCAATGGGCAATTGGGTCGCACTGGCAAACGCCAACATCTTTATGGAAAAATTTGAAACTGAAAATATACTGAACAACAACACATGGAAAGAACACACCATAATTTTTCTCAGATATATTGATGATATTTTTTTCATTTGGAAAGGTTCACATTTTGAACTCATGTCAGCACTCAATGCTTTGAACACCATCAATGAAAGAATACACTTCACCTTTGAAATGCAAGTGTACACAGCTACATTTCTTGACGTCAAGATCAGTCGTATTAACAACAAACTAGAAACCACTATATACCGCAAAAAACTGACTGTAACAACCTGTTACACTTCAACAGCTTCCACCAATCTGCACTTAAAAACCATCTATCCTACTCACAACTACTTCGCGTGAAATGGATCGTATCACAGCCAGATATTTGTACCCAAGAAATGGAAAAGATGCTCAATAAATTCTCTCAAAGAGGTTACCCACAACAGATTTTAACACAAGCCAAACAACGTTGTTCTACAATTTCCCGTACTCAACTCTTAACCAAATCGGCCAAACCCACCTGCCAACGAGCAGTCGTGGTATCAACAT
Organism: Triturus cristatus; assembly: GCF_964204655.1. Classification (NCBI taxonomy): domain Eukaryota; kingdom Metazoa; phylum Chordata; class Amphibia; order Caudata; family Salamandridae; genus Triturus; species Triturus cristatus. Next base: position 1,122,934,401 of record NC_140590.1, on the reverse strand, counting down.
TTTCAACCATGAGTAACCACTACAAAAGAACCATCTTACGGCATTGGCCAATATTGGCCATAGTATCCGACTTCAGAGGTTTATTCAAAGACAAACCCATTTTCGCTTTCAGAAGAGGGAAAAATCTCAAGGAAATCCTCACTCAACCCATCGACATACCCTTACCTATGACATACAAAGGAACCAGACCTTGCTATAACTGTAGCAACTGCAACAATGTGATCACTGGTCCCTTCATCAATCACCCCATGAAGGGCTACAAAATTAACCTCAAAGTTAATGCTACATGCAATACCACCAATGTTATTTACCTTCTCAAATGCCCTTGCGGGTTTGTTTACGTTGGCAAAACTGAAAGAAAAGTGAAGACTAGAATTTTAGAACACAAGAGCAACAACCGTACCAACAACGCAAATTCTACAATAGCCACACACTTCACTGAATTCCATCATAATATCAGTCAACTTAAATTCATGGTACTTGAAACCGTGGAACCCAAAGAAGGAAGAGACATTCACAATCTGCTTCTCCAAAGGGAAAATCATTGGATCAAGCTGTTGAATTCCATGAAGCCGAACTGACTCAATGATCGCATGGAATTTTTGTGTTATCTGTGATTTATTCTCACTTAGTTTCATATGTTACTGCATTGTCTGATGCCTTTTTGCTTACAGTCACTTTTCACACTTTGTCCATTTACTTTCACTTCATTTTCATTCATCAACTTATCACCCCATTTTCTACTATTCTACATCTGTTTTATACTTTTCACCGTTTTTCTTTCATCGATTTTACTTATTCGCATTCCTCATTTCTCCAACTGTACTCTTTTCGTCACTTTTTTGTACCTTTAGATATTACAATATGGCACCCATCTTTATTTGTTGACATCAGTCCTTTCTTTATGTTTACCTGTCACGTTACTAAAGCCACACTCGAAGCGCGTTTCCGCGTTCGTTCTAACGTCAACCACGAGACAGTCGGAGCACTATGGAAGCACACCACGTTTCGTAAGTTTCCTTTCATTTATCCGTCTCAGCCGTTATACTCTGTTGTTTCCACTCCCGATTATATAGATCACACGTTTTTTTGTGTTTGAATTCACGTTAATTTTAACACATCACCGCGTTTTTATTTCTTGAGCACCATATCTTTAACATCCAGTAATTTTGACCGGCACGTAATCGTTTGTGCATGATTCTCTTTATGCTTGGATTATCGCCCCTACCCATCTTAACACACGTTATGACTAATGAACTCACCATTATTTTTTCTGGCCACATCTTTGATTTCGGTTTACCTTCCACACTTCAACACTTACGGATTAACCGGACATCTCAGTTTTGACAAGCAGACGCTTTGTTATTTCTCACCTTGCACTTTGGACTTCCATATGAAGTGCCGCACGGTTATTCTTCCAAGCACATTATCACTTTCAGCTAATTGAATCATAGATAGTAAACTTACTGTCAGTTTACTTCCTGACTCTTTCGCTTTACTATACTTTTTAGATACGTCCCCTGACGAAGGTCCATTCGGGACCGAAATTCATTGGGCCAATCTACTCATGGATTAACATTTGAATACATATGGATGATCGTTTATCGATATGATTTACTAAAATTTCGACTTTGATATCCAACCAAAGTTTCCGTTTATTATTCTTTCAAAATTATGAACACTGATTGTTGAAACCTCATCAACCCCTGTCCTGGGGCTTTGTGCTGTGCGCAGGGGGACGTCTCCTACCCTCAGGATACGCTTTCTTTGTTCATTTGCTTTGACACTCTGGATCAGAGAGTGATACCCCAGCAGCACGCCACAACCTCATAAACTGTTTTAACTTCGGTTAGTGCGCTTATCTATATCCCGTCCAAATGTACAATATGGTCTGTATATGGCTCAAATCATGATGAAATGCAAGTCATTGAATATTTGAATACAGAAGTGGCCAACTGGTCAACCCCTCTAATATTTATGGGGGATTTTAATATCCAATTGGGAGAAATGACTCATGGGTTGGGGGGAGATAACTACTTTGGCAAGAAACCTAAGGTATAAAAAACCTTACAGCAGATTCTTGATGAACATGGTCTGGTCGATGTATGGCCCAGGTTTAAACACCCAGAACCAGGGTACATGCACTATTCCTGCCCCCATTAAAAGTTAACTAGATTAGATTATTTTTTTGTAACAAAAACGTATCTAAAAGATGCACACATACAGATCTTTCCTCGAATAACCTCGGACCACAACCCTGTCCTATTGAAACTTGTAATGCATGGCTTAATACGACCCAAAAGTACATTTTCCTTTGACAGGAAGTTACTGCTTAATGAAGAGTTTATTAGTCATGTACGAAAATGGGTAACCCAATTTCTGGCTATAAATCGTAACTCTACTAAGTATGGTATGGTCTGGGATGCAATGAAAGCAGGACTTAGGGGTGAGATATTAAGCTTTGGACTACATGTACCGAAACAACTTAGACAGCACCAAACGGTGCTATATGAGGAACTACGTCATTCCGAGTGCAGTTTGGTAGAATCAGTACAGGGAAAGCTAGATATTGCACAGGCACAAACAGAGGTGGCATCGTGCAAAGCTAGGATAAATGAGGAATGAGCCAAAGATATTGCAAAGAAATATCATCTTTTTAAGAGAGAGTGTTACGAATTTGGAGAGGCAACTGGTAGATGTCTTGCGAAAAAGATCAGATGTAAAGAGGTGAAAAACTCTATTGCGGCAATTGAGGATTTATCAGGGATCATAGTAGAAACATCGGAGGGGATTCTAGAGGTATTCAGGGTTTTCTATGAGGGACTGTACTCAGAAGACTGTGACACTCAAAGAGGAGGGGAAGATTTATATAGAGATCCTCATAGGAAAAAAGAGAATGTTAGAGGAGCCTATTTCAATGCAAGAGCTTATAGACGCTGTAGGCTCACTAGCTACAGGGAAAGCTGCTGGCCCCGATAGGCTTCTATTAGAACTATATAAACTTCTATTGCCAGAAATACAATCAGACATGCTAGCTGTTTTTCGGGAGGCACAAGAGGGCACTGCCCCTGCATCCTGGGATGAAGCTAGTATCATCATTTTTCTTAAAAGAGATACATCTCCCACACTTCCAGGGTCATTCAGACTGATATTGCTTATAAATTGCGATGGAAAAATCTATGCAAAGGTATTAGCATCACGACTCTCTTGTGTGATTACACCCTTAGTCTCGGTCCATCAACACAGATTCATACCAGGTAGAGGCACGGTCAACCATATAAGTAGAGTTATGACAATGCTGGATATCGCCAACACACGTAAAATTGCCATGTGGGGTGATACTATTGGACGCAGAAAAAGCATTTGACCATGTCTCCTGGGAATTTTTATGGGCAACAATGAGGTGGTATGGGTTTGGAGCATGCTTTATTCAGGCAATTAAAACAATGTACAGATCATTAAACGTGCGAGTTTGTGCGTTAGGGTTAGAATCGAACCCTGTATCCATATCAAGAGGCACCCGGCAGGGTTGCCCCTGCTCTCCCCTGCTATTCACGCTATACATGAACCCATTCTTAAACCTATTGGAACAAAGGCTAAACATACCACTACGAGGCCCATCGGCAAGAACGGGTTAAAATATTTGCATACGCAGATAATATAGCAATAGTCTCACCGGATCCTGCCACTACATTGGTAGAGACTGAACAACTTGCATCAATTTATGGGAGGAGCTCTGGGTACAAACTAAACCTAGCGAAGACACAGCTTATATGTACTGATCAAGCACATTTTAATGACCCAAGAGTCATGGAGGAGGCAACATATTTGGGAGTGCGCTTGAATGAATGCCTTGACTCGATGGTCATGTCTAATTGGGAGCCTCTGCTATGCATGATAAAAAAGGAATTGGATAGGATGGAAGGTCTTCACTTATCAATGCTGGGAAGATGTAATGTTCTAAAAATGAACATATTACCAAAGGTTCTTTATTTTTTTAGGGCAGTCCCACTTGAAATTACAAGAAAGCAGATTCAGAGACTGCAGTCTATCTGCAGTAGTTTTCTGTGGGCACAGGGAAAACCTCGTTGAGCGTGGAAATTTATGACCCTTCCAGGTGAATGAGGAGGCTGGGCAGTTCCTAACTTCCAGTTTTATTATTGGGCTTGCCTATTGCAGTATGTGGGAATTTTATTACTTGGGGCAAATAAGGAAAACATAGAGGACACTCATCATATTTTTCAGCTGTTACTGGGCTCTACGGCAGAGAGAACTTTCTTTAATATCCTCGAGCCCAGTTACTATAAAAAAACTTGATTTAATGTGCTTCAGGCCGCCCATAAGGCCTGGCTTCAGATTAGGCGACATCTGAAGAACGGCAGGATTAATTATTACACCCCTATGGTTGCCACAGCTTTATTGCCAGCTATTTTCTTGGACGGCATCATGAACAGATGGAGAAGCAAAGGAATTTTGATTTTAGGAAACCTAGTAGAGAGTAGTGGTACTAGGACATGTACTTCACTAATGGCTAATTATGATCTTCCCAAAGCAGATTTTTTCAAATATTTACAGATTCGGGACTATCTGAGTTAAAGAGGGGATGCCTCACGCCTAGCACAGAAAAATAATCTGCTAGAAGTTGTGAAGGGCCGGGGGGAAACTGGTAATATATTTCAAGCACTTATGGAAATACAAAAGGATAATGTGGAGGCACAAAATGTTAAATGGAATGCCAGGCTGTCTGTAGAGGGCAATATTTTACAAGAATCTATTACATTAGCTGACAAACTTCTTATATCTTCCAACCTAAAAACACAGCAGTATAAAACTATGTTTAATTTGTATTATACACCAGCGAAGATTGCACGTCGGGGGGATAAATGAGGATAAATGTACCCGGTGCGGGAAGGATCAGGCAGATATAGTTCATATGTTTGCCACATGCCCAGATCTAAAATCATTGATGCAGGATGCAGATTTTTCTGATGGAAGCGACAGGGGTGCAGATAGAGATAACCCCAACAGTTATGTTGCTGGGGGTGGTAGAGGATGATATGTCTGCACAGGGAATGTATACAATCAGATATCTAATATATATTGCTGCCGCTGTGGCAAAATTGTGTATAGTCTCACTGTGGCACCAGAAGGAACCCCTACGTTTGAAATGTGGAGAGGAAGGCTATTTTCTATATGCAAACTAGAAACTAACCTATATGCTATCAAAGGGTTACAGAAGCAAAGACTGGGCATTAAAATCTGGGGGGCCTTAACTGAATTTATGACACCTGCAATATAAGATCATATGTAGATTCCGCTTTTCGGAAGGATCCTAATCTGCCTGGTTGTTAAATTCTCATGTTCCCCCTGTAAATGTAATTGTAGGCTACTGGCAAACCACTATTTATTTTCTCTATCCTTGATTATTGGTACCTAGAATTTAATTAATGTGCAAGGGGCTTCTACTTCAAGGTTGGATCCTACATATGTATATATGTTTATTATTTCAGATTGTACAAATGTTATGTTTCTCGCATGTCCTCCCACTTGACGATCTCTCTCTTGAGTTTTTCTGTCTTATGTTTGCTATATTTTTGATGCCTTCTGTAATTGTCTACTGGCTTAATAAAAAAATAAAAAAATGATATATACGCCCATTGTTTGTACAGGGAAATTTATCCCACTGTTTCATTAATGCTCGAGTTTTGTCTCAGAGAGATACATTGTTCGGGCATCTAAATCACAAACATTTGTAGTCAGCTTATCTCCGAGAAATCTAATAGGGCGTGTAACCAGAAAGATCACCTGCATATGTAAATGGAAGTATCTCAGGGGTGCTTTTGATTGATTTATTTTGTAGCCGTCGGTCACAGTAAATTCAGAGATCTTATTGAAAGCTCTTTAAACACTGTCATTGTTCACCGCTAAGTATAAAACAATATTTTCAGCATCAAGTTTATGTTTTGTGGCACCACGGAGAGGTTGCTTAATGGTTTTATCTTGATGATCAGCACAGGACAATGGCTCAATAAATAGCACAAATAATATAGGGGCCATAGGCCACCCTTGGTGCATGCCGCGTCTAATGCTTTCGTCACCAGCTAGCAAATTGTTATTAGTTAAAGACCAGTTTGTATGACACACCCCAGCGTTCAGCACAGCATCAGAGGGTTGAGCGGCTTACCCCTGTTTGGCTTGTTCTATGCATGCTGGTTCGTTCTGGAGTGGGTAGTTTGAATGTTATGTATGAGAGTGACATGTATGTAGTATGCTCAGAGGCGTACATGGTGTGGGGATATCTTTCGAATTAATGTCAAGAATTGTATGTTTTTGATAAAAATGTCTTCGTCTCATTTTGTATTAACTTTGGTTTTCTAATGCCAAAGCATATGTAAAAACTTGGTATACATTTTTGCACAGTGAAAATAGTTTTGTACATACAAAAAGGAGAAATAATCATTTTTGTATGGTTTGTTTTTTCAAAAAAAAGAGATGAATTTTACTCATATGTGAGAATAATGTAAAAAGAAATTAAAAAATGAATAAAATAGAAAAACAAATATACATATAAAGTTGTTGTACTTTTCCATGCGAACCCACAAAAACTAAAAGAAATTTAGGTCTAGAGGGATACTGTATATTATAATTTGTTGTTCCTTGTTCCCCCTGTTCCCTGACCTTAAATTAATCCACTAGGGGGTCACCTTATCTCATTTGCATAAAGATTACTGGAAATTAAAATTCATGAAGGATTGCAAAGAGCACTTCCCATTAGACAAAATTGAATGCTTTTTCCGCATCAAGCATTCTAGCAGTAGCCTTGATACTCTGGTTGAAAAAGAAGTCTATATCTTGTACCAAAAAAATTTGTGTTTGAGATTATACTTGTACGATATAACTGCAGTGACCTCATTAGCCATGATTTTAGTAAACAACTTGTAATTGCCATTGAGGAGACTAATGGGGAGGTATGAGTTCGGGTCAAACTCCGATTTATCTTTTTTGAAGAAACAGACAACTATTGAATCGGTAAAGGAGCAAGGCAGCCCTGAAGAATATTATTAAATAGATAAACCAAAAAAAGGTGCATTTGCTGAGAAATCAACCTTGTATATTTCAGGATGCTATCCATCCTTGCCAAATCCTATTTAGCATTTGAAAGGGACTTGATAATTTTTTGCATTTCCGCCAAAGTTATTGGTGGTATAATGTAATCAGAATGGGCAGAAGTTCAGATCGGAACTTGAATACCCCCTAGCCATTTCTCCATTGCCATGTGGGAACTGCATTGAGAACCAGTGTAAATTTCAGCATAACGTTGGTAAAACATCTGAGCCACATCAAACGGGTGTATTCGAGTTGTTTTACTCAGAGGATCGTATGTTGCTTTAATACTGTTGATATAAGCTGTACAGATTGCAGTCCAATCAAGAGACTTGCCTTCAAATTTCCTTTCCTCATATCTTTGCTGGAGGTATGATGAATGGTTCCCAATTTCTTTTGTGATAAAAAGATTTGCAGGATTTCTCTTTAGCTTCTGCCTTAGCTGTGCGCGTATTGCTACTGGGGGGCAAGGTAGATGCTATTGTCGTTTTGTCCACTCTCCTACTTTAATTTAATTAATATGTTTTACTTTCTCCTCCTGTCTACGAGCAACTGTAGAGCAAACACTTGGACTCTTAAATGTAAGTTTAAAGCTTCCCATATGGCAAAATCTGCCACAGCGTCTATAGTGAGATTTAAGAATCCTCCAAATTGTTCTTCATCTGTTCCACCCAAACATCCAAACATCCTCTGCTAATAGTTCTTTATTCTGAGCTGGTCTGAACTTGACTATTCAAGGAGAGCATCAAATATGCCCCTCAAGCAGACTGATTTACGCTGGCAAGCGCTCCCACCAAGCCCCAATATACTAAACCCTGACTGAGAGGTGGTCACACATCCATGTGACAGGATACCTATTGTTTTGCTTTTTCCTGCTCAAGCTTGGCTCAGCAGTAGGTTTGCAGAATCATGTCTATGGTCGGCGGCAGCCATGTTGGGCTGTCCAGGTCTAGACTGGTACCAGGAGCACTGAGGACCTAACGAAGGGCCTTTACAGTGCTTGGAATCATACCTCTTACACGTATGATTCCAACATGTTTGATACCAAAAATGACAGGGTTTGTTACAGTCACTCTATCTTGTTCCATGTAGAGAGGATGATACAGAAGCAATTGTTAAGCTGATCAGTGAATGATCTGAGAAAGCATTGTTCAATAGCTCTGCCTCTTCACATGCTAGTGCATAAGATCCTAAAAAATATATATCTGAGACGCAGTGCCATAACGCTTAGAGTGACGTGTATTGTTTCAGTATTCCATTCTGCACGTGCCAAGTGACTATAAGAGGAAAATTTGTGATGAAAACCTGTTGGGCACATATGGATTTAAGTTTGTTGTGAGGCTTATTTAAGAGTGATGTATCTAATGATAAATCCTGGATCAGATTGAAATGATATCCTATTACAATGTGACCCTCTGTCAGAGCCACATCGATAGAATTTGAATTTAAAAGCATTTGTTAAGCGCACGTATACCATGCGGTTTCATGGCGCTTTAAGTGATGCAGTAGCGGTCGGCAGAAGGGCTAGACAGTATAAGCTTGCTCAAATAACAGGGTTTTAAGGTCTTTCCGAAACTGTGTGTATGACGGAGAAGATCGGAGAGCAGGAGGGAGAGAATTCCAGAAAAGTGGGGCGAGAACAGCAAATTTCGCTCCGCCAGATTTCTTTTTCTTGAAACGAGGAATGATGAGGAAAGCCCTATGGGCAGAGCGGAGTTCACGACCTGGGAGATACGGTTTTATGGCGGCGCAAATGAACTCGGGGGCTGTACCTGATCTAGCCTGAAAGGTAAGGCAACCCAGTTTAAAAAGAGCACGCTCCCTCACCGGGAGCCAATGCAAAGCTTTAAGCAGGGGAGTGGCACGATGGTATTTGGGTAAGCCATAGATCAAACGAGCCGCTTGATTCTGAATGAGCTGCAAACGATGGAACGCATATGCTGGAGCTCCATTGTAAATGATGTTACCATAGTCAACTCTCGACAGTACCATGGCCAGCACAATGATTTTTAAAGCAGGAAGGGAAAAAAAGCGGGATACTTTCCTAATTAGTCTTAAAGAAAAGAAACAAGCAGAGACCACTGAACCCACATGTGAGTGAATAGAGAGTTGTGTGTTAAGAAAAATCCCAAGAGTTTTGACCTTAGAGACAGGAAGAGGGGGAGCACCAAGTGACAAGGGCCAGTGGGCAGAGGTCCATGGACTGCAACCACCTCCGGTCAGGACTAACTCAGTCTTGTCCGGATTGAGTTTGAGGTGGTTGCAGTTCATCCAGTCCTGAATGAATGTCATTACGGTCTGAACATTGGAAGCAGATGAGGGGGAGTTGGAGAGATTAAAGATTAGCTGGAGATCATCAGCGTAGTTAAACACCGTGACCTCCATCTGCTGTAACGAAAAAATGAGGGGATAAATGTACAAATTAAATAAAAGTGGGGAAAGTGATGAGCCTTGAGGGACTCCGCACTCCACTTTGCGAAAGTCAGCGGTGAAATTGGCCAAATGGACGGCTTGGGCCCTCCCTGTGAGGAAGGACTCAATCCACGAGAAGGCAGAACCTTCTATGCCCGCCGCCCTGACACGGCTGAGAAGAATGGAATGATCCACCGTGTCAAAGGCGGCGGACAGATCTAATAAAATCAAGGCTTGCGGAAGGTTGGTGTCAATGCCTTCACGTAGCACGTCCATTACCGAGATCACCACTTTCTCGGTGGAGTGCAATGGGCGAAAGCCGGCTTGACGGGGGGAAAGACAGTGATTGATTTCAACATGAGTGCTTAAGGTGGTTGTGACGTGAGTTTCCAAAATTTTTGCTAGGTAAGGCAGTAGGGAAATGGGACGGTAGTTGGAGGGGGAGGAAGGATCAGCGTCAGGTTTTTTAATAATAGGTATGACAACCGCTGATTTGTGTATATCAGGAACGTTTCCCTTCTTTAGCGAGTCATTGAGGAGGGTCAAAGGGGGAGTGGGGGAAGATAAATAGATTTCCCTGAGGATATGGGCGGGGGCAAAATCTAAGGGAGAACCGGATTTGACTCGGTGAAGTAATGAGAAGAAGGTGTCCTCAGTTAAAGGTGGAATAAGGTTAAGTTTGGGGACAGTGGGGGGAGGGGAAGAATTGACAAATGCAAGGGAGGGTGGTGGAATGTTAAGTTTGATTTTGAGTATTTTATCAATAAAAAACTCATTGAGCGAGTTACAGAAGGACTGAGAGGGGGGAATGGTAGTCGTGGTTCGACTGGATAATGCTAATTCATGGACCGCGGTAAAGATTTCCTTTGAGCGAGACTCCGCTGCCATAATCCTGCTGGTATAGAATGCAGTTTTAGCCGCTAGAATGCCCGCTTTATAAGTTTTTAAAACAGACAGATATATAGTCTTTAGCTCTGGGCTGTAATCTTTCCTCCAGGCTCGCTCGGCTCTTCTAGCTGCTAGTTTCTGTTCTTTTAGCTCTAAGGTGAACCATCGATTGGCTGCATGGGCCCGCTTGACAGTGAGTCGCCTCATGGGGGCGAATTCGTCGCCTGCCAAAGTCAGCCAATTATCAATGGCGGCCAGTTGCGACGTAGCAGTGAGATCTGTAAGGTCGGGAGCGGTTTTGGCCAAAGTTGAACAGAAGGAGGGCATGTCCGTTTTACCCCATTTCCTGACCCAAATGTTTTTAGGAAGAGGAGGTTTGACCAGTGCGGTCAGTGCAAGGGAAAAGGAAATAATAGAATGGTCGGACCAGGAGCACGGGGAAATTATGGGGGGTGTGGATGGAATATTTAGCGCCCAGATTTGATCCAACATATGACCGTGGGTATGTGTGGGGCCATGAGTGAGCAGAGAGAAGTTCAAGGAAATCATGAAGTCTGTAAAATCTTTGGATTGAGGGCTCTCAGCAGGTTCATTGGGCCAAAAGTTTAGGTCCCCTAGCACTAGTACCGATGAATTGTTAACCACCAAGGTGGCTAAGAGAGCCTGAATGCTAGGGAGAAAGGATGGGGTTAGCTGGGGAGGACGATAAATTAAGACAAAGGTGAATGGTACCTGATGGAAAGTTGAACGAGCTACAAGGTAATCTACCTCAGGAATGGGTAAGGAGGGGAGAATCTGGAAGCAGAAGTCTGTCCGGGCTATTAAGGCTACTCCGCCACCCCGCTTGCCCTCAGGCCGATCTGCTCGAATGGCAGAGTATGATGGAGGCAATGCGGCTAATACATTGGGTAGGGAGTCTTCCTTAAACCAGGTCTCCGTTAAGAATATGAGGTTTGGATTATGGGTGTCAATGTAGTCAAATAGCTCGTATTGATGACTAACCGCAGACCTGGTGTTTAAGAGTATTGCTGAAGTATTACAAATTGGCGCTGGGGGGGCTGGGGGGGGCAAGATGGTGCAGGATGGTGTATTGGATAAAGGAAATAAAGGTGGGCTGATACTAGGAGGACAATAAGGTGGGGAAGAACATAAATCAAGCTGTCTCAGGTGGGTACTGATCGAAGGGTCAACCGTTCCAGGGACCCAATATGAGAGTAGTAGTGCAGGTGAGTACGTAAGTAAACGGGCAGCCTTTCGTGCCCCTAGCCCCGGTCGGCCGCGGACGGGCGCAGACGGGCTTAACTCTGGCGCAACTCCGGCGCGCCTACGTCGCGCCCGCTGCGCTCGTCCGCTGCGCTGACACATGCTGCACGATTAAGTAGGGGCGGAGCGGTGGAGGAGGGGCAGGGCTAGGAAGGAAGGCAGCCCGATCTAAGATGGCGCCCGTTGCTGCTTAGAAGCCCGCAAGTGCACCAACCCGCCCTGGCAACCCACCTCTGAAACCGCAAAAGGTAAAAGACCTGCACAAACTTTGAAGATGAGTTAAAAGCAGTAAAATACAATACAAATGTACATCGCCTGCGCTAGTAATCAGCGGGGGCGGAGAGCAGGATGATCGCGACCAGCAATCCAAGCGTCAACCTGCAAGCCCACTGCCACCGGGCTACTGGCAAACACAGTAGAAGGACAGGTCAAGGCTCTTAAATAGGGGCGGAGCGGTGGAGGAGGGGCAGGGCTAGGAAGGAAGGCAGCCCGATCTAAGATGGCGCCCGTTGCTGCTTAGAAGCCCGCAAGTGCACCAACCCGCCCTGGCAACCCACCTCTGAAACCGCAAAAGGTAAGAGACCTGCACAAACTTTGAAGATGAGTTAAAAGCAGTAAAATACAATACAAATGTACATCGCCTGCGCTAGTAATCAGCGGGGGCGGAGAGCAGGATGATCGCGACCAGCAATCCAAGCATCAACCAGCAAGCCCACTGCCACCGGGCTACTGGCAAACACAGTAGAAGGACAGGTCAAGGCTCTTAAATAGGGGCGGAGCGGTGGAGGAGGGGCAGGGCTAGGAAGGAAGGCAGCCCGATCTAAGATGGCGCCCGTTGCTGCTTAGAAGCCCGCAAGTGCACCAACCCGCCCTGGCAACCCACCTCTGAAACCGCAAAAGGTAAGAGACCTGCACAAACTTTGAAGATGAGTTAAAAGCAGTAAAATACAATACAAATGTACATCGCCTGCGCTAGTAATCAGCGGGGGCGGAGAGCAGGATGATCGCGACCAGCAATCCAAGCATCAACCAGCAAGCCCACTGCCACCGGGCTACTGGCAAACACAGTAGAAGGACAGGTCAAGGCTCTTAAATAGGGGCGGAGCGGTGGAGGAGGGGCAGGGCTAGGAAGGAAGGCAGCCCGATCTAAGATGGCGCCCGTTGCTGCTTAGAAGCCCGCAAGTGCACCAACCCGCCCTGGCAACCCACCTCTGAAACCGCAAAAGGTAAGAGACCTGCACAAACTTTGAAGATGAGTTAAAAGCAGTAAAATACAATACAAATGTACATCGCCTGCGCTAGTAATCAGCGGGGGCGGAGAGCAGGATGATCGCGACCAGCAATCCAAGCATCAACCAGCAAGCCCACTGCCACCGGGCTACTGGCAAACACAGTAGAAGGACAGGTCAAGGCTCTTAAATAGGGGCGGAGCGGTGGAGGAGGGGCAGGGCTAGGAAGGAAGGCAGCCCGATCTAAGATGGCGCCCGTTGCTGCTTAGAAGCCCGCAAGTGCACCAACCCGCCCTGGCAACCCACCTCTGAAACCGCAAAAGGTAAGAGACCTGCACAAACTTTGAAGATGAGTTAAAAGCAGTAAAATACAATACAAATGTACATCGCCTGCGCTAGTAATCAGCGGGGGCGGAGAGCAGGATGATCGCGACCAGCAATCCAAGCGTCAACCAGCAAGCCCACTGCCACCGGGCTACTGGCAAAAACCTTGCCAGTAGCCAGAACATGCACAGAACAGAGATGCCTTTTCCCGATACCACCCCTGGGAACCACCAACGCACTACTGTAGAATAAATGCGTTAAATGTCTCCGCGGGGGTGGGTAGGGGGATTGGAGAAAATAACAAAGGAGAGAAGAGACTGCAATAGTTATCTGTTTTCGCTCCAATCTTCATTTGGCTGTTCTTGCTTCTGTTTGGGGCATTCAGGAGGCTAAATAACGATAACACTCATTATTTCTTATTCTCACTAAACTCTCTCTGATCTCCTTCTAACTCTCCATACTCTATGTATAATGTACCAGTATAACCTTCAGCTTGTGCCTCTTTTCTATATCATTGGTCAGTGGATATGTCTTATTTTGCATTTTCCTTTTCTGTCATAAAACATCAACATCACTTATAATTAAGGCATATTCAATATTTCTTCGCACACTATTATTATCTAAGTATATGTTAATATACCCATCTATGTCTTTCTCTTTCCTTAGTATCATTAATATATATTTCCTTTCCTCTTTAGTGTACAGATCTTGGTGGAACAATCTCAGGTGAGTATCAATTCAATTACTTATTTAAAATCGATTTAAATGTTAGTTCACTCAGACTATATCTTTAAAATGTCATGATTAAGCTCATTGTGATGGCTTGACAACTGCTCATCTGATAGTCTCTCCGTCTGGTTTTTCCTCTTGAATCTCTTCTGTCTACGTATGTAACCGCGTAGCAGTCTTATTGATGTCTTGTTCAGTGTGGACTGCGCATGAGCTCAAAAATAGACGCTACCTCAGAGGAGAAAAAAAAGCCACACGGAAAACGCGCACTGAACACAGAACTGGATGCCACAATAGGCGGTCTCCGAACACAAAAATGCAGGATTGAGGGCAAATACATTGGGGAAATAATCATGACTAAGCTAACTCGGGACACAGAGCGAATGCAACCCAACGTGTCTCGAATTCAGGACATAGAACATGATTCGGACGATGAGCCTGCAGCACAGGAGTTGCCAGGAGAAGAGGACAAAGTTTCCTAAAAGTGCTAAATGGAGCCTGATTAATACCAATAACTATATACAATGTATCACATGACAAACAGCCACAATATACATGTCACTAAATGGATTGACATTGTTCTACCCAGTCATGACCCGTCAGAAATTCCATTTGCGATAACACAAAGTTCCAATGCAAGAAAGTGACTAAACAAGTTGGTCTTTCTTCATTCTTCTTGTAAAGAGGAATTAGAAAGCAATAGGAAATGCTGCTGAAATAACACTGAATAGTGGCAAATCACCATCTAAATAAGTCTCAGTAGAAATAACTGAGCTTTGAAAGAACAGCATAAAACTTTGGAATAAATGTATGCAAAATTGTAGCTCATCAAAAATTCAGCAATTGACATGATTTAATAGGACCATACTAAAATTAAAATGTAGTCCATCTTTTGGATTACAGGTGATTTATCTCAGTCCAGTAGTATTCACCAACATTTGTAATAATTGCACAAATGTCTCAAAAGCCATTGGCAGAGTCTCAGTTTCACCATCAGTTTTCGCTCTCCATCACTGTGAGGCTGCAGCAAACTTGCACAGAATACAAGACATGTCCCTAACAAAACAGCTGCACAGGGAACAGGTACTGTATCACTGACATGATTTTTGATAAGAGCTTAAGCTTAATTAGTGAAAAATTGTTCTTATGCCAAACCAACATTGTCAGATAAAATTATTGTTTATATTACTCCTAAATTATGGTAGCAGCACCATCACTTGTGCACGACCTCCCAATGTTCCAGTTATGTATTGGATGTTATATATACATAACTATATATATATATATATATATATATATATATATATATATATATATATATATATATTATCTACTGGCGGTTGCCAGTAGATAGTTATAGTTACAACCTAGTTTCCATAGGAAATCTCAAAATTCTATTTTGAATAACATTGGCGCCGGTTGACGATTCCTCACGAAATTTTCAAAACTAATGGGGCGCTCCGTTCAGCTCCTACCCTGAAAGTCTCGGAGTGATTCGTCAAGCGGGGGCCGAGAAAAAAGGGGGTCCCAAAAAGCGTTTTCCCCATGCATTTTTCCATAGGACCTTTAGACACAGCTACAGCCCGAACGGCTGAACAGAATTACTTGAAATTTGGCAGAGAGGTAGCCATAAGGTCAGGGAAGTGCCTTTTGCAGGTCTGGTGTAAATCTGTTCAGTATTTCCTGAGAAAATATCATTTATATGCATATCAATATCTATACGCGCGCACCGTGCGCGCACTGCGCGGGCACCCTGCCGTGCGCGAGCGCAATTCTGATTGGTTGTCAGATGTCGGTAAACATTCGAATCGGTCTAAACCAGGAAGTGTCGGCCGCCATTTTGTCTCTCGCAGTCTGAGGGGGTGAAAATCAAAGGTGGAGAACGTGAAAAGGGGGCAGAGTGGACAGTTCCTGACCCCCTAGCCTTGGTCAGGGGGTCACAGAAAGACCCCAAGGGAAAAAAAACAAATGTGTTTTTTTTTTAAATCGCGGGGTGCGCGCACCCTGTGCGCACTGCGAACCGTGGGCGCTCGGTGCGCAAAGCGCACCGAGTGCCCACAGAGCGCGCACGGTGTAAAACCTGAAAAAAAAAAATCAAATAAAAACATAACTTAGCATTTAAAAAACCGTACAAATTCACTGAAAAAACCATAGGTTTCACACACGTTATAGTTACGAATTAGCATTTAAAAAACCTTGCAAATTCACTTAAAAAACCATAGGTTTCACACATGTTATAGTTAGCTGGACATTTCACTCGTACAAAACCAATGAAATTCCCCCATTATAGTTACTGCAGGCAACTATAACTCACGCGACCGCAATCCTCTGCTGATGACGTCAGATATTACATCACTGATGACATATGTGTCTTTCTGAAAAATGAATATTTGTAATATATGTATAGCTAAAGATTAATGGAAGAAGACATGGGTAAATAAATGTCTAAATACAGTGATGTAATATCTGACGTCATCAGCAGAGGATTGCCGTCGCGTGAGTTATAGTTGCCTGCAGTAACTATAACGGGGGAATTTCATTGGTTTTTTACGAGTGAAATGTCCAGCTAACTATAACATGTGTGAAACCTATGGTTTTTTTAAGTGAATTTGCAAGGTTTTTTAAATGCTAATTTGTAACTATAACGTGTGTGAAACCTATGGGTATTTCAGTGAATATATATATACACACATACATACATACATACATACATATATATATTATATTTATTTATATATGTATATATATATTTATATATATGTATTGCTCCAACTCGCCTTCACTTCTCTTCCTCAAGAACAAACAAGCGTGGACGCACGAATCCTGTGCATATTCTTTATTCAGCCAATTACGCGTTTCGGGCGATCCCGCCCTTGATCACAATTCATTGGCAATTTTCCACGCTTTTTAAAGTGCAAGTGCAGATAGCATTGTCATGGACATAGGAGAAACACTTCCATAATAGCTGTATCCAACGGCCATTAATACAATACATGAATGTGCAAACATGACCACTAAAAAACCTCAGCCCTGCCAAATCTAAAAAGGCAAAAATATACATCTAAATATACAATGAATAATAACAGCATAAATGCATAAATCATTTCAGTTCCTCACTATGTCCAACCAGTGAAACCTAATAAAGTGCTTAACAAAATCAGTGCAATACAATTCCTAGTGAATCCCATAAAAGACTTAAAAACACTTAACAGGTCCGGATTCCAGTAAGGCGACCTCCTTAAATCTCAACTCCTTGACGGGCTCACATTCTCTACCACATGATCCTACAATTATCAGTTCAAAGCAGCGCATGTGGTAGACACCACGTCTACTATGAGCGGATAAGGTTTGTGCAAATTGCATCAATCTCTAAAGTGCAAAAAGTTTCCAGGACAATAGTAAATATAATCAAAATTATAGGTAGATCCATCAGAAAATCACAAAATATATATGGAAGCATAACAATACACTTTCCACTAATGATTCCTAAAATCAATCCTTAAATATCATATATATATAAATACTATCCTAAAATTTGCAAGATAAAAATTCATGAAAGGTGTAACCAATCAATATTCGTCATATCATGAGGTAAAAAAAAAAAAAAAAAATATATATATATATATATATATATGTTATATTTTGGAAACTGTCTCCAGCTCTAAACTTTTCTCTGTGTCTGCATCTATTATTTATCTAATATCGTAGTGCACTGGGGTCACAGAAAGCAGAAACACATGCACATTTAGCCCTAGGCGCACTATCTGTCTTAAAGCATCAGGTCAAATTATATGAAATAAAGTAAAACAAAACGTAACACTCAGAGTGTGTTAAGTTGTCAAACTGAATTCCAGACTAGTACAAAACGTGACATATAGCACCATCTTGGAGTTTGGCTGGTGTAAAAGCCTCTTAAAACGAATCAAGAGGAAGAACCTCAATACGAGAGGCAAAATCAGAGGCAAAGCTACACTGACTCTTCATCCAATGCACATCTGTCAGTTTAAGCATGCTGAGAATCTTCACTATAACACCAAAGCCCAGCATGGGCAGTTGGATACAGAGAGAAAGAATCAGAGAAATAGAAGCAAAATGCATTTTAACACTCACCCCCAGTTCAATGACAATTCTTTACATTTATAGGTATGAAATAAGAACCCAGGGACTCACAGGGCTACTTTGCAGAAGTAGATATGGGGTAGTGGCTAAATGGCTATACTTATGATTTTATATAGTTGAATAAGGGACTAGGTGTGCAAGCATAAAATACGCTTTTTTGTAGGAATGGACTATTTGTTTTGGAGTGATATATGCCTCAATGAAGGCTTGTTATATGGTTGTACTGTGCAGCATGCCTTACAGTATTACGATCCTTTACTAGGTTTCTGTGCTACAAGACATAGAATTTTATGTGGATGACATTTCTGTATCACACAAACTACACAAAGAAAATGACCAAGATTTCTGAGGTAAAGTGTTAAGGGCCAGTTGTGGTCAACTGTTCACAGTAGACTGGGACCTATGTCCGATTTCATTGGAGTGAGTATGAGATACAGAAGCCAGTTTAGACCTAGTCGTAAGTTATCGTTAATTGTTATTGTTAATTGTGACTTGCAAAGCTCTTAATACCAGCAGTTCTCTAAGCGCTGTGAGAAGAGTAGCTACAGTCCCCCGGGTGAGTGTAACCCCAGACTAAACTGTGTTATGCCCGAGAGTCGGTGAAGAGGAGAGTCTTCAATTTCTTCCTAAATGGCAGGAGGGCTTTCACGCCAAAAAATCCCTCCTGCCATTTAGGAAGTCTAGAAGTCCAAAAAGTCCTGCTTCAGAAAGGGACATTTCTTCTAAGTTCTAATGCAGAAGAATACTTTTTCACTTGTTCAGGAGAAAAATCCTCCCTGAGCATTCTGCTGCTAATGTGTAGCTGCTATTGTGGAACTGAAGACTAGATACTAGAAACAAGCTGGTTCTGCTGGAGCTTAGGAGATTTCTCACTGAAGATTGTCAAAGTCCCAACACAGAATGTCATGTTTTTGAGGTGCGGGGAGCCTTGAGCATTACCAAGTTAAATTTGAATCTGACATTGTAGAACTGTGGATAGTTTACATTTTACTGGCAGGTTCCGCTGAAGCTCCTGATGAAACATTTTCAGTAGTTCCCAAACATTCTTCTGGTTTCCAAACAACCACAGAAGCACACTTTTAAGGCCCCCAGGGCCTAACAGGAGGCACTTAGACACTTAAAGGATGTCTGGCAGAGGAAAACAACATGGTCCTCTCCAGTACATGTCCAATAGCCATTAGCCAGCGGGGAATTTAAAGGAAAAGGCCTCTTACTGCTTGTTGTGTCCTTGAAGCAAGACAGAAGAACAGTCAACTGACCATTGGAGTCTACTTCTTTGTCCTAAGTATAAGAAAGAGAAGGTTGAGTCTTTGAGGATCCTCCCAAGGTTACTGACAGCAGGTCTGTTCTGTTTCTGAGGTTCTTCTGGTCCAGTAAGTGTTCTGAGGAGGTACCTTGGGGTGCAACATTTATGTCTGTCACTAGCTGTTGGTTGGGGTGACTACTGGCTCTTTCCTAATCAATAGGGTAAATGTTTCTGGGGACAGCACTACCTACATTTAAGCAGTTTCTATTTGGCCTGCTACAACAATCCCACAGTGTACCTTATTCTCAAAATCCAAAATGGGGGAACCCTTCTCGTCTTGTGCAGAGCTGGTGTTTCTCTCCCAGAGGTGTGGGCAGGGTAATGAGCAGTCCCCACTTCTGTGGTCAGTCAAAACTGATTCCAAGGGTAGCATTCCAACCACTGGGTTTGCTACCAGTCTGACTATGGGTACAAAGGGCCGCTTCCTTGAGGTCCCCCCTTATATTTTCTCATGAAACAACAGGTCACCTTTCAAGTTGATTAAGTTCCTGAATCCACCCTAAATGGTCTTCCTGGAAGGAAAAGAAAAACACTTCCCCACAAAGTGGCCATCGTCAATGCTTTGGGAGACGTTTTCAAACTTATTTCATTTAGGACAAATACAGAGTGGGCTTTTTTTGCAAAGATATGGGCATTAGCCTCAAGAAGCTTCAGGCAGGTTAAAGGTAAATTTCTAAAAGTTAAATTACCCATATATTTAATAAAAAACGTACTTTACTATTTTATTGTATTTTTATTAAATATTAAATAAGTCTAAAGGTTAAAACCTCTAGATTAAGATTCTATAGTGTGATGTTTCCAATGTGCTGGTTATAGCCTGACCAGTGACAATGTTTTGGGCACAGTCACGGGAGGAACATGCCACTTCCAGTGTCAATCATGTTCCACTTTTATGTGTGATTTAGTTAATATTTGAAATCATGTTTTTATGCCTTTCAAAAGGGTGATTTTGAAACGCATGCGCAGCAGGGCTCCAGGTGCTGCTGCCAAGCTACTCAGGGTAGGCCTAAAGTCATGTTTTCACTGCCACTATAGTGGATGGCACATTAGGTGCTGAAGTCCACAGTTGGCATTACCTTTCTATGCCATGAGTGCAGATTATACACCTTGTACTGTGGTTTAATAGGAGATTCAAATAAGTTAATCATGGATTAGCCAATTTTTGTATGTTGTAGAAGTCCGAGCCCATACTCTAGGTACTGGACAGCAGTATCCCATGACCAGAATCTAATAAACAGCAATAAAATTTAGGTTGACCATACAAAAAAGGAAATGTATTTACACCAAGTATTTGAAGCCCCATCTAACCACCATCACAGGGTATGTAGGACATGTGTTTAGCAGACAAAGTACTTCAGCATTAATACTCTATTTGGAGTTGGGTGATCCGCCATGTTTCTGACAGCTGTGCCCAGCAGGCTCTGACATCTTAAACCCTACCCAATTAGCCCAAATGTGTTGGGACCCTTGGAATGGTTGCATCAGACCATATGAACTATTTAGTATTCTTTTTTTACCACACTGGCAGCCATGAACTGATTTTTTTTTAAATGACTTACACACCCTACTAGACAACTCCCAGGGTGTCAAGGGAATTTGTTTTTGAAAAACAAATCATTTTGTTTGAGTGGCTTTCTCAAAAAGGTAGCTTCTCAGCAATCTTTCAGTGGCTTCAAGGGAGCTGTCAAGGTGGTGGCTGCTCCAAAAGCAAAGAGATTTCCATAGGGCCACTGAAGTACTCAAAAACAAGGTGAGGGTTAGTGTGGTCAGGATGGCAGAGGTAATGATCTCTGTCACCATAATAGATCGCTGCCTCACTAAATACACTGAATAAGGCCACTATTGTTTGGCTTCAGCACTCAACCAGTTAGTGGTTAGTGGACTGTTTACTGACAGTAAATAGAGAGCTCTGAGTACCTACTGAAGGTGTTCATGAGCTGCAGTATTCTATCTAAAGTCATCTCTGTATGTGCTACATAAAGTAGGATGTCATCAGAATAGAGGGAGATTCTATCATTGTAAATGTTATACTGCCTCAGTCCCCTCACCAATGCACACACCCTGATTGAGGAGACCAGGGTTAAAACCCATTGCAAGTTCATGGGAGATAAGGCTGAACCCTGTCCAATCCCTATCGCTAGTTCGAAAGATTTTTACATTGAGCACAAAGCTGTTCAATTAGGGTCTCTTGATGTGTCTGAATCTGACCCAATAACTCTTTCAAATCTAGGGAGAACTCTGCCCAGCTCTGCTCCTTCAAATTTAGTGAGAGAATGAATAAGCCTAGGCCCAGAGACTAAGTGCTAAGACCAAACAAGGGGCAGGGACCATGGGCTGCACGCATATGCTTTACCTCAAAATCTGAACGGGAAACAGCATTTACAACACTGCCATTACATTGCATTCCTTTTACAATTCGGTCGTTATAAAGACCGCGTTGTTAGAGCTTGATGCCTTAACATCGCAAGTCATTAGATCGACTTGCTGTAGGGGCGCTCTAACCTAAGGAATAGTATAATTTACTATCCAAACACCTTCCCTACTGTGGCGCAGGCTGGAGTTGGAATAGTTAATTATATTATTCCTAATTCCAGCATGCCCCCTACAGCAATTCGATCTAAAGACTTGGGATGTAAAGGTATTGTGTTCTAACAAAGCGGTTGTTGTAACAACCGCGTTGTAATAGAACGTGATGTGATAGCATGCAATGTAACATGCTATATTCAATCTGAACCAGTGATGGCAGAAACCAAGACAAGGGGAAGCACCCACAAAGGGACAGGTGGCGTGGTATTTGGATAGGTCCACAAAGCCCCCCAAAAGCACAAAGACTCATGCTTGTGAATCAGCTATTCAGGTGCGGCTCCTCAGCTATGGCAGAGGTGCGTCGCCCCACTGCTTTTAAACAGTGAGAAACATAAAATGACAATAACTTAAAGTTATTGTCATTTTATGTTTCCTGTCCTGCTGCTTTGCAGGGGGAGTGTGGGTGGGGCTACTCAGCTCTGCAAGCAGGGCAGGGGCAGAGTGGTTTCCCCACTCCTGACTGCGCAAAGACTGTTTGGTCGGCCTTCTCAGGCTGCCCAAAACAATCATGCACACTACCCTGTTCTCCATGCAGGCTGCATTACAGCCTGCACAGGGAACATGCCCATCTGTACAGCCCCTGGCTGAGCACCGTGTCACTGCACTCAGACCAATCACAATGCTCCATTAGAGCATTGGCATAGGGGAGGGAGCATGGCTGCCTGCTTCCTGTTCCTGTCAGAGGCAGGAGAGCAGAAAAGCAGGAGCACATAAGATGCAGGATCTGGCCTCAAGGCTAGTTTTATTATTTAAATTTCCTATCCCTCCTCCCCCTATCAAGCAACATCCAATTCCCTCTCCCCCGTGATCCCTCCCCCACCCCACACCGGACCCCCACCCATGGGCCATTCCGTTCATGACTGAAGCTATTTGGGTATTACTGAATGTGTAGTAGAATTCTATGTATTCTGTGTAATAAATATATTGTTTTGTATAGACAGAGAAACACTGGACTGGACATTAATCTTATTGTGCTGCTGGTGGCGTGCTACTGATTCCTGACCCATGGTGACCCGACATTATCCTCTCTGAGATGTCTGTGACTGCTCTCCCTTGCTGCCATGGAGAATCAAGAGTGAAAAGGGTTGTACTTGGCCCAATTTGCAGAGCCTTAGTGAGACAAGCCTTGAAACAGCAGTGGCAAAAAGCCTCAGCCCCCAATCTATATACATTTAAATACAATATGTCCATGAATTTCAATGTGGTCTTTTAACCACCAGTCGAGATTTTAGTGTTTCAGTACATAGGTGTTAGGACATAGGGATTCTTGAGATGTGTTGCCATTCATCTTTGGTGAAACAAACATTTAGGGCCTAATTTAGGGCTTGGCAGACGGGTTACTCCATCACAAATGTGACGGATATCCCATCCTCTGTAATACAAGTGCAATGGAATATAATGGACTCGTAATACGACTGAAGGGATATCCGTCATGTTTGTGACTGAGTAACCCAGTCCACCAAACTCTGAATCTGGCCTATACTGATTGAGCCCAATCATATTTCCGTACACTGTTAATTCCCAGTAATGAAAGCTTCGTCTCCTTTCAGTGTGGCACAGATTTATATAATATGATGCTTTGACTAGAATCAATATTCTATGAAGAACATCAATGGATATTCGGAGGTCACATAAATAAATTTACAGCTGCAACAAAAGTATTAGTATTCAAGCAGTAATTGATACATATGAAATTCAAAATATTAGGGAAAAAATAAGTTCTAACCCCTAAGTCCTGAAGGAAAGAGAGAACGTGAATTTAACAGTTAAAATATCAATATTCAAAAATAAAGGATAATCAATACCTGGTACTAATTTTTTTTTCATTCTTAAAACAGGAACACCACATTCTTTCCACAATTATATCAGCCAATATATCAGTGTTTATAAGTGATCTTAATTGTGTTGCCTTACATTTCTTTGATTTTGAAATGAACATAGGCATCCCCATACTGTAACACATTGGGGTTGATTTTTCAAAAGGCAGGGATTCTATCTTCTACCAACCCTCATGTTTGAAAATTATAGTTTTGTGAATGAATGTCCTGTTTGTTCATGTAGTGCTTATTGATTCTAATTTGGCAGTTGTTAAATGACACAAACAATTGGATAACTAAGGTAAGACCCTGTGAACATTCAGGTCTTTTTCACTACTTCGGTCCTGAAGAAAGCCCGTTTGACCCCTCGGGGCATAAGTAGGGCTGAAACATGTCGACCTTTTTATGGACACTTTTTTAGAATGCACAGGGTCCTAACTAACCCCTAAGTGCACACTAAAGATCTACAAAATTTCCCTACATCCAGTACAATTAAAGATTTTTTACTGGCTCTGTGGGCTTTTAATAATATTCTTTTTCACCACTAATCACTTCACTGAAATTTACTCTCCTTTTTTATCTACGATCACTACCAATATAACCAGTGGTATGTTCTCCAGGTGGAGAAAGCATTACAGCAAAACCCAATGATGATGCTGTCACGTTACACATAACGAAGCGGAGAATGAAAATATACCGCTAACATCGATCTCTGGATAACGTGATTGAGGGTTTTTTACAGCACCTTATACTGCCTCTACACACCCTGGTTCTCTTGGGACTAGTGATCCACTCTCCTATTGATTTTTTGATCACAACATTTACCTCCATTGAATTATAATTAAGATTGAATGAGTCATCTTAAACAGAGCTATTTGGCTATTGACCGAAGGTAATACCACGATCAGTATTGCAAGATGACTATGTACAGACATTTGAACTGTCCAAGCTAATTCCACTAACGGGTCTACCTTTTGGAATTCCTTACAGTAGCTGATTCAGGTCATCAAGGTGACAATTCACACCTCATCTTTTTAAAGACTTCCCTGTTGAAATCGTTGTGATATCGACCTAGTGAAGGTTTATTAGCTGCAATTGCTTTTTCCCATCTAATGTTTTATGACATCGTTGTAAGCTCAAGGGTTACAATGACATATATCATGCAGTCACTTATTAAATGTAGGAATGCCACAAGAAAGCGGAAGCCATGGAAGAAAATGTGTGTTCTGTTGCTCTCTTAGTTGAGAGCAGTAGCGGCTCCTGGAGGGAGTGCTGCCGGGCGGTGACACAGGGCTGAGAAGGGCCAGGGTGGGGAGTAGTACACTCCGGATTATGGCCGAACGGAGGTAAGTATACAAATGAATAAATAAAACAAAATTCATTGCGCGCACTGCATTGCATTTGGAGATGCAGCGTGTGCAACAAAATTTGTTTTATTTATGTATTTGTATACTTACCTCCATTCGGCCATAATCCGTAGTTTACTACCCTCCTCCCTGCCCCTCTCCCACCCTGCGTAACGGCCTGGCAGCACTCCCTCCAGGAGCCGGTACTGGTTAAGAGGAAGCACTGACTGGATTATTGAAAAAACTTGACACAAGACTCTATCCACTTCCAGTCAACAGTGTTAAATTCCCTTATCCAAGCTCTTCATTGAGCTCACACAATCATTTAACACTAAAATATGCTGGTGTTAATTGGAGTGATGCAGCCAATATCCTCTGGCTCCTGAAAGCTTAAGGTGGGCCTGCCCTTCTTCTGCGAATGTGTACTTGTGATTGCTAACACTGCACGAGGCTCAACTGCAATAAAACATTAAAAAGCCTGTACCAGTTTGTCATGGAAGTGTGTGAGTAAGTAGTGGTGGCAGATCCCAGTGGGCTGGGATTGCAGATCTTACCAGTACTGCTGTAGCCGGGGTCTGCAAGAAACTGTCTGCACAAATTCAAATATGGTCTCAACCTCTAGCTTCTCAAAGAAAAGGCAGCAATGATGTCTAGTTTAGGGGTTTGCTCCGATTCAAAGTGGCTGTGTTGTAAATCTCTTAGGAGTCATCCAAACGTTCAATATGTACAATTCCAGACACTAAATAAAAAATTATGCTTACTGTTGTTGCCTGAAAGAGAGATAAGAAAGTGATGGTAAATATTAGATATATCAATTACAATCATTAGAACTTCGAACATTTAACTCACAATTTGTGAAAACCACAGAAATGCTATTTTACATGTTAACAAGATATATCAAAATTAGAATTCTCATTTAGAAGCAACCAAACTATAGTTGATAATTGAATTGATTCAGACAAGATTGGCCTTGATAGGAACAAGTGCACATCTAACTGAATATGAGTGTAGCCAGTGCTATTTAAACTTTCACAAATGCACTGTAGATAATCAAGTACATTTGTTTAGAGTCATTTTTGCTTGTCCATCGCCTCATTTTCACAACTATATAGCAGATAACCCATGTTTTGTTTTAAGTGTGTTCATCTTCTTTCCTGTTACTTTGAAATATCAGTATAATACTGATTTAAAATACCAAGGAAATATGTGGTGAGCTAAAGTAATTATGGCATATTCTATTGCAATGCATCAGAGCTGTATTTTTTATAAACCATGGAATGTATGGGCTCAAAGACTCCAAGCATTATCTTTGGCTACAAGGACAAAACAAATACCAAGATTCTTTTTCCTGATCTGCCTAGCTTAATTCTCATAACTGGGCCTGAACTGAACCATGCTGGGAACTTCTGCTGGAGTGGGAGCTGCATTCTAAGTGCTGTGCCTAAGTTCCTGTAAGCTTTAGATGTGACCAAGAGGAGATGTTCCTGAAAGTATGCAAAGTTGTGACTGAGAATATTTTTAGACCTCCAAAATGTTTAGAGTTTCTGCAGACCTCTCTTAAGAATTGCCCGATATTTAGAAGGTCTTCCACAGATATAACTACAGGTTTTTTCCAACTAGAGGATATTTGAACTTGAAAAAAAAAGACAAAATGATTGTCTAACAGTGTGGCCGATAGGTTGCTCAATCAAAACATAAATTATGTAGTGTCCATGTTATAAGAAGTGCATTAAATCCACATGCAATTGTAATAGGTCAAACAAGGCATCGATCATGTTTGTAGTGTCATACCTATCTGCCAAACCTTAAATCAGGCACTACGCCCAGAGGCAGAAATCAGGACGGAACAAAGGTGCTATTATAATCCCCAAACATGTCATGACTCCGGTTGCCACTAATTTAAAATTTCTCCCAAAACAAAGCTTTTTCCAACATAACCAAATGCGTCAGCAGGAGTTATCCCAGCAGCTCCCAGCAATGAAGAGAACGTCTGCGGATATGGATTGCAACAATCCCTAGCTGAAGGATTTCAACTTCCATTTCAGAGACTAAATCATAAGATTGAAAAATGTAACTGGGCTTTATCTGCTTGGTGTATCTGACCCTCATTCCATCATGGCTGGACGAAAATCACATCAAGAAGCAATATATTGTCCCAATACTTCTCATTTGCACTTCAAGACATTACCAATATTTTTGACCTGCATTTTTACGTTCTTCCAAATATGGTTTCACTAATTAGATCATGTTCATTACATTTCACCCAATGTGTCTAATTCTTTTAGGTAATTTTATTGTTTTCGTGTTTTGACTTTATTACTGTTTGGTATCGCACCATTTTTTTCAAATTTCCTGTAAGGTGAGTCTGTCTTCTATGTATCATATTAATCAGGGGGTTAAGTTAAACATTATTTAGCCACTTTAGCGTTCACCCTGACAAGTTGACATAATATTTCTTTCACAGGTTGACAGCCTACCCAAAATATTAATTCACTTAAATGGGATCATCCAATTGTATTGCTTCAAATATTTTGACAAAATTCTTTGTCTTTTCAGTTTGTGATTGAAAGAATGAAAGCCAATAATAATATTTTATGATAGTTCTCAAGAGATGATGAATATAACCCATCACAATTCAAAGACCATATCGAGGAAATCAGGTCCCACAAAAATGCAAAAAAATTACTCAATTAGGCAAAATGACTAATTTCTTAGACTAGGTACACAACATTTAGACTGATTTCTGCTGCCTAGAGGAGCAATAAGAAAGAGATGTAATATTTAGACATAGATTATCATCATGAAAATAAACAAATAAGTCAACCTTTCGAAAATGCAAAATTATTCATGTATATTATATGTTAACAAAAAATGTTGAGATACCACTGTCATTTAGAAATCTCTTAGGAGTCACTCAAAAGTTCAATATGTACAATTCCAGACACTGAATTAAAAGATAAACTTACTGTTGTTGTCTGAAAGAGAGATAAGAAAGTGATGTTAAATATTAGATATATCATTTACAATCATTAGAACTTCAAAAATTAAACTCTAAATGTGTGGAAACTGTGGTAAATAAAATATATCTATCCATTACCGATCTGAATTTCATGCGAGAACTTTAAACAAATAGCTCAGAATAATGAGAGGCAGAATCCGTGGTATAAGAGGTTTCTCAATGGGCTTTATTCCAATATGGCCGACTCGAGTGGCGGACCTCAGGTTCCGTCACCAAGAAGGTTCAGGAAGTGAAGTACGATTCTTTATTGATATACATACATTTTTATAGTTATTACATTATAATGGAAACGAATGTAGGAGGCGTAACATTTGATAAGAAAAGTGACATATTAATGACGTAAACGAAACTAGGCGTAATAAGGAGTAAAAAGAAACATAATTGGTTAAAGTTATCAAATATAAGTGTTTCTATAAGATAATGCTTGACATAGATGCGCGCGCAGCAGCATGACGTGCATTTGACGTGTAACTAGGGGGGGTGAAGGGACCTCGTCACTAACTCTACGTGTGGAGACGAAAAGTCTAAGAGGTCAAGTCAACCTAATCCTAAATCATATCTAACATCCTATGTTTAAAGAACTATGTTATCCACAAGGAAGGACTGAAGGACTTTCGAACAGAATCTATTCTATACTGACTGTGTGCGTGCACGAACGCCTAAGTGTCTATGTGAAATACAAGAGGCAGAAAACTTTCCATGGCAACTGGGCTATGAATTACTTGCAGGAGGACAGCCCTTTGCACGAGAGCTAAAGGAAATGTTTACCTAAATCACTAGACAGGAATGCATCGGCTGAAGAGCAAAGTAGATAATTCGAAGGTGAAATACAGCTTCTTGGCAGACCGGCTAAACTGGCCGAGGCAGGCACCGTTAGCTGCACAGGAAATAGGACAAAGTTCATGGATACAGATGCAAGCTCAAGCTGACGCTTGTCAGAGACAGAAAACAGGGAAAGGCTTTGAGGACAGAATCGGGCCTACTTCATCTGAACTGTAAAAATGGAGTAACTGAGCCATATAAAGTCGGTGGCCTTTCCTACTTAGGAATTGACTATCCAGCCCATTGATGGCGGATCTGACAGAGAACATATTGACGGTGGACGCACATGTATTTGCGTCTTCAAAACTGGAACTGGAGAGAACATACATGTACTTGTAACATGCATATAGAACCGTTGGGGTCCAAGATAGGGGACATAACTGATCAGGGAAATCCACTTTTCCACATTCCCTCCTTGTTCCCCTACTTGCCCGTCAAGAAACATCAATCTTCATTAATCCATCGATTTGCTCATGGAGCATCATTTCTTCTTCTTTCTTCTTCCGAGATTTTGAACGAAAACCTTGATGTGGAATACACGATGTGGCACACAGACCACAGATCGCTGGTCCACATTGCAGGCATAAGCAACAACTGAATAGTATAAGAAGGCCAATACCTAGGAAGGATAGAACTCTCCATCCCCAGGCTGATATCAGACTCCAAAACCACCCGGACCAAGTCCAAGTGCCTGGGTCTTCGTGTATCTGGCTCACAATCTTATGAAGGCGGGTTATAGCTTTATATACAGATGGCGAATTTTCTGGTATGAATATGCAGCAGCTGGATCCGATGACCCTACAAGCTCCGCCCCTATCGGCCAGGATGACGTCAAGGACAAGTCGATTTTGAAGGACAACGATCCTCATCACTGATTGTTCCTCTGTCAGATTGCCTAGGGCAGCTATAGTCTCATTCACTACGGCTTCAAGAGTCTTGGTTAGTCTACGTATTAGCTTACTATTTGTAATTGTACCTATATATGGGAAGATACCTTTATTGAAATCTACATACTTATCCCACGCCGTCTCAGTATAATCGACAACTGGGAGATCTCTTCGCTCTCTATTGTGTGCTAAACGAGTATTTCGATAATAATCAGGGGGAGCTAAGAAAACAGGTGGCAAAAGGAATGCAATGTAACAGGTACCATCCCAATCTAGAGGTAGACGCATGTATGCCGTCTGACCACATATAAAGTAGGAATGGCGAGAAGCTCTAAATGTAGATTTTCCTTCATCACTATATTCTACTGTAGTAACACATTTGCTATGGCCCATAGGTATGGAACCAACTTTTCTTACACATAATTCACCTTTAACTGGGAATACTGACATGGTGGGCAAAATTAACTCAACTTCGGAATTGACAATCAGAATCATGAGATTAGGTGTAAAATTACCCAATCTATATACTTCATTTTCTAAATCAGTTCCCGTTCTACTAGGGTGACCCTCCTTGTCAGGATGACAGACTTTGTATAACACTATATTCAGATTTCCCCATATCCAATGGTGTTGATAAACTGCTGTGTTTGAATCTATAGAATTCAATAAACTAAACCATGCTCCACAGGTGCCATTATATGTGAACGGATGTGGAAAGAAAGGCAGAACTCCTTTGTTATTCTGATAGGGAGGGAGTCGACCACACACCCAACAATTAGTGGCATTACTAGTCTGGTGAGAATGATGTAACATACTAATGAAAGTGTTATTACGCAGCGCAAGTCTGTAGGATAACTCATGAGGGGGTAGGTCACTAAAAGAATGTTCATCAGTTATATTAATAGCACGCCTAGAAACAGGATAATACATATGCAATAATATACTTGCAGTAACTATTATAAAACTTAAGACAAACAAAATTAATAAAGTCACAATACAGTGGCTACGCAGTAATTTACAGTATGTATGTCTTTTCATTATGATTCGGGACTCTTCATGATTCAGGCCTAAAGAAGACATGTCGGGACAGATTCAACCGCTTCACCTTGGAGAGGACTTAAACAATCAAATCGTCCGACAGTGTAGGCCTGGGCCTAAGTTTTTGTTTATAAAGTTCGGAGCTACTGGCCTCAGCCAAAGGTAGCTTTGAGTCAATGGAGTCAATGGGAGAAGATGCACGGGAAGTATTGTTCATATCAGGAGGAAGTCCATGAAATTTCTTAATATGGCTGGAATGGAGCCAGCCCTTCCTCCCTTCGATCTTCACGGCTGTTCTTGTTGTCAACAGGACCTGTCTAGGCAACTTCCACCTGGGCTCCAGTTGGCTTTTCCTATCGAAATTCCGAACGAGTACGAAATCCCCGGGGACCACGTCATGGGGTTTCACCTCAGTGTTGTCAGGAAAAGCTGCGACCACCTGTGAACGAGAAGATTGTAGTGCAGACATCAAGGAAGCCAGGTAATCCGTCAGCATATTACAATCAACATCAGTTATTTTACGCGGTATAGGCGTCCCCCACATATTCGGTGGTCTGCCAAAGATCACCTCATACGGGGATAGCCCTGTTCGAGAGTGTGGTACCATTCTCATGTAAAACAGTGCGACTGGTAAGGCTACTATCCAGTCAACACCTTTTTCCTGACATATTTTTGACAATCTGATTTTCAAAAGTTGATTATGTCGTTCCACGAGACCTGCTGCCTCGGGGTGTCGGACACAGTGGAATTTCCACTGATATCCCAGCAGAAGCGAAACATGTTTCATTAATTCGGATGAGAAGGGTTGGCCGTTATCTGAATATACCACACGTGGTAAACCGTACCGTGGGAAGAATTCTCGAACTAGCTGTTTGGCAGTAGTTGGGGCAGTGTAATCTGATACAGGATACGCCTCTGTCCAACGGGAGAGAGCGCAAACAACTACGAGAACATATTTGAATCCTCGACAACGTTCCATCTGAATATAATCCATCTGGAGGACCTCAAAAGGATGATCAGGAGGCTGAAATCCACCCTGTTCTACGGGGACACTCTTCCCTGGATTAAACTGACAACATATCATACAGGTACGGACTTTTTGTTTAGCAGCAGCTCGTAAATGTTTGTTAAACCAAATGTGCTGAATGCTGTCTAACATGGCCTTTTCTCCTAAATGTGCGGGACTGTGAACTGTAGCTATAATGACTTGAACCATGGAATCAGGGAGAAACCATACAGATTTTCCCTTCGTCATCCATCCTTGATCTGTCTGAATCCCTCCTAGTTCAGTCCACTTCTGTATTTCTTTCTCTGTGGCATGTGTCTGTATGTCAATTACGTCAAGTGCGGGATCCTTAATTGTCATACACTGTGTTGGTGTCTGAACTATAGGCTTTGTCATGTCGGATGTACGAGTCTGAGCAGTCTGTTTGGCTGTTCTGTCAGCTAAATCATTGCCTTGGGAAATGATATCAGTAACCTTCGTGTGTGCTTTACATTTCATAATTGATATTGCAGTCGGTAAATGAATTGAGTCTAACAAAGCATGAATGAGGGACCCGTGCTGAATATGGGTTCCATGAGAAGTCAAATAACCTCTCTCTCTCCAAAGCACCCCGAAGTCATGTACGACTCCAAATGCATAACGTGAATCAGTATATATGTTGACTTTCTTGTCTGTGGCTTGAATACAGGCTTGTGTTAGAGCAACAAGTTCTGCTGCTTGGGCTGACAAAGTATCTATACAGTTTGTTTCAATAACTTCGGTGTCTGTAGTGACTGCGTATGCGGCAACTAAATTTCCTGTATTTGTCCTCATACACGAACCATCTACATACAACGTCAGGTCTGGATCTAACAATGGAACGTCTGTTAAGTCTTGTCTGGGTTTTGTCTTTATTTCAATAACTTCGACACAATCATGGGCTAGTGGGTCGGTTCCAATTACTGGCAAAAGTGTAGCAGGATTCAGTGTATTACAACGTCTGATTTCTATATGTGGCTGAAACAGTGTCAATTCGTAACCAGTAAGTCTTGCTATGGTCAAGTGTTGTGTTTGCGTTCGGTTCACAAGAACCTCCACTGCATGTGGTACTTGTACTGTCAATGGATGTCCTAACACTATGGCATCGCTTTGTCTGATTGCTAAAGCTGTTGCTGCTACTGATTTCAGACACGCAGGCAAAGCCTGAGCTACGGGGTCTAATGTACTGGAAAAATAAGCACATGGCTTACATGCTCCTGCTTGTTCCTGAGTGAGTACTGACAAGGCAGTACCTGCACGTTCTGTAACAAAGAGTGTAAAATGTTTACTGTAACATGGTGTCGCTAGAACTGGTGCTTGACATAGAGCTTTCTTTAAGCTCTCAAAAGCTAGTGTGTGTTCCTGAGTCCAAGGGAGGACAGTCGATGTGGCTGCCTCCTGTGTTGTCAACTGAATGAGTGGCTTTGCTAGAAATGCATATTGGGGAATCCACTGTCTACAGTATGAAGTGAGGCCTATGAAAGCCCGCACTTCCTTTTGCGTCTGCGGTATTGGCATGTTTGCAATTAACTGAATGCGGTCAGGTGTAAGCTGCCTTCCCTCCTTGGACAGCGAGTGACCAAGATAAATAACTCGCTGAACACAGAATTGCAGCTTAGAAGGGGACACCTTGTGCCCCTTGTCCGCTAGAAAATGTAAAACCGTCAGTGATGCTTTTTCACATTCGGGTTCGCTTCGTGCGGTGATCAGCAGATCATCAACGTATTGAAGCAATGCGGTGTTAACGGGCATGTGTATACTGTCAAGTTCTCGTTTCAATGCTTGGCTATAGATGCTGGGGCTTTCTGTAAATCCTTGGGGAGCGCGTGTGAATTTAAAGCTTCGTCCATTTAAGCTAAATCCGAATAGGTATTGGCTTTCCGGATCTATTGGGACGCTGAAAAAGGCATTCTTGAGATCAATCACGGTAAAGAATGTAGCTTGAGAATCAATGGCTGTCAGTAATGATGAAATATCGGGGACCACGGGGAATTGTGGCACAATGCATTTGTTTAATTCACGCAAATCAATAACTAATCGATATACTGGTGGGGCCATAGGATCAGTTCGTTTAAGAATCGGAATTATCGGTGAATTACACACATTGGAGTTGGTTTCTACAACCACTCCTTGCGCAACTAGCTCATCAATGATTTTCAGTAAAGCCGCTACAGCATCCGGAGGTAACTTGTATTGTCGCATTCGTGGCAATACTACTCCTGCCTTCAGTGTGACTCGATATGGTGTAATGTTCATGCAACCAACATCAGTAGGGCCTTGTGCCCATAGATGCGTTGGTAAGTTCTGTAGTCGGGAATCCATGTCTCTGGATACATAATGACCTTTAAAATCACGTAAAAACAATCTTACTCCTTCCGGAGAACAACAGATAATAGCCCCTAGAGCTTTCAATGTCTTTATACCTAACAAGTTTTCTGGACATGATTTGGTAAGCAATAAGTCAGTAGTTTGTGTCAAGGGACCAATCGTAAGCGGAAGTGGCTGTGTTACTTCATTAACAATAGGCTTTCCTGAAAAACCAAGGGAAACATTTTTAGAGCCTGAGAGGGGTGCCCCTGGAACTTCACTACTTTTTATTGTCGTTCGACTTGCCCCTGTATCGAGTAAAAATTTTCTATCATGACCTAGTAATTCACTATGGACGTAAGGTCCTTCTTGATCTACTGGAATCTCGATAAGGGGTAAGTCAACTTCCCTCTCTAGGCTGCTTCATGCGTAACGTTGATACTCAGGGTATTCGTACTGTGCGGTCTGATACATTTGTCGTGAAGTTACTTGTGTGGCAGCAGCAGGCAACGGTGGTGCGGCTGGCACGAACTGTATGGACTGTTGTGCGGCTGGCATAGACTGTCCATGCTGCATAGTTCCTTGTTCACTCGGATCTTGTCTAACTAATCGTGGTCTCTCTTTTGCAATACCTGAGGCTATATTACGTTTCAGGACTTGACAATCGTGTACATGATGGCCTGGTTGTTTACAGTAATTGCAGGTTCCTTTTACAGGAACTGCAGAGTCTCCAGAATGTGTCGCACCCTTTTTGTGACCATCCGCTGGTACTGTCTGAGAAACTAGCATTTTCATTTTAGTATCCTTCATGCGTCTATGCTCGTGTTCTTGTTCATCCCTAATTCTATTGTGGTGATACTGTAACATTTGTAGCATTTGTGACGGAGTATTACTTTGCCAGGTACTCTCGAATTTCTGGTATTCCATAGCTCTGTTAATACATTCAGGATCTTTCCCTGTTTGCACAAAATGATATATATTATCTAGATGTGCGGCCATTCCTGGCAGCCTTCCTAAAAATGTCGCAGCTCGTCTAATACGTAATGATGTTATAATCATTTCATCCTCTTTACCAGGCACCGGATCATATCTACAATCTACCATAAGCTCCTTAAGCGTACGGTTATTTATAAGTTTGGGCGTACGTGCATGTGCTGATTCCAGGAAAGAAAATTTACTCCCTTTGGGTGGCGTAAAATGGAGGCTAGCAGCACCTCCAGTAGCCCCCTCTGAGGTGTCAGACGTGAAAGGGTTCGTTGAACGTGCTACAGCCACTACAGGTGTAGACACGGCTGTGGAAACAGTTGCGGGGACAGACGCGGCAGCAGATGTGCTTGCCGAAGCTTGTGTCGTGACTTGTGTCGGAGCTTGCTGTGGTACAGGGACAAGAACTTGATCTTGATGTTGAACCCCCCCAGCAGCCGGTCTGTGCGGTGCGGGGTTAGCATATTCGGGAACTGTATCATCTAAATATGAGGAAAGAAAAATATCTTCTGCGGTTCTAGGATGTCCTTTAGGATGTACCTTTATTGGAAACAATGGGGGTGGCAAGTCTTTTGGTATGGCCGTAATGGCTTGAGGCAATCCTTCGG
Organism: Triturus cristatus; assembly: GCF_964204655.1. NCBI lineage: Eukaryota > Metazoa > Chordata > Amphibia > Caudata > Salamandridae > Triturus > Triturus cristatus. Next base: position 1,122,898,589 of record NC_140590.1, on the reverse strand, counting down.
CCATAAGGGGATACATCCCTTTCATAAGGGCATTTCTTTGTCTCTCTGTTTGTTCTGTTTGTACTCTTGTACCTTCTTCAATCAACTGCTTATCTCGAACCTTATTTGCACTTTCTTTACTTCTCTCTTCTTGTCTCAGCGCCTTTTCAGTGCGCCTATGCGACTCTTTACGCCATAATTCAATAGCGTCTTTCTGTGACTGTCTAGCTTTCCTCTTCCACAACTCTTCTTCTACTTTCATGATACAGTCTGCATCCCAGGTCCCAGCTACGGGCCATCTCTGATTCTCTGGTAACTCTTTGGTGTAGTCCACCCATAGATCTAGAAATAATATGGCATCTAAGCCATGTTTATGGTACATGAAATGGCCTGGAGTGTCCCTAGGAGGGATAGGGACTGCCTCTTCAAGCACCCCTTTTCGAGTAGTAATTTGTCTTAACTTTGAAAAGAGTGGCATATTGACAACAGCTAATCTGGTACTTACTCTTGAACGGAACTGATCTGATACTTAAACTTAAACACACTTAGGACAAAAACACAATAATGAGCAAAGCACAGTAAAACAATCATTCATACCACAATATGCAGGACATTTTAGCACGTTAAAAAATAAAATACTAAACATTTGTTAAAAATAACCAACAATGATGACAGTCTGCATAACTAATCACCAAGCAGAATTCTTGATAATCACTAGATACTTCGGAATACTTGATATACGGCTAAACCGTACATATACACTGCTAAACAGTGCAGACCGGATTTGTGTACCCAAATCCGTCTTTGACCGGCACAACCTATGTGCACGTCAACACGCCTCCCCGGCGATGGTACTCACCGAGTAGCTCACAACGAAAGGCCTCGGACACTGGACTTGATTTCGGACATCGGAACTTCTGGACATCGGGACTTCGGAAACCTGGTGGGCCTCTGTATACCTCGGATCTTGCTCTCTCAGCTAGGCTCTGGTCGGGATACTTTGCGCTTCTCACCGCCTCGTCTGGGTTGATCGCAGCCTCAGTCGCCCCCGCTTGACCGGAGGGAGCTACAGGAAATCCTGCTGGTACGCGTTATGGTCCGTCCAGCTGTGGCAGGAGACCGGGCCTGCAACGCACCGCCGGCGCGTGAGATGAGAAAGTGTCCCTATTCGGGCGCCATTATGTGGTAAATAAAATATATCTATCCATTACCGATCTGAATTTCATGCGAGAACTTTAAACAAATAGCTCAGAATAATGAGAGGCAGAATCCGTGGTATAAGAGGTTTCTCAATGGGCTTTATTCCAATATGGCCGACTCGAGTGGCGGACCTCAGGTTCCGTCACCAAGAAGGTTCAGGAAGTGAAGTACGATTCTTTATTGATATACATACATTTTTATAGTTATTACATTATAATGGAAACGAATGTAGGAGGCGTAACATTTGATAAGAAAAGTGACATATTAATGACGTAAACGAAACTAGGCGTAATAAGGAGTAAAAAGAAACATAATTGGTTAAAGTTATCAAATATAAGTGTTTCTATAAGATAATGCTTGACATAGATGCGCGCGCAGCAGCATGACGTGCATTTGACGTGTAACTAGGGGGGGTGAAGGGACCTCGTCACTAACTCTACGTGTGGAGACGAAAAGTCTAAGAGGTCAAGTCAACCTAATCCTAAATCATATCTAACATCCTATGTTTAAAGAACTATGTTATCCACAAGGAAGGACTGAAGGACTTTCGAACAGAATCTATTCTATACTGACTGTGTGCGTGCACGAACGCCTAAGTGTCTATGTGAAATACAAGAGGCAGAAAACTTTCCATGGCAACTGGGCTATGAATTACTTGCAGGAGGACAGCCCTTTGCACGAGAGCTAAAGGAAATGTTTACCTAAATCACTAGACAGGAATGCATCGGCTGAAGAGCAAAGTAGATAATTCGAAGGTGAAATACAGCTTCTTGGCAGACCGGCTAAACTGGCCGAGGCAGGCACCGTTAGCTGCACAGGAAATAGGACAAAGTTCATGGATACAGATGCAAGCTCAAGCTGACGCTTGTCAGAGACAGAAAACAGGGAAAGGCTTTGAGGACAGAATCGGGCCTACTTCATCTGAACTGTAAAAATGGAGTAACTGAGCCATATAAAGTCGGTGGCCTTTCCTACTTAGGAATTGACTATCCAGCCCATTGATGGCGGATCTGACAGAGAACATATTGACGGTGGACGCACATGTATTTGCGTCTTCAAAACTGGAACTGGAGAGAACATACATGTACTTGTAACATGCATATAGAACCGTTGGGGTCCAAGATAGGGGACATAACTGATCAGGGAAATCCACTTTTCCACAAAACAACAGAAATACTACTTTACATGTTAGCAAGATATATCAAAATTACAATTCTCATTTAGGAGCAACCAAACTATACTTAACAATTGAATTGATTCAGACACAATTGGGCTTGATAGGAACAAGTGCACATCTCACTGAATATGAGTGTAGAAAGTGCTACATAAACTTCTCCAAATTCACTGTAGATAATCAAGTACATTTGTTTGGAGTCATTTATGCTTGTCCATCCCCTCATTTTCACAACTATATTGCAGATAACCAACGTTTTGTATGAGGTGTGTTCATCTTCTTCCCTGTTACTTTGAAATATTAGTGTAATACTGATTTAAAAAACCAATGAAGTATGTGGTGAACAAAAGAAAATATGACATATTGTATTGTAATGCATCAGAGCTGTAGTTTTTTACAAAGCCTGGAATGTATGTGCTCAAAGACCCCAAGCATTATCTTTGGCTACAAGGACAAAACACATTGCAAGATCTGCCTAGGTGACTTGTCACAACTGGGCCTTAATTGAATCATACTGTGAACCTCTCCTGGAGTGGTTGCTGCATTCTATGCGCTGTCCCTAAGTTCCTGTTAGCCTCAGAAGTGACCAAGAGGAGATGCTCCTGAAAGTATGCAAAGTTGTGACGGAGAATATTTTTGGACCTCCAAAATGTTTAGAGTTTCTGCAGACCTCTTTGAAGCATTGCCCGATATTTAGAAGGTCTTTCACAGATATAACTACAGGTTTTTCCAACTAGAGGATATTTGAACTTGAAGAAAAAGACAAAATGCTTGTCTAACAGTGTGGCCGATAGGTTGCTCAATCAAAACATAATTTATGTACTGTCCAGGTTATAAGAAGTGCATTAAATCCACATGCAATTGTAATAGGCCAAACAAGGCATCGATCATGCTTGTAGTGTCATACCTATCTACCAAACCTTAAGTCAGGCACTAGGTCCAGAGGCAGAAATCAGGACGGAACAAAGGTGCTTTAATTATCCCCAAACATGTCATGACTCCGGTTGCCACTAATTTAAAATTTCTCCCAAAACAAAGCTTTTTCCAACATGACCAAATGCATCAGCAGGAGTTATCCCAGCAGCTCCCAGCAATGAAGAGAACGTCTGCGGATATGGATTGCAACAATCCCTAGCTGAAGGATTTCAACTTCAATTTCAGAGACTAAATGATAAGGTTGAAATATTTAACTGGGATTAATCTGCTTGGTGTATCTGACCCTCATTCCATATAGGCTGGACGAAAATCACATCAAGAAGCCGCATATTGTGCCGATACTTATCATTTGCACTTCAAGACTTTACTGATATTTTTGACATGCATTTTTACGTATTTTCAAATCTGGTTTAGCTAATTAGATTATGTTGATTACAATTCACCCAATGTGTCTGATTCTTTTAGGTAATTTTATTGTTTTCGTGTTTTGACTTTATTACTGTTTGCTATCGCACCATTTTTTTGACATTTCTTGTAAGTTGAGCCTGTCTTCTCTGTATCATATTTATCAGGTGGTTAAGCTTAAAATAATTTAGCCACTTTAGCGTTCACCCTGACAAGTTAAGTTTATTATTTCTTTCACAGGTTGACAGCCTACCCAAAATAATAATTCACTTAATTGGGATTAACCAATTGTTTTGCTTCTAATAATTTGACAAAATTCATTGTCTTTTCAATTTTTGGTTGAAAGAATGAAAGCCAATACTATGATTTTATGATAGTTCTCAAGAGATGATGAATACAACCCATCACAATTCAAAGACCACATCGAGGAAATCAGGTCCCACAAAAATACAAAAATGTACTCAATATGGCAAAATGTCCAATTTCATTGACTAGGCAAAAAACATTTAGACTTACTTCTGCTGCCTAGAGGAGCAATAAGAAAGAGATGTAAACATTTAGACATATATTATCATCATGAAAATAAACAAATAAGTCAACCTTTAGAAAATGCAGAATTATTCATGTCATTTATATGTTAACAAAAAATATTGAAAAACCACTCTCATTTAGAAATCTCTGAGGAGTCACTCAAAAGTTTAATATGTACATTTCCAGACACTGAATTAAAAGGTAAACTTACTGTTGTTGTCTGAAAGAGAGATAAGAAAGTGATGTTAAATATTAGATATATCATTTACAATCATTAGAACTTCAACAATTAAACTCAAAATGTGTGGAAACAACAGAAATACTACTTTACATGTTAGCAAGATATAGCAAAATTACAATTCTCATTTAGGAGCAACCGAACTATACTTAACAATTGAATTGATTCAGACACAATTGGGCTTGATAGGAAGAAGTGCACATCTAACTGAATATGAGTGTAGCAAGTGCTATATAAACTTCTCCAAATTCACTGTAGATAATCAAGTACATTTGTTTGGAGTCATTTATGCTTGTCCATCCCCTAATTTTCACAACTGTATTGCAGATAACCAATGTTTTACATGAGGTGTGTTCATCTTCTTCCCTGTTACTTTGAAATATTAGTGTAATACTGAATTAAAAAACCAATCAAGTATGTGGTGAACAAAAGAAAATATGACATATTGTATTGTAATGCATCAGAGATGTAGTTTTTAAAAAGACTGGAATGAATGCGCTCAAAGAACCCAAGCATTATCTTTGGCTACAAGGACAAAACACGTTGCAAGACTCTTTTTCCTGATCAGCCTGGGTGACTTGACACAACTGGGCCGGAATGGAATCATGCTGTGAACCTCTGCTGTAGTGGGTGCTGCATTCTAAGTGCTGTCCCTAAGTTCCTGTTAGCCCCAGAAGTGACCAAGAGGAGATGCTCCTGAAAGTATGCAAAGTTGTGACTGAGAATATTTTTGGACCTCCAAAAGGTTTAGAGTTTCTGAAGACCTCTTTGAAGCATTGCCCGATATTTAGAAGGTCTTTCACAGATATAACTACAGGTTTTTCCAACTAGAGGATATTTGAGCGTGTTGAAAAAGATAAAATGTTTGTCTCACAGTGTGTCCGACAGGTTGCTGAATCAAAACATAAATTATGTAGTGTCCATGTTATAAGAAGTGCATTAAATCCACATGCAATTGTAATAGGCCAAACAAGGCATCGTTCAGGTTTGTAGTGTCATACCTATCTGCCAAACCTTAAATTAGGCACTACGCCCAGAGGCAGAAATCAGGACGGAACAAAGGTGCTATTATAATCCCCAAACATGTCATGACTCCGGTTGACACTAATTTAAAATTTCTCCCAAAACAAAGCTTTTTCCAACATAACCAAATGCGTCAGCAGGAGTTATTCCAGCAGCTCCCAGCAATGAAGAGAGCATCTGCGGATATGAATTGCAACAATCCCTAGCGGAAGGATTTCAACTTCCATTTCAGAGACTAAATCATAAGATTGAAAAATGTAACTGGGCTTCATCTGCTTGGTGTATCTGATCCTCATTCCATCATGGCTGGACGAAAATCACATCAAGAAGCAGCATATTGTGCCAATACGTATCATTTGCACTTCAAGATATTACCAATATTTTTGACATGCATTTTTACGTTCTTTCAAATATGGTTTCGCTAATTAGATTATGTTCATTACAATTCACCCAATGTGTCTAATTCTTTTAGGTAATTTTATTGTTTTCGTGTTTTGACTTTATTACTCTTTGCAATCGCACCATTTTTTGGACATTTCCTGTAAGTTGAGCCTATCTTCTCTGTATCATATTTATCAGGTGGTCAAGCTTAAAATTATTTATCAACTTTAGCGTTCACCCTGACAAGTTAAGCCTATTATTTCTTTCACAGGTTGACAGCCTACCCAAAATAATAATTCACTTAAATGGGATCATCCAATTGTTTTGCTTCTAATATTTTGACAAAATTCTTTGTCTTTTCAGTTTCTGGTTGAAAGAATGAAAGCCAATAAAAATATTTTATGATAGTTCTCAAGAGATGATGAATACAACCCATCACAATCCAAAGACCATATCGAGGAAATCAGGTCCCACAAAAATGCAAAAAATTACTCAATTAGGCAAAATTACTATTTTCTTAGACTAGGTACACAACATTTAGACTTATTTCTGCTGCCTTGAGGAGCAATAAGAATGAGATGTAATATTCAGACATAGATCATCATCATGAAAATAAACAAATAAGTCAACCTTTAGAAAATGCAGAATTATTCATGTTATTTATATGTTAACAAAAAATATTGAGATACCACTCTCATTTAGAAATCTCTTAGGAGTCACTCAAAATGTCAATATGTACAATTCCAGACACTGAAATAAAAGGTAAACTTACTGTTGTTGTCTGAAAGAGACATAAGAAAGTCATGTTAAATATTAGATATATCATTTACACTCATTAGAACTTTAGAAATTAAACTCAAAATGTGTGGAAACAACAGAAATACTACTTTACATGTTAGCAAGATATATCAAAATTACAATTCTCATTTAGGAGCAACCAAACTATACTCAACAATTGAATTATTCAGACACAATTGGTCTTAATAGGACAAAGTGCACATCTAACTGAATATGAGTGTAGCAAGTGCTATTTAAACTTCTCCAAATTCACTGTAGATAATCAAGTACATTTGTTTGGAGTCATGTATGCTTGTCCATCCCCTAATTTTCACAAATATATAGCAGATAGCCAATGTTTTCTATGAGGTGTGTTCATCTTCTTCCCTGTTACTTTGAAATATTAGTGTAATACTGATTTAAAAAAACAATGAAGTATGTGGTGAATAAAAGGAAATATGACATATTGTATTGTAATGCATCAGAGCTGTAGTTTTTTAAAAAGCCTGTAATGTATGGGTACAGTGGAACTACAAAATTGGCTCCAGGCTTACCATTGTAGTCCAACTAAAGGTGTTTTCAATCTACAATTCAACCTAAACCCTTTTGATATGTCTAAACCTTGCTTTTACATACAAATAATTCACCCCAAATAGGGCCTATAGTCTAGAAGGCAGGGAGCATGATGCTTAAAAGTAGAACTTGCGGATATTTAATATTGAACATGTTCTTATGGAGAGTACCAAATTAAAGCTATTTTTATTATAGCAATGCTGACCATTTCATTAGGAAATATTGCGATGCACTATTACATTTAATAATGCTATATTCGGCTAGAAAGGGGCTACAAATGTCATTATTAGATGCTGTACTGTTTATTAAAAGCTCAATTCATTGATGGAGTAAGATGTTTAATAAATAATAAAGAGAGGGTACTTTTAGAAAACGTTCTTCTTCCTGCTTAAGCCTCTGGAGGCTAATTTGCATTAGTTTCTTGCTACAGCCCTCTGACTGCTCAACCATGAATGACGTGTGAAAAGCTGACCCCATGGTAGAGGCAAAGACGTGGGTCTGGGAGTTCTTTCTGCTCCTCCTGCAGGATGTCCATTTTTGGCAGGGCCCAGAAACTTAACTAACTTCATGGGTCTTTCCCTGTCTCAGGCAGATGCCAGGTGACACCTTCCCAGGCCCAATCTTTGTTCCCCATACCATTCAGGCTCCTATCACAGTGTAGAGGGATTTGTCACCAGATTGGACAGAAGTGGCCATAGAGTAGGGGTTGCTCACTTCTATTGCCACACTTCTGGAGTGGGCACACAGTCTCTGCACACCGGGAGAAGGGTTTTACATCATGGCATTAGGGAGATAGGGATACTCTGAGATTGTTTCTAGTGAGGCACACAGGAAATGCTGTAAATGTGGGCAGAACAACCCCTGGGAACATTTACCTCTTTGGTTGGAGACAAGCCATCCATAAGCTGGTACGAGTCATAACATTGGCATTGCAAGTACTCCCCTCAGATACCTTTCTGGCACTGAAGAACAGAAGAAGACTGGACTTGCCATCTATGACCGGAGAGGAGACCTGAATGACTAGGCCTGGTCCAGGACAAAGATGTAGACTGCAAGGTTCATAAGCCTGGCCTCCTGTTTAAGCTACAGGGACACAACAAGCTACAAGAGACTTTTCTTCAGATGCCTAGGTGACCAGTTCTAATTGTACCGGCCTTAGATCTTGCTGATGGCTTCTGCTGGTGTGAGTCCTAACTCCCAAATGTTATAAATGATGTCATGGAACCTTGACTGTATCAAAGCTTACTCCTCCTAACTTTCTCAAAATCCGAGATTTAGAAACTTCATGGCTCCAAAGACATGCGAAGAATCAGGGCAAAACATCCAAGCTGATTCAATCGAGGGTTGCTGCTGCTGGGCTGAAGATTCCGGTTTTCCCCTTTCCGAGCTTTTATGCAGCTGCAAACTCTAGTCAGCTGGATCTCATCAAGGAGATATCTGGCCTCTTAGAGCCCCCTTGGTGCAAAGCCTGCAGAATTGTCCCGCAGGAGGAATATGAGCTCCAAAAAAGTGACTGAGTTTGAACAAAGAAATCTTGATGCCAAAAGTATCTGGCTGGCAATGGACCTTCTTTAAGCTTGAAATTCAAATTTCTCTCACTCAGCGCTTTCAACCAGAAACCAACAGCTTCAATACATTGTCTGATGGTTTTCTGACTTAGTAGAACCCGTACCCTCCTTGGCTACAGCCCATGGCCTTGCACCGCTGAAAATGTTAGACTTGCATTTTTTTGATTTCTGAGGTAAAGTGTTAAGGGCCAGTTGTGGTCAACTGTTCACAGTAGACTGGGACCTATGTCCGATTTCATTGGAGTGAGTATGAGATACAGAAGCCAGTTTAGACCTAGTCGTAAGTTATCGTTAATTGTTATTGTTAATTGTGACTTGCAAAGCTCTTAATTCCAGCAGTTCTCTAAGCGCTGTGAGAAGAGTAGCTACAGTCCCCCGGGTGAGTGTAACCCCAGACTAAACTGTGTTATGCCCGAGAGTCGGTGAAGAGGAGAGTCTTCAATTTCTTCCTAAATGGCAGGAGGGCTTTCACGCCAAAAAATCCCTCCTGCCATTTAGGAAGTCTAGAAGTCAAAAAAGTCCTGCTTCAGAAAGGGACATTTCTTCTAAGTTCTAATGCAGAAGAATACTTTTTCACTTGTTCAGGAGAAAAATCCTCCCTGAGCATTCTGCTGCTAATGTGTAGCTACTATTGTGGAACTGAAGACTAGATACTAGAAACAAGCTGGTTCTGCTGGAGCTTTGGAGATTTCTCACTGAAGATTGTCAAAGTCCCAACACAGAATGTCATGTTTTTGAGGTGCGGGGAGCCTTGAGCATTACCAAGTTAAATTTGAATCTGACATTGTAGAACTGTGGATAGTTTACATTTTACTGGCAGGTTCCGCTGAAGCTCCTGATGAAACATTTTCAGTAGTTCCCAAACATTCTTCTGGTTTCCAAACAACCACAGAAGCACACTTTTAAGGCCCCCAGGGCCTAACAGGAGGCACTTAGACACTTAAAGGATGTCTGGCAGAGGAAAACAACATGGTCCTCTCCAGTACATGTCCAATAGCCATTGGCCAGCGGGGCACTTAAAGGAAAAGGCCTCTTACTGCTTGTTGTGTCCTTGAAGCAAGACAGAAGAACAGTCAACTGACCATTGGAGTCTACTTCTTTGTCCTAAGTATAAGAAAGAGAAGGTTGAGTCTTTGAGGATCCTCCCAAGGTTACTGACAGCAGGTCTGTTCTGTTTCTGAGGTTCTTCTGGTCCAGTAAGTGTTCTGAGGAGGTACCTTGGGGTGCAACATTTATGTCTGTCACTAGCTGTTGGTTGGGGTGACTACTGGCTCTTTCCTAATCAATAGGGTAAATGTTTCTGGGGACAGCACTACCTACATTTAAGCAGTTTCTATTTGGCCTGCTACAACAATCCCACAGTGTACCTTATTCTCAAAATCCAAAATGGGGGAACCCTTCTCGTCTTGTGCAGAGCTGGTGTTTCTCTCCCAGAGGTGTGGGCAGGGTAATGAGCAGTCCCCACTTCTGTGGTCAGTCAAAACTGATTCCAAGGGTAGCATTCCAACCACTGGGTTTGCTACCAGTCTGACTATGGGTACAAAGGGCCGCTTCCTTGAGGTCCCCCCTTATATTTTCTCATGAAACAACAGGTCACCTTTCAAGTTGATTAAGTTCCTGAATCCACCCTAAATGGTCTTCCTGGAAAAAAAAGAAAAACACTTCCCCACAAAGTGGCCATCGTCAATGCTTTGGGAGACGTTTTCAAACTTATTTCATTTAGGACAAATACAGAGTGGGCTTTTTTTGCAAAGATATGGGCATTAGCCTCAAGAAGCTTCAGGCAGGTTAAAGGTAAATTTCTAAAAGTTAAATTACCCATATATTTATTAAAAAACGTACTTTACTATTTTATTGTATTTTTATTAAATATTAAATAAGTCTAAAGGTTAAAACATCTAGATTAAGATTCTATAGTTTGATGTTTCCAATGTGCTGGTTATAGCCTGACCAGTGACAATGTTTTGGGCACAGTCACGGGAGGAACATGCCACTTCCAGTGTCAATCATGTTCCACTTTTATGTGTGATTTAGTTATTATTTGAAATCATGTTTTTATGCCTTTCAAAAGGGTGATTTTGAAACGCATGCGCAGCAGGGGTCCAGGTGCTGCTGCCAAGCTACTCAGGGTAGGCCTAAAGTCATGTTTTCACTGCCACTATAGTAGATGGCACATTAGGTGCTGAAGTCCACAGTTGGCATTACCTTTCTATGCCATGAGTGCAGATTATACACCTTGTACTGTGGTTTAATAGGAGATTCAAATAAGTTAATCATGGATTAGCCAATTTTTGTATGTTGTAGAAGTCCGAGCCCATACTCTAGGTACTGGACAGCAGTATCCCATGACCAGAAACTAAAAAACAGCAATAAAATTTAGGTTGACCATACAAAAAAGGAAATGTATTCACACCAAGTATTTGACGCCCCATCTAACCACCATCACAGGGTATGTAGGACATGTGTTTAGCAGACAAAGTACTTCAGCATTAATACTCTATTTGGAGTTGGGTGATCCGCCATGTTTCTGACAGCTGTGCCCAGCAGGCTCTGACATCTTAAACCCTACTCAATTAGCCCAAATGTGTTGGGACCCTTGGAACGGTTGCATCAGACCATATGAACTATTTAGTATTCTTTTTTTACCACACTGGCAGCCATGAACTGAATTTTTTTTAAATGACTTACACACCCTACTAGACAACTCCCAGGGTGTCAAGGGAATTTGTTTTTGAAAAACAAATCATTTTGTTTGAGTGGCTTTCTCAAAAAGGTAGCTTCTCAGCAATCTTTCAGTGGCTTCAAGGGAGCTGTCAAGGTGGTGGCTGCTCCAAAAGCAAAGAGATTTCCATAGGGCCACTGAAGTACTCAAAAACAAGGTAAGGGTTAGTGTGGTCAGGATGGCAGAGGTAATGATCTCTGTCACCATAATAGATCGCTGCCTCACTAAATACACTGAATAAGGCCACTATTGTTTGGCTTCAGCACTCAACCAGTTAGTGGTTAGTGGACTGTTTACTGACAGTAAATAGAGAGCTCTGAGTACCTACTGAAGGTGTTCATGAGCTGCAGTAATCTATCTAAAGTCATCTCTGTATGTGCTACATAAAGTAGGATGTCATCAGAATAGAGGGAGATTCTATCATTGTAAATTTTATACTGCCTCAGTCCCCTCACCAATGCACACACCCTGATTGAGGAGACCAGGGTTAAAACCCATTGCAAAGTTCATGGGAGATAAGGCTCAACCCTGTCCAATCCCTATCGCTAGTTCGAAAGATTTTACATTAAGCACAAAGCTGTTCAATTAGGGTCTCTTGATGTGTCTGAATCTGACCCAATAACTCTTTCAAATCTGGGGAGAACTCTGCCCAGCTCTGCTCCTTCAAATTTAGTGAGAGAATGAATAAGCCTAGGCCCAGAGACTAAGAGCTTGATGCCTTAACATCGCAAGTCATAAGATCGACTTGCTGTAGGGGCGCTCTAACCTAAGGAATAGTATAATTTACTATCCAAACACCTTCCCTACTGTGGCGCAGGCTGGAGTTGGAATAGTTAATTATATTATTCCTAATTCCAGCATGCCCCCTACAGCAATTCGATCTAATGACTTGGGATGTAAAGGTATTGTGTTCTAACAAAGCGGTTGTTGTAACAACCGCGTTGTAATAGAACGTGATGTGATAGCATGCAATGTAACATGCTATATTCAATCTGAACCAGTGATGGCAGAAACCAAGACAAGGGGAAGCACCCACAAAGGGACAGGTGGCGTGGTATTTGGATAGGTCCACAAAGCCCCCCAAAAGCACAAAGACTCATGCTTGTGAATCAGCTATTCAGGTGCGGCTCCTCAGCTATGGCAGAGGTGCATCGCCCCACTGCTTTTAAACAGTGAGAAACATAAAATGACAATAACTTAAAGTTATTGTCATTTTATGTTTCCTGTCCTGCTGCTTTGCAGGGGGAGTGTGGGTGGGGCTACTCAGCTCTGCAAGCAGGGCAGGGGCTGAGTGGTTTCCCCACTCCTGACTGCGCAAAGACTGTTTGGTCGGCCTTCTCAGGCTGCCCAAAACAATAATGCACACTACCCTGTTCTCAATGCAGGCTGCATTACAGCCTGCACAGGGAACATGCCCATCTGTACAGCCCCTGGCTGAGCACCGTGTCACTGCACTCAGACCAATCACAATGCTCCATTAGAGCATTGGCATAGGGGAGGGAGCATGGCTGCCTGCTTCCTGTTCCTGTCAGAGGCAGGAGAGCAGAAAAGCAGGAGCACATAAGATGCAGGATCTGGCCTCAAGGCTAGTTTTATTATTTAAATTTCCTATCCCTCCTCCCCCTATCAAGCAACATCCAATTCCCTCTCCCCCGTGATCCCTCCCCCACCCCACACCGGACCCCCACCCATGGGCCATTCCGTTCATGACTGAAGCTATTTGGGTATTACTGAATGTGTAGTAGAATTCTATGTATTCTGTGTAATAAATATATTGTTTTGTATAGACAGAGAAACACTGGACTGGACATTAATCTTATTGTGCTGCTGGTGGCGTGCTACTGATTCCTGACCCATGGTGACCCGACATTATCCTCTCTGAGATGTCTGTGACTGCTCTCCCTTGCTGCCATGGAGAATCAAGAGTGAAAAGGGTTGTACTTGGCCCAATTTGCAGAGCCTTAGTGAGACAAGCCTTGATACAGCAGTGGCAAAAAGCCTCAGCCCCCAATCTATATACATTTAAATACAATATGTCCATGAATTTCAATGTGGTCTTTTAACCACCAGTCGAGATTTTAGTGTTTCAGTACATAGGTGTTAGGACATAGGGATTCTTGAGATGTGTTGCCATTCATCTTTGGTGAAACAAACATTTAGGGCCTAATTTAGGGCTTGGCAGACGGGTTACTCCATCACAAATGTGACGGATATCCCATCCTCTGTAATACAAGTGCAATGGAATATAATGGACTCGTAATACGACTGAAGGGATATCCGTCATGTTTGTGACTGAGTAACCCAGTCCACCAAACTCTAAATCTGGCCTATACTGATTGAGCCCAATCATATTTCCGTACACTGTTAATTCCCAGTAATGAAAGCTTCGTCTCTTTTCAGTGTGGCACAGATTTATATAATATGATGCTTTGACTAGAATCAATATTCTATGAAGAACATCAATGGATATTCGGAGGTCACATAAATAAATTTACAGCTGCAACAAAAGTATTAGTATTCAAGCAGTAATTGATACATATGAAATTCAAAATATTAGGGAAAAAATAAGTTCTAACCCCTAAGTCCTGAAGGAAAGAGAGAACGTGAATTTAACAGTTAAAATATCAATATTCAAAAATAAAGGATAATCAATACCTGGTACTAATTTTTTTTTCATTCTTAAAACAGGAACACCACATTCTTTCCACAATTATATCAGCCAATATATCAGTGTTTATAAGTGATCTTAATTGTGTTGCCTTACATTTCTTTGATTTTGAAATGGACATAGGCATCCCCATACTGTAACACATTGGGGTTGATTTTTACAGCACCTTATACTGCCTCTACACACCCTGGTTCTCTTGGGACTAGTGATCCACTCTCCTATTGATTTTTTGATCACAACATTTACCTCCATTGAATTATAATTAAGATTGAATGAGTCATCTTAAACAGAGCTATTTGGCTATTGACCGAAGGTAATACCACGATCAGTGTTGCAAGATGACTATGTACAGATATTTGAACTGTCCAAGCTAATTCCACTAACGGGTCTACCTTTTGGAATTCCTTACAGTAGCTGATTCAGGTCATCAAGGTGACAATTCACACCTCATCTTTTTAAAGACTTCCCTGTTGAAATCGTTGTGATATCGACCTAGTGAAGGTTTATTAGCTGCAATTGCTTTTTCCCATCTAATGTTTTATGACATCGTTGTAAGCTCAAGGGTTACAATGACATATATCATGCAGTCACTTATTAAAAGTAGGAATGCCACAAGAAAGCGGAAGCCATGGAAGAAAATGTGTGTTCTGTTGCTCTCTTAGTTGAGAGCAGTAGCGGCTCCTGGAGGGAGTGCTGCCGGGCGGTGACACAGGGCTGAGAAGGGCCAGGGTGGGGAGGAGTACACTCCGGATTATGGCCGAACGGAGATAAGTATACAAATGAATAAATAAAACAAAATTCATTGCGCGCACTGCATTGCATTTGGAGATGCAGCGTGTGCAACACAATTTGTTTTATTTATGTATTTGTATACTTACCTCCATTCGGCCATAATCCGTAGTTTACTACCCCCCTCTCTGCCCCTCCCCCACCCTGCGTAACGGCCTGGCAGCACTCCCTTCAGGAGCCGGTACTGGTTAAGAGGAAGCACTGACTGGATTATTGAAAAAACTTGACACAATACTCTATCCACTTCCAGTCAACAGTGTTAAATTCCCTTATCCAACCTCTTCATTGAGCTCACACAATCATTTAACAATAAAATATGCTGGTGTTAATTGGAGTGATGCAGCCAATCTCCTCTGGCTCCTGAAAGCTTAAGGTGGGCCTGCCCTTCTTCTGCGAATGTGTACTTGTGATTGCTAACACTGCATGAGGCTCAACTGCAATAAAACATTAAAAAGCCTATACCAGTTTGTCATGGAAGTGTGTGAGTAAGTAGTGGTGGCAGATCCCAGTGGGCTGGGATTGCAGATCTTACCAGTACTGCTGTAGCCGGGGTCTGCAAGAAACTGTCTGCACACATTCAAATATGGTCTCAACCTCTAGCTTCTCAAAGAAAAGGCAGCAATGATGTCTAGTTTAGGGGTTTGCTCAGATTCAAAGTGGCTGTGTTGTAAATCTCTTAGGAGTCATCCAAACGTTCAATATGTACAATTCCAGACACTAAATAAAAAATTATGCTTACTGTTGTTGCCTGAAAGAGAGATAAGAAAGTGATGGTAAATATTAGATATATCAATTACAATCATTAGAACTTCGAACATTTAACTCACAATTTGTGAAAACCACAGAAATGCTATTTTACATGTTAACAAGATATATCAAAATTAGAATTCTCATTTAGAAGCAACCAAACTATAGTTGATAATTGAATTGATTCAGACAAGATTGGCCTTGATAGGAACAAGTGCACATCTAACTGAATATGAGTGTAGCCAGTGCTATTTAAACTTTCCCAAATGCACTGTAGATAATCAAGTACATTTGTTTAGAGTCATTTATGCTTGTCCATTGCCTCATTTTCACAACTATATAGCAGATAACCCATGTTTTGTTTTAAGTGTGTTCATCTTCTTTCCTGTTACTTTGAAATATCAGTATAATACTGATTTAAAATACCAATGAAATATGTGGTGAGCTAAAGTAATTATGGCATATTCTATTGCAATGCATCAGAGCTGTATTTTTTATAAACCATGGAATGTATGGGCTCAAAGACTCCAAGCATTATCTTTGGCTACAAGGACAAAACAAATACCAAGATTCTTTTTCCTGATCTGCCTAGCTTAATTCTCATAACTGGGCCTGAACTGAACCATGCTGGGAACTTCTGCTGGAGTGGGAGCTGCATTCTAAGTGCTGTGCCTAAGTTCCTGTAAGCTTTAGATGTGACCAAGAGGAGATGTTCCTGAAAGTATGCAAAGTTGTGACTGAGAATATTTTTGGACCTCCAAAATGTTTAGAGTTTCTGCAGACCTCTCTGAAGAATTGCCCGATATTTAGAAGGTCTTCCACAGATATAACTACAGGTTTTTTCCAACTAGAGGATATTTGAACTTGAAAAAAAAAGACAAAATGATTGTCTAACAGTGTGGCCGATAGGTTGCTCAATCAAAACATAAATTATGTAGTGTCCATGTTATAAGAAGTGCATTAAATCCACATGCAATTGTAATAGGTCAAACAAGGCATCGATCATGTTTGTAGTGTCATACCTATCTGCCAAACCTTAAATCAGGCACTACGCCCAGAGGCAGAAATCAGGACGGAACAAAGGTGCTATTATAATCCCCAAACATGTCATGACTCCGGTTGCCACTAATTTAAAATTTCTCCCAAAACAAAGCTTTTTCCAACATAACCAAATGCGTCAGCAGGAGTTATCCCAGCAGCTCCCAGCAATGAAGAGAACGTCTGCGGATATGGATTGCAACAATCCCTAGCTGAAGGATTTCAACTTCCATTACAGAGAGTAAATCATAAGATTGAAAAATGTAACTGGGCTTTATCTGCTTGGTGTATCTGACCCTCATTCCATCATGGCTGGACGAAAATCACATCAAGAAGCAGTATATTGTGCCAATACTTATCATTTGCACTTCAAGACATTACCAATATTTTTGACCTGCATTTTTACGTTCTTCCAAATCTGGTTTCGCTAATTAGATTATGTTCATTACATTTCACCCAATGTGTCTAATTCTTTTAGGTAATTTTATTGTTTTCGTGTTTTGACTTTATTACTGTTTGGTATCGCACCATTTTTTTCAAATTTCCTGTAAGGTGAGTCTGTCTTCTATGTATCATATTAATCAGGGGGTTAAGCTTAAAATTATTTAGCCACTTTAGCGTTCACCCTGACAAGTTGACATAATATTTTTTTCACAGGTTGACAGCCTACCCAAAATATTAATTCACTTAAATGGGATCATCCAATTGTATTGCTTCAAATATTTTGACAAAATTCTTTGTCTTTTCAGTTTGTGGTTGAAAGAATGAAAGCCAATAATAATATTTTATGATAGTTCTCAAGAGATGATGAATACAACCCATCACAATTCAAAGACCATATCGAGGAAATCAGGTCCCACAAACATGCAAAAAATTACTCAATTAGGCAAAATGACTAATTTCTTAGACTAGGTACACAACATTTAGACTTATTTCTGCTGCCTAGAGGAGCAATAAGAAAGAGATGTAATATTTAGACATAGATTATCATCATGAAAATAAACAAATAAGTCAACCTTTAGAACATGCAAAATTATTCATGTATATTATATGTTAACAAAAAATGTTGAGATACCACTGTCATTTAGAAATCTCTTAGGAGTCACTCAAAAGTTCAATATGTACAATTCCAGACACTGAATTAAAAGGTAAACTTACTGTTGTTGTCTGAAAGAGAGAAAAGAAAGTGATGTTAAATATTAGATATATCATTTACAATCATTAGAACTTCAAAAATTAAACTCTAAATGTGTGGAAACAACAGAAATACTACTTTACATGTTAGCAAGATATATCAAAATTACAATTCTCATTTAGGAGCAACCAAACTATACTTAACAATTGAATTGATTCAGACACAATTGGGCTTGATAGGAACAAGTGCACATCTCACTGAATATGAGTGTAGAAAGTGCTACATAAACTTCTCAAAATTCACTGTAGATAATCAAGTACATTTGTTTGGAGTCATTTATGCTTGTTCATCCCCTCATTTTCACAACTATATTGCAGATAACCAACGTTTTGTATGAGGTGTGTTCATCTTCTTCCCTGTTACTTTGAAATATTAGTGTAATACTGATTTAAAAAAACAATGAAGTATGTGGTAAACAAAAGGAAATATGACATATTGTATTGTAATGCATCAGCACTGTAGTTTTTTAAAAAGCCTGGAATGTATGGGCTAAAAGACCCCAAGCATTATCTTTGGCTACAAGGACAAAACACATTTCAAGATCTGCCTAGGTGACTTGTCACAACTGGGCCTGAATTGAATCATGCTGTGAACCTCTCCTGGAGTGGGTGCTGCATTCTATGTGCTGTCCCTAAGTTCATGATAGCCTCAGAAGTGACCAAGAGGAGATGCTCCTGAAAGTATGCAAAGTTGTGACTGAGAATATTTTTGGACCTCCAAAATGTTTAGAGTTTCTGCATACCTCTTTGAAGCATTGCCCGATATTTAGAAGGTCTTTCACAGATATAACTACAGGTTTTCCAACTAGAGGATATTTGAACTTGATGAAAAAGACAAAATGCTTGTCTAACAGTGTGGCCGATAGGTGGCTCAATCAAAACATTAATTATGTACTGTCCATGTTATAAGAAGTGCATTAAATCCACATGCAATTGTAATAGGCCAAACAAGGCATCGATCATGTTTGTAGTGTCATACCTAGCTACCAAACCCTAAGTCAGGCACTACGCCCAGAGGCAGAAATCAGGACGGAACAAAGGTGCTATAATTATCCCCAAACATGTCATGACTCCGGTGGCCACTAATTTAATATTTCTCCAAAAACAAAGCTTTTTCCAACATAACCAAATGCGTCAGCAGGAGTTATCCCAGCAGCTCCCAGCAATGAAGAGAACGTCTACGGATATGGATTGCAACAATCCCTAGCTGAAGGATTTCAACTTCCATTTCAGAGACTAAATGATAAGGTTGAAATATTTAACTGGGATTAATCTGCTTGGTGTATCTGACCCTCATTCCAAATTGGCTGGACGAAAATCACATCAAGAAGCAGCATATTGTGCCTATGCTTATCATTTGCACTTCAAGACTTTACTGATTTTTTTGACATGCATTTTTACGTATTTTCAAATCTGGTTTCGCTATTTAGATTAGGTTGATTACAATTTACCCAATGTGTCTGATTCTTTTAGGTAATTTTATTGTTTTCGTGTTTTGACTTTATTACTCTTTGCAATCGCACCATTTTTTGGACATTTCCTGTAAGTTGAGCCTGTCTTCTCTGTATCATATTTACCAGGTGGTCAAGCTTAAAATTATTTAGCAAATTTAGCGTTCACCCTGACAAGTTAAGCTTATTATTTCTTTCACAGGTTAACAACCTACCCAAAATAATAATTCACTTAATTGGGATTAACCAATTGTTTTGCTTCTAATATTTTGACGAAATTCTTTGTCTTTTCAGTTTCTGGTTGAAAGAATGAAAGCCAATAATATGATTTTATGATAGTTCTCAAGAGATGATGAATACAACCCATCACAATTCAAAGACCACATCGAGGAAATCAGGTCCCACAAAAATACAAAAATGTACTCAATAAGGCAAAATGTCCAATTTCATAGACTAGGTAAAAAACATTTAGACTTACTTCTGGTGTCTAGAGGAGCAATAAGACAGAGATGTAAACATTTAGACATATATTATCATCAGAAAATAAACAAATAAGTCAACCTTTAGAAAATGCAGAATTATTCATGTCATTTATATGTTAACAAAAAATATTGAAATACCACTCTCATTTAGAAATCTCTTAGGAGTCACTCAAAATGTCAATATGTACAATTCCAGACACTGAAATAAAAGGTAAACTTACTGTTGTTGTCTGAAAGAGAGATAAGAAAGTGATGTTAAATATTAGATATAACATTTACAATCATTAGAACTTTAAAAATTAAACTCAAAATGTGTTTAAACAACAGAAATGCTACATTACAAGTTAGCAAGATATATAAAAATTACAATTCTTATTTAGGAGCAACCAAACTATATTTTACAATTGAATTATTCAGACACAATTGGGCTTAATAGGACGAAGGGCACATCTAACTGAATATGAGTGTAGCAAGTGCTATTTAAACTTCTCCAAATTCACTGTAGATAATCAAGTACATTTGTTTGGAGTCATGTATGCTTGTTCATCCCCTAATTTTCACAAATATATAGCAGATAGCCAATGTTTTCTATGAGGTGTGTTCATCTTCTTCCCTGTTACTTTGAAATATTAGTGTAATACTGATTTAAAAAAACAATGAAGTATGTGGTGAACAAAAGGAAATATGACATATTGTATTGTAATGCATCAGAGCTGTAGTTTTTTAAAAAGCCTGGAATGTATGGGCTAAAAGAGCACAAGCATTATCTTTGGCTACAAGGACAAAACACATTGCAATATCTGCCTAGGTGACTTGTCACAACTGGGCCTGAATTGAATCATGCTGTGAACCTCTCCTGGAGTGGGTGCTGCATTCTATGTGCTGTCCCTGTGTTCCTGTTAGCCTCAGAAGTGACCAAGAGGAGATGCTCCTGAAGGTATGCAAAGTTGTGACTGAGAATATTTTTGGACCTCCAAAATGTTTAGAGTTTCTGCATACTTCTTTGAAGCAGAGGCAGAAATCAGGACGGAACAAAGGTGCTATTTTAATCCCCAAACATGTCATGACTCCGGTTGCCACTAATTTAAAATTTCTCCCAAAACAAAGCTTTTTCCAACATAACCAAATGCGTCAGCAGGAGTTATTCCAGCTCCTCCCAGCAATGAAGAGAACAACTGCGGATATGAATTGCAACAATCCCTAGCTGAAGGATTTCAACTTCCATTTCAGAGACTAAATCATAAGATTGAAAAATGTAACTGGGCTTTATCTGCTTGGTGTATCTGACCCTCATTCCATCATGGCTGGACGAAAATCACATCATGAAGCAGCATATTGTGCCAATACTTATCATTTGCACTTCAAGACATTACCAATATTTTTGTCATGCATTTTGACGTTCTTTCAAATGTGGTTTCACTAATTAGATTATGTTCATTACAATTCACCCAATGTGTCTAATTCTTTTAGGTAATTTTATTGTTTTCGTGTTTTGACTTTATTACTGTTTGGTATCGCACCATTTTTTTCAAATTTCCTGTAAGGTGAGTCTGTCTTCTCTGTATCATATTTATCAGGGGGTTAAGCTTAAAATTATTTAGCCACTTTAGCGTTCACCCTGACAAGTTGACGTTAATATTTCTTTCACAGGTTGACAGCCTACCCAAAATAATAATTCACTTAAATGGGATCATCCAATTGTTTTGCTTCTAATATTTTGACAAAATTCTTTGTCTTTTCAGTTTCTGGTTGAAAGAATGAAAGCCAATAATAATATTTTATGATAGTTCTCAAGAGATGATGAATACAACCCATCACAATCCAAAGACCATATCGAGGAAATCAGGTCCCACAAAAATGCAAAAAATTACTCAATTAGGCAAAATGACTATTTTCTTAGACTAGGTACACAACATTTAGACTTATTTATGTTGCCTAGAGGAGCAATAAGAATGATATGTAATATTTAGACATAGATTATCATCATGAAAATAAACAAATAAGTCAACCTTTAGAAAATGCAGAATGATTCATTTTATTTATATGTTAACAAAAAATATTGAGATACCACTCTCATTTAGAAATCTCTTAGGAGTCACTCAAAATGTCAATATGTACAATTCCAGACACTGAAATAAAATGTAAACTTACTGTTGTTGTCTAAAAGAGAGATAAGAAAGTGATGTTAAATATTAGATATATCATTTACAATCATTAGAACTTTAAAAATTAAACTCAAAATGTGTTTAAACAACAGAAATGCTACATTACAAGTTAGCAAGATATATAAAAATTACAATTCTTATTTAGGAGCAACCAAACTATATTTTACAATTGAATTATTCAGACAAAATTGGGCTTAATAGGACGAAGTGCACATCTAACTCAATATGAGTGTAGCAAGTGCTATTTAAACTTCTCCAAATTCACTGTAGATAATCAAGTACATTTGTTTGGAGTCATGTATGCTTGTTCATCCCCTAATTTTCACAAATATATAGCAGATAGCCAATGTTTTCTATGAGGTGTGTTCATCTTCTTCCCTGTTACTTTGAAATATTAGTGTAATACTGATTTAAAAAAACAATGAAGTATGTGGTGAACAAAAGGAAATATGACATATTGTATTGTAATGCATCAGAGCTGTAGTTTTTTTAAAAAGCCTGGAATGTATGGGCTAAAAGACCCCAAGCATTATCTTTGGCTACAAGGACAAAACACATTGCAAGATCTGCCTAGGTGACTTGTCACAACTGGGCCTGAATTGAATCATGCTGTGAACCTCTCCTGGAGTGGGTGCTGCATTCTATGTGCTGTCCCTGTGTTCCTGTTAGCCTCAGAAGTTACCAAGAGGAGATGCTCCTGAAAGTATGCAAAGTTGTGACTGAGAATATTTTTGGACCTCCAAAATGTTTAGAGTTTCTGCATACTTCTTTGAAGCATTGCCTGATATTTAGAAGGTCTTCACAGATATAACTTCAGGTTTTCCCCATAGAGGATATTTGAACTTGAAGAAAAAGACAAAATGCTTGTCTAACAGTGTGGCCGATAGGTTGCTCAATCAAAACATGAATTATGTACTGTCCATGTTATAAGAAGTGCATTAAATCCACATGCAATTGTAATAGGCCAAACAAGGCATCGATCATGTTTGTAGTGTCATACCTAGCTACCAAACCCTAAGTCAGGCACTACGCCCAGAGGCAGAAATCAGGACGGAACAAAGGTGCCATAATTATCCCCAAACATGTCATGACTCCGGTGGCCACTAATTTAAAATTTCTCCAAAAACAAAGCTTTTTCCAACATAACCAAATGCGTCAGCATGAGTTATCCCAGCAGCTCCCAGCAATGAAGAGAACGTCTGCGGATATTGATTGCAACAATCCCTAGCTGAAGGTTTTCAACTTCCATTTCAGAGACTAAATGATAAGGTTGAAATATTTAACTGGGATTAATCTGCTTGGTGTATCTGACCCTCATTCCAAATTGGCTGGACGAAAATCACATCAAGAAGCAGCATATTGTGCCTATGCTTATCATTTGCACTTCAAGACTTTACTGATTTTTTTTACATGCATTTCTACGTATTTTCAAATCTGGTTTCGCTATTTAGATTATGTTGATTACAATTTACCCACTGTGTCTGATTCTTTTAGGTAATTTTATTGTTTTCCTGTTTTGACTTTATTACTCTTTGCAATCGCACCATTTTTTGGACATTTCCTCTAAGTTGAGCCTGTCTTCTCTGTATCATATTTATCAGGTGGTTAAGCTTAACATTATTTAGCAACTTTAGCGTTCACCCCGACAAGTTAAGCCTATTATTTCTTTCACAGGTTGACAGCCTACCCAAAATAATAATTCACTTAATTGGGATTAACCAATTGTTTTGCTTCTAATATTTTGACAAAATTCTTTGTCTTTTCAGTTTCTGGTTGAAAGTATGAAAGCCGATAATATGATTTTATGATAGTCCTCAAGAGATGATGAATACAACCCATCACAATTCAAAGACCACATCGAGGAAATCAGGTACCACAAAAATACAAAAATATACTCAATAAGGCAAAATGTCCAATTTCATAGACTAGGCAAAAAACATTTAGACTTACTTCTGGTGTCTAGAGGAGCAATAAGACAGAGATGTAAACATTTAGACATATATTATCATCAGAAAATAAACAAATAAGTCAACCTTTAGAAAATGCAGAATTATTCATGTCATTTATATGTTAACAAAAAATATTGAAATACCACTCTCATTTAGAAATCTCTTAGGAGTCACTCAAAATGTCAATATGTACAATTCCAGACACTGAAATAAAAGGTAAACTTACTGTTGTTGTCTGATAGAGAAATAAGAAAGTGATGTTAAATATTAGATATATCATTTACAATCATTAGAACTTTAAAAATTAAACTCAAAATGTGTTTAAACAACAGAAATGCTACATTACAATTTAGCAAGATATATAAAAATTACAATTCTTATTTAGGAGCAACCAAACTATATTTTACATTTGAATTATTCAGACACAATTGGGCTTAATAAGACGAAGTGCACATCTAACTGAATATGAGTGTAGCAAGTGTTATTTAAACTTCTCCAAATTCACTGTAGATAATCAACTACATTTGTTTGGAGACATGTTTGCTTGTTCATCCCATAATTATCACAAATATGTAGCAGATAGCCAATGTTTTCTATGAGGTGTGTTCATCTTCTTCCCTGTTACTTTGAAATATTAGTGTAATACTGATTTAAAAAAACAATGAAGTATGTGGTGAACAAAAGGAAATATGACATATTGTATTGTAATGCATCAGAGCTGTAGTTTTTTAAAAAGCCTGGAATGTGTGGGCTAAAAGACCCCAAGCATAATCTTTGGCTACAAGGACAAAACACATCGCAAGATCTGCCTAGGTGACTTGTCACAACTGGGCCTGAATTGAATCAAGCTGTGAACCTCTCCTGGAGTGGGTGCTGCATTCTATGTGCAGTCCTTCTGTTCCTGTTAGCCTCAGAAGTGACCAAGAGGAGATGCTCCTGAAAGTATGCAAAGTTGTGACTGAGAATATTTTTGGACCTCCAAAATGTTTAGAGTTTCTGCATACTTCTTTGAAGCATTGCCCGATATTTAGAAGGTCTTTCACAGATATAAATACAGGTTTTCCCACTAGAGGATATTTGAACTTGAAGAAAAAGACAAAATGCTTGTCTAACAGTGTGGCCGATAGGTTGCTCAATCAAAACATGCATTATGTACTGTCCATGTTATAAGAAGTGCATTAAATCCAAATGCAATTGTAATAGGCCAAACAAGGCATCGATCATGTTTGTAGTGTCATACCTAGCTACCAAACCCTAAGTCAGGCACTACGCCCAGAGGCAGGAATCAGGACGGAACAAAGGTGCTATAATTATCCCCAAACATGTCATGACTCCGGTGGCCACTACTTTAAAATTTCTCCAAAAACAAAGCTTTTTCCAACATAACCGAATGCGTCAGCAGGAGTTATCCCAGCAGCTCCCAGCAATGAAGAGAACGTCTGCGGATATGGATTGCAACAATCCCTAGCTGAAGGATTTCAACTTCCATTTCAGAGACTAAATGATAAGGTTGAAATATTTAACTGGGATTAATCTGCTTGGTGTATCTGACCCTCATTCCAGATTGGCTGGACAAAAATCACATCAAGAAGCATCATATTGTGCCTATACTTATCATTTGCACTTCAAGACTTTACTGATTTTTTTGACATGCATTTTTACGTATTTTCAAATCTGGTTTCGCTATTTAGATTAGGTTGATTACAATTTACCCAATGTGTCTGATTCTTTTAGGTAATTTTATTGTTTTCGTGTTTTGACTTTATTACTCTTTGCAATCGCACCATTTTTTGGACATTTCCTGTAAGTTGAGCCTGTCTTCTCTGTATCATATTTACCAGGTGGTCAAGCTTAAAATTATTTAGCAAATTTAGCGTTCACCCTGACAAGTTAAGCTTATTATTTCTTTCACAGGTTAACAACCTACCCAAAATAATAATTCACTTAATTGGGATTAACCAATTGTTTTGCTTCTAATATTTTGACGAAATTCTTTGTCTTTTCAGTTTCTGGTTGAAAGAATGAAAGCCAATAATATGATTTTATGATAGTTCTCAAGAGATGATGAATACAACCCATCACAATTCAAAGACCACATCGAGGAAATCAGGTCCCACAAAAATACAAAAATGTACTCAATAAGGCAAAATGTCCAATTTCATAGACTAGGTAAAAAACATTTAGACTTACTTCTGGTGTCTAGAGGAGCAATAAGACAGAGATGTAAACATTTAGACATATATTATCATCAGAAAATAAACAAATAAGTCAACCTTTAGAAAATGCAGAATTATTCATGTCATTTATATGTTAACAAAAAATATTGAAATACCACTCTCATTTAGAAATCTCTTAGGAGTCACTCAAAATGTCAATATGTACAATTCCAGACACTGAAATAAAAGGTAAACTTACTGTTGTTGTCTGAAAGAGAGATAAGAAAGTGATGTTAAATATTAGATATAACATTTACAATCATTAGAACTTTAAAAATTAAACTCAAAATGTGTTTAAACAACAGAAATGCTACATTACAAGTTAGCAAGATATATAAAAATTACAATTCTTATTTAGGAGCAACCAAACTATATTTTACAATTGAATTATTCAGACACAATTGGGCTTAATAGGACGAAGGGCACATCTAACTGAATATGAGTGTAGCAAGTGCTATTTAAACTTCTCCAAATTCACTGTAGATAATCAAGTACATTTGTTTGGAGTCATGTATGCTTGTTCATCCCCTAATTTTCACAAATATATAGCAGATAGCCAATGTTTTCTATGAGGTGTGTTCATCTTCTTCCCTGTTACTTTGAAATATTAGTGTAATACTGATTTAAAAAAACAATGAAGTATGTGGTGAACAAAAGGAAATATGACATATTGTATTGTAATGCATCAGAGCTGTAGTTTTTTAAAAAGCCTGGAATGTATGGGCTAAAAGAGCACAAGCATTATCTTTGGCTACAAGGACAAAACACATTGCAAGATCTGCCTAGGTGACTTGTCACAACTGGGCCTGAATTGAATCATGCTGTGAACCTCTCCTGGAGTGGGTGCTGCATTCTATGTGCTGTCCCTGTGTTCCTGTTAGCCTCAGAAGTGACCAAGAGGAGATGCTCCTGAAGGTATGCAAAGTTGTGACTGAGAATATTTTTGGACCTCCAAAATGTTTAGAGTTTCTGCATACTTCTTTGAAGCAGAGGCAGAAATCAGGACGGAACAAAGGTGCTATTTTAATCCCCAAACATGTCATGACTCCGGTTGCCACTAATTTAAAATTTCTCCCAAAACAAAGCTTTTTCCAACATAACCAAATGCGTCAGCAGGAGTTATTCCAGCTCCTCCCAGCAATGAAGAGAACAACTGCGGATATGAATTGCAACAATCCCTAGCTGAAGGATTTCAACTTCCATTTCAGAGACTAAATCATAAGATTGAAAAATGTAACTGGGCTTTATCTGCTTGGTGTATCTGACCCTCATTCCATCATGGCTGGACGAAAATCACATCATGAAGCAGCATATTGTGCCAATACTTATCATTTGCACTTCAAGACATTACCAATATTTTTGTCATGCATTTTGACGTTCTTTCAAATGTGGTTTCACTAATTAGATTATGTTCATTACAATTCACCCAATGTGTCTAATTCTTTTAGGTAATTTTATTGTTTTCGTGTTTTGACTTTATTACTGTTTGGTATCGCACCATTTTTTTCAAATTTCCTGTAAGGTGAGTCTGTCTTCTCTGTATCATATTTATCAGGGGGTTAAGCTTAAAATTATTTAGCCACTTTAGCGTTCACCCTGACAAGTTGACGTTAATATTTCTTTCACAGGTTGACAGCCTACCCAAAATAATAATTCACTTAAATGGGATCATCCAATTGTTTTGCTTCTAATATTTTGACAAAATTCTTTGTCTTTTCAGTTTCTGGTTGAAAGAATGAAAGCCAATAATAATATTTTATGATAGTTCTCAAGAGATGATGAATACAACCCATCACAATCCAAAGACCATATCGAGGAAATCAGGTCCCACAAAAATGCAAAAAATTACTCAATTAGGCAAAATGACTATTTTCTTAGACTAGGTACACAACATTTAGACTTATTTATGTTGCCTAGAGGAGCAATAAGAATGATATGTAATATTTAGACATAGATTATCATCATGAAAATAAACAAATAAGTCAACCTTTAGAAAATGCAGAATGATTCATTTTATTTATATGTTAACAAAAAATATTGAGATACCACTCTCATTTAGAAATCTCTTAGGAGTCACTCAAAATGTCAATATGTACAATTCCAGACACTGAAATAAAATGTAAACTTACTGTTGTTGTCTAAAAGAGAGATAAGAAAGTGATGTTAAATATTAGATATATCATTTACAATCATTAGAACTTTAAAAATTAAACTCAAAATGTGTTTAAACAACAGAAATGCTACATTACAAGTTAGCAAGATATATAAAAATTACAATTCTTATTTAGGAGCAACCAAACTATATTTTACAATTGAATTATTCAGACAAAATTGGGCTTAATAGGACGAAGTGCACATCTAACTCAATATGAGTGTAGCAAGTGCTATTTAAACTTCTCCAAATTCACTGTAGATAATCAAGTACATTTGTTTGGAGTCATGTATGCTTGTTCATCCCCTAATTTTCACAAATATATAGCAGATAGCCAATGTTTTCTATGAGGTGTGTTCATCTTCTTCCCTGTTACTTTGAAATATTAGTGTAATACTGATTTAAAAAAACAATGAAGTATGTGGTGAACAAAAGGAAATATGACATATTGTATTGTAATGCATCAGAGCTGTAGTTTTTTTAAAAAGCCTGGAATGTATGGGCTAAAAGACCCCAAGCATTATCTTTGGCTACAAGGACAAAACACATTGCAAGATCTGCCTAGGTGACTTGTCACAACTGGGCCTGAATTGAATCATGCTGTGAACCTCTCCTGGAGTGGGTGCTGCATTCTATGTGCTGTCCCTGTGTTCCTGTTAGCCTCAGAAGTTACCAAGAGGAGATGCTCCTGAAAGTATGCAAAGTTGTGACTGAGAATATTTTTGGACCTCCAAAATGTTTAGAGTTTCTGCATACTTCTTTGAAGCATTGCCTGATATTTAGAAGGTCTTCACAGATATAACTTCAGGTTTTCCCCATAGAGGATATTTGAACTTGAAGAAAAAGACAAAATGCTTGTCTAACAGTGTGGCCGATAGGTTGCTCAATCAAAACATGAATTATGTACTGTCCATGTTATAAGAAGTGCATTAAATCCACATGCAATTGTAATAGGCCAAACAAGGCATCGATCATGTTTGTAGTGTCATACCTAGCTACCAAACCCTAAGTCAGGCACTACGCCCAGAGGCAGAAATCAGGACGGAACAAAGGTGCCATAATTATCCCCAAACATGTCATGACTCCGGTGGCCACTAATTTAAAATTTCTCCAAAAACAAAGCTTTTTCCAACATAACCAAATGCGTCAGCATGAGTTATCCCAGCAGCTCCCAGCAATGAAGAGAACGTCTGCGGATATTGATTGCAACAATCCCTAGCTGAAGGTTTTCAACTTCCATTTCAGAGACTAAATGATAAGGTTGAAATATTTAACTGGGATTAATCTGCTTGGTGTATCTGACCCTCATTCCAAATTGGCTGGACGAAAATCACATCAAGAAGCAGCATATTGTGCCTATGCTTATCATTTGCACTTCAAGACTTTACTGATTTTTTTTACATGCATTTCTACGTATTTTCAAATCTGGTTTCGCTATTTAGATTATGTTGATTACAATTTACCCACTGTGTCTGATTCTTTTAGGTAATTTTATTGTTTTCCTGTTTTGACTTTATTACTCTTTGCAATCGCACCATTTTTTGGACATTTCCTCTAAGTTGAGCCTGTCTTCTCTGTATCATATTTATCAGGTGGTTAAGCTTAACATTATTTAGCAACTTTAGCGTTCACCCCGACAAGTTAAGCCTATTATTTCTTTCACAGGTTGACAGCCTACCCAAAATAATAATTCACTTAATTGGGATTAACCAATTGTTTTGCTTCTAATATTTTGACAAAATTCTTTGTCTTTTCAGTTTCTGGTTGAAAGTATGAAAGCCGATAATATGATTTTATGATAGTCCTCAAGAGATGATGAATACAACCCATCACAATTCAAAGACCACATCGAGGAAATCAGGTACCACAAAAATACAAAAATATACTCAATAAGGCAAAATGTCCAATTTCATAGACTAGGCAAAAAACATTTAGACTTACTTCTGGTGTCTAGAGGAGCAATAAGACAGAGATGTAAACATTTAGACATATATTATCATCAGAAAATAAACAAATAAGTCAACCTTTAGAAAATGCAGAATTATTCATGTCATTTATATGTTAACAAAAAATATTGAAATACCACTCTCATTTAGAAATCTCTTAGGAGTCACTCAAAATGTCAATATGTACAATTCCAGACACTGAAATAAAAGGTAAACTTACTGTTGTTGTCTGATAGAGAAATAAGAAAGTGATGTTAAATATTAGATATATCATTTACAATCATTAGAACTTTAAAAATTAAACTCAAAATGTGTTTAAACAACAGAAATGCTACATTACAATTTAGCAAGATATATAAAAATTACAATTCTTATTTAGGAGCAACCAAACTATATTTTACATTTGAATTATTCAGACACAATTGGGCTTAATAAGACGAAGTGCACATCTAACTGAATATGAGTGTAGCAAGTGTTATTTAAACTTCTCCAAATTCACTGTAGATAATCAACTACATTTGTTTGGAGACATGTTTGCTTGTTCATCCCATAATTATCACAAATATGTAGCAGATAGCCAATGTTTTCTATGAGGTGTGTTCATCTTCTTCCCTGTTACTTTGAAATATTAGTGTAATACTGATTTAAAAAAACAATGAAGTATGTGGTGAACAAAAGGAAATATGACATATTGTATTGTAATGCATCAGAGCTGTAGTTTTTTAAAAAGCCTGGAATGTGTGGGCTAAAAGACCCCAAGCATAATCTTTGGCTACAAGGACAAAACACATCGCAAGATCTGCCTAGGTGACTTGTCACAACTGGGCCTGAATTGAATCAAGCTGTGAACCTCTCCTGGAGTGGGTGCTGCATTCTATGTGCAGTCCTTCTGTTCCTGTTAGCCTCAGAAGTGACCAAGAGGAGATGCTCCTGAAAGTATGCAAAGTTGTGACTGAGAATATTTTTGGACCTCCAAAATGTTTAGAGTTTCTGCATACTTCTTTGAAGCATTGCCCGATATTTAGAAGGTCTTTCACAGATATAAATACAGGTTTTCCCACTAGAGGATATTTGAACTTGAAGAAAAAGACAAAATGCTTGTCTAACAGTGTGGCCGATAGGTTGCTCAATCAAAACATGCATTATGTACTGTCCATGTTATAAGAAGTGCATTAAATCCAAATGCAATTGTAATAGGCCAAACAAGGCATCGATCATGTTTGTAGTGTCATACCTAGCTACCAAACCCTAAGTCAGGCACTACGCCCAGAGGCAGGAATCAGGACGGAACAAAGGTGCTATAATTATCCCCAAACATGTCATGACTCCGGTGGCCACTACTTTAAAATTTCTCCAAAAACAAAGCTTTTTCCAACATAACCGAATGCGTCAGCAGGAGTTATCCCAGCAGCTCCCAGCAATGAAGAGAACGTCTGCGGATATGGATTGCAACAATCCCTAGCTGAAGGATTTCAACTTCCATTTCAGAGACTAAATGATAAGGTTGAAATATTTAACTGGGATTAATCTGCTTGGTGTATCTGACCCTCATTCCAGATTGGCTGGACAAAAATCACATCAAGAAGCATCATATTGTGCCTATACTTATCATTTGCACTTCAAGACTTTACTGATTTTTTTGACATGCATTTTTACGTATTTTCAAATCTGGTTTCGCTATTTAGATTATGTTGATTACAATTTACCCAATGTGTCTGATTCTTTTAGGTAATTTTATTGTTTTCGTGTTTTGACTTTATTACTCTTTGCAATCGCACCATTTTTTGGACATTTCCTCTAAGTTGAGCCTGTCTTCTCTGTATCATATTTATCAGGTGGTTAAGCTTAACATTATTTAGCAACTTTAGCGTTCACCCCGACAAGTTAAGCCTATTATTTCTTTCACAGGTTGACAGCCTACCCAAAATAATAATTCACTTAATTGGGATTAACCAATTGTTTTGCTTCTAATATTTTGACAAAATTCTTTGTCTTTTCAGTTTCTGGTTGAAAGTATGAAAGCCGATAATATGATTTTATGATACTCCTCAAGAGATGATGAATACAACCCATCACAATTCAAAGACCACATCGAGGAAATCAGGTACCACAAAAATACAAAAATATACTCAATAAGGCAAAATGTCCAATTTCATAGACTAGGTAAAAAACATTTAGACTTACTTCTGGTGTCTAGAGGAGCAATAAGACAGAGATGTAAACATTTAGACATATATTATCATCAGAAAATAAACAAATAAGTCAACCTTTAGAAAATGCAGAATTATTCATGTCATTTATATGTTAACAAAAAATATTGAAATACCACTCTCATTTAGAAATCTCTTAGGAGTCACTCAAAATGTCAATATGTACAATTCCAGACACTGAAATAAAAGGTAAACTTACTGTTGTTGTCTGATAGAGAAATAAGAAAGTGATGTTAAATATTAGATATATCATTTACAATCATTAGAACTTTAAAAATTAAACTCAAAATGTGTTTAAACAACAGAAATGCTACATTACAATTTAGCAAGATATATAAAAATTACAATTCTTATTTAGGAGCAACCAAACTATATTTTACAATTGAATTATTCAGACACAATTGGGCTTAATAAGACGAAGTGCACATCTAACTGAATATGAGTGTAGCAAGTGTTATTTAAACTTCTCCAAATTCACTGTAGATAATCAACTACATTTGTTTGGAGACATGTTTGCTTGTTCATCCCATAATTATCACAAATATGTAGCAGATAGCCAATGTTTTCTATGAGGTGTGTTCATCTTCTTCCCTGTTACTTTGAAATATTAGTGTAATACTGATTTAAAAAAACAATGAAGTATGTGGTGAACAAAAGGAAATATGACATATTGTATTGTAATGCATCAGAGCTGTAGTTTTTTAAAAAGCCTGGAATGTATGGGCTAAAAGACCCCAAGCATAATCTTTGGCTACAAGGACAAAACACATCGCAAGATCTGCCTAGGTGACTTGTCACAACTGGGCCTGAATTGAATCAAGCTGTGAACCTCTCCTGGAGTGGGTGCTGCATTCCATGTGCAGTCCTTCTGTTCCTGTTAGCCTCAGAAGTGACCAAGAGGAGATGCTCCTGAAAGTATGCAAAGTTGTGACTGAGAATATTTTTGGACCTCCAAAATGTTTAAAGTTTCTGCATACTTCTTTGAAGCATTGCCCGATATTTAGAAGGTCTTTCACAGATATAACTACAGGTTTTCCCACTAGAGGATATTTGAACTTGAAGAAAAAGACAAAATGCTTGTCTAACAGTGTGGCCGATAGGTTGCTCAATCAAAACATGCATTATGTACTGTCCATGTTATAAGAAGTGCATTAAATCCAAATGCAATTGTAATAGGCCAAACAAGGCATCGATCATGTTTGTAGTGTCATACCTAGCTACCAAACCCTAAGTCAGGCACTACGCCCAGAGGCAGGAATCAGGACGGAACAAAGGTGCTATAATTATCCCCAAACATGTCATGACTCCGGTGGCCACTAATTTAAAATTTCTCCAAAAACAAAGCTTTTTCCAACATAACCGAATGCGTCAGCAGGAGTTATCCCAGCAGCTCCCAACAATGAAGAGAACGTCTGCGGATATGGATTGCAACAATCCCTAGCTGAAGGATTTCAACTTCCATTTCAGAGACTAAATGATAAGGTTGAAATATTTAACTGGGATTAGTCTGCTTGGTGTATCTGACCCTCATTCCAGATTGGCTGGACAAAAATCACATCAAGAAGCATCATATTGTGCCTATACTTATCATTTGCACTTCAAGACTTTACTGATTTTTTTGACATGCATTTTTACGTATTTTCAAATCTGGTTTCGCTATTTAGATTATGTTGATTACAATTTACCCAATGTGTCTGATTCTTTTAGGTAATTTTATTGTTTTCGTGTTTTGACTTTATTACTCTTTGCAATCGCACCATTGTTTGGACATTTCCTCTAAGTTGAGCCTGTCTTCTCTGTATCATATTTATCAGGTGGTTAAGCTTAAAATTATTTAGCAACTTTAGCGTTCACCCTGACAAGTTAAGCCTATTATTTCTTTCACAGGTTGACAGCCTACCCAAAATAATAATTCACTTAATTGGGATTAACCAATTGTTTTGCTTCAAATATTTTGACAAAATTCTTTGTCTTTTCAGTTTCTAGTTGAAAGAATGAAAGCCAATAATATGAGTTTATGATAGTTCTCAAGAGATGATGAATACAACCCATCACAATTCAAAGACCACATCGAGGAAATCAGGTCACACAAAAATACAAAAATATACTCAATATGGCAAAATGTCCAATTTCATAGACTAGGTAAAAAACATTTAGACTTACTTCTGGTGTCTAGAGGAGCAATAAGACAGAGATGTAAACATTTAGACATATAGTATCATCAGAAAATAAACAAATAAGTCAACCTTTAGAAAATGCTGAATTATTCATGTCATTTATATGTTAACAAAAAATTTTGAAATACCACTCTCATTTAGAAATCTCTTAGGAGTCACTCAAAATGTCAATATGTACAATTCCAGACACTGAAATAAAAGGTAAACTTACTGTTGTTGTCTGAAAGAGAGATAAGAAAGTGATGTTGAATATTAGATATATCATTTACAATCATTGGAACTTTAAAAATTAAACTCAAAATGTGTTTAAACAACAGAAATGCTACATTACAAGTTAGCAAGATATATAAAAATTACAATTCGTATTTAGGAGCAACCAAACTATATTTTACAGTTGAATTATTCAGACACAATTGGGCTTAATAGGACGAAGTGCACATCTAACTGAATATGAGTGTAGCAAGTGCTATTTAAACTTCTCCAAATTCACTGTAGATAATCAAGTACATTTGTTTGGAGTCATGTATGCTTGTTCATCCCCTAATTTTCACAAATATATAGCAGATAGCCAATGTTTTCTATGAGGTGTGTTCATCTTCTTCCCTGTTACTTTGAAATATTAGTGTAATACTGATTTAAAAAAACAATGAAGTATGTGGTGAACAAAAGGAAATATGACATATTGTATTGTAATGCATCAGAGCTGTAGTTTTTTAAAAAGCCTGGAATGTATGGGCTAAAAGACCCCAAGCATTATATTTGGCTACAAGGACAAAACACATTGCAAGATCTGCCTAGGTGACTTGTCACAACTGGGCCTGAATTGAATCATACTGTGAACCTCTCCTGGAGTGGGTGCTGCATTCTATGTGCAGTCCCTCTGTTCCTGTTAGCCTCAGAACTGACCAAGAGGAGATGCTCCTGAAAGTATGCAAAGTTGTGACTGAGAATATTTTTGGACCTCCAAAATGTTTAGAGTTTCTGCATACTTCTTTGAAGCATTGCCCGATATTTAGAAGGTCTTTCACAGATATAACTACAGGTTTTCCCACTAGAGGATATTTGAACTTGAAGAAAAAGACAAAATGCTTGTCTAACAGTGTGGCCGATAGGTTGCTCAATCAAAACATGCATTATGTACTGTCCATGTTATAAGAAGTGCATTAAATCCAAATGCAATTGTAATAGGCCAAACAAGGCATCGATCATGTTTGTAGTGTCATACCTAGCTACCAAACCCTAAGTCAGGCACTACGCCCAGAGGCAGAAATCAGGACGGAACAAAGGTGCTATAATTATCCCCAAACATGTCATGACTCCGGTGGCCACTAATTTAAAATTTCTCCAAAAACAAAGCTTTTTCCAACATAACCGAATGCGTCAGCCGGAGTTATCCCAGCAGCTCCCAGCAATGAAGAGAACGTCTGCGGATATGGATTGCAACAATCCCTAGCTGAAGGATTTCAACTTCCATTTCAGAGACTAAATGATAAGGTTGAAATATTTAACTGGGATTAATCTGCTTGGTGTATCTGACCCTCATTTCAGATTGGCTGGACGAAAATCACTTCAAGAAGCATCATATTGTGCCTATAATTATCATTTGCACTTCAAGACTTTACTGATTTTTTTGACATGCATTTTTACGTATTTTCAAATCTGGTTTTGCTATTTAGATTATGTTGATTACAATTTACCCAATGTGTCTGATTCTTTTAGGTAATTTTATTGTTTTCGTGTTTTGACTTTATTACTCTTTGCAATCGCACCATTGTTTGGACATTTCCTCTAAGTTGAGCCTGTCTTCTCTGTATCATATTTATCAGGTGGTTAAGCTTAAAATTATTTAGCAACTTTAGCGTTCACCCTGACAAGTTAAGCCTATTATTTCTTTCACAGGTTGACAGCCTACCCAAAATAATAATTCACTTAATTGGGATTAACCAATTGTTTTGCTTCAAATATTTTGACAAAATTCTTTGTCTTTTCAGTTTCTAGTTGAAAGAATGAAAGCCAATAATATGAGTTTATGATAGTTCTCAAGAGATGATGAATACAACCCATCACAATTCAAAGACCACATCGAGGAAATCTGGTCCCACAAAAATACAAAAATGTACTCAATAAGGCAAAATGTCCAATTTCATAGACTAGGTAAAAAACATTTAGATTTACTTCTGGTGTCTAGAGGAGCAATAAGACAGAGATGTAAACATTTAGACATATATTATCATCAGAAAATAACCAAATAAGTCAACCTTTAGAAAATGCAGAATTATTCATGTCATTTATATGTTAACAAAAAATATTGAAATACCACTCTCATTTAGAAATCTCTTAGGAGTCACTCAAAATGTCAATATGTACAATTCCAGACACTGAAATAAAAGGTAAACTTACTGTTGTTGTCTGAAAGAGAGATAAGAAAGTGATGTTAAATATTAGATATATCATTTACAATCATTGGAACTTTAAAAATTAAACTCAAAATGTGTTTAAACAACAGAAATGCTACATTACAAGTTAGCAAGATATATAAAAATTACAATTCTTATTTAGGAGCAACCAAACTACATTTTACAGTTGAATTATTCAGACACAATTGGGCTTAATAGGACGAAGTGCACATCTAACTGAATATGAGTGTAGCAAGTGCTATTTAAACTTCTCCAAATTCACTGTAGATAATCAAGTACATTTGTTTGGAGTCATGTATGCTTGTTCATCCCCTAATTTTCAGAAATATATAGCAGATAGCCAATGTTTTCAATGAGGTGTGTTCATCTTCTTCCCTGTTACTTTGAAATATTAGTGTAATACTGATTTAAAAAAACAATGAAGTATGTGGTGAACAAAAGGAAATATGACATATTGTATTGTAATGCATCAGAGCTGTAGTTTTTTAAAAAGCCTGGAATGTATGGGCTAAAAGACCCCAAGCATTATATTTGGCTACAAGGACAAAACACATTGCAAGATCTGCCTAGGTGACTTGTCACAACTGGGCCTGAATTGAATCATACTGTGAACCTCTCCTGGAGTGGGTGCTGCATTCTATGTGCAGTCCCTCTGTTCCTGTTAGCCTCAGAACTGACCAAGAGGAGATGCTCCTGAAAGTATGCAAAGTTGTGACTGAGAATATTTTTGGACCTCCAAAATGTTTAGAGTTTCTGCATACTTCTTTGAAGCATTGCCCGATATTTAGAAGGTCTTTCACAGATATAACTACAGGTTTTCCCACTAGAGGATATTTGAACTTGAAGAAAAAGACAAAATGCTTGTCTAACAGTGTGGCCGATAGGTTGCTCAATCAAAACCTGCATTATGTACTGTCCATGTTATAAGAAGTGCATTAAATCCAAATGCAATTGTAATAGGCCAAACAAGGCATCGATCATGTTTGTAGTGTCATACCTAGCTACCAAACCCTAAGTCAGGCACTACGCCCAGAGGCAGAAATCAGGACGGAACAAAGGTGCTATAATTATCCCCAAACATGTCATGACTCCGGTGGCCACTAATTTAAAATTTCTCCAAAAACAAAGCTTTTTCCAACATAACCGAATGCGTCAGCCGGAGTTATCCCAGCAGCTCCCAGCAATGAAGAGAACGTCTGCGGATATGGATTGCAACAATCCCTAGCTGAAGGATTTCAACTTCCATTTCAGAGACTAAATGATAAGGTTGAAATATTTAACTGGGATTAATCTGCTTGGTGTATCTGACCCTCATTTCGGATTGGCTGGACGAAAATCACATCAAGAAGCATCATATTGTGCCTATACTTATCATTTGCACTTCAAGACTTTACTGATTTTTTTGACATGCATTTTTACGTATTTTCAAATCTGGTTTCGCTATTTAGATTATGTTGATTACAATTTACCCAATGTGTCTGATTCTTTTAGGTAATTTTATTGATTTCGTGTTTTGACTTTATTACTCTTTGCAATCGCACCATTTTTTGGACATTTCCTCTAAGTTGAGCCTGTCTTCTCTGTATCATATTTATCAGGTGGTCAAGCTTAAAATTATTTAGCAAATTTAGCGTTCACCCTGACAAGTTAAACTTATTATTTCTTTCACAGGTTGACAGCCTACCCAAAATAATAATTCACTTAATTGGGATTAACCAATTGTTTTGCTTCTAATATTTTGACGAAATTCTTTGTCTTTTCAGTTTCTGGTTGAAAGAATGAAAGCCAATAATATGATTTTATGATAGTTCTCAAGAGATGATGAATACAACCCATCACAATTAAAAGACCACATCGAGGAAATCAGGTCCCACAAAAATACAAAAATGTACTCAATAAGGCAAAATGTCCAATTTCATAGACTAGGTAAAAAACATTTAGACTTACTTCTGGTGTCTAGAGGAGCAATAAGACAGAGATGTAAACATTTAGACATATATTATCATCAGAAAATAACCAAATAAGTCAACCTTTAGAAAATGCAGAATTATTCATGTCATTTATATGTTAACAAAAATTATTGAAATACCACTCTCATTTAGAAATCTCTTAGGAGTCACTCAAAATGTCAATATGTACAATTCCAGACACTGAAATAAAAGGTAAACTTACTGTTGTTGTCTGAAAGAGAGATAAGAAAGCGATGTTAAATATTAGATATATCATTTACAATCATTGGAACTTTAAAAATTAAACTCAACATGTGTTTAAACAACAGAAATGCTACATTACAAGTTAGCAAGATATATAAAAATTACAATTCTTATTTAGGAGCAACCAAACTATATTTTACAGTTGAATTATTCAGACACAATTGGGCTTAATAGGACGAAGTGCACATCTAACTGAATATGAGTGTAGCAAGTGCTATTTAAACTTCTCCATATTCACTGTAGATAATCAAGTACATTTGTTTGGAGTCATGTATGCTTGTTCATCCCCTAATTTTCACAAATATATAGCAGATAGCCAATGTTTTCTATGAGGTGTGTTCATCTTCTTCCCTGTTACTTTGAAATATTAGTGTAATACTGATTTAAAAAAACAATGAAGTATGTGGTGAACAAAAGGAAATATGATATATTGTATTGTAATGCATCAGAGCTGTAGTTTTTTAAAAAGCCTGGAATGTATGGGCTAAAAGACCCCAAGCATTATCTTTGGCTACAAGGACAAAACACATTGCAAGATCTGCCTAGGTGACTTGTCACAACTGGGCCTGAATTGAATCATGATGTGAACCTCTCCTGGAGTGGGTGCTGCATTCTATGTGCTGTCCCTGTGTTCCTGTTAGCCTCAGAAGTGACCAAGAGGAGATGCTCCTGAAAGTATGCAAAGTTGTGACTGAGAATATTTTCAGACCTCCAAAATGTTTAGAGTTTCTGCATACTTCTTTGAAGCATTGCCCGATATTTAGAAGGTCTTTCACAGATATACCTACAGGTTTTCCCACTAGAGGATATTTGAACTTGAAGAAAAAGACAAAATGCTTGTCTAACAGTGTGGCCGATAGGTTGCTCAATCAAAACATAAATTATGTATTGTCCATTTTATAAGAAGTGCATTAAATCAACATGCAATTGTAATAGGCCAAACAAGGCATCAATCATGTTTGTAGTGTCATACCTAGCTACCAAACCTTAAATCAGGCACTACGCCCAGAGGCAGAAATCAGGACGGAACAAAGGTGCTATAATTATCCCCAAACATGTCATGACTCCGGTGGCCACTAATTTAAAATTTCTCAAAAAACAAAGCTTTTTCCAACATAACCAAATGCGTCAGCAGGAGTTATCCCAGCAGCTCCCAGCAATAAAGAGAATGTCTGCGGATATGGATTGCAACAATCCCTAGCTGAAGGATTTCAACTTCCATTTCAGAGACTAAATGATA
This sequence comes from Triturus cristatus, assembly GCF_964204655.1. NCBI lineage: Eukaryota > Metazoa > Chordata > Amphibia > Caudata > Salamandridae > Triturus > Triturus cristatus. The sequence goes on along the minus strand of NC_140590.1, from coordinate 1,122,858,028 downwards.
AGGTTGAAATATTTAACTGGGATTAATCTGCTTGGTGTATCTGACCCTCATTCCAGATTGGCTGGACGAAAATCACATCAAGAAGCAGCATATTGTGCCTATACTTATCATTTGCACTTCAAGACTTTACAGATTTTTTTGACATGCATTTTTACGTATTTTCAAATCTGGTTTCGGCAAGGTAGATGCTATAATGGCTTTGTCCACTCTCCCACTTTATTTAGTATGTTGTACTTTCTCCTCTTGTCTACGAGCAACTGAAGAGCAAGCACTTGGAATCTAAAATGTGCTTTTAAATCTTCACGTATGGCAAAATCTGCTGCACTGTCTATATTGTGATCTTAGAATCCTTCAATTTGTTCTTCTTCTGTTCCTCCCAACCATTCTCTGCTAATGGTGCTTTATTAAAAATTAATCTTGTTCCCTGTAGGGAGGATGGTACAGAAGCTATTGTGAAGCTGATCAGTGAATGATACGAGAAAGCATTGTTCCATATGTCTGCGTCTTCTCATGCTAGTGCATTTGATGTTTAAAAAACAATGTATGTGATTCCGTGCCAGGAGGCTTATAGTGAAATGTCTATTGTTGCAGTACACTGTTCTGCACATGCCAAGGCTTTAAAAGAGCAAAATTGTGGATGAAAACTTGTAGGGCACATATGAATTTAGGTTTGTTTGGATGCTTATTTAAACATGATTTATCAAATGATAAATCCTGAATCAGATTAAAATCCCCACCTATTATAATGTGACACACCTCATGTTGCAAAGGAGAGTGAAGCTCTAGTAGAGCAGAAGGCAAGGTCTCAATTTAGCCATAGTAGCACATTAAATGATATATTTCGTTATTGACTTGTATTTTAACTAAAATCCATCTAGCTGCTGAATCTCATGCTAGTTTAAGAATTTCAGAGTGGAGTGAACATGACATAAGCAAAAAGCATGGGTGACTGCAGGGTAATGCCCATGTACTACCCTTGAACATCCCCCAATACAAAGTATTGCACAACTGTGGAAAAATCCTGAAAGTGGAGAGGTTAGCAATCACCTGTAGTTTGACTGTGTTTTGGGGATTTTAGTTACAAAGAAAGATCTTAGTGCCTCAAAATACTGCTTTGTAGAAGTGCCAAAAAATGGAGATAATCCAGATTTTATATCTTTTAATAACGGATTGGATTGTTGAGTGATATATTCCTCACATAAGGCCCATCATATGGTTGTTCGGTGATGCACCTGTTACATAATTAAAATCCTTTCGTAGGTTGCTGTGCCACAAGACATACAATATAATTTGGATGATGTGCATAGAGCACAGAAATAAGCAGAGAAGACGGACATTCCTAATGGTGCCAAATGGGCCCTGCTAAACACATACAAATATTAACCTTTGTGATCATCACCGACAATATAAATTTTACTCAGAGTATTTCCATTGTCGTAGCCCGTTATGACCTGTAAAGAATTACATTTGTAAAAGCAGAAAAATACAATGCAAGTCAGCAAGCAATAGGAAACTGATCTTACCCCATCATTCTTCTAAAAGATGGATAAGAAAATGGTAAAATGTAAGACATGGCACTTAAATAGAAGTGAATAGTAACAATGTACCATGTAAATTCAACACAGTTGAGCAATTGCCATGTGATAAAATGATTATTCTGAAATAAATCACCCAATGTGCAAAAGCCTAAACTTCCCCAATGACTAAGTGCGGGGCGTTCAAGTCTCAGACCCATGCCAGCAAAGCAATCTAGTTTCCTTTATGAGTAGAAAAATGAGATTTTATATTTTCTCACCAAATAAAATATTGGAGGCATCTTATAACGTGTGCGCTTAGGTAGCCTGGGAATCATTAATTTAAAGACCGGCTCGATATTAGCTACTTTTAACATATTGTGCAATTAATATATCCCCTACTGATGTTTTTTTTTTCAAGCAAAGCTCAACCAATGTAAATGCGCTGCATGATAGAAAGTTCTAAAGAAGTGAAGAGCTGAGCCTTTGTCCTCTTGAGTCAAATAAAGTACTGACAGCTTGACGCTGGGCCGTTTAGGCTTCCAAATAAAGGAGCAGATATCCCCCTCTATGGTCTCAAAAATGCATTGGTAATTTTTAAAGGCACATTTGAAAAGGTAAATAAAAACAGAAGCAATACATTTATTTTTATTAGATATATACGCCCAATGTTTGGAAAGGGTAATTTATCCCACTGTTTCATTAATGCTTGAGCGTTGGCTAAGAGAGATGCATAGTTTAAAACAAATAATACATTAAATTTTGTAGTCAACTTATTCCCAAGAAATCTAATAGAACGTGGAGCCAGAAAGATCGCCTGCATAGTTAATAGAAGTATCTCAGGGGTGCTTTTGATTGAATCATTTTGTAGCCGCCTGTTGCAGGTAATTCTGAGATCTTATTGAAAGCTCTTTGAACATTGCCATAAACTTTAACTTTTGGGGTACCACTAAGAGGCGGCCTAATGGTTTGATCTTGATGAACAGCGCAGGCCAATGGCTCTATAAATGGTACAAACAAGATTAGGGACATAGGAGCATGCTTCTTCTAATGCTTATGTAACCAGACAGCAAATTCGTAATAGTATAGTTGCATTAGCCCCCGAGTACAGCATCTCAGCAGACAGTGGTGGCTCGCAGAGATAACGCTGTGGGGTGGCGGGCTGGGTGGAAGATAGTGGATTCCGACATAAGAAGGCAATGGTGAACATAAATAAATAAATATCTGCCGTCGTATGTTGGACTCCACTACACCCCGACCCAGCCCACGCCATCGCCCAACAGCGTTACCTCTGCGAGAGGCCACTGTCAGCAGGTGCATAAAAATCACTGGAAATGCAAATGGATTTCAAAGAGCACTTCCCATTAGACTAAATCAAATGCTTTTTCTGTGTCATGCATTCTAGCAGTAGTCTTAATATTCTGGTTGAAAAAAAATTCTATAGCTTGTACCAAAAGATTTGTGTTGGAGATTACACATCTACCATGGAGAAAGTCATTTCGATCCCTGTGAATGATATAGGATGTAACTGCTGTGACACTATTAACCATGCTTGTAGTAAACAACTTGTAATTGCAATTGAGGAGACTAATAGGGCGTGTATGACTTTGTGTCAAGCTCTGATTTATCTTTTGAACCGGTAAAGGAGCTTGGTATCTCTGAAGAATATGATTAAAAAAACGAACCAAACTAAGGTGCCAATTTCTGAGAAAAAACTTTGTATATTTTGAGAGGCAGTCTGTCCTTGCCACATGCTTTAGCAATGGGAAGTGACTTGATCGTTATTTGAACCTCCGCCAATTCTCACTTGTGGTATAATTGAATAAGAAAGGGCAGAAGTCAAGGTAGTAATTTGAATACCCTGTAGCCATTTCTCAATTGCCTCATGGGAACTACATTGAGATCCATTGTAAGATGTGGCATAATGTTGGTAAAATATCTGAGCCACTTCAAACTGGTGTATTCTAGTAGTTTTACTCAGAGGATCATATATTACTTTAATACTGCTGATATTTGCTGTACGCATTGCAGATCAAGCAAGATTCTTCCCTTTACATTCACTTTACTCATAACTTTGCTGCAGGTATAATGAGTGGTTCCCAATTTCTTTTGTGATAAAAAGATTAGCAGGATTTCTCTTTAGCTTCTGGCTTTGCTGTGTGCGTATTGCTACTGGGAGAAAAGATAGATGCTATTGTGGCTTTGTTCACTCTCCTGCTTTAATTAGTATGTTGTACTTTCTCCTCCTGTCTATGAGCAACCAAACAGCAATTACTTGGCCTCTAAAATGTGCATTTAATGCTTCCCATAGGGCAACATCTGCAGCAGGGTGAATAGACCATGTTACAATGCATGCGTTTATAATGCATGCCATTACAACATGGTCAATTCATTGACTGCGCTGTTATATCACAAATCATTACATCACAAGTCGTTACAATGACTTGCTGTAGGGAGAGTGCTGGATTTTGGAATAGTATAATTTACTATTCCAACTCCAGTCGGTGACAGTAGGGAAGGTGTCGGATTTTAAATCCAACACCTTCTGTGCCCCTACAGCAAGTAATTGTAACAACTTGCGTTGTAATGCGTGCGATGTAACAATGGGGTCGTGTGATGTATTGCATGCGTTGTAAAGAATGTTTCCCCAGCTGAGTCTATATTGAGTTTTAGGAATCCTCCAAATTGCTCTTCATCTGTTCCACCCAACCATCCTCTGCTATATTTAAACTCCATCTTGTTCCTTGTAGAGAGGATGTTACACATGCAAATGTTAAGGTGATCAGTGAATGAACCTAGAAAGCATTGTTCATTATGTGTGCATCAACAAATGCTAGTGCAGATGTAGTTAAAAGAAATCTACACACAACGCAGGGCCATAATGCTTACAGTGACATGTGTATTGTCGCAGGACCTTGTTCTGTTCGTGCCAAGGGTCAATAAGAGCAAAATTGTGGATTAAAGCTTGTAAGGCACATATGGATTTAGGTTTGTTTTGATGTTTATTTAAGAGTGTATCCAATGATAAATCCTTCTTCAGATTAAAATCATATCCCATTATAATGTGACCTGCCTCATGTTGCAAAAGAGAGTGACACTCTTGTAGAGCAGAAGGTGAGTCCTCAATTTTGCCATAGAAGCCTAATAAATTATGTACTTCCTTATCGACTTATATTTTAAATAATATCCATATAGCTGATGAATCTCATACTATTTTAAGAATATCAGACTGGACTGAACGTGACCTCAGCACAAATCATGGGCCACTGCAGGGTAATGCCCATGAATATACCACTACTACAAATTATTGCAAAACAGTGGAAAACACTGCTTTGTGTTCTCTTCAAACAACATTCAAGTGCAAAACAAAGGAAAAAAAGAACACAAGGAAAAAATCAAAAATCCTGAAAGCAGATAGTAAAGCAATCATCTGTAGTTTCACTGTATTTATGTGGATTTTAGTAACAAAGACAGATCTTAGGGCATCACAATGCGGCTTTGTAGGGGTAACAGATAAATGGAGATAGTCCTGATTTTTTGTGATTCAAAAAGGCATTGGATTGATAAGTAATGTATTCCTCACAGAGGGCCCATCATATGGTTGAACTGTGATGCATCTGTTACAGAATTGGAATCCTTTCCTAGTTTGCTCTTTAATAAGACATAGAATAGAATTTGGATGATGTGCCTATAGCAGAATAAAGGGCCAATATTCCTAATGGTACTTAATGGGACCTGAAAAACACATGCAAACATTAAATTATGAAATCACCAGTGACAATATACATATTACTAAATGCATTGACATTGTCCTAGCCTGTTATGACCTGGCAAACATTCCATTTGCGTCAGCACAATAATGCAATGCAAGAGAGCAAGTAATAAGTAGATGGTCTTACCCCATAAGATTTCTAAAAGATGGATAAGAAAATGGTAAAAGGTAAGAAATGGCATTTAATAGAACTGAATAGTAATAAATTATATATAATTATATATCTATTATAAATATATAATCTGACACAGTAGAAACAGCAGAGCCCATTGACCTTTGAAAGCACAACATGAATAATTGAAATATATGCATGTCAAATCTCTGACATTATTTAACAGAACCATACTGAAATTAAATTGCAGACAATATTTTGAATTAAAGAGGATGTAATTTTGACCAATAGTGTTCGCCCAATATCTACAAAATGTCATCAATATCTCATACAAAAATGCCTCAATAGCATATGTTAGAGTTTCAATTTCAGAATCAAATTAACTATACATCACTGCGAGTTAGTTTTAATTATTCACTGAATACAAGACCTATAATTATTCTAAGAAAGTCTCAGCCCTGCGTAGATTTATACAAGTATTAATATTCAAAAGCAAATCTCTAGTCCTAAGCATTTCATGTGCAAATGAATGATTTCAGGTGTTTTAGTCTAATTCACAAACTTAAAGTACAAAAAGAGTGAAACAGAAGGAATGGATTTGACTAACACACTCAGTCCCCTGCTGGAAAGTGTATATAATGACCAGGAAATAAGTCACTATATTTTTTGTTTCTCATTACTACATAGTGCTAACTTGAACTTACCAGTCAGAATGCTCAGCTATTCTCATACAAACACTCAATTATATGTTCCTTGAAATTAAGCATCAATTTCTTTCCCTCAGTCAAATCACCACCATCAGTAATATCAAACTTGAGTTTTACCACTTGATCCATTTACAATTTTCCTAATTATTCTGGTCATTAGAAGTTGATTGTTCATTGACCTGACATTTTCAAGTGGCAAATGCTAAGGGATATATTTTTTCACCAAAGTCATAATCAGAGGCAAACCTCAAAGTTGCTGCACTGCGTGAGAAGGAAGGAGCATGAAAGCATCACATAAACTAGGGTATGGTACTGCCCTGCTCTCGATCTAGCACTGGGGCACAATTATGCTGCCTAGTGCCATGCATAGATCTTTTTACCATAGTGCATAGGTGTGTGTAGGAAAGTAGGATCTGCTTTTATGGTTATCCCCACTTTTTACCTGGTGCTATGCTGTTTCTGACTAGTCTGACTGGGATTCTGCGTACAAGGCCCCAAGTCTCTCTGCTTTCTCCCCTAAATTGTTATGGTAAGTACTTAGGTATATCTCAGATTGGATACTGGGGTATGCTTATAAGTCCCTAGTGAATTGTACTAAGGTACCCAGGGCATAGGTACCCCAGGGGTTCCCCATGGGCAGAAGCATGCATTATTCCACCCATTGGGGACCTTTCAAACTGCAACTACTGGCCTGCCATTGCAGCCTGTGTAAGCTGGTGCTAGCATCATTTATGAAAGATATAGGTTTCCCTATATCTAAGGTCACTGGACTTAAAACCTATAAGTCACCCTTAAAGCAGGCCTTTGCAATTCTGAGGGAAGGGTGCTTGGTTCTAAGTGTGAGGGTGCCACTGCATGAGCAAGACACCCATACAGCCTTCGGAGTCCATTCTCCTAGGTTGTAAGTGAGACAGCAATATAACATATAGAGGGGCACCACATCATTATGTAATGACCATCTTGAAACTGACTGCAATGCACCCTGTCATCTTTGGTATCTAACATGTTGAAATCATAAGTATGGAATGTATGATTACAATCATTGTAAATGCCCTCCGTTAGGTCCTCAGTGCTCTTGGTACAAGTCTTCTAGATCCAGACAGCACAACATGCCTGCTGCCGACCAGAGACACGATTCCACCCTCCTGCTGCTGAGCCAAGCTTGAGCCGTGGAAGGCAACACAATAGGATTCCTGTCCCATGGAGGTGTGACCCCCTCCCAGACAGGGTTTAGTGTATTGGGGCTGAGTGGGAGCGCTTACCAGTGCCACTCAGTCTGCTTGAGGGTCAAATTTGGTACCCTCCTTGCATAGTCCAGTTCAAACCAGCTCAGGGAGACATTGACTCTGGCTCGAAACTGAACACATGAAATGGGACTATCCTCCCCACTGTCCAAACTCTCCTGTTGGAGGGAACCATGAATCACCCAACCCTTTCTTTAGGCTACTTAATGGATTACCTGAGGATGGGTCCCTAAATTTGTCATGGGACACAATTCAATTAAGACACTACTTCAATTTCAACCGTCTGGGCACTCTAGACTTCACTGGACTTCGCTCTGGGTATCAATGCTGCAACTGGGAAGATTCCTACTGCTCCTGATCTATTTGCCCTGCTTGTTTGCTGCAACTTCCGGGCCTGTGCGCCATACAAGAAACCTTCCAAGGCCTGAGGGCATTCAAGACACCTGGACAAATCTCCTTGAAGTGAAGGAGTCACTTCTCTGTATCTGCATGCTCCACAACTAAGCTGACCTGTCTGCCGATCCTAGGCTCCAATTGAGTCCCAAAGGCTCAGCAACACAGGTGGAGGTTTTCCTCATCTCTCGAGATCTGCCCTGTCCTCTCGCCAAGTTTGAGGCCAGTATCTCTCGTCAGAGCCGCAGGAACCAAATCCATGTGCACCTCGTCGACTTGCCATTGCAAAGGCTTGTTTGCTTCCTTCCATCAAGATCTTCGGAATCCAGGAAACACCAACCTCAAGCATTTCCATGACCAGATTCTTTGAACATTCCACATTGCTTGCACCGTGGGACTATTTCTTTGTTGAGCTGCTCGAGATCCTCTTACGACTCCAGGGCCTCTGGCCTGTGAGTTCTGCTGAGGGTCACATTTGAATTCTTTGAGTTCCTGTGATTGATTTGGGATTACCCTGACTTCTGCCCCATTGGTGAGTGTTCTGGACCCTGCTGATCCCATCATTGGACCTTCTTCACCTTCCAAGTTGGTTGCAATTGCCAAGGCTTGTTGTTACTCCCGCCGGACATTGTCCCCTCAACTCTTGACATGCAACATAGGACAGCTCGTGTATGGCCCCGTGTCTTCCACAGCATCACCCGGTCCACACAGCTGCAGTTTCAAGGTCACCGTCAGCTCTCCTGCAAAAGCTGACATTGGTGGGCATTTGTCTTCCGTGCCTTCGGCCACTCTTGAGTGGCAACACTCTGTATTCTCTGCTTGCAGCTTCTTCATGTCTTGAATCCACCTTTGGGTTCGACCAGACACTTCCCCCTTCTCCAGCAGCAAACGTTTTTTGAAGTCCTCCATTGTATTCAACAGAGGTTTCCGACACCTCTTCACAACTATGCACCCGGCTTCCCTGGTGCAGGTTTCCTGGTTCCTAAGGTATCCATGGGTGGGTGGCTCTCCAACATCTTGTCTTCCATGGGGTTTTTATAATAAAGACCTGCTCGATTTTAGCTACTTTTAAAATATTGTCCAAATAATATTTACCCTATTGAAGTTTTCTTTATAAGCAAAGCACAACCAGTGTAAATGCACTGCATGATAGAAAGCTCTAAAGAAGGAAAGAGACAAGAATTCCCACTCTTGAATCAAATATAGTACGGACAGCTTGACTCTAGGGAATTTAGGCTTCCAAATAAAGGAGCGGATATCCCCCTCTATGGTCTCAAAAATGCCTTGGTAACAAAAACAGAGGCAATAAATTAAATTTTATTAGAGATATATGCCCATGGATGCAAAGGGGCGGCTGGTCACTCAGCCAAGCGAGCGCTCATAGCCTGACCTCCCTGAGCCCCCCGGTGTGAAACGCTGGATCGGCAGGCACACCTGAAAGAAGTACTAACGAGCTACTAACTACCCGCGGGAATGCTGTGGGACTTACTTCTGTCAAAATACTTCGTAGAGGGTTGCCCGCAATAGTTGCGTCTCCTTGGCTGTGGAGGTGTTTTCTGGCTGGTGCCTACGGGATGAGACAGGATTGTTAACAGGGCCAGGATGCTGCCGAAGAGTGCAAGAAGCGGAAAGACCTACAGCGCAGGAGGAAACGTTGTGCTGAGCAAGCCCCCGGAAAGCGTCTAAAACAAACAACGACGTGGAGCGGCTGAAGATAGTAACATTAGCCCGATCAGTAATACCGATAGTGGGAAGAGAGTGACTCCTGCAATCTTTATGGCAGCCAGTAAAGGCAAAAAGCTGACTCTGGGACAGGACACCTCTGAGGAAGCTGCTGCATTAGGAAGTTCTGCTAAGGTCAGCGAGGGAGATGGTGGGATTACAGGATCCGCTGTGACTAATACAATGTTAGGGAGAGAGGGGGACTCTGAGATATGTTTCAGTCCTGTAATGCAAAGACAGATATCACAGCCTGATGTTAGGAGGGAGACTTCGCCAGCCGTGGTGACTTCTGAAGCACCCATAAGCCTGGAAACAGAAGTATTGTTGCCATCTGGTAGCAGGGTGTTTGCAAACAAAAGAGATGGCTCTAATGATGGTATAGACAGTGAGGGTGTAAATGAGCTGGAGACAGATGCAGAAGGACCCTTCTTCTCACTCTTGGATCATTCTAGTTCATCTGGTGATGAATCTCTACAGATATCTGGGGACCCTCTCAGTTTAACAAGTTGGCGGTGAAGCGAAACCAGCAGTATATGCCAGGAGGAGGAGACCCCTGGGAAAGAAAACAGGGTGTCTAGCTCCATGACTGTACATAACAAAACTATATCACATGCAGCACAGCGGATTGATTTGCAGGCCGCTCCAGGTCAAACCCCAAAGGAGAAACTGGGTAATGGACCCAATAATGAGCCTTTACTGGGGGGACAAGACCAACACAATTCACTGGAACGCACTGGAGGGCATTTCACTAACAGTCATATATGAGACAATGATGGCACATAGAGAAGAAAGCCGGGCGGAAAGTAAGAAAACTCAAGACACATGTAGGAAATTGCAGAATTCGAATCAGCGGGTGGCTAAATCCTGTTCAGAAATTGGGGAAAGGATATCCGAAGCCGTGAATCAAATTTCTACTCTTGAGGATGAGATGGTTGCACAGAAGATAGCCACTGACGCGTTGACAACACACACGGATGACCTATCCTGGAATTTTGAGGATATGGAAAATTGCCTTTGGCAGAATAATTTAAGAATTCTTGGCTTACCTGAAGAGATCAAAGGCTCAGACCCCCGGAAATTTGTCATTAAACTTTTTACTGAGGGTTTCCCGGAACTGGTCCAGTGGACATGGGATACTGAGATACAACGAGCCCACAGATTTCCCTTTCAAGTGAAACAGAATCAAACTAATATGAGGCCCAGAGCCATACTGATATGCTTGTCTCATTGTTTGTCCAGGCAGGCGCTGTACGATCTAGCCAGGCCAGATAGACAGAGAAAAGCGGCTGGAGTAGAGTTATTTGTTCGTCCCGATTTCTGTCCCACTACTGTGGAAAAAAGATGGCAACTACTGAAGCTAATCAAGCCGTTTCAGGATAAGGGTGCACAAGTATTTCTTCTAAGTCCAGCTAAGTTGAAAATAATATATAAAGAGAAAACAAGATTTTTTACATCTGAGCTGAAAGCAAAAGAGTATCTACAAGAGATCAAGCCCTAGGGAAAATAAAACACAAAAGTGAGGGAAACTCCGGCAGGAGTAATGTTTGTAATTACTATATATTTTTGTAGATTTATGCTGATCCGCATGCTAGTGAATTATTTTTTTTTCTTCTTTTGCTTATACGTTTTTTATTAGTGTTTGCTATATGTTTGTGTTAGGGGTATTATGCACTCGGGGGACATGGGGGTACAGGGGTTGGTACGAGGCTCTCCATCCCTGTAGACCGTTGGGTCTATCAGCCTCTTTGTTGGGGAGGATAGGGGGGCCTCCATTGATAGAGGAGGTAGAAGTGGGGAGGAGGGGTGATGCTCCGGTGTAGGGAGGAGGGTGGCTACAAAGGGGGGTGGGGCTGGGAGGGTAAAAATTATAAAAAAGCCAGCAGTAATTACAGGACTCATGAAGGAAAGATAGATGATGTTAAGAGAGACAGGAAATGATATCTGCTTTTTCAAACCAAGACAAAATGGCATTTTTAACTGTGTGTACATTTAATGTGTGGGGCCTTAATGTGAGGGGGAAACGGCAAAGAGTGGCACGTGAAATAAGGAATATGTCACCCGATGTAGTCTGTATCCAAGAGACACATGTCCCTTGGAACAAACACAGTAAATTGAAGGAGCTAGGTTATGAGTTGCAGGTGTGTACTACCCAAGGGACTACCACTAGAGGTGTCGCTATACTTGCGAAAAAAGGCCTTTTAAAAATCATGAAAATGTTAGCAGATAAACATGGGCGATGGGCCATGATTGAATGCATCACAGCTAATGAGAAATGTACAAGATGAACAAAGAAAGCATATCCAGAGGGTAGTACCCTCAGGATACGCTTTCTTTGTTCATTTGCTTTGACACTCTGGATCAGAGAGTGATACCCCAGCAGCACGCCACAACCTCATAAACTGTTTTAACTTCGGTTAGTGCGCTTATCTATATCCCGTCCAAATGTACAATATGGTCTGTATATGGCTCAAATCATGATGAAATGCAAGTCATTGAATATTTGAATACAGAAGTGGCCAACTGGTCAACCCCTCTAATATTTATGGGGGATTTTAATATCCAATTGGGAGAAATGACTCATGGGTTGGGGGGAGATAACTACTTTGGCAAGAAACCTAAGGTATAAAAAACCTTACAGCAGCTTCTTGATGAACATGGCCTGGTCGATGTATGGCCCAGGTTTAAACACCCAGAACCAGGGTACATGCACTATTCCTGCCCCCATTAAAAGTTAACTAGATTAGATTATTTTTTTGTAACAAAAACGTATCTAAAAGATGCACACATACAGATCTTTCCTCGAATAACCTCGGACCACAACCCTGTCCTATTGAAACTTGTAATGCATGGCTTAATACGACCCAAAAGTACATTTTCCTTTGACAGGAAGTTAGTGCTTAATGAAGAGTTTATTAGTCATGTACGAAAATGGGTAACACAATTTCTGGCTATAAATCGTAACTCTACTAAGTATGGTATGGTCTGGGATGCAATGAAAGCAGGACTTAGGGGTGAGATATTAAGCTTTGGACTACATGTACAGAAACAACTTAGACAGCACCAAACGGTGCTATATGAGGAACTACGTCATTCCGAGTGTAGTTTGGTAGAATCAGTACAGGGAAAGCTAGATATTGCACAGGCACAAACAGAGGTGGCATCGTGCAAAGCTAGGATAAATGAGGAATGAGCCAAAGATATTGCAAAGAAATATCATCTTTTTAAGAGAGAGTGTTACGAATTTGGAGAGGCAACTGGTAGATATCTTGCAAAAAAGATCAGATGTAAAGAGGTGAAAAACTCTATTGCGGCAATTGAGGATTTATCAGGGATCATAGTAGAAACATCGGAGGGGATTCTAGAGGTATTCAGGGTTTTCTATGAGGGACTGTACTCAGAAGACTGTGACACTCAAAGAGGAGGGGAAGATTTATATAGAGATCCTCATAGGAAAACAGAGAATGTTAGAGGAGCCTATTTCAATGCAAGAGCTTATAGACGCTGTAGGCTCACTAGCTACAGGGAAAGCTGCTGGCCCCGATAGGCTTCTATTAGAACTATATAAACTTCTATTGCCAGAAATACAATCAGACATGCTAGCTGTTTTTCGGGAGGCACAAGAGGGCACTGCCCCTGCATCCTGGGATGAAGCTAGTATCATCATTTTTCTTAAAAGAGATACATCTCCCACACTTCCAGGGTCATTCAGACTGATATTGCTTATAAATTGCGATGGAAAAATCTATGCAAAGGTATTAGCATCACAACTCTCTTGTGTGATTACACCCTTAGTCTCGGTCCATCAACACAGATTCATACCAGGTAGAGGCATGGTCAACCATATAAGTAGAGTTATGACAATGCTGGATATCGCCAACACACGTAAATTACCATGTGGGGTGATACTATTGGACGCAGAAAAAGCATTTGACCATGTCTCCTGGGAATTTTTATGGGCAACAATGAGGTGGTATGGGTTTGGAGCATGCTTTATTCAGGCAATTAAAACAATGTACAGATCATTAAATGTGCGAGTTTGTGCGTTAGGGTTAGAATCGAACCCTGTATCCATATCAAGAGGCACCCGGCAGGGTTGCCCCTGCTCTCCCCTGCTATTCGCGCTATACATGAACCCATTCTTAAACCTATTGGAACAAAGGCTAAACATACCACTACGACGCCCATCGGCAAGAACGGGTTAAAATATTTGCATACGCAGATAATATAGCAATAGTCTCACCGGATCCTGCCACTACATTGGTAGAGACTGAACAACTTGCATCAATTTATGGGAGGAGCTCTGGGTACAAACTAAACCTAGCGAAGACACAGCTTATATGTACTGATCAAGCCCATTTTAATGACCCAAGAGTCATGGAGGATGCAACATATTTGGGAGTGCACTTGAATGAATGCCTTGACTCGATGGTCATGTCTAATTGGGAGCCTCTGCTATGCAAGATAAAAAAGGAATTGGATAGGATGGAAGGTCTTCACTTATCAATGCTGGGAAGATGTAATGTTCTAAAAATGAACATATTACCAAAGGTTCTTTATTTTTTTAGGGCAGTCCCACTTGAAATTACAAGAAAGCAGATTCAGAGACTGCAGTCTATCTGCAGTAGTTTTCTGTGGGCACAGGGAAAACCTCGTTGAGCGTGGTAATTTATGACCCTTCCGTGTGAATGAGGAGGCTGGGCAGTTCCTAACTTCCAGTTTTATTATTGGGCTTGCCTATTGCAGTATGTGGGAATTTTATTACTTGGGGCAAATGAGGAAAACATAGAGGACACTCATCATATTTTTCAGCTGTTACTGGGCTCTACGGCAGAGAGAACTTTCTTTAATATCCTCGAGCCCAGTTACTATAAAAAAAACTTGATTTAATGTGCTTCAGGCCGCCCATAAGGCCTGGCTTCAGATTAGGCGACATCTGAAGAACGGCAGGATTAGTTATTACACCCCTATGGTTGCCACAGCTTTATTGCCAGCTATTTTCTTGGACGGCATCATGAACAGATGGAGAAGCAAAGGAATTTTGATTTTAGGAAACCTAGTAGAGAGTAGTGGTACTAGGACATGTACTTCACTAATGGCTAATTATGATCTTCCCAAAGCAGATTTTTTCAAATATTTACAGATTCGGGACTATCTGAGTTAAAGAGGGGATGCCTCACGCCTAGCACAGAAAAATAATCTGCTAGAAGTTGTGAAGGGCCGGGGGGAAACTGGTAATATATTTCAAGCACTTATGGAAATACAAAAGGATAATGTGGAGGCACAAAATGTTAAATGGAATGCCAGGCTGTCTGTAGAGGGCAATATTTTACAAGAATCTATTACATTAGCTGACAAACTTCTTATATCTTCCAACCTAAAAACACAGCAGTATAAAACTATGTTTAATTTGTATTATACACCAGCGAAGATTGCACGTCGGGGGGATAAATGAGGATAAATGTACCCGGTGCGGGAAGGATCAGGCAGATATAGTTCATATGTTTGCCACATGCCCAGATCTAAAATCATTGTTGCAGGATGCAGATTTTTCTGATGGAAGCGACAGGGGTGCAGATAGAGATAACCCCAACAGTTATGTTGCTGGGGGTGGTAGAGGATGATATGTCTGCACAGGGAATGTATACAATCAGATATCTAATATATATTGCTGCCGCTGTGGCAAAATTGTGTATAGTCTCACTGTGGCACCAGAAGGAACCCCTACATTTGAAATGTGGAGAGGAAGGCTATTTTCTATAAGCAAACTAGAAACTAACCTATATGCTATCAAAGGGTTACAGAAGCAAAGACTGGGCATTAAAATCTGGGGAGCCTTAACTGAATTTATGACACCTGCAATATAAGATCATATGTAGATTCCGCTTTTCGGGAAGGATCCTAATCTGCCTGGTTGTTAAATTCTCATGTTCCCCCTGTAAATGTAATTGTAGGCTACTGGCAAACCACTATAATTTTCTCTATCCTTGATTATTGGTACCTAGAATTTAATTAATGTGCAAGGGGCTTCTACTTCAAGGTTGGATCCTATATATGTATAATGAAATGATTTATGCATTTATGCTGTTATTATTGATTGTATATTTAGATGTATATTTTTGCCTTTTTAGATTTGGCAGGGCTGAGGTTTTTTAGTGGTCATGTTTGCACATGCATGTATTGTATTAATGGCCGTTGGATACAGCTATTATGGAAGTGTTTCTCCTATGTCCATGACTATGCTATCTGCACTTGCACTTTAAAAAGCGAGGAAAATTGCCAATGAATTGTGATCAAGGGCGGGATCGCCCGAAACGCGTAATTGGCTGAATAAAGAATATGCACAGGATTCGTGCGTCCACGCTTGTTTGATCTTGAGGAAGAGAAGTGAAGGCGAGTTGGAGCAATATATATATATAAATATATATATATATAAATATAATATATATATGTATGTATGTGTGTATATATATATTCACTGGAAAAACCATAGGTTTCACACACGTTATAGTTACAAATTAGCATTTAAAAAAACGTACAAATTCACTGAAAAAACCATAGGTTTTGGTCCAACTTGCCTTCACTTCTCTTCCTCAAGAACAAACAAGCGTGGACGCACAAATCCTGTGCATATTCTTTATTCAGCCAATTACGCGTTTCGGGCGATCCCGCCCTTGATCACAATTCATTGGCAATTTTCCTCGCTTTTTAAAGTGCAAGTGCAGATAGCATTGTCATGGACATAGGAGAAACACTTCCATAATAGCTGTATCCAACGGCCATTAATACAATACATGAATGTGCAAACATGACCACTAAAAAACCTCAGCCCTGCCAAATCTAAAAAGGCAAAAATATACATCTAAATATACAATGAATAATAACAGCATAAATGCATAAATCATTTCAGTTCCTCACTATGTCCAACCAGTGAAAGCTAATAAAGTGCTTAACAAAATCAGTGCAATACAATTCCTAGTGAATCCCATAAAAGACTAAAAAACGCTTAACAGGTCCGGATTCCAGTAAGGCGACCTCCTTAAATCTCAACTCCTTAACGGGCTCACATTCTCTACCACATGATCCTACAATTATCAGTTCAAAGCAGCGCATGTGGTAGACACCACGTCTACTATGAGCGGATAAGGTTTGTGCAAATTGCATCAATCTCTAAAGTGCCAAAAGTTTCCAGGACAATAGTAAATATAATCAAAATTATAGGTAGATCCATCAGAAAATCACAAAATATATATGGAAGCATAACAATACACTTTCCACTAATGATTCCTAAAACCAATCCTTAAATATCATATATATATAAATACTATTCTAAAATTTGCAAGAGAAAAATTCATGAAAGGTGTAACCAATCAATATTCGTCATATCATGAGGTAAAAAAAAATATATATATATATGTCTATATATATATATATATATATATGTTATATTTTGGAAACTGTCTCCAGCTCTAAACTTTTCTCTGTGTCTGCATCTATTATTTATCTAATATCGTAGTGCACTGGGGTCACAGAAAGCAGATACACATGCGCATTTAGCCCTAGGCGCACTATCTGTCTTAAAGCATCAGGTCAAATTATATGAATTAAAGTAAAACAAAACGCAACACTCAGAGTGTGTTAAGTTGTCAAACTGAATTCCAGACTAGTACAAAAAGTGACATATAGCACCATCTTGGAGTTTGGCTGGTGTAAAAGCCTCTTAAAACGAATCAAGAGGAAGAACCTCAATACGAGAGGCAAAATCAGAGGCAAAGCTACACTGACTCTTCATCCAATGCACATCTGTCAGTTTAAGCATGCTGAGAATCTTCATTATAACACCAAAACCCAGCATGGGCAGTTGGATACAGAGAGAAAGAATCAGAGAAATAGAAGCAAAATGCATTTTAACACTCACCCCCAGTTCAATGACAATTCTTTACATTTATAGGTATGAAATAAGAACCCAGGGACTCACAGGGCTACTTTGCAGAAGTAGATATGGGGTAGTAGGTAAATGGCTATACTTATGATTTTATATAGTTGAATAAGGGACTAGGTGTGCAAGCATAAAATACGCTTTTTTGTAGGAATGGACTATTTGTTTTGGAGTGATATATGCCTCAATGAAGGCTTGTTATATGGTTGTACTGTGCAGCATGCCTTACAGTATTACGATCCTTTACTAGGTTTCTGTGCTACAAGACATAGAATTTTATGTGGATGACATTTCTGTATCACACAAACTACACAAAGAAAATGACCAAGACTAATTAGCTATACTACATATGACCACCAGTGATAATATACATGTCAGACAAAGTGACAGCTGGTATTACATAGAATTTCGGATACTGAGGGACTACAATTTAGGAACAAATGAAAGCTGTCTATTCTTGAAAGTTATTGCAGCTGAAACAAGAAAAAATAGTGGACATACTCCTAGCACACCTTAGGAAAAGGTAATGATATGGACTCTGTGGATGCTACAGGGTGTGTGAGCATGAAGACACCACTGTGCCTGCATGCTGCTGCTCCCTTCCTCTGAGCAGCGTAGAAAATTGCAGGATCTAATAAACAAAAGTTAACACATCCTGACAGGTACCATTTATAGAACTGGCAGCATTACATTCAGATCCCTGGTGACTTCTCATGGCGGTTTGAGTACTGCTTTTTAGGTCCACCACACACATTCTGTGTGATAGAGAAAATGTATATCACTATTTGACATATCTATTTTCTTTCAGGTCTCAAGGAATAATGTATGATTGTTTAGTATAGCCTTTTGTGATGTAATTTTTCTATATTGACATTCACACATTTGGTCTTCTGTTCAAGGGTTACTCACAAGAAGTATAAGGGGTCAGAGTATAAGTAGCACCTGGTTCTTTGGGTCCTTACAACTGCCACTCAGACATTAGGGCATTAATGGTAGGAACATGTTGATTGCTTGATGAGACACAAGGGAGAATAAATACCTCTATGTCATTTCCAGCTATTAAATTTTGCCGCAGGGAGCTTTAATAAAATAAATGCTGTGGTTCACCTTATGTTAATTTTAGGTGTTCAAGGGCCCTCCATTTGTAACATGTCTGTCTACAAAATCTTAAATATTTTAAAAAAGATAACTTTTAAAAGCTCCTGTTCTTCGAGCCAGTTAATGGTAATAGATACCATGATCCACCCAGCGAGGAGTATAGCCAAGTGATGAAGCATGTCACATGAGTGGGTGAGGGTTCTTGCATCTTTAAAGAACAACCCTCAGACCTAAATTTAAAGTCTATCTCTCTTCCTTAGTGGACGTTATACCTTTTGCTTTATTTTGTGCACAAACTTTGTTGTGAGACGCTTCCATGATTACTGTCCATCTGGAGATAACACACTGGCCAATTTGGTAGGTGCACTGGAAGAAAGAGGGTATATTTGCTACCCTCTTCTTTCTTTATTTCTTGAGGCCCTAAACATCTTTTAGATGGATATCATGATCTAAAACAGGAATTATCTAGGATTACCTAAAACCCAAAATAACTATTATCATTGGTCCGTACTTTAAATAAAATCTGTAGTCTATTTTAGGGCATGTGTATTTGCAATAGAAGTACATGCCTGAGGCAGCATAATTAGTTTCTTCCAAAATGCATCACAAGGCTCACATTTAATTGAATGTATATATGTATCAACAGATTTGAAGTTCTCTCTAAATACATGCATCTTCATTTATTAAATAAGAGTTAGCCAACTTGAGGCAGAATTTGAAATTTGGAGAATTCATCTGATAGCAGGAAGCAACATTTTACGGCACTGAAATAAAATTAGGGTAAGAAATCGCTTGCTTTAGGGAGACCTGTTTTGTAACTAGTTTTTATTTGTAGATTATAATGTTGATTTGTGATATGCTTTAGATATATAGTTCTGTGGTAACATTGTCCAGAAGAGGCCAATAAATGGATCTATGACCGAATCATGCCAGCAATACTAAATGGGGCTTACATTGTAAATGCAAAAACAGGAGTCATCATACATTTTATACAAAGGTACAGTATATGATTTCTTTCGCAAATGCAAGATTCGATTTGGCAGTTCACATACACATGAAATGTTTTGTTGTTCAAGTATAACAGCTTGCTAGAAGGATTATCTCTTAAAATAAAGTAACATTTCTAAATGAGTACATATTTTTTTAAATTTTCCTATTACATTTTTTCACATGTGTTTTGTGTTTGGAAATGAAAATAACATAATGTTTCTGTATTATAAAGTGGCTTTATTGACCATTTCACTACCGAACTTCAAGAAGTAGTGACATTAGATCTGGCTCTGTATAAAAATATGTTTAGAATCTTTTATCATTTGAGAATATATGCACTGGACATGGTGCAGTACCTGGCAGGGATATCTGTCATGGCGAATAGGCAAATACTGAGCAATTTCTAACAGAAGTCCCTGCTTGGTGTTTCACTGACAAAAATGTCACAGGAGAGGGAGGGGATGGTTATGGTACTGAGTCCTCAATGCTTGCCACTGAAATGGTGATGTACAATTGAAAATAAAAGATAATAGCATATACGTATGAAAATCAAACAGCTCAACTGGATCCATGCAATTATAGTTACTTCCATGCACTCCTCAAAAAATAGGCAATAGCTTTAAGTGTCTACGTGCATCTTTATAATAATAAACTATGAAGTTAACTACACAGGATTCTCTGTTTTGTTGAGCTAAATACTGGAACCGCCTGACATTCACCATCATGCCATGTGTCTAATTGACATCAATGTCAAACATTACCAGTTGGTTCAATCTGTAATGGTCAGGGTGTAAAATAACTGAGAGCCTAAATACGATGTTGGTTGGATGAGGGTCTAACCCACACTGTTGCGGAATGGAATTTCCCAACCATAGGTTAGTGGTTCCGCTGGATGCATTTGGATGGAACTGCCCTATGGGCAGTCAGAAACATACATTTTTCAATTCCAGCTTGTACAGTCTAGCTGAAAGGAGCAGCAGGACAAGCTACAATTGTCAATGGATGTTTAGAAACATCCCTGCACCTTGTGTCAGGCACCCTGTTGTGCCTGCCACACAGATCAGGGATGTTTAGGAGTGCACTACAGGCGCCCCCCAGGCCATATAACAGAGAGCAAGAGGGAAGAGGGCCCTGATAGGGGCCCCCAAAGTCACTTTCTGGCTGCCTTTTCATGGTGGGCGGACCGCCATGGCTGGGCAAGTGGAAAGCGACATTGTAATCCTCATGGCAAAGCCTAGACTAGCTCCGCCAACCATTATGGGATTATCATTCCGCCCGCTGCCCCGACAGGATCTGTGAGCATGTCGGAAATGGAGTCGAATCCCCCCTGCAGGTTTTCTTCTGACCACTAGTATTGTAATACAGTGGTTGGACGGAAACAACTGACGTCAGGTATATATTTCTTGAGTCTCTGCTTGAGAACTCTTTTGCTGCAGAGGCTATTTCTAAGACAAATGAAGACTATGGGCCCGATTCACAGAACTAACTTAAGACAAAATCCGAAACTTACTACCATTTTGGTATTCACAGAAGGCGCTTACTCATTTTGGTATTCACAGAAGGCACTTACTCATTTTGGTATTCACAGAAGTTAGGAGTCCTAACTTTAGGACTCCTAAATGCCTTCTATGAATACCGAAAGCCTTAAAATTAGGATTTTTCTCAGTTTAGTAGTAGTATAGTTAGGACTCCTAACTTTAGGACTCCTAAATGCCTTCTGTGAATACCGAAAGTCTTAAAATTAGGATTTTTCTCAATTTAGTAGTAGTAAAGTTAGGACTCCTAACTTTAGGACTCCTAAATGCCTTCTGTGAATACCGAAAGCCTTAAAATTTGGATATTTCTCAGTTTAGTAGTAGTAAAGTTCGGAGTCCTAACTTTAGAACTCCTAAACTGAGAAAAGTCCTAATTTTAAGACTTTAGGTATTCACAGAAGGCATTTAGGAGTCCTAAAGTTAGGACTCCTAACTTCTGTGAATACCGAAGTGAGAAAGTGTCTTCTGTGACTACCAAAATGAGTAAGTGCCTTCTGTGAATACGAAAATGGTAGTAAGTTTAGGATTTTGTCTTAAGTTAGTTCTGTGAATCGGGCCCTATGTCCATAGTTGTGAGTATGAACATGGCTAAGTTTGCTCATTAAAATGGGCAGGATACTTTTTTGCAGAGATGATATATGGAAGATCATTCCACAGCATAGCTGTATAGTCAAATAAGCCCTAATGACTATGCTTTCCACGCATACTTCTTTAAAAACACAGCATGATTTAGTCTGCTTATCTAAGATGACTTAAGGGTTGATATTTCTTACAGAGTTGTGAGAGAAAGTGAGCTACCTCAGACAAAGGGCATTAATGGCCAAACAGAGCAATTCAAATTGTATTCCATCCTTTACTGGGAGCCACTGCAAGGTTTTCCATGTAGGCATTTCATGATCAACATGATTTTGCTAAAGACTCTCAGGTGGGGCTCTCATTGCTGTATTTTGAACTTGCAGTAATTTAGACTTAAAACACTTATTATTTTCTTGCATACACTGTAGGAGAAGTGTAGATGAGATGTTACAATTGTGTACATTGTGTAAACATTTTGTGTGAACTTTAAGTACAAAAGGATTTACTACTGTAAATGACTGAAACCTCTTTTCCCACTGATAAGAGTTTCCTTATAGACAGTTCAGTGTCCATCAAAATTCGAAGTTTCTTGCCTTGAAGGTAGGTGTCTGGTGAGAGTGTAAAACATCCAATAAGAATTAATTTGGTCTGGCCCAATTTTAGTCACTACCCCACCAGCATGTTCTCAGTTTTGAAGGAATTTAATTTCAGATGGCTTGTGTATATTTATCTATCAGAATCATGAATGTGGGCCACAGACCTCTGCTTTCCCTCGGAAATACAGGGTATGGATTTAACCTCTTGAGTGCCCATGACGAGATGGTCTCGTCATGGGCCGCGGTTGCACTGTGCCCATGACGAGACTATCTCGTCATGAACCCCGCCCGCTAATGAAAGGGCCGGCACAGGGCGGGGAAAGGGCGGGGCACTCAAGGGGTTAGTGACAAGCAGTGGATTATCTTTATTAGTATTGAAGGAATATTTCATAATTTAATAAGCTGCAGAAGAGAATTGAAATAGATAGTAAAAAGAAATGATGATCACGCACAAATGAATGGTATGAGGAAGTGGCACTTTTTGCATGGTCACCTCCATTTTACGCTGAGTTGTATTGCTGTTTTTTAGCTTTGAACATAGAGTCACTTTTTCCCAGGCCCCAATGTATGTATTCTGACCCCTAAAACATGGTAAAATTGGCACATCCCCTGTATATATATTTAACTTTACCTTATTGACATAGTGAATGGGGAGAAAAAGACCACAGTGGTATAGAACATGAAATTTAAACTGTGGACTTCACCACTTATTGTGCCTTCCAGTAGAGTGAGTTTAGCCTCACTACCACAGCTTTAAAATATATATGGGTACACATTTTTATTAGAAAAGAAACATACTTTTAAATATTAAATAAGTTACTCCTAAGGTAGAGCTTGTAGCCCACAAGGTAGAGTGCTTAATATTCAAAAATTCGGTCTTGTCATGTATCACGGTGACTAGCCCCCATTACCTATTTTCCCTGTAAAGGCTTATACCCATTGTAAGAAAAAATCTAAGACTGAGAATAAAATCACAAAAATGCATTTTACCAGAACAAACCAACCACTTGTTTTAACGTTTATTAAAAATCTAGGTGTGAGGTAATATTTTTATAAATATTTAGTAAAAGTGACATCTAAAAATGTAGTGAAGTAAATGAATATCATTTGCGTTATGTATCGTTGTAAAAGTATGTCTACTTTACCCTTGCTAACCAGTAGTTAAGTGTCTGTGCTCCCCCTTTAAATATGGTTGAATTTGCATAACCTTAATTGGCATGTTTTACTTACCAATACGTCCCAAGTATATTGTACAAATTGTATGCCAGTTGAATGCCAGTAGGGGACATCAGCACCCAGTGCGCCATCCTCTACAGTGGTACTACAAAATTGGCTCCAGGCTTACCATTGTAGTCCAACTAAAGGTGTTTTCAATCTACAATTCAACCTAAACCCTTTTGATATGTCTAAACCTTGCTTTTACATACAAATAATTCACCCCAAATAGGGCCTATAGTCTAGAAGGCAGGGAGCATGATGCTTAAAAGTAGAACATGCGGATATTTAATATTGAACATGTCCTTATGGAGAGTACCAAATTAAAGCTATTTTTATTATAGCAATGCTGACCATTTTATTAGGAAATATTGTGATGCACTATTACATTTATTAATGCTATATTCGGCTAGAAAGGGGCTACAAATGTCATTATTAGATGCTGTACTGTTTATTAAAAGCTCAATTCATTGATGGAGTAAGATGTTTAATAAATAATAAAGAGAGGGTACTTTTAGAAAACGTTCTTCTTCCTGCTTAAGCCTCTGACGGCTAATTTGCATTAGTTTCTTGCTACAGCCCTCTGACTGCTCAACCATGAATGAAGTGTGAAAAGCTGACCCCATGGTAGAGGCAAAGACGTGGGTCTGGGAGTTCTTTCTGCTCCGCCTGCAGGATGTCCATTTTTGGCAGGGCCCAGAAACTTAACTAACTTCAAGGGTCTTTCCCTGTCTCAGGCAGTGTAGAGGGATTTGTCACCAGATTGGATAGAAGTGGCCATAGAGTAGGGGTTGCTCACTTCTATTGCCACACTTCTGGAGTGGGCACACAGTCTCTGCACACCGGGAGAAGGGTTTTACATCATGGGATTAGGGAGATAGGGATACTCTGAGATTGTTTCTAGTGAGGCACACAGGAAATGCTGTAAAAGTGGGCAGAACAACCCCTGGGAACATTTACCTCTTTGGTTGGAGACAAGCCATCCATAAGCTGGGACGAGTCATAAAATTGGCATCGCAAGTACTCCCCTCAGATACCTTTCTGGCACTGAAGAACAGAAGAAGACTGGACTTGCCATCTATGACCGGAGAGGAGACCTGAATGACTAGGCCTGGTCCAGGACAAAGATGTAGACTGCAAGGTTCATAAGCCTGGCCTCCTGTTTAAGCTACAGGGACACAACAAGCTACAAGAGACTTTTCTTCAGATGCCTAGGTGACCAGTTCTAATTGTACCGGCCTTAGATCTTGCTGGTGGCTTCTGCTGGTGTGAGTCCTAACCCCCAAGTGTTATAAATGATGTCATGGAACCTTGACTTTATCAAAGCTTACTCCTCCTAACTTTCTCAAAATCCCAGATTTAGAAACTTCATGGCTCCAAAGACATGCGAAGAATCATGGCAAAACATCCAAGCTGATTCAATCGAGGGTTGCTGCTGCTGGGCTGAAGATTCCGGTTTTCCCTTTTCAGAGCTTTTATGCAGCTGCAAACTCTAGTCAGCTGGATCTCATCAAGAAGATATCTGGCCTCTTAGATCCCCCTTGGTGCACAGCCTGCAGTATTGTCCTACAGGAGAAATATGAGCTCCAAAAAAGTGACTGAGTTTGAACAAAGAAATCTTGATGCCAAAAGTATCTGGCTAGCAATGGACCTTCTTTAAGCTTGAAATTCAAATTTCTCTCATTCAGCGCTTTCAACCAGAAACCAACAGCTTCAATACATTGTCTGATGGTTTTCTGACTTAGTAGAACCCTCCTTGGCTTCATCCCATGACCTTGCACCACTGAAAATGTTAGACTTGCATTTTTTTGATTTCTGAGGTAAAGTGTTAAGGACCAGATGTGGTCAACTGTTCACAGTAGACTGGGACCTATGTCCGATCTCATTGAAGTGAGAATGAGATACAGAAGCCAGTTTAGACCTAGTCGTAAGTTATTGTTAATTGTTATTGTTAATTGTGACTTGCAAAGTGCTTAATACCAGCAGTTCTCTAAGCGCTGTGAGAAGAGTAGCTACAGTCCCCCGGGTGAGTGTAACCCCAGACTAAACTGTGTTATGCCCGAGAGTCGGTGAAGAGGAGAGTCTTCAATTTCTTCCTAAATGGCAGGAGGGCTTTCACGCCAAAAAATCCCTCCTGCCATTTAGGAAGTCTAGAAGTCAAAAAAGTCCTGCTTCAGAAAGGGACATTTCTTCTAAGTTCTAATGCAGAAGAATACTTTTTCACTTGTTCAGGAGAAAAATCCTCCCTGAGCCTTCTGCTGCTAATGTGTAGCTGCTATTGTGGAACTGAAGACTAGATACTAGAAACAAGCTGGTTCTGCTGGAGCTTTGGAGATTTCTCACTGAAGATTGTCAAAGTCCCAACACAGAATGTCATGTTTTTGAGGTGCGGGGAGCCTTGAGCATTACCAAGTTAAATTTGAATCTGACATTGTGGAACTGTGGATAGTTTACATTTTACTGGCAGGTTCCGCTGAAGCTCCTGATGAAACATTTTCAGTAGTTCCCAAACATTATTCAGGTTTCCAAACAACCACAGAAGCACACTTTTAAGGCCCCCAGGGCCTAACAGGAGGCACTTAGACACTTAAAGGATGTCTGGCAGAGGAAAACAACATGGTCCTCTCCAGTACATGTCCAATAGCCATTGGCCAGCGGGGCACTTAAAGGAAAAGGCCTCTTACTGCTTGTTGTGTCCTTGAAGCAAGACAGAAGAACAGTCAACTGACCATTGGAGTCTACTTCTTTGTCCTAAGTATAAGAAAGAGAAGGTTGAGTCTTTGAGGATCCTCCCAAGGTTACTGACAGCAGGTCTGTTCTGTTTCTGAGGTTCTTCTGGTCCAGTAAGTGTTCTGAGGAGGTACCTTGGGGTGCAACATTTATGTCTGTCACTAGCTGTTGGTTGGGGTGACTACTGGCTCTTTCCTAATCAATAGGGTAAATGTTTCTGGGGACAGCACTACCTACATTTAAGCAGTTTCTATTTGGCCTGCTACAACAATCCCACAGTGTACCTTATTCTCAAAATCCAAAATGGGGGAACCCTTCTCGTCTTGTGCAGAGCTGGTGTTTCTCTCCCAGAGGTGTGGGCAGGGTAATGAGCAGTCCCCACTTCAGTGGTCAGTCAAAACTGATTCCAAGGGTAGCATTCCAACCACTGGGTTTGCTACCAGTCTGACTATGGGTACAAAGGGCTGCTTCCTTGAGGTCCCCCCTTATATTTTCTCATGAAACAACAGGTCACCTTTCAAGTTGTTTAAGTTCCTGAATCCACCCTAAATGGTCTTCCTGGAAGGAAAAGAAAAACACTTCCCCACAAAGTGGCCATCGTCAATGCTTTGGGAGACGTTTTCAAACTTATTTCATTTAGGACAAATACAGAGTGGGCTTTTTTTGCAAAGTTATGGGCATTAGCCTCAAGAAGCTTCAGGCAGGTTAAAGGTAAATTTCTAAAAGTTAAATTACCCACATATTTAATAAAAAACGTACTTTACTATTTTATTGTATTTTTATTAAATATTAAATAAGTCTAAAGGTTAAAACATCTAGATTAAGATTCTATAGTTTGATGTTTCCAATGTGCTGGTTATAGCCTGACCAGTGACAATGTTTTGGGCACAGTCACGGGAGGAACATGCCACTTCCAGTGTCAATCATGTTCCACTTTTATGTGTGATGTAGTTATTATTTGAAATCATGTTTTTATGCCTTTCAAAAGGGTGATTTTGAAACGCATGCGCAGCAGGGCTCCAGGTGCTGCTGCCAAGCTACTCAGGGTAGGCCTAAAGTCATGTTTTCACTGCCACTATAGTGGATGGCACATTAGGTGCTGAAGTCCACAGTTGGCATTACCTTTCTATGGCATGAGTGCAGATTATACACCTTGTACTGTGGTTTAATAGGAGATTCAAATAAGTTAATCATGGATTAGCCAATTTTTGTATGTTGTAGAAGTCCGATCCCATACTCTAGGTACTGGACAGCAGTATCCCATGACCAGAATCTAAAAAACAGCAATAAAATTTAGGTTGACCATACAAAAAAAGGAAATGTATTCACACCAAGTATTTGAAGCCCCATCTAACCACCATCACAAGGTATGTAGGACATGTGTTTAGCAGAAAAAGTACTTCAGCATTAATACTCTATTTGGAGTTGGGTGATCCGCCATGTTTCTGACAGCTGTGCCCAGCAGGCTCTGACATCTTAAACCCTACTCAATTAGCCCAAATGTGTTGGGACCCTTGGACCGGTTGCATCAGACCATATGAACTATTTAGCATTCTTTTTTTACCACACTGGCAGCCATGAACTGTTTTTTTTTTTAAATGACTTACACACCCTACTAGACAACTCCCAGGGTGTCAAGGGAATTTGTTTTTGAAAAACAAAACATTTTGTTTGAGTGGCTTTCTCAAAAGGGTAGCTTCTCAGCAATCTTTCAGTGGCTTCAAGGGAGCTGTCAAGGTGGTGGCTGCTCCAAAAGCAAAGAGATTTCCATAGGGCCACTGAAGTACTCAAAAACAAGGTGAGGGTTAGTGTGGTCAGGATGGCAGAGGTAATGATCTCTGTCACCATAATAGATCGCTGCCTCACTAAATACACTGAATAAGGCCACTATTGTTTGGCTTCAGCACTCAACCAGTTAGTGGTTAGTGGACTGTTTACTGACAGTAAATAGAGAGCTCTGAGTACCTACTGATGGTGTTCATGAGCTGCAGTAATCTATCTAAAGTCATCTCTGTATGTGCTACATAAAGTAGGATGTCATCAGAATAGAGGGAGATTCTATCATTGTAAATGTTATACTGCCTCAGTCCCCTCACCAATGCACACACCTTGATTGAGGAGACCAGGGTTAAAACCCATTGCAAAGTTCATGGGAGATAAGGCTCAACCCTGTCCAATCCCTATCGCTAGTTCGAAAAATTTTTACATTAAGCACAAAGCTGTTCAATTAGGGTCTCTTGATGTGTCTGAATCTGACCCAATAACTCTTTCAAATCTAGGGAGAACTCTGCCCAGCTCTGCTCCTTCAAATTTAGTGAGAGAATGAATAAGCCTAGGCCCAGAGACTAAGTGCTAAGACCAAACAAGGGGCAGGGACCATGGGCTGCACGCATATGCTTTACCTCAAAATCTGAACGGGAAACAGCATTTACAACACTGCCATTACATTGCATTCCTTTTACAATTCGGTCGTTATAAAGACCGCGTTGTTAGAGCTTGATGCCTTAACATCGCAAGTCATTAGATTGACTTGCTGTAGGGGCGCTCTAACCTAAGGAATAGTATAATTTACTATCCAAACACCTTCCCTACTGTGGCGCAGGCTGGAGTTGGAATAGTTAATTATATTATTCCTAATTCCAGCATGCCCCCTACAGCAATTCGATCTAATGACTTGGGATGTAAAGGTATTGTGTTCTAATAAAGCGGTTGTTGTAACAACCGCGTTGTAATAGAATGTGATGTGATAGCATGCAATGTAACATGCTATATTCAATCTGAACCAGTGATGGCAGAAACCAAGACAAGGGGAGGCACCCACAATGGGACAGGTGGCGTGGTATTTGGATAGGTCCACAAAGCCCCCCAAAAGCACAAAGACTCATGCTCGTGAATCAGCTATTCAGGTGCGGCTCCTCAGCTATGGCAGAGGTGCGTCGCCCCACTGCTTTTAAACAGTGAGAAACATAAAATGACAATAACTTAAACAGTGAGAAACATAAAATGACAATAACTTAAAGTTATTGTCATTTTATGTTTCCTGTCCTGCTGCTTTGCAGGGGGAGTGTGGGTGGGGCTACTCAGCTCTGCAAGCAGGGCAGGGGCAGAGTGGTTTCCCCACTCCTGACTGTGCAAAGACTGTTTGGTCGGCCTTCTCAGGCTGCCCAAAACAATCATGCACACTACCCTGTTCTCCATGCAGGCTGCATTACAGCCTGCACGGGGAACATGCCCATCTGTACAGCCCCTGGCTGAGCACCGTGTCACTGCACTCAGACCAATCACAATGCTCCATTAGAGCATTGGCATAGGGGAGGGAGCATGGCTGCCTGCTTCGTGTTCCTGTCAGAGGCAGGAGAGCAGAAAAGCAGGAGCACATAAGATGCAGGATCTGGCCTCTAGGCTAGTTTTATTATTTAAATTTCCTATCCCTCCTCCCCCTATCAAGCAACATCCAATTCCCTCTCCCCCGTGATCCCTCCCCCACCCCACACCGGACCCCCACCCATGAGCCATTCCGTTCATGACAGAAGCTATTTGGGTATTACTGAATGTGTAGTAGAATTCTATGTATTCTGTGTAATAAATATATTGTTTTGTATAGACAGAGAAACACTGGACTGGACATTAATCTTATTGTGCTGCTGGTGGCGTGCTACTGATTCCTGACCCATGGTGACCCCACATTATCCTCTCTGAGATGTCTGTGACTGCTCTCCCTTGCTGCCATGGAGAATCAAGAGTGAAAAGGGTTGTACTTGGCCCAATTTGCAGAGCCTTAGTGAGACAAGCCTTGAAACAGCAGTGGAAAAAAGCCTCAGCCCCCAATCTATATACATTTAAATACAATATGTCCATGAATTTCAATGTGGTCTTTTAACCACCAGTCGAGATTTTAGTGTTTCAGTACATAGGTGTTAGGACATAGGGATTCTTGAAATGTGTTGCCATTCATCTTTGGTGAAACAAACATTTAGGGCCTAATTTAGGGCTTGGCAGACGGGTTACTCCATCACAAATGTGACGGATATCCCATCCTCTGTAATACAAGTGCAATGGAATATAATGGACTCGTAATACGACTGAAGGGATATCCGTCATGTTTGTGACTGAGTAACCCAGTCCACCAAACTTTAAATCTGGCCTATACTGATTGAGCCCAATCATATTTCCGTACACTGTTAATTCCCAGTAATGAAAGCTTCGTCTCCTTTCAGTGTGGTATTTGTAAAGCACAGATTTATATAATATGATGCTTTGACTAGAATCAATATTCTATGAAGAACATCAATGGATATTCGGAGGTCACATAAATAAATTTACAGCTGCAACAAAAGTATTAGTATTCAAGCAGTAATTGATACATATGAAATTCAAAATATTAGGGAAAAAATAAGTTCTAACCCCTAAGTCCTGAAGGAAAGAGAGAACGTGAATTTAACAGTTAAAATATCAATATTCAAAAATAAAGGATAATCAATACCTGGTACTAATTTTTTTTTCATTCTTAAAACAGGAACACCACATTCCTTCCACAATTATATCAGCCAATATATCAGTGTTTATAAGTGATCTTAATTGTGTTGCCTTACATTTCTTTGATTTTGAAATGGACATAGGCATCCCCATACTGTAACACATTGGGGTTGATTTTTCAAAAGGCAGGGATTCTATCTGCTACCAACCCTCATGTTTGAAAATTATAGTTTTGTGAATGAATGTCCTGTTTGTTCATGTAGTGCTTATTGATTCTAATTTGGCAGTTGTTAAATGACACAAACAATTGGATAACTAAGGTAACTGAGGCAAATTGGGATAACTTAGGATCTTAATATACATATACTAGAAAAATATGCAAGTCAAGAAATAAGCTGATTTTCCTTCATCGGTTCTCCAAAAAAAGCAAAACAAACATTGTAAAATGTTATTAGAACAATAATACCAAAACAAAAAAGTGTTTGTTCAACACCTGTCCTGACACAAATAAATGAACTAACTGAATATTGAGTGTGTACAATAATACACTGAAATTGAGGCATTTGCCTCTTCTGTCAAATCAAATGAGCAACCAATGTCCAGGCAATTGCTCTTGACTGGATTTTTGTTAGCATGAGTAAGGGCAATTATTTAATCTTCAGTGAATCAATGTTGAGGCTAAATAAATGTCTCTGATTGTTACAATTTAGGGCTCACAACATTTACCTTATAATAATCAAACAGGAGGGAGGAGGAAGAGCTTCTGATCCACTCGGCTTCCTTGTCTCAAGTATTCAAAAAATCAATAGGAGAGTGGATCACTAGTCCCAAGAGAACCAGGGTGTGTAGAGGCAGTATAAGGTGCTGTAAAAAACCCTCAACCACGTTATCCAGAGATCGATGTTACCAGTATATTTTCATTCTCCGCTTCGTTATGTGTAACGTGACAGCATCATCATTGGGTTTTGCTGTAATGCTTTCTCCACCTGGAGAACATACCACTGGTTATATTGGTAGTGATCGTAGATACAAAAGGAGAGTGAATTTCAGTGAAGTGATTAGTGGTGAAAAAGAATATTATTAAAAGCCCACAGAGCCAGTAAAAAATCTTTAATTGTACTGGATGTAGGGAAATTTTATAGATCTTTAGTGTGCACTTAGGGGTGAGTTAGGACCCTGTGCATTCTAAAAAAGTGTCCATAAAAAGGTCGACATGTTTCAGCCCTACTTATGCCCCGAGGGGTCAAACGGGCTTTCTTCAGGACCTAAGTAGTGAAAAAGACCTGAATGTTCAAAGGGTCTTTATAGTGGGGGGTTCTGTGCTGACTCTGCCCTTGGTGAACCGGTACCAAGGGCAGAGTCAGCACAGAACCAACGTTCGGCGCCGAAGAGAGCGTGAGCGACCGCCTTTACAAAAACCCGCTGTTGCCCGCAAATACGGGATACAGGTTCAAATGAACAGTTACTCTTGGGACTATCTAACCCAACTCCCCCCCACTATAAAGACCCTGTGAACATTCAGGTCTTTTTCACTACTTAGGTCCTGAAGAAAGCCCGTTTGACCCCTTGGGGCATAAGTAGGGCTGAAACATGTCGACCTTTTTATGGACACATTTTTAGAATGCACAGGGTCCTAACTAACACCTAAGTGCACACTAAGGATCTACAAAATTTCCCTACATCCAGTACAATTAAAGATTTTTTACTGGCTCTGTGAGCTTTTAATAATATTCTTTTTCACCACTAATCACTTCACTGAAATTCACTCTCCTTTTTTATCTACGATCACTACCAATATAACCAGTGGTATGTTCTCCAGGTGGAGAAAGCATTACAGCAAAACCCAATGATGATGCTGTCACGTTACACATAACGAAGCGGAGAATGAAAATATACCGCTAACATCGATCTCTGGATAACGTGATTGAGGGTTTTTTACAGCACCTTATACTGCCTATACACACCCTGGTTCTCTTGGGACTAGTGATCCACTCTCCTATTGATTTTTTGATCACAACATTTACCTCCATTGAATTATAATTAAGATTGAATGAGTCATCTTAAACAGAGCTATTTGGCTATTGACCGAAGGTAATACCACGATCAGTATTGAAAGATGACTATGTACAGACATTTGAACTGTCCAAGCTAATTCCACTAACGGGTCTACCTTTTGGAATTCCTTACAGTAGCTGATTCAGGTCATCAAGGTGACAATTCACACCTCATCTTTTTAAAGACTTCCCTATTGAAATCTTTGTGATATCGACCTAAAAAGGTTTATTAGCTGCAATTGCTTTTTACCATCTAATGTTTTATGACATCGTTGTAAGCTCAAGGGTTACAATGACATATATCATGCAGTCACTTATTAAAAGTAGGAATGCCACAAGAAAGCGGAAGCCATGGAAGAAAATGTGTGTTCTGTTGCTCTCTTAGTTGAGAGCAGTAGCGGCTCCTGGAGGGAGTGCTTCCGGGCGGTGACACAGGGCTGAGAAGGGCCAGGGTGGGGAGTAGTACACTCCGGATTATGGCCGAACGGAGGTAAGTATACAAATGAATAAATAAAACAAAATTCATTGCGCGCACTGCATTGCATTTGGAGATGCAGCGTGTGCAACAAAATTTATTTTATTTATGTATTTGTATACTTACCTCCATTCGGCCATAATCCGTAGTTTACTACCCCCCTCTCTGCCCCTCCCCCACCCTGCGTAACGGCCTGGCAGCACTCCCTCCAGGAGCCGGTACTGGTTAAGAGGAAGCACTGACTGGATTATTGAAAAAACTTGACACAAGACTCTATCCACTTCCAGTCAACAGTGTTAAATTCCCTTATCCAACCTCTTCATTGAGCTCACACAATCATTTAACACTAAAATATGCTGGTGTTAATTGGAGTGATGCAGCCAATCTCCTCTGGCTCCTGAAAGCTTAAGGTGGGCCTGCCCTTCTTCTGCGAATGTGTACTTGTGATTGCTAACACTGCATGAGGCTCAACTGCAATAAAACATTAAAAAGCCTATACCAGTTTGTCATGGAAGTGTGTGAGTAAGTAGTGGTGGCAGATCCCAGTGGGCTGGGATTGCAGATCTTACCAATACTGCTGTAGCCGGGGTCTGCAAGAAACTGTCGGCACAAATTCAAATATGGTCTCAACCTCTAGCTTCTCATAGAAAAGGCAGCAATGATGTCTAGTTTAGGGGTTTGCTCAGATTCAAAGTGGCTGTGTTGTAAATCTCTAAGGAGTCATCCAAACGTTCAATATGTACAATTCCAGACACTAAAAAAAAAATTATGCTTACTGTTGTTGCCTGAAAGAGAGATAAGAAAGTGATGGTAAATATTAGATATATCAATTACAATCATTAGAACTTCGAACATTTAACTCACAATTTGTGAAAACCACAGAAATGCTATTTTACATGTTAACAAGATATATCAAAATTAGAATTCTCATTTAGAAGCAACCAAACTATAGTTGATAATTGAATTGATTCAGACAAGATTGGCCTTGATAGGAACAAGTGCACATCTAACTGAATATGAGTGTAGCCAGTGCTATTTAAACTTTCCCAAATGCACTGTAGATAATCAAGTACATTTGTTTAGAGTCATTTATGCTTGTCCATCGCCTCATTTTCACAACTATATAGCAGATAACCCATGTTTTGTTTTAAGTGTGTTCATCTTCTTCCCTGTTACTTTGAAATATCAGTATAATACTGATTTAAAATACCAATGAAATATGTGGTGAGCTAAAGTAATTATGGCATATTCTATTGCAATGCATCAGAGCTGTATTTTTTATAAACCATGGAATGTATGGGCTCAAAGACTCCAAGCATTATCTTTGGCTACAAGGACAAAACAAATACCAAGATTCTTTTTCCTGATCTGCCTAGCTTAATTCTCATAACTGGGCCTGAACTGAACCATGCTGGGAACTTCTGCTGGAGTGGGAGCTGCATTCTAAGTGCTGTGCCTAAGTTCCTGTAAGCTTTAGATGTGACCAAGAGGAGATGTTCCTGAAAGTATGCAAAGTTGTGACTGAGAATATTTTTGGACCTCCAAAATGTTTAGAGTTTCTGCAGACCTCTCTTAAGAATTGCCCGATATTTAGAAGGTCTTCCACAGATATAACTACAGGTTTTTTCCAACTAGAGGATATTTGAACTTGAAAAAAAAGACAAAATGATTGTCTAACAGTGTGGCCGATAGGTTGCTCAATCAAAACATAAATTATGTAGTGTCCATGTTATAAGAAGTGCATTAAATCCACATGCAATTGTAATAGGTCAAACAAGGCATCGATCATGTTTGTAGTGTCATACCTATCTGCCAAACCTTAAATCAGGCACTACGCCCAGAGGCAGAAATCAGGACGGAACAAAGGTGCTATTATAATCCCCAAACATGTCATGACTCCGGTTGCCACTAATTTAAAATTTCTCCCAAAACAAAGCTTTTTCCAACATAACCAAATGCGTCAGCAGGAGTTATTCCAGCAGCTCCCAGCAATGAAGAGAACATCTGTGGATATGAATTGCAACAATCCCTAGCTGAAGGATTTCAACTTCCATTACAGAGAGTAAATCATAAGATTGAAAAATGTAACTGGGCTTTATCTGCTTGGTGTATCTGACCCTCATTCTATCATGGCTGTACGAAAATCACATCAAGAAGCAGTATATTGTGCCAATACTTATCATTTGCACTTCAAGACATTACCAATATTTTTGACCTGCATTTTTACGTTCTTCCAAATCTAGTTTCGCTAATTAGATTATGTTCATAACATTTCACCCAATGTGTCTAATTCTTTTAGGTAATTTTATTGTTTTCGTGTTTTGACTTTATTACTGTTTGGTATCGCACCATTTTTTTCAAATTTCCTGTAAGGTGAGTCTGTCTTCTATGTATCATATTAATCAGGGGGTTAAGCTTAAAATTATTTAGCCACTTTAGCGTTCACCCTGACAAGTTAAGATTATTATTTCTTTCACAGGTTGACAGCCTACCCAAAATAATAATTCACTTAAATGGGATCATCCAATTGTATTGCTTCAAATATTTTGACAAAATTCTTTGTCTTTTCAGTTTCTGGTTGAAAGAATGAAAGCCAATAATAATATTTTATGATAGTTCTCAAGAGATGATGAATACAACCCATCACAATTCAAAGACCATATCGAGGAAAACAGGTCCCACAAAAATGCAAAAAATTACTCAATTAGGCAAAATGACCAATTTCTTAGACTAGGTACACAACATTTACACTTATTTCTGCTGCCTAGAGGAGCAATAAGAAAGAGATGTAATATTTAGACATAGATTATCATCATGAAAATAAACAAATATGTCAACCTTTAGAAAATGCAAAATTATTCATGTTATTTATATGTTAACAAAAAATGTTGAGATACCACTGTCATTTAGAAATCTCTTAGGAGTCACTCAAAAGTTCAATATGTACAATTCCAGACACTGAATTAAAAGGTAAACTTACTGTTGTTGTCTGAAAGAGAGATAAGAAAGTGATGTTAAATATTAGATATATCATTTACAATCATTTGAACTTCAAAAATGTAACTCTAAATGTGTGGAAACAACAGAAATACTACTTTACATGTTAGCAAGATATATCAAAATTACAATTCTCATTTAGGAGCAACCAAACTATACTTAACAATTGAATTGATTCAGACACAATTGGGCTTGATAGGAACAAGTGCACATCTCACTGAATATGAATGTAGAAAGTGCTACATAAACTTCTCCAAATTCACTGTGGATAATCAAGTACATTTGTTTGGAGTCATTTATGCTTGTCCATCCCCTCATTTTCACAACTATATTGCAGATAACCAATTTTTTGTATGAGGTGTGTTCATCTTCTTCCCTGTTACTTTGAAATATTAGTGTAATACTGATTTAAAAAACCAATGAAGTATGTGGTGAACAAAAGAAAATATGACATATTGTATTGTAATGCATCAGAGCTGTAGTTTTTTAAAAAGCCTGGAATGTATGTGCTCAAAGACCCCAAGCATTATCTTTGGCTACAAGGACAAAACACATTGCAAGATCTGCCTAGGTGACTTGTCACAACTGGGCCTTAATTGAATCATACTGTGAACCTCTCCTGGAGTGGTTGCTGCATTCTATGCGCTGTCCCTAAGTTCCTGTTAGCCTCAGAAGTGACCAAGAGGAGATGCTCCTGAAAGTATGCAAAGTTGTGACTGACAGAAGTGAGTCTTGTCATGCGCGGACTTAGCCCAATGGGCATCAAGGCGCCTAAATCAAATAATGCAGCTCGCAGATCAAATCAGTAATCTCTTAATGGTAAGCCTTGGTATAATACCACGTCTTAAAGGCCTTTTTAAACAAGTCAATTGAGGGGAGGATTTTAACCTCAATTGGAAGAGAATTCCAGAGCTTAGGCGCAGCAACAGAAAAAGCTCTCGCTACCCATCTGGCTAGTCTTGTGCGAGGCACTACCAATTGAGATAAACTAGCAGATCGAAGAGATCTGGTGGGGATGCAGCGAGTAAGCAAAGACCCGAGTGCATCATCAGGGCCAGCCACGAGGGCTCTGTATGTAAGACTAAGAATCTTAAAAAAGATTCTGTACTGAACAGGGAGCCAATGAAGATCTCTCCTAGCAGTCGTGGCTGAAGATGCCAAAGGAAGGGCCAAAACAAAACGTGCTGCAGCATTCTGCACAATTTGTAGTCGATGGATAAGGCTTTTGTTGGACTCCAGATATAAGGAGTTACAATAATCAAGCCTGGAGCCCACAAGGGCGACTGCAATCTGCTTACGAGCATGAGGTGAGAGATAATCCCGGATCCTATTTAGAATCCTGATAACACCCCAGCAGGTGGCCATTGTCCTATTTACTTGGGGCATCATAGAGAGTGAGGTGTCAAAAACCACGCCAAGATTTCTGGCTGATTGGGAGGGGGTGGGGCAAATGCCGAGGGATGAGGGCCACCATTCACCCGACCAAACGTCTCGGTCTTTCCCAAAGACCAGGACCTCTGTTTTATCACCATTTAGCTTTAGGGAGTTGATGATCATCCAGTCTGCTACCAGCTGCATACAGGACATAAAGCTAATGGCAGATGTATGGACAGAGGAATGAGCCAGTGACACCATAATCTGGGTGTCGTCGGCGTAAGACACCACCTCCATCCCCTGCGATTTTACTAGTCTAGCAAGGGGGGCCACATAGATGTTAAACAGGGTCGGACTCAAAGCCGACCCCTGTGGCACCCCACATTGCAATGACTTGGCCAGGGAGAGAAAGTTTCCGAGCTTCACTCTCTGTTCTCTACCCAGATGGAAAGAGTTGAGAAGATCCAAGGCCGATCCAGTAACCCCTGCCTCCCTGAGCCGAGATGTTAAGATGGCGGGAGACAGGGCATCAAATGCGGCTGTAAGATCTAAAAGGACCAATATTGTGGTTTGGCCACGATCTACTTTGCGTCGAATGTTATCTACTACAACAGTGAGTGCGGATTCAGTACTATGGTACTTTCTGAATCCGTGCTGTGTGTTATCAAGGTACTCACTGGTCTCAAGAAAGGTAGAGAGATGGGAACTAAGATGGGCCTCCAGTATTTTTGCAGGGGCAGGAAGTAGGGAGATAGGCCTAAAATTTTTGAGGAGGCCAGGATCCAAAGAAGGCTTCTTAAGGAGAGGTTTCACAATAGCCCTCTTCCAGACAGACGGAAAAGAACCCTGAACTATAGCCCTATTCATAACTTCCAGCATAAGAGGAAGAATGCTATTTCTGCATTCCTTCAATATTTTTAGCGGTAGCGGGTCCATAGGGGAGGAAGATTTAGTCCTATCAAGTAGGAGATTCAATCCTTCCAAAGACAAAGAGGGAAATTGCCTGAATGATTTGGAAGGTCCTTCACCCAAAGTTTCCAAGCTAGCTATAACAGAAGGAATGTCCTTATCCAAAGAGTGGCATTGGATTTCTAGGGCAATATGAATATCCGAGATTTTACTATAGAAGAAGTCAGAGATGTTATTACAGAGAACCTGTGAGCTGACTACCGGATCAGGGAGCTGAAGAGAGCAGAGTGAGTCAGCAATCTTAAAAAGTTCTCCAGATGAAGTTAGGGAACCTGTAAGACTGGAGAAGTACTCCTTCTTTTCCACCACAACTCTCAATTTGTAGTCCCGTAGAGCAGATTTATGAGCCTCTCGATCTTTCGGATCCCAGGACTTCCTCCAACATCTCTCGCTACTTCTACATCTCTGCCTGAGAAGTCTCAGATGTTCTGAAAACCAAGGTGCTGTAGGTTTCTGTCTAGCTACATATCGAAGGGAGGCGGGGGCAAGCTTTTCCACTACGTTAATAGTAGCATCCATAAGTTCTTGAGCTGCCTCATCCGCATCCTTCAAGGAAAAAGATTCGGAAATCCGGATATTAGAAACAACAGTATCATCAGTGACGTTTCTAAAGTTTCTCCTAGGAATAAATGGGGTATCGATACAATTAGCTGAGGACAGAGTGGGGAGAGCAAGTTCGAATGGTACTGCAAGATGATCTGTCCAAGTCAAAGGCAGAGGCAGACCAACAGATATCCTAGAATCGCTAGAAAATATTCCATCAAGAATATGGCCTGCAATATGTGTTGGACTATTCACCAACTGTACGAGATCACACGCTCCAAGTGACTCGATTAGTGTCAGGGTATCCTTTGAGTTAATTTCATCATGATGGAGATTGAAATCCCCCAAGATGGAAAGATCTGATTTTCCAAAGTAAGGTTCTAGGATTCTAATGAGATCTGATGGAAAACTAGCCCTAGGGCCGGGTGGCCTATAGATAAGTATCCCAGTGAAAGAGACAGAGGGAGTACAAAGAATGCAAAAATAAAATGCCTCAAAACAATCTCCAGGCATTGATAGAGATTTGATAGTGCAAGAGAAAGAGGATTTAAACAAAACAGCTATTCCTCCACCTCTACGCAGAGCTCTATCCTGCCTATGGAGAGAATAGCCCTCAGGGATGGCCAAAAGTAAATTATGTCCAGAGGAATCCGAAGCCCAGGTCTCCGTGATAAAGACCCAGTCGGGCTGTCTATCTTCCACAAATTTGTGGAAGTCAATATTGTGCTTGATCAACAATCGAGAGTTGATTAAAAAGCCGTTTTTAGGCCGCAAAACGGAAAGGCGCACTGGGCGCGGATGAGATCTGATAGCACTAGGAGCAGGGCACCGAAAGGGAGCCCTACATGTCATGCATCGCTGGGAGTATAAGATACCTTCAGGAGAGAAACGATGAGAACATCGCTGCACAGGTGGTCTGTATGTCAAAAGTTCCAACCGGGAGTATTGCCTAGGTACTCCCTGCAGAGGAAAGGAAGTTCTCACCGGGTCACGTCCGTCCTGCAGCGCGTCCTCAGCGAGGACGGGCGCACACGGGCTGAACTCAGTCGTAACTCTGGAGGAAGTCCGGCAATTCCGCTGCGCGATGATGCTGCGCGTGTGCATGGCTGCTATTTATGCTGGTCGCGCCTCCTAAATGAGGACTAGACCACGGAGTATCTCCCCCCTCACCTAATATGGCCGCCAATTGAGACAGTGGCGAGGGACCCGCGAAGTGCGGTGATTTCAAATTACCGTGCAAGTTAGGAAGACAGGAGGCAGGTATGCGTGGCCGGCAGGGTTTAAAAACAGGGGCAAATGGTATTAACAGAAATTAACCAAAATGACAAAAACGGGAAAATGTTAAAAATCAGCAAGAGCTAGCCAACAAGCAGAGCACTGCAAAGAAATGCGCAAGGCTGAATAGGAGCTTGCGAGTAGTTTGCCTGCTATTTAAGCTGGTCGCGCCTCCTAAATGAGGACTAGACCACGGAGTATCTCCCCCCTCACCTAATATGGCCGCCAATCGAGACAGTGGCGAGGGACCCGCGAAGTGCGGTGATTTCAAATTACCGTGCAAGTTAGGAGGACAGCAGGCAGGTATGCGTGGCCGGCAGGGTTTAACAACAGGGGCAAAAAGGTATTAACAGAAATTAACCAAAATGACAAAAACGGGAAAATGTTAAAAATCAGCAAGAGCTAGCCAATAAGCAGAGCACTGCAAAGAAATGCGCAAGGCTGAATAGGAGCTCGAGAGTAGTTTGCCTGCTATTTAAGCTGGTCGCGCCTCCTAAATGAGGACTAGACCACGGAGTATCTCCCCCCTCACCTAATATGGCCGCCAATCGAGACAGTGGCGAGGGACCCGAGAAGTGCGGTGATTTCAAATTACCGTGCAAGTTAGGAGGACAGCAGGCAGGTATGCGTGGCCGGCAGGGTTTAAAAACAGGGGCAAAATGGTATTAACAGAAATTAACCAAAATGACAAAAACGGGAAA
Source organism: Triturus cristatus (assembly GCF_964204655.1). Classification (NCBI taxonomy): domain Eukaryota; kingdom Metazoa; phylum Chordata; class Amphibia; order Caudata; family Salamandridae; genus Triturus; species Triturus cristatus. Next base: position 1,122,817,024 of record NC_140590.1, on the reverse strand, counting down.
ATGTTAAAAATCAGCAAGAGCTATCCAATAAGCAGAGCACTGCAAAGAAATGCGCAAGGCTGAATAGGAGCTCGCGAGTAGTTTGCCTGCTATTTAAGCTGGTCGCGCCTCCTAAATGAGGACTAGACCACGGAGTATCTCCCCCCCTCACCTAATATGGCCGCCAATCAAGACAGTGGCGAGGGACCCGCAAAGTGCGGTGATTTCAAATTACCGTGCAAGTTAGGAGGACAGCAGGCAGGTATGCGTGGCCGGCAGGGTTTAAAAACAGGGGCAATGGGGCGTGGCCAAGATGGCGGAGTGAGCGGTCGCACTCTCCGTAGGCTCCTGAATCCCCAGGCCCTTGGACCGAGAATTTTAGCAGTATCTCCCCCATATCTGCTGGGAGATCGTGGGGAAAGAAGGGGACTACCAGCGACCCGGCGATGGGACTCAGCGAGACCCTGAACGATATCGTAGGAGGCCGCGGAAGGCGAGCGTGGGACGGAGCAGCAGGGAGGGGCCGAGAGCCGGAGCCTGCCGACGCGGACCACGGTGCGGAGCCAAAGCACCCCCGAGACTGAGCCGGCGAGAACCTACCCCGATTGACGGAGACACCGGGAACGGGACTGCCAGAAGACCCTCACGGGGAGAGGTCGACTGAAGACGGCGGGAGGCGGCGCCGAGGCCGGGGCCCGGAGCCACTACACGGCGCGGAGCCGGGGGCGCGGCCTACAGGTGGACAACGAGGTGGAGAGCGACAGCGGAGCCCCGCATCGGAGGCCCTGGTGAGGAGGTACTCTGGCGAGATAGCCTGGGCGGCAGCCGGTCCTGGGCTCCGCGGGGGACACGACGGATGGCCCCGCTAGCCGCCTGATGTCGGAGGAAGGGCGGCAGAGCGGCACAGGGCCCAGTGAGGAGTGCGGAGGAGCGTGGGGGCGAGCGCGGCAGGAGAAGAGGTCGAGGTGCACCCGGCGGCCTGGCCGAGGGCCCAGCACGCATCTGCCTGGGGGAGTCGCCCCTGTATTGCTTAGAGACTGACAGTTCGCCTGCCGGAGCAGCCGGTGAGCCCCGGAGGACTGCAACAGCGGAACCGGGCCCGGATCGGGCGATCTAGGCCCCTGGGAGGACACGTGGCATCTTGCGAGGAACGGCCAGGGGCCTGCGGAGCCCTGGGAAGGGCTGCAGAGAGAGAAAGTAGGCCCCACGGACCCGCGCTGCCACCCAGGGGTGAGAGGCAGCAGCACCGGGACTGAAGGCCCGAGAGAGGAGCAGGCTGAGGAGACCCTCCTGCGGTGTGTCACGTCAACGGGCCCGAGAGGTGAGGTGTGGGCTCGGCAGGGCCCTGGCGGTGGTAGGCTGGTGCCGCCCGACCAACCGACGCAGCAGGAGGACGGGAGACCGAAGAAGCGTGGAGCGAGCCCCGTGGCCTAGCGACGCGGGCGGAGCACCCGAGACACGGGAGGAGCCGGCCGCCCCCTACCAATGGCGGGCAACAGAAGCAGCAAGAAGGGGGACCGCACTCTCCCGGAGATGCTCAGCAGGAACCACCAGAGGGTGGACAAGGGGCAACCGTCGCCGGGCTCCTCCGGGGGTGCGCAGGAGACGGACGAGAGAGAGCCGCCGGTGACTAGAGCCTTCATGGAGTCACTCTTCAGCTGTCTTAGGGATGACTTTCAAACGCTGAAACAGGAGGTCGCTGGGGAGATGCGAGAGGTTCGCAGAGAGGTAGACGGCCTGGGAGAGCGGGTGGCTTCCGCGGAGGGTGCTGGTCAGAGGAGGGACGAGGACATTGAGCAGTTGCAGCAGGAGGTGCTGCGCCTCCGAGACCAGCAGCTCGACCTGCAAGCCCATAATGAGGATCTTGAAAACAGATCCCGGCGGAACAACATTCGGGTCCGGGGAGTTCCGAGCGCGGACGATGGGTCTGATGTGACCAGCTACCTACAGAACCTGTTCAGGGAGATCTTGGGAGAGGCGACGGACTTCCCCATCCGGATTGACAGAGCGCATAGGGTGGGCCCGCCGAGACGCACGTCGGCACCACCGCCGGATATTCTGGCCTTTCTCCCGGACTTTCCACTCAAGGAGCGAATCTTGGCTGAGGCAAGGAAGAAGTCATCCCTGACCTTTCGAGGACACCCAGTGGCTTTGTATCAGGACTTATCTGCCATAACGCTTCAGAAACGCAAAGCTTTCAGGATTGCCACGGACTTTCTGAGGGAGCACAGCACGCCCTGCGCCTGGGGGCACCGCTTCCGATTCATCTTTCGGTGGAATGGCACTTTGCACCAACTACGCTCCCTGCGGGAGACCTGCGGGGTATTGGGCATTCCTGAGACGGAGGAGGATACGGCTACGCCGCACCGGAGGCGCGTTACCAGAGACGGCTGGCAGCGGGTGACGGGGCAGACTCTTCTGGCCGCACTGTGCGGCCGGACTCACCCACCATCAGGGCTGGCATGGCCGGCGCGGTGCTCGAGGTGGCCAGAGACACCGCCGCTGGTGACGTCGCATTGACGGCGTAAGAACACTCCGGGGGGAGATCATCACAGCCCACTACACTTTGCAGGTTTGGGGGCTCTGGGGGGGGAGGGGGTAGCGGGGAGGAGACGGTGGCTGGACGTCCACTTAAGTTACTCACCACAGACTAGTCCCTCGTGGGACTCGGCTGGGACTATGGTTCATTGGGGTTGGAGGACGGGGGAAGGAGGGAGGGAAGGGTGGGGTTTGGGGTTGTTCGACTGTTGTCCAAGGGGTTGCTTGTTGGGGTTCGGGGGGTTCGTTTAGGTTGTGGGGTTGAGGGAGGGGAAGGGAGTGGTTGGGGGGTTGAGTGGGAGTGTGGGGGGGGGTCCGGAGGGGAGGGGGGAACGTCCAGTGCACCACAGGGATTACGGCCGCCTTGGCGGCGCTCTTGAGACGGACTCCGCGCCTGCGGAGGCTTTGCGCTACTTCACCTATCCTTCCCTATGCCGCCTACCACTCTTAAGCTCGTGACACTTAATGTTCGGGGCCTCAACAACCCGGTTAAGCGGCGCGCTGTGTTATCCCCACTAGAAAGCACCCGAGCAGACATCTGCCTCCTCCAGGAGACTCACTTGTTGCCTCGGGACTGCCACAGGCTCCGATCCCACAAATTCCCGACTCAACTCTTCTCTTCTGGCAATGCTAAGACGGCGGGGGTGGCGATTTTGGTGGCCAGACAGTTCAGGGGAGAGGTCTTGCACAAACAATCCGAACAGAAAGGGAGACTGTTAGCCTATAGGTTCAGGGTGGGGGGTATCCACTTCACAGTGGGATCTGTATATAGCCCAAACGAACAACAAGAACGCTTCTTACGCGCAGCTTTGGAAGATGTCACTGCCTCACAGGACAGGCACATTATCCTCGGGGGTGACCTCAATATGGTCTTTAACTCGGCCCTAGACAGATCCGCGCTTCGCTCTCCGCAGGCGGGGGAATTCTCGGCCGGGTGTAAGACACAGCTGGCGGAGCTGGACCTCCACGACCTCTGGCGCCGCATGCATCCTACTGATAGAGACTATTCATACTACTCCCACACACATAAGACCTACGCGCGCCTGGATCACTTTTTTTGGTCACCGCGCCGGTATGTGCGATAGCTACCGCGACAGGGATGGGGGTGGTCTCCCTGTCTGATCACGCTCCGGTCACCGTCGAGCTTCGACTGCCGCCAATCTCAGGTCCACCGCGGGTTTGGCGCCTGCGGGACACATTGCTGCATAGGAAGGCAGTAGTCACGCACGTGACGCATGCCATCCAGGACTACCTGTCCCATAATGCGGATTCCAACACTTCGCAAGCGACACAATGGGCGGCCATGAAGGCGGTGATATGGGGGGAGTTTATAGCTCTTTCCTCAGCCGACAACAAGGAGCGGCGGCACAAGAGGGAGGAGCTCACCCAGCGGGTCCGCGAACTGGAACAGGTGCACTGCAGGACAGGGGCTCCTGGGGTATGGCGGCAGCTAAAGGAGGCCAGAAAGCTCTTGGCGGCCCTGGACATGGACCGCGCGGAGTACGCGGCTTTGCGCTTACGCCATGCCTACTACACGGGAGGGGATAGATGTGGCCGGCTGCTGGCGAACAGGCTTAGAGCGGCTCGACAACAACAGGTAGTGAAGGAGGTCTCTGACTCCACGGGGTCGATGGTTACGGAGGACACCCATATAGCTGAGGCTTTCCGGGGATTTTATGCGGACCTCTATACGGGGGACCCCCCGGATGCATTGGCGACGGCGGCCTATTTGGACTCGATTGCCCTCCCCTCCTTGACGCCTTTGCAGGCGGAGCACCTGGACAGGGATATACGAGTTGAGGAAGTGATCTCCGCCATCGCCCGACTTAAACACGGGAAGGCCCCGGGGCCGGATGGCTACACATTAGGGGTGGGCGGAATTTGCGGAATTAACCTTCGCAAATTATCGCGAGAATGTTTAAAATTATCGCAAACAAGCAGAAATATCGCGAAGATGCGGAAGTTTTTTTCCGGCATGTTCGCGAGATTTTCTGCATGGTTGCGGGTCGCCAACTTACCCATGTGGTTGCTTGCGGGCGCGGCCATCTTGTTTTGAGTTGTTCTCGCGGTGCATGATCGCGAGAAGAAAGACGTGATCGCGCGACGCATGACGTCACTGCGGGCGCGAACTGTCGCGAGACAGCGCAAATGGCTAAAAACAATACAACATCTCATGGAGAACGCGACCGGATCAAGAAAACTTGTCGGCGAACGCAGGGATTCAGGTAAGGCGATCGCGCGCGCGCGAGAATGTATCATTTTACAGCGCGAGCAAGAAACAAATTATCGCCAAGCTGCGGAAACCGGAATTTTTGACATTTTCGCGCGCTCCGCGGAACGCAAAAATGTCAAATTATCGCAATTTCCGCGAACGGAACGAAATTTTTGCCCAGGCCTACTACACATCCCTTTTCTACAAAACGTTCTGTGCGACGCTGGCCCCGCTTCTCACGCGCCTCTTCAACTCCTTCACTGCTCCCGGGGCCATCCCACCGGACCTGCTGCAAGCCTCTATCACGGTCATCCCCAAACCGGGGAAGGACCGGACGCAATGTAGTTCCTACAGGCCGATCTCACTTTTGAAAGTGGATCTTAAGCTGTACACTGGAATCCTAGCGTCCCGGTTGGCTCCCCACCTACGGGGCCTTATAGACCCAGACCAGGCGGGCTTTGTCCCGGGACGGCAGACGGTGGACAACACCAAGCGGATAGTTCAACTCTTAGAAAAAGCATCACGGATCCCAGGGGAGAGAATGATGCTTTCGGTGGACGCGGAAAAGGCGTTTGACCGCGTCCACTGGCCTTTTTTGGAGCAGGTCCTGCGGAAGGTGGGGATAAGGGACAGATTCCGATCATGGATTTTCAATTGCTACAAATCCCAGACGGCAGCGGTACGGGTGAATGGCTCCAGCTCCAGAAGTTTTGCCATTGAGAGGGGCACGAGGCGGGGTTGCCCGCTGTCGCCCTTGCTCTTCGCCCTGTACATGGAGCCTTTCGCCCAACGGGTGCGTCATAACCCAGCAGTGAGGGGGGTGCGGTTCGGAGGCTTCACTCATGCCATTAGCCTGTACGAGGATGACGTCATACTGTCGCTGGACGATCCGCTCACTGCACTTCCGGCGTGTATCGAGGAGTTGGACTCCTTTGCCGCGGTTTCGGGATTCAAAATGAACGTGGGGAAGTCAGTGGCGTTGGACGTGTCGCTCAAGCCAGCTACTAGGACTTTGTTGCAGGACCTCTTCCCGATGCTCTGGTCGAAAGAGTTGGTGCCTTATCTCGGGATTCAGCTGGCTCCCACCTTGCCGGCTATGGTGGCGGCTAATTATGCCGCTTTGGGCAGGAAGATTCGAGAGGAGATAGGCCGGTGGGATCGCAGCGCCTTGTCCTGGCTGGGCAGAATAGCTGCCATCAAAATGACTGTTTTGCCCCAGATTTTGTATTTGTTTAGGGCGTTACCATTGCAGCCACCTACGGGCTGGATCCAGCAGACGCAGTCGGACCTGGCGCGTTTCATATGGCGGGGCAAGAAGCCCAGGATGAAAAGGGCGCTCTCTATGCTCGCGCCGGAGGCCGGGGGGCTGGGGATCCCGGACCTCCGCAGGTACTTTCAGGCAGTGCAGTTACGTTACTTGGTGGAGTGGAGTAGGTGGGAATCCGACAAGCACTGGCTTTTTCAGGATCAAGCGGTGGCGGGCAGGCCCTTGCAAGAGGTGCCGTTCCTTCGAAGGGCTCACCGCCCGGCGAATCTATATGCCTCCTTCGTCACGCGAGTACCCCTACGGGTCTGGGATGCTACCAACGCTGTGCACGGCCTGACAACATTCCCTTCACCTCTCACACCCTTGCTGGATAATCCAGACTTCACCCCGGGACTGGAGAAGGGGGCCTTCGCTCTCTGGCGGGAGGCGGGGTGTCGGGCCCTGTGTCATATGTATGACCCGGAAGGGGTCATCCCCTTCGTGCGCTTCAGACAGGAGTATGCGCTCCCGGAGACCGAGAGGTTGCACTACCTACAGGCTCGCCACTGGGCGCTGCATCCACAGGTGCGGGAGACGGCTGATAGGAGACTTCTCCCGTATGAGCGATGGCTTCTGACTCGCACGTCCGACGCGAAGCTGATCACCGATCTCTACAAGCTGTTACAAACACCCTCCTCTCACTTCTATAATCCAGGACGGGAGCGCTGGGAGAGGGAACTGGGCAGGTCACTGAGCCATAGGGAATGGGAGCAGGTGGCATATAGGGCCAGGCACTCGGCGTACCATATGGGACTCACTGACACGTTCACCAAAGTCTCGACGTACTGGTACTACACCCCGGAGCGCATACACGACATGGATCATAGCAAGGATGCTGGCTGCTGGAGGGGATGCGGGCGGGTGGGCACGCTGCTACACATCCTGTGGGGCTGTCCGCTCCTCGACTCTTATTGGAAGGAGGTGATAGACGATATCGATTCCCATTTTGCCACTGAGCTGCCGCGCTTCCCTGCATACATATTACTGGGCCTCCCGAACGGGTTGATGTATCCCTTGAAATCCCGCAGGGGTAGACAGATAGCTATTGCACTGGGATCGGCGATGCAGAACATCCTCGCGCACTGGCGCTCCAAGACACTCCCCACTGTCACGGGCTGGCTTCACAGATTATGGCATGTGTTGGGGATGGAGAAATTGTCGCTTACACTGGCAGGGGATATAGAGCAGTTCAATGATCTCTGGCAGCCGTTTCAGTCCCTGCTGGTTACTGAATTTAGGGAACTGACCTGCCCGAGATATCTTGGCCTCCTGCGGCTTACGGCCCTGGAGGAATCTGCCTCTTAATTGGTAATGAGGTGGAGTCCCTCTGGGAGAGACAGGGAGGGGGAGACGGAGTGGATCGGACCTACGCACTGGACGGGGGGAGGGCAGGGTTTGGGGTGGGGGTATGGGAATTAGGGGTGGGGGAGGTTGGTTCGGGAGGGGGGGGAATTGTTTTTGATTGTTACGGCACTGTTCATCATCGAGGGTCACAGCGGACTGCAGTATTATTAGAATGTTCGCTACAGGGCCTCCAGCCCGGCATTGGACTTCGCCGCTGTACTCCTTTACTCACGATGTGTCGTATTGTTTGTTTCTATGCATTGCAATAATAATAAAAACATTTTAAACCTAAAAACAGGGGCAAAATGGTATTAACAGAAATTAACCAAAATGACAAAAACGGGAAAATGTTAAAAATCAGCAAGAGCTAGCCAATAAGCAGAGCACTGCAAAGAAATGCGCAAGGCTGAATAGGAGCTCGCGAGTAGTTTGCCTGCTATTTAAGCTGGTCGCGCCTCCTAAATGAGGACTAGACCACGGAGTATCTCCCCCCTCACCTAATATGGCCGCCAATCGAGACAGTGGAGAGGGACCCGCGAAGTGCGGTGATTTCAAATTACTGTGCAAGTTAGGAGGACAGCAGGCAGGTATGCGTGGCCGGCAGGGTTTAAAAACAGGGGCAAAATGGTATTAACAGAAATTAACCGAAATGACAAAAACGGGAAAATGTTAAAAATCAGCAAGAGATAGCCAATAAGCAAAGCACTGCAAAGAAATGCGCAAGGCTGAATATTGAGAATATTTTTGGACCTCCAAAATGTTTAGAGTTTCTGCAGACCTCTTTGAAGCATTGCCCGATATTTAGAAGGTCTTTCACAGATATAACTACAGGTTTTTCCAACTAGAGGATATTTGAACTTGAAAAAAAAGAAAAAATGCTTGTCTAACAGTGTGGCCGATAAGTTGCTCAATCAAAACATAATTTATGTACTGTCCAGAATATAAGAAGTGCATTAAATCCACATGCAATTGTAATAGGCCAAACAAGGCATCGATCATGTTTGTAGTGTCATACCTATCTACCAAACCTTAAGTCAGGCACTACGTCCAGAGGCAGAAATCAGGACGGAACAAAGGTGCTTTAATTATCCCCAAACATGTCATGACTCCGGTTGCCACTAATTTAAAATTTCTCCCAAAACAAAGCTTTTTCCAACATAACCAAATGCGTCAGCAGGAGTTATCCCAGCAGCTCCCAGCAATGAAGAGAACGTCTGCGGATATGGATTGCAACAATCCCTAGCTGAAGGATTTCAACTTCCATTTCAGAGACTAAATGATAAGGTTGAAATATTTAACTGGGATTAATCTGCTTGGTGTATCTGACCCTCATTCCATATAGGCTGGACGAAAATCACATCAAGAAGCCGCATATTGTGCCGATACTTATCATTTGCACTTCAAGACTTTACTGATATTTTTGACATGCATTTTTACGTATTTTCAAATCTGGTTTAGCTAATTAGATTATGTTGATTACAATTCACCCAATGTGTCTGATTCTTTTAGGTAATTTTATTGTTTTCGTGTTTTGACTTTATTACTGTTTGCTATCGCACCATTTTTTTGACATTTCTTGTAAGTTGAGCCTGTCTTCTCTGTATCATATTTATCAGGTGGTTAAGCTTAAAATTATTTAGCCACTTTAGCGTTCACCCTGACAAGTTAAGTTTATTATTTCTTTCACAGGTTGACAGCCTACCCAAAATAATAATTCACTTAATTGGGATTAACCAATTGTTTTGCTTCTAATAATTTGACAAAATTCATTGTCTTTTCAATTTTTGGTTGAAAGAATGAAAGCCAATACTATGATTTTATGATAGTTCTCAAGAGATGATGAATACAACCCATCACAATTCAAAGACCACATCGAGGAAATCAGGTCCCACAAAAATACAAAACTGTACTCAATAAGGCAAAATGTCCAATTTCATAGACTAGGCAAAAAACATTTAGACTTACTTCTGCTGCCTAGAGGAGCAATAAGAAAGAGATGTAAACATTTAGACATATATTATCATCATGAAAATAAACAAATAAGTCAACCTTTAGAAAATGCAGAATTATTCATGTCATTTATATGTTAACAAAAAATATTGAAATACCACTCTCATTTAGAAATCTCTTAGGAGTCACTCAAAAGTTCAATATGTACATTTCCAGACACTGAATTAAAAGGTAAACTTACTGTTGTTGTCTTAAAGAGAGATACGAAAGTGATGTTAAATATTAGATATATCATTTACAATCATTAGAACTTCAACAATTAAACTCAAAATGTGTGGAAACAACAGAAATACTACTTTACATGTTAGCAAGATGTAGCAAAATTACAATTCTCATTTAGGAGCAACCAAACTATACTTAACAATTGAATTGATTCAGACACAATTGGGCTTTATAGGAACAAATGCACATCTAACTGAATATGAGTGTAGCAAGTGCTATATAAACTTCTCCAAATTCACTGTAGATAATCAAGTACATTTGTTTGGAGTCATTTATGCTTGTCCATCCCCTAATTTTCACAACTATATTGCAGATAACCAATGTTTTATATGAGGTGTGTTCATCTTCTTCCCTGTTACTTTGAAATATTAGTGTAATACTGAATTAAAAAACCAATCAAGTATGTGGTGAACAAAAGAAAATATGACATATTGTATTGTAATGCATCAGAGCTGTAGTTTTTAAAAAGACTGGAATGAATGCGCTCAAAGAACCCAAGCATTATCTTTGGCTACAAGGACAAAACATGTTGCAAGACTCTTTTTCCTGATCAGCCTGGGTGACTTGACACAACTGGGCCTGAATGGAATCATGCTGTGAACCTCTGCTGTAGTGGGTGCTGCATTCTAAGTGCTGTCCCTAAGTTCCTGTTAGCCCCAGAAGTGACCAAGAGGAGATGCTCCTGAAAGTATGCAAAGTTGTGACTGAGAATATTTTTGGACCTCCAAAAGGTTTAGAGTTTCTGAAGACCTCTTTGAAGCATTGCCCGATATTTAGAAGGTCTTTCACAGATATAACTACAGGTTTTTCCAACTAGAGGATATTTGAGCGTGTTGAAAAAGATAAAATGCTTGTCTCACAGTGTGTCCGATAGGTTGCTCAATCAAAACATAAATTATGTAGTGTCCATGTTATAAGAAGTGCATTAAATCCACATGCAATTGTAATAGGATAAACAAGGCATCGATCATGTTTGTAGTGTCATACCTATCTGCCAAACCTTATATTAGGCACTACGCCCAGAGGCAGAAATCAGGATGGAACAAAGGTGCTATTATAATCCACAAACATGTCATGACTCCACTTGCCACTAATTTAAAATTTCTCCCAAAACAAAGCTTTTTCCAACATAACCAAATGCGTCAGCAGGAGTTATTCCAGCTCCTCCCAGCAATGAAGAGAACAACTGCGGATATGAATCGCAACAATCCCTAGCTGAAGGATTTCAACTTCCATTTCAGAGACTAAATCATAAGATTGAAAAATGTAACTGGGCTTTATCTGCTTGGTGTATCTGACCCTCATTCCATCATGGCTGGACGAAAATCACATCATGAAGCAGCATATTGTGCCAATACTTATCATTTGCACTTCAAGACATTACCAATATTTTTGTCATGCATTTTGACGTTCTTTCAAATGTGGTTTCACTAATTAGATTATGTTCATTACAATTCACCCAATGTGTCTAATTCTTTTAGGTAATTTTATTGTTTTCGTGTTTTGACTTTATTACTGTTTGGTATCGCACCATTTTTTTTCAAATTTCCTGTAAGGTGAGTCTGTCTTCTCTGTATCATATTTATCAGGGGGTTAAGCTTAAAATTATTTAGCCACTTTAGCGTTCACCCTGACAAGTTGACGTTAATATTTCTTTCACAGGTTGACAGCCTACCCAAAATAATAATTCACTTAAATGGGATCATCCAATTTTTTTGCTTCTAATAGTTTGACAACATTTTTTGTCTTTTCAGTTTCTGGTTGAAAGAATGAAAGCCAATAATAATATTTTATGATAGTTCTCAAGAGATGATGAATACAACCCATCACAATCCAAAGACCATATCGAGGAAATCAGGTCCCACAAAAATGCAAAAAATTACTCAATTAGGCAAAATGACTATTTTCTTAGACTAGGTACACAACATTTAGACTTATTTATGCTGCCTAGAGGAGCAATAATAATGAGATGTAATATTTAGACATAGATTATCATCATGAAAATAAACAAATAAGTCAACCTTTAGAAAATGCAGAATGATTCATGTTATTTATATGTTAACAAAATATATTGAGATACCACTCTCATTTAGAAATCTCTTAGGAGTCACTCAAAATGTCAATATGTACAATTCCAGACACTGAAATAAAAGGTACACTTACTGTTGTTGTCTGAAAGAGAGATAAGAAAGTGATGTTAAATATTAGATATATCATTTACAATCATTAGAACTTTAAAAATTAAACTCAAAATGTGTTTAAACAACAGAAATGCTACATTACAAGTTAGCAAGATATATAAAAATTACAATTCTTATTTAGGAGCAACCAAACTATATTTTACAATTGAATTATTCAGACACAATTGGGCTTAATAGGACGAAGTGCACATCTAACTGAATATGAGTGTAGCAAGTGCTATTTAAACTTCTCCAAATTCACTGTAGATAATCAAGTACATTTGTTTGGAGTCATGTATGCTTGTTCATCCCCTAATTTTCTCAAATATATAGCAGATAGCCAATGTTTTCTATGAGGTGTGTTCATCTTCTTCCCTGTTACTTTGAAATATTAGTGTAATACTGATTTTAAAAAACAATGAAGTATGTGGTGAACAAAAGGAAATATGACATATTGTATTGTAATGCATCAGAGCTGTAGTTTTTTTAAAAAGCCTGGAATGTATGGGCTAAAAGACTCCAAGCATTATCTTTGGCTACAAGGACAAAACACATTGCAAGATCTGCCTAGGTGACTTGTCACAACTGGGCCTGAATTGAATCATGCTGTGAACCTCTCCTGGAGTGGGTGCTGCATTCTATGTGCTGTCCCTGTGTTCCTGTTAGCCTCAGAATTGACCAAGAGGAGATGCTCCTGAAAGTATGCAAAGTTGTGACTGAGAATATTTTTGGACCTCCAAAATGTTTAGAGTTTCTGCATACTCCTTTGAAGCATTGCCCGATATTTAGAAGGTCTTTCACAGATATACCTACAGGTTTTCCAACTAGAGGATATTTGAACTTGATGAAAAAGACAAAATGCTTGTCTAACAGTGTGGCCGATAGGTTGCTCAATCAAAACATAAATTATGCATGGTCCATGTTATAAGATGTGCATTAAATCCACATGCAATTGTAATAGGCCAAACAAGGCATCGATCATGTTTGTAGTGTCATACCTAGCTACCAAACCCTAAGTCAGGCACTACGCCCAGAGGCAGAAATCAGGACGGAACAAATGTGCTATAATTATCCCCAAACATGTCATGACTCCGGTGGCCACTAATTTAAAATTTCTCCAAAACAAAGCTTTTTCCAACATAACCAAATGCGTCAGCAGGAGTTATCCCAGCAGCTCCCAGCAATGAAGAGAACGTCTGCGGATATGGATTGCAACAATCCCTAGCTGAAGGATTTCAACTTCCATTTCAGAGACTAAATGATAAGGTTGAAATATTTAACTGGGATTAATCTGCTTGGTTTATCTGACCCTCATTCCAGATTGGCTGGACGAAAATCACATCAAGAAGCAGCATATTGTGCCTATGCTTATCATTTGCACTTCAAGACTTTACTGAATTTTTTGACATGCATTTTTACGTATTTTCAAATCTGGTTTCGCTATTTAGAATATGTTGATTACAATTTACCCACTGTGTCTGATTCTTTTAGGTAATTTTATTGTTTTCGTGTTTTGACTTTATTACTCTTTGCAATCGCACCATTTTTTGGACATTTCCTCTAAGTTGAGCCTGTCTTCTCTGTATCATAATTATTAGGTGGTTAAGCTTAAAATTATTTAGCAACTTTAGCGTTCACCCTGACAAGTTAAGCCTATTATTTCTTTCACAGGTTGACAGCCTACCCAAAATAATAATTCACTTAATTGGGATTAACCAATTGTTTTGCTTCTAATATTTTGACAAAATTCTTTGTCTTTTCAGTTTCTGGTTGAAAGAATGAAAGCCAATAATATGATTTTATGATAGTTCTCAAGAGATGATGAATACAACCCATCACAATTCAAAGACCACATCGAGGAAATCAGGTCCCACAAAAATACAAAAATGTACTCAATAAGGCAAAATGTCCAATTTCATAGACTAGGTAAAAAACATTTAGACTTACTTCTGGTGTCTAGAGGAGCAATAAGACAGAGATGTAAACATTTAGACAAATATTATCATCAGAAAATAAACAAATAAGTCAACCTTTATAAAATGCAGAATTATTCATGTCATTTATATGTTAACAAAAAATATTGAAATACCACTCTCATTTAGAAATCTCTTAGGAGTCACTCAAAATGTCAATATGTACAATTCCAGACACTGAAATAAAAGGTAAACTTACTGTTGTTGTCTGAAAGAGAGATAAGAAAGTGATGTTAAATATTAGATATATCATTTACAATCATTAGAACTTAAAAAATTAAACTCAAAATGTGTTTAAACAACATAAATGCTACATTACAAGTTAGCAAGATATATAAAAATTACAATTCTTATTTAGGAGCAACCAAACTATATTTTACAATTGAATTATTCAGACACAATTGGGCTTAATAGGACGAAGTACACATCTAACTGAATATGAGTGTAGCAAGTGTTATTTAAACTTCTCCAAATTCACTGTAGATAATCAAGTACATTTGTTTGGAGACATGTTTGCTTGTTCATCCCATAATTTTCACAAATATATAGCAGATAGCCAATGTTTTCTATGAGGTGTGTTCATCTTCTTCCCTGTTACTTTGAAATATTAGTGTAATACTGATTTAAAAAAAACAATGAAGTATGTGGTGAACAAAAGGAAATATGACATATTGTATTGTAATGCATCAGAGCTGTAGTTTTTTAAAAAGCCTGGAATATATGGGCTAAAAGACCCCAAGCATTATCTTTGGCTACAAGGACAAAACACATTGCAAGATCTGCCTAGGTGACTTGTCACAACTGGGCCTGAATTGAATCATGCTGTGAACCTCTCCTGGAGTGGGTGCTGCATTCTATGTGCTGTCCCTAAGTTAATGTTAGCCTCAGAATTGACCAAGAGGAGATGCTCCTGAAAGTATGCAAAGTTGTGACTGAGAATATTTTTGGACCTCCAAAATGTTTAGAGTTTCTGCATACCTCTTTGAAGCATTGCCCGATATTTAGAAGGTCTCTCACAGATATAGCTACAGGTTTTTCCAACTAGATTATATTTGAACTTGAAGAAAAAGACAAAATGCTTGTCTAAAAGTGTGGCCGATAGGTTGCTCAATCAAAACATAAATTATGTACTATCCATGTTATAAGAAGTGCATTAAATCCACATGCAATTGTAATAGGCCAAACAAGGCATCAATCATGTTTGTAGTGTCATACCTAGCTACCAAACCCTAAGTCAGGCACTACACCCAGAGGCAGAATTCAGGACGGAACAAATGTGCTATAATTATCCCCAAACATGTCATGACTCCGGTGGCCACTAATTTAAAATTTCTCCAAAAACAAAGCTTTTTCCAACATAACCAAATGCGTCAGCAGGAGTTATCCCAGCAGCTCCCAGCAATGAAGAGAACGTCTGCGGATATGGATTGCAACAATCCCTAGCTGAAGGATTTCAACTTCCATTTCAGAGACTAAATGATAAGGTTGAAATATTTAACTGGGATTAATCTGCTTGGTATACCTGACCCTCATTCCAGATTGGCTGGATGAAAATCACATCAAGAAGCAGCATATTGTGCCTATACTTATCATTTGCACTTCAAGACTTTACTGATTTTTTGACATGCATTTTTACGTACTTTCAAATCTGGTTTCGCTATTTAGATTATGTTGATTACAATTTACCCAATGTGTCTGATTCTTTTAGGTAATTTTATTGTTTTCGTGTTTTGACTTTATTACTCTTTGCAATCGCACCATTTTTTGGACATTTCCTGTAAGTTGAGCCTGTCTTCTCTGTATCATATTTATCAGGTGGTCAAGCTTAAAATTATTCAGCAACTTTAGCGTTCACCCTGACAAGTTAAGCTTATTATTTCTTTCACAGGTTGACAACCTACCCAAAATAATAATTCACTTAATTGGGATTAACCAATTGTTTTGCATCTAATATTTTGACAAAATTCTTTGTCTTTTCAGTTTCTGGTTGAAAGAATAAAGCCAATAATATGATTTTATGATAGTTCTCAAGAGATGATGAATACAACCCATCACAATTCAAAGACCACATCGAGGAAATCAGGTCCCACAAAAATACAAAAATGTACTCAATAAGGCAAAATGTCCAATTTCATAGACTAGGTAAAAAACATTTAGACTTACTTCTGGTGTCTAGAGGAGCAATAAGACAGAGATGTAAACATTTAGACATATATTATCATCAGAAAATAAACAAATAAGTCAACCTTTAGAAAATGCAGAATTATTCATGTCATTTATATGTTAACAAAAAATATTGAAATACCACTCTCATTTAGAAATCTCTTAGGAGTCACTCAAAATGTCAATATGTACAATTCCAGACACTGAAATAAAAGGTAACCTTACTGTTGTTGTCTGAAAGAGAGATAAGAAAGTGATGTTAAATATTAGATATATCATTTACAATTATTAGAACTTTAAAAATTAAACTCAAAATGTGTTTAAACAACAGAAGTGCTACATTACAAGTTAGCAAGATATATAAAAATTACAATTCTTATTTAGGAGCAACCAAACTATATTTTACAATTGAATTATTCAGACACAATTTGGCTTAATAGGACCGAGTACACATCTAAATGAATATGAGTGTAGCAAGTGTTATTTAAACTTCTCCAAATTCACTGTAGATAATCAAGTACATTTGTTTGGAGACATGTTTGCTTGTTCATCCCATAATTTTCACAAATATATAGCAGATAGCCAATGTTTTCTATGAGGTGTGTTCATCTTCTTCCCTGTTACTTTGAAATATTAGTGTAATACTGATTTAAAAAAAACAATGAAGTATGTGGTGAACAAAAGGAAATATGACATATTGTATTGTAATGCATCAGAGCTGTAGTTTTTTAAAAAGCCTGGAATGTATGGGCTAAAAGACCCCAAGCATTATCTTTGGCTACAAGGACAAAACACATTGCAAGATCTGCCTAGGTGACTTGTCACAACTGGGCCTGAATTGAATCATGCTGTGAACCTCTCCTGGAGTGGGTGCTGCATTCTATGTGCTGTCCCTAAGTTAATGTTAGCCTCAGAATTGACCAAGAGGAGATGCTCCTGAAAGTATGCAAAGTTGTGACTGAGAATATTTTTGGACCTCCAAAATGTTTAGAGTTTCTGCATACCTCTTTGAAGCATTGCCCGATATTTAGAAGGTCTCTCACAGATATAGCTACAGGTTTTTCCAACTAGATTATATTTGAACTTGAAGAAAAAGACAAAATGCTTGTCTAAAAGTGTGGCCGATAGGTTGCTCAATCAAAACATAAATTATGTACTATCCATGTTATAAGAAGTGCATTAAATCCACATGCAATTGTAATAGGCCAAACAAGGCATCAATCATGTTTGTAGTGTCATACCTAGCTACCAAACCCTAAGTCAGGCACTACACCCAGAGGCAGAATTCAGGACGGAACAAATGTGCTATAATTATCCCCAAACATGTCATGACTCCGGTGGCCACTAATTTAAAATTTCTCCAAAAACAAAGCTTTTTCCAACATAACCAAATGCGTCAGCAGGAGTTATCCCAGCAGCTCCCAGCAATGAAGAGAACGTCTGCGGATATGGATTGCAACAATCCCTAGCTGAAGGATTTCAACTTCCATTTCAGAGACTAAATGATAAGGTTGAAATATTTAACTGGGATTAATCTGCTTGGTATACCTGACCCTCATTCCAGATTGGCTGGATGAAAATCACATCAAGAAGCAGCATATTGTGCCTATACTTATCATTTGCACTTCAAGACTTTACTGATTTTTTGACATGCATTTTTACGTACTTTCAAATCTGGTTTCGCTATTTAGATTATGTTGATTACAATTTACCCAATGTGTCTGATTCTTTTAGGTAATTTTATTGTTTTCGTGTTTTGACTTTATTACTCTTTGCAATCGCACCATTTTTTGGACATTTCCTGTAAGTTGAGCCTGTCTTCTCTGTATCATATTTATCAGGTGGTCAAGCTTAAAATTATTCAGCAACTTTAGCGTTCACCCTGACAAGTTAAGCTTATTATTTCTTTCACAGGTTGACAACCTACCCAAAATAATAATTCACTTAATTGGGATTAACCAATTGTTTTGCATCTAATAT
The DNA here is from genome assembly GCF_964204655.1 of Triturus cristatus. NCBI lineage: Eukaryota > Metazoa > Chordata > Amphibia > Caudata > Salamandridae > Triturus > Triturus cristatus. Next base: position 1,122,799,117 of record NC_140590.1, on the reverse strand, counting down.
TTTGACAAAATTCTTTGTCTTTTCAGTTTCTGGTTGAAAGAATAAAGCCAATAATATGATTTTATGATAGTTCTCAAGAGATGATGAATACAACCCATCACAATTCAAAGACCACATCGAGGAAATCAGGTCCCACAAAAATACAAAAATGTACTCAATAAGGCAAAATGTCCAATTTCATAGACTAGGTAAAAAACATTTAGACTTACTTCTGGTGTCTAGAGGAGCAATAAGACAGAGATGTAAACATTTAGACATATATTATCATCAGAAAATAAACAAATAAGTCAACCTTTAGAAAATGCAGAATTATTCATGTCATTTATATGTTAACAAAAAATATTGAAATACCACTCTCATTTAGAAATCTCTTAGGAGTCACTCAAAATGTCAATATGTACAATTCCAGACACTGAAATAAAAGGTAACCTTACTGTTGTTGTCTGAAAGAGAGATAAGAAAGTGATGTTAAATATTAGATATATCATTTACAATTATTAGAACTTTAAAAATTAAACTCAAAATGTGTTTAAACAACAGAAGTGCTACATTACAAGTTAGCAAGATATATAAAAATTACAATTCTTATTTAGGAGCAACCAAACTATATTTTACAATTGAATTATTCAGACACAATTTGGCTTAATAGGACCGAGTACACATCTAAATGAATATGAGTGTAGCAAGTGTTATTTAAACTTCTCCAAATTCACTGTAGATAATCAAGTACATTTGTTTGGAGACATGTTTGCTTGTTCATCCCATAATTTTCACAAATATATAGCAGATAGCCAATGTTTTCTATGAGGTGTGTTCATCTTCTTCCCTGTTACTTTGAAATATTAGTGTAATACTGATTTAAAAAAACAATGAAGTATTTGGTGAACAAAAGGAAATATGACATATTGTATTGTAATGCATCAGAGCTGTAGTTTTTTAAAAAGCCTGGAATGTATGGGCTAAAAGACCCCAAGCATTATCTTTGGCTACAAGGACAAAACACATTGCAATATCTGCCTAGTTGACTTGTCACAGCTGGGCCTGAATTGAATCATGCTGTGAACCTCTCCTGGAGTGGGTGCTGCATTCTATGTGCTGTCCCTAAGTTCATGTTAGCCTCAGAAGTGACCAAGAGGAGATGCTCCTGAAAGTATGCAAAGTTGTGACTGAGAATATTTTTGGACCTCCAAAATGTTTAGAGTTTCTGCATACCTCTTTGAAGCATTGCCCGATATTTAGAAGCTCTCACAGATATAACTACAGGTTTTTCCAACTAGATTATATTTGAACTTGAAGAAAAAGACAAAATGCTTGTCTAACAGTGTGGCCGATAGGTTGCTCAATCAAAACATAAATTATGTATGGTCAATGTTATAAGAAGTGCATTAAATCCACATGCAATTGTAATAGGCCAAACAAGGCATCGATCATGTTTGTAGTGTCATACCTAGCTACCAAACCTTAAATCAGGCACTACGCCCAGAGGCAGAAATCAGGACGGAACAAAGGTTCTATAATTATCCCCAAACATGTCATGACTCCGGTGGCCACTAATTTAAAATTTCTCCAAAAACAAAGCTTATTCCAACATAACCAAATGCGTCAGCAGGAGTTATCCCAGCAGCTCCCAGCAATGAAGAGAACGTCTGCGGATATGGATTGCAACAATCCCTAGCTGAAGGATTTCAACTTCCATTTCAGAGACTAAATGATAAGGTTGAAATATTTAACTGAGATTAATCTGCTTGGTGTATCTGACCCTCATTCCAGATTGGCTGGACGAAAATCACATCAAGAAGCAGCATATTGTGCCTATACTTATCAATTGCACTTCAAGACTTTACTGATTTTTTGACATGCATTTTTACGTATTTTCAAATCTGGTTTCTCTATTTAGATTATGTTGATTACAATTTACCCAATGTGTCTGATTCTTTTAGGTAATTTTATTGTTTTTGTGTTTTGACTTTATTACTCTTTGCAATCGCACCATTTTTTGGACATTTCCTGTAAGTTGAGCCTGTCTTCTCTGTATCATATTTATCAGGTGGTCAAGCTTAAAATTATTCAGCAACTTTAGCGTTCACCCTGACAAGTTAAGCTTATTATTTCTTTCACAGGTTGACAACCTACCCAAAATAATAATTCACTTAATTGGGATTAACCAATTGTTTTGCATCTAATATTTTGACAAAATTCTTTGTCTTTTCAGTTTCTGGTTGAAAGAATAAAGCCAATAATATGATTTTATGATAGTTCTCAAGAGATGATGAATACAACCCATCACAATTCAAAGACCACATCGAGGAAATCAGGTCCCACAAAAATACAAAAATGTACTCAATAAGGCAAAATGTCCAATTTCATAGACTAGGTAAAAAACATTTAGACTTACTTCTGGTGTCTAGAGGAGCAATAAGACAGAGATGTAAACATTTAGACATATATTATCATCAGAAAATAAACAAATAAGTCAACCTTTAGAAAATGCAGAATTATTCATGTCATTTATATGTTAACAAAAAATATTGAAATACCACTCTCATTTAGAAATCTCTTAGGAGTCACTCAAAATGTCAATATGTACAATTCCAGACACTGAAATAAAAGGTAACCTTACTGTTGTTGTCTGAAAGAGAGATAAGAAAGTGATGTTAAATATTAGATATATCATTTACAATTATTAGAACTTTAAAAATTAAACTCAAAATGTGTTTAAACAACAGAAATGCTACATTACAAGTTAGCAAGATATATAAAAATTACAATTCTTATTTAGGAGCAACCAAACTATATTTTACAATTGAATTATTCAGACACAATTTGGCTTAATAGGACCGAGTACACATCTAAATGAATATGAGTGTAGCAAGTGTTATTTAAACTTCTCCAAATTCACTGTAGATAATCAAGTACATTTGTTTGGAGACATGTTTGCTTGTTCATCCCATAATTTTCACAAATATATAGCAGATAGCCAATGTTTTCTATGAGGTGTGTTCATCTTCTTCCCTGTTACTTTGAAATATTAGTGTAATACTGATTTAAAAAAACAATGAAGTATTTGGTGAACAAAAGGAAATATGACATATTGTATTGTAATGCATCAGAGCTGTAGTTTTTTAAAAAGCCTGGAATGTATGGGCTAAAAGACCCCAAGCATTATCTTTGGCTACAAGGACAAAACACATTGCAATATCTGCCTAGTTGACTTGTCACAACTGGGCCTGAATTGAATCATGCTGTGAACCTCTCCTGGAGTGGGTGCTGCATTCTATGTGCTGTCCCTAAGTTCATGTTAGCCTCAGAAGTGACCAAGAGGAGATGCTCCTGAAAGTATGCAAAGTTGTGACTGAGAATATTTTTGGACCTCCAAAATGTTTAGAGTTTCTGCATACCTCTTTGAAGCATTGCCCGATATTTAGAAGCTCTCACAGATATAACTACAGGTTTTTCCAACTAGATTATATTTGAACTTGAAGAAAAAGACAAAATGCTTGTCTAACAGTGTGGCCGATAGGTTGCTCAATCAAAACATAAATTATGTATGGTCAATGTTATAAGAAGTGCATTAAATCCACATGCAATTGTAATAGGCCAAACAAGGCATCGATCATGTTTGTAGTGTCATACCTAGCTACCAAACCTTAAATCAGGCACTACGCCCAGAGGCAGAAATCAGGACGGAACAAAGGTTCTATAATTATCCCCAAACATGTCATGACTCCGGTGGCCACTAATTTAAAATTTCTCCAAAAACAAAGCTTATTCCAACATAACCAAATGCGTCAGCAGGAGTTATCCCAGCAGCTCCCAGCAATGAAGAGAACGTCTGCGGATATGGATTGCAACAATCCCTAGCTGAAGGATTTCAACTTCCATTTCAGAGACTAAATGATAAGGTTGAAATATTTAACTGAGATTAATCTGCTTGGTGTATCTGACCCTCATTCCAGATTGGCTGGACGAAAATCACATCAAGAAGCAGCATATTGTGCCTATACTTATCAATTGCACTTCAAGACTTTACTGATTTTTTGACATGCATTTTTACGTATTTTCAAATCTGGTTTCTCTATTTAGATTATGTTGATTACAATTTACCCAATGTGTCTGATTCTTTTAGGTAATTTTATTGTTTTTGTGTTTTGACTTTATTACTCTTTGCAATCGCTATGCTATGTGCTGTCCCTAAGTTCCTGTTAGCCTCAGAAGTGACCAAGAGGAGATGCTCCTGAAAGTATGCAAAGTTGTGACTGAAAATATTTTTGGACCTCCAAAATGTTTAGAGTTTCTGCATACCTCTTTGAAGCATTGCCCGATATTTAGAAGGTCTTTCACAGATATAACTACAGGTTTTTCCAACTAGAGGATATTTGAACTTGAAGAAAAAGACAAAATGCTTGTCTAACAGTGTGGCCGATAGGTTGCTCAATCAAAACATAAATTATGTACTATCCATGTTATAAGAAGTGCATTAAATCCACATGCAATTCCAATAGGCCAAACAAGGCATCGATCATGACTTGTCACAACTGGGCCTGAATTGAATCATGCTGTGAACCTCTCCTGGAGTGGGTGCTGCATTCTATGTGCTGTCCCTGTGTTCCTGTTAGCCTCAGAAGTGACCAAGAGGAGATGCTCCTGAAAGTATGCAAAGTTGTGACTGAGAATATTTTCGGACCTCCAAAATGTTTAGAGTTTCTGCATACCTCTTTGAAGCATTGCCCGATATTTAGAAGGTCTTTCACAGATATAACTACAGGTTTTCCCACTAGAGGATATTTGAACTTGAAGAAAAAGACAAAATGCTTGTCTAACAGTGTGGCCGATAGGTTGCTCAATCAAAACATAAATTAGACGGCGCTGCATAATTTGAGCCTTAAGCAATCGGAGTACAAGGCCCTTGTGACGGACGCGGCCAAAGCCTTGAGTAGGGAACAGCAGGGCCGTCTGTACGACGTCGGGGACAAGGCCGGGAAATTAATCGCGTGGCTGGATAAAAAGGAGCGGGTTAATCGTGTTGTGCCGGACCTCGTGACGGAGGATGGCGTCGTGGTCACGGAGCCGGATGGCATAGTCCAGTGCTTTGCGGATTACTTCCACATGGTCTATACCTCCGTGTCGGACAGGCCAGTGGGGGATTTGTGTGAACTCCTGCACGATCTTGCTTTGCCTTGCCTCTCCGACATAGACAGGGACGATCTTGATGGTGATATCACAGTCGACGAAATCGCGGGGGCTATCCGTTCATTGCGTCCGGGCAAGGCCTCGGGCCCGAATGGCCTGCCAATTGAGTTCTACAAACTCCGGCCGGATAAGATCGCTCCGCATTTGCGAGCTGTGTTTGTGGAGGCGCGGGAGACGGGCTGCCTCCCGCTCGGCCAGCGCCTGGCAACAATCGTGGTCATTCATAAAGATGGCAAGCCCAGGAACAGGTGCAGCTCATATAGGCCGATCTCGCTCCTTAATGCCGAGCCGAAGATCCTCGCCAAAATCCTCGCTAACCGTCTGGTCAGGGTGATCGGTGATCTGATCCACCCTGACCAATCTGGGTTCATCCCGCATCGTAACACCGCGTTGAATCTTAGGCGCATCCACGGAGTGATCGCAAGGGTCGGGACGATGCGGGAGCCGGCCATTGTGGCAGCGCTCGACGCAACGATGGCTTTCGATACGGTAGAGTGGGCATATCTGTGGGCTGCGCTTGCGAAATTCGGCTTCGGACCCGGATTTGTGGGCTGGGTGAGACTATTATATGAAGGACCTCTCGCTAAAGTCGCAGTCAACGGTAGGGCGTCCCGTCCCTTCGACCTGGGGAGGGGTACCAGGCAGGGCTGTCCTCTGTCGCCGCTGTTGTTCGCTCTTGCTCTTGAGCCGCTGGCGGCCTGGATACGATGGCACCCAGATGTGAGGGGGATTCGATGGTCACCTGACCACGAAGACCGCATCTCCCTTTATGCCGATGATATTCTGCTCTACCTCACTTCACCCCGGAAGTCCCTCATAGTTGTCTGCGACATTTTGACTTCCTTTGGGAGGAATTCGGGACTAACCATTAACTGGGGGAAGTCATATCTGTATGCCCTGTGTGGAGACGTCCCGGTTCCCCCGCGGAATTGCCCGATCCAGATCGCCCGGGAGGGTTTCATGTATCTTGGGATTTATATCTCTGCCGACCCAACGGTACGGTATGAGAGGAACCTGCTCCCTCCGTTGGCGCGCCTGCGGCGGGACGTGGCGGGCTGGCGGCGGCTGCCGCTATCCCTCCTTGGCCGTGCTGTGCTATTCAAAATGATGTCTCTTCCCCGTTTTCTCTATGCCCTGCAGAACACCCAGGAGCTGGTTCCGGCCAGCTACTTTCGGGAGGTTGAGAGTCTACAGCGCTCGCTGCTGTGGGACGGCCGTCCGCGTATAGCGATAGCAAAACTAACTCTCCCTTGGTACGATGGGGGTATCGCGCTTCCCGACATCAGAAGATACTATTGGGCCTCCCAACTGAGCGCGATCAATCATGGAGTCTACGGCCCGGCGCTTAGCCCTGGCTTTGCGATGGACCGGTGGTTGCTGCGTGGGGGTGGCTACTATAGAGCACTTTACTCGAGGCCCCCGGCCGGGTCCCTCACGGGGCCGACCGGGGTGGCGGTGCACGTGTGAAAGACAGTCACGAACTCACTGGGCTGGAAGGATAGGCTCACCCTCGCCACTCCGTTGTATGACTCCGACATGCTGGGAAAACTTTGGCACTCTAAGGGATTCGAGAAATGGGATCTGATCGGCATCTCCAGGGTGGGGGACATGCTGACCAAGGGGCGGATTAAGTCGTTTGACGAGCTGCGGATGGAATATGCGCTGGAGGGCACGGAATACTTCCGGTATGTGCAGGTGCGCCATGCGCTGCGGTCGGTCCTCGTTGAGGGGGAAAAGGTGCCTGAGTCCTCTCCTTTGGAGGACCGAATCCTGGACGGCCATATGCCTGAGAGCACAATCTCCCTAATCTACAAAAAGCTTGTGAACGTTCGGACCGACCTCCTCCTGGGGTAGGCCTGGGCGGTAAATTGCGTTCCGGTCGCGGAATTTGCGGAATTTGGGTAATTTCGCGTTCCGCGGAGAATGCGAAATTGCCCAAAAATCTGCGTTCCGCGACTTCGCGACATTTTTTGCTTGTTCGCGTTCTCAATATGCGTGTTCGCGAGATATTTCACCCCGAGCACGAAAACAGCGATCGCGAACAGGAAAAAAGTATCGCGAACAAGCAATTCCGCGTGTTCGCGGAATTTCTGCGTGTTCGCGGAGATTTTTACCGTTTCGCGGAGATATGCGCAACGCGATTACGCAAATTCCGCCCACCCCTATCCTGGGGGTGCGGGATCAGTGGACTAGGGACGGCCTTGAGCTGGACGATGAGGACTGGCAGTACGCCGTCTCCTCTCCTAAGGAGGTCGCGATCCCCGCCAGGCTACGGCTGGTCCAGCTTAAGATACTGCATAGAGTTTATGTCACTGGGCCCCGGCTGGTCCATATGGGTTTTTCCGAGGATGGGCTGTGTAAGAGGGGCTGCGGGATGGTGGGCACCTTTCTGCATATTATATGGGAGTGCGGTGTGATTGCGGAGTTATGGAAGCGGATTCACGTTGTGATGCAGGAGGTCACGGGTATTGTACTGCATCCAGAGGCGCGGCGCTGTCTTTTGAATGTGTGGGGTCCTACAGATTATGACGCCGCGCAGACTCAATGGGTGACCCTAGGCAATATGGTGGCTAAGCGAGATATAGCACGACTGTGGGGCTCTCATAGCCCGCCCACCCTGGATGCATGGAAGGACAACATGGACTGGAGCATGTTTTGGGAGAAAACGGTGTATAGTGCGCGGGGGAGGCCTAAGAAATGGCATAAGGTATGGGGAGGTTGGAACCAGTATAGGGGGGCATATGTCTGCCTCCTGCCACTGAACCACCAGAGGAGCAACTTTCCCCCTAGCCTCACTTCCGACCTGGGTCTTTCTGATGCACCTCCGTTAGAATGTTAGCGCCTCTGCTTCTCCCTCATCCTCTCGGCCGGTGGCTTTGATTTGATGTTGGAAATGGGGCCGCCCCCTCGTTGGGAACTGACACGAACTTATGATGTATACTGCCTTGCTTGTTGTGTTCATTTTAGATAGTTTTTAAAAATGAAACCTTTGTCATTATCCTGCATAAGAGCTATGGATGACTTCATGTGTCGATTGATGAGCTGCCGAACCTCCGGGATGTCGGCTGAATAGCTGTGTATCTGAATTATACGAATAAAGGTTTTTTTAAAAAAAAAAAAAAAACATAAATTATGTATTGTCCATGTTATAAGAAGTGCATTAAATCCACATGCAATTGTAATAGGCCAAACAAGGCATCAATCATGATTGTAGTGTCATACCTAGCTACCAAACCTTAAATCAGGCACTACGCCCAGAGGCAGAGATCAGGACGGAACAAAGGTGCTATAATTATCCCCAAACATGTCATGACTCCGGTGGCCACTAATTTAAAATTTCTCCAAAAACAAAGCTTTTTCCAACATAACCAAATGCGTCAGCAGGAGTTATCCCAGCAACTCCCAGCAATGAAGAGAACGTCTGCGGATATGGATTGCAACAATCCCTAGCTGAAGGATTTCAACTTCCATTTCAGAGATTAAATGATAAGGTTGAAATATTTAACTGGGATTAATCTGCATGGTGTATCTGAGCCTCATTCCAGATTGGCTGGACGAAAATCACATCAAGAAGCAGCATATTGTGCCTATACTTATCATTTGCACTTCAAGACTTTACTGATTTTTTTGACATGCATTTTTACGTATTTTCAAATCTGGTTTCGCTATTTAGATTATGTTGATTAAAATTTACCCAATGTGTCTGATTCTTTTAGGTAATTTTATTGTTTTCGTGTTTTGACTTTATTACTCTTTGCAATCGCACCATTTTTTGGACATTTCCTGTAAGTTGAGCCTGTCTTCTATGTATCATATTTACCAGGTGGTCAAGCTTAAAATTATTTAGCAAATTTAGCGTTCACCCTGACAAGTTAAGCTTAATATTTCTTTCACAGGTTGACAGCCTACCCAAAATAATAATTCACTTAATTGGGATAAACCAATTGTTTTGCTTCTAATATTTTGACAAAATTCTTTGTCTTTTCAGTTTCTGGTTGAAAGAATGAAAGCCAATAATATGATTTTATGATAGTTCTCAAGAGATGATGAATACAACCCATCACAATTCAAAGACCATATCGAGGAAATTAGGTCCCACAAAAATACAAAAATGTACTCAATAAGGCAAAATGTCCAATTTCATAGACTAGGTAAAAAACATTTAGACTTACTTCTGGTGTCTAGAGGAGCAATAAGACAGAGATGTAAACATTTAGACATATATTATCATCAGAAAATAAACAAATAAGTCAACCTTTAGAAAATGCTGAATTATTCATGTCATTTATATGTTAACAAAAAATATTGAAATACCACTCTCATTTAGAAATCTCTTAGGAGTCACTCAAAATGTCAATATGTACAATTCCAGACACTGAAATAAAAGGTAAACTTACTGTTGTTGTCTGAAAGAGAGATAAGAAAGTGATGTTAAATATTAGATATATCATTTACAATAATTAGAACTTTAAAAATTAAACTCAAAATGTGTTTAAACAACAGAAATGCTACATTACAAGTTAGCAAGATATATAAAAATTACAATTCTTATTTAGGAGCAACCAAACTATATTTTACAATTGAATTATTCAGACACAATTGGGCTTAATAGGACGAAGTGCACATCTAACTGAATATGAGTGTAGCAAGTGCTATTTAAACTTCTCCAAATTCACTGTAGATAATCAAGTACATTTGTTTGGAGCCATGTATGCTTGTTCATCCCCTAATGTTCACAAATATATAGCAGATAGCTAATGTTTTCTATGAGGTGTGTTCATCTTCTTCCCTGTTACTTTGAAATATTAGTGTAATACTGATTTAAAAAAACAATGAAGTATGTGGTGAACAAAAGGAAATATGACATATTGTATTGTAATGCATCAGAGCTGTAGTTTTTTTAAAAGCCTGGAATGTATGGGCTAAAAGACCCCAAGCATTATCTTTGGCTACAAGGACAAAACACATTGCAAGATCTGCCTAGGTGACTTGTCACAACTGGGCCTGAATTGAATCATGCTGTGAACCTCTCCTGGAGTGGGTGCTGCATTCTATGTGCTGTCCCTGTGTTCCTGTTAGCCTCAGAAGTGACCAAGAGGAGATGCTCCTGAAAGTATGCAAAGTTGTGAATGAGAATATTTTTGGACCTCCAAAATGTGTAGAGTTTCTGCATACTTCTTTGAAGCATTGCCCGATATTTAGAAGGTCTTTCACAGATATAACTACAGGTTTTCCCACTAGAGGATATTTGAACTTGAAAAAAAAGAAAAAATGCTTGTCTAACAGTGTGGCCGATAGGTTGCTCAATCAAAACATGAATTATGGACTGTCCATGTTATAAGAAGTGCATTAAATCCACATGCAATTGTAATAGGCCAAACAAGGCATCGATCATGTTTGTAGTGTCATACCTATCTGCCAAACCTTAAATCAGGCAATACGCCCAGAGGCAGAAATCAGGACGGAACAAAGGTGCTATTATAATCCCCAAACATGTCATGACTCTGGTTGCCACTAATTTAAAATTTCTCCCAAAACAATGCTTTTTCCAACATAACCAAATGCGTCAGCAGGAGTTATCCCAGCAGCTCCCAGCAATGAAGAGAACGTCTGCGGATATGGATTGTAACAATCCCTAGCTGAAGGATTTCAACTTCCATTTCAGAGACTAAATGATAAGGTTGAAATATTTAACTGGGATTAATCTGCTTGGTGTATCTGACCCTCATTCCAAATTGGCTGGACGAAAATCACATCAAGAAGCAGCATATTGTGCCTCTGCTTATCATTTGCACTTCAAGACTTTACTGATTTTTTTGACATGCATTTTTACGTATTTTCAAATCTGGTTTCGCTATTTAGATTATGTTGATTACAATTTACCCACTGTGTCTGATTCTTTTAGGTAATTTTATTGTTTTCGTGTTTTGACTTTATTACTCTTTGCAATCGCTCCATTTTTTGGACATTTCCTCTAAGTTGAGCCTGTCTTCTCTGTATCATATTTATCAGGTGGTTAAGCTTAAAATTATTTAGCAACTTTAGCGTTCACCCTGACAAGTTAAGCCTATTATTTCTTTCACAGGTTGACAGCCTACCCAAAATAATAATTCACTTAATTGGGATTAACCAATTGTTTTGCTTCTAATATTTTGACAAAATTCTTTGTCTTTTCAGTTTCTGGTTGAAAGAATGAAAGCCAATAATATGATTTTATGATAGTTCTCAAGAGATGATGAATAAAACCCATCACAATTCAAAGACCACATCGAGGAATTCAGGTCCAACAAAAATACAAAAATATACTCAATAAGGCAAAATGTCCAATTTCATAGACTAGGTAAAAAACATTTAGACTTACTTCTGGTGTCTAGAGGAGCAATAAGACAGAGATGTAAACATTTAGACATATATTATCATCAGAAAATAAACAAATAAGTCAACCTTTAGAAAATGCAGAATTATTCATGTCATTTATATGTTAACAAAAAATATTGAAATACCACTCTCATTTAGAAATCTCTTAGGAGTCACTCAAAATGTCAATATGTACAATTCCAGACACTGAAATAAAAGGTAAACTTACTGTTGTTGTCTGAAAGAGAAATAAGAAAGTGATGTTAAATATTAGATATATCATTTACAATCATTAGAACTTTAAAAATTAAACTCAAAATGTGTTTAAACAACAGAAATACTACTTTACATGTTAGCAAGACATATCAAAATAACAATTCTCATTTAGGAGCAAATAAACTATGATTAACAATTGAATTGATTCAGACACAATTGGGCTTGATAGGAACAAGTGCACATCTAACTGAATATGAGTGTAGCAAGTGCTATAGAAACTTCTCCAAATTCACTGTAGATAATCAAGTACATTTGTTTGGAGTCATTCATGCTTGTCCATCCCCTAATTTTCACAACTATATTGCAGATAACCAATTTTTTGTATGAGGTGTGTTCATCTTCTTCCCTGTTACTTTGAAATATTAGAGTAATACTGATTTAAAAAACCAATGAAGTATGTGGTGAACAAAAGAAAATATGACATATTGTATTGTAATGCATCAGAGCTGTAGTTTTTAAAAAAGACTGGAATGAATGCGCTTAAAGAACCCAATCATTATCTTTGGCTACAAGGACAAAACACATTGCAAGACTCTTTTTCCTGATCGACCTAGGTGACTTGTCACAACTGTGCCTGAATTGAATCATGCTGTGAACCTCTGCTGTAGTGGGTGCTGCATTCTAAGTACTGTCCCTAAGTTCCTGTTAGCCCCAGAAGTGACCAAGAGGAGATGCTTCTGAAAGTATGCAAAGTTTTGACTGAGAATATTTTTGGACCTCCAAAAGGTTTAGAGTTTCTGAAGAACTTTTTGAAGCATTGCCTGATATTTAGAAGGTCTTTCACAAATATAACTACAGGTTTTTCCAACTAGAGAATATTTGAGCATGTTGAAAAAGATAAAATACTTGTCTCACAGTGTGGCGATAGGTTGCTCAATCAAAACATACATTATGTAGTGTCCATGTTATAAGAAGTGCCTTAAATCCACATGCAATTGTAATAGGCCAAACAAGGCATCGATCATGTTTGTAGTGTCATACCTATCTGCCAAACCTTAAATCAGGCAATACGCCCAGAGGCAGAAATCAGGACGGAACAAAGGTGCTATTATAATCCCCAAACATGTCATGACTCTGGTTGCCACTAATTTAAAATTTCTCCCAAAACAAAGCTTTTTCCAACATAACCAAATGCGTCAGCAGGAGTTATCCCAGCAGCTCCCAGCAATGAAGAGAACGTCTGCGGATATGGATTGCAACAATCCCTAGCTGAAGGATTTCAACTTCCATTTCAGAGACTAAATCATAAGATTGAAAAATGTAACTGGGCTTTATCTGCTTGGTGTATCTGACCCTCATTCCATCATGGCTGGACGAAAATCACATCATGAAGCAGCATATTGTGCCAATACTTATCATTTGCACTTCAAGACATTACCAATATTTTTGTCATGCATTTTTACGTTCTTTCAAATGTGGTTTCACTAATTAGATTATGTTCATTACAATTCACCCAATGTGTCTAATTCTTTTAGGTAATTTTATTGTTTTCGTGTTTTGACTTTATTACTGTTTGGTATCGCACCATTTTTTTCAAATTTCCTGTAAGGTGAGTCTGTCTTCTCTGTATCATATTTATCAGGGGGTTAAGCTTAAAATTATTTAGCCACTTTAGCGTTCACCCTGACAAGTTGACGTTAATATTTCTTTCACAGGTTGACAGCCTACCCAAAATAATAATTCACTTAAATGGGATCATCCAATTGTTTTGCTTCTAATATTTTGTCAAAATTCTTTGTCTTTTCAGTTTCTGGTTGAAAGAATGAAAGCCAATAATAATATTTTATGATAGGTCTTAAGAGATGATGAATACAACCCATCACAATCCAAAGACCATATCGAGGAAATCAGGTCCCACAAAAATGCAAACAAATACTCATTTAGGCAAAATGACTATTTTCTAAGACTAGGTACACAACATTTAGACTTATTTATGCTGCCTAGAGGAGCAATAAGAATGAGATGTAAAATTTAGACATAGATTATCATCATGAAAATAAACAAATAAGTCAACCTTTAGAAAATGCAGAATTATTCATGTTATTTATATGTTAACAAAAAAAATTGAGATACCACTCTCATTTAGAAATCTCTTAGGAGTCACTCAAAATATCAATATGTAAAATTCCAGACACTGAAATAAAAGGTAAACTAATGATCGTCTGATTCGACTAAATTCTTACAGTTTGGGCATTTGTCATTGCCGTTAATAGACCAACCAGAAGTGAAAGAGCATAATGGGAGGGACCCTATTCTGAATTGATGATACAGTTTCCGGTCCAGCTTCTTGGTTATTACATCCCAGTAAGCCTCAAGAGTGGGTTGATCCTTAATAGACAGGTAGCATGTTGTCAAAGAGTTGGCAGTCAAGGAGGAAAGACGTTTATGCTGTGACCAAAGCCAGTAGGAATCCCTGAAGACTTTTTTAGGGGGAAAAACAGCCGTCACAGGGTTAAACCACAGATCGCCCATACCCATATCTATCAAGATAGATTTAATTTCTGTTAACCAGCTAATTCTATGGGAGCCCCCCATGTCTTTTACCTCCAGCAGTGCCCTTGCATAATGAGATAACTCCGGGGTGGTCCATAGGCGTCGCCAAAACGCCAAAGGCCTATACCGGGTCATATCTTCAATAGGCTGACATCCTAGGTCGTATAGCAAGGGAATTCATGGGGCTGATGTGGGTAGCCCAACTATAGACCTCAAAAAGTTATTTTGGGCCACCCTCAGAGGGTCCAGTTTACTGAACCCCCATAACTCAGCACCATACATGACTGCTGGGATAATTTTAGATCCATAGATTTTGATCAACGGAGCTACTGGTTTGGTGCAAGATAGTCTATGTTCTTTATACAACGCTCCACCTAATTGTGAGTGCTTAAGACTAAGGAGGTCGATCTGGGGCCTCCAGCTTAAATTGTCACTAAATGTGACCCCCAAATAGGTGAAGGTGGAGGTCTGTTCAAGCGTTGCGCCACCCATATCAACCCTGGCTTTAACTGGGCGGGTGCCACGAAGGACCATAAACTTTCTCTTCCCCACGTTAACCTCGAGCTCATGGTCGCGGCAAAATAACTCAAACCGAGTCAGTGCTAATTGAAGCCCCTGACGGGTTTTAGAAATAAGGAGAGTATCGTCCGCGAACATGAGCAGGGGAACTTTCATGCCTGCTAACGTGGGTGCATCTGTTGGGAAGTCAAGAAAATACCTAGTTACACCATTGATAAACAGGGAAAACAAAGTGGGGGCCAGTACACACCCTTGTCTGACCCCTTTGGTCACGTTAAATCTCGCTGTCACCTCGCCTGGTTTGCCCCATCGGACCTGTGCGTATGTATGAGAATGCAAAATAACCAAGAACCTCAATAGTTCAGCCGGCATGCCCATCTCACGGAGGACATCCCACAATTTAGCTCTTGGCACCGTATCAAATGCGGACCTGAGATCCACAAAAGCTGCAAAAAGCTTCCCCCCCCCCCAAATGAACTACCTTCCAATAAAGAAGCATGAACCTAAAAGCTTGATCTATGGTCCCGACATGTGTCCGAAACCCCGCCTGGAGGGGCGTTAGAATGTTGTGTTCGTTGATCCAGCTTGTAATGCGACCCAACAACAGACGGGCGGTAATTTTTTTGAACTGCGTCGATGAGACTAATCGGGCGGTAGTTGGCAGGGGCAGAGCGATCACCCTTCTTGTAGATAGGCAATATCTCTGCCCCAAACCAAGACACCGGGACCGACGCGCCACCAGACAGGGCATTTGCTAAGGTTTGAAGGTAGGGAACCCATAGATCCTGTTCCTGCTTGAATAGATCGGCGGGGATACCGTCGGGGCCTGGTGCTTTTGCCCACGGCAATGATTTCAAAACAGACATTACCTCATTAGAGGTAAACTCTAGTGGAGCAACACCACTAAAGACCCGTGGGGATTCTAAGGGCAACTCCCTAGAGAAAAATTGGTTTTCAAAATAACTGACCCACTGGTCAGGAGCTACATGGTTAGCCGGTATCATAGCATGTGGTTTCCTACCCCATTTTAAAAGGTGCCAAAAGTGGGTCATGTTTCTGCCCTCGCAGGCCTCGAGTAGCTCTTGCCAGCGTGATTCGTCCCATTTAGTTTTAGCCAGGCTTTGGGCAAGTTTATAAGCAGCTCTACAGCTCCTGATCGTTAACGGGTGTCTAGATTTAATTGCTGAGATCAGTGCTTTGCGTGAGGCTCTGCAACCACCATCAAACCAAGAGTTTTCTGGCTTGGGAACCAGTTTAGTTGTGGCAGGGACAGTTTTAATAAAAAATGTTTTAAGCCCTGTAAACAGTTCTCTATGAATGTCCGACATGGAGTTTATGATCCCCTCCCTTGATTCACAGTTAGATAACTTAAGCGTTGCAGCAGTAATCAAATTCCTGATAGCGACCCGGGTAGAGGGGTCCGAAGCAATTTTAGGCCAGCGAACCCTTCTCATATCCAAAGACAGAGTAGCTTGCACATGCGGGACACTTCCAACATCACTATATGGCTTGGCAAAGCTACTGTCCGATAAAGTCAACATCAGGGGGTTATGGTCACTTTCTAATCTATCAGACACAACCATATCGACTACGTCAACCCACATCTCGCAATTCACTAGAATATAATCAATTCTGCTCCCGCATCTACCATTATTAAAAGTTATCTTCCCCTGCCTGTCGGATGTTGTTCTGCCATTAACGGCCCTCAACCCCATCTCCAGGCAGATCCCCTTCAGAAAGAGGGCTGCTTGGGTCCATTTACTAATGGGTGGTAGACCTAATTGCGGTATACCCCACACGGAGTCCTCCGCTTCAGATAGTTTTCCATCGTCTAACCCCAGTGGTTCAAAACAGGTGTTGAAATCACCTGCCACAACCCAATGACCGTCTCTTGTAGAATTACAAAGAAACTGTTCTAATACAAGAACTGTAGGGGAGCATTTACCACCGGGAATTCCCCTAGAGTAAATATTAATAACGAGAATATTTAGACCCTTTGAAGAGGTAATACGAGTGGCCAATATGTCAGGGCTATCTATCGGCACTTCCACAGCAACTATGCCTTCGCATTGGCGAACCCAGGTTGTCAGACCACCTGTTGGTCTCCCTCTGGGGCCCCTGGTGGCTGGTTTAAAGTAATTCATATACCCTACTCGAAAAATAGGGTCAGCCGCCCACGACTCCTGGAAACACCAAATATCCACCTGGTCGATAAAGGCCACCCAGTCAGGAGAAATTACTTTAGATTGGAGGCCAGCTATATTCCAGGAGGAGAGTGATAGATGGCAGTTGGTGTCTGGCGGTTTTACCGTTCGAATCTCCATATTAGGGTTAGTTTTAGGGCTACCACTAGAGGGGCTTAGATGATCAAGAGTGGTACGTGGGATGGAGTCCACAACAGGTACAATGGGCTGTATTAGAGCTTGTGGCTCCCTACTAACAAACAATGGGCTCCTAGTCTGGAATTCCCAGGGCTGTGCAGAGCTATCCCCATGTCAATCGTTGTCCTCCAAGGAGGAGAGAACAGCGAACCGGTTACTTAACCCAACTGGGTGAGAACCAAGATGGAAATTACGATGGGGGGCACGTGGTTGCATATGAGCCGCCGGCCTAACCGGTCTATAGAAGTAGCCCAGGGGTAAGATCTGTATCTCATCTAACAAGGGTACATGATATGAGGCCGTCTCCAAGATACGTTCGACCAAATAGCGGGACCCAAAACTTAGCACCACACAATCACCTGTCAAAGCCTTTTGAGTGTGACCAACCCAGGGCACCCGCCTGACCATTTTAAATTCTTCAAATAAGGAATGGGGTACCCCACATTTCCTGCTGAGGAAGTGCAGCGCTTTGTTTTTTAAGTTGGACCAGTGCTCACTAGACCCTTCCGGTAGTTGGGGAACATTGGCTAAAATGACTGTATACGGGGTGGCCTCAGAGGGGAGATGTAAGCTTCTGAAAACTTCGGGATCTACTGCATTAGAAGGCATGGGCCTTAATTGGTTCACTGAGAGCTGCTGATCTATCAGCGATCTTCTGGCGGCTATGGGGGCAGCAATAGGCCTAGAAAGTTGTACCCCTGTTGCAGGGGGAGTTGGAAGAATGTTAATGTTAGTTCCCAAGACAGGTTGACCAGTAATAGTCCTAACACTAGGTCTACGGACCTCATCCTCAATATTTGTAACAGTGATTGTTGGCACAAGCGGCGGACCATTAGACAAGGTAGTTTCAATGTGGCTGAGCCTAGTCAACACAATTTCTAACTTTTCCAAGACTGGTTGTATTAGTGTAACTATTTGGTCTTTAAGTGCAGAACTTAAGATGTCGATGCTCTGGTAATCAATGGGTTGCTTGTTGATGGTGCCTGTAGGGGCGGATAGAGGAACAGAAGAGTGTGTGCTTAGCAGATCCGCGGCAACTCGGGGATTAGGGGGTTTATTTTGGATCCTGCCTTTCCTTTTTTTACATGGGGGTTTGCTAAGTTTAGGGGCTACTACTCTCTTGTTTGCTCGTGTAGAAACCATTGCCGAGAGGGAGGGGGGGCTAGAAGTGCAGGGAGAGTCAGAAACACCGGGACAAAAGGGTACACTTGCCGAGGTGACATTGGCGGCTGTGGGTGGGGCACCTGACAGGGAGATAATAGGATCCAGTGAGAGCCTACGTTCTACAGCTAGGATCTTATCAGAGATTTCAAGTTCGACCCTTGTTAAGTAATCGTCAAGAGTGCCAGCTAGCCTACCTTCAGCCTTCCTTTTGCTCATGATGGGGACGAGGCAGCACAGCAACAGCCCAGTGCAAAATGAAGTTATCTCCAGCAAGTATTACACTTAAGCGTCCAGATGCTGTAGTGGACCCCTGCACGAACGAATCGATCGTACAAACCAAAACCAAAAGGGTAGGCCCTGCCCGGCCTCTCACGGCCACTGACGGGCAAGGACGGGCCCGCCCTTGGCCCGGGCTTCGCCCGGGCGCTGCCCGCGCGCGTCCCGCGCTGCGGTGTCACCAGGCGGCCTAAGTAGTGTTCCGGCACGGCCTGGTGACGTCGCCGCAAGCGCCGATGTCAGGGAGGTGCTGGGAAGTGTAGTTCGTAAAGGGCCGTTCACCTCACGGCAGCTGGTAGCAAGGAACGATGGCGAGAAGCGACCAGCAGCAGGGGCCTTCCACTTCCCCTCAGAGACACCCTCGTAACAGGTAAAAAGCACCAGAAACTAGTAAGCAGCAAAGCGTCCCGCGCTGCGGTGTCACCAGGCGGCCTAAGTAGTGTTCCGGCACGGCCTGGTGACGTCGCCGCAAGCGCCGATGTCACGGAGGTGCTGGGAAGTGTAGTTCGTAAAGGGCCGTTCACCCCACGGCAGCTGGTAGCAAGGAACGATGGCGAGAAGCGACCAGCAGCAGGGGCCTTCCACTTCCCCTCAGAGACACCCTTGTAACAGGTAAAAAGCACCAGAAGCTAGTAAGCAGCAAAGCGTCCCGCGCTGCGGTGTCACCAGGCGGCCTAAGTAGTGTTCCGGCACGGCCTGGTGACGTCGCCGCAAGCGCCGATGTCAGGGAGGTGCTGGGAAGTGTAGTTCGTAAAGGGCCGTTCACCTCACGGCAGCTGGTAGCAAGGAACGATGGCGAGAAGCGACCAGCAGCAGGGGCCTTCCACTTCCCCTCAGAGACACCCTCGTAACAGGTAAAAAGCACCAGAAGCTAGTAAGCAGCAAAGCGTCCCGCGCTGCGGTGTCACCAGGCGGCCTAAGTAGTGTTCCGGCACGGCCTGGTGACGTCGCCGCAAGCGCCGATGTCAGGGAGGTGCTGGGAAGTGTAGTTCGTAAAGGGCCGTTCACCTCACGGCAGCTGGTAGCAAGGAACGATGGCGAGAAGCGACCAGCAGCAGGGGCCTTCCACTTCCCCTCAGAGACACCCTTGTAACAGGTAAAAAGCACCAGAAGCTAGTAAGCAGCAAAGCGTCCCGCGCTGCGGTGTCACCAGGCGGCCTAAGTAGTGTTCCGGCACGGCCTGGTGACGTCGCCGCAAGCGCCGATGTCAGGGAGGTGCTGGGAAGTGTAGTTCGTAAAGGGCCGTTCACCTCACGGCAGCTGGTAGCAAGGAACGATGGCGAGAAGCGACCAGCAGCAGGGGCCTTCCACTTCCCCTCAGAGACACCCTCGTAACAGGTAAAAAGCACCAGAAGCTAGTAAGCAGCAAAGCGTCCCGCGCTGCGGTGTCACCAGGCGGCCTAAGAAGTGTTCCGGCATGGCCTGGTGACGTCGCCGCAAGCGCCGATGTCAGGGAGGTGCTGGGAAGTGTAGTTCGTAAAGGGCCGTTCACCTCACGGCAGCTGGTAGCAAGGAACGATGGCGAGAAGCGACCAGCAGCAGGGGCCTTCCACTTCCCCTCAGAGACACCCTCGTAACAGGTAAAAAGCACCAGAAGCTAGTAAGCAGCAAAGCGTCCCCTAATTTTCACACATATATAGCAGATAGCCAATGTTTTCTATGAGGTGTGTTCATCTTCTTCCCTGTTACTTTGAAATATTAGTGCAATACTGATTTAAAAAAACAATGAAATATGTGGTGAACAAAAGGAAATATGACATATTGTATTGTAATGCATCAGAGCTGTAGTTTTTTAAAAAGCCTGGAATGTATGGGCTAAAAGACCCCAAGCATTATCTTTGGCTACAAGGACAAAACACATTGCAAAGATCTGCCTACTCTCATTTAGAAATCTCTTTGGAGTCACTCCAAATGTCAATATGTACAATTCCAGACACTGAAATAAAAGGTAAACTTACTGTTGTTGTCTGAAAGAGAGATAAGAAAGTGATGTTAAATATTAGATATATCATTTACAATCATTAGAACTTTAAAAATTAAACTCAAAATGTGTTTAAACAACAGAAATTCTACATTACAATTTAGCAAGATATATAAAAATTACAATTCTTATTTAGGAGACACCAAACTATATTTTACAATTGAATTATTCAGACACAATTGGGCTTAATAGGACGAAGTGCACATCTAACTGAATGTGAGTGTAGCAAGTGCTATTTCAACTTCTCCAAATTCACTGTAGATAATCAAGTACCTTTGTTTGGAGTCATGTATGCTTGTTCATCACCTAATTTTCACAAATATATAGCAGATAGCCAATGTTTTCTATGAGGTGTGTTCACCTTCTTCCCTGTTACTTTGAAATATTAGTGCAAAACTGATTTAAAAAAACAATGAAGTATGTGGTGAACAAAAGGAAATATGACATATTGTATTGTAATGCATCAGAGCTGTAGTTTTTTAAAAAGCCTGGAATGTATGGGCTAAAAGACCCCAAGCATTATCTTTGGCTACAAGGACAAAACACATTGCAAGATCTGCCTAGGTGACTTGTCACAACTGGGCCTGAATTGAATCATGCTGTGAACCTCTCCTGGAGTGGGTGCTGCATTCTAAGTGCTGTCCCTGTGTTCCTGTTAGCCTCAGAAGTGACCAAGAGGAGATGATCCTGAAAGTATGCAAAGTTGTGACTGAGAATAGTTTCGGACCTCCAAAATGTTTAGAGTTTCTGCATACTTCTTTGAAGCATTGCCCGATATTTAGAACGTCTTTCACAGATATAACTACAGGTTTTCCCACTAGAGGATATTTGAACTTGAAGAAAAAGACAAAATGCTTGTCTAACAGTGTGGCCGATAGGTTGCTCAATCAAAACATAAATTATGTATTGCCCATGTTATAAGAAGTGCATTAAATCCACATGCAATTGTAATAGGCCAAACAAGGCATCAATCATGTTTGTAGTGTCATACCTAGCTACCAAACCTTAAATCAGGCACTACGCCCAGAGGCAGAAATCAGGACGGAACAAAGGTGCTATAATTATCCCCAAACATGTCATGACTCCGCTTGCCACTTATTTAAAATTTCTACAAAAACAAAGCTTTTTCCAACATAACCAAATGCGTCAGCAGGAGTTATCCCAGCAGCTCCCAGCAATGAAGAGAACGTCTGCGGATATGGATTGCAACAATCCCTAGCTGAAGGATTTCAACTTCCATTTCAGAGACTAAATGATAAGGTTGAAATATTTACCTGGGATTAATCTGCTTGGTGTATCTGACCCTCATTCCAGATTGGCTGGACGAAAAACACATCAAGAAGCAGCATATTGTGCCTATACTTATCATTTGCACTTCAAGACTTTACTGATTTTTTTGACATGCATTTTTACGTATTTTCAAATCTGGTTTCGCTATTTAGAATATGTTGATTACAATTTACCCAATGTGTCTGATTCTTTTAGGTAATTTTATTGTTTTCGTGTTTTGACTTTATTACTCTTTGCAATCGCACCCTTTTTGGATATTTCCGGTAAATTGAGCCTGTCTTCTCTGTATCATATTTACCAGGTGGTCAAGCTTAAAATTATTTAGCGAATTTAGCGTTCACCCTGACAAGTTAAGCTTATTATTTCTTTCACAGGTTGACAGCCTACCCAAAATAATAATTCACTTAATTGGGATTAACCAATTGTTTTGCTTCTAATATTTTGACAAAATTCTTTGTCTTTTCAGTTTCTGGTTGAAAGAATGAAAGCCAATAATATGATTTTATGATAGTTCTCAAGAGATGATGAATACAACCCATCACAATTCAAAGACCACATCGAGGAAATCAGGTCCAACAAAAATACAAAAATGTACTCAATAAGGCAAAATGTCCAATTTCATAGACTAGGTAAAAAACATTTAGACTTACTTCTGGTGTCTAGAGGAGCAATAAGACAGAGATGTAAACATTTAGACATATATTATCATTAGAAAATAAACAAATAAGTCAACCTTTAGAAAATGCAGAATTATTCATGTCATTTATATGTTAACAAAAAATATTGAAATACCACTCTCATTTAGAAATCTCTTAGGAGTCACTAAAAAATTGCAATATGTACAATTCCAGACACTGAAATAAAAGGTAAACTTACTGTTGTTGTCTGAAAGAGAGATAAGAAAGTGATGTTAAATATTAGATACATCATTTACAATCATAAGAACTTTAAAAATTAAACTCAAAATGTGTTTAAACAACAGAAATTCTACATTACAATTTAGCAAGATATATAAAAATTACAATTCTTATTTAGGAGACACCAAACTATATTTTACAATTGAATTATTCAGACACAATTGGGCTTAATAGGACAAAGTGCACATCTAACTGAATATGAGTGTAGCAAGTGCTATTTAAACTTCTCCAAATTCACTGTAGATAATCAAGTACATTTGTTTGGAGTCATGTATGCTTGTTCATCCCCTATTTTTCACAAATATATAGCAGATAGCCAATGTTTTCTATGAGGTGTGTTCATCTTCTTCCCTGTTACTTTGAAATATTAGTGTAATACTGATTTAAAAAAACAATGAAGTATGTGGTGAACAAAAGGAAATATGACATATTGTATTGTAATGCATCAGAGCTGTAGTTTTTTAAAAAGCCTGGAATGTATGGGCTAAAAGACCCCAAGCATTATCTTTGGCTACAAGGACAAAACACATTGCAAGATCTGCATAGGTGACTTGTCACAACTGGGCCTGAATTGAATCATGCTGTGAACCTCTCCTGGAGTGGGTGCTGCATTCTATGTGCTGTCCCTAAGTTCCTGTTAGCCTCAGAAGTGACCAAGAGGAGATGCTCCTGAAAGTATGCAAAGTTGTGACTGAGAATATTTTTGGACCTCCAAAATGTTTAGAGTTTCTGCATACCTCTTTGAAGCATTGCCCGATATTTAGAAGGTCTTTCACAGATATAACTACAGGTTTTTCCAACTAGAGGATATTTGAACTTGAAGAAAAAGACAAAATGCTTGTCTAACAGTGTGGCCGATAGGTTGCTCAATCAAAACATAAATTATGTACTATCCATGTTATAAGAAGTGCATTAAATCCACATGCAATTGTAATAGGCCAAACAAGGCATCGATCATGTTTGTAGTGTCATACCTAGCTACCAAACCTTAAATCAGGCACTACGCCCAGAGGCACAAATCAGGACAGAACAAAGGTGCTATAATTATCCCCAAACATGTCATGACTCCGGTGGCCACTAATTTAAAATTTCTCCAAAAACAAAGCTTTTTCCAACATAACCAAATGCGTCAGCAGGAGTTATCCCAGCAGCTCCCAGCAATGAAGAGAACGTCTGCGGATATGGATTGCAACAATCCCTAGCTGAAGGATTTCAACTTCCATTTCAGAGACTAAATGATAAGGTTGAAACATTTAACTGGGATTAATCTGCTTGGTGTATCTGACCCTCATTCCAGATTGGCTGCACGAAAATCACATCAAGAAGCAGCATATTGTGCCTATACTTATCATTTGCACTTCAAGACTTTACTGATTTTTTTGACATGCATTTTTACGTATTTTCAAATCTGGTTTCGCTATTTAGATTATGTTGATTACAATTTACCCAATGTGTCTGATTCTTTTAGGTAATTTTATTGTTTTCGTGTTTTGACTTTATTACTCTTTGCAATCGCACCATTTTTTGGACATTTCCTGTAAGTTGAGCCTGTCTTCTCTGTATCATATTTATCAGGTGGTCAAGCGTAAAATTATTTAGCAACTTTAGCATTCACCCTGACAAGTTAAGCTTATTATTTCTTTCACAGGTTGACAGCCTACCCAAAATAATAATTCACTTATTTGGGATTAACCAATTGTTTTGCTTCTAATATTTTGACAAAATTCTTTGTCTTTTCAGTTTCTGGTTGAAAGAATGAAAGACAATAATATGATTTTATGATAGTTCTCAAGAGATGATGAATACAACCCATCACAATTCAAAGACCACATCGAGGAAATCAGGTCCCACAAAAATACAAAAATGTACTCAATAAGGCAAAATGTCCAATTTCATAGACTAGGTAAAAAACATTTAGACTTACTTCTGGTGTCTAGAGGAGCAATACGACAGAGATGTAAACATTTAGAAATATATTATCATCAGAAAATAAACAATTAAGTCAACCTTTAGAAAATGCAGAACTATTCATGTCATTTATATGTTAACAAAAATTTTTGAAATACCACTCTCATTTAGAAATCTCTTAGGAGTCACTCCAAATGTCAATATGTACAATTCCAGACACTGAAATAAAAGGTAAACTTACTGTTGTTGTCTGAAAGAGAGATAAGAAAGTGATGTTAAATATTAGATATATCATTTACAATCATTAGAACTTTAAAAATTAAACTCAAAATGTGTTTAAACAACAGAAATTCTACATTACAAGTTCGCAAGATATATAAAAATTACAATTCGTATTTAGGAGCAACCAAACTATATTTTACAATTGAATTATTCAGACAGAATTGGGCTTAATAGGACGAAGTGCACATCTAACTGAATATGAGTGTAGCAAGTGCTATTTCAACGTCTCCAAATTTACTGTAGATAATCAAGTACATTTGTTTGGAGTCATGTATGCTTGTTCATCCCCTAATTTTCACAAATATATAGCAGATAGCCAATGTTTTCTATGAGGTGTGTTGATCTTCTTCCCTGTTACTTTGAAATATTAGTGCAATACTGATTTAAAAAAACAATGAAGTATGTGGTGAACAAAAGGAAATATGACATATTGTATTGTAATGCATCAGAGCTGTAGTTTTTTAAAAAGCCTGGAATGTATGGGCTAAAAGACCCCAAGCATTATCTTTGGCTACAAGGACAAAACACATTGCAAGATCTGCCTAGGTGACTTGTCACAACTGGGCCTGAATTGAATCATGCTGTGAACCTCTCATTGAGTGGGTGCTGCATTCTAAGTGCTGTCCCTGTGTTCCTGTTAGCCTCAGAAGTGACCAAGAGGAGATGATCCTGAAAGTATGCAAAGTTGTGACTGAGAATAGTTTCGGACCTCCAAAATGTTTAGAGTTTCTGCATACTTCTTTGAAGCATTGCCCGATATTTAGAAGGTCTTTCACAGATATTACTACAGGTTTTCCCACTAGAGGATATTTGAACTTGAAGAAAAAGACAAAATGCTTGTCTAACAGTGTGGCCGATAGGTTGCTCAATCAAAACATAAATTATGTATTGCCCATGTTATAAGAAGTGCATTAAATCCACATGCAATTGTAATAGGCCAAACAAGGCATCAATCATGTTTGTAGTGTCATACCTAGCTACCAAACCTTAAATCAGGCACTACGCCCAGAGGCAGAAATCAGGACGGAACAAAGGTGCTATAATTATCCCCAAACATGTCATGACTCCAGTTGCCACTAAATTAAAACTTCTCCGAAAACAAAGCTTTTTCCAACATAACCAAATGCGTCAGCAGGAGTTATCCCAGCAGCTCCCAGCAATGAAGAGAACGTCTGCGGATATGGATTGCAACAATCCCTAGCTGAAGGATTTCAACTTCCATTTCACTGACTAAATGATAAGGTTGAAATATTTAACTGGGATTAATCTGCTTGGTGTATCTGACCCTCATTCCAGATTGGCTGGACGAAAATCACATCAAGAAGCAGCATATTGTGCCTGTACTTATCATTTGCACTTCAAGACTTTACTGATTTTTTTGACATGCATTTTTACGTATTTTCGAATCTGGTTTCGCTATTTAGGTTATGTTGATTACAATTTACCCAATGTGTCTGATTCTTTTAGGTAATTTTATTGTTTTCGTGTTTTGACATTATTACTATTTGCAATCGCACCATTTTTTAGACATTTCCTGTAAGTTGAGCCTGTCTTCTCCGTATCATATTTATCAGGTGGTCAAGCTTAAAATTATTTAGCAACTTTAGCGTTCACCCTGACAAGTTAAGCTTATTATTTCTTTCACAGGTTGACAGCCTACCCAAAATAATAATTCACTTAATTGGGATTAACCAATTGTTTTGCTTCTAATATTTTGACAAACTTCTTTGTCTTTTCAGTTTCTGGTTGAAAGAATGAAAGCCAATAATATGATTTTATGATAGTTCTCAAGAGATGATGAATACAACCCATCACAATTCAAAGACCACATCGAGGAAATCAGGTCCCACAAAAATACAAAAATGTACTCAAGAAGGCAAAATGTCCAATTTCATAGACTAGGTAAAAAACATTTAGACTTACTTCTGGTGTCTAGAGGAGCAATAAGACAGAGATGTAAACATTTAGAAATATATTATCATCAGAAAATAAACAAATAAGTCAACCTTTAGAAAATGCAGAATTATTCATGTCATTTATATGTTAACAAAAAATATTGAAATACCACTCTCATTTAGAAATCTCTTAGGAGTCACTCCAAATGTCAATATGTACAATTCCAGACACTGAAATAAAAGGTAAACTTACTGTTGTTGTCTGAAAGAGAGATAAGAAAGTGATGTTAAATATTAGATATATCATTTACAATCATTAGAACTTTAAAAATTAAACTCAAAATGTGTTTAAACAACAGAAATTCTACATTACAATTTAGCAAGATATATAAAAATTACAATTCTTATTTAGGAGACACCAAACTATATTTTACAATTGAATTATTCAGACACAATTGGGCTTAATAGGACGAAGTGCACATCTAACTGAATGTGAGTGTAGCAAGTGCTATTTCAACTTCTCCAAATTCACTGTAGATAATCAAGTACATTTGTTTGGAGTCATGTATGCTTGTTCATCACCTAATTTTCACAAATATATAGCAGATAGCCAATGTTTTCTATGAGGTGTGTTCACCTTCTTCCCTGTTACTTTGAAATATTAGTGCAAAACTGATTTAAAAAAACAATGAAGTATGTGGTGAACAAAAGGAAATATGACATATTGTATTGTAATGCATCAGAGCTGTAGTTTTTTAAAAAGCCTGGAATGTATGGGCTAAAAGACCCCAAGCATTATCTTTGGCTACAAGGACAAAACACATTGCAAGATCTGCCTAGGTGACTTGTCACAACTTGGCCTGAATTGAATCATGCTGTGAACCTCTCCTGGAGTGGGTGCTGCATTCTAAGTGCTGTCCCTGTGTTCCTGTTAGCCTCAGAAGTGACCAAGAGGAGATGATCCTGAAAATATGCAAAGTTGTGACTGAGAATATTTTCGGACCTCCAAAATGTTTAGAGTTTCTGCATACTTCTTTGAAGCATTGCCCGATATTTAGAAGGTCTTTCACAGATATAACTACAGGTTTTCCCACTAGAGGATATTTGAACTTGAAGAAAAAGACAAAATGCTCGACTAACAGTGTGGCCGATAGGTTGCTCAATCAAAACATAAATTATGTATTTCCCATGTTATAAGAAGTGCATTAAATCCACATGCAATTGTAATAGGCCAAACAAGGCATCGATCATGTTTGTAGTGTCATACCTAGCTACCAAACCTTAAATCAGGCACTACGCCCAGAGGCAGAAATCAGGACGGAACAAAGGTGCTATAATTATCCCCAAACATGTCATGACTCCGGTGGCCACTAATTTAAAATTTCTCAAAAAACAAAGCTTTTTCCAACATAACCAAATGCGTCAGCAGGAGTTATCCCAGCAGCTCCCAGCAATGAAGAGAATGTCTGCGGATATGGATTGCAACAATCCCTAGCTGAAGGATTTCAACTTCCATTTCAGAGACTAAATGATAAGGTTGAAATATTTAACTGGGATTCATCTGCTTGGTGTATCTGACCCTCATTCCAGATTGGCTGGACGAAAATCACATCAAGAAGCAGCATATTGTGCCTATACTTATCATTTGCACTTCAAGACTTTACTGATTTTTTTGACATGCATTTTTACGTATTTTCAAATCTGGTTTCGCTATTTAGAATATGTTGATTAAAATTTACCCAATGTGTCTGATTCTTTTAGGTAATTTTATTGTTTTCGTGTTTTGACTTTATTACTCTTTGCAATCGCACCATTTTTTGGACATTTCAGGGAAGTTGAGCCTGTCTTCTCTGTATCATATTGATCAGGTGGTCAAGCTTAAAAATATTTAGCAACTTTAGCATTCACCCTGACAAGTTAAGCTTATTATTTCTTTCACAGGTTGACAGCCTACCCAAAATATTAATTCACTTAATTGGGATTAACCAATTGTTTTGCTTCTAATATTTTGACAAAATTCTTTGTCTTTTCAGTTTCTGGTTGAAAGAATGAAAGACAATAATATGATTTTATGATAGTTCTCAAGAGATGATGAATACAACCCATCACAATTCAAAGACCACATCGAGGAAATCAGGTCCCACAAAAATACAAAAATGTACTCAATAAGGCAAAATGTCCAATTTCATAGACTAGGTAAAAAACATTTAGACTTACTTCTGGTGTCTAGAGGAGCAATAAGACAGAGATGTAAACATTTAGACATATATTATCATCAGAAAATAAACAAATAAGTCAACCTTTAGAAAATGCAGAATTATTCATGTCATTTATATGTTAACAAAAAATATTGAAATACCACTCTCATTTAGAAATCTCTTAGGAATCACTCAAAATGTCAATATGTACAATTCCAGATACTGAAATAAAAGGTAAACTTACTGTTGTTGTCTGAAAGAGAGATAAGAAAGTGATGTTAAATATTAGATATATCATTTACAATCATTAGAACTTTAAAAATTAAACTCAAAATGTGTTTAAACAACAGAAATGCAACATTACAAGTTAGCAAGATATATAAAAATTACAATTCTTATTTAGGAGCAACCAAACTATATTTTACAATTGAATTATTCAGACACAATTGGGCTTAATAGGACGAAGTGCACATCTAACTGAATATGAGTGTAGCAAGTGCTATTTAAACTTCTCCAAATTCACTGTAGATAATCAAGTACATTTGTTTGGAGTCATGTATGCTTGTTCATCCCCTAATTTTCACAAATATATAGCAGATAGCCAATGTTTTCTATGAGGTGTGTTCATCTTCTTCCCTGTTACTTTGAAATATTAGTGTAATACTGATTTAAAAAAACAATGAAGTATGTGGTGAACAAAAGGAAATATGACATATTGTATTGTAATGCATCAGAGCTGTAGTTTTTTAAAAAGCCTGGAATGTATGGGCTAAAAGACCCCAAGCATTATCTTCGGCTACAAGGACAAAACACATTGCAAGATCTGCCTACGTGACTTGTCACAACTGGGCCTGAATTGAATCATGCTGTGAACCTCTCCTGGAGTGAGTGCAGCATTCTATGTGCTGTCCCTGTGTTCCTGTTAGCCTCAGAAGTGACCAAGAGGAGATGCTCCTGAAAGTATGCAAAGTTGTGACTGAGAATATTTTTGGACCTCCAAAATGTTTAGAGTTTCTGCATACTTCTTTGAAGCATTGCCCGATATTTAGAAGGTCTTTCTCAGATATAACTACAGGTTTTACCACTAGAGGATATTTGAACTTGAAGAAAAAGACAAAATGCTTGTCTAACAGTGTGGCCGATAGGTTGCTCAATCAAAACATAAATTATGTATTGTCCATGTTATAAGAAGTGCATTAAATCCACATGCAATTGTAATAGGCCAAACAAGGCATCGATCATGTTTGTAGTGTCATACCTAGCTACCAAACCTTAAATCAGGCACTACGCCCAGAGGCAGAAATCAGGACGGAACAAAGGTGCTATAATTATCCCCAAACATGTCATGACTCCGGTGGCCACTAATTTAAAATTTATCCAAAAACAAAGCTTTTTCCAACATAACCAAATGCGTCAGCAGGAGTTATCCCAGCAGCTCCCAGCAATGAAGACAACGTCTGCGGATATGGATTGCAACAATCCCTAGCTGAAGGATTTCAACTTCCATTTCAGAGACTAAATGATAAGGTTGAAATATTTAACTGGGATTAATCTGCTTGGTGTATCTGACCCTCATTCCAGATTGGCTGGACGAAAATCACATCAAGAAGCAGCATATTGTGCCTATACTTATCATTTGCACTTCAAGACTTTACTGATTTTTTTGACATGCATTTTTACGTATTTTCAAATCTGGTTTCGCTATTTAGATCATGTTGATTACAATTTACCCAATGTGTCTGATTCTTTTAGGTAATTTTATTGTTTTCGTGTTTTGACTTTATTACTCTTTGCAATCGCACCATTTTTTGGACATTTCCTGTAAGTTGAGCCTGTCTTCTCTGTATCATATTGATCAGGTGGTCAAGCTTAAAATTATTTAGCAACTTTAGCGTTCACCCTGACAAGTTAAGCTTATTATTTCTTTCACAGGTTGACAGCCTACCCAAAATAATAATTCACTTAATTGGGATTAACCAATTGTTTTGCTTCTAATATTTTGACAAAATTCTTTGTCTTTTCAGTTTCTGGTTGAAAGAATGAAAGCCAATAATATGATTTTATGATAGTTCTCAAGAGATGATGAATACAACCCATCACAATTCAAAGACCACATCGAGGAAATCAGGTCCCACAAAAATACAAAAATGTATTCAATAAGGCAAAATGTCCAATTTCATAGACTAGGTAAAAAACATTTAGACTTACTTCTGGTGTCTAGAGGAGCAATAAGACAGAGATGTAAACATTTAGACATATATTATCATCAGAAAATAAACAAATAAGTCAACTTTTAGAAAATGCAGAATTATTCATGTCATTTATATGTTATCAAAAAATATTGAAATACCACTCTCATTTAGAAATCTCTTAGGAGTCACTCAAAATGTCAATATGTACAATTCCAGACACTGAAATAAAAGGTAAACTTACTGTTGTTGTCTGAAAGAGAGATAAGAAAGTGATGTTAAATATTAGATATATCATTTACAATCATTAGAACTTTAAAAAGTAAACTCAAAATGTGTTTAAACAACAGAAATGCTACATTACAAGTTAGCAAGATATATAAAAATTACAATTCTTATTTAGGAGAAACCAAACTATATTTTACAATTGAATTATTCAGACACAATTGGGCTTAATAGGACGAAGTGCACATCTAACTGAATATGAGTGTAGCAAGTGCTATTTAAACTTCTCCAAATTCACTGTAGATAATCAAGTACATTTGTTTGGAGTCATGTATGCTTGTTCATCTCCTAATTTTCACAAATATATAGCAGATAGCCAATGTTTTCTATGAGGTGTGTTCATCTTCTTCCCTGTTACTTTGAAATATTAGTGTAATACTGATTTAAAAAAACAATGAAGTATGTGGTGAACAAAAGGAAATATGACATATTGTATTGTAATGCATCAGAGCTGTAGTTTTTTAAAAAGCCTGGAATGTATAGGCTAAAAGACCCCAAGCATTATCTTTGGCTACAAGGACAAAACACATTGCAAGATCTGCCTAGGTGACTTGTCACAACTGGGCCTGAATTGAATCATGCTGTGAACCTCTCCTGGAGTGAGTGCTGCATTCTATGTGCTGTCCCTGGGTCCCTTTTAGCCTCAGAAGTGACCAAGAGGAGATGCTCCTGAAAGTATGCAAAGTTGTGACTGAGAATATTTTTGGACCTCCAAAATGTTTAGAGTTTCTGCATACTTCTTTGAAGCATTGCCCGATATTTAGAAGGTCTTTCACAGATATAACTACAGGTTTTCCCACTAGAGGATATTTGAACTTGAAGAAAAAGACAAAATGCTTGTCTAACAGTGTGGCCGATAGGTTGCTCAATCAAAACATAAATTACGTATTGTCCATGTTATAAGAAGTGCATTAAATCCACATGCAATTGTAATAGACCAAACAAGGCATCAATCATGTTTGTAGTATCATACCAAGCTACCAAACCTTAAATCAGGCACTACGCCCAGAGGCAGAAATCAGGACGGAACAAAGGTGCTATAATTATCCCCAAACATGTCATGACTCCGGTGGCCACTAATTTAAAATTTCTCAAAAAACAAAGCTTTTTCCCACATAACCAAATGCGTCAGCAGGAGTTATCCCAGCAGCTCCCAGCAATGAAGAGAATGTCTGCGGATATGGATTGCAACAATCCCTAGCTGAAGGATTTCAACTTCCATTTCAGAGACTAAATGATAAGGTTGAAATATTTAACTGGGATTAATCTGCTTGGTGTATCTGACCCTCATTCCAGATTGGCTGGACGAAAATCACATCAAGAAGCAGCATATTGTGCCTATACTTATCATTTGCACTTCAAGACTTTACTGATTTTTTTGACATGCATTTTTACGTATTTTCAAATCTGGTTTCGCTATTTAGATTATGTTGATTAAAATTTACCCAATGTGTCTGATTCTTTTAGGTAATTTTATTGTTTTCGTGTTTTGACTTTATTACTCTTTGCAATCGCACCATTTTTTGGACATTTCCTGGAAGTTGAGCCTGTCTTCTCTGTATCATATTGATCAGGTGGTCAAGCTTAAAAATATTTAGCAACTTTAGCGTTCACCCTGACAAGTTAAGCTTATTATTTCTTTCACAGGTTGACAGCCTACCCAAAATAATAATTCACTTAATTGGGATTAACCAATTGTTTTGCTTCTAATATTTTGACAAAATTCTTTGTCTTTTCAGTTTCTGGTTGAAAGAATGAAAGACAATAATATGATTTTATGATAGTTCTCAAGAGATGATGAATACAACCCATCACAATTCAAAGACCACATCGAGGAAATTAGGTCCCACAAAAATACAAAAATGTACTCAATAAGGCAAAATGTCCAATTTCATAGACTAGGTAAAAAACATTTAGACTTACTTCTGGTGTCTAGAGGAGCAATAAGACAGAGATGTAAACATTTAGACATATATTATCATCAGAAAATAAACAAATAAGTCAACCTTTAGAAAATGCAGAATTATTCATGTCATTTATATGTTAACAAAAAATATTGAAATACCACTCTCATTTAGAAATCTCTTAGGAGTCACTCAAAATGTCAATATGTACAATTCCAGTTCCTGAAATAAAAGGTAAACTTACTGTTGTTGTCTGAAAGAGAGATAAGAAAGTGATGTTAAATATTAGATATATCATTTACAATCATTAGAACTTTAAAAATTAAACTCAAAATGTGTTTAAACAACAGAAATGCAACATTACAAGTTAGCAAGATATATAAAAATTACAATTCTTATTTAGGAGCAACCAAACTATATTTTACAATTGAATTATTCAGACACAATTGGGCTTAATAGGACGAAGTGCACATCTAACTGAATATGAGTGTAGCAAGTGCTATTTAAACTTCTCCAAATTCACTGTAGATAATCAAGTACATTTGTTTGGAGTCATGTATGCTTGTTCATCCCCTAATTTTCACAAATATATAGCAGATAGCCAATGTTTTCTATGAGGTGTGTTCATCTTCTTCCCTGTTACTTTGAAATATTAGTGTAATACTGATTTAAAAAAACAATGAAGTATGTGGTGAACAAAAGGAAATATGACATATTGTATTGTAATGCATCAGAGCTGTAGTTTTTTAAAAAGCCTGGAATGTATGGGCTAAAAGACCCCAAGCATTATCTTCGGCTACAAGGACAAAACACATTGCAAGATCTGCCTACGTGACTTGTCACAACTGGGCCTGAATTGAATCATGCTGTGAACCTCTCCTGGAGTGAGTGCAGCATTCTATGTGCTGTCCCTGTGTTCCTGTTAGCCTCAGAAGTGACCAAGAGGAGATGCTCCTGAAAGTATGCAAAGTTGTGACTGAGAATATTTTTGGACCTCCAAAATGTTTAGAGTTTCTGCATACTTCTTTGAAGCATTGCCCGATATTTAGAAGGTCTTTCACAGATATAACTACAGGTTTTCCCACTAGAGGATATTTGAACTTGAAGAAAAAGACAAAATGCTTGTCTAACAGTGTGGCCGATAGGTTGCTCAATCAAAACATAAATTATGTATTGTCCATGTTATAAGAAGTGCATTAAATCCACATGCAATTGTAATAGGCCAAACAAGGCATCGATCATGTTTGTAGTGTCATACCTAGCTACTAAACCTTAAATCAGGCACTACGCCCAGAGGCAGAAATCAGGACGGAACAAAGGTGCTATAATTATCCCCAAACATGTCATGACTCCGGTGGCCACTAATTTAAAATTTATCCAAAAACAAAGCTTTTTCCAACATAACCAAATGCGTCAGCAGGAGTTATCCCAGCAGCTCCCAGCAATGAAGAGAACGTCTGCGGATATGGATTGCAACAATCCCTAGCTGAAGGATTTCAACTTCCATTTCAGAGACTAAATGATAAGGTTGAAATATTTAACTGGGATTAATCTGCTTGGTGTATCTGACCCTCATTCCAGATTGGCTGGACGAAAATCACATCAAGAAGCAGCATATTGTGCCTATACTTATCATTTGCACTTCAAGACTTTACTGATTTTTTTGACATGCATTTTTACGTATTTTCGAATCTGGTTTCGCTATTTAGGTTATGTTGATTACAATTTACCCAATGTGTCTGATTCTTTTAGGTAATTTTATTGTTTTCGTGTTTTGACATTATTACTATTTGCAATCGCACCATTTTTTAGACATTTCCTGTAAATTGAGCCTGTCTTCTCTGTATCATATTGATCAGGTGGTCAAGCTTAAAATTATTTAGCAACTTTAGCGTTCACCCTGACAAGTTAAGCTTAATATTTCTTTCACAGGTTGACAGCCTACCCAAAATAATAATTCACTTAATTGGGATTAACCAATTGTTTTGCTTCTAATATTTTGACAAAATTCTTTGTCTTTTCAGTTTCTGGTTGAAAGAATGAAAGCCAATAATATGATTTTATGATAGTTCTCAAGAGATGATGAATACAACCCATCACAATTCAAAGACCACATCGAGGAAATCAGGTCCCACAAAAATACAAAAATGTACTCAATAAGGCAAAATGTCCAATTTCATAGACTAGGTAAAAAACATTTAGACTTACTTCTGGTGTCTAGAGGAGCAATAAGACAGAGATGTAAACATTTAGACATATATTATCATCAGAAAATAAACAAATAAGTCAACCTTTAGAAAATGCAGAATTATTCATGTCATTTATATGTTAACAAAAAATATTGAAATACCACTCTCATTTAGAAATCTCTTAGGAGTCACTCAAAATGTCAATATGTACAATTCCAGACACTGAAATAAAAGGTAAACTTACTGTTGTTGTCTGAAAGAGAGATAAGAAAGTGATGTTAAATATTAGATATATCATTTACAATCATTAGAACTTTAAAAATTAAACTCAAAATGTGTTTAAACAACAGAAATGCAACATTACAAGTTAGCAAGATATATAAAAATTACAATTCTTATTTAGGAGAAACCAAACTATATTTTACAATTGAAGTATTCAGACACAATTGGGCTTAATAGGACGAAGTGCACATCTAACTGAATATGAGTGTAGCAAGTGCTATTTAAACTTCTCCAAATTCACTGTAGATAATCAAGTACATTTGTTTGGAGTCATGTATGCTTGTTCATCCCATAATTTTCCCAAATATATAGCAGATAGCCAATGTTTTCTATGAGGTGTGTTCATCTTCTTCCCTGTTACTTTGAAATATTAGTGTAATACTGATTTAAAAAAACAATGAAGTATGTGGTGAACAAAAGGAAATATGACATATTGTATTGTAATGCATCAGAGCTGTAGTTTTTTAAAAAGCCTGGAATGTATGGGCTAAAAGACCCCAAGCATTATCTTCGGCTACAAGGACAAAACACATTGCAAGATCTGCCTACGTGACTTGTCACAACTGGGCCTGAATTGAATCATGCTGTGAACCTCTCCTGGAGTGAGTGCAGCATTCTATGTGCTGTCCCTGTGTTCCTGTTAGCCTCAGAAGTGACCAAGAGGAGATGCTCCTGAAAGTATGCAAAGTTGTGACTGAGAATATTTTTGGACCTCCAAAATGTTTAGAGTTTCTGCATACTTCTTTGAAGCATTGCCCGATATTTAGAAGGTCTTTCACAGATATAACTACAGGTTTTCCCACTAGAGGATATTTGAACTTGAAGAAAAAGACAAAATGCTTGTCTAACAGTGTTGCCGATAGGTTGCTCAATCAAAACATAAATTATGTATTGTCCATGTTATAAGAAGTGCATTAAATCCACATGCAATTGTAATAGGCCAAACAAGGCATCGATCATGTTTGTAGTGTCATACCTAGCTACCAAACCTTAAATCAGGCACTACGCCCAGAGGCAGAAATCAGGACGGAACAAAGGTGCTATAATTATCCCCAAACATGTCATGACTCCGGTGGCCACTAATTTAAAATTTATCCAAAAACAAAGCTTTTTCCAACATAACCAAATGCGTCAGCAGGAGTTATCCCAGCAGCTCCCAGCAATGAAGACAACGTCTGCGGATATGGATTGCAACAATCCCTAGCTGAAGGATTTCAACTTCCATTTCAGAGACTAAATGATAAGGTTGAAATATTTAACTGGGATTAATCTGCTTGGTGTATCTGACCCTCATTCCAGATTGGCTGGACGAAAATCACATCAAGAAGCAGCATATTGTGCCTATACTTATCATTTGCACTTCAAGACTTTACTGATTTTTTTGACATGCATTTTTACGTATTTTCAAATCTGGTTTCGCTATTTAGATCATGTTGATTACAATTTACCCAATGTGTCTGATTCTTTTAGGTAATTTTATTGTTTTCGTGTTTTGACTTTATTACTCTTTGCAATCGCACCATTTTTTGGACATTTCCTGTAAGTTGAGCCTGTCTTCTCTGTATCATATTGATCAGGTGGTCAAGCTTAAAATTATTTAGCAACTTTAGCGTTCACCCTGACAAGTTAAGCTTATTATTTCTTTCACAGGTTGACAGCCTACCCAAAATAATAATTCACTTAATTGGGATTAACCAATTGTTTTGCTTCTAATATTTTGACAAAATTCTTTGTCTTTTCAGTTTCTGGTTGAAAGAATGAAAGCCAATAATATGATTTTATGATAGTTCTCAAGAGATGATGAATACAACCCATCACAATTCAAAGACCACATCGAGGAAATCAGGTCCCACAAAAATACAAAAATGTATTCAATAAGGCAAAATGTCCAATTTCATAGACTAGGTAAAAAACATTTAGACTTACTTCTGGTGTCTAGAGGAGCAATAAGACAGAGATGTAAACATTTAGACATATATTATCATCAGAAAATAAACAAATAAGTCAACTTTTAGAAAATGCAGAATTATTCATGTCATTTATATGTTAACAAAAAATATTGAAATACCACTCTCATTTAGAAATCTCTTAGGAGTCACTCAAAATGTCAATATGTACAATTCCAGACACTGAAATAAAAGGTAAACTTACTGTTGTTGTCTGAAAGAGAGATAAGAAAGTGATGTTAAATATTAGATATATCATTTACAATCATTAGAACTTTAAAAAGTAAACTCAAAATGTGTTTAAACAACAGAAATGCTACATTACAAGTTAGCAAGATATATAAAAATTACAATTCTTATTTAGGAGAAACCAAACTATATTTTACAATTGAATTATTCAGACACAATTGGGCTTAATGGGACGAAGTGCACATCTAACTGAATATGAGTGTAGCAAGTGCTATTTAAACTTCTCCAAATTCACTGTAGATAATCAAGTACATTTGTTTGGAGTCATGTATGCTTGTTCATCTCCTAATTTTCACAAATATATAGCAGATAGCCAATGTTTTCTATGAGGTGTGTTCATCTTCTTCCCTGTTACTTTGAAATATTAGTGTAATACTGATTTAAAAAAACAATGAAGTATGTGGTGAACAAAAGGAAATATGACATATTGTATTGTAATGCATCAGAGCTGTAGTTTTTTAAAAAGCCTGGAATGTATAGGCTAAAAGACCCCAAGCATTATCTTTGGCTACAAGGACAAAACACATTGCAAGATCTGCCTAGGTGACTTGTCACAACTGGGCCTGAATTGAATCATGCTGTGAACCTCTCCTGGAGTGAGTGCTGCATTCTATGTGCTGTCCCTGGGTCCCTTTTAGCCTCAGAAGTGACCAAGAGGAGATGCTCCTGAAAGTATGCAAAGTTGTGACTGAGAATATTTTTGGACCTCCAAAATGTTTAGAGTTTCTGCATACTTCTTTGAAGCATTGCCCGATATTTAGAAGGTCTTTCACAGATATAACTACAGGTTTTCCCACTAGAGGATATTTGAACTTGAAGAAAAAGACAAAATGCTTGTCTAACAGTGTGGCCGATAGGTTGCTCAATCAAAACATATATTACGTATTGTCCATGTTATAAGAAGTGCATTAAATCCACATGCAATTGTAATAGACCAAACAAGGCATCGATCATGTTTGTAGTGTCATACCTAGCTACCAAACCTTAAATCAGGCACTACGCCCAGAGGCAGAAATCAGGACGGAAC
Source organism: Triturus cristatus (assembly GCF_964204655.1). Taxonomy (NCBI): domain Eukaryota; kingdom Metazoa; phylum Chordata; class Amphibia; order Caudata; family Salamandridae; genus Triturus; species Triturus cristatus. The sequence goes on along the minus strand of NC_140590.1, from coordinate 1,122,759,919 downwards.
AAAGGTGCTATAATTATCCCCAAACATGTCATGACTCCGGTGGCCACTAATTTAAAATTTCTCAAAAAACAAAGCTTTTTCCAACATAACCAAATGCGTCAGCAGGAGTTATCCCAGCAGCTCCCAGCAATGAAGAGAATGTCTGCGGATATGGATTGCAACAATCCCTAGCTGAAGGATTTCAACTTCCATTTCAGAGACTAAATGATAAGGTTGAAATATTTAACTGGGATTAATCTGCTTGGTGTATCTGACCCTCATTCCAGATTGGCTGGACGAAAATCACATCAAGAAGCAGCATATTGTGCCTATACTTATCATTTGCACTTCAAGACTTTACTGATTTTTTTGACATGCATTTTTACGTATTTTCAAATCTGGTTTCGCTATTTAGATTATGTTGATTAAAATTTACCCAATGTGTCTGATTCTTTTAGGTAATTTTATTGTTTTCGTGTTTTGACTTTATTACTCTTTGCAATCGCACCATTTTTTGGACATTTCCTGGAAGTTGAGCCTGTCTTCTCTGTATCATATTGATCAGGTGGTCAAGCTTAAAAATATTTAGCAACTTTAGCGTTCACCCTGACAAGTTAAGCTTATTATTTCTTTCACAGGTTGACAGCCTACCCAAAATAATAATTCACTTAATTGGGATTAACCAATTGTTTTGCTTCTAATATTTTGACAAAATTCTTTGTCTTTTCAGTTTCTGGTTGAAAGAATGAAAGACAATAATATGATTTTATGATAGTTCTCAAGAGATGATGAATACAACCCATCACAATTCAAAGACCACATCGAGGAAATTAGGTCCCACAAAAATACAAAAATGTACTCAATAAGGCAAAATGTCCAATTTCATAGACTAGGTAAAAAACATTTAGACTTACTTCTGGTGTCTAGAGGAGCAATAAGACAGAGATGTAAACATTTAGACATATATTATCATCAGAAAATAAACAAATAAGTCAACCTTTAGAAAATGCAGAATTATTCATGTCATTTATATGTTAACAAAAAATATTGAAATACCACTCTCATTTAGAAATCTCTTAGGAGTCACTCAAAATGTCAATATGTACAATTCCAGTTCCTGAAATAAAAGGTAAACTTACTGTTGTTGTCTGAAAGAGAGATAAGAAAGTGATGTTAAATATTAGATATATCATTTACTATCATTAGAACTTTAAAAATTAAACTCAAAATGTGTTTAAACAACAGAAATGCAACATTACAAGTTAGCAAGATATATAAAAATTACAATTCTTATTTAGGAGCAACCAAACTATATTTTACAATTGAATTATTCAGACACAATTGAGCTTAATAGGACGAAGTGCACATCTAACTGAATATGAGTGTAGCAAGTGCTATTTAAACTTCTCCAAATTCACTGTAGATAATCAAGTACATTTGTTTGGAGTCATGTATGCTTGTTCATCCCCTAATTTTCACAAATATATAGCAGATAGCCAATGTTTTCTATGAGGTGTGTTCATCTTCTTCCCTGTTACTTTGAAATATTAGTGTAATACTGATTTAAAAAAACAATGAAGTATGTGGTGAACAAAAGGAAATATGACATATTGTATTGTAATGCATCAGAGCTGTAGTTTTTTAAAAAGCCTGGAATGTATGGGCTAAAAGACCCCAAGCATTATCTTCGGCTACAAGGACAAAACACATTGCAAGATCTGCCTACGTGACTTGTCACAACTGGGCCTGAATTGAATCATGCTGTGAACCTCTCCTGGAGTGAGTGCAGCATTCTATGTGCTGTCCCTGTGTTCCTGTTAGCCTCAGAAGTGACCAAGAGGAGATGCTCCTGAAAGTATGCAAAGTTGTGACTGAGAATATTTTTGGACCTCCAAAATGTTTAGAGTTTCTGCATACTTCTTTGAAGCATTGCCCGATATTTAGAAGGTCTTTCACAGATATAACTACAGGTTTTCCCACTAGAGGATATTTGAACTTGAAGAAAAAGACAAAATGCTTGTCTAACAGTGTGGCCGATAGGTTGCTCAATCAAAACATAAATTATGTATTGTCCATGTTATAAGAAGTGCATTAAATCCACATGCAATTGTAATAGGCCAAACAAGGCATCGATCATGTTTGTAGTGTCATACCTACCTAGCTACCAAACCTTAAATCAGGCACTACGCCCAGAGGCAGAAATCAGGACGGAACAAAGGTGCTATAATTATCCCCAAACATGTCATGACTCCGGTGGCCACTAATTTAAAATTTATCCAAAAACAAAGCTTTTTCCAACATAACCAAATGCGTCAGCAGGAGTTATCCCAGCAGCTCCCAGCAATGAAGAGAACGTCTGCGGATATGGATTGCAACAATCCCTAGCTGAAGGATTTCAACTTCCATTTCAGAGACTAAATGATAAGGTTGAAATATTTAACTGGGATTAATCTGCTTGGTGTATCTGACCCTCATTCCAGATTGGCTGGACGAAAATCACATCAAGAAGCAGCATATTGTGCCTATACTTATCATTTGCACTTCAAGACTTTACTGATTTTTTTGACATGCATTTTTACGTATTTTCGAATCTGGTTTCGCTATTTAGGTTATGTTGATTACAATTTACCCAATGTGTCTGATTCTTTTAGGTAATTTTATTGTTTTCGTGTTTTGACATTATTACTATTTGCAATCGCACCATTTTTTAGACATTTCCTGTAAGTTGAGCCTGTCTTCTCTGTATCATATTGATCAGGTGGTCAAGCTTAAAATTATTTAGCAACTTTAGCGTTCACCCTGACAAGTTAAGCTTAATATTTCTTTCACAGGTTGACAGCCTACCCAAAATAATAATTCACTTAATTGGGATTAACCAATTGTTTTGCTTCTAATATTTTGACAAAATTCTTTGTCTTTTCAGTTTCTGGTTGAAAGAATGAAAGCCAATAATATGATTTTATGATAGTTCTCAAGAGATGATGAATACAACCCATCACAATTCAAAGACCACATCGAGGAAATCAGGTCCCACAAAAATACAAAAATGTACTCAATAAGGCAAAATGTCCAATTTCATAGACTAGGTAAAAAACATTTAGACTTACTTCTGGTGTCTAGAGGAGCAATAAGACAGAGATGTAAACATTTAGACATATATTATCATCAGAAAATAAACAAATAAGTCAACCTTTAGAAAATGCAGAATTATTCATGTCATTTATATGTTAACAAAAAATATTGAAATACCACTCTCATTTAGAAATCTCTTAGGAGTCACTCAAAATGTCAATATGTACAATTCCAGACACTGAAATAAAAGGTAAACTTACTGTTGTTGTCTGAAAGAGAGATAAGAAAGTGATGTTAAATATTAGATATATCATTTACAATCATTAGAACTTTAAAAATTAAACTCAAAATGTGTTTAAACAACAGAAATGCAACATTACAAGTTAGCAAGATATATAAAAATTACAATTCTTATTTAGGAGAAACCAAACTATATTTTACAATTGAATTATTCAGACACAATTGGGCTTAATAGGACGAAGTGCACATCTAACTGAATATGAGTGTAGCAAGTGCTATTTAAACTTCTCCAAATTCACTGTAGATAATCAAGTACATTTGTTTGGAGTCATGTATGCTTGTTCATCCCATAATTTTCCCAAATATATAGCAGATAGCCAATGTTTTCTATGAGGTGTGTTCATCTTCTTCCCTGTTACTTTGAAATATTAGTGTAATACTGATTTAAAAAAACAATGAAGTATGTGGTGAACAAAAGGAAATATGACATATTGTATTGTAATGCATCAGAGCTGTAGTTTTTTAAAAAGCCTGGAATGTATGGGCTAAAAGACCCCAAGCATTATCTTCGGCTACAAGGACAAAACACATTGCAAGATCTGCCTACGTGACTTGTCACAACTGGGCCTGAATTGAATCATGCTGTGAACCTCTCCTGGAGTGAGTGCAGCATTCTATGTGCTGTCCCTGTGTTCCTGTTAGCCTCAGAAGTGACCAAGAGGAGATGCTCCTGAAAGTATGCAAAGTTGTGACTGAGAATATTTTTGGACCTCCAAAATGTTTAGAGTTTCTGCATACTTCTTTGAAGCATTGCCCGATATTTAGAAGGTCTTTCACAGATATAACTACAGGTTTTCCAACTAGAGGATATTTGAACTTGAAGAAAAAGACAAAATGCTTGTCTAACAGTGTTGCCGATAGGTTGCTCAATCAAAACATAAATTATGTATTGTCCATGTTATAAGAAGTGCATTAAATCCACATGCAATTGTAATAGGCCAAACAAGGCATCGATCATGTTTGTAGTGTCATACCTAGCTACCAAACCTTAAATCAGGCACTACGCCCAGAGGCAGAAATCAGGACGGAACAAAGGTGCTATAATTATCCCCAAACATGTCATGACTCCGGTGGCCACTAATTTAAAATTTATCCAAAAACAAAGCTTTTTCCAACATAACCAAATGCGTCAGCAGGAGTTATCCCAGCAGCTCCCAGCAATGAAGACAACGTCTGCGGATATGGATTGCAACAATCCCTAGCTGAAGGATTTCAACTTCCATTTCAGAGACTAAATGATAAGGTTGAAATATTTAACTGGGATTAATCTGCTTGGTGTATCTGACCCTCATTCCAGATTGGCTGGACGAAAATCACATCAAGAAGCAGCATATTGTGCCTATACTTATCATTTGCACTTCAAGACTTTACTGATTTTTTTGACATGCATTTTTACGTATTTTCAAATCTGGTTTCGCTATTTAGATCATGTTGATTACAATTTACCCAATGTGTCTGATTCTTTTAGGTAATTTTATTGTTTTCGTGTTTTGACTTTATTACTCTTTGCAATCGCACCATTTTTTGGACATTTCCTGTAAGTTGAGCCTGTCTTCTCTGTATCATATTGATCAGGTGGTCAAGCTTAAAATTATTTAGCAACTTTAGCGTTCACCCTGACAAGTTAAGCTTATTATTTCTTTCACAGGTTGACAGCCTACCCAAAATAATAATTCACTTAATTGGGATTAACCAATTGTTTTGCTTCTAATATTTTGACAAAATTCTTTGTCTTTTCAGTTTCTGGTTGAAAGAATGAAAGCCAATAATATGATTTTATGATAGTTCTCAAGAGATGATGAATACAACCCATCACAATTCAAAGACCACATCGAGGAAATCAGGTCCCACAAAAATACAAAAATGTATTCAATAAGGCAAAATGTCCAATTTCATAGACTAGGTAAAAAACATTTAGACTTACTTCTGGTGTCTAGAGGAGCAATAAGACAGAGATGTAAACATTTAGACATATATTATCATCAGAAAATAAACAAATAAGTCAACTTTTAGAAAATGCAGAATTATTCATGTCATTTATATGTTAACAAAAATATTGAAATACCACTCTCATTTAGAAATCTCTTAGGAGTCACTCAAAATGTCAATATGTACAATTCCAGACACTGAAATAAAAGGTAAACTTACTGTTGTTGTCTGAAAGAGAGATAAGAAATTGATGTTAAATATTAGATATATCATTTACAATCATTAGAACTTTAAAAAGTAAACTCAAAATGTGTTTAAACAACAGAAATGCTACATTACAAGTTAGCAAGATATATAAAAATTACAATTCTTATTTAGGAGAAACCAAACTATATTTTACAATTGAATTATTCAGACACAATTGGGCTTAATAGGACGAAGTGCACATCTAACTGAATATGAGTGTAGCAAGTGCTATTTAAACTTCTCCAAATTCACTGTAGATAATCAAGTACATTTGTTTGGAGTCATGTATGCTTGTTCATCTCCTAATTTTCACAAATATATAGCAGATAGCCAATGTTTTCTATGAGGTGTGTTCATCTTCTTCCCTGTTACTTTGAAATATTAGTGTAATACTGATTTAAAAAAACAATGAAGTATGTGGTGAACAAAAGGAAATATGACATATTGTATTGTAATGCATCAGAGCTGTAGTTTTTTAAAAAGCCTGGAATGTATGGGCTAAAAGACCCCAAGCATTATCTTCGGCTACAAGGACAAAACACATTGCAAGATCTGCCTACGTGACTTGTCACAACTGGGCCTGAATTGAATCATGCTGTGAACCTCTCCTGGAGTGAGTGCAGCATTCTATGTGCTGTCCCTGTGTTCCTGTTAGCCTCAGAAGTGACCAAGAGGAGATGCTCCTGAAAGTATGCAAAGTTGTGACTGAGAATATTTTTGGACCTCCAAAATGTTTAGAGTTTCTGCATACTTCTTTGAAGCATTGCCCGATATTTAGAAGGTCTTTCACAGATATAACTACAGGTTTTCCCACTAGAGGATATTTGAACTTGAAGAAAAAGACAAAATGCTTGTCTAACAGTGTGGCCGATAGGTTGCTCAATCAAAACATAAATTATGTATTGTCCATGTTATAAGAAGTGCATTAAATCCACATGCAATTGTAATAGGCCAAACAAGGCATCGATCATGTTTGTAGTGTCATACCTACCTAGCTACCAAACCTTAAATCAGGCACTACGCCCAGAGGCAGAAATCAGGACGGAACAAAGGTGCTATAATTATCCCCAAACATGTCATGACTCCGGTGGCCACTAATTTAAAATTTATCCAAAAACAAAGCTTTTTCCAACATAACCAAATGCGTCAGCAGGAGTTATCCCAGCAGCTCCCAGCAATGAAGAGAACGTCTGCGGATATGGATTGCAACAATCCCTAGCTGAAGGATTTCAACTTCCATTTCAGAGACTAAATGATAAGGTTGAAATATTTAACTGGGATTAATCTGCTTGGTGTATCTGACCCTCATTCCAGATTGGCTGGACGAAAATCACATCAAGAAGCAGCATATTGTGCCTATACTTATCATTTGCACTTCAAGACTTTACTGATTTTTTTGACATGCATTTTTACGTATTTTCGAATCTGGTTTCGCTATTTAGGTTATGTTGATTACAATTTACCCAATGTGTCTGATTCTTTTAGGTAATTTTATTGTTTTCGTGTTTTGACATTATTACTATTTGCAATCGCACCATTTTTTAGACATTTCCTGTAAGTTGAGCCTGTCTTCTCTGTATCATATTGATCAGGTGGTCAAGCTTAAAATTATTTAGCAACTTTAGCGTTCACCCTGACAAGTTAAGCTTAATATTTCTTTCACAGGTTGACAGCCTACCCAAAATAATAATTCACTTAATTGGGATTAACCAATTGTTTTGCTTCTAATATTTTGACAAAATTCTTTGTCTTTTCAGTTTCTGGTTGAAAGAATGAAAGCCAATAATATGATTTTATGATAGTTCTCAAGAGATGATGAATACAACCCATCACAATTCAAAGACCACATCGAGGAAATCAGGTCCCACAAAAATACAAAAATGTACTCAATAAGGCAAAATGTCCAATTTCATAGACTAGGTAAAAAACATTTAGACTTACTTCTGGTGTCTAGAGGAGCAATAAGACAGAGATGTAAACATTTAGACATATATTATCATCAGAAAATAAACAAATAAGTCAACCTTTAGAAAATGCAGAATTATTCATGTCATTTATATGTTAACAAAAAATATTGAAATACCACTCTCATTTAGAAATCTCTTAGGAGTCACTCAAAATGTCAATATGTACAATTCCAGACACTGAAATAAAAGGTAAACTTACTGTTGTTGTCTGAAAGAGAGATAAGAAAGTGATGTTAAATATTAGATATATCATTTACAATCATTAGAACTTTAAAAATTAAACTCAAAATGTGTTTAAACAACAGAAATGCAACATTACAAGTTAGCAAGATATATAAAAATTACAATTCTTATTTAGGAGAAACCAAACTATATTTTACAATTGAATTATTCAGACACAATTGGGCTTAATAGGACGAAGTGCACATCTAACTGAATATGAGTGTAGCAAGTGCTATTTAAACTTCTCCAAATTCACTGTAGATAATCAAGTACATTTGTTTGGAGTCATGTATGCTTGTTCATCCCATAATTTTCCCAAATATATAGCAGATAGCCAATGTTTTCTATGAGGTGTGTTCATCTTCTTCCCTGTTACTTTGAAATATTAGTGTAATACTGATTTAAAAAAACAATGAAGTATGTGGTGAACAAAAGGAAATATGACATATTGTATTGTAATGCATCAGAGCTGTAGTTTTTTAAAAAGCCTGGAATGTATGGGCTAAAAGACCCCAAGCATTATCTTCGGCTACAAGGACAAAACACATTGCAAGATCTGCCTACGTGACTTGTCACAACTGGGCCTGAATTGAATCATGCTGTGAACCTCTCCTGGAGTGAGTGCAGCATTCTATGTGCTGTCCCTGTGTTCCTGTTAGCCTCAGAAGTGACCAAGAGGAGATGCTCCTGAAAGTATGCAAAGTTGTGACTGAGAATATTTTTGGACCTCCAAAATGTTTAGAGTTTCTGCATACTTCTTTGAAGCATTGCCCGATATTTAGAAGGTCTTTCACAGATATAACTACAGGTTTTCCAACTAGAGGATATTTGAACTTGAAGAAAAAGACAAAATGCTTGTCTAACAGTGTTGCCGATAGGTTGCTCAATCAAAACATAAATTATGTATTGTCCATGTTATAAGAAGTGCATTAAATCCACATGCAATTGTAATAGGCCAAACAAGGCATCGATCATGTTTGTAGTGTCATACCTAGCTACCAAACCTTAAATCAGGCACTACGCCCAGAGGCAGAAATCAGGACGGAACAAAGGTGCTATAATTATCCCCAAACATGTCATGACTCCGGTGGCCACTAATTTAAAATTTATCCAAAAACAAAGCTTTTTCCAACATAACCAAATGCGTCAGCAGGAGTTATCCCAGCAGCTCCCAGCAATGAAGACAACGTCTGCGGATATGGATTGCAACAATCCCTAGCTGAAGGATTTCAACTTCCATTTCAGAGACTAAATGATAAGGTTGAAATATTTAACTGGGATTAATCTGCTTGGTGTATCTGACCCTCATTCCAGATTGGCTGGACGAAAATCACATCAAGAAGCAGCATATTGTGCCTATACTTATCATTTGCACTTCAAGACTTTACTGATTTTTTTGACATGCATTTTTACGTATTTTCAAATCTGGTTTCGCTATTTAGATCATGTTGATTACAATTTACCCAATGTGTCTGATTCTTTTAGGTAATTTTATTGTTTTCGTGTTTTGACTTTATTACTCTTTGCAATCGCACCATTTTTTGGACATTTCCTGTAAGTTGAGCCTGTCTTCTCTGTATCATATTGATCAGGTGGTCAAGCTTAAAATTATTTAGCAACTTTAGCGTTCACCCTGACAAGTTAAGCTTATTATTTCTTTCACAGGTTGACAGCCTACCCAAAATAATAATTCACTTAATTGGGATTAACCAATTGTTTTGCTTCTAATATTTTGACAAAATTCTTTGTCTTTTCAGTTTCTGGTTGAAAGAATGAAAGCCAATAATATGATTTTATGATAGTTCTCAAGAGATGATGAATACAACCCATCACAATTCAAAGACCACATCGAGGAAATCAGGTCCCACAAAAATACAAAAATGTATTCAATAAGGCAAAATGTCCAATTTCATAGACTAGGTAAAAAACATTTAGACTTACTTCTGGTGTCTAGAGGAGCAATAAGACAGAGATGTAAACATTTAGACATATATTATCATCAGAAAATAAACAAATAAGTCAACTTTTAGAAAATGCAGAATTATTCATGTCATTTATATGTTAACAAAAATATTGAAATACCACTCTCATTTAGAAATCTCTTAGGAGTCACTCAAAATGTCAATATGTACAATTCCAGACACTGAAATAAAAGGTAAACTTACTGTTGTTGTCTGAAAGAGAGATAAGAAAGTGATGTTAAATATTAGATATATCATTTACAATCATTAGAACTTTAAAAAGTAAACTCAAAATGTGTTTAAACAACAGAAATGCTACATTACAAGTTAGCAAGATATATAAAAATTACAATTCTTATTTAGGAGAAACCAAACTATATTTTACAATTGAATTATTCAGACACAATTGGGCTTAATAGGACGAAGTGCACATCTAACTGAATATGAGTGTAGCAAGTGCTATTTAAACTTCTCCAAATTCACTGTAGATAATCAAGTACATTTGTTTGGAGTCATGTATGCTTGTTCATCTCCTAATTTTCACAAATATATAGCAGATAGCCAATGTTTTCTATGAGGTGTGTTCATCTTCTTCCCTGTTACTTTGAAATATTAGTGTAATACTGATTTAAAAAAACAATGAAGTATGTGGTGAACAAAAGGAAATATGACATATTGTATTGTAATGCATCAGAGCTGTAGTTTTTTAAAAAGCCTGGAATGTATGGGCTAAAAGACCCCAAGCATTATCTTCGGCTACAAGGACAAAACACATTGCAAGATCTGCCTACGTGACTTGTCACAACTGGGCCTGAATTGAATCATGCTGTGAACCTCTCCTGGAGTGAGTGCAGCATTCTATGTGCTGTCCCTGTGTTCCTGTTAGCCTCAGAAGTGACCAAGAGGAGATGCTCCTGAAAGTATGCAAAGTTGTGACTGAGAATATTTTTGGACCTCCAAAATGTTTAGAGTTTCTGCATACTTCTTTGAAGCATTGCCCGATATTTAGAAGGTCTTTCACAGATATAACTACAGGTTTTCCAACTAGAGGATATTTGAACTTGAAGAAAAAGACAAAATGCTTGTCTAACAGTGTTGCCGATAGGTTGCTCAATCAAAACATAAATTATGTATTGTCCATGTTATAAGAAGTGCATTAAATCCACATGCAATTGTAATAGGCCAAACAAGGCATCGATCATGTTTGTAGTGTCATACCTAGCTACCAAACCTTAAATCAGGCACTACGCCCAGAGGCAGAAATCAGGACGGAACAAAGGTGCTATAATTATCCCCAAACATGTCATGACTCCGGTGGCCACTAATTTAAAATTTATCCAAAAACAAAGCTTTTTCCAACATAACCAAATGCGTCAGCAGGAGTTATCCCAGCAGCTCCCAGCAATGAAGACAACGTCTGCGGATATGGATTGCAACAATCCCTAGCTGAAGGATTTCAACTTCCATTTCAGAGACTAAATGATAAGGTTGAAATATTTAACTGGGATTAATCTGCTTGGTGTATCTGACCCTCATTCCAGATTGGCTGGACGAAAATCACATCAAGAAGCAGCATATTGTGCCTATACTTATCATTTGCACTTCAAGACTTTACTGATTTTTTTGACATGCATTTTTACGTATTTTCAAATCTGGTTTCGCTATTTAGATCATGTTGATTACAATTTACCCAATGTGTCTGATTCTTTTAGGTAATTTTATTGTTTTCGTGTTTTGACTTTATTACTCTTTGCAATCGCACCATTTTTTGGACATTTCCTGTAAGTTGAGCCTGTCTTCTCTGTATCATATTGATCAGGTGGTCAAGCTTAAAATTATTTAGCAACTTTAGCGTTCACCCTGACAAGTTAAGCTTATTATTTCTTTCACAGGTTGACAGCCTACCCAAAATAATAATTCACTTAATTGGGATTAACCAATTGTTTTGCTTCTAATATTTTGACAAAATTCTTTGTCTTTTCAGTTTCTGGTTGAAAGAATGAAAGCCAATAATATGATTTTATGATAGTTCTCAAGAGATGATGAATACAACCCATCACAATTCAAAGACCACATCGAGGAAATCAGGTCCCACAAAAATACAAAAATGTATTCAATAAGGCAAAATGTCCAATTTCATAGACTAGGTAAAAAACATTTAGACTTACTTCTGGTGTCTAGAGGAGCAATAAGACAGAGATGTAAACATTTAGACATATATTATCATCAGAAAATAAACAAATAAGTCAACTTTTAGAAAATGCAGAATTATTCATGTCATTTATATGTTAACAAAAATATTGAAATACCACTCTCATTTAGAAATCTCTTAGGAGTCACTCAAAATGTCAATATGTACAATTCCAGACACTGAAATAAAAGGTAAACTTACTGTTGTTGTCTGAAAGAGAGATAAGAAAGTGATGTTAAATATTAGATATATCATTTACAATCATTAGAACTTTAAAAAGTAAACTCAAAATGTGTTTAAACAACAGAAATGCTACATTACAAGTTAGCAAGATATATAAAAATTACAATTCTTATTTAGGAGAAACCAAACTATATTTTACAATTGAATTATTCAGACACAATTGGGCTTAATAGGACGAAGTGCACATCTAACTGAATATGAGTGTAGCAAGTGCTATTTAAACTTCTCCAAATTCACTGTAGATAATCAAGTACATTTGTTTGGAGTCATGTATGCTTGTTCATCTCCTAATTTTCACAAATATATAGCAGATAGCCAATGTTTTCTATGAGGTGTGTTCATCTTCTTCCCTGTTACTTTGAAATATTAGTGTAATACTGATTTAAAAAAACAATGAAGTATGTGGTGAACAAAAGGAAATATGACATATTGTATTGTAATGCATCAGAGCTGTAGTTTTTTAAAAAGCCTGGAATGTATGGGCTAAAAGACCCCAAGCATTATCTTCGGCTACAAGGACAAAACACATTGCAAGATCTGCCTACGTGACTTGTCACAACTGGGCCTGAATTGAATCATGCTGTGAACCTCTCCTGGAGTGAGTGCAGCATTCTATGTGCTGTCCCTGTGTTCCTGTTAGCCTCAGAAGTGACCAAGAGGAGATGCTCCTGAAAGTATGCAAAGTTGTGACTGAGAATATTTTTGGACCTCCAAAATGTTTAGAGTTTCTGCATACTTCTTTGAAGCATTGCCCGATATTTAGAAGGTCTTTCACAGATATAACTACAGGTTTTCCCACTAGAGGATATTTGAACTTGAAGAAAAAGACAAAATGCTTGTCTAACAGTGTGGCCGATAGGTTGCTCAATCAAAACATAAATTATGTATTGTCCATGTTATAAGAAGTGCATTAAATCCACATGCAATTGTAATAGGCCAAACAAGGCATCGATCATGTTTGTAGTGTCATACCTACCTAGCTACCAAACCTTAAATCAGGCACTACGCCCAGAGGCAGAAATCAGGACGGAACAAAGGTGCTATAATTATCCCCAAACATGTCATGACTCCGGTGGCCACTAATTTAAAATTTATCCAAAAACAAAGCTTTTTCCAACATAACCAAATGCGTCAGCAGGAGTTATCCCAGCAGCTCCCAGCAATGAAGAGAACGTCTGCGGATATGGATTGCAACAATCCCTAGCTGAAGGATTTCAACTTCCATTTCAGAGACTAAATGATAAGGTTGAAATATTTAACTGGGATTAATCTGCTTGGTGTATCTGACCCTCATTCCAGATTGGCTGGACGAAAATCACATCAAGAAGCAGCATATTGTGCCTATACTTATCATTTGCACTTCAAGACTTTACTGATTTTTTTGACATGCATTTTTACGTATTTTCGAATCTGGTTTCGCTATTTAGGTTATGTTGATTACAATTTACCCAATGTGTCTGATTCTTTTAGGTAATTTTATTGTTTTCGTGTTTTGACATTATTACTATTTGCAATCGCACCATTTTTTAGACATTTCCTGTAAGTTGAGCCTGTCTTCTCTGTATCATATTGATCAGGTGGTCAAGCTTAAAATTATTTAGCAACTTTAGCGTTCACCCTGACAAGTTAAGCTTAATATTTCTTTCACAGGTTGACAGCCTACCCAAAATAATAATTCACTTAATTGGGATTAACCAATTGTTTTGCTTCTAATATTTTGACAAAATTCTTTGTCTTTTCAGTTTCTGGTTGAAAGAATGAAAGCCAATAATATGATTTTATGATAGTTCTCAAGAGATGATGAATACAACCCATCACAATTCAAAGACCACATCGAGGAAATCAGGTCCCACAAAAATACAAAAATGTACTCAATAAGGCAAAATGTCCAATTTCATAGACTAGGTAAAAAACATTTAGACTTACTTCTGGTGTCTAGAGGAGCAATAAGACAGAGATGTAAACATTTAGACATATATTATCATCAGAAAATAAACAAATAAGTCAACCTTTAGAAAATGCAGAATTATTCATGTCATTTATATGTTAACAAAAAATATTGAAATACCACTCTCATTTAGAAATCTCTTAGGAGTCACTCAAAATGTCAATATGTACAATTCCAGACACTGAAATAAAAGGTAAACTTACTGTTGTTGTCTGAAAGAGAGATAAGAAAGTGATGTTAAATATTAGATATATCATTTACAATCATTAGAACTTTAAAAATTAAACTCAAAATGTGTTTAAACAACAGAAATGCAACATTACAAGTTAGCAAGATATATAAAAATTACAATTCTTATTTAGGAGAAACCAAACTATATTTTACAATTGAATTATTCAGACACAATTGGGCTTAATAGGACGAAGTGCACATCTAACTGAATATGAGTGTAGCAAGTGCTATTTAAACTTCTCCAAATTCACTGTAGATAATCAAGTACATTTGTTTGGAGTCATGTATGCTTGTTCATCCCATAATTTTCCCAAATATATAGCAGATAGCCAATGTTTTCTATGAGGTGTGTTCATCTTCTTCCCTGTTACTTTGAAATATTAGTGTAATACTGATTTAAAAAAACAATGAAGTATGTGGTGAACAAAAGGAAATATGACATATTGTATTGTAATGCATCAGAGCTGTAGTTTTTTAAAAAGCCTGGAATGTATGGGCTAAAAGACCCCAAGCATTATCTTCGGCTACAAGGACAAAACACATTGCAAGATCTGCCTACGTGACTTGTCACAACTGGGCCTGAATTGAATCATGCTGTGAACCTCTCCTGGAGTGAGTGCAGCATTCTATGTGCTGTCCCTGTGTTCCTGTTAGCCTCAGAAGTGACCAAGAGGAGATGCTCCTGAAAGTATGCAAAGTTGTGACTGAGAATATTTTTGGACCTCCAAAATGTTTAGAGTTTCTGCATACTTCTTTGAAGCATTGCCCGATATTTAGAAGGTCTTTCACAGATATAACTACAGGTTTTCCAACTAGAGGATATTTGAACTTGAAGAAAAAGACAAAATGCTTGTCTAACAGTGTTGCCGATAGGTTGCTCAATCAAAACATAAATTATGTATTGTCCATGTTATAAGAAGTGCATTAAATCCACATGCAATTGTAATAGGCCAAACAAGGCATCGATCATGTTTGTAGTGTCATACCTAGCTACCAAACCTTAAATCAGGCACTACGCCCAGAGGCAGAAATCAGGACGGAACAAAGGTGCTATAATTATCCCCAAACATGTCATGACTCCGGTGGCCACTAATTTAAAATTTATCCAAAAACAAAGCTTTTTCCAACATAACCAAATGCGTCAGCAGGAGTTATCCCAGCAGCTCCCAGCAATGAAGACAACGTCTGCGGATATGGATTGCAACAATCCCTAGCTGAAGGATTTCAACTTCCATTTCAGAGACTAAATGATAAGGTTGAAATATTTAACTGGGATTAATCTGCTTGGTGTATCTGACCCTCATTCCAGATTGGCTGGACGAAAATCACATCAAGAAGCAGCATATTGTGCCTATACTTATCATTTGCACTTCAAGACTTTACTGATTTTTTTGACATGCATTTTTACGTATTTTCAAATCTGGTTTCGCTATTTAGATCATGTTGATTACAATTTACCCAATGTGTCTGATTCTTTTAGGTAATTTTATTGTTTTCGTGTTTTGACTTTATTACTCTTTGCAATCGCACCATTTTTTGGACATTTCCTGTAAGTTGAGCCTGTCTTCTCTGTATCATATTGATCAGGTGGTCAAGCTTAAAATTATTTAGCAACTTTAGCGTTCACCCTGACAAGTTAAGCTTATTATTTCTTTCACAGGTTGACAGCCTACCCAAAATAATAATTCACTTAATTGGGATTAACCAATTGTTTTGCTTCTAATATTTTGACAAAATTCTTTGTCTTTTCAGTTTCTGGTTGAAAGAATGAAAGCCAATAATATGATTTTATGATAGTTCTCAAGAGATGATGAATACAACCCATCACAATTCAAAGACCACATCGAGGAAATCAGGTCCCACAAAAATACAAAAATGTATTCAATAAGGCAAAATGTCCAATTTCATAGACTAGGTAAAAAACATTTAGACTTACTTCTGGTGTCTAGAGGAGCAATAAGACAGAGATGTAAACATTTAGACATATATTATCATCAGAAAATAAACAAATAAGTCAACTTTTAGAAAATGCAGAATTATTCATGTCATTTATATGTTAACAAAAATATTGAAATACCACTCTCATTTAGAAATCTCTTAGGAGTCACTCAAAATGTCAATATGTACAATTCCAGACACTGAAATAAAAGGTAAACTTACTGTTGTTGTCTGAAAGAGAGATAAGAAAGTGATGTTAAATATTAGATATATCATTTACAATCATTAGAACTTTAAAAAGTAAACTCAAAATGTGTTTAAACAACAGAAATGCTACATTACAAGTTAGCAAGATATATAAAAATTACAATTCTTATTTAGGAGAAACCAAACTATATTTTACAATTGAATTATTCAGACACAATTGGGCTTAATAGGACGAAGTGCACATCTAACTGAATATGAGTGTAGCAAGTGCTATTTAAACTTCTCCAAATTCACTGTAGATAATCAAGTACATTTGTTTGGAGTCATGTATGCTTGTTCATCTCCTAATTTTCACAAATATATAGCAGATAGCCAATGTTTTCTATGAGGTGTGTTCATCTTCTTCCCTGTTACTTTGAAATATTAGTGTAATACTGATTTAAAAAAACAATGAAGTATGTGGTGAACAAAAGGAAATATGACATATTGTATTGTAATGCATCAGAGCTGTAGTTTTTTAAAAAGCCTGGAATGTATAGGCTAAAAGACCCCAAGCATTATCTTTGGCTACAAGGACAAAACACATTGCAAGATCTGCCTAGGTGACTTGTCACAACTGGGCCTGAATTGAATCATGCTGTGAACCTCTCCTGGAGTGAGTGCTGCATTCTATGTGCTGTCCCTGGGTCCCTTTTAGCCTCAGAAGTGACCAAGAGGAGATGCTCCTGAAAGTATGCAAAGTTGTGACTGAGAATTTTTTTGGACCTCCAAAATGTTTAGAGTTTCTGCATACTTCTTTGAAGCATTGCCCGATATTTAGAAGGTCTTTCACAGATATAACTACAGGTTTTCCCACTAGAGGATATTTGAACTTGAAGAAAAAGACAAAATGCTTGTCTAACAGTGTGGCCGATAGGTTGCTCAATCAAAACATAAATTATGTATTGTCCATGTTATAAGAAGTGCATTAAATCCACATGCAATTGTAATAGACCAAACAAGGCATCGATCATGTTTGTAGTGTCATACCTAGCTACCAAACCTTAAATCAGGCACTACGCCCAGAGGCAGAAATCAGGACGGAACAAAGGTGCTATAATTATCCCCAAACATGTCATGACTCCGGTGGCCACTAATTTAAAATTTCTCAAAAAACAAAGCTTTTTCCAACATAACCAAATGCGTCAGCAGGAGTTATCCCAGCAGCTCCCAGCAATGAAGAGAATGTCTGCGGATATGGATTGCAACAATCCCTAGCTGAAGGATTTCAACTTCCATTTCAGAGACTAAATGATAAGGTTGAAATATTTAACTGGGATTAATCTGCTTGGTGTATCTGACCCTCATTCCAGATTGGCTGGACGAAAATCACATCAAGAAGCAGCATATTGTGCCTATACTTATCATTTGCACTTCAAGACTTTACTGATTTTTTTGACATGCATTTTTACGTATTTTCAAATCTGGTTTCGCTATTTAGATTATGTTGATTAAAATTTACCCAATGTGTCTGATTCTTTTAGGTAATTTTATTGTTTTCGTGTTTTGACTTTATTACTCTTTGCAATCGCACCATTTTTTGGACATTTCCTGGAAGTTGAGCCTGTCTTCTCTGTATCATATTGATCAGGTGGTCAAGCTTAAAAATATTTAGCAACTTTAGCGTTCACCCTGACAAGTTAAGCTTATTATTTCTTTCACAGGTTGACAGCCTACCCAAAATAATAATTCACTTAATTGGGATTAACCAATTGTTTTGCTTCTAATATTTTGACAAAATTCTTTGTCTTTTCAGTTTCTGGTTGAAAGAATGAAAGACAATAATATGATTTTATGATAGTTCTCAAGAGATGATGAATACAACCCATCACAATTCAAAGACCACATCGAGGAAATCAGGTCCCACAAAAATACAAAAATGTACTCAATAAGGCAAAATGTCCAATTTCATAGACTAGGTAAAAAACATTTAGACTTACTTCTGGTGTCTAGAGGAGCAATAAGACAGAGATGTATACATTTAGACATATATTATCATCAGAAAATAAACAAATAAGTCAACCTTTAGAAAATGCAGAATTATTCATGTCATTTATATGTTAACAAAAAATATTGAAATACCACTCTCATTTAGAAATCTCTTAGGAGTCACTCAAAATGTCAATATGTACAATTCCAGTTCCTGAAATAAAAGGTAAACTTACTGTTGTTGTCTGAAAGAGAGATAAGAAAGTGATGTTAAATATTAGATATATCATTTACAATCATTAGAACTTTAAAAATTAAACTCAAAATGTGTTTAAACAACAGAAATGCAACATTACAAGTTAGCAAGATATATAAAAATTACAATTCTTATTTAGGAGCAACCAAACTATATTTTACAATTGAATTATTCAGACACAATTGGGCTTAATAGGACGAAGTGCACATCTAACTGAATATGAGTGTAGCAAGTGCTATTTAAACTTCTCCAAATTCACTGTAGATAATCAAGTACATTTGTTTGGAGTCATGTATGCTTGTTCATCCCCTAATTTTCACAAATATATAGCAGATAGCCAATGTTTTCTATGAGGTGTGTTCATCTTCTTCCCTGTTACTTTGAAATATTAGTGTAATACTGATTTAAAAAAACAATGAAGTATGTGGTGAACAAAAGGAAATATGACATATTGTATTGTAATGCATCAGAGCTGTAGTTTTTTAAAAAGCCTGGAATGTATGGGCTAAAAGACCCCAAGCATTATCTTCGGCTACAAGGACAAAACACATTGCAAGATCTGCCTACGTGACTTGTCACAACTGGGCCTGAATTGAATCATGCTGTGAACCTCTCCTGGAGTGAGTGCAGCATTCTATGTGCTGTCCCTGTGTTCCTGTTAGCCTCAGAAGTGACCAAGAGGAGATGCTCCTGAAAGTATGCAAAGTTGTGACTGAGAATATTTTTGGACCTCCAAAATGTTTAGAGTTTCTGCATACTTCTTTGAAGCATTGCCCGATATTTAGAAGGTCTTTCACAGATATAACTACAGGTTTTCCCACTAGAGGATATTTGAACTTGAAGAAAAAGACAAAATGCTTGTCTAACAGTGTGGCCGATAGGTTGCTCAATCAAAACATAAATTATGTATTGTCCATGTTATAAGAAGTGCATTAAATCCACATGCAATTGTAATAGGCCAAACAAGGCATCGATCATGTTTGTAGTGTCATACCTAGCTACCAAACCTTAAATCAGGCACTACGCCCAGAGGCAGAAATCAGGACGGAACAAAGGTGCTATAATTATCCCCAAACATGTCATGACTCCGGTGGCCACTAATTTAAAATTTATCCAAAAACAAAGCTTTTTCCAACATAACCAAATGCGTCAGCAGGAGTTATCCCAGCAGCTCCCAGCAATGAAGAGAACGTCTGCGGATATGGATTGCAACAATCCCTAGCTGAAGGATTTCAACTTCCATTTCAGAGACTAAATGATAAGGTTGAAATATTTAACTGGGATTAATCTGCTTGGTGTATCTGACCCTCATTCCAGATTGGCTGGACGAAAATCACATCAAGAAGCAGCATATTGTGCCTATACTTATCATTTGCACTTCAAGACTTTACTGATTTTTTTGACATGCATTTTTACGTATTTTCAAATCTGGTTTCGCTATTTAGATTATGTTGATTACAATTTACCCAATGTGTCTGATTCTTTTAGGTAATTTTATTGTTTTCGTGTTTTGACTTTATTACTCTTTGCAATCGCACCATTTTTTGGACATTTCCTGTAAGTTGAGCCTGTCTTCTCTGTATCATATTGATCAGGTGGTCAAGCTTAAAATTATTTAGCAACTTTAGCGTTCACCCTGACAAGTTAAGCTTAATATTTCTTTCACAGGTTGACAGCCTACCCAAAATAATAATTCACTTAATTGGGATTAACCAATTGTTTTGCTTCTAATATTTTGACAAAATTCTTTGTCTTTTCAGTTTCTGGTTGAAAGAATGAAAGCCAATAATATGATTTTATGATAGTTCTCAAGAGATGATGAATACAACCCATCACAATTCAAAGACCACATCGAGGAAATCAGGTCCCACAAAAATACAAAAATGTACTCAATAAGGCAAAATGTCCAATTTCATAGACTAGGTAAAAAACATTTAGACTTACTTCTGGTGTCTAGAGGAGCAATAAGACAGAGATGTAAACATTTAGACATATATTATCATCAGAAAATAAACAAATAAGTCAACCTTTAGAAAATGCAGAATTATTCATGTCATTTATATGTTAACAAAAAATATTGAAATACCACTCTCATTTAGAAATCTCTTAGGAGTCACTCAAAATGTCAATATGTACAATTCCAGACACTGAAATAAAAGGTAAACTTACTGTTGTTGTCTGAAAGAGAGATAAGAAAGTGATGTTAAATATTAGATATATCATTTACAATCATTAGAACTTTAAAAATTAAACTCAAAATGTGTTTAAACAACAGAAATGCAACATTACAAGTTAGCAAGATATATAAAAATTACAATTCTTATTTAGGAGAAACCAAACTATATTTTACAATTGAATTATTCAGACACAATTGGGCTTAATAGGACGAAGTGCACATCTAACTGAATATGAGTGTAGCAAGTGCTATTTAAACTTCTCCAAATTCACTGTAGATAATCAAGTACATTTGTTTGGAGTCATGTATGCTTGTTCATCCCATAATTTTCCCAAATATATAGCAGATAGCCAATGTTTTCTATGAGGTGTGTTCATCTTCTTCCCTGTTACTTTGAAATATTAGTGTAATACTGATTTAAAAAAACAATGAAGTATGTGGTGAACAAAAGGAAATATGACATATTGTATTGTAATGCATCAGAGCTGTAGTTTTTTAAAAAGCCTGGAATGTATAGGCTAAAAGACCCCAAGCATTATCTTTGGCTACAAGGACAAAACACATTGCAAGATCTGCCTAGGTGACTTGTCACAACTGGGCCTGAATTGAATCATGCTGTGAACCTCTCCTGGAGTGAGTGCTGCATTCTATGTGCTGTCCCTGTGTTCCTGTTAGCCTCAGAAGGGACCAAGAGGAGATGCTCCTGAAAGTATGCAAAGTTGTGACTGAGAATATTTTTGGACCTCCAAAATGTTTAGAGTTTCTGCATACTGCTTTGAAGCATTGCCCGATATTTAGAAGGTCTTTCACAGATATAACTACAGGTTTTTCCCACTAGAGGATATTTGAACTTGAAGAAAAAGACAAAATGCTTGTCTAACAGTGTGGCCGATAGGTTGCTCAATCAAAACATAAATTATGTATTGTCCATGTTATAAGAAGTGCATTAAATCCACATGCAATTGTAATAGGCCAAACAAGGCATTGATCATGTTTGTGGTGTCATACCTAGCTACCAAACCTTAAATCAGGCACTACGCCCAGAGGCAGAAATCAGGACGGAACAAAGGTGCTATAATTATCCCCAAACATGTCATGACTCCGGTGGCCACTAATTTAAAATTTATCCAAAAACAAAGCTTTTTCCAACATAACCAAATGCGTCAGCAGGAGTTATCCCAGCAGCTCCCAGCAATGAAGAGAACATCTGCGGATATGGATTGCAACAATCCCTAGCTGAAGGATTTCAACTTCCATTTCAGAGACTAAATGATAAGGTTGAAATATTTAACTGGGATTAATCTGCTTGGTGTATCTGACCCTCATTCCAGATTGGCTGGACGAAAATCACATCAAGAAGCAGCATATTGTGCCTATACTTATCATTTGCACTTCAAGACTTTACTGATTTTTTTGACATGCATTTTTACGTATTTTCAAATCTGGTTTCGCTATTTAGATTATGTTGATTAAAATTTACCCAATGTGTCTGATTCTTTTAGGTAATTTTATTGTTTTCGTGTTTTGACTTTATTACTCTTTGCAATCGCACCATTTTTTGGACATTTCCTGGAAGTTGAGCCTGTCTTCTCTGTATCATATTGATCAGGTGGTCAAGCTTAAAAATATTTAGCAACTTTAGCGTTCACCCTGACAAGTTAAGCTTATTATTTCTTTCACAGGTTGACAGCCTACCCAAAATAATAATTCACTTAATTGGGATTAACCAATTGTTTTGCTTCTAATATTTTGACAAAATTCTTTGTCTTTTCAGTTTCTGGTTGAAAGAATGAAAGACAATAATATGATTTTATGATAGTTCTCAAGAGATGATGAATACAACCCATCACAATTCAAAGACCACATCGAGGAAATCAGGTCCCACAAAAATACAAAAATGTACTCAATAAGGCAAAATGTCCAATTTCATAGACTAGGTAAAAAACATTTAGACTTACTTCTGGTGTCTAGAGGAGCAATAAGACAGAGATGTAAACATTTAGACATATATTATCATCAGAAAATAAACAAATAAGTCAACCTTTAGAAAATGCAGAATTATTCATGTCATTTATATGTTAACAAAAAATATTGAAATACCACTCTCATTTAGAAATCTCTTAGGAGTCACTCAAAATGTCAATATGTACAATTCCAGATACTGAAATAAAAGGTAAACTTACTGTTGTTGTCTGAAAGAGAGATAAGAAAGTGATGTTAAATATTAGATATATCATTTACAATCATTAGAACTTTAAAAATTAAACTCAAAATGTGTTTAAACAACAGAAATGCAACATTACAAGTTAGCAAGATATATAAAAATTACAATTCTTATTTAGGAGCAACCAAACTATATTTTACAATTGAATTATTCAGACACAATTGGGCTTAATAGGACGAAGTGCACATCTAACTGAATATGAGTGTAGCAAGTGCTATTTAAACTTCTCCAAATTCACTGTAGATAATCAAGTACATTTGTTTGGAGTCATGTATGCTTGTTCATCCCATAATTTTCCCAAATATATAGCAGATAGCCAATGTTTTCTATGAGGTGTGTTCATCTTCTTCCCTGTTACTTTGAAATATTAGTGTAATACTGATTTAAAAAAACAATGAAGTATGTGGTGAACAAAAGGAAATATGACATATTGTATTGTAATGCATCAGAGCTGTAGTTTTTTAAAAAGCCTGGAATGTATAGGCTAAAAGACCCCAAGCATTATCTTTGGCTACAAGGACAAAACACATTGCAAGATCTGCCTAGGTGACTTGTCACAACTGGGCCTGAATTGAATCATGCTGTGAACCTCTCCTGGAGTGAGTGCTGCATTCTATGTGCTGTCCCTGTGTTCCTGTTAGCCTCAGAAGGGACCAAGAGGAGATGCTCCTGAAAGTATGCAAAGTTGTGACTGAGAATATTTTTGGACCTCCAAAATGTTTAGAGTTTCTGCATACTTCTTTGAAGCATTGCCCGATATTTAGAAGGTCTTTCACAGATATAACTACAGGTTTTTCCCACTAGAGGATATTTGAACTTGAAGAAAAAGACAAAATGCTTGTCTAACAGTGTGGCCGATAGGTTGCTCAATCAAAACATAAATTATGTATTGTCCATGTTATAAGAAGTGCATTAAATCCACATGCAATTGTAATAGGCCAAACAAGGCATCGATCATGTTTGTAGTGTCATACCTAGCTACCAAACCTTAAATCAGGCACTACGCCCAGAGGCAGAAATCAGGACGGAACAAAGGTGCTATAATTATCCCCAAACATGTCATGACTCCGGTGGCCACTAATTTAAAATTTATCCAAAAACAAAGCTTTTTCCAACATAACCAAATGCGTCAGCAGGAGTTATCCCAGCAGCTCCCAGCAATGAAGAGAACGCCTGCGGATATGGATTGCAACAATCCCTAGCTGAAGGATTTCAACTTCCATTTCAGAGACTAAATGATAAGGTTGAAATATTTAACTGGGATTAATCTGCTTGGTGTATCTGACCCTCATTCCAGATTGGCTGGACGAAAATCACATCAAGAAGCAGCATATTGTGCCTATACTTATCATTTGCACTTCAAGACTTTACTGATTTTTTTGACATGCATTTTTACGTATTTTCAAATCTGGTTTCGCTATTTAGATTATGTTGATTACAATTTACCCAATGTGTCTGATTCTTTTAGGTAATTTTATTGTTTTCGTGTTTTGACTTTATTACTCTTTGCAATCGCACCATTTTTTGGACATTTCCTGTAAGTTGAGCCTGTCTTCTCTGTATCATATTGATCAGGTGGTCAAGCTTAAAATTATTTAGCAACTTTAGCGTTCACCCTGACAAGTTAAGCTTATTATTTCTTTCACAGGTTGACAGCCTACCCAAAATAATAATTCACTTAATTGGGATTAACCAATTGTTTTGCTTCTAATATTTTGACAAAATTCTTTGTCTTTTCAGTTTCTGGTTGAAAGAATGAAAGCCAATAATATGATTTTATGATAGTTCTCAAGAGATGATGAATACAACCCATCACAATTCAAAGACCACATCGAGGAAATCAGGTCCCACAAAAATACAAAAATGTACTCAATAAGGCAAAATGTCCAATTTCATAGACTAGGTAAAAAACATTTAGACTTACTTCTGGTGTCTAGAGGAGCAATAAGACAGAGATGTAAACATTTAGACATATATTATCATCAGAAAATAAACAAATAAGTCAACCTTTAGAAAATGCAGAATTATTCATGTCATTTATATGTTAACAAAAAATATTGAAATACCACTCTCATTTAGAAATCTCTTAGGAGTCACTCAAAATGTCAATATGTACAATTCCAGACACTGAAATAAAAGGTAAACTTACTGTTGTTGTCTGAAAGAGAGATAAGAAAGTGATGTTAAATATTAGATATATCATTTACAATCATTAGAACTTTAAAAAGTAAACTCAAAATGTGTTTAAACAACAGAAATGCTACATTACAAGTTAGCAAGATATATAAAAATTACAATTCTTATTTAGGAGAAACCAAACTATATTTTACAATTGAATTATTCAGACACAATTGGGCTTAATAGGACGAAGTGCACATCTAACTGAATATGAGTGTAGCAAGTGCCATTTAAACTTCTCCAAATTCACTGTAGATAATCAAGTACATTTGTTTGGAGTCATGTATGCTTGTTCATCCCCTAATTTTCACAAATATATAGCAGATAGCCAATGTTTTCTATGAGGTGTGTTCATCTTCTTCCCTGTTACTTTGAAATATTAGTGTAATACTGATTTAAAAAAACAATGAAGTATGTGGTGAACAAAAGGAAATATGACATATTGTATTGTAATGCATCAGAGCTGTAGTTTTTTAAAAAGCCTAGAATGTATAGGCTAAAAGACCCCAAGCATTATCTTTGGCTACAAGGACAAAACACATTGCAAGATCTGCCTAGGTGACTTGTCACAACTGGGCCTGAATTGAATCATGCTGTGAACCTCTCCTGGAGTGAGTGCTGCATTCTATGTGCTGTCCCTGGGTCCCTTTTAGCCTCAGAAGTGACCAAGAGGAGATGCTCCTGAAAGTATGCAAAGTTGTGACTGAGAATATTTTTGGACCTCCAAAATGTTTAGAGTTTCTGCATACTTCTTTGAAGCATTGCCCGATATTTAGAAGGTCTTTCACAGATATAACTACAGGTTTTCCCACTAGAGGATATTTGAACTTGAAGAAAAAGACAAAATGCTTGTCTAACAGTGTGGCCGATAGGTTGCTCAATCAAAACATAAATTACGTATTGTCCATGTTATAAGAAGTGCATTAAATCCACATGCAATTGTAATAGACCAAACAAGGCATCGATCATGTTTGTAGTGTCATACCTAGCTACCAAACCTTAAATCAGGCACTACGCCCAGAGGCAGAAATCAGGACGGAACAAAGGTGCTATAATTATCCCCAAACATGTCATGACTCCGGTGGCCACTAATTTAAAATTTCTCAAAAAACAAAGCTTTTTCCAACATAACCAAATGCGTCAGCAGGAGTTATCCCAGCAGCTCCCAGCTATAAGAGAATGTCTGCGGATATGGATTGCAACAATCCCTAGCTGAAGGATTTCAACTTCCATTTCAGAGACTAAATGATAAGGTTGAAATATTTAACTGGGATTAATCTGCTTGGTGTATCTGACCCTCATTCCAGATTGGCTGGACGAAAATCACATCAAGAAGCAGCATATTGTGCCTATACTTATCATTTGCACTTCAAGACTTTACTGATTTTTTTGACATGCATTTTTACGTATTTTCAAATCTGGTTTCGCTATTTAGATTATGTTGATTAAAATTTACCCAATGTGTCTGATTCTTTTAGGTAATTTTATTGTTTTCGTGTTTTGACTTTATTACTCTTTGCAATCGCACCATTTTTGGGACATTTCCTGGAAGTTGAGCCTGTCTTCTCTGTATCATATTGATCAGGTGGTCAAGCTTAAAAATATTTAGCAACTTTAGCGTTCACCCTGACAAGTTAAGCTTATTATTTCTTTCACAGGTTGACAGCCTACCCAAAATAATAATTCACTTAATTGGGATTAACCAATTGTTTTGCTTCTAATATTTTGACAAAATTTTTTGTCTTTTCAGTTTCTGGTTGAAAGAATGAAAGCCAATAATATGATTTTATGATAGTTCTCAAGAGATGATGAATACAACCCATCACAATTCAAAGACCACATCGAGGAAATCAGGTCCCACAAAAATACAAAAATGTACTCAATAAGGTAAAATGTCCAATTTCATAGACTAGGTAAAAAACATTTAGACTTACTTCTGGTGTCTAGAGGAGCAATAAGACAGAGATGTAAACATTTAGACATATATTATCATCAGAAAATAAACAAATAAGTCAACCTTTAGAAAATGCAGAATTATTCATGTCATTTATATGTTAACAAAAAATATTGAAATACCACTCTCATTTAGAAATCTCTTAGGAGTCACTCAAAATGTCAATATGTACAATTCCAGACACTGAAATAAAAGGTAAACTTACTGTTGTTGTCTGAAAGAGAGATAAGAAAGTGATGTTAAATATTAGATATATCATTTACAATCATTAGAACTTTAAAAATTAAACTCAAAATGTGTTTAAACAACAGAAATGCTACATTACAAGTTAGCAAGATATATAAAAATTACAATTCTTATTTAGGAGAAACCAAACTATATTTTACAATTGAATTATTCAGACACAATTGGGCTTAATAGGACGAAGTGCACATCTAACTGAATATGAGTGTAGCAAGTGCTATTTAAACTTCTCCAAATTCACTGTAGATAATCAAGTACATTTGTTTGGAGTCATGTATGCTTTTTCATCTCCTAATTTTCACAAATATATAGCAGATAGCCAATGTTTTCTATGAGGTGTGTTCATCTTATTCCCTGTTACTTTGAAATATTAGTGTAATACTGATTTAAAAAAACAATGAAGTATGTGGTGAACAAAAGGAAATATGACATATTGTATTGTAATGCATCAGAGCTGTAGTTTTTTAAAAAGCCTGGAATGTATAGGCTAAAAGACCCCAAGCATTATCTTTGGCTACAAGGACAAAACACATTGCAAGATCTGCCTAGGTGACTTGTCACAACTGGGCCTGAATTGAATCATGCTGTGAACCTCTCCTGGAGTGAGTGCTGCATTCTATGTGCTGTCCCTGGGTCCCTTTTAGCCTCAGAAGTGACCAAGAGGAGATGCTCCTGAAAGTATGCAAAGTTGTGACTGAGAATATTTTTGGACCTCCAAAATGTTTAGAGTTTCTGCATACTTCTTTGAAGCATTGCCCGATATTTAGAAGGTCTTTCACAGATATAACTACAGGTTTTCCCACTAGAGGATATTTGAACTTGAAGAAAAAGACAAAATGCTTGTCTAACAGTGTGGCCGATAGGTTGCTCAATCAAAACATAATTTACGTATTGTCCATGTTATAAGAAGTGCATTAAATCCACATGCAATTGTAATAGACCAAACAAGGCATCGATCATGTTTGTAGTGTCATACCTAGCTACCAAACCTTAAATCAGGCACTACGCCCAGAGGCAGAAATCAGGACGGAACAAAGGTGCTATAATTATCCCCAAACATGTCATGACTCCGGTGGCCACTAATTTAAAATTTCTCAAAAAACAAAGCTTTATCCAACATAACCAAATGCGTCAGCAGGAGTTATCCCAGCAGCTCCCAGCAATGAAGAGAATGTCTGCGGATATGGATTGCAACAATCCCTAGCTGAAGGATTTCAACTTCCATTTCAGAGACTAAATGATAAGGTTGAAATATTTAACTGGGATTAATCTGCTTGGTGTATCTGAACCTCATTCCAGATTGGCTGGACGAAAATCACATCAAGAAGCAGCATATTGTGCCTATACTTATCATTTGCACTTCAAGACTTTACTGATTTTTTTGACATGCATTTTTACGTATTTTCAAATCTGGTTTCGCTATTTAGATTATGTTGATTAAAATTTACCCAATGTGTCTGATTCTTTTAGGTAATTTTATTGTTTTCGTGTTTTGACTTTATTACTCTTTGCAATCGCACCATTTTTTTGACATTTCCTGGAAGTTGAGCCTGTCTTCTCTGTATCATATTGATCAGGTGGTCAAGCTTAAAAATATTTAGCAACTTTAGCGTTCACCCTGACAAGTTAAGCTTATTATTTCTTTCACAGGTTGACAGCCTACCCAAAATAATAATTCACTTAATTGGGATTAACCAATTGTTTTGCTTCTAATATTTTGACAAAATTCTTTGTCTTTTCAGTTTCTGGTTGAAAGAATGAAAGACAATAATATGATTTTATGATAGTTCTCAAGAGATGATGAATACAACCCATCACAATTCAAAGACCACATCGAGGAAATCAGGTCCCACAAAAATACAAAAATGTACTCAATAAGGCAAAATGTCCAATTTCATAGACTAGGTAAAAAACATTTAGACTTACTTCTGGTGTCTAGAGGAGCAATAAGACAGAGATGTAAACATTTAGACATATATTATCATCAGAAAATAAACAAATAAGTCAACCTTTAGAAAATGCAGAATTATTCATGTCATTTATATGTTAACAAAAAATATTGAAATACCACTCTCATTTAGAAATCTCTTAGGAGTCACTCAAAATGTCAATATGTACAATTCCAGATAATGAAATAAAAGGTAAACTTACTGTTGTTGTCTGAAAGAGAGATAAGAAAGTGATGTTAAATATTAAATATATCATTTACAATCATTAGAACTTTAAAAATTAAACTCAAAATGTGTTTAAACAACAGAAATTCAACATTACAAGTTAGCAAGATATATAAAAATTACAATTCTTATTTAGGAGCAACCAAACTATATTTTACAATTGAATTATTCAGACACAATTGGGCTTAATAGGACGAAGTGCACATCTAACTGAATATGAGTGTAGCAAGTGCTATTTAAACTTCTCCAAATTCACTGTAGATAATCAAGTACATTTGTTTGGAGTCATGTATGCTTGTTCATCCCCTAATTTTCACAAATACATAGCAGATAGCCAATGTTTTCTATGAGGTGTGTTCATCTTCTTCCCTGTTACTTTGAAATATTAGTGTAATACTGATTTAAAAAAACAATGAAGTATGTGGTGAACAAAAGGAAATATGACATATTGTATTGTAATGCATCAGAGCTGTAGTTTTTTAAAAAGCCTGGAATGTATGGGCTAAAAGACCCCAAGCATTATCTTCGGCTACAAGGACAAAACACATTGCAAGATCTGCCTACGTGACTTGTCACAACTGGGCCTGAATTGAATCATGCTGTGAACCTCTCCTGGAGTGAGTGCAGCATTCTATGTGCTGTCCCTGTGTTCCTGTTAGCCTCAGAAGTGACCAAGAGGAGATGCTCCTGAAAGTATGCAAAGTTGTGACTGAGAATATTTTTGGACCTCCAAAATGTTTAGAGTTTCTGCATACTTCTTTGAAGCATTGCCCGATATTTAGAAGGTCTTTCACAGATATAACTACAGGTTTTCCCACTAGAGGATATTTGAACTTGAAGAAAAAGACAACATGCTTGTCTAACAGTGTGGCCGATAGGTTGCTCAATCAAAACATAAATTATGCATTGTCCATGTTATAAGAAGTGCATTAAATCCACATGCAATTGTAATAGGCCAAACGAGGCATCGATCATGTTTGTAGTGTCATACCTAGCTACCAAACCTTAAATCAGGCACTACGCCCAGAGGCAGAAATCAGGACGGAACAAAGGTGCTATAATTATCCCCAAACATGTCATGACTCCGGTGGCCACTAATTTAAAATTTATCCAAAAACAAAGCTTTTTCCAACATAACCAAATGCGTCAGCAGGAGTTATCCCAGCAGCTCGCAGCAATGAAGAGAACGTCTGCGGATATGGATTGCAACAATCCCTAGCTGAAGGATTTCAACTTCCATTTCAGAGACTAAATGATAAGGTTGAAATATTTAACTGGGATTAATCTGCTTGGTGTATCTGACCCTCATTCCAGATTGGCTGGACGAAAATCACATCAAGAAGCAGCATATTGTGCCTATACTTATCATTTGCACTTCAAGACTGTACTGATTTTTTTGACATGCATTTTTACGTATTTTCAAATCTGGTTTCGCTATTTAGATTATGTTGATTACAATTTACCCAATGTGTCTGATTCTTTTAGGTAATTTTATTGTTTTCGTGTTTTGACTTTATTACTCTTTGCAATCGCACCATTTTTTGGACATTTCCTGTAAGTTGAGCCTGTCTTCTCTGTATCATATTGATCAGGTGGTCAAGCTTAAAATTATTTAGCAACTTTAGCGTTCACCCTGACAAGTTAAGCTTATTATTTCTTTCACAGGTTGACAGCCTACCCAAAATAATAATTCACTTAATTGGGATTAACCAATTGTTTTGCTTCTAATATTTTGACAAAATTCTTTGTCTTTTCAGTTTCTGGTTGAAAGAATGAAAGCCAATAATATGATTTTATGATAGTTCTCAAGAGATGATGAATACAACCGATCACAATTCAAAGACCACATCGAGGAAATCAGGTCCCACAAAAATACAAAAATGTACTCAATAAGGCAAAATGTCCAATTTCATAGACTAGGTAAAAAACATTTAGACTTACTTCTGGTGTCTAGAGGAGCAATAAGACAGAGATGTAAACATTTAGACATATATTATCATCAGAAAATAAACAAATAAGTCAACCTTTAGAAAATGCAGAATTATTCATGTCATTTATGTGTTAACAAAAAATATTGAAATACCACTCTCATTTAGAAATCTCTTAGGAGTCACTCAAAATGTCAATATGTACAATTCCAGACACTGAAATAAAAGGTAAACTTACTGTTGTTGTCTGAAAGAGAGATAAGAAAGTGATGTTAAATATTAGATATATCATTTACAATCATTAGAACTTTAAAAATTAAACTCAAAATGTGTTTAAACAACAGAAATGCTACATTACAAGTTAGCAAGATATATAAAAATTACAATTCTTATGTAGGAGAAACCAAACTATATTTTACAATTGAATTATTCAGACACAATTGGGCTTAATAGGACGAAGTGCACATCTAACTGAATATGAGTGTAGCAAGTGCTATTTAAACTTCTCCAAATTCACTGTAGATAATCAAGTACATTTGTTTGGAGTCATGTATGCTTGTTCATCTCCTAATTTTCACAAATATATAGCAGATAGCCAATGTTTTCTATGAGCTGTGTTTATCTTCTTCCCTGTTACTTTGAAATATTAGTGTAATACTGATTTAAAAAAACAATGAAGTATGTGGTGAACAAAAGGAAATATGACATATTGTATTGTAATGCATCAGAGCTGTAGTTTTTTAAAAAGCCTGGAATGTATAGGCTAAAAGACCCCAAGCATTATCTTTGGCTACAAGGACAAAACACATTGCAAGATCTGCCTAGGTGACTTGTCACAACTGGGCCTGAATTGAATCATGCTGTGAACCTCTCCTGGAGTGAGTGCTGCATTCTATGTGCTGTCCCTGGGTCCCTTTTAGCCTCAGAAGTGACCAAGAGGAGATGCTCCTGAAAGTATGCAAAGTTGTGACTGAGAATATTTTTGGACCTCCAAAATGTTTAGAGTTTCTGCATACTTCTTTGAAGCATTGCCCGATATTTAGAAGGTCTTTCACAGATATAACTACAGGTTTTCCCACTAGAGGATATTTGAACTTGAAGAAAAAGACAAAATGCTTGTCTAACAGTGTGGCCGATAGGTTGCTCAATCAAAACATAATTTACGTATTGTCCATGTTATAAGAAGTGCATTAAATCCACATGCAATTGTAATAGACCAAACAAGGCATCGATCATGTTTGTAGTGTCATACCTAGCTACCAAACCTTAAATCAGGCACTACGCCCAGAGGCAGAAATCAGGACGGAACAAAGGTGCTATAATTATCCCCAAACATGTCATGACTCCGGTGGCCACTAATTTAAAATTTCTCAAAAAACAAAGCTTTTTCCAACATAACCAAATGCGTCAGCAGGAGTTATCCCAGCAGCTCCCAGCAATGAAGAGAATGTCTGCGGATATGGATTGCAACAATCCCTAGCTGAAGGATTTCAACTTCCATTTCAGAGACTAAATGATAAGGTTGAAATATTTAACTGGGATTAATCTGCTTGGTGTATCTGAACCTCATTCCAGATTGGCTGGACGAAAATCACATCAAGAAGCAGCATATTGTGCCTATACTT
Source organism: Triturus cristatus (assembly GCF_964204655.1). Lineage (NCBI taxonomy): Eukaryota > Metazoa > Chordata > Amphibia > Caudata > Salamandridae > Triturus > Triturus cristatus. Next base: position 1,122,726,759 of record NC_140590.1, on the reverse strand, counting down.
ATCATTTGCACTTCAAGACTTTACTGATTTTTTTGACATGCATTTTTACGTATTTTCAAATCTGGTTTCGCTATTTAGATTATGTTGATTAAAATTTACCCAATGTGTCTGATTCTTTTAGGTAATTTTATTGTTTTCGTGTTTTGACTTTATTACTCTTTGCAATCGCACCATTTTTTGGACATTTCCTGGAAGTTGAGCCTGTCTTCTCTGTATCATATTGATCAGGTGGTCAAGCTTAAAAATATTTAGCAACTTTAGCGTTCACCCTGACAAGTTAAGCTTATTATTTCTTTCACAGGTTGACAGCCTACCCAAAATAATAATTCACTTAATTGGGATTAACCAATTGTTTTGCTTCTAATATTTTGACAAAATTCTTTGTCTTTTCAGTTTCTGGTTGAAAGAATGAAAGACAATAATATGATTTTATGATAGTTCTCAAGAGATGATGAATACAACCCATCACAATTCAAAGACCACATCGAGGAAATCAGGTCCCACAAAAATACAAAAATGTACTCAATAAGGCAAAATGTCCAATTTCATAGACTAGGTAAAAAACATTTAGACTTACTTCTGGTGTCTAGAGGAGCAATAAGACAGAGATGTAAACATTTAGACATATATTATCATCAGAAAATAAACAAATAAGTCAACCTTTAGAAAATGCAGAATTATTCATGTCATTTATATGTTAACAAAAAATATTGAAATACCACTCTCATTTAGAAATCTCTTAGGAGTCACTCAAAATGTCAATATGTACAATTCCAGATACTGAAATAAAAGGTAAACTTACTGTTGTTGTCTGAAAGAGAGATAAGAAAGTGATGTTAAATATTAAATATATCATTTACAATCATTAGAACTTTAAAAATTAAACTCAAAATGTGTTTAAACAACAGAAATTCAACATTACAAGTTAGCAAGATATATAAAAATTACAATTCTTATTTAGGAGCAACCAAACTATATTTTACAATTGAATTATTCAGACACAATTGGGCTTAATAGGACGAAGTGCACATCTAACTGAATATGAGTGTAGCAAGTGCTATTTAAACTTCTCCAAATTCACTGTAGATAATCAAGTACATTTGTTTGGAGTCATGTATGCTTGTTCATCCCCTAATTTTCACAAATACATAGCAGATAGCCAATGTTTTCTATGAGGTGTGTTCATCTTCTTCCCTGTTACTTTGAAATATTAGTGTAATACTGATTTAAAAAAACAATGAAGTATGTGGTGAACAAAAGGAAATATGACATATTGTATTGTAATGCATCAGAGCTGTAGTTTTTTAAAAAGCCTGGAATGTATGGGCTAAAAGACCCCAAGCATTATCTTCGGCTACAAGGACAAAACACATTGCAAGATCTGCCTACGTGACTTGTCACAACTGGGCCTGAATTGAATCATGCTGTGAACCTCTCCTGGAGTGAGTGCAGCATTCTATGTGCTGTCCCTGTGTTCCTGTTAGCCTCAGAAGTGACCAAGAGGAGATGCTCCTGAAAGTATGCAAAGTTGTGACTGAGAATATTTTTGGACCTCCAAAATGTTTAGAGTTTCTGCATACTTCTTTGAAGCATTGCCCGATATTTAGAAGGTCTTTCACAGATATAACTACAGGTTTTCCCACTAGAGGATATTTGAACTTGAAGAAAAAGACAACATGCTTGTCTAACAGTGTGGCCGATAGGTTGCTCAATCAAAACATAAATTATGCATTGTCCATGTTATAAGAAGTGCATTAAATCCACATGCAATTGTAATAGGCCAAACGAGGCATCGATCATGTTTGTAGTGTCATACCTAGCTACCAAACCTTAAATCAGGCACTACGCCCAGAGGCAGAAATCAGGACGGAACAAAGGTGCTATAATTATCCCCAAACATGTCATGACTCCGGTGGCCACTAATTTAAAATTTATCCAAAAACAAAGCTTTTTCCAACATAACCAAATGCGTCAGCAGGAGTTATCCCAGCAGCTCGCAGCAATGAAGAGAACGTCTGCGGATATGGATTGCAACAATCCCTAGCTGAAGGATTTCAACTTCCATTTCAGAGACTAAATGATAAGGTTGAAATATTTAACTGGGATTAATCTGCTTGGTGTATCTGACCCTCATTCCAGATTGGCTGGACGAAAATCACATCAAGAAGCAGCATATTGTGCCTATACTTATCATTTGCACTTCAAGACTGTACTGATTTTTTTGACATGCATTTTTACGTATTTTCAAATCTGGTTTCGCTATTTAGATTATGTTGATTACAATTTACCCAATGTGTCTGATTCTTTTAGGTAATTTTATTGTTTTCGTGTTTTGACTTTATTACTCTTTGCAATCGCACCATTTTTTGGACATTTCCTGTAAGTTGAGCCTGTCTTCTCTGTATCATATTGATCAGGTGGTCAAGCTTAAAATTATTTAGCAACTTTAGCGTTCACCCTGACAAGTTAAGCTTATTATTTCTTTCACAGGTTGACAGCCTACCCAAAATAATAATTCACTTAATTGGGATTAACCAATTGTTTTGCTTCTAATATTTTGACAAAATTCTTTGTCTTTTCAGTTTCTGGTTGAAAGAATGAAAGCCAATAATATGATTTTATGATAGTTCTCAAGAGATGATGAATACAACCGATCACAATTCAAAGACCACATCGAGGAAATCAGGTCCCACAAAAATACAAAAATGTACTCAATAAGGCAAAATGTCCAATTTCATAGACTAGGTAAAAAACATTTAGACTTACTTCTGGTGTCTAGAGGAGCAATAAGACAGAGATGTAAACATTTAGACATATATTATCATCAGAAAATAAACAAATAAGTCAACCTTTAGAAAATGCAGAATTATTCATGTCATTTATGTGTTAACAAAAAATATTGAAATACCACTCTCATTTAGAAATCTCTTAGGAGTCACTCAAAATGTCAATATGTACAATTCCAGACACTGAAATAAAAGGTAAACTTACTGTTGTTGTCTGAAAGAGAGATAAGAAAGTGATGTTAAATATTAGATATATCATTTACAATCATTAGAACTTTAAAAATTAAACTCAAAATGTGTTTAAACAACAGAAATGCTACATTACAAGTTAGCAAGATATATAAAAATTACAATTCTTATGTAGGAGAAACCAAACTATATTTTACAATTGAATTATTCAGACACAATTGGGCTTAATAGGACGAAGTGCACATCTAACTGAATATGAGTGTAGCAAGTGCTATTTAAACTTCTCCAAATTCACTGTAGATAATCAAGTACATTTGTTTGGAGTCATGTATGCTTGTTCATCTCCTAATTTTCACAAATATATAGCAGATAGCCAATGTTTTCTATGAGCTGTGTTTATCTTCTTCCCTGTTACTTTGAAATATTAGTGTAATACTGATTTAAAAAAACAATGAAGTATGTGGTGAACAAAAGGAAATATGACATATTGTATTGTAATGCATCAGAGCTGTAGTTTTTTAAAAAGCCTGGAATGTATAGGCTAAAAGACCCCAAGCATTATCTTTGGCTACAAGGACAAAACACATTGCAAGATCTGCCTAGGTGACTTGTCACAACTGGGCCTGAATTGAATCATGCTGTGAACCTCTCCTGGAGTGAGTGCTGCATTCTATGTGCTGTCCCTGGGTCCCTTTTAGCCTCAGAAGTGACCAAGAGGAGATGCTCCTGAAAGTATGCAAAGTTGTGACTGAGAATATTTTTGGACCTCCAAAATGTTTAGAGTTTCTGCATACTTCTTTGAAGCATTGCCCGATATTTAGAAGGTCTTTCACAGATATAACTACAGGTTTTCCCACTAGAGGATATTTGAACTTGAAGAAAAAGACAAAATGCTTGTCTAACAGTGTGGCCGATAGGTTGCTCAATCAAAACATAATTTACGTATTGTCCATGTTATAAGAAGTGCATTAAATCCACATGCAATTGTAATAGACCAAACAAGGCATCGATCATGTTTGTAGTGTCATACCTAGCTACCAAACCTTAAATCAGGCACTACGCCCAGAGGCAGAAATCAGGACGGAACAAAGGTGCTATAATTATCCCCAAACATGTCATGACTCCGGTGGCCACTAATTTAAAATTTCTCAAAAAACAAAGCTTTTTCCAACATAACCAAATGCGTCAGCAGGAGTTATCCCAGCAGCTCCCAGCAATGAAGAGAATGTCTGCGGATATGGATTGCAACAATCCCTAGCTGAAGGATTTCAACTTCCATTTCAGAGACTAAATGATAAGGTTGAAATATTTAACTGGGATTAATCTGCTTGGTGTATCTGAACCTCATTCCAGATTGGCTGGACGAAAATCACATCAAGAAGCAGCATATTGTGCCTATACTTATCATTTGCACTTCAAGACTTTACTGATTTTTTTGACATGCATTTTTACGTATTTTCAAATCTGGTTTCGCTATTTAGATTATGTTGATTAAAATTTACCCAATGTGTCTGATTCTTTTAGGTAATTTTATTGTTTTCGTGTTTTGACTTTATTACTCTTTGCAATCGCACCATTTTTTGGACATTTCCTGGAAGTTTAGCCTGTCTTCTCTGTATCATATTGATCAGGTGGTCAAGCTTAAAAATATTTAGCAACTTTAGCGTTCACCCTGACAAGTTAAGCTTATTATTTCTTTCACAGGTTGACAGCCTACCCAAAATAATAATTCACTTAATTGGGATTAACCAATTGTTTTGCTTCTAATATTTTGACAAAATTCTTTGTCTTTTCAGTTTCTGGTTGAAAGAATGAAAGACAATAATATGATTTTATGATAGTTCTCAAGAGATGATGAATACAACCCATCACAATTCAAAGACCACATCGAGGAAATCAGGTCCCACAAAAATACAAAAATGTACTCAATAAGGCAAAATGTCCAATTTCATAGACTAGGTAAAAAACATTTAGACTTACTTCTGGTGTCTAGAGGAGCAATAAGACAGAGATGTAAACATTTAGACATATATTATCATCAGAAAATAAACAAATAAGTCAACCTTTAGAAAATGCAGAATTATTCATGTCATTTATATGTTAACAAAAAATATTGAAATACCACTCTCATTTAGAAATCTCTTAGGAGTCACTCAAAATGTCAATATGTACAATTCCAGATACTGAAATAAAAGGTAAACTTACTGTTGTTGTCTGAAAGAGAGATAAGAAAGTGATGTTAAATATTAGATATATCATTTACAATCATTAGAACTTTAAAAATTAAACTCAAAATGTGTTTAAACAACAGAAATTCAACATTACAAGTTAGCAAGATATATAAAAATTACAATTCTTATTTAGGAGCAACCAAACTATATTTTACAATTGAATTATTCAGACACAATTGGGCTTAATAGGACGAAGTGCACATCTAACTGAATATGAGTGTAGCAAGTGCTATTTAAACTTCTCCAAATTCACTGTAGATAATCAAGTACATTTGTTTGGAGTCATGTATGCTTGTTCATCCCCTAATTTTCACAAATACATAGCAGATAGCCAATGTTTTCTATGAGGTGTGTTCATCTTCTTCCCTGTTACTTTGAAATATTAGTGTAATACTGATTTAAAAAAACAATGAAGTATGTGGTGAACAAAAGGAAATATGACATATTGTATTGTAATGCATCAGAGCTGTAGTTTTTTAAAAAGCCTGGAATGTATGGGCTAAAAGACCCCAAGCATTATCTTCGGCTACAAGGACAAAACACATTGCAAGATCTGCCTACGTGACTTGTCACAACTGGGCCTGAATTGAATCATGCTGTGAACCTCTCCTGGAGTGAGTGCAGCATTCTATGTGCTGTCCCTGTGTTCCTGTTAGCCTCAGAAGTGACCAAGAGGAGATGCTCCTGAAAGTATGCAAAGTTGTGACTGAGAATATTTTTGGACCTCCAAAATGTTTAGAGTTTCTGCATACTTCTTTGAAGCATTGCCCGATATTTAGAAGGTCTTTCACAGATATAACTACAGGTTTTCCCACTAGAGGATATTTGAACTTGAAAAAAAAGACAACATGCTTGTCTAACAGTGTGGCCGATAGGTTGCTCAATCAAAACATAAATTATGCATTGTCCATGTTATAAGAAGTGCATTAAATCCACATGCAATTGTAATAGGCCAAACGAGGCATCGATCATGTTTGTAGTGTCATACCTAGCTACCAAACCTTAAATCAGGCACTACGCCCAGAGGCAGAAATCAGGACGGAACAAAGGTGCTATAATTATCCCCAAACATGTCATGACTCCGGTGGCCACTAATTTAAAATTTATCCAAAAACAAAGCTTTTTCCAACATAACCAAATGCGTCAGCAGGAGTTATCCCAGCAGCTCCCAGCAATGAAGAGAACGTCTGCGGATATGGATTGCAACAATCCCTAGCTGAAGGATTTCAACTTCCATTTCAGAGACTAAATGATAAGGTTGAAATATTTAACTGGGATTAATCTGCTTGGTGTATCTGACCCTCATTCCAGATTGGCTGGACGAAAATCACATCAAGAAGCAGCATATTGTGCCTATACTTATCATTTGCACTTCAAGACTTTACTGATTTTTTTGACATGCATTTTTACGTATTTTCAAATCTGGTTTCGCTATTTAGATTATGTTGATTAAAATTTACCCAATGTGTCTGATTCTTTTAGGTAATTTTATTGTTTTCGTGTTTTGACTTTATTACTCTTTGCAATCGCACCATTTTTTGGACATTTCCTGGAAGTTGAGCCTGTCTTCTCTGTATCATATTGATCAGGTGGTCAAGCTTAAAATTATTTAGCAACTTTAGCGTTCACCCTGACAAGTTAAGCTTATTATTTCTTTCACAGGTTGACAGCCTACCCAAAATAATAATTCACTTAATTGGGATTAACCAATTGTTTTGCTTCTAATATTTTGACAAAATTCTTTGTCTTTTCAGTTTCTGGTTGAAAGAATGAAAGCCAATAATATGATTTTATGATAGTTCTCAAGAGATGATGAATACAACCCATCACAATTCAAAGACCACATCGAGGAAATCAGGTCCCACAAAAATACAAAAATGTACTCAATAAGGCAAAATGTCCAATTTCATAGACTAGGTAAAAAACATTTAGACTTACTTCTGGTGTCTAGAGGAGCAATAAGACAGAGATGTAAACATTTAGACATATATTATCATCAGAAAATAAACAAATAAGTCAACCTTTAGAAAATGCAGAATTATTCATGTCATTTATGTGTTAACAAAAAATATTGAAATACCACTCTCATTTAGAAATCTCTTAGGAGTCACTCAAAATGTCAATATGTACAATTCCAGACACTGAAATAAAAGGTAAACTTACTGTTGTTGTCTGAAAGAGAGATAAGAAAGTGATGTTAAATATTAGATATATCATTTACAATCATTAGAACTTTAAAAATTAAACTCAAAATGTGTTTAAACAACAGAAATGCGACATTACAAGTTAGCAAGATATATAAAAATTACAATTCTTATGTAGGAGAAACCAAACTATATTTTACAATTGAATTATTCAGACACAATTGGGCTTAATAGGACGAAGTGCACATCTAACTGAATATGAGTGTAGCAAGTGCTATTTAAACTTCTCCAAATTCACTGTAGATAATCAAGTACATTTGTTTGGAGTCATGTATGCTTGTTCATCTCCTAATTTTCACAAATATATAGCAGATAGCCAATGTTTTCTATGAGGTGTGTTCATCTTCTTCCCTGTTACTTTGAAATATTAGTGTAATACTGATTTAAAAAAACAATGAAGTATGTGGTGAACAAAAGGAAATATGACATATTGTATTGTAATGCATCAGAGCTGTAGTTTTTTAAAAAGCCTGGAATGTATAGGCTAAAAGACCCCAAGCATTATCTTTGGCTACAAGGACAAAACACATTGCAAGATCTGCCTAGGTGACGTGTCACAACTGGGCCTGAATTGAATCATGCTGTGAACTTCTCCTGTAGTGAGTGCTGCATTCTATGTGCTGTCCCTGGGTCCCTTTTAGCCTCAGAAGTGACCAAGAGGAGATGCTCCTGAAAGTATGCAAAGTTGTGACTGAGAATATTTTTGGACCTCCAAAATGTTTAGAGTTTCTGCATACTTCTTTGAAGCATTGCCCGATATTTAGAAGGTCTTTCACAGATATAACTACAGGTTTTCCCACTAGAGGATATTTGAACTTGAAGAAAAAGACAAAATGCTTGTCTAACAGTGTGGCCGATATGTTGCTCAATCAAAACATAAATTACGTATTGTCCATGTTATAAGAAGTGCATTAAATCCACATGCAATTGTAATAGACCAAACAAGGCATCGATCATGTTTGTAGTGTCATACCTAGCTACCAAACCTTAAATCAGGCACTACGCCCAGAGGCAGAAATCAGGACGGAACAAAGGTGCTATAATTATCCCCAAACATGTCATGACTCCGGTGGCCACTAATTTAAAATTTCTCAAAAAACAAAGCTTTTTCCAACATAACCAAATGCGTCAGCAGGAGTTATCCCAGCAGCTCCCAGCAATGAAGAGAATGTCTGCGGATATGGATTGCAACAATCCCTAGCTGAAGGATTTCAACTTCCATTTCAGAGACTAAATGATAAGGTTGAAATATTTAACTGGGATTAATCTGCTTGGTGTATCTGACCCTCATTCCAGATTGGCTGGACGAAAATCACATCAAGAAGCAGCATATTGTGCCTATACTTATCATTTGCACTTCAAGACTTTACAGATTTTTTTGACATGCATTTTTACGTATTTTCAAATCTGGTTTCGCTATTTAGATTATGTTGATTAAAATGTACCCAATGTGTCTGATTCTTTTAGGTAATTTTATTGTTTTCGTGTTTTGACTTTATTACTCTTTGCAATCGCACCATTTTTTGGACATTTCCTGGAAGTTGAGCCTGTCTTCTCTGTATCATATTGATCAGGTGGTCAAGCTTAAAAATATTTAGCAACTTTAGCGTTCACCCTGACAAGTTAAGCTTATTATTTCTTTCACAGGTTGACAGCCTACCCAAAATAATAATTCACTTAATTGGGATTAACCAATTGTTTTGCTTCTAATATTTTGACAAAATTCTTTGTCTTTTCAGTTTCTGGTTGAAAGAATGAAAGACAATAATATGATTTTATGATAGTTCTCAAGAGATGATGAATACAACCCATCACAATTCAAAGACCACATCGAGGAAATCAGGTCCCACAAAAATACAAAAATGTACTCAATAAGGCAAAATGTCCAATTTCATAGACTAGGTAAAAAACATTTAGACTTACTTCTGGTGTCTAGAGGAGCAATAAGACAGAGATGTAAACATTTAGACATATATTATCATCAGAAAATAAACAAATAAGTCAACCTTTAGAAAATGCAGAATTATTCATGTCATTTATATGTTAACAAAAAATATTGAAATACCACTCTCATTTAGAAATCTCTTAGGAGTCACTCAAAATGTCAATATGTACAATTCCAGATACTGAAATAAAAGGTAAACTTACTGTTGTTGTCTGAAAGAGAGATAAGAAAGTGATGTTAAATATTAGATATATCATTTACAATCATTAGAACTTTAAAAATTAAACTCAAAATGTGTTTAAACAACAGAAATGCAACATTACAAGTTAGCAAGATATATAAAAATTACAATTCTTATTTAGGAGCAACCAAACTATATTTTACAATTGAATTATTCAGACACAATTGGTCTTAATAGGACGAAGTGCACATCTAACTGAATATGAGTGTAGCAAGTGCTATTTAAACTTCTCCAAATTCACTGTAGATAATCAAGTACATTTGTTTGGAGTCATGTATGCTTGTTCATCCCATAATTTTCCCAAATATATAGCAGATAGCCAATGTTTTCTATGAGGTGTGTTCATCTTCTTCCCTGTTACTTTGAAATATTAGTGTAATACTGATTTAAAAAAACAATGAAGTATGTGGTGAACAAAAGGAAATATGACATATTGTATTGTAATGCATCAGAGCTGTAGTTTTTTAAAAAGCCTGGAATGTATAGGCTAAAAGACCCCAAGCATTATCTTTGGCTACAAGGACAAAACACATTGCAAGATCTGCCTAGGTGACTTGTCACAACTGGGCCTGAATTGAATCATGCTGTGAACCTCTCCTGGAGTGAGTGCTGCATTCTATGTGCTGTCCCTGTGTTCCTGTTAGCCTCAGAAGGGACCAAGAGGAGATGCTCCTGAAAGTATGCAAAGTTGTGACTGAGAATATTTTTGGACCTCCAAAATGTTTGGAGTTTCTGCATACTTCTTTGAAGCATTGCCCGATATTTAGAAGGTCTTTCACAGATATAACTACAGGTTTTTCCCACTAGAGGATATTTGAACTTGAAGAAAAAGACAAAATGCTTGTCTAACAGTGTGGCCGATAGGTTGCTCAATCAAAACATAAATTATGTATTGTCCATGTTATAAGAAGTGCATTAAATCCACATGCAATTGTAATAGGCCAAACAAGGCATCGATCATGTTTGTGGTGTCATACCTAGCTACCAAACCTTAAATCAGGCACTACGCCCAGAGGCAGAAATCAGGACGGAACAAAGGTGCTATAATTATCCCCAAACATGTCATGACTCCGGTGGCCACTAATTTAAAATGTATCCAAAAACAAAGCTTTTTCCAACCAAATGCGTCAGCAGGAGTTATCCCAGCAGCTCCCAGCAATGAAGAGAACGTCTGCGGATATGGATTGCAACAATCCCTAGCTGAAGGATTTCAACTTCCATTTCAGAGACTAAATGATAAGGTTGAAATATTTAACTGGGATTAATCTGCTTGGTGTATCTGAGCCTCATTCCAGATTGGCTGGACGAAAATCACATCAAGAAGCAGCATATTGTGCCTATACTTATCATTTGCACTCCAAGACTTTACTGATTTTTTTGACATGCATTTTTACGTATTTTCAAATCTGGTTTCGCTATTTAGATTATGTTGATTACAATTTACCCAATGTGTCTGATTCTTTTAGGTAATTTTATTGTTTTCGTGTTTTGACTTTATTACTCTTTGCAATCGCACCATTTTTTGGACATTTCCTGTAAGTTGAGCCTGTCTTCTCTGTATCATATTTATCAGGTGGTCAAGCTTAAAATTATTTAGCAACTTTAGCGTTCACCCTGACAAGTTAAGCTTATTATTTCTTTCACAGGTTGACAGCCTACCCAAAATAATAATTCACTTAATTGGGATTAACCAATTGTTTTGCTTCTAATATTTTGACAACATTCTTTGTCTTTTCAGTTTCTGGTTGAAAGAATGAAAGCCAATAATATGATTTTATGATAGTTCTCAAGAGATGATGAATACAACCCATCACAATTCAAAGACCACATCGAGGAAATCAGGTCCCACAAAAATACAAAAATGTACTCAATAAGGCAAAATGTCCAATTTCATAGACTAGGTAAAAAACATTTAGACTTACTTCTGGTGTCTAGAGGAGCAATAAGACAGAGATGTAAACATTTAGACATATATTATCATCAGAAAATATAAAAATAAGTCAACCTTTAGAAAATGCAGAATTATTCATGTCATTTATATGTTAACAAAAAATATTGAAATACCACTCTCATTTAGAAATCTCTTAGGAGTCACTCAAAATGTCAATATGTACAATTCCAGACACTGAAATAAAAGGTAAACTTACTGTTGTTGTCTGAAAGAGAGATAAGAAAGTGATGTTAAATATTAGATATATCATTTACAATCATTAGAACTTTAAAAATTAAACTCAAAATGTGTTTAAACAACAGAAATGCTACATTACAAGTTAGCAAGATATATAAAAATTACAATTCTTATTTAGGAGCAACCAAACTATATTTTACAATTGAATTATTCAGACACAATTGGGCTTAATAGGACGAAGTGCACATCTAACTGAATATGAGTGTAGCAAGTGCTATTTAAACTTCTCCAAATTCACTGTAGATAATCAAGTACATTTGTTTGGAGTCATGTATGCTTGTTCATCCCCTAATTTTCACAAATATATAGCAGATAGCCAATGTTTTCTATGAGGTGTGTTCATCTTCTTCCCTGTTACTTTGAAATATTAGTGTAATACTGATTTAAAAAAACAATGAAGTATGTGGTGAACAAAAGGAAATATGACATATTGTATTGTAATGCATCAGAGCTGTAGTTTTTTAAAAAGCCTGGAATGTATGGGCTAAAAGACCCCAAGCATTATCTTTGGCTACAAGGACAAAACACATTGCAAGATCTGCCTAGGTGACTTGTCACAACTGGACCTGAATTGAATCATGCTGTGAACCTCTCCTGGAGTGAGTGCTGCATTCTATGTGCTGTCCCTGTGTTCCTGTTAGCCTCAGAAGTGACCAAGAGGAGATGCTCCTGAAAGTATGAAAAGTTGTGACTGAGAATATTTTTGGACCTCCAAAATGTTTAGAGTTTCTGCATACTTCTTTGAAGCATTGCCCGATATTTAGAAGGTCTTTCACAGATATAACTACAGGTTTTCCCACTAGAGGATATTTGAACTTGAAGAAAAATACAAAATGCTTGTCTAACAGTGTGGCCGATAGGTTGCTCAATCAAAACATAAATTATGTATTGTCCATGTTATAAGAAGTGCATTAAATCCACATGCAATTGTAATAGGCCAAACAATGCATCGATCATGTTTGTAGTGTTATACCTAGCTACCAAACTTTAAATCAGGCACTATGCCCAGAGGCAGAAATCAGGACGGAACAAAGGTGCTATAATTATCCCCAAACATGTCATGACTCCGGTTGCCACTAATTTAAAATTTCTCCAAAAACAAAGCTTTTTCCAACATAACCAAATGCGTCAGAAGGAGTTATCCCAGCAGCTCCCAGCAATGAAGAGAACGTCTGCGGATATGGATTGCAACAATCCCTAGCTGAAGGATTTCAACTTCCATGTCAGAGACTAAATGATAAGGTTGAAATATTGAACTGGGATTAATCTGCTTGGTGTATCTGACCCTCATTCCAGATTGGCTGGACGAAAATCACATCAAGAAGCAGCATATTGTGCCTATACTTATCATTTGCACTTCAAGACTTTAGTGATTTTTTTGACATGCATTTTTACGTATTTTCAAATCTGGTTTCGCTATTTAGATTATGTTGATTACAATTTACCCAATGTGTCTGATTCTTTTAGGTAATTTTATTGTTTTCGTGTTTTGACTTTATTACTCTTTGCAATCGCACCATTTTTTGGACATTTCCTGTAAGTTGAGCCTGTCTTCTCTGTATCATATTTATCAGGTGGTCAAGCTTAAAATTATTTAGCAACTTTAGCGTTCACCCTGACAAGTTAAGCTTATTATTTCTTTCACAGGTTGACAGCCTACCCAAAATATTAATTCACTTTATTGGGATTAACCAATTGTTTTGCTTCTAATATTTTGACAAAATTCTTTGTCTTTTCAGTTTCTGGTTGAAAGAATGAAAGCCAATAATATGATTTTATGATAGTTCTCAAGAGATGATGAATACAACCCATCACAATTCAAAGACCACATCGGGGAAATCAGGTCCCACAAAAATACAAATATGTACTCAATAAGGCAAAATGTCCAATTTCATAGACTAGGTAAAAAACATTTAGACTTACTTCTGGTGTCTAGAGGAGCAATAAGACAGAGATGTAAACATTTAGACATATATTATAATCAGAAAATAAACAAATAAGTCAACCTTTAGAAAATGCAGAATTATTCATGTCATTTATATGTTAACAAAAAATATTGAAATACCACTCTCATTTAGAAATCTCTTAGGTTTCACTCAAAATGTCAATATGTACAAATCCAGACACTGAAATAAAAGGTAAACTTACTGTTGTTGTCTGAAAGAGTGATAAGAAAGTGATGTTAAATATTAGATATATCATTTACAATCATTAGAACTTTAAAAATTAAGCTCAAAATGTGTTTAAACAACAGAAATGCTACATTACAAGTTAGCAAGATATATAAAAACTTCCAATTCTTATTTAGGAGCAACCAAACTATATTTTACAATTGAATTATTCAGACACTATTGGGCTTAATAGGACGAAGTGCACATCTAACTGAATATGAGTGTAGCAAGTGCTATTTCAACTTCTCCAAATTCACTGTAGATAATCAAGTACATTTGTTTGGTGTCATGTATGCTTATTCATCCCCTAATTTTCACAAATATATAGCAGATAGCCAATGTTTTCTATGAGGTGTGTTCGTCTTCTTCCCTGTTACTTTGAAATATTAGTGTAATACTGATTTTAAAAAACAATGAAGTATGTGGTGAACAAAAGGAAATATGACATATTGTATTGTAATGCATAAGAGTTGTAGTTTTTTAAAAAGCCTAGAATGTATGAGCTAAAAGACCCCAAGCATTATCTTTGGCTACAAGGACAAAACACATTGCAAGATCTGCCTAGGTGACTTGTCACAACTGGGCCTGAATTGAATCATGCTGTGAACCTCTCCTGGAGTGAGTGCTGCATTCTATGTGCTGTTCCTGTGTTCCTGTTAATTTCAGAAGTGACCAAGAGAAGATGCTCCTGAAAGTAGGCAAAGTTGTGACTGAGAATATTTTTGGACCTCCAAAATGTTAGAGTTTCTGCATACTTCTTTGAAGCATTGCCCGATATTTAGAAGGTCTTTCACAGATATAACTACAGGTTTTCCCACTAGAGGATATTTGAACTTGAAGAAAAAGACAAAATGCTTGTCTAACAGTGTGGCCGATAGGTTGCTCAATCAAAACATAAATTATGTATTGTCCATGTTATAAGAAGTGCATTAAATCCACATGCAATTGTAATAGGCCAAACAAGGCATCGATCATGTTTGTAGTGTCATACCTAGCTACCAAACCTTAAATCAGGCACTACGCACAGAGGCAGAAATCAGGACGGAACAAAGGTGCTATAATTATTAGGGGTGGACGGAATTTGCGCAATCGCATTACGCAAATCTCCGCGAAACGGTAAAAAATCTCCGCTAACCCGCAGAAATTCCGCGAACACGCGGAATTGCTTGTTCGCGATGCTTTTTTCCTGTTCGCAATCGCTGTTTGCGTGCTCGGGGAGAAATATCTCGCGAACACGCATTTTGAGAACGCGAACAAGCAAAAAATTTGGCAAAGTCACGGAAAGCAGAATTTTGGGCAATTTCGCGTTCTACGCGGAACGCGAAATTACCCAAATTCAGCAAATTCCGCAATCGGAACGAAATTTACCACCCAGGCCTAATAATTATCCCCAAACATGTCATGACTCCGGTGGCCTCTAATTTAAAATTTCGCCAAAAACAAAGCTTTTTCCAACATAACCAAATGCGTCAGCAGGAGTTATCCCAGCAGCTCCCAGCAATGAAGAGAACGTCTGCGGATATGGATTGCAACAATCCCTAGCTGAAGGATTTCAACTTCCATGTCAGAGACTAAATGATAAGGTTGAAATATTGAACTGGGATTAATCTGCTTGGTGTATCTGACCCTCATTCCAGATTGGCTGGACGAAAATCACATCAAGAAGCAGCATATTGTGCCTATACTTATCATTTGCACTTCAAGACTTTAGTGATTTTTTTGACATGCATTTTTACGTATTTTCAAATCTGGTTTCGCTATTTAGATTATGTTGATTACAATTTACCCAATGTGTCTGATTCTTTTAGGTAATTTTATTGTTTTCGTGTTTTGACTTTATTACTCTTTGCAATCGCACCATTTTTTGGACATTTCCTGTAAGTTGAGCCTGTCTTCTCTGTATCATATTTATCAGGTGGTCAAGCTTAAAATTATTTAGCAACTTTAGCGTTCACCCTGACAAGTTAAGCTTATTATTTCTTTCACAGGTTGACAGCCTACCCAAAATATTAATTCACTTTATTGGGATTAACCAATTGTTTTGCTTCTAATATTTTGACAAAATTCTTTGTCTTTTCAGTTTCTGGTTGAAAGAATGAAAGCCAATAATATGATTTTATGATAGTTCTCAAGAGATGATGAATACAACCCATCACAATTCAAAGACCACATCGGGGAAATCAGGTCCCACAAAAATACAAATATGTACTCAATAAGGCAAAATGTCCAATTTCATAGACTAGGTAAAAAACATTTAGACTTACTTCTGGTGTCTAGAGGAGCAATAAGACAGAGATGTAAACATTTAGACATATATTATAATCAGAAAATAAACAAATAAGTCAACCTTTAGAAAATGCAGAATTATTCATGTCATTTATATGTTAACAAAAAATATTGAAATACCACTCTCATTTAGAAATCTCTTAGGTTTCACTCAAAATGTCAATATGTACAAATCCAGACACTGAAATAAAAGGTAAACTTACTGTTGTTGTCTGAAAGAGTGATAAGAAAGTGATGTTAAATATTAGATATATCATTTACAATCATTAGAACTTTAAAAATTAAGCTCAAAATGTGTTTAAACAACAGAAATGCTACATTACAAGTTAGCAAGATATATAAAAACTTCCAATTCTTATTTAGGAGCAACCAAACTATATTTTACAATTGAATTATTCAGACACTATTGGGCTTAATAGGACGAAGTGCACATCTAACTGAATATGAGTGTAGCAAGTGCTATTTCAACTTCTCCAAATTCACTGTAGATAATCAAGTACATTTGTTTGGTGTCATGTATGCTTATTCATCCCCTAATTTTCACAAATATATAGCAGATAGCCAATGTTTTCTATGAGGTGTGTTCGTCTTCTTCCCTGTTACTTTGAAATATTAGTGTAATACTGATTTTAAAAAACAATGAAGTATGTGGTGAACAAAAGGAAATATGACATATTGTATTGTAATGCATAAGAGTTGTAGTTTTTTAAAAAGCCTAGAATGTATGAGCTAAAAGACCCCAAGCATTATCTTTGGCTACAAGGACAAAACACATTGCAAGATCTGCCTAGGTGACTTGTCACAACTGGGCCTGAATTGAATCATGCTGTGAACCTCTCCTGGAGTGAGTGCTGCATTCTATGTGCTGTTCCTGTGTTCCTGTTAATTTCAGAAGTGACCAAGAGAAGATGCTCCTGAAAGTAGGCAAAGTTGTGACTGAGAATATTTTTGGACCTCCAAAATGTTAGAGTTTCTGCATACTTCTTTGAAGCATTGCCCGATATTTAGAAGGTCTTTCACAGATATAACTACAGGTTTTCCCACTAGAGGATATTTGAACTTGAAGAAAAAGACAAAATGCTTGTCTAACAGTGTGGCCGATAGGTTGCTCAATCAAAACATAAATTATGTATTGTCCATGTTATAAGAAGTGCATTAAATCCACATGCAATTGTAATAGGCCAAACAAGGCATCGATCATGTTTGTAGTGTCATACCTAGCTACCAAACCTTAAATCAGGCACTACGCACAGAGGCAGAAATCAGGACGGAACAAAGGTGCTATAATTATTAGGGGTGGACGGAATTTGCGCAATCGCATTACGCAAATCTCCGCGAAACGGTAAAAAATCTCCGCTAACCCGCAGAAATTCCGCGAACACGCGGAATTGCTTGTTCGCGATGCTTTTTTCCTGTTCGCAATCGCTGTTTGCGTGCTCGGGGAGAAATATCTCGCGAACACGCATTTTGAGAACGCGAACAAGCAAAAAATTTGGCAAAGTCACGGAAAGCAGAATTTTGGGCAATTTCGCGTTCTACGCGGAACGCGAAATTACCCAAATTCAGCAAATTCCGCAATCGGAACGAAATTTACCACCCAGGCCTAATAATTATCCCCAAACATGTCATGACTCCGGTGGCCTCTAATTTAAAATTTCGCCAAAAACAAAGCTTTTTCCAACATAACCAAATGCGTCAGCAGGAGTTATCCCAGCAGCTCCCAGCAATGAAGAGAACGTCTGCGGATAAGGATTGCAACAACCCTAGCTGAAGGATTTCAACTTCCATTTCAGAGACTAAATGATAAGGTTGAAATATTTAACTGGGATTAATCTGCTTGGTGTATCTGACCCTCATTCCAGATTGGCTGGACGAAAATCACATCAAGAAGCAGCATATTGCGCCTATACTTATCATTTGCACTTCAAGACTTTACTGATTTTTTTGACATGCATTTTTACGTATTTTCAAATCTGGTTTCGCTATTTAGATTATGTTGATTACAATTTACCCAATGTCTCTGATTCTTTTAGGTAATTTTCTTGTTTTCGTGTTTTGACTTTATTACTCTTTGCAATCGCACCATTTTTTGGACATTTCCTGTAAGTTGAGCCTGTCTTCTCTGTATCATATCTATCAGGTGGGCAAGCTTAAAATTATTTAGCAACTTTAGCGTTCACCCTGACAAGTTAAGCTTATTATTTCTTTCACAGGTTGACAGCCTACCCAAAATAATAATTCACTTAATTGGGATTAACCAATTGTTTTGCTTCTAATATTTTGACAAAATTCTTTGTCTTTTCAGTTTCTGGTTGAAAGAATGAAAGCCAATAATGTGTTTTTATGATAGTTCTCAAGAGATGATGAATACAACCCATCACAATTCAAAGACCACATCGAGGAAATCAGGTCCCACAAAAATACAAAAATATACTCAAATAAGGCAAAATGTCCAATTTCATAGACTAGGTAAAAAACATTTAGACTTACTTCTGGTGTCTAGAGGAGCAATAAGACAGAGATGTAAACATTTAGACATATATTATCATCAGAAAATAAACAAATAAGTCAACCTTTAGAAAATGCTGAATTATTCATGTCATTTATATGTTAACAAAAAATATTGAAATGCCACTCTCCTTTAGAAATCTCTTAGGAGTCACTCAAAATGTCAATATGTACAATTCCAGACACTGAAATAAAAAGTAAACTTACTGTTGTTATCTGAAAGAGAGATAAGAAAGTGATGTTAAATATTAGATATATCATTTACAATCATTAGAACTTTAAAAATTAAACTCAAAATGTGTTTAAACAACAGAAATGCTACATTACAAGTTAGCAAGATATATAAAAATTACAATTCTTATTTAGGAGCAACCAAACTATATTTTAACAATTGAATTATTCAGACACAATTGGGCTTAATAGGACGAAGTGCACATCTAACTGAATATGAGTGTAGCAAGTGCTATTTAAACTTCTCCAAATTCACTGTAGATAATCAGGTACATTTGTTTGGAGTCATGTATGCTTGTTCATCCCCTAATGTTCACAAATATATAGCAGATAGCCAATGTTTTCTATGAGGTGTGTTCATCTTCTTCCCTGTTACTTTGAAATATTATTGTAATACTGATTTAAAAAAACAATGAAGTATGTGGTGAACAAAAGGAAATATGACATATTGTATTGTAATGCATCAGAGCTGTAGTTTTTTAAAAAGCCTGGAATGTATGGGCTAAAAGACCCCAAGCATTAGCTTTGGCTACAAGGACAAAACACATTGCAAGATCTGCCTAGGTGACTTGTCACAACTGGGCCTGAATTGAATCATGCTGTGAACCTCTCCTGGAGTGGGTGCTGCATTCTATGTGCTGTCCCTGTGTTCCTGTTAGCCGCAGAAGTGACCAAGAGGAGATGCTCCTGAAAGTATGCAAAGTTGTGACTGAGAATATTTTCGGACCTCCAAAATGTTTAGAGTTTCTGCGTACTTCTTTGAAGCATTGCCCGATATTTAGAAGGTCTTTCACAGATATAACTACAGGTTTTCCCACTAGAGGATATTTGAACTTAAAGAAAAAGACAAAATGCTTGTCTAACAGTGTGGCCGATAGGTTGCTCAATCAAAACATAAATTATGTACTGTCCATGTTATAAGAAGTGCATTGAATCCACATGCAATTGTAATAGGCCAAGCAAGGCATCGATCATGTTTGTAGTGTCATACCTAGCTACCAAACCTTAAATCAGGCACTACGCCCAGAGGCAGAAATCAGGACGGAACAAAGGTGCTATAATTATCCCCAAACATGTCATGACTCCGGTGGCCACTAATTTAAAATTTCTCAAAAAACAAAGCTTTTTCCAACATAACCAAATGCGTCAGCAGGAGTTATCCCAGCAGCTCCCAGCAATGAAGAGAACGTCTGCGGATAAGGATTGCAACAATCCGTAGCTGAAGGATTTCAACTTCCATTTCAGAGACTAAATGATAAGGTTGAAATATTTAACTGGGATTAATCTGCTTGGTGTATCTGACCCTCATTCCAGATTGGCTGGACGAAAATCACATCAAGAAGCAGCATATTGCGCCTATACTTATCATTTGCACTTCAAGACTTTACTGATTTTTTTGACATGCATTTTTACGTATTTTCAAATCTGGTTTCGCTATTTAGATTATGTTGATTACAATTTACCCAATGTGTCTGATTCTTTTAGGTAATTTTATTGTTTTCGTGTTTTGACTTTATTACTCTTTGCAATCGCACCATTTTTTGGACATTTCCTGTAAGTTGAGCCTGTCTTCTCTGTATCATATTTATCAGGTGGGCAAGCTTAAAATTATTTAGCAACTTTAGCGTTCACCCTGACAAGTTAAGCTTATTATTTCTTTCACAGGTTGACAGCCTACCCAAAATAATAATTCACTTAATTGGGATTAACCAATTGTTTTGCTTCTAATATTTTGACAAAATTTTTTGTCTTTTCAGTTTCTGGTTGAAAGAATGAAAGCCAATAATGTGTTTTTATGATAGTTCTCAAGAGATGATGAATACAACCCATCACAATTCAAAGACCACATCGAGGAAATCAGGTCCCACAAAAATACAAAAATATACTCAATAAGGCAAAATGTCCAATTTCATAGACTAGGTAAAAAACATTTAGACTTACTTCTGGTGTCTAGAGGAGCAATAAGACAGAGATGTAAACATTTAGACATATATTATCATCAGAAAATAAACAAATAAGTCAACCTTTAGAAAATGCAGAATTATTCATGTCATTTATATGTTAACAAAAAATATTGAAATGCCACTCTCATTTAGAAATCTCTTAGGAGTCACTCAAAATGTCAATATGTACAATTCCAGACACTGAAATAAAAGGTAAACTTACTGTTTTTATCTGAAAGAGAGATAAGAAAGTGATGTTAAATATTAGATATATCATTTACAATCATTAGAACTTTAAAAATTAAACTCAAAATGTGTTTAAACAACAGAAATGCTACATTACAAGTTAGCAAGATATATAAAAATTACAATTCTTATTTAGGAGCAACCAAACTATATTTTAACAATTGAATTATTCAGACACAATTGGGCTTAATAGGACGAAGTGCACATCTAACTGAATATGAGTGTAGCAAGTGCTATTTAAACTTCTCCAAATTCACTGTAGATAATCAGGTACATTTGTTTGGAGTCATGTATGCTTGTTCATCCCCTAATGTTCACAAATATATAGCAGATAGCCAATGTTTTCTATGAGGTGTGTTCATCTTCTTCCCTGTTACTTTGAAATATTATTGTAATACTGATTTAAAAAAACAATGAAGTATGTGGTGAACAAAAGGAAATATGACATATTGTATTGTAATGCATCAGAGCTGTAGTTTTTTAAAAAGCCTGGAATGTATGGGCTAAAAGACCCCAAGCATTAGCTTTGGCTACAAGGACAAAACACATTGCAAGATCTGCCTAGGTGACTTGTCACAACTGGGCCTGAATTGAATCATGCTGTGAACCTCTCCTGGAGTGGGTGCTGCATTCTATGTGCTGTCCCTGTGTTCCTGTTAGCCTCAGAAGTGACCAAGAGGAGATGCTCCTGAAAGTATGCAAAGTTGTGACTGAGAATATTTTCGGACCTCCAAAATGTTTAGAGTTTCTGCGTACTTCTTTGAAGCATTGCCCGATATTTAGAAGGTCTTTCACAGATATAACTACAGGTTTTCCCACTAGAGGATATTTGAACTTGAAGAAAAAGACAAAATGCTTGTCTAACAGTGTGGCCGATAGGTTGCTCAATCAAAACATAAATTATGTACTGTCCATGTTATAAGAAGTGCATTAAATCCACATGCAATTGTAATAGGCCAAGCAAGGCATCGATCATGTTTGTAGTGTCATACCTAGCTACCAAACCTTAAATCAGGCACTACGCCCAGAGGCAGAAATCAGGACGGAACAAAGGTGCTATAATTATCCCCAAACATGTCATGACTCCGGTGGCCACTAATTTAAAATTTCTCCAAAAACAAAGCTTTTTCCAACATAACCAAATGCGTCAGCAGGAGTTATCCCAGCAGCTCCCAGCAATGAAGAGAACGTCTGCGGATATGGATTGCAACAATCCCTAGCTGAAGGATTTCAACTTCCATTTCAGAGACTAAATGATAAGGTTGAAATATTTAACTGGGATTAATCTGCTTGGTGTATCTGACCCTCATTCCAGATTGGCTGGACGAAAATCATATCAAGAAGCAGCATATTGTGCCTATACTTATCATTTGCACTTCAAGACTTTACTGATTTTTTGACATGCATTTTTACATATTTTCAAATCTGGTTTCGCTATTTAGATTATGTTGATTACAATTTACCCAATGTGTCTGATTCTTTTATGTAATTGTATTGTTTTCGTGTTTTGACTTTATACTCTTTGCAATCGCACCATTTCTTGGACATTTCCTGTAAGTTGAGCCTGTCTTCTCTGTATCATATTTATCAGGTGGTCAAGCTTAAAATTATTTAGCAACTTCAGCGTTCACCCTGACAAGTTAAGCTTATTATTTCTTTCACAGGTTGATAGCCTACCCAAAATAATAATTCACTTAATTGGGATTAACCAATTGTTTTGCTTCTAATATTTTGACAAAATTCTTTGTCTTTTCAGTTTCTGGTTGAAAGAATGAAAGCCAAGAATATGATTTTATGATAGTTCTTGTTGGAAATGGCCCTTTTTGCTGGGTTATCCCCAAACTTTTTGCTTCGTCCTCCTTTATTTTTTCGGACCCGTGGCAATAGGACTATGGGCACTTTACCACTGCTGATCAGTGCTAAAGTGCATATGCTCTCTATATAAATTGTTATATTGATTGGTTATCCATGATTGGTATATTTGTTTCTCCTGTCAGCCCCTAGTAAAGTGCACGGAGTGTGCCAGGGCTGGTGATTCAAATGCTACTAGTGGGCCTGCAGCACTGATTGTGCCACCCACAGGAGTAGCCCTAAAATGGTGTCACAGGCCTGCCACCGCAGTGCCTGGGTGCAGTTGCTAACTGCTATGCTGACCTGACCAGTGTCCACACTGGCCAGGCCTAACCCTTCCCTTTCTGTACAGATTGGACACCCCTATGGAAGGCCCTAGGTACCCCCCTGGGCAGGGTGCAGTGTATGTGAAAGGTAGAGCATGTACTGGTGTAGGTGACATGCTCTGATAGTGAATTACAGCCATTTTCGTTTTTCACTATTGAAAGGCTATCTTGCCCATAGGCTATAATGGGGAATGCTGAGTATAATGTTTACCTGCATATCTTCCCATAGAAGCAAGAAAGAAAATTAAAGTTTTGTATGCCGGAACTCAGAATGATAAAATATATCTTTTAGTGAAGTTGGTTTTACCATTCTGTGTTTGAAAATACCACTTTTTATAAAGTAGGTATTTTCTTGTCTAACCATTCAAACCTGCCTCTGCTTGGTTGTGTATTTCTTGTCTGGAGATTGAGTGACAGGGGCTGGGGAATTCCCGGAGACAGGGTGAGTCAGCACAGGGCTGAATAGAGAGTTCTCCATGTAGATGGGTTGGTGGAGTTGCACCTGGGACCTAAATAGGACAGTGCCTGCCCCCCACAGTGCTGGCTCCACCCCCTGTGGTGCGTCTGATGTATCTGCCCTGCACTGTGAAAGAAGAGAAGGAATAATGTCAACAAAGTGCTCCAGGGCTGTGCTTTCCCTCCACAATGCTGGCTCCACCTCCTGTGGGGCATCTGATGTTTCTGCCCTGCACTGTGAAAGGAAAGAAGGAGTCATGTAAACAGAGTGCTCCAGAACTGGTTTGTACTGGGCAAAGGCCCCTCTTCCCTCAGAGGACAAAGGATTTGGGGGTATAAATATTGGGACCCTGATACCAAGAAATTAGATCATCCTGGAATCAAGAAGGAACCTCTGCCAAGGAGAAAGCTGGAAGACTGAAGAGGAAGGACTGTCCTGCTTTGTGTTTGTGGGCTGACCTGCAGTTGCTTTGCTGCCAAGGAGAGGGGAAGGACTTTGCTGTTGCTGTTTCCACTTGCTTGAAGAGATCTCCAAGGGCCTGAGGAGAGCTGGCCTCCTGTTAAGAATTATCAGGAACAAAATGACTTCACCCCCAGCTTCCCCCCTGAACTCTGCGGAGTGAATTCTGCCCTTCCTAGAGTGCTTGATCCAATTGTGGGGCCTCTAGAAGTTGTGCCTGCTGTTGGGAAGCTGACCAAGAAAAAAGAAGTAAAAGATCTGCAACTTTTTCACTCACGGCCGGCTTAGCGAGAAAATTTCTGTCGCCGCGAAGATCGTCGCAGCGCCTGTCGCCACTGCAACGTCCACACCGGGTTCATCTTCGGAGCGCATCGCCCCCGGAGCGGGAAGATTCCCGTAGATGCGAGTATCGTTGCAGAGCCTGCCGCCGCTGAGTGAGATCGTCGCACCGCTCGTTAGCGGGCCGCATTTTGTCGCTGCGAACATCGTCGCAGAGCCATCGAAGATCATCGCATCGTGCCTTTGAGAGTAAATTTCTACCTGAGAAGCTACGCCTTGGAATCCATACAAGTATCGCCTCACTCCCCATACAGACCGGATTCATCGCACACGCCCGCTGCATCCAGCGGGTTTGACGCATCACCTCCCCAGGGTCTCAGGACTGACGCTGTTGCTTTTTTTTCGACGCCTGAGCGCCGCTAAGAACTTTTGTCGCATCACCAGGTACTGTAGGCTAAAATTGGCGCTAAGGTGAATGATTTTGTCTCTAAGCTAAGAACTCTTTTTGAAACCATATTGAACTGTGTATGTTGGATTTTTGTCGTTTTGGTCTTGTGTAGTTTACATAAAAATACTTTATTTATCTACACTGGTGTGGAGTCCATTTGTGGTGTTTTCACTGTGTTACTGTGAGTGTTGGTACAAATACTTTACACATTGCCTTTTATAAGCCTGTCTGCTCGTGCCAAGCTACCAAGGGGGTGAGCAGGGGTTATCTAAAGAGTGTATCCCCCTTACCCTGACTTGAAGCAAGGGTCCCTATTTGGACAGTGGTACCTACCCCTGCCGATAAGAGACTCCCAGATCTAACAGTTCTCAAGAGATGATGAATATAACCCATCACAATTCAAAGACCATATTGAGGAAATCAGGTCCCACAAAAATGCAAAAAATTACTCAATAAGGCAAAATGACTAATTTCATAGACTAGGTACAACACATTTAGACTTATTTCTGCTGCCTAGAGGAGCAATAAGAAAGAGATTCAATATTTAGACATAGATTACCATCATGAAAATAAACAAATAAGTCAACCTTTAGAAAATGCAGAATTGTTCATGTCATTTATATGTTAACAAAAAATATTGAGATACCACTCTCATTTAAATTTCTTTGGATTCACTCAAAAGTTCAATATGTACAATTCTAGACACTGAATTAAAAGGTAAATTTACTGTTGTTGTCTGAAAGAGAGATAAGAAAGTGATGTTAAATATTAGATGTATCATACACAGTCATTAGAACTTCAAAAAGTTAACTCAAAATGTGTTGAAACAACAGAAATGCTACATTACATGTTAGCAAGCTATATAAAAATTACAATTCTTAGTTAGGAGTAACCAAACTATACTTTACAACTGAATAATTCAGACACAATTGGGCTTGATAGGACGAAGTGCACATCTAACTGAATATGAGTGTAGCAAGTGCTATTTAAACTTCTCCAAATTCACTGTAGATAATCAAGTACATTTGTTTGGAGTCATGTATGCTTGTCCATCCCCTAATTTTCACAACTATATAGCAGATATCAAATGTTTTCTATGAGGTGTGTTCATCTTCTTCCCTGTTACTTTGAAATATTAGTGTAATGCTGATTTACAAAAACAATGAAGTATGTGGTAAACAAAAGGAGATATGACATATTTGTAACAATATTGTATTGTAATGCATCAGAGCTGTAGTTTTTTAAAAAGCCTGGAATGTATGGGCTCAAAGACCCCAAGCATTATCTTTGGCTACAAGGACAAAACACATTGCAAGCGTCTTTTTGCTGATCTGCCAAGGTGACTTGTCACAACTGGGCCTGTATTGAATCATGCTGTGAACCTCTGCTGGAGTGGGTGCTGCATTCTATGTGCTGTCCCTAAGTTCCTGTTAGCCTCAGAAGTGACCAAGAGGAGATGCTCCTGAAAGTATGCAAAGTTGTGACTGAGAATCTTTTTGGACCTCCAAAATGTTTAGAGTTTCTGCAGACCTCTTTGAAGCATTGCCCGATATTTAGAAGGTCTTTCACAGATATATCTACAGGTTTTTCCAACTAGAGGATATTTGAACTTGTTGAAAAAACCAAAATGCTTGTATAACAGTGTGGCCGATAGGTTGCTCAATCAAAACATAAATTATGTACTGTCCAAGTTGTAAGAAGTGCATTAAATCCACATGCAATTGTTATAGGCCAAACAAGGCATCGATCATGTTTGTAGTGTCATACCAATCTACCAAACCTTAAATCTGTCACTACGCCCAGAGGCAGAAATCAGGACGGAACAAAGGAGCTATAATTATCCCCAAACATGTCATGACTCCGGTTGCCACTAATTGAAAATTTCTCCAAAAACAAAGCTTTTTCCAACATAATCAAATGCGTCAGCAGAAGTTATTCCAGCAGCTCCCAGCAATGAAGAGAACGTCTGCGGATATGGATTGCAACAATCCCCAGCTGAAGGATTTCAACTTCCATTTCAGAGACTAAATCATAAGATTGAAAAATGTAACTGGGCTTTATCTGCTTGGTGTATCTGACCCTCATTCCATCATGGCTGGACGAAAATCTCATCAAGAAGCAGCATATTGTGCCAATACTTATTATTTGCACTTCAAGACATTACCAATATTTTTGAAATGCATTTTTACATTCTTTCAAATCTGATTTTGCTAATTAGATTATGTTCATTACAATTCACCCAATGTGTCTAATTATTTTAGGTAATTTTATTGTTTTCGTGTTTTGAATTTATTACTGTTTGGTATCTCACCATTTTTTTCAAATTTCCTGTAAGGTAAGCCTGTCTTTTCTGTATCATATGTATCAGGGGGTTAAGCTTAACATTATTTAGCCACTTTACCATTCACCCTGACAAGTTAAGGTTAATATTTCTTTCACAGGTTGACAGCCTTCCCAAAATAATAATTCACTTAAATGGGATCATCCAATTGTTTTGCTTCTAATAGTTTGACAAAATTCTTTGTCTTTTCAGTTTCTGGTTGAAAGAATGAAAGCCAATAATAACATTTTATGATAATTCTCAAGAGATGATGAATACAACCCATCACAATTCAAAGACCATATCGAGGAAATCAGGTCCCACAAAAATGCAAAAAAATACTCAATAAGGCAAAATGACTAATTTCATAGACTAGGTACAAAACATTTAGGGCCATATGTAGGTGGCCTAATACCGGTCGGTAACGGCCGATTTTCGGTAAAAATGCCGTTACCGACCGGTATTCAGGCGTTTGGGATGTAGGGGGGACATTTCAGGATTCGGTAATTTACCGAATCGGTAAAATTACCGAATCGGTAAAATTACCGAATCGGTAATTTTACCGATTCGGTAAATACCGAATCCTGAAATGAGATGTAGGGGGAGTGTGTGGGTGTTGTGTGGATTCGTTATTTACCACCAACTAAAAGTTGGTGGTAAATGACGAATGTCTTAGTAAAAGCATTTTTTAGCCCTTAGAAGTGTGCAATGTGGCAGACATACATGCCCTTAGGGCATGTATGTGTGCCACATGTGCACACATGCAGGAATCAGGGGTGCAACAGGGTGTCACTGTGACACCCTGCCACCCTTGATTGTGCTCCTCCCATTACCGAATCGGTATTTACCGATTCGGTAATGGTAACTGGCTTCCCATTGATTCCTTGTCGTAATTTAATATTCGGGACCACGTAGGGAACAGGGCCCTACCCCTGTCTATCTTGGTATTAGCGAACCGCAAATGGTAAATGCGGCATGTACGAGTGCTTTACTTATCGTTCTAGCTATGAATGCACTGTGTACACGTTATTCTGCTGCACTACGCGGGTTCCATTTTGGAAGCAGTGGCCATCTTGTCATTGCCCTCACATAGGCTATAATGGAGCAAATACGGGCCTCACAGTACATGGGCTTCTTCTCTGACTTCTCTGTAACCTGGGCAGCTGGCTCTGCTGCCCCGGGCCAAACTGGTCTCACGAGCTCCCCTTCCTCTCTCCACCTGTGATTAGCATCAGGGCTTGACCCGTCATAAAACCCTTTCATTCTACACAAGCCCCTGGCTAATCTCTTTCGCACCTGGCTGTTCCTGCTTTATGACTTGGTTCCCAAAACAGGAGATGCTCATGTTTATTGGGGGGATCTGTTTACATGTAATGTGGGATCTGAACCTTGTTGTGTAAATCATTGTGGGCTGGCCGAACTGGAATGTGGGATGGTCATCATGACTCTGCCTTTTCTTTGTAATGTACACTTGCATATTGCCGTATCATAAAACCTAGGAATGTATGCTTGAGGCAGGAAAAAGGGTATTTAAGATGAAGTCCATTCCTATGATTTTCAGCAGTCTCCTGAGAACATACACGCTGTTGTACTTCTAGGATACCTGTCATTGGTCTGCAGCCAATAAACGATTCTTTGACTTCACCCAGAAGACTCTGTGTTTCTGTAGGTCCGGAACAGGGTGAACCCAGAAGTCATAGGGTGTGTGTCCCTGCACCGCTGGGTCTAAATTACCCAGTACTTCAGTTTGGCGCCCAACTCGGGCCGATTTCAGCGGTACCAGTCCAAGCCAGAGGTTCGTGAGGAGCTTCGTGTGGAAATTCTGGAGGAAGGCCGCCACTTCATCGACCCCTGCATGTCGACGTGGTCCGAAAGTCTTTTCTGCGAGGTTCTCCGCGTCCCGACGGCTACGAAGGACTGCTGCCCTGATTAATCGACCTGTTTTGGACCCTTGACGAGTTTGAGAGAGCGAAACAATCGAGAGAGTCTTCTGGTGACGCCATCGATCATCAATATTCAGTTAAGTATACGTGGAGCGTCTCCCATTTGTTTTGGTATCCCTCGGGATCGTTTGGTTTGATTTGGTAATTGGTGATTTGGTGTTTGCAAACCCCAAAGCCAGAGGACTCGTGTATTCACGAGAATATCGTAATCGATAATCCTTTGACGTTTGGATCTAGACTAGTGAGCGAAGATGCCTGGTTCTAGAATATTTGGTAGAATATTTTGTTTGGGTTGTGGAAGAGATTTCCAGCTGGAAGAATCATGCCCGGTTCCTCCGGTTGGAACTCCAACTTATGAGCTCTATGTAAAACATGGCGTAGGCCCCATTGCATATAACGAAGTGTGGATCCACTACACCAGGAAAGACGGTGTTTTAAAATGGCCCCAAAATGGTAGTTTTGATACCGATATTTTAGATAATCTGGAAATTAAATTGTTTAAGAAGAAAGCCCGGCCGGCGATGTTTGACTCTTTCCGCTTATGGCGAAAGGAAGCCAAACAGAAGGAAATTAAGCTAGCGAAAAAGAATAAGAGAGAGAGAGGTATGTCAGTAATGCAAGCAGCTGTACAATTTAAAGACAATGAAGAGGAGCAAATGAATGAGCAATTGCACAGGCAGCGTAAGTTAGGGATTGACAAATGTTATCCAGCTTTGCCACATTCTAAGCAGGATGAGTCAGAAGAAAAGGAGAAAGATCCCCTGATGTCACATTTGTTGAGTTCGCCACCCCCGTATGCTCAAACTGCCACGGCGCCTCCCCAGCTTGTAAATATGCCACCTCCAGTGCATATACTGCAAGCCTTGCCGCAACCGCCAGTTGCTTTGCAACCAGTTCCTATTCCTGTAGCGCAGTCCTCTCAAGCGCCTCCGGTAGTGCTTCCAACTGCCCCCGCACTTCCTGCGACTTTGCTTAATCCAGTAACTGCCTCCCCTAACACTCTTCTTTCTACCACTCCAGTACCTGTCTCTACATCCTCTTTTCTTCCCTCTGTTTTTCCCCCTGTTCTCGCCTCAGCTTCTCCTTCAGCGCGACAGCGTTTAGCTAATGTGGTTACTACATTAATGTCGCCTCTCTTTGGGTCATCTGGTGCAACTCCTGGTGTACAGCGTAAGCAGTTGCGCAGCCAATTGCCTAACCCCGATGAGAAAAAGGTAATAGATCACATGGCGCGTAGATGGATCGTTTTTCCTTCACTGTATGATGTGGAATCGGTTGTTAACACTTTCCATCAATGGAATGCCCCGAAACAGAGATATGTATTTGAGAAAATGTGCGAAATTCTCTGTGAAGAATTGGAGGATAGTGGTAGAAATCCGAACCCGCAGGAATTGTGTAGAGTGAGGTTCGATTTTGGAACTGGTATAATTGTGGACCGCGAAGTAGATAAAGCAGTTGCGGTTGTATTGTCCTTAAGGAATGACGATTGCCAACAGTCATTGTTTGAACAAGAGGTCCTTGTGGGGAAAAAGGCAAAAGCGCGACAATACCCTATGAGAGAAGTTCCCCCGGTATGGAAGGAAGTAGTTGCAGCTGTCGGCAATAACCCCGCTGTGCCAGCGCATTTCCAACGTGTTTGGGTGCATGTTCCATGGAAGCGCTCTGAGGTGTTAGCACTTAAGCAGACATTGCCTGATCCCCGTAAAAACCCAGCAGGTTATTATAAAGAGTTGTCACAAACAGCAGGATCATGCGTTATGAATTTGGCAGACATAGACATGTTGTTTGGTAATGTTGTTCCACAGCCTCTATGGGGATCAATTCGTAATGTAGATCACAATGCAGAACTAGGGGATACATGGGCTAACATTGTCGCTGCTGATGCTAGACAAACGGGTGGTGCGAAACCAGAACCTTTAGTAGCTGAATTGCCTGGTAGAATCATCACGTATATGAAGACACTAATGCCTGCGATGCGCGTAAATTGGGACAAGTTATCTGCATGTAAGCAGAAGAAAGATGAGACAGTGTCAGACTTCTTTACTAGGTTTGAGGAAACGTTTATTGACCACAGTGGACAAGATATGAGTACTGAGGGTGGCCAACGGTTGTTTGTGGATAAGTTTGTGCAGAATTTACTTCCTGACCTGTGTAAAAAGTTGAAAGATTCAGAGAGTTCTTGGGCCGTTTCCTCTTCAGCGCAAATACTGGCTACTGCACAGTATTATGAAAACAGAGATAAAGACGAGAAAGATAGAACGGAGAAGAAAACGAAGGAACTAAAGACAAAGGTCCTTTTACAGCAGGCCTATCCACCACGTGGAGGTCAGAATAATTATAGGCAACCCCAAGGTGTTTATCACCAACCCCAACAATTTCAGAACAATCAGCAAATGAATGGGTATTATCAACCACGTGTCCCTGTGGGTCCCAACCAATGTTCATACTGCAAAGAGGAAGGTCATTTTAAATATAGTTGCCCTAAATTAATGCAACGGAACGGTAATACGTATGGCGCCAGAGGTAGGGGTGGTCAGCAAGCTCCTAGAGGCAGAGGGCGTGGAAGTGTTCCCCAGAACGCGCGTCCTCTTCCGCCCCAAAGCGCCATTAATAGCTTTGATCAGCAAGCTAACGCGACTGGTAATACGGCACAGTATTACAATAATGATTATTATGTGGAGGATGGCGATGCAGAAAATAATGGTTACTAGGACAGCCATAGACAGAGAGAGGGAGTTGTTTCAGTGCCAGTGGATCACAGTGGACCGTATGTTGAGGTGACTACAGCAAATGTAACGGAGCCTTTTCTGCTAGACACTGGTGCTGCAAAGAGTTCAATCATGCATTCCAAACTCCCTGGCGCACCTTTGTCTGGCGATATAAATGTTTCAGTAGGTTTTTCTGGCGCCCCAGTTAGGAACCCGATTTCCAGTCCCATGTCACTTTCTGTTGGACCTTGCGAGCTGAAAGCGCCCCTGATCCTGACAACTGGTTGTGGTGAGAATTTGCTGGGATTAGATTTGTTGAAAAGATTGCACGCTACACTGTACTGTTCTCCTTCAGGAGTACAACTTACATTAGGCACGAAAGTGATTTCCCCAATGTACTTGTCTAAAAACACAATGCCACCTGAATTGTCATCCCTTCCGGATGCCCTTTGGGCTACTGGTCCCAATGATGTGGGCCTCTTGGAGATACCGCCATATGTGGTGACTCTAAAGGCTAATGTCAGACTGCCACGTATTCCCCAGTACAAAATCTCTAATGAAGGCCAGAAAGCATTGTTAGACATTGTCGGCGACTTGATTAATAAGGGTGTGATTGAAGAGACAAGAGGCAACGTTTGCAATAGTCCGATTTTACCTGTCTTAAAACGAACGGACCCTTCACAGCCACCTGTTTACAGATTTGTGATTGATCTTAGAGAGGTTAATAAGATTGTTGTGCCTCAGTTTCCGGTTGTCCCCGATATAACTGCCTTGTTAACGATGATTCCAGCCTCTGCTGCATGGTTTTCAGTGATCGATTTAAAGAATGCTTTCTTTAGTATCCCAATTGCAGAAGAGAGCAGAGACATTTTTGGTTTTAGTCTGGGAGGCCGAAGCTTCCGCTTCAAACGCGCTCCCCAGGGCTACTGTGAGAGTCCATCCATATACAGTCAAGCTTTGAAAGCGCAGCTTGATGCACTTGTTTTACCTAGTGGCGCTATCCTGATCCAGTACGTGGACGATTTACTGATCGCCGCGGATACTGAGAAGGTCTGTAAAGAAGCCACATTGTCATTGTTGCGCCATTTATCCGCTTTTCATCACAAAGTGTCTCTCTCTAAGCTGCAATATTGTCGACAAGAAGTGACCTACTTAGGTCATCTCTTATCGAAGGAGGGAAGGAGACTGACCCCAGAAAGAATTCAAGCCATTGCACAGTTGAGTGTGCCAAAAACACAGAGAGAAGTGCGTGCTTTCTTGGGCATTACTTCATACTGTAGGCATTGGATTCCTAGTTTTTCTTTGTTGGCAAAACCTTTATTAGCATTAACATGCAAAGACACACCGAATCCTATCCCATGGTCTGAAGAGTGCCAGAAAAGTTTTGTGGAATTGCGCAATGCATTGTGTTCAGCACCTGTGTTGGGCACTCCTGACTATAGCAAGCCTTTTACATTGTATGTTCACGAGAAAGATGGATGTGCGTTGTCAGTGTTAACACAGCCTTTTGGCGACAGACCGCGCCCATGCGCGTATTTTTCATCCACCTTGGACCCTGTAGCAAGGGCATTGCCAAGCTGTCTGAGAGCGACAGCTGCTGCAGCAATGTCTATCCGACAATCTGCTGGTCTGGTAATGGACAACACATTGATCGTTATGGTCCCACACGCTGTAGACACATTATTAAATAGGACCAAGACACAACACTTGACTAGTGCGCGATTATCAGGGTATGAACTCACACTGTTAGCGAATCATATACACATAAAAAGATGTAATACGCTGAATCCAGCTACGTTATTGCCAATTCCAGCAGATTCAGATGAGATTGAGCAACATGATTGTCTGTTCAGAACAGAAGAAGAGACGAAAGGGAGAGTAGATTTAAAAGATACTCCCCTGACTGAGTGTGATGGCACTTTATGGGTAGATGGGTCATGTTTCAAACTCCCTAATGGTGACACGACTGCTGCATATGCTATCACGACTTTACACACGGTCGTGGAAACTGCACGAGTGCCACATAATTCGGCCCAAGCAGCAGAATTAATTGCCCTCACGAGAGCATGCGTGTTGTCTGAAGGAATGAGAGTTAATATATACACAGATAGCCAGTACGCCTTTGGCGTGGCTCATAATTTTGGACGACTGTGGAAAGAGCGTGGGTTCCTGACGTCACATGGAGCTAAAATTCAGAATGGCAAGTTGGTGAATGATCTCCTTGAGTCACTGACCCTACCGTTGCAAGTTGCGATCATGAAATGCAGTGCGCACAGGAAAGTTACAGATGATGTTGGACGTGGGAATGCGTTTGCTGATGAGACCGCGAAAGAAACAGCACAGAATGTGAAGACTAGAATGTATGTTGCAGGCCCCGCAAGATGGGTTAATGATGTTGGAATGTGTGAGAACACAATAGAGAGTGTGAAGTCGCTTCAGGCTGAAGCCACAGAGGAAGAGTTAAGCAAGTGGAGAGAAAGTATGGGTAAGTTGGACGAGAATGGTTGTTGGATTGATCTGACAGAACATAAGCGATGGTTGTTGCCTGATGCATATGTGCTTCCAGTGGTTACTATGGCACATGGAATGGCACATATCAGTACGAAAGGTATCTGTAAGTTGTTGGCTCCAGTATGGCAGAATGCTGGGATTCCCAAGTGTGTAGAGAATGTGGTCAAGAATTGCATGGTATGCTTGAAGTACAACCCTGGTAGGGGAACCCCAACTCCGGCCGGTCACTTTGCACCCCCATCATGTCCATTCGAAGTTTTGCAGCTGGACTTTATTCACATGGATAGGTGCAACAACCTAAAATATGTATTGGTGGTTGTTTGTGCTTTTTCCAAATGGGTAGAGGCTTATCCTCTGAAAGATAACACTGCCCTATCCACAGCCAAAGCCCTTGTGAAAGAGTTCTTCCCCAGGTTTGGAATGCCGAGAATGGTATGGTGTGATAATGGAAGTGAGTTCGTGGGTAAAGTGATGAAGAATGTAAGTGAAGGTTTAGGCATAAGGCAGAAATTCCACGCTGCAAATCACCCCCAATCAGCTGGACTAGTAGAGCGCTACAATGGAGCCTTAAAGCTCAAGTTAGCCAAAATCCAGGCGAGCACCGGTCTTAAATGGCCTGACGCTCTGCCTTTAGCACTCCTGTCCACCAGAATGACCATACACTCACGAGTGGGACTTAGTCCCTATGAAGTAGTCTTTGGCCGCCCGGCCAACGTATGGGGTGTGCCAAGGCCTACGAAGTTCAGTGAGATTGAGCATCCAGTACTGCTCGATTACCTGTATGATTTGACTGTTAAACTGCGTGTTTTGCACCAACAGGTACATGATACTCTTCCCCAAGCTTCTGAACCTCCTGGACACCCTATCAACCCTGGTTCGTGGGTCCTGGTCCGGAATTTCCAGCGTAAGGGCAACGACGAGCCTCGCTGGATCGGCCCTCATCTTGTGCTCCTGTCGACGAGATCAGCGGTGCGAGTAAAAGGAAGGAAGCATTGGATACATGGTACCCACTGCAAAATAGTCCCCTTGCCTCTGCCATATGACCAGTGGGTCAAGGAGGGTATCGCCGACACTGAGACAGACACTGTACCTCGTTTTGTACCATTCAGTGACGCACGCCTAAAAGACACAGCTTCAGTCCAAGAGAGTGACAATATTCTGCAGGAAGCTGTGCCACCATCAAATCGACTGGACACCACTGAGCCTGAACTTTTGTTCCAAGACCAAACGGCACCTGGCCGTCTCCGCTATAATTTGAGACCCAGGCCCATGGACAAATAAAGATTTCCTTACTATTTCCTTTTTGGACACTTTTTGCTCTCCCATCTGAAGGACTTTCTTGATTTTTGTTTTTCGAACCACCATCCGGGTTCTGCCGCAGGGTCGCGGTGCCAAGACTTTGGGGTACAGGCCGAAGACGTTAGGTCAACGGTTCTGGTTGGTCTAGGGCGTTTCCCTGGACTGACAGGCGTACTCCTTAGCAGAAGAAACTCATCCGCCGCGAGCGGCCCGAGTAGAGGATGGAGTTTTTTAAGATGGAGAGACCGATTGAGGAAATGAACTTTAAAACCAGAATGTGTAGAATTGTAAAAAGTAAATGTTTTGTCTTTTTGTGCCTTTTTACACTGTGTAGTATTATGATGTTTATTGTAGGATTTGTGTTTTTCTCCACTCAAAAGCCCATTGCACCCACTGAACAGCCTATACCTCTTTCTACTGCCTCCTCTCACTCTTTTCACCCTTTGCCTGAACACGAACAGACCAGACGATCGGAGTTTGTAAATAACTCGTTTATCCAGCTCTTGCACCAGCACCAACTAGTAGT
This sequence comes from Triturus cristatus, assembly GCF_964204655.1. NCBI lineage: Eukaryota > Metazoa > Chordata > Amphibia > Caudata > Salamandridae > Triturus > Triturus cristatus. Next base: position 1,122,690,463 of record NC_140590.1, on the reverse strand, counting down.
GAATACGACCAATTGCTGGGTGTGTGGGTTAATGCCACATACCATTAACAAGGGTATTCCTTATTTGGTGCTGCCATATAGTTATAATGGATCGTCATGGGCATTCCAGACCATGTTTCTCTACGCCCTAGAGACATACTCCCCTCGCCAACCGCGTTCCATCAGACCTGGTACAAATAATAAAGCCTTAGTGAGAGGAATTGCCGATATGAGTAGGGATATTGATGCATACTCATCCATTCCCAAAGAAGAGTTGAGACCTTATGTAGGATGGAACGCGACGGGGTATAGTATTAGTCTGGGTGAAAGACAGCGAAAAATCTCATCTCCAATCTGGGTCGTACCCCACATGGGTCGGTTCTGCTTACAGGGTAATGGTCAGAACCCTAGAGCTCAACTGGGAAGAAGTGACTGCACTGAAACGTACACGTTCCCGTCACAGTTTTCCCCTGCGTTTTTAACTGCCAAGGGTACATATTTCATCTGTAATGACCGAGCATATACATGGTTGCCCCCTGATTTCTCGGGCACATGTTATATTGCGAATCTGCTACCGCCTACATTTACTGCCGCCTCCGACTACCACAAGACCAGAGTTGTGAGAGGTGTGATTAGTAAGGAGGACACTGCCGGTCAGGAAGCGGGAGACTTCTTCTTGGGTTTCCTGCCGTTTTGGGGACCTATGGTCAATAGTAGGAACCTGAGACAGCTGACTCGTGTGGTTGAATCCACCGTTAATGTAACGGCTGGTGCCCTTGGTAATTTGACAGCTGAGCTCCAAGCGGATCGCCTTATGACTTTGCAGAACCGCATGGTTCTAGACGTTATTCTTGCAGACCGCGGTGGGGTATGCAGGGTTATCCAATCCAGTTGCTGCATTTTCATACCAGATAATGCTCCAACAGTGTATCAAGCCATCTCCAAACTCCATAAAATATCTGAATCCATACACGTGGATAAGGGAGATTGGTCACTGGTGGGGTGGTTCTGGGAACTGATATCTGCCTGGGGTTGGAAAGTTCTGATGGTCATTGGAATGATCTTAGCCATTCTTTTCCTGTTCTGTCTGTGTATACAGTGTGCTCCTGCGATATGTGGCCTCTGTGCTACCTTATGTGTAAGGAAACCTGTATCGAGGGACAAGCTAAGTAATAGGATGATGCTACAGCAACATCTCCATGACTTCGTGAACATTGACCTAGACTCGGATTAAGATGAGTATAGTGATTGCCTATGTAAGGGCAAAAGGAGGGTCTGTCGTACTTTAATATTCGGGACCACGTAGGGAACAGGGCCCTACCCCTGTCTATCTTGGTATTAGCGAACCGCAAATGGTAAATGCGGCATGTACGAGTGCTTTACTTATCGTTCTAGCTATGAATGCACTGTGTACACGTTATTCTGCTGCACTACGCGGGTTCCATTTTGGAAGCAGTGGCCATCTGGTCATTGCCCTCACATAGGCTATAATGGAGCAAATACGGGCCTCACAGTACATGGGCTTCTTCTCTGACTTCTCTGTAACCTGGGCAGCTGGCTCTGCTGCCCCGGGCCAAACTGGTCTCACGAGCTCCCCTTCCTCTCTCCACCTGTGATTAGCATCAGGGCTTGACCCGTCATAAAACCCTTTCATTCTACACAAGCCCCTGGCTAATCTCTTTCGCACCTGGCTGTTCCTGCTTTATGACTTGGTTCCCAAAACAGGAGATGCTCATGTTTATTGGGGGGATCTGTTTACATGTAATGTGGGATCTGAACCTTGTTGTGTAAATCATTGTGGGCTGGCCGAACTGGAATGTGGGATGGTCATCATGACTCTGCCTTTTCTTTGTAATGTACACTTGCATATTGCCGTATCATAAAACCTAGGAATGTATGCTTGAGGCAGGAAAAAGGGTATTTAAGATGAAGTCCATTCCTATGATTTTCAGCAGTCTCCTGAGAACATACACGCTGTTGTACTTCTAGGATACCTGTCATTGGTCTGCAGCCAATAAACGATTCTTTGACTTCACCCAGAAGACTCTGTGTTTCTGTAGGTCCGGAACAGGGTGAACCCAGAAGTCATAGGGTGTGTGTCCCTGCACCGCTGGGTCTAAATTACCCAGTACTTCATCCTATGGGCCTCCTGGCCCATAGGAATCAATGGGAAGCCAGTTACCATTACCGAATCGGTAAATACCGATTCTTAATTACCAACCAATTCCAAATCGGTAATTTTTACCGAGTCATTACCTACATAGCATTTACAACTTCATAAATACCGAATCGGTAAAATTCGGTATTTATGAAGTGGTAAATGTTAGGCTACCTACAGAAGGCCCTTAGACTATTTCTGCTGCCTAGAGGAGCAATAAGAAAGAGATTCAATATTTAGTTATAGATTACCATCATGAAAATAAACAAATAAGTCAACCTTTAGAAAATGCAGAATTATTCATGTTATTTATATGTTAACAAAAAATATTGAGATTCCACTCTCATTGAGAAATCTCTTAGGAGTCACTCAAAAGTTCAATATTACAATTCCAGACACTGAATTAAAAGATAAACTTACTGTTGTTGTCTGAAAGAGAGATAAGAAAGTGATGTTAGATATTATATATATCATTCACAATCATTAGAACTTTAAAAATGAAACTCAAAATGTGTTTAAACAACAGAAATGCTACATTACAAGTTAGCAAGTTATATAAAAATTACAGTTCTTTTTTAGGAGAAACCAAACTATATTTTACAATTGAATTATTCAGACACAATTGGGCTTGATAGGACGAAGTGCACATCTAACTGAATATGAGTGTAGCAAGTGCTATTTAAACTTCTCCAAATTCACTGTAGATAGTCAAGTACATTTGTTTGGAGGCATGTATGCTTGTCCATCCCCTAATTTTCACAAATATATAGCAGATAACCAATGTTTTCTGTGAGGTGTGTTCATCTTCTTCCCTGTTACTTTGAAACATTAGTGTAATACTGATTTTAAAAAACAATGAAGTATGTGGTGAACAAAAGGAAATCTGACATATTGTCTTGTAATGCATCAGAGCGGTAGTTTTTTAAAAAGCCTGGAAAGTATGGGCTCAATGACCCCAAGATGGTGCATCTGTGGGAAATGCAGAGAAATAGTCTACTACCCCATTACCAAATAGTGAAAAAAGCGTCGGCGCCAGGACGCACCCTTGATGGACCCCTTTAGTTACTGGGAATGGGTCAGTTTTATTACCCTTGGTGCTCCAGCGTACTTGGGCAATATTTCCTACATGTAATTGCTCTACAACAAATAGCACTTCTGCAGGCATACCTAGATCTTTACATACCCTCCAAAGTTTTCTCCACGAAACCAGATCAAAGGCAGATTTTAAATCCCCAACTGTTGCATAGATTGTACCGCCAGCCAGCACAACATCCTGCCAATAGATCAAACCAAACCAAAATACCTGGTCTATTGTACTTACATTTGTACGAAATCCTGCCTGTAATGGAGTTAATATATTTTTGTCATCATCCACTCTTGGATCCTGTTAAGTACCATCCTCCCCATAATTTTTTCAATGGCATCTATAAGACTGATAGGTCTATAATTGCCTGGGCATGAACGGTCTCCTTTTTTAAATATTGGCAGAATCTCTGCCCCCTTCCATGAGACTGGGATGACTGCCCCACTAGCTATGGCATTCACTAACAGGAGTATGTATTGTTGCCAGATTACTTTGTCTTTCTTAAACAGATTGGCCGGTACGCTGTCAGGACCTGGTGCCCTGCCGTTAGCAACTAAACTCAGAGCTATTTCAACTTCCCTAATATCAAATACCAGTGCTGTGCCAGAGAGCGAGGTAGTAGGGACATCCTAGATTTTGCCCCCTTTCTCCAAGGCAAATTGCGTTGCATAGTGGAAAAACCTACTCTTCTGAGTCTACGTGGTTATGGGGCACGGGAGCTTGCCCCCCTCTCCCCCATTTTACCTAGTGCCAGAAAGACTGAGAATTACTATGTTTGCTCGCCTGGTAGAGATCTACCCACCTCTGTTCGTCGCAGTCCTTTTTTGCTTTGTTTCGGACAATGTTATATTCATGCCGCGTATGCTTGACTGCAGTGTAATCATTCATCTTAATGGCAGCAGCCAATGATTTGTAGGCTACCCTACAGTCCTTATTGTACCAACTAGTGTCTTTACTTTTTTGCTTAATTAAACTACTAGCTGGTTTTAAAAAGTGGGTGTTTATTTTACAAAACAGACCCTCGTGCAGCTTTGTTATTCTATCATTTATTTCAGACTGTAGTGTGGTTTCACGTAGCTCTAGCGGGGTCTCAGACACTGCTGTCCTTATGTCAGTGAGAGTAGTTTCACTAAACACTACAGTGTTCCATTTTACCCTCCTCATACTGCTGTAAAGCTGAGCTTCCGTAGTATAGGGAAGCAAAGGTGGATTAGATGGCTGTAGAGTGCCCTTAATTTCCATTTTTAAAGAAAGAGGATTATTGTCACTTTCCACTCGCTCCAAGACCTCCATGTCACAAAAATTGGACCAGTAATCTAAATTTAAAAGTATATAATCGATCCGACATGCGCTCACCCCATTATTAAAGGTGTTGGTTCCATGCTTATTGGAGGGTGAGCGACCATTGACTGCTTTAAGCCCCCCCTCCATGCACAATGCCTTAAGTTGGAAGGCAGCCTCAGGCCATCTCTTGATGGGGGAATTTCTAGGCAAGGTATACTCCAAAGTGCATTCTCTTCGTCTGTCAATTTCAAATCCTCTCTACGAAGAGGTTTGAAAGTGGTATTAAAGTCCCCCACTATCACTATTTTGGGGGTGCCTGCACTGCGCCCAGAAAATCTTCTAAGCAACTAACTGTACTTGATCGTCTTCGCCCAGTGAGACCCCTTGCGTAGATGTTTAAGATCAATATTTCCATATTTCGGTTGCCTTTAGGCGTATGGCCATAATGTCTGGACCTTCAATAGGGACAATATTAATGGTAAATCCCATATTCTGCTTTACCCAAATAGTTAATCCCCCGCAGGTCTGCCCTTCAGCCCCTGAAGTGCTGGTTTAAATTTTCTTAAAAACCCAACCGATATAATGGTTTGGTTAACAAGGCCTCCTGAAATATGCAGATGTCATACTGCCCTATTAAGTCCAGCCAATCATGTGACTCTGTCTTGGACTGTAAACCCGCAATATTCCAGGAAATGTAAGATAGCAATGCGGGGCACAACGGTACCAACAATTCTAAACTACTAGATTGATTGCATAGTGGATCGATCATGCACCCCTTGTCTGGCTCTGTGGTCGGATACCCTGCTAACCCTTTTTTATTTCCAGTACTGGAGTGTAAGTCTGACTATAGTCAGTCACAACAATCCAACCCACTGAGGGGGTCAAATCTGTTCTCTGTGCTTACTCCCATGTCACCTAAGTTTTCGTGAGCAATGTCTTGAAGTCCGTTCCTCCCCATGGGCCCACCAAATCCACCTGTTCCACTGCCCTGGCTGTGTTGTAGCTTAAAAAAGAACACATAAGGCAGTGTTTTAATATCGGTGCTATCTTGCGAGTTCCAACACAGTTGGTCTGTGAGAAAATGTGACATTGCCTTATTATTAAAATTTAAAATCACACAATCTCCCCTCAGGGTTTTATGAGTAGGTGCCAACCATTCCACTCTTATAGCCATTATGATTTGGTTGCTCAGTGTGTCCACCCTGATTCCGCGAATCCCTCTTTTGTTTGCTTGATAGGTTAACCAATGCAAAAATGTATTCATAAGTTGCATGGTGGACTCCAACTGCCCCTCCCTCAAATTTGGGACATTTCCTAGAATCAATGTAACTGGGGAAGAAGGCTTCGGTAGATACAATGACCGGCACTCGATGTTTGACTGCCGTCAGCCCACACCTTGCTGTGGGACTCCTGACTCTGTTCCCAACATCTTCGGTGGTTGGCCGCAATCAATATTTACTCACACATACAGTTATACAAATACCACCTCACTTATTCACACAGATACTAACACATACTTACGCTTGTATAAAATCACTGACACAAGCACACACTCATCCACACAGCTACTCTCACAATCACTCACTCTCACATAGTCATTTATATACTCCAACACTCACATATACTGCATTTCACATATGTAGTTACTCACACATGTACCACTAAGACATCCATTCATTCACCAACACAGCCATACACACACTCACCTACCCATAGAGCCCCTCACAGATTCACTCTTGAACCCATACACCCAGTGAATGACTGACCCACACATACATGCAGTGAGTCACATATATCCTGCCCACCCACACAGACACTCAGGCACCAATAGAGATACTCAGACAAGCAATCAATAACCCATATAGACAATCATATAGCTACTCACCAACCCATGCAACCTCTTACACACCAACAGACAGACTAATACAGACATTCACACTGTTTAGTCACTAACCAATGCATTAATCACTCCCTTATACAGTCATTCACACACATATTAAATCATCCATTCAGACAGTCATACACCCATTCATTCTTCAATACACCTTGGTCTATATATATATTCACTGAAAAAACCATGGGTTTCACACACGTTATAGTTAGGAATTAGCATTTAAAAAACCTTAGAAATTCAGTGAAAAAACCATAGGTTTAACACATGTTATAGTTAGCTGGACATTTTACTCGTAAAAAACCAATGAAATTCCCCCGTTATAGTTAGTTCAGCTAACTATAACTCGCGCGCCCGCAATGCACTGCTGATGACGTCACATATTACATCACTCATGACATGGTCAGTGACATCACTCATGACATCACTGATGACAAGGTTTTTTAAATGCTAATTCCTAACTATAACGTGTGTGAAACCCATGGTTTTTTCAGTGAATTTGCAAGGTTTTTTAAATGCTAATTCCTAACTATAACGTGTGTGAAACCTATGGTTTTTTCAGTGAATTTGCAAGGTTTTTTAAATGCTAATCCCTAACTATATCGTTTTTGAAACCTTTGGTTTTTTCAGAGAATTTGTATGGTTTTTTATATGCTAAGTTATGTATTTTTAATTAAAGATATTTTTTTTATTTAAATAAAATTACTTTATATTCATTTATATATTATCTGTATTTTTTTATAAATTATTTTTTTTAAAAATTCAATTTGGATATTTTTTTTTATTTAATTTTTTATGTCCACTTTTTTTTTTTTTATAAATTCTTGGGGTGCGCGCTCTGAGCGCGCACCTAGTACTATTTTATGAATTCCGGCGTACGTTATTTACGTACGCAAATATACTTAATGGTGCGCGCTGGGAGCGCGCACCCAGTACGTATGCGTACGTACGTAGGCATGCGTCCTACGCCCTCGACGCGGTTTACTTCCGCATACGCTAAAATTATGCGCAATAACGGTCGCGTATACGCGTGTTCAACGTATGCGCGCTAGGTACGCGTATATGACGTATGCACCTTCGCGTTTACGCGTTCGTGCATACGTCATCGCGGGGTGCGCGCACGGAGCTTGCGCAGTGCGCGCACCTCGGGTTTATACATAATAAAACAGTATTTCTTATTGGTTATCATTACTTTCAGTTTCTAATTGTATCAATACCACACCCAATCCCCTCATGGCAAGTCATGTGATCAAGAATCTTCACTTTTGATTGGTTTGAAGTACTTTCTGTTCCAGATTCTTCCCAAACCACACCTACTCCCCTCATTATTAGTTCTGATTCCTTTGGAGAAGGAGCTATTCTGTTGTTGAGAGACAATGGCTGAACAGCAACCTACTTCAGACAGTGAGCAGGACACTCTTGAGAGGCAGAGGAACAGGAAGCAGAAAGACAGCTTTATATGGCAGTTTTTCACTTTTCCAGAGAATGAGAAAAAGGTAAATGCACCGAAAGTTACATGTGTACTTTGTAAAAAAGTCTTATCTCGTGGGAATCCTAACAAGAAATATTCTTTTAGCATTCACACTATGTTGAGACATGTTTACAAAATGCATCCAGTATCTTATCGTCGAGCTTCTGGAGAAAACCCTCCACCTGCTCAGCCGACGACATCTGCAGCAGCTCAACCGAGCACATCTTCGGCAGCTCAGGCGAGCACTTCAGCTGCGATGGTGCCTTCACCTGTTTCTTTACCTCTTGTTGGTCCACCTTGTTTGGCGAGGTTGTCTACACGGTGCACTGATTGCGGTTCTCTTATTTCTGTGGGGGAGACCAGTCTTGATCTCCTTCAGAGAAAACTTGATGCGCATACGTGCACTAGGCCATAGATGTTTTTTCTTTTTTTGCGTTTTTCTCTTCCTGTTTCCCTCCATTAACTCAAGGGCTCTTTTAAGAGCCACTTATAAACTTAATCAAACAAATTTTTTTTTTAGAATTTTTTTTTAAAATTTTTGTTTTTTGAGAGACTACAATTAAAAATTGAAAATGTGATTGTACAGAAGTACAAACCTCAAAACCCCACTCGCTTTAATTCCTTTTTTTTTTATTTTTTTTTTTAAGTTTTTTTTCGGGCGATATTTTTTTACAAAATATTAACCTTTTTTTTTTCCCTACAAGGTCCTACTTTAACCCCCTTACAATGCCTACTGGGTCTATTTCTACGCACTCTGCCCCCTTTTCAAGTTCTCCCCCTTTGTTTATCACCCCCTCTTTATGGGATTGACAAAATGGCGGCCGCCGCTTCCTGATTTCCACCGATTCGAATGTTTACTAAGATCTAACAACCAATCAGAATTGCGCTCGCGCACGGCGAGGTGCGCGCACCCAGCGCGCACTCTGCGCGCTTATAGATATATATATTGATTTAAAGGCTATTTTCTCAGAATCTACTGAACAGATTTACACCAGACCTACAAAAGGCACTTCCTTGACCTGGGGACTACCTCTCTGCCAAATTTCTAGTAATTCTGTTCAGCCGTTCTGGCTGTAGCCCTGTCTAAAGGTCGTATGGAAAAATGCATGGGAAAAACGCGTTTTGGGACCCCCCTTTTATCTCAGCCCCCGCTTGACAAATCCCCCCGAGACTTTCAGGGTAGGAGCGGAGCGTAGCGCCCCACCTATTTTGAGAAACTCGCGAACATTCGTCGACCGGCGCCAAAGTTATTCCAAATAGAATGTTGCGGATTTCCTATGGAAAAGGGGTCCTAACTATAACTACCTACTGGCGACCGCCAGTAGGTAATAAAACCTATGAAAACTTCACAGAAACAAACAGTCACTGGATGATGTCATCAGTGATATAATTTGAGATGTCATAAGTGATGTCATCCGTGATGTCACTGACTATGTCATGAGTGATGTAACATGTGGTGTCACAGCAGTGCATTGCGGGGGCGTGAGCTATACTTAGCTCAAATAACTAGAACAGCAGAATTTCTCTGGTGTTGTATGAGTGAAACGTCGAACTAACTATAATGTCCTTGAAACCTGTGTTTTTTTCATGGAATTTCTATAGTTTTTTAAATGCTAATTTCTAACTATAAAGTTCCTGAAATTCTACGTCTTTTTCAGTGAATTTCTAAGGTTTTTTTATGCTAGTTTCTAACTATAACATCCCTGAAACCTATGTTTTTTGTCAGTGAATATATATATATATATATAAACTGTGGTCCGAGCCCCTATCTGCAGCGGTGAAACGAGTGCATGCTAAGGAGTTGAAGTTTTATATATATATATATATATATATATATATATTCTTGAGCTCCGCCACTCCTCCACCTCAGAAAGAAAACGAACAGAACGGACCACAGTAATGTGCCTTTTCCTAAAATTATTTATTCAGGGTGCAGGTCTCGCCACAACACGTTTCAGCCCATCAGGCCTTGATCACATGATATTTACATTTGAATATATGTATATAATTAAAAAAAAGATTTTATGTTGAATAATTTAGTTGAATAAATCTCATTTAAAATATGAAATATGCTCTAATCATATTATTTTCCATTCCATTTATATTAATGAGTCAAATACATGTAAATTAAATTGTTTAAAATGCTAATCTCTGAGCTCTAAATACTCTTTACCACCCCTATAACTACCTATGCTTGGATCATAAAGATATCCTTCCTACCCCCATACCCTATCCATTCTTGAACTTTATACTCTCCTTACTATGTGCATACACAACCCACCCCTCAGCCCTAAAAGTTCCTGATGACCCTTTTACACTACCCATCCTTGAGCTCTAAAAAGTTCATTCTACCCCTATACACTACCCATCCCTAAACCCTATAAAGTCTGTTTCATCCCCTCTCCACTGAGGCCTATAAACTCCTAAAACCCCCTTTAATCTACCTATCTCTGAACCCTAAAAGGTCCTTGACACCCCAATAAACTACCAATCAATAAGACGTAAAAGCTCCTTACTACCTCTTTACCTTACCCATCTCTGAAGCCTAAAAACTTCTCACTACGTCTAGACACTGCCAACCCGTGACCCTAAAATTCCTTAGTACCCCTATTCACTACCCTTCCATCCCTAACAACATTACTACCCCTGCTACTTTTGCAATATAACTGTAACATAACCATACAGTGCTGCTCAATAAATCACTGATTTTCAATAGTTTCCATGGCGAGATAGGACAGGCCCCCAGTAGAGAAGCCCTTTAGGGAATAAACATTCTGCTATGTAAGGTATGTTAGCCTGTTTAGAGAAGTGAACTTTCATTTCATTTAAGATTTGCCCCATACTCCATGAATCATAAGATATTTGATTAGGAAAATTCCCATAAAGCTTCTTTGACTTGCATCTCTTGTGAAGTAGAATTTAGTGGTTTTAAGTATGATCACTGAACCGAAGATGCTGAATATCATGGGAAATCATTGAAGTTTGCTACATGATATCCTGCAAAATGTTGTTATAGATGCTCTAGCCAGCATGTCTGCCCTGGGGTAAAAGTGGAATTATTTTCAAAGAACACTGTCTAAAGTTGATTGCAATTTAGTGTCAGAATTCCCTTGGGGCGATAAAAATAAAATCATCCCATTGCCCAGTTGCACCTTGTCCGTGCCCTGCCTGATCATTTAATTTTTCTTCTAGGAAGGGCTGGCTGAGAGACATTGATGGATGATAAGATAAAACAGAGTTTAGAAATTGTAAGGCTGCATGTAACAGAACGTAGATCAAAATAATTAAATGTAGAGGAAACAAAAAGAAAGATATTGAAGTCTGATGAAAAAGTATATTTTTTACAAAATGTCTCCAAGTGAGGGATGAAGATGAAAAGTGGGATTTAAGAAGCAAAACATTTAGCAATACACCCACATCAAACAAAATGACTGGCAGTGTTCTTGGACCATGCCTCCATCCCAGAACTATTGGGAAAATAGCAGAGCTTTCCCTCAAATATGACCCACTGGGGATCTGACCATCTGGGGAGGAAGATAGCCAACTAGATTTCAGGAACAAACAGGTAAAGATAAGGGGTAGGGTGGCCCTCCAAGGCTTTGGGCTGTTCCTTCATTGAACAAGAGGAGCAACATTCTTTCTATCCCCAAGGGGTGCATTGGGAAGTATACCCCGAGTCTGCATCCCTGAGATAATGGGTGTTGATGCCCAATCTGTCTCCATGGCATAATGCCTGCTAGATGCCAGGGGATTTCTTTTTGGGGGAGCGCCCCACCTGAGAATAGATATCTGCTCTGCTCATCCCTCACACAACTGTCATCCTGCACCCCATTGTGTTTGATGTGGCTGTTGCAACAGTCTTTATACCCCACATGGGACAGATAGGAGCTGTGTACCACCAATCGGCCCCCAGTGGCCCACATATCCACTAGACACAGAGCTGAGAATGCCCAAAAACAGACGTTTGGGAGCCACCCAACCAAGCATGTGCCCATGCCTAAACCCCAGAATAGGCAGAACAGACTTTCAACTCAAAAGAGGCAGATTGGGAGAGTAAATATACAAAATCTTCCTCCCTTGGGGACTGAAAGCCAATTAGATCCCAGGGAAATTAGATCTAAAACTGTAGAAAGGGGTGGGGCGGCTTGTGCAGGTATGGGGCTATGCTCTCACCCAAAAGAGGTGCAGCAGTCTTTCTGCCACTCTGGGGGTGGATTGCACGAATTTACCAACAATCTGCCCACCATTGCTCAGGAAAATAGGCTAAAAAAACGAGGGGCCCACTTAGGCATCAGACCTAGTCCCCCCCACAGAATGGGAGCAACAGTCTCTTTTTCCAACCTGTATTGCAGATTGGAGCTTTCCCCAAAACTAACCCCCAAGGACAAAATTGCCCAAGGACAAAAAGCCATCTAGACTCCAGGGATGAAAGGGCCAAGAACAGAGTGGAGAAAATGTATAACAGTCTCTGTTCCCCCTGGGGCATATTAAACAAGGATACTCCTAATCTGCATCCCTGGAGAGAGACAGAAAGCCCACTAGCAACAAGGGATAAAAATAGTTCAAAGAAAGAAGGTTAGATGGTGTCCAATCCAGTCATTGGACCATTGCCCCACCCCTGAATGGGAGCAACAGGGCTTCTGCCCAACTTGAGGGGTAGATATGGGGTGTCTGCTCCTGGAGACCAAAAGGTCAACTATATACCAGGGAGAAGAGGCAATACATGAATGCACAGGGCCACACGTACAGGCATGAGGACACCCCAGAACAGGCAGAACAGAATTTCTGCTCATACTGGGGTAGGCTTAGGATGTATACCCCCAATCTGTTCCCTGGACAGCAAGGAAATCAGCAACAAAATAAAGGGATGTGGCAACCCACATAGGCATTGGACCGTGCCATCACCCCAGAACAGGTTTTTGCATGCCTCTGGGAAGATTGGGGGTGTATTTCCCCATTCCACTCTCCTGGTGTGGCAGAAACCCCAGAAGACACCATGGATTCCATCTTGGCAGAAAGAAAACAAAGGATGGGCATGGCATGTCCAGGCTTTGGGCCATGCTCCCCACAAAAAGGGCAAAACAATCTTTCTACCACCCAGGGGGGTATTGAAAGGTTTGCCTCTAATCATTCCCCCTCTCAGCATTAGAAAGTAACAAGACACCCGGGTTTTTACATAGGGGCAAAAAAGGGGGGGTTTCCCACCCTGGCCTTTGGCTGTGCCTCCACTCCAAAGGGATCAACAAAGTCTTTCTGCTTCCGGGAATGACCAGAACCTGCCCACAATGGGCAAGAAACTGTGCTACACATCATGGATTGTGCTTTGGGACAAAAAATGGGTGAAGACAGTCCACCCTAACATCTGACCATGCCAACTCCTAGAAAAGGGAAAATTCCTCTTCTTATATGCAGAGGGCAGAAAGCTAACTGGATGCTAGGGATTGATTTTAATGTGTTAATAGGGTGGGAGCCACCCCATCATGACATCACACACCACTATCTCTAGAGCCCAACAGTGTTTCATTGCCCCCTAGGAACTATAGCATTCTCATTACCATTCTTATTACCACGTGGAACATTTGACTTTTTGGGTGTAGTTTTTACCTGTGGGCCAGCAGAGAAAAGGGTAAAACCTAATATCCTCTCACTTGTGATACTGAATGGCTACACTATTCGGGCCCTGGGTCAGCTAGCAAACAAGAAAACCAGGACATTTCTAATACTAGACACCCAGGGAAGTACTGGGGTGTGTGCCATGCATGGATCCCAGATATTTCCTTACCCACAATGCCCTGCAAACCTAAGTCAGCCTAAATACACACACCTTTTCCTCACATTTCTGTGAGGTAAAGTTCCAGAATCTACATGGATCCAAAAATTCCTGATGCAATTGACCTGATAAAAGCACCAACCCACTCTTGTGACTAAGCCTACCCATAGCCACGTGACAGGCTCCAGTCACAACATGGGGACAAAAACATTTCCTATAAAAAAATTGACTAGTTAGTGGTATCTCTGCTTTTTAGGGATGGACTTTGATGCCATCAAGTGAAAACTAGACACCTGGAGGAGTAGAGGGTGGTGTGCCTTACATGGATCCAATTATGTTTTCTTACAGATGATGCCTGCAAACCTCAAACTTTGTCTAAAATCGAAATATTTATTTATCTTTCAGTTAGAAAAAAATTGAGAATCTGCACAGCCCCCCAAATTCTTACCCCGTAATATTCACTCACTTCTCTTGATAAAAACTGTATCCCTCTTTTGTAGCTCAGCCGAAACGTTGGCCACACAAAAGGCTGTAAATCACAACATGGATATATAAACATTTCCTGTTAAAAAATGACCTCCTGTTGAGATAGGTGTAGTTGCAGTATTTGGTCCTGGGCTCTGCTGCCACCCAATGAAATCTATCAATTCCAGATGATTTTGAATACGAGACAATTGATGATTCCACTCTTGTGTGCCTTTCATCGTTCTCACAATGTGTTTTATCCACAATACACTGCAAACCGCAAACTTTGCCTAAAATCATTCATTTTGCTCACATTTAGTTAAAATGTTGCCACCACTAGATTTTTTTCAACTTCCTTATTATTTTTTTATTTCAATTATTCGCTTTTAGGGAAAGCAGTGAGTAATCTACAAAAATGACCAATTGCTTGCTTCTTAATATTTTCTATATTTCTGAAATGTATAGCTTTTTGGGTTGATCCATAACTTTCACATTCTCTTCCACCACAAAGTGCAAGTAGGTAAAAGCCATAAAAAAGGAAAAATTGACTAGCACATAGAAAAATACAAAAACTGAGTTCAAATATTTTCTCACATTTTTGCCTGTTTATGATAGCTGTGAACAGGTGATCTCAGCACAGTAAACCTTTTGTTCATGACATTTTAGGGAACAAATCATAGACTTTCTTGCACAGGCACTGTGTTCCCATTTATCAATCAAAAACAAACATTTTGCTATGTTTTGGCAATTTTTTTTAGTTCTCTTCAAGATAATCCACAACCCCTTTAGTATCCCCGAGATGTAGGAAAAAAGGACTCAAATCTGCCTGTGGTGCATTTTGTGGAAATAACGTCACAAAGGCGTAAGGGCTTAAAACCAGAAGTAGAACGCCCCAAGACACAAGTAGTTAAAAATACCTAAGCTCCTCTCTTTGACACACAGAAGCCTGACCTCCCCTCCTATTTGACACTCTATGTCATAGGATAACATCATGCATATGTTAGTCCCATTGTAAATCTGGGAACAATTTTGAGGTCATCCAGTCCTATACATGAAAATGGTATTTTTTTACATGAAGACTTTTATGACTGCACAAAACTGACTTCATCATATAATACTGAAAATAGAGCCAGATGTATCAAAGGGTTTTACCCATTCTGTGTCTACGGGAAAATGTGTTCGTAAATATGGCCCATAATGCCTTACTTAACTCTCCTCCTTATTTTAATATATAGGCTACATTTTTCCCTTCTTTGAATTTTCCTTCCACATATCTGACTTGAAAGTAAACATTTATCCAGTCGCACGGAAATCAGCAAGTGTCAGGCTTCTAGCACAAAACCACTTTATGACGTTCTCTTCCTTTCTCATTTATGAAAAATGAGGAGACCAATCAGGTAGAATTTTTTCGAATTGGCCTCATAACTGAAGGCCCAAGTTATTAATTATTTATTCCTAAAGGTAACGACAGGTACTTTGGTGTATGAATGTTTCCCAATAAACAGATAATTAATCCAAATGGCTCTTTATAAAATCCCAATATATACGAAAATACAGAAAACACTTCATGAAGCAAACAGTACAAAGAAACAGTATCATTTACATATACTTTTACCTTCGTATAGGAGTGGGGCCTGACGTTAGCTGATCCTGCAACAAATTGGAAATTGACACAGGAAGGTTAATATATATGGTAGAAGCAAACTGTGTCCCTTAATATGTGATAACCTAAAGGGTCTTTAAAAATGATCAAGATCACATATTACAACTGTAGATACAGCATGTCTAATGAATATTGTCCAAATCTCAAAACGCCACCTGATAATTAATAAAAGTATCACAAAGTATCAAAAACGGGACAATGCATGCGTACCTAATGTGAGCTGAAGCACAGATATTTATTTATGTTGCATACATGGACGTGGGTTCTTGTATTGTCTATCATATAAGGGTTGATGTTAAATGCCCCCTCCCAAACAAATAAAGAAACACTCAATGAAAGATTAGAGGAAGGAGACTTTGGTAATTACATACAAAAACATAGGTTTACTTCCTGAAGTAAATATGGCTGCATTTCTTTGAATTGTCAGGTGCAAAAGAGGGTTTTTCATAAAATGGAAAAAGGCTCTCCCTAAAGGAAGAAGTGTACCCTTCAACATTTTTTGGGATCTTAGCAGAGAGCTCTGAAGGTCATGACTTTGCAAAAGACTATACTCTAGCGCATTTATTGGCTCCTTGCTCCTATAAGCTTGCAGTACAACTATAAGGGCATTCCTCAGCTTACATGAGTCAACCCTTGCCAGTACCAAAGAATTCTATGTTACATTGGGGTATTATAGCCTAGACAACCAACGGTGTTGACAGGTAACTCATTATCGAGACTTGAGTAAATTTTGGAACACACCACTAGAGTAACAGTGAAAATATAACTTCAAACCTGCCATCACTAACCTGGCTGAGCAGATTTAAAGTAAATCCAAACTGTCAACATAACCCATTTTGGTAGGCCAAAACCCTCCTTTGAAATATTATTAAGCCACACATAAGTTAAACACCCCTAGGTTAGTGTATATTATATTTAAAAATATGACAGAGTGGTGCCCTCCACGCTGCAACAAGTGGGACATAGAAACAAAGTCTATGCCTCAGTCATCAAGATGAATTGTCAGTCAGGCTCACATTGCTGGGCTCCCCCACTAAAATATAACCGACTTTCTGACATTTTTTTAAAGACTTCCGTAAACTTTTCTATGTCCAAACGTAGAGGCATTCACTGGGACCAGTGTCAGGTTCCATCTGATAAACATCAAGGCCTTCCTGGGCATGAACTTCAGGCTTTCCCATTCAGAGGTTTCCTGCATTTGTTGACAACCACACCGAGACACAGCTCTTCAGCAACCCTCCGTCATTGAGTTCTGCCTTGGATCCTGCATGCAGCTTGCCCCATGGTTAACTCATCTATGACCACTTTTTCTTCATAAATCTTTCTAAGTCATAAGGTAAACTCTCTAGCGGCGTAAACCTGATCCCTGTATCTAACAAGCTCTCCATTGCAGTCAGCCCCTCTTCTTTGACTTCGCCCCGGTCCAGTGCCACCAGATGCCCGCAAATGGTGCTTTGTGCTTTTTCTGCTATAGTTAATTAAAATGTTAAAAATTAAGCTCTCTGGTTCCCCTTATTGGAATTTTGCTGTTTTGGTGTCTTTTTATTCTGTAAAATATTCTCTATTTTCAGAAATAAAAGCAAGGTTTTTATTGTGTTCTGATTCTGACTTTTAAACTGTTTTGGTACTTTTTAAATGCTTTTCACATTTTCTTAAGTTAAACCTGTCTGCTGTTTGCCATAGATACCTGAGGTTGAGCTCAGGTTTAAATTACTGAACAATGTTCTGGATCTAACACGAATAGTGACATTATTACTTTTGATTGACTACCATCTTCCTCAAACTAATAATCCATTTTCTCACAGATAACAATAAGCATTTGTTATTTCAGCGCCAAGATAGCCTTCACAGTAAGTGCTCTTTACAATTACACATTTTATTATGTTACCCATTCTCTTGCCCACCCACATATGCAATGAACTGTTCACCTGTTTACTCGCTCACTAACTTATTTATTTACTGATGCATCCAAAAAATTCCAGAGCGGAAAAAAGTTAACTTAAAAAATGGTAGAACAATTGGCTTTGTCAATGCTTGTCAATGCTTGTCAATTTAGCGTGCATTGGCAGTTTCTTATATCATTTTGGCTCTAAAATTCCCAACTGTCATTCCATGATAATATTTTTTTACTTTTGAAAATGTTCATATTGACTTTAGTATAGCATAACTGAATGTGTGATACATGGACGAGCTCTAGAACTGTACTTTAATGATAATAATGAATTTGTTTTGTGGCAAATAAAAATAGCTTCTGAAGTATTTCCTAGACTGAACATAAGAATGCAGAACAAATTCCACCAATTTAATCTTTGGGCAGCTTAAATGTTCCCATTACCTCCTGTTCTTGCCCCATTCATTACTTGTTTAATGAATGTGACGAGGACAACGGGACCAGGAGTAATGAAGATTACCAATAAGTAATGAAGATTACTGGTAAGTAATAGAACATTCTTATTTCTGACTGTTAACTTTCTTAGAGTGGTTGTTACCCCCCTCTTGTCTTCTGTACTTCCGTTACACAATAATATACCACCATCAAGAAGGGGCACTTTGCAGAGACCAACTGAGGTACAAAGATATCAAGATATTTTTTTTCACAGGCTGGTTCTAGCTACAGGCCTATAGAGCTCGGGAGGAGTCAGTCACATGGCAGTGGTAAATCCTAGTACATGCATATCTTACATCAATTTCCACTGACAATGGTGATCAATTATTCCCTTACTCAATCACTTTCAATTGATGTGAAAGCACCCACCATAGAAAGCTTCTGTAAGCACAGCACCATCCCTTTATGTTTTACATGTCCAAGCAATGTATCTTGTTGTCGAAAGAGATATGTTGTTTGAGAAGTTATCTAACAAGCTCCAGATGTGAAAGGGGCTGGTGCAGGGAGAGGAAACAAAAACAGGACAGGCACAACATGGGCAGAAAAAGGTTTACTGCTGCACAAAACATACAGGTCAGGAACAGCAATTCAAAATTCACTTGGGAAAAACCCCTGAAAACAGATACCATGAATACGTATTCTCCACATACATATGATAAGTACAGTAAAAAAAAGTCCACAGGCTCGCAATATTTCCTCACATATGTACACCAAACCCTCCGTTGACACACAGACAAGATTTCACCCACTTCTTGCTTCCAGTGTTTGGGTGAAGATACTTTGGTGGCTGCACATTGTTTTGGACTATGGAGCACTGGATCAGGTGCAACCATGTTCAAGTTACTGGCCTATTATTGAACAGATGAACAATATAGAGGCCTGAAGGCTCAAAGCTGATTGGCTTAATCAGGAGGCTTTTCTGATGTTGTAAGGGACATGGCACCTTGTGGGAGTGTGTTGTGGGTGTGCATGCTGAAAACGGGGGGACGTTGCTATCTATCATAATACAGAGGGCAGGGATTAAGAGCCCTGAGAATCAGAGTGTAAGAGTGAGCACTAAGCTTGGGGAACCCAGTGGGAATAAAGCCTCCACTTCTGGGGTCAAAGGGTCAGTGATGGGATGGATGTTAAAAAAAAAAGGAGTCTTTAGCTAGACCCTTGTTGAATTCTGGGAGGGGGTGAAAGAATGGGTACAGGGTATAAGATCAAATATATGAGTGAAACAAAATAGGACTAGGATGGTTCTCTGAGCTGATATTCCTTGAGCCCCTTCTTTTCCCAGTGGAAGGATGGACCAACAATAATAATCAAATGCACAATGATTCATGCAAGCACACACACAAACTCATAGAGTAATGCTCAAGATATGCACAGAGATACATGCATGCACTTTTTTACTGGCTGACACTTATGCAGCCATACAAATATATACACTCACATTAGATGGAAGCTTTAGAGCAATGATACTCAAAGTACGGCCCGCAGGCAGTTTGCGGCCCTCCTAACCTTCACATGCAGCTCCCTGGTGAACAAAAGCACTGGGCTGCTCTTTACTTAAGAGAACACTAACTTTCAAAAAGATGGTGAATAAACGGGTAAGCTTTTATTTGCAAGATAACCAATATAAAAGAATACAATTAAAAAAAAGGTATTCTGCACCACTTAACTTTTGGGACACATTCATGTTTAAGACAGCTTGAAACAAATGTGTTTAAAAATGACAAAATCTTTTCAAAATTCAAATATTCTTGCAATTAACATGCAGAAGCATTTCACCTTAGTACATAAAATAGTTTCATTGCATTTAAGAGATAGATTTAAATAAATCAACACAGAGACATTCAAGCCTTCTCCCACCCTGACAACAATGCCAATAGTGAACTAAGAGTCAAGTCAGTTGTTCTGACGAACTCTATGGTTGGCTTGAGTTCTTACTATACATGGATAACATTATAGTTTATTGAATCAAACACATTAGAAGATTATGTGCCGTGCATATCCTGAACACGGATATTTCAAAGTGTTCTTACATGTGAAAAGAGGAAAAAAGGAGGCAAACGAAATAAAACAATTGCCTCGGATCACACAATTTGGTAAAGTCGGAAAGCCGGGATTGATCGTAGGTTTTTTGAGCTCCCATTGTGCAATTCCATTTCATAAAAAATTCAATAATGAAGTTAGTTCTTTTTTTACTCTTCACTTTCCCAAGGCAGTGATAGCGATTCAGATACTGGTTAGCACAGTATCGTCAAATCTATGACTCTTCTAGAGCCTAGAAGATTCATTTAGAGAACAGGGTAAAATTGAACTCAGTTACAAACAAGCACAAGCATAGGGCAAAGCGTTGTCACCGAAAAAAATCCCCCCCAAAAAAATCCACCTGAAACAGTTTTTCGATCATCAAACGCTTTTTGGGAGAACTAAAATAGAAAATAAAATTAAAAGGAACTTACAAAATGCGAGAAAATAGGCTAGAAAATGTCGACCCAGGTCTTTAAATCCTGCTCTGTATGTTGCAATTTCAGGAATATAAGATTTTAATTTTCCTCTGGTGATGAGAGAAGGTGTCTTGAACACGGCAGGAGCTCCTATATTAACACAGAAGACCTAGTGCAGACTAGACAAGGATATAACGCATGCCTCTGCGATTCAGGGGCTGTCCCACCTTTCAGGGGGCCCTCGTTCAGCTTCAGGGCTATGTATATCTGTTACATATGGGAGTCTCAGGGTCCCCTCAGCACATTCTGCAGGGGTCCAAATCATTGTGTGTTATGTCACTGAGACTGAATCACACAAATACAGCACCATCTTGGAAAAAAATACTTTACATGAAGTAGCCCTGTTACATCTGCGTTGTGAGGCCTTTCGTTCCCCACAGGAATCAAATAAGTGAGAATAATGTACTTAAAAAAAAATAGAGCACATCTGGAGGAGGGGTGAGTTCCTAACTCATCAGGATACAGTATACAAATATCGAATTTAGGAAAAGATGAACCCATTCTGTGTCGCACATTGGCCATGTTGGGGTTATCCAGATGGACAGCCACAAAATACCCGCTGCATTGCTCTCAGCCACTCTCTGTAACCCCGTGAGGTTACAACATACGATACAGATTTCAACAGGGCTTTCTTTCCATCTTCCAATTAAAAAGCTGATATCAGAAGGAGAGTATACCAATATACGTCAGATGCCGTCCTTCTGAGCAGCATTATGAGAGGGATTTAAAGTGAACTTAGATCAAGGGTATTAGAGCCTTTTACGAGAGAACCTTGGGGTGTTTTTCTTTTAAGCGATTTGCCAAGTTTTGCAGAAAGTTGACATGGGGCCGGGATTCGAACCTCGTTCAAAGTTCGGGAGGCAGGATTCGAACCCGAGTCCCCAGATGCAAGCTCGGCACCTCTAACTGCTAGGCCACATCTACTCCTCCAGCCCCCTTCTTCTTGAGGACGTTCAATGAGCAGGATTCAAACAAGGCGAAAAACTACAGAAGCAGAGCAGGGTGAGGTTAGGGATTGTATTGGACCTCTGCTTTGGCAGATAGGGGTCTGGAAAAATGGGCGCAGCAACTGGCAAGCATTTCTTTACTGCAATTTGTGTTAAGGTATTGATTTATGACTATCACCACTAGGACTGAATATAAATTCAGCTTCAGAACATCTGCATTTAGACTGATACATTATTTACAGTGATGATTGTGTACGAATCGGTTTAGCACTGTTGTTTGGGGTCACTTGTTAATATATCTCATGAGCAAACTCGTTTATCTCTAGACACAAATTAGGTTTTACATGTTATTTACTGCTAATTTAGCTTTATGTAGGCAGCAAACTAAACATGTACAACTCTGCAGAAGAAACGTGTGTTTGGGCAAAACATTTTAAAAGGTGCTGACTGCTCCACGTTAGTGCACACCTCACAATCATTGTGCAGAGGTTTGTAGTGAGTTATTCAGTTGCATTACCTGGAGTCACTGGGTGTGAAAAATGGAATTAAAACAATGTTGAGGGTGTTGGTTCATCTGCCTCCCCACGCATAGAGATCCAGTTTCATTCTAGGGCTCAAATCAGTCACCTTGGATCTAACAGACATGGGAGCTCCTCATTTATTTGCAGTGAGCAGCCAGAACTGTACAACGCAGGTAAATACATCCCATGCCTTTGCCACGCATTTTTTAGCACGCATGTTTTTAGTGTGAATATGCATTTACAGCGCAGGCCAAAACCACACATTGTTTTTAGATTTAAAAACAATGTATTTGTGTGGGCAGACCCCCCAACTTACCTCGAATGTGTGGTATTGGCATGCGTTGTAAATGCATATTCGCGTTAACAAATATGCGTGCTAAAAATGCGTGGTAAAGGCACAATGAAGTAAAAACCTTGTTGTAAAGGTTGTTGCCCCTTCCAGGGATCTGGGGCACCGACGCAGGGGCACATCTTAGTAGGACTCTGTTGTGTGTCCGTATCCTCAGCAGGCAGTGTAGGCTTCCTATTGTGTTGATAGTATTCATATTATGAAGTGTGGTCAGTTAGCACCACTAACGATCACCTCAGTGTGGTGAATGAATGTCCCTTGAAGAGCATTGCAGTGCGACTGAATATTTTCTCAGGATGCCATGCAGTGTAGTATAGGTTGACAGTACCAACGTGGTGCATGCAGTGTGCAATCTGAGAAGGGCACTGCATTATTCCTTTAGATGCAATAGGATTTTATAGTTTGTGCCCCTAGTTTACAGTGCACTGTTGGGGTGCGTTGTCCATGTAGTGTTCAACTGGGGGTTAGAGCCCCTTAGATGAACCTCAGAGTGGCAGCTCATCTGTTTATAAAGTACTGATGTATGGTGTGTTAACTTCCATAGACCTCAGATCAGGCTGATGTGTTAGTATCCTCAGGAGGTAGCGTGGTAGGCAGGTATCAATGGAATTCAGTGCAGTCCTGCAAGTTACTTACTTTTGGGTTCATTATATATTGTGGTAGTTAAGTATCCATAGGATGCAGCTTTGTGAGCTATAATCCATACGATGGAGTGTAACAAGATAGTATTTTATCACTGGATCTCTTATATTCAGTGTTTCGAAGATGCAGTTCAGTGTGATGTGTTAGTGCCCTTAACATAAGGTGTGATGGCGAAGGGTAGGTACTCTGGTGTGCACTGTAATGTGGGTGGTTAGTTCCCCTATGATGCACTGGATCATGGGTGATTTGTGTCCCTGGGACACAGGTTGTACATGGCTAGTGGCCCTGGGATGCAGTTCAGTGAGGTAGATTGGTGTTCATGCTTTTACTGCAGAATGGTGAATTGGTGTAATGAGTTTCAATGCATTGTGGTGGGTTATGGTGCTTGTCGGGCCGAACAGTTCAGTGAGGTATGCACAATTCAGCGATGCAGAATTACTATGAGATCAAACGTCATCCTATAAAATGAGGAAAAGGAGGCAGAAATGCATTTTACCTCAAGAGTTTCAGCATAATATTCCACAACTCTGCCTTTTTTGGAGAGAAAATTCCTCCAGGTTTGACCTCGAAGTTTTGTTACCATGAACACATGGAGTAAAACTAGGGGTGGGCGGAATTTGCGGAATTAACCTTCGCAAATTATCGCGAGAATGTTTAAAATTATCGCAAACAAGCAGAAATATCGCGAAGATGCGGAAGTTTTTTTCCGGCATGTTCGCGAGATTTTCTGCATGGTTGCGGGTCGCCAACTTACCCATGTGGTTGCTTGCGGGCGCGGCCATCTTGTTTTGAGTTGTTCTCGCGGTGCATGATCGCGAGAAGAAAGACGTGATCGCGCGACGCATGATGTCACTGCGGGCGCGAACTGTCGCGAGACAGCGCAAATGGCTAAAAACAATACAACATCTCATGGAGAACGCGACCGGATCAAGAAAACTTGTCGGCGAACGCAGGGATTCAGGTAAGGCGATCGCGCGCGCGCGAGAATGTATCATTTTACAGCGCGAGCAAGAAACAAATTATCGCCAAGCTGCGGAAACCGGAATTTTTGACATTTTCGCGCTCTCCGCGGAACGCAAAAATGTCAAATTATCGCAATTACCGCGAACGGAACGAAATTTTTGCCCAGGCCTAAGTAAAACCACTTGAATTCCTTCCACCTTAGCTGTATTACCAACTTGTGTGAGAACTGTTTTTCTG
Organism: Triturus cristatus; assembly: GCF_964204655.1. Classification (NCBI taxonomy): domain Eukaryota; kingdom Metazoa; phylum Chordata; class Amphibia; order Caudata; family Salamandridae; genus Triturus; species Triturus cristatus. Next base: position 1,122,666,155 of record NC_140590.1, on the reverse strand, counting down.
CCATACAATAATAAGAGATCAATTGTAGTACAGGCATTGTTGCCCAACACTTGCAGTTCAGTGTTGTGGAATAGTGTTGTTTTGGCTCAACTCGGTTTATGGGCTTATGTTTCCTAAGATGTATGATGAATATGTTGCCTTTAGCCAGAGCACCATACACAGCAATCTAGTCCACAAAAAAGCTATCTTATATTCATTTATATACGCATTTATATTGGTCAATAATTGCTGAATATGTTTAAGCTGGCATGGAAAGCTAAAGCTGTATTTTCTAAACTCTAAAAAAGTTTTTTCTAAAAATGTGCCTTTGAGTCGACCTCGTGTTGAGAAGATAAAATAAATTATACTTACCAAGGTAGCAACTAAGCACCATAGCAACGAGAGCCACAAGTAGCTTCATGATGAGTGAGAAGGTTGGGTATTGGGCCTATCGCTACAATATCCAATTCAGTCTGAAAGTGATTCTATACCGGCACACTCCCTACCTTTATACTGGGAGATGCTGTTCTCCTCCCAGTGTCACGGGATGCTTCAGCTTGCTACGTCAACATTGGCTCCCAGAATGTTTGCTCAGCAGAAGACCAGAATTGCCAAAAACACACCCCTTTCCATGCCTGTTTGATTTATAAAATATATTTAACATTTAGTTCAGGATTCATATTACTCGATTAGAAATTATTTGTATTTTTTAAAAATTATACCAATCTTTATGTTTGCACATCCACAAAACCTGAAAGATCCCAGTTTACACAGTTTTTCTGTTTTATGGATTGCCTACAGACAGATTTACCTGTTTAGAGAGGTCTCATTTTCTACAGCTTCTATCACCACAAATGTTGTATGTTAGAAAGCATAGCAAGCGAAAGCACGCTATTTTTTTTACTTGGGGGTAAAAATCCCATTTACTAAAATATTTTTGCCACAAAATGTTGTAAAATTAAAATTGATTTGGGAAAAAGGGGGTGGTGATGGACAGAGTTTCTGAATGATGCAGAATACTCTTACCAAGTCAAGAGATCATGGTTTTAATCCATCACCGTTTTTTAGCTCACTGCACCATCCCAGCTCAGAACCTGGCTACACGCAAATTAGTCTGTACCTGTCCCAGTGCATGATGGGAACAGGGCAAACCAAACTACCAAGCCAATTCTTATACTGGGAAGGAAACAAGCTTCCGGGAACCGGTTTCTGGCATCACAGCCTTCGTCGGCCCGGCTTGCCTGAATCCTGATGGTGCAATGAGCAAGGGACTCACGTCTGAGCATACCCTCCCACACAGAGTGTGGTTAAAAACGATTTGGGAAAAAGGGGGTGGTGATGGACAGAGTTTCTGAATGATGCAGAATACTCTTACCAAGTCAAGAGATCATGGTTTTAATCCATCACCGTTTTTTAGCTCACTGCACCATCCCAGCTCAGAACCTGGCTACATGCAAATTAGTCTGTACCTGTCCCAGTGCATGATGGGAACAGGGCAAACCAAACTACCAAGCCAATTCTTATACTGGGAAGGAAACAAGCTTCCGGGAACCGGTTTCTGGCATCACAGCCTTCGTCGGCCCGGCTTGCCTGAATCCTGATGGTGCAATGAGCAAGGGACTCACGTCTGAGCATACCCTCCCACACGAACCCACATCTCTTGACTGGGGGAGAATGTCTGCATTATCAGCATTCCGTCCATCAATTGTTTGTTGTAACGCTTTTCGCCCTAAGTGGGATGGGTATTCCCAGACGTGGGACCCGTGCTCACTACGCCACTGGAGTCAAGCTATCCTGGCTGATGACGGCTGATAGCCAGAAACCGGTCCTAGGATGCTTGATTCCGGTCCAGGGAAGACATGGCTTGGCAGTTCGGGCTGGACTGTTCCCATGAGGCACAGGGTCAAGACTGATTTGCATATGGCCATGTCTAAACTGGGGTGGTGTAGTGGGCAAAAGAACAATGGATTTAACCCACATCTCTTGACTGGGGGAGAATGTCTGCATTATCAGCATTCCGTCCATCAATTGTTTGTTGTAACGCTTTTCGCCCTAAGAGGGATGGGTATTCCCAGACGTGGGACCCGTGCTCACTACGCCACTGGAGTCAAGCTATCCTGGCTGATGACGGCTGATAGCCAGAAACCGGTCCTAGGATGCTTGATTCCGGTCCAGGGAAGACATGGCTTGGCAGTTCGGGCTGGACTGTTCCCATGAGGCACAGGGTCAAGACTGATTTGCATATGGCCATGTCTAAACTGGGGTGGTGTAGTGGGCAAAAGAACAATGGATTTAACCCACATCTCTTGACTGGGGGAGAATGTCTGCATTATCAGCATTCCGTCCATCAATTGTTTGTTGTAACGCTTTTCGCCCTAAGTGGGATGGGTATTCCCAGACGTGGGACCCGTGCTCACTACGCCACTGGAGTCAAGCTATCCTGGCTGATGACGGCTGATAGCCAGAAACCGGTCCTAGGATGCTTGATTCCGGTCCAGGGAAGACATGGCTTGGCAGTTCGGGCTGGACTGTTCCCATGAGGCACAGGGTCAAGACTGATTTGCATATGGCCATGTCTAAACTGGGGTGGTGTAGTGGGCAAAAGAACAATGGATTTAACCCACATCTCTTGACTGGGGGAGAATGTCTGCATTATCAGCATTCCGTCCATCAATTGTTTGTTGTATCGCTTTTCGCCCTAAGTGGGATGGGTATTCCCAGACGTGGGACCCGTGCTCACTACGCCACTGGAGTCAAGCTATCCTGGCTGATGACGGCTGATAGCCAGAAACCGGTCCTAGGATGCTTGATTCCGGTCCAGGGAAGACATGGCTTGGCAGTTCGGGCTGGACTGTTCCCATGAGGCACAGGGTCAAGACTGATTTGCATATGGCCATGTCTAAACTGGGGTGGTGTAGTGGGCAAAAGAACAATGGATTTAACCCACATCTCTTGACTGGGGGAGAATGTCTGCATTACCAGCATTCCGTCCATCAATTGTTTGTTGTAACGCTTTTCGCCCTAAGTGGGATGGGTATTCCCAGACGTGGGACCCGTGCTCACTACGCCACTGGAGTCAAGCTATCCTGGCTGATGACGGCTGATAGCCAGAAACCGGTCCTAGGATGCTTGATTCCGGTCCAGGGAAGACATGGCTTGGCAGTTCGGGCTGGACTGTTCCCATGAGGCACAGGGTCAAGACTGATTTGCATATGGCCATGTCTAAACTGGGGTGGTGTAGTGGGCAAAAGAACAATGGATTTAACCCACATCTCTTGACTGGGGGAGAATGTCTGCATTATCAGCATTCCGTCCATCAATTGTTTGTTGTAACGCTTTTCGCGTAAAATTAAAATTGACCTGTGACAAAATACATCGACAGTAAGGAAAAAAACCGAAAACCAGCCACAATTCACAAACATGAAATCTGGTTACGGTAATCCTCATGGTTCCTAGTTCAGAAAACTGGGATGAACAAGCAAAGGTTACACATCTTAATATATTATTATTTTCTGGGCCTTTCCTCCCCCCAGTGATGAGCCCTTTTTGGCTATTTGTTGTAGATCGTGCTGAGGTCTCCATAACATTTTGTCCACATGAGGTATCCACTCCATACCTGTGTCTTTTTTTCCAACATCCCGGGGATTCTAAAAGTACCCAGAGATTGTGGATTTTCCTTCAGGGGATAGGGAAAATATAGATAAAATTGTCTGTTTTCCCCCATAAAATGTAATCAACAAATGGTTTGCTCTATTAAAGACACCATCTTCCCAGCTTTCAGGAACATACATAGGCGAATCAAAGATCTTGAGAGGCAGCCCATTTTTCCTATTTATTGTACTTTCAACCTACTTTCAGTTTGTGGAAGAAAGTGTGAAACACATGGATGATCCGGGAAAGCTATAGATTTCTGAAAAGTAGACACAATTCCAAATTTAGCAAGGGGTCATATGTGTAGATCCCGAAAGGGTTTCTCAAATAAACCACCTGTTGATATAAAGATATATTGAAAAGCAGTAAGAAAAATTGCCCATTTGTGATGTGTTCATCCTTTACTTTGTGTCACAATTGCTAATTTACAAAACCGATATAACATTACATCTGTTTGATCCTTCTGGTTGTGGGGATATATTTTGTTTGTAGGTTCTCCAAGAACCAGAGGTATCCAAAGCCAACAACTGAGCTGCACTGTACAATGGATTTTCAAGGTTTACCGCGTATAGACTAATTTATATAGTGAAATAAATGGGTATCAAGGAAAACTATTTTTGAAATGGGCACAAGATATGGAATTTGGGGGGCAGTGGTTATTTGCATATCTCTGAATTTGTGGGTACGTATACTAGCATGTGATTCAGAGGGCATTTTTCAAACTGTCTTCTTTCTTACACACTGGCTGACATTTGGAAGGGACAATTGTAGTGAAATCCAGGGTGCAATGACTTGCGTGGCTTTTGCCATCTTTTTTACCTATAAAACGTACCGTACTTGTGTGGATAATCCTTGAGCCTGGGACAGGAAAAGGCACATCACATTTTTGCACTAAAAATACATCCTTTTTTCAATGTGGGTATCTGTCTTTTTTGGACCCTAGCTTAAACAGTACCTAGGCAAACCTATCAAACCTGCACATTTTCAAATGTTGGACAACACAGAGAGTCCAGGGGTACATGACTTACATGTCTTTCACCAGAAATCTTACCCAGAAGCCTTTTCAAACCTCAATCTTCAACTAAAAACACACATTTTTCTCACATTTCTGAGAGGAAACATCTGGAATCTGTTTGGAGCCCCAAATTTCATACCATGCAGCATTCCCCCAAGTCTATCTATTAAAATGATACCTCATTTGTGTGTGAATGGCAATTGTTTGTGACAGGAAATGTCCCAAAATGCAACATAGACACATCACATTTTTCCACAAAAAAATGCAACCTGTTTTTTGCAATGTGGGTAGCTTATAATTTTGGGCCCTAGCTCAACCAGCACCTAGGCAAACCTAGAAACCTGCAAAAGTTTGAAAACTAGTCAACCAGCAGAATCCAGGGGCGTGTGACTTGCATGATTCTCTCCAGTAATAGTGCCCAGAAACCTTTGCAAACCCAACTTTTCTACTAAAAACAAATATTTTCCACATATTTTTATAAGGAAAACTTCTGCAGTCTGTGGGGAGCCACACCTTTCTTACCACCCAGCATTCCCCCAAGTCTGACGATAAAAATGCTACCTCACTTCTGTGGGTAGGCCTAGTACCAATGAAAGGAAAGGGCCCCTTTCCATAGAAAACACATCCTTTTTTTCCAATAATGGTCCCTATGGTTTTGGCCCTAGCTCAGCAGGACCTAAGCAAACCTACAAACCGGCATCTTTAAAAAAAAAAAAAAAAACAATCAGGGGAGTCTAGGAGTGCGTAACTTGCATGGATCTCACCAGGTATTTTTTACCATGGTTGTCTAGTTTTAAAAAATGTGCGGATTTGATAGGCTTCCCTTGGTAGTGACACAGACAAGCCGCAAATTCTACAGCTAACCAAATTGAGAAAACATGGTGGTTTCAGTGGAAAAATGTGAAATGTCTGTTGGAAAGTCTATTATTAGTATTGGTAAATATGCATCTATCACTGGCAATAAGGCCACTAACAGAGTGTCAGGCTCAGAATAGGTTTCAGAAAAATATTCCCATGCTCTGCCTTTGGTCGCTTGACAGCGACCAGGTAGGCTTAACTTCAGAGACTGGTATATAAAGCATTTAAAAATGCCAATTAATTAAATAATTAAGACACAACACCAATTTATAAAAATAGGAAATACATCTATCTTTAATATGACACAAAAATGAATATATTCAATGTAGGAAGCTGGAGATATGAACTTGCAAAGATTTAGCACTATTTAGCGCCTAGAAACCTATATACGCCTATTAGGACATCTGCTTGTGCTAAACCCGGACTAAGTCAAAGTTTCAGGCTGACTACAATGTAGACCTGCGCAGTAACCCCTCACGGTAGGCCTCGGTCAAAGTTTTTACCTTCTGACTTAGAAACTTTTCTGGAGCTTTTTCTGCCGCGGTACCTCAATGCTTTCCACGATTCCGGATTTGGTGAGGATCGCCGGCTTGCCTTTCAGTCAAACTATGAAATCAGACATCCGGACCTTTCCAGGGGAATGAACCAGGGATCCAGGCTGGATCATGTTTGAAGGTGGGTGGCTTGACTCTCAAAGTTGGAGCAGGTCAAGACTTTTACCTTCAGACTTAAAAACCTTTACAGAGCTTTTTCTCCTGGGGTCCCTATATGCTCTTCACCAGGCCAAGTTCAGTGAGGGTTTGCTGGCTTGGCTTTAGAAGAGCTCCTGGTCAAACTCTCGAATTCAGACCTCCAGAGCTTTTCAGCAGGACAAATCTGGAGGGCAGGCTGGCTCACGGTTGAGGGTCGCCGGCTTTGCTGGCAGGGTTGAATTTGTCCACTTATGGAGCTTTTTTCCAAAGTTACTACAAGCTTTTGCAAACTTCTGGAACTTCTTCCTGAAGTTCATTTTGAGGTCCAAAAGTGTTCAAAACACAATAAAAGGGTCTGGATTCTCCAAGATGGTCCTTGAAAGTTTGGGACTTCAGTTCCACTTGGATCAAACCCTTACAAATCCACTGGATGCACTCCAGGCTGGGCACTCATGGTGGTGATGGTCAATGTGAGCTCTGTTAACCTGTAGCTTGCATGGTTTCCACTCCTTATACCTCTTGAAGCAAGTTAGGTCCATGGGGCTGTAGTTCCAGAATGTGCAGCAGGTCTAGTCCGTTCCGGTTGGTGAAAATCAAACTTCCAGCATGGACCCTTCTTCTTCTCATGATTGAAGCAGCAAATCTGAGATGCTCTGCCGCTCTCACTTATTCAGTGTTCTATGGGGTCAAACAGGAGGGCACTCCTGTCCAATGAGGTGCAGGGAAACACCCCAGAGCACGACCATTTCCTCCAAGGTGTGGCACAATGGTCTCCCAGAAAGCACTATTCTTCCAATATTCAATGTGGCAGAAGTCTCAGCAGAGAAGCATGAGCTATCCAAACCAACCTCCAGGATGGCTCATTTCCATAGCTCCCCTCCCTCCTACATCTGAAAAGTCCTTCCTTAGGCCTGCCATCTGGGTTCAGAGTGGAAGGGGGTAGATGGACCTGGCTGTCTCTTTTCACCTTCGAAAATGATGCTTTACAACCCCTACCCCCTGCTCTGGCATTCCAGTGGAGCCGCGTCCTCCTACAAGAGACAGCCTTTTCTCCTGGGGTGTGACTTATCAGTTCATCAAAGCATCCTGGCTAACCCACATAACTCTGACTAATCAGGGCAGCCCACTGGAAGGCTGAATTTTGGCTTACAGACAAGGTTTTATAACTTCATTTCTATTCATTTTTAGGATACGTTCAATAACAACATATTGTTGGAATGATCAATTCTATTCTCCGAAGTCCTTGCATGGATTTTTCAGTTGTGCCTTGCGGTAGTTATGAATTCATAAACTAATGCAATGTTAACCTATAAGGCTGGGGATCTACAATGGGGAAAATGAATTGTCCAATTTCTCAAACACCAGGGTGTATAAAACTTGCGTTTATAAGGCCCCTGCTTCGGACTACATGAGTCCCACCCCTGGGAAACATATAGGAGACTTTAGGGGGCCTGAATATACCAAAATAATGTAGACACTCACTCCACACTGCTCCTAGCATAGAAGTCCATTTTGGAAAGCACTTTACTACAATGTGGGAAGTGTAGTGAGCAATGTCTCTATTTTCCAGGCATATAAAACATCTTGTATAAGGGTTCTCCTTATAAGTACCTGATCCACCACCCCTGGGACACCTGGGGAGACCCTGGGGAAACCTAATATGTCAAAATATTGTAGTTTATCCATTATAAAGTGCCCCTAACACCAAAATCCAGTTTGTACATAATTTACATTTAAAAGCAGTTCTGCAACAACGGGCTGCTTTTACAATAACCTCAAAATGTCAGCAGTCTGCACATGCATCAAAATGGGAATAAATGAGTGATCTTAGCCACGTAAGCACTTTCAAGGTTTGTAGGGCATTATGGGAAAGTAAGCAGAATATATTCAAGTTACACAACGCTGGACACCACCGAGTGTTTGGTTTACAAAAAAATGGTAGTTTTTACTAAGGCCCAGATTTACATTTTGGTGGATAGAAAAGATTCCATTGGCTTGGTGTAGGGCTAAACGTCCACCATGCTGAGACAACTCCACCTGCCAAATCCAGTAATGACCACCAAGCTGGTGTTAACACAGCAGTTCCTGTAAATTCTTTTTTACATTTGATGCACAACTCTATCAACATTATGGAGCTGTCCATCAAATGTATATTACATTTTTCAAATAAAATTCTAAAGCCAGATTTTCTTTTTCAAAATAAGATTATTAAAATGCCCCTCTCTCAATGGGAGTTATCTTTCATCCGGAGTGTGTATTAAACAATCTCTACTGCCCATTACCGCAGGGTATTCCAGATGGTGACGGGCAGTGAAAGCTGACCTGTATGTCTACTCAACTAAATTTGGTGCTCAGATTTAGAGGACAGCCTCAGATGGAACTTGCCCAGTTGAGCGATGGGAGAGCTGTAACCATGCCAGATTAAGAGTAGCCTTCACCAAGGCTACACCAATGGTCTGCTTGCTTAAAAATCAGGATGGCAGACTACTATCTTGGCAGTAAGGATACTCTGTCACTTATCCCTCTCCATTGACATTCTGCATATTATCGTATGCATGCCTAGTGAACCCCTCCTAACGTTTTCATGACAGCCACATGACACTTTAGCGCATTCAATGTGCAAGATCCAACTCCTTCAAGTTTGCGGATGCAAGAGGGGGTGTCCGAGAATACCTCCTGAAGCCCACATTCCTCGAATTGAGTGAGCATATCTACCTTTAAAACTAAGTCAAACCTGCTGGGTACATCTGTCTAAGTTCCCTATGCTTCATGAGCGCAAAATCACTTCCATAGCCCCTCCATCCCATTCCCACCCCGATGCTTGCTTTTTTCCAGCATGGTAGTGCCCCTTTAGGGCCTAGACTAGATCCCAGCATGTGCCCCCGCACAGGAAATGGGAAAATCTCTACTGCTGCATTGCCCCTTAAAATCCTAGAAACTATGGGAGTCCTCCCATTCCCCTGGCATCATTCCCGATATTCCGTGGGCTTGAGCTCAGTTGATCTTAAAAGCCGTACCCTTTAGCATGATCGGATCAGGATGTGGCTTGGTAAGGTAATGGGGGACTAGTGGTGTTTGTGTCCCTCGAAGTGTGGAAAAAAATGGGACAACTGGAAATGGAAGAAATCAAATTGTTTTTGAGGTGCCCTTCTCCAATGTTATCCAATGGGCCCATTTTGGAGGTTGCCAAAAAATGCTTTTGTGGGGGTTCAGTTCTTTCTAGTGAAAGCGGCTTTTATGAGTGATGGCTGGGGATGTCTACTGAGGACTAGCTTGTAAATGGCAAAACACCTTCATTGAGGCCTATTAGATGGAGCAGTTATGCATGTTTTGTGGTTATTGGTCAGTGCAGTGCAGTGCTTCTTTTGGGAATTGCCCCAACCAGAGCTCGATGTGTACCTTGACTGATTGTGACTTAGATGTGAGTAGATCTGAGGCCCCGGGTTCCCATCAGTCCCTTTAATGTTTTGAAAAGTGAACAAACCAACATTTATGATATGAGTTTTGGAACACAAATGTTTTCATTAAAAATAAAAAAATCTACTGCTTGGTCACACACATCAATCTAGGAATCATGTTTTAATTGTGTATTTCTACTTCAGTTGATATTACAGAGGTCATAAATGATAAAAAAATACACAAAAATTTTAACTCATGTAAATTGAAAACATAAGAGAAAAAAGTGTGGAAAGGAAACAAGAAAGATTATTATTCACTTAAGTTTATTTACTTCTTGCATTGAAAACCGAGGCTGGACCTTAGTACGTTTGTATTGTCTGCCGGTGCAGAATTTGGTGAAATTAAGATTAGGTTTGTCTTCGTTCCATAGAAAGTTGAAGTTAATTTTTTTAAGGATCAGAAAAACTTGGCAGGAAAGAGGAGAATAGACATGTGTAATTTGTAAAGGATCAGCGCTGCAATCAGCCATAATGTATGTTTTACTAGAATTCTTTTAAATGTGGACACTGTGTACACTAAGATTTGTTTTTTGTACGCATTTGTCTCAATTGAAAATGGTGGTTGGGTGCATATATATTTACAATTTGCAAAGGTCAGTGAGTGTCATGATATTGGCCAGTAGATGGCGCCTTTGTGTCAAGGAACAGAAGAGGACGAAGCAAGACCAAAGTCTGCACACTGTTTATGTTCACCTTGATTCCTTGAACACGTAAGAGAGAAAAATATCTTCACATAACAGGCTATCAAGCAATTTTAGACTGTGGTTTGAGTCTTCCCTCACTGCCAATGTACGGATGATTCAGATTTCATTTCCTCGACATGGCTAAAAGTAAAGGTAGTGTTGGACTTGACCCTAATGGTGGTAGTGGATTTAGGTCTCTGGGCACTTTAGCACTGTGTCCCAGTGTAAAGTGCGTGCGCTCTGTGTTACATTTAGTGAGAGGGGATATGTGTGTCCATGGTAGTTCCTAATGTGAGAGGAGTGCAGGGGCGAGTTTGGTATGTGCAAACTCTTGAGAATAAATGCTGCGCAATGGTGTGCGCAGATTTATTGTGACTGGTGGAGAAGTGCCACTTCTAGAAGTTGGCATGTCTGTGTGCTGTGTGATGTGAATTGCCAGTCTGGCTTGTGATTGACAGGAGCTGGGAGGGCTGGGGAATTCCAGGAGTCAGGGTGAGTCTGCCCGGTGGTGAATGGGGAGATCTGCATGTAGATGGGAGGGAGGAGTTGCACCTGGGACCTGAATGGGGCTGGGCCTTCCCTTCACAATGCTGGCCCCACCTCCTGTGGTGCGTCTGATGTCCCTGGCCTGTCCTGTGAATAGAGAGAGGAGCTGAGACAAACAAAGTGTTCCTGAACCAGTTATATCTGGTTCTCCCCTTGCCCTACAGTTGCAGAACAAAGGAAAATGCTGTATAAAAGAAGGGGCTGTGACCCCATGAAAATGTTCTTGTTTGTGGACTTGAATCTACCAGGGGCATGCTGCTGCTGGGGTTCAGGGGAAGGCGTGCCTCCCTGGGCCCTGCCCTGCCCTGCCCCAGGATGCCTGGAGGACTGCTTCTTGGACCCTTTTGATTTTCCTTTTAGTTTGCCAAGGCTTGATGCTGTCCTAGCGCCCTGGTCGCGCTTTATTTCCCTTGCAGCAAGGCGCTTTCCTTGTCCTAAGGGAGAGCGCTTTATTTATTCTAGGAGCGCTTTGGTTCCCTTTAGCAGAACCTCTGACAGGAGCGTGGGCTGCGCAGCGCTGTGCCACTGCCCCTTTTCCGAGGGAATGGCCGCACGCTGTAATTAATGGAGAGCGGGTGCCCACCCCGCTGTACATGGCGCAAAATTGATGTTATCCAAAGTGGGTGCCCACCCCACATTTTACTGTGTTTCACAGATGCCCACCCCGCTTATGCCGCTATTTCATGGCGGGTGCCCACCCTGAGTTCCAGCGCCGCGGCTCGAGCTGCCAGAGGAATCTGTCCGGGCCGTTGCCCAGCGCGACCTGGAAGCTGAACAAGGCTGTGCTTCTCGTGGGTGGGGCTTCCTCGAAGGAGGAGAGATCGATGCTGAGCGGGGCTCCCGTGACCAAGGGGAAGCCCCGCGTTCAGCTGCTCATGTGCAGAAGTCCCGGGTCACCGGATGGGGCCTGGGTGAAGGAAGGCTGCCAGAGAGCCCCGCGTGCAGCCCCAGCCATCCGGAGCCTCGCCGGCTCCAGGTGAAGTCCCGGTGAGTGGGGCTTAAGTAGTGAGGCGGGAGGCACAGTGTTGGTGCCTGAGCAGTCCCGCCGTTGTGGGCCGCTCCAACAAGGGGGCATGTTTTGCAGAAAGAGCCCGGTGGGGGTTCACACGGACATTCTTGGTTATTGGGGGTGTGTCGGGGCACATTGTCGGTGTCCGCCCCGGTGCCCATGCCTATGAGATTTTTCCAGCTGCCCCACATGATAGCGGGCAGCTGCACCGATGGGCTAATTTGATTGAAGGGGCCCCAGTGGGTGTCCCCAGGCACAGTGGTGCCAGTTCATTATTTTCTTCACAGCGGTGCCACAGTTGCGGGCCACTGCAATGACAGGGCTATATTATTTTAGCAGTCCCTGAGAGGGACAGAAGCGGCACAGTGGTGCCAGGCCTCATTTGGAGATTCACAACTGCCCAGCAAGTAGTGGGCAGCTGCAGCATTTAGGTTGTTCTTTGGGGGGGGGCATGGTTGTTGAGTTAGGAGTGAGATGCACTCCTCTGCCCCAGTATTTTCACAGCTGCCCAGCAAGTAGTGGGCAGCTGCAACGTTTAGGTTTTGTGCCGTGGCGCACCCTTGACCTTCGCTGCCTAGGCAGCAGCCCTGACTCTTGGGACATAGGGCATTTGAGCCCTGCTTGAGATGGCCAGTTGGACAGGGGGGGACTGTGAGTTGTGTAGGGCATCAGGCCCTAATGTGATTTATGTTCATGTGATTATGCCTAATGTGAGTTATGATTAAGATGTTAGTGTCTAATGCTTTAGACTTCTAATGTGAGTGTGGTACTAGGAAATGTTATTCATTTAGTATGATTTACGCACCCTGTGTTATACCTCTAAATGTGTTTTATGATTATGAGGTTGGTTCGCATATTATGTTTTATGCTAGTGAGAGTTATTCCCTAATGTAATGGTACTTAGGGTCCAATGCGTTTAGACTGGTGAGGTGATTGCCTCATGTGTTTATGATGGTGAGGTTGGCACCGAATGTCATGTGCGCTTGGTGTGATGCTGTGCATAATGTACTTTATGTTACAGGCCGATGTTAAGTACAGTGATTACCAGTAGTCACTGGTGATGTTCTATGTTTATGATAAATTCTACTGAGAGCCTGCAATGGTCGGACCCACTCTGACACCAGGGGAAGGGCCACGTTCAACCGTCCTGGTCAATCATCACTAATAGATTACATCATGGTAGAGACCAAATCATGGCCTATGGTAATTGATTTTGAAGTTCTATCTCGATGTGACAGTGATCATAACACCCTGGTACTAAATCTGAGATTGCCAGATACTGGCATTTCAGTGGGGGGCATACTAAGACAGACTAGCGAATTGAATATTACAAATAATAGGAGAAGACTGAAATGGCCCATGGTAAAACAATCGCCGGATAAAATGAGTGCTTTGTTGGAAATTAATGATTTTAATGAAACTGGACAAGAGCAGGGGGTCTGAAATAACTACAATACATCCGAAACTGGTTGGTGCCCTGGGTGATCTACTTAATCTAGCAATGTCTGGACGTAGGTCAAACAGAATGATTCATTCATGGTTTGATAATAACTGCAAAGCAGCAAAGTCCTTATTATTTGAGGCAATTAAATCTCCGTCAAGATCTCTAGTTAAATTAAGGAGACAGGAATATAAGCGGGTAACTGCCGCGGCAAAGCAACAATGGGAAAGTAACAGATGGGAGAACATAAAAAATGCGCTGGGGAGTAGAAATCTCCGGGAATTTTGGGCAATTGTAAGAACTGGCAGCAGTAAGGGATTTACTGCCACAGAGCCGAATATTGCACCAGAAAGATGGATAGAGCACTTTGGGGCGCTGTACTCTAAGGAAAATGGAGAACCTAAAGATTTGTTAGTAGTTCAGACTAGCGGTATTTACTCAAAGTCTAGATCAGTAGATATCCTGATAGCAACCATCTATAATGTAGAAATGGACATAAGAATTACATTGCTGGAGGTGGAAGGAGCAATAAGAAGACTCCCGACAGGGAAAGCCCCTGGCATAGATAATATCCCGGGAGACCTTTACAAGGGGCTGCGTATCTCTGTATTCTGTTCAATGCCATACTGCAGGGCTCGCCCATACCAGAAAGTTGGTTGGGAGCAGAAATCGTCCCTATATTTAAAAAGGGATGCCCATTAATCCCAGCAAACTACCGCCCGATCAGTTTTATCGATGTGAGTCAAAAACTGTTTGCCCGAATAATATTAGATCGTATTCAGACTTGGAGGGAGGAATCGGAGATACTCAGCCCTTATCAAGCTGGGTTCCGGGAAAAAACATCAACTGTTGATCAACTCCTTAGATTGCAAATCCTGTATTGGAAGACTGTTAAGGTGGAGGGTGGCAGCCTCTACCTTATCTTTGTCGACCTTAAAACCGCTTTTGACTTGGTACCCCGGGACATCATGTGGGATATTTTGGCAGATATGGGGATACCATCCTATCTTCTAAATATCTTGAGGAGACTCCATACTGACAATTATGCACAGGTCAGAAGCGGAAAAAATGGTGTACTAACTCCCAGGTTTGTGGTCAATAGGGGTGTAATACAGGGATGTGTCTTGGCGCCCACACTATTCTGTCTTTTTGTTAATGCCCTAATTGCTCATCTTAGGGCTACTAAAATTATCTATGTGCCCAAGTTATGTGGCGAGCAAGTAGCGGCCTTAATGTTTGCAGACGATACCCTCCTTTTGTCCAAATCCCCGATGGGAATTCAGCGTGCCCTGGATAGCTTTGCCAGCTTCTGTAAGATAAGAGGGCTGGAAATTAAAATCTTAAAAACAAAATATATGATCTGTAATCCACCGAAGACTATTTGTTCCAGCCCATCTTTGAATGGCATAGTTTTAGACAGGGTCGCTGTATTTGACTACCTTGGGATCACCCTTAATGACAACATGGAGTGGGGCCCACAGATACTCAAGGCCAAACTTAGACTGGCACAGTTAACAGGGGGGGGTGCAAAAATTACATCGGGAATCTACCTCCAAACCTGTGGCCCCTGTTTTGGAAATCTACAAAGCGCAAGCCCGAGGGGCCATCTTGTATGGTGCAGAGTTATGGGGCCACTGCAGAACTGAAGATATTCTTATGGTGGAAAACCGCTTTCTGAGATCTTTATTGTCCCTACCAGCCAGCACTCCTCTTATTCCACTTAGAATGGATTTAGATATCAATGCTATAAATGAGGTAATTGGTCTTCGACCACTATTATACTGGCGCAGATTATGGACTACCCCAGAATTGAGATATTTTAGAAAGGAACTAATGGAATTTATGAGATATCATCAATCACATAAAATCCAATGGTTGGTCTATATAAGGGAAGAGAGTAATAGGACGGGTCTTTCGGGCCTCTTGAGTAATCCAGAGATAACATGTATGAATCTGTCCCGAGCTGACCTGAAGAATCTTTATTTTAACCATCGGTATGAAGAAGTTATCTCTAGCTCAGTACCGGGATCCCGAACCTTAGAGTTTCTTATGTACAAAGATTTTTATAAATTTGAGCCCTTCTTGGATGAAATTGTTCCCACCCAAGCAACGAAACTCTATGTACAATTTAGGCATGGCACGCTACCTCTTAGGTCTTTTACATCCAAATGGTCTGGCGACAAATTGCTAGAATGCCCAGCCTGTGGTGCAAATGAGGAATCTGTGCCCCATGTTTTCTTTTTTTGCCCATTCTATAAGAACATTAGACAGAGATGGCTTATTCAATTATGCAGAAACCTGGGGCTCAGGCAGTATGAACAAGCATATAGGGTTTTAAAAAGTGACACCTCCCAATCAGTGGTATTTTCTGTTTCCCGTTAAATGCCAGAAACCGGTCCTAGGAAGCTTGTTTCCGGTCCAGGGAAGACATGGCTTGGCAGTTCGGGCTGGACTGTTCCCATGAGGCACAGGGTCAGACTGATCTGCATATGGCCATGTCTGAACTGGGGTGGCGGAGTGGGCTAAAGAATGGTGA
Source organism: Triturus cristatus (assembly GCF_964204655.1). Taxonomy (NCBI): domain Eukaryota; kingdom Metazoa; phylum Chordata; class Amphibia; order Caudata; family Salamandridae; genus Triturus; species Triturus cristatus. The sequence continues at coordinate 1,122,650,287 of NC_140590.1, read as the reverse complement.
TGGATTAAACCCAGATCAGTTGACTGGGGGTGAGTGCGTGCAATGTTCAACACTCCGTCCATCATTTCCTTTGGTTTTGCTTTGTTCGCCATAAGTTGGCAGGGTATGCTCAGACATGAGTCCCTTGCTCACTTTCCCACTGGATTCAAGCAAGCCTGGCTGAAGACGGCTGAAATGCCAGAAACCGGTCCTAGGAAGCTTGTTTCCGGTCCAGGGAAGACATGGCTTGGCAGTTCGGGCTGGACTGTTCCCATGAGGCACAGGGTCAGACTGATTTGCATATGGCCATGTCTGAACTGGGGTGGCTGAGTGGGCTAAAGAATGGTGATGGATTAAACCCAGATCAGTTGACTGGGGGTGAGTGTGTGCAATGTTCAACACTCAGTCCATCATTTCCTTTGGTTTTGCTTTGTTCGCCATAAGTTGGCAGGGTATGCTCAGACGTGAGTCCCTTGCTCACTTTGCCACTGGATTCAAGCAAGCCTGGCTGAAGACGGCTGAAATGCCAGAAACCGGTCCTAGGAAGCTTGTTTCCGGTCCAGGGAAGACATGGCTTGGCAGTTCCGGCTGGACTGTTCCCATGAGGCACAGGTTCAGACTGATTTGCATATGGCAATGTCTGAACTGGGGTGGCGGAGTGGGCTAAAGAATGGTGATGGATTAAACCCAGATCAGTTGACTGGGGGTGAGTGCGTGCAATGTTCAACACTCCGTCCATCATTTCCTTTGGTTTTGCTTTGTTCGCCATAAGTTGGCAGGGTATGCTCAGACGTGAGTCCCTTGCTCACTTTGCCTCTGGATTCAAGCAAGCCTGGCTGAAGACGGCTGAAATGCCAGAAACCGGTCCTAGGAAGCTTGTTTCCGGTCCAGGGAAGACATGGCTTGGTAGTTCGGGCTGGACTGTTCCCATGAGGCACAGGGTCAGACTGATTTGCATATGGCCATGTCTGAACTGGGGTGGCGGAGTGGGCTAAAGAATGGTGATGGATTAAACCCAGATCAGTTGACTGGGGGTGAGTGCGTGCAATGTTCAACACTCCGTCCATCATTTCCTTTGGTTTTGCTTTGTCCCGTTACTTAAATGCCATGTGGCAAAGGCGTAGGTCATACATCCACATATAGAGACCCAAATGCATTTTCTTTCACCTTCTGCCGCATTCAATCTGTCTCGTACTCTATAGATATTTAAAAAATAAAAAATGTATATACTGTTTTTATCTTTTTTAATTTTATTGTTGTGCATTTTTTCTATAGAAAGTGACAGTGTATTTTTTTTTAAGCAATTTTATATCATTGGGAATGATGTTTTTAATGATTGGTTTTATATGAATCTTTTAAGGCCTTTTTGACCGAAATAAAGATTATTTGAGTGATAAATTCTACATTTACTAAGTTCACTTTGTGATGGTACTGACAGTGGTCCAGTGGGCCCGGTCAGGTGTAAATAATCTCTTGTAAATATGACCTAGTGCCAGGTGACACCCTGTATAATATGTGCTTACTATTCTAATGTGTTATGATAATACAAAGGCTATTTTTATATAACCATGTGTGGAATTTCTTTTGTGTTACTTCCTTGCCCTGACTAGAGTGGTGGTTTCTGCCTGGCTTTGGCGCACGCCTTAGTCAGCCAGAAATCCCATTTCTAACGGTTAGTCAACAAGTGCTAGTCTAGCGGTGGCCGAGCAAAACTTCACCCACTGCAGAACTCCATGGAATTTGGTAGAGATTTTTGGTAACTCCACGGAATTCTGCAGATTTAAACTCAGTGAGCTCAATCCAACCCTAGCTGTGTGGTGAGACGATCGCTAGGGAGAGTGATGAGAAATATTGCAGTTCAGCTGGGTAGGCATGTGTGATGTTGTGGGATCTAGGCTCACATGCTGATTAAGGAATCACACAGACACTGTGAATGTCGTTATTTAACTGGCCACGAGCACGTGCACTCCGGCCCTTTTATTAGCTGGGTCACATCACTCGTGACACCGGTGGTGAATAGGTGTGGGCTGTATGTGTCCCCACTCCCATAAGGGAGTGGCTACTAAATCAGTACCTGTCGAGACACTAGAACGTTTCTCGCAGGACACAACTATCCTCCAAGATTTTAATTAAAAACAAAAACTCATTAGTTCAACCTGTAGAGATAAAACAGCAACAAAATATGCACCACAGGTTCCATCAGCTTCTTGGGTCAGGCATCCGGAAGCCAGCAGACAGGGACTGGTGACTCTGACTGTAGCAGGATGATCTCAACGGGCACTCATCATTTAACCCGAGTGGCTCAGGGCAAGAAAGCTTGCTTGGAGACGTCAGCTGCGCATTGGGAACGTGCCGGTGTAAGCATGTCCTTTTATTCCCAGGTAGCTTCCTTTCGCTGACATGGAGGATGGTATTTGGTGGATAACAACAGTTTATTAATTGGGTGCGTCAGGATCATGGTGGGAGTCCAGGGTTACAGTTCACTGGATTATTTCCAGATCGCCTAAAGTCTCTATGAGGTTGTCATGCTGTGCCCGGTGACCTGTTGGTGGGGCAATGTCTCTTCCAGCTCTCCCGCCTGGGGAGGCCCTTCATCGGGCTTGCCACGGGAGTGCTGGTAGGTTGCGATGGGGCTGCATGTCTGCTGGCTGGGGGCAGGTGTGAACCACCGAGGAGCCAGTAGCCAGTCTCTCGCACAAACCTCTGAGTCTTCTTGTTGGCTAGTTTGGCAATAGTGTTGGTCTCCAATCCAGGTGTATCCGAGATGGTGTCGGTAGATGCACTTGATGAGGACTGGTATGGTAGCGTCACCAGCCATGTGGTGAATCGGGACAACGGCGTGTGATGACTTGCCTTGATGGATGCAGATGTCTAGTCTGGAGTCGATCACCTGAGGCAGGGAGTGGCCAGGTACCTCCATGTTGTCTGGGGAGGCACTTGCATGCATGTACTTGTACTTCTTGAGCTGTTGGGACTTTGATGATGGAGGGGTGATGGACACGCTGAGAAATGTAGGGCTTGAGACTCGGTTTGCGCAGGCTGTGCGGCTTACTCTCAGACTCCTGCTATGCAGTTGCCAGTTCCTTCTCGGATTATCCCCCTCTTCCCTTGCTGTCGCTGTGTCAGGACTCACTCCTGTTGTAGCTTGGGTTTTCTTCATTGTCCGGCCCTGCCACTCATGACTTCCCTTTTTGACCTCAGCTGGTTGTCCGATTCTTGGTGCAGACCCTCCAGTTACACTTCCACATATCTTGCTGAGTGTGGTGTCAGGCACATGGCACTGATGACGTAGCTGCCATTGGGCCTGGACGACAGGTGGTAATGATTAACTAGGAGAGGAAGTTTCTGGATGGACGTCGTAGCCACATGACTGCCTCTTGCGAATCTTGTCTTGCACCACTGGCATTTGCGGTCAGGAGCAGGGATGCCAATCGACTCCGACTGCCGGCACTCGGGGCTGGACGGTCTCACTGTGAAGTGATGGGAGCGACGCGGTTTGCGCTTGCTGCGGATTACATGTGGTTCTCCCTTGGTGCTGTTGCCAGGGCTGTCGATTCGCCTTGGTGGCTCTCAGGTGTCTTTGGAGGTGTTCTTGGCTTGTGGTGCTACGAGTCCTCGTGCTTCTCCTCTCATTGTCTTTGACACCCCTGCGTTTGTCCAGTTCTTCGGGGTGACACAATTTCCACTCTTCTTTTTCGGGTGCAATGACATGCACCATGTTCTAACAAGGCCAACAGGGCCGTTGAACTTCAATGGTCTCTGGACCACTGAGGCAAAACTTCAGTCGCTCTTCTCAGCTGCATGGCAAGCAGCCACTCATCTTGGGTGCTCCTTCTTCAGGCAGCTTCTCAACGCTCCTACTCCGGGTGTTCCCTCCCCAGGGAATGGCTTCCATGGACAGTAGGAAGCGAAGCTCCTACTCCGGGTGTTCCCTCTCCAGGGAATGGCTTTCGCAGGCAGTAGTGAGCTAGTGGTGGCTGCTGGCCACTTGTGGTGTACGACTCTCCACTTGCCTGTCTTGGGTCACTGACGACTTCTGCTTGTGGCAGTGTGTGGGAGGACACTGTGCTGCCTTTGGCCCCTTCCGGGCTCCATTGCTGTTGCTTCTGCGGAGATGTATGGGATCTCCCTGCTGATTCCAGCAGTGCTTTTTTGCTTTTGGATAGGTCTCTTCCTCCTGGGCGTGCACATGTGCTGGCCCACTTCTGGGTGCATGCGGCACGTGCCTCGGACTGCGCATTCTTCATCTTTTCTTGGGCTCCCTCTTCTGGCACCTGGTGTGCCTGCTCTTCCTTCTTGCGGTGGTAGTCGTTCACTACCAGGGGTGTGTGGCGCGCTCTTCTCACTTGTGGTTGCGTTGGGCCGCCGCTGGTGGAGCGCTCTCTGCACCAATTATTCTTGCTTGCTTCACACTTACATCTGCCTTGGCTTGCTTGAGCATCTCTTTCCACACAACACACAGGGCTTTCTGTGCTTCCCCTCTGGCACATGGCAGTTCAGCATCATAGTGTCCCAGGGCTCTCTGCTGCTGATTTTGGCCACTATGATGCTGTGGTTCTGCAGTAACTCAGTGAGCACTCTTTGTACTGGTGCGTCTCTCCACCCTCTTGTGGCGAACAGTGCTCCTTTAGTAGAGGTGAGTTGAGGTGCTGTGGTGTAGCAGTGGCCTACTGCCACTAAGGGGGCTCATGGTGCATTCAGCCCTAGTCCTGGATGAGCCTTTGACAGCCTTCTACAGATTCCTTGATTGGCGGATTGGGGCGCGGTTTGAAACTGTAGCCACTAGGTGGTGCTGTCCTTATTCGTTGCAGGCTGCAGTTGCCTCGATTCTGCAGCGGGCTAGCGGTATTGGGATGGCCGAATGTGCTGGATAGGCTTCTGGCTGTGCTCTTCTACTCTGCTGGCAGGGTCGCTGCTGGCCTTATGGGCTGTTCCCCATAGTGCTTCTATCCAAGCAGCCCTGTGCCTCCTCTTCACCGCGAGGTATGGGGTGTGAGGGATGCAAGTTTTATTGGTGCCAGGAGTGCAGGCTGACAAGTGTGGGGAATACAGCCTGTGGTGCATCTCATCATAGTTCCATGTCTCTATGCCTGTCTCTCGCTTTGCCGCGCTAACCACCTCGCAGCATGCAGAGGATGTTGAATGTTGAAACAGGCAGCTAGGTGGCACTGTTTACAGCTGTCCTTGTAGGCCATGTAGTCCGCCCTTGATTTCAAGCCTTGAAAAGTATGGAGGATGCCCGTGCAGCCTGGGCAGCACTGGAGCCGTAGCAGCAATCTATCTTGTGCAGGCAGTGTTGCGCGTCGCTTTGGCTGGTGAATGGAGTAGTCTCACCTGGGGGCTTTTCTCACACGCTGCTCGTGATGCCTCCGGATTGGGATGTGGCGCCACGAACACCCGCTTGGTGGTGTTATAGTTCACGGACAGCCATGCTTGTGATAGCACTGCCTTGTCCAGCCCCCTCTCGTGCCTTCACTTCTGTCAGGTGCTTTGGGCTCTCAGGCCTGCCACCCTCCGATGCGTCCCCAATTCCTTCTTCACCGATGTCAGCGCTGCATCTCTTCAATGATGCCTCGACGGTCTCTCCTTACACTGCGAGCACCGCGAGGGCTGGAGATGGGTGCCGACTTCGGAGGCAAGGTAGGCTGTCCTTTTTCTTTGCTGGCCCAACAATGTGGGCCGTTGTAGGGGGCTTGCTGGCACTTTGCGGACAAGGGAAGTTCTGCGGTGAAGGGCAGCTGCCCTGCCGTTTCTTGCAGCTGCTTCGCTGGCAGCGCACTGTCCCACTGCGGGCAGTGTCAGGCGTGAAGGCTCACCTCTGATCGATGTGGAGAAGCTTCATATTCACCCTCGGTGCGGCCGCGGACCGATCCACTATTTCCTACCCTGCAGGCCCTCTGGCTCACCACACCGCCTGGTCTCTCGCTCTGCCACTGTTGGAACTCCTGGAGTGGGCATTTCCTCGCTGTTCATGGGAGGGTTGGTGATGTGGAGTCAGCCTTGGCACAGCGCTAGCTTGCTTTCTCTTTACTCCGTTGGACCTCCTGCGGCTCACCCGGTCAGTAGGAGGGTCGTGACAGCTTCGTTGGTGGAGGCTCTGGATAGCCAACATCTGACCATGCCACATTCAGCCAGTGGTCAGTACGAGGGTGGGCCTTCAACTCAAGCCACATTTCCTCCATGCGGGCCCCAAACAGCTTCAAGCCTACACGCGGGGCAATACCCGCTCGTCGCCAATGTGCTGTTGTGAGCTCTAGGCCCACATGCTGATTAAGAAATCACACAGACACCGTGAATGTCGTTATTTAACTGGCCACGAGCATGTGCACTCTGGCTCTTTCATTAGCCGGGTCACGTCACTAGTGACACCGGTGGTGAATGGGTGTGGTGTTTATGTGTGCCCACTCCCATAGGGGAGTGGCTACTAAATCAGTGCCTGTCGAGACACTAGAATGTGTTTCGCAGGACACAACAGGCATGTAATGCTTCACATAGTATACAATGTAACTGGTGGAATATGAACTTCACCATAATTGCAGACTGTCCTCTCTTAGCCATAGTGGAACTGTGTGCACGAGGATGGCGCTGCACCAGTTGTTCTAAAGTGAGCGGGAGCATGGGATTCTTCATCATTGGAAGTTTTGATGAGTCTAGGGTGTCACCGCTGAGATATCATAGAAGTTAGGATCATAAGGAAGGCCCTGAGGCTATATAGAGGACAATGGAAGGTGTGGTAGCAAGGCCCTTTGGGCTTAGGAAATGGTAGACAGGTTGTTGGATGATACTAGTGATAATAAGCATAATGGCCTGAACTTCATAAAGGTATAGTCAAAAATCAGGAACACCAAAACCACCACACTCATAACGAAGCATAAGGACCTCCCAACTAATGCAGGCTGGGAAGCAGCACATATTAACTGAATTAGAGGACTGCGCAAGGATATGACGAAATTGTTAGTAAGAGCAATATGGATGTTTAAAAAAAAAAAAAAAACATTGAGGCAGTACAATAATTTCTTTAATAGCTATCCACCCAACCATACATTATGGGAGCTTAATCCATCGCTCTACCTGACTCTCAAGTCTGCTTAGGGCAGTCCTGTATTTGCAGCTTATGACTTCAGAGTGGTCTCTGTGAACTTAAATGCCTAAATATTTGAGTCTGGACACCTTTGCAGGGGAAACTCGAGGTTGCAAGGGACAGTCGCATCTGTGAGGGGAAATAATTAGGATTTATTCCTATTGATATGGATGTTGAAACATTACCAAAACACTACACCCTGCATAATATCATCAGCATAAAGAGAAACTAAAAATATCCCACAAGGGCATATGACGCCCCTATGCAAATGCCTCTCCTGTGAATAGTGGACTAAAGGATCGGTTAGAAATGGGATCTCTGGTTGGCTAAGGCTTGCGCCAAAGTCATGCAGAGACCACCACTCTAAGTCAGGGCTGGGGAGTTACACGCCAAAGATAACCCCTGCTCACCCCCCTGGTAGGTTGGCACGAGCAGTCAGGCTTATCCCGGGGGCAATGTGTAAAGCGTTTGCGCGCTCACACAGCAACAACACCCTAGGCCCACCACAAAGGAAACTCCACACAAGGTTATATATAAAAAATAGCCTTTCTATTATAATAAACACATTAGATGATAATCACATAATTTACACTGTGCCAACTGGCACTGGGCAGAATTTTACAGGGGACTATTTACACAAGACAGGGCCACCTGGACCACTGTCAGAATTAGCACAAATCACCAATTGTAAATGTAGAACATATACCAACTGTAACACAAATTATAACTGTAGAGCACAACCAGTAACTACTGGCACAATAATGATCTCAGCAGTATTACAATATAATCAGGTATAAAACCTATCCTGTATACATCACAGGGGCATAAACACATTATGCAATCTCTCACAAGTCTAACGCATTAGACTCTATCTCCTAAGTATAATTACACTAGGGGCGTACATCACACAGGGAAGTATAATCTCCCTAACATAAACCTAAACAGGTAAAACAACCTCCTATGCAGAAATCATATCTAGAGGTATAAAACACAGGATGCGCAAAACATACTACATACAGTACATTTCCTAACACCATAAGCATTAACACAGGGTGCATAAAACATACTACACACAGTACATTTCCAAACACCCAAAGCATTAAAACACAATAGTACGTCAATCACATTAGGGTCCAGGTTGCACCAGAACCTAAACGTAGCAGCTGCCCACTACTTGCTGGGCAGCTGGGGACAAGAACAGTGCCTAAACGCTGCAGCTGGCACTAAGTGCTGCGCAGCTGTGGAGTCAAATATGAGGAAACCAATGTGCCGCACGTTGGAGCCATCTTGCTCAGAAAACAAACATGTCCCCATGGAGCACACGGGCTCCTGAAATCAATATATGCCAACACAGCAAAAGAAGGACTGGCCCTGAGCACTGGGGCGCGTACTGGCGTTTTAAATAAGTGCAATGTGCAATGGTTGGAGCCACGGAGGCTCTAAAAATAACATGCCCCCAATGCAGTCATGCACTAAAGATAACTGGACCCCCAGCGTTGGAGTGACCCCCTATCAGGTGGGGGTCACTCAGAAAATAGTCCAGGACACGAAGAAAGACATGGGCCCCTCTGGGCCCTCTATAAACAATGATGCCCAGTGTTGGAGCCACTCGGGGCTCTAGAACAAAAAGGAATGCCACTTTGGAGCCACGCAGGCTCAGAAATGCAGGCGCTCATCGTTGGAGCGGCCCACTGCACACACGAGGCCGTTCTGACTCGGTGCCCCATACGGGCGCCTCAACGGAACCTGCTCCCTCGAGGAGGGGGAGCAAACTGCCCATGTCCCCAGACCAGCCCTAACTCACCGGGCTTCAGCGCAGGGGATTCCTCTATTCGGGCGGCCGCCACGGTTCACCTGGTCCCCCATCTCGGGACTGGGACTTAAGGGGTGGAGCCCTAGTGGCTCCTGCAATGTTTGGGCGGCCACCACGCTTCGCCACGCTTCACCCGGTCCCCCATTTCGGGACCGGGACTTAAGGGGTGGAGCCCTAGTGGCTCCTGCAATGTTTGGGCAGCCACCACACTTCGCCACGCTTCACCCGGTCCCCCATTTCGGGACCGGGACTTAAGGGGTGGAGCCCTCGTGGCTCCTGCAATGTTTGGGCGGCCACCACGCTTCGCCACGCTTCACCCGGTCCCCCATTTCGGGACTGGGACTTAAGGGGTGAAGCCCTCGTGGCTCCTGCAATGTTCGGGTGTCCGCCACGCTTCGCCACGCTTCACCATGCTTCGCCACGCTTCACCCGGTCCCCCATCTCGGGACCGGGAATTAAGGGGTGGAGCCCTCGCGGCTCCTGCCATGACTCCTCCTCCGGGGCTCCCTCCAGCCAGTGGGAGCCCCGCAACGCTCGCACTGCTTCCTGCTTCGCTGACCCAGCCGCAGGTCCCGCCCACGTCACAGGCAGACTTGCCTGACCACCGGGCGGCCGCGGCTGGGCAGCGCGGGCAATTTCTCTGGGCACAACGAGGGGTAGGCTCCCTCGAGAGTGAAAATAAATGTAGAAGCGGGGTGGGCACCTGCGTTGGACTCAAATAAGCAAGGTGGGCACCCGCATTAATTATGAAATGAAAAAACGAAGACGCAGGGTAGGCACCTGCGCACTGAAAGATACAAATAAGCGGGGTGGGCATCCGCCGCCGTTATCGTCGGGGGGGAATTCCGACACTGGGGATTCCCTCTCAAAGGGCTTACCAGGGAAATAAGCACAGCGTTCCCAGGCGCTAGAAGAATGCAAAGGTCCTGGGGCAAAGAAAAGAAATCCAAAAAGGTCCCAGAAGTCCATCAGCCATCCAGGGGCTGGGCAGGGCCCAGGGAGGCAAGCCTTCTCCTAGGCCCCAGCAGCAGCACGCCCCGGGCAGATTTGAGTCCAAGAAGAAGAACAAGAACAAGAACATTTTCATGGGGTCACAGCCCCTCTTTATACACAAAATCCTTTGTCTCCAAAGGTGCAGGGAAGGGGCGAACCAGATGCAACTGGTTCCTGAGCACTTTGTTTTGCTCAGCCCCTCTCCCTATTCACAGGACAGGCCAGGGACATTAGACGTACCACAGGGGGTGGAGCCAGCATTGTGTAGGGAAAGCCCAGCCCTATTCAGGTCCCAGGTGTACTCCTCCCTGCCATCAACATGCAGATCTCTCCATTCACCACCGGGGCAGACCCATCCTGACTCCTGGAGCCAGACACACCAGTCAATCACAAACCAGACAGTCACTGCACATTTATTACACAGACATGCCAGCTTCTAGAAGTGGCACTTCTACACTAGACACCGTAACGCCGCACACATCATTGCGTAGCATTCACTCTCACGAGTTCGCACATACCAAACTCGACCCTGCACTCCTCTCACATTAAGACTTAACACGGTCACTCAGATCTCCCATGCATTCCTATGGGAGGGCAGGTCAGTCTCACTAAAACATACACAGAGCGCACACACTTTCCACTGGGACACAGTGTAAAAGCGCCTAGAGGCCTAAAACCACTAGTACAACATAGGAAAAAGGCTAGGATAAATGCAAAAGGTTCTAGGGGTGAACTTGCCAGAAGGGCCAAGTCCAACAGGATACATGTCAATAATAAACAAAAGATGAGAGAGGGGGCAGCCATGTTGAGTACCATATTGAGGAAATATGAATTTTGTGATCAGTTATGTCCCCTATCGTAGACCCCAACGGCTCCATGTACATGCTATACGTACATGTATGTTCCCTCCTGCTCCAGTTTTGAAGACGCAAATATATGTGCGTCCACCGTCAATATGTCCTCTTTCAGATCCACCATGAATGGGTCAGATATTCCTTTCCTAAGTATGAAAGGCCACCGACTTTATGTGGTTCACTTTCCACATTTTACAGATTCAGGCGAGTAGGCCCGAATTCTGTCATCAAGCCTTTTCCTGCCTTCTGCCTCTGAAAGCTCCAGTCTGAGCCTGCATCTGTGACCATGAACTTTGTCTCACTCCCTGCGCGGCTAACGGTGCCTGATCCAGCCCATCGCCTGCCAAGAACTGTATTTCACCTTCAAGATTATCTCCTCCGCCCCTCATCCGATGCATTCCTGTCTAGCAGTTTAGGTAAACATTCCTCCAGCTACCGTGCAAAGGGGCCAGGCCTCGCTGTCCTCATGCAAGTAATTCATAGCCCTGTTACCATGGAATATTCCTACCCCCTCGCATTTAGTGTAGACACTTAGACGCTTGTACACGCACTAGTCAGTATAGTCAGTATAGAATAAGATTCTATCCTAAGAGACCTCTCTTTTTGGATAACACAGTTCTTTAAACATAGGATATTAGATATGATTTGGGATTAGGTTGACATAACCCCAGACTTTTGTCTCCACATGTAGAGCTAAATGTCAAGTCCCTTTCTCCCTCTAGTTGCACGTCTATCACACGTCATGCGACTGCGCACGCATCTCTGCCAAATATTTCTGCTGACATTGCAGGATTCTCCAGGTATCCACCCACACATGACAAATTACCCATTATCATCAAGTGGACGCCCACATGGACGCCCACCTTCACGCCTACTTACACGCCCACATGCTCTTATCTCATTCTCTCTTGCTCTTTTGCTTACGTACAATTGAGAAATGTATATATACTGTACTCTGTGAATAATGTTTGGAGAATATTGAGAATACTTTTGAGTCCCTTTCCAGATCCTTTTTTGGTGATGGTAATATTCTCCCTTTGACTCGAGTTATTGGAATAAAGCCCTTTATGAACCTGATACCACAGACTCAGCCTCTTGCTTTATGCATGATCTTATTTATATACAAAAAATTCTGAGAGCGTAATATTTTATTTACCACATAATGGCGCCCGAACAGTTTAATCTCTTTCCCCACACGCCGGAGATGAAGGTCCAGTTTTGCCCCCTTCCATAGCCGTGACGGACTTCAAGCGCGCACGTCGCGGGTCTTCCCGCCAACTCCCTCAGGCCAACGAAGGGGACAGACTGCGACCAGGCATCCATACGAGGCGGTGAGGAACGCAGATTGTCCTACCCAGAGCCCACCTGCGAGAGAGCTGTGTCCGAGGTATGCAGAGGCCCACCAGATTCCGAAGTTCCGAAGTTCCGAAGTTCCGCGTCGAGTCCAGTCCGGTCCAGTCCAGTCCAGTTCAGTTCCGAGGCCTTCTGTTCCGAGCTACCCGGTGAGTACCATTGCCGGGGAGGCGTTCTGACGTGCACATAGGTTGTGCCGGTCAAGACGGGTTTGGGTACACAAATCCGGTCTGCACTGTTTCAGCAGTGTATCTGTACTGTTTAGCAGTATATCTAGTATGTCTAGTATATAATTCAGAATAACCTAGTTAGTGTCGAGTATTATGCTAAGTGATTAGTTCCCTAATGGCCATTGTTGTTCGTTAAATGTTAAATGTTAAATGTTTTAAATACGTTCTACATATTGTGGTGTGAATGACTGTTCATTATTGTGTTTATTGTATTAAGTGTGTTCAAGTAATAAGGTCTAAAAATGCCGCTCTTTTCAAAATTAAGACAGATCAAAACTAGAAAAGGGGTACTCGAAGAAGCTGTTCCCATTCCACCTAGGGACACTCCAGGGTACTTTATGTATCATAAGCATGGCCTAGATGCCGTATTATTTCTTGATTTATGGGTGGACTACACCAAGGATTTACCAGAAAGTCAGAGGTGGCCCGCAGTTGGGACATGGGATGCAGATTGCATCATGAGAGTAGAAGAAGAATTATGGAAAAAGATAGCCAGACAGTAACATAAAGATGCCATTGAATTATGGCGTAAAGAATAGCATAGACGCACAGAGTAAGCGCTCAGAAAAGAAGAGAAAAGTAGGGAGGATTCAGACAAAGCCCGAGAAAACGTGTTAGTTGAGGAAGGTATCCGAGTAAAAGCAGAACAAGTAGATAGACAACGAAACACTCTTATGAAAGAGAAAATGTAGACCAGCTTGGAAGGATGCCATTGAGTTTTGGCGCAAGGAGTCACATAGGAGGTCAGAGTAAGTGTTTCACGAAGCAGAGAGAAGTAGACTGGAGTCTGGAAAAGCCAAGGAAAAGATGTTACAGGAGGAAGTGGAGCAGGTAAAATGAGCGCAGGCTGACAGAGAAAGAAATACTGACGTTGCTGGTATTTATCCCGTCCTTTCAGAGGACCTAGCAAGAGTGGCCCCAGTAGAAAGACCAGTTAGAGTGCCACCGCAAGTACCACGATACATATAATAATGATATAGTAGCCCAAAGGTTCTTGAGCCACCCACCAAATGAACAGCGCATAGCTGGTGTTTACATGGTCCAACATTTGACTACGTTGTCAATAGGAAATTGAGAGGGGTGTAGCTAGAGAAGGAGCAACACCTGTGATTTGATGACACCCCTAATGTACAAAGTGCTAACGAAAAAGTAATTTTTGAAAAGTTTAGCTTGAAAAAAGAATTGTGGGTATTTCGAATTTGCAAATTGTTCAAGAATACAGGTATGTGTTCTTGGTGGTCCAGTGAGCCAATGTGCTGGGTCAAGTCGGTGAGATTATGACCCCCTGAGTGCAAATTGTATGTAAAAATAATTTTTCAATTGAGCGAATTATTGCAGTTTTTATGGAATTGAGTAGTCTTTTTGTCTTTGACAGCTTCAGAGTGAGGAGAAGGTGGGGGCTGTGTAGAGCAGTATGTGATACAGAAATCGGAGACAGATTCTGACCTTGTAGCCAGTGTAGGTGGGGGCCGGTGAGAGGAGCAGAACAGAGGCACTGCTTAGAAAGCTTCTCTGACATCGCATCTGTGTAATGCCTGCAGCCGGAACAATGAAAAAAGTTGGCTGGCAGCCCAGGCTCAGGCCGCGCTGAGGGGCTATTTTTAGCTTCTCTGATAAGACAGGGCAGCTGAGAAATGTAAGTCGAGAAAGATTCCCTTGGTCTATTCTGTGCTAAACCAGTGCCCCGGGGAAATGTCTATGGAGAAGATTTGTTTTATTTTTTAGCAAATGTTATATTGCTTCTGGCCAGAAAGTAAAATGTTGCTCTTGCTTGGAATTTTAAGGGCTATGTGCCTATATAAAAACGATTTTCAAATTCAGACATTTTTGAATTGTGGCCACAAGCTGCCACCAGTTGCATTGGATAAATGATCCAGTGGTTAAAAGTCTGTGGGGAGAGATGAGAGGTGCGTCTTCGTCTGGGACATTAGGGTACATTGTGTTGACGAAGATGCATAGCTCATTTTTATGAAAAAAAAAAAAAAAAACAGGTTCGTGTGTTCTTCGTTTTTGATTATTCTTGCTGATTCTGTGTGTCAGACTTGACACGGTGATTTCAGATGGGGGTGTATAGGGCAGGTAAATAAGTTATTGATTATAAGCCTGACGAATTAAGCAGGCCAGAGTGTTCGCCTCTGAGCTGTAGGTACTATAATTGCGCATCACTGCTCATTTATATATGTTAGTGTAATTGTCTATGCTTTCTGTGCTTGGTATACTGATGGCTTGGCATATGTATTTTATATATGTTTTGTTTTTGTGTTGTATTGACCAGTCTGTTTAGCGTTTAATACAAAGTTCTCCTGTGCAAGTACAGAGATGGTTGTGACGACGGCAATCTTTGCACAGCGCTTGGCTGGAACTTGTTCACAATTACTAAAATTCACAGACATGATATTACCATTATCATGCTGTCAAAATAGCAGACAACACGTTATCAGTGTATGTCTAATTGGTGTTGGAGATGAATGAAACAAAAGAAAAAGGCTATGCAAGACAAAAATATTTTTCACATAACTGCCTTTCTCTTATAGACAGGCAGCCTCGGTCATATGTTTCCAGATTGGACATTAAGGAACAATTATGATCTGTGCACTCGCATCTTAACTCTTGAAAGGCCTGTTTTAAATAAGGACTGCCACCACAGAGTGACAAATGAGGCTCGGTATTTAGGGTAATGAGAAAATATCTGACAGGATTTCCTTTTTAAAGTTTGCTTTAGTAAGCTCATTCTTGTAAGTGGTGGCCCCAAAAGTTGACTTGTTTTTAAATTAGGCTATTTATTGTATAGGTGGAAATTATTGCAAAATGACTGATTTCTTTAGCAGATAAATTATTAATTATCAACATTAACAACTGTTCTTAAACTTGGTTTTCCGAATATTTAGGTAATTTAGCATTCCTATTAGGGCCTACTAGCATTAATATTGACTTCAGGTTGGTGTAGGTTCATGTAATAGGGACATTTGCATATGAGATGTCATTTGGCCAGCTTATGAGCTAACACAATGAGGTTTGTACATTAATTTGAAGGATTTCTCGCCGTTTCAAATACGCTGTGTATCTCCTATAATTTTGCTTACGCCCAGTAGCTACACACAGGGATTAATAGTGTTGACAAGACACAGGGTTTGATAGTGCTTGACAGCAGTGAAATCTGTTTCAGATTTCCTCCTGTCAAAAAGGGGGGGAAGGAGGAGAATATTGGCTTTCTGCTGGCCCCTGAGGAGGTTCGCTTCCCGCTAGCCCCTTAAGAAATTAAGCCCCTTAGAAATTAGCCCCCTTAGAAATTAAGTCGAGGAAATAGGTATGGTGCTTTCCCCTTTTTCTCATGTTTTATTGTGATCTTTCAGGGGAATTAGTTGTGGGCACCGGAACGTATTCAATTGATTTCTGTTTTTTCCCAGCCCAAGACACAAAAAGACTAAAGTCCTCAAGAACACACTGTGGCATTTGAAGAATTAAAGAGAGCTTTATGTCAAGCACCAGTTTTAGCAAACCCTGATTACAACAAATCGTTTATGCTTTTTGTGACAGAGCGGGATGGAACAGCACTATCTGTCCTAACACAAGATCATGCAGGAAAACACGAGCCCTGTGCTTATTTTTCTAGTACATTAGACCCAGTAGCACAGGCTTTGCCTGCGTGCCTAAAATCAGTTGCAGCAACGGCCTTAGCCATAAGACAAAGTGACTTGATAGTGCTGGGCCACCCTCTGACAGTACAAGTACCACACGCAGTAGAGGTTCTCTTGAACCGGACACAAACACAACACCTGACTGTAGCTAGACTGGCAGGCTATGAGCCAACGTTATTTCAACCACACATAGAGATCAGACGATGCAACATACTGAATCCTGCTACCCTTTTGCCCTCCAGTACAGAAAGCGTTTCACCACACGACTGTGTTGAAGTAATACATACCGTGACTAAACCAAGACAAGACTTGACAGACGTTGCACTCCCAGACCCCGACCTAACACTATAAGTTGACGGCTCATGCATGAGGACAGGGGCGGGAGAATTAGTGGCAGCATATGCAGTGACTACTGATACTGTAATAATAGAGACTAAAAGAATAGACATATTGTCAGCACAAGCAGCAGAGCTCATCGCCCTGACACAAGCGTGCATAAGAGCTAAGCACCTGAGAGTAAACATTTACACCGATTCTCTGGCGAGAAAGAGGTTTCTTGACCTCTCATGGGGCCAAGATACAGCATGGCCCCCTTATTCAAGCCCTACTGGAAGCAATACATTTACCAACAGCCATAGCTATCCTAAAATGTAAAGCACATACTAGAGCCACAGATACCATTTCCCAAGGCAATGATCTGGCAGACCGAACAGCTAAACAGACAGCTCAGACCCCACTAGACATGACAAAATCACAGATACTATTACTGTCCAAAGCCATGACAGTTAGGGATCCTTCCAAGGATGTACAAGACATACAGACACATGCTACTGTAGACGAATTAAAGAAATGATCGGAACAAGGAGGGGTACTGACTGATCAGGG
This sequence comes from Triturus cristatus, assembly GCF_964204655.1. Taxonomy (NCBI): domain Eukaryota; kingdom Metazoa; phylum Chordata; class Amphibia; order Caudata; family Salamandridae; genus Triturus; species Triturus cristatus. Next base: position 1,122,633,461 of record NC_140590.1, on the reverse strand, counting down.
TTGGATGACAAAGGGCAAATCCACATGGTTTCTTCCTGATTCAATGGTACAAATAATCGTAAATACCGCACATAGTCCTGCACACTTAGGAGAGAAAGCAATGCTAGACAGCTTACAGAATATATGGTTCTCTTTTACATGCGAATGGTAGCTCATTCTAGAACAGGCTTATCTCCCTATGAAGTGGTCTTTGGTAGACCACCAAATATGTGGGGCACTCCAATGCCTAAAAGATTACTGATGTTGATAATAACATGCTGACAGATTACCTGGCTTCCTTGATGTCTGCACTACTCTCTTGTTGTTCGCAGGTTGCTGCCGCCTTCCCTGACAACACCCAGGTCAAAGAATACTCCATCGCTCCTGGATGGAAGGCGCCAAAGTCAGTGCTCTGGACCACGGGGACGGCCGTTAAAGTCAAAAGGCGGAAAGGATGGTTGCACCTTCACCAATCTTTTACAAAGGAAAAAGACTTTGAACTTGGATTTTGGATTTTGAACACCATTTTCTAGAGGAGACTCCCCAGCAGTTTCCACAAAGCTAAACTTAGATCTAAAAAGTCAGAACCCGTTTGATCAATTAAGTCCACTAGGTGGTGAAGCGGTTGAACATGTATTCTGGCTTGCATAAGATCTTGGACAATAACATTGATAAAAAAGAGCAAGATGTGCATCACGATAATATGTATCAGCTTAATACTACATGCTATTTTTCCTCCTATTGCCTCACTTTTACACTCCTCCACTAATGATACCATAAAGCACACATTTAGTGATCTGCCATCCTATGAGCTATCATATCGACTTGCCTTACGCAACAATACCTTTATTCAGATGCTGCACCATTCACATCAGACTAGCAATGCTACAGACTGCTGGGTCTGTGGCCGACTCCCTCCCTATCAGAACTATAAGGGAGTTTTGCCCCTCTTTCCCTATCCGTTCACACACAATGGCTCCTGTGGAGCATGGTTTAGTTTGATTAATTCCCTAGATTCGAATTCCGCAGTTTATCAAGACAACTGGGTATGGGGAAACCTGAACTTAGTTTTGCTTAAAGTCTGCTACCCTAACAAGGAGGGACTTCCCAAAAGAACAGGAACTGATCTAGAAAATGAAGTATATGGATTAGGTAATTTTACACTTAACCTCATGATCCTGAACGTTGAATCTGAAGCTACACCAATCTTGCCCGCCATGTCCGTATTCCCAGTAAAAGGGGAATTATGTATAAGAAAGAATGGCTCCATACACATGGGCCATAGTAAATGCACCACTGTAATAAAATTCAGTGATCAAGGCAAGTCTACATTTAGAGCTTCTCGTCATTCCTACTTTATATGTGGCCAGACCGCATATATACGCCTACCTCTAGATTGGGATGGTACCTGTTACATAGCATTCCTCCTACCACCTGTTTTCCTAGCTCCTCCTGATTATCATAGAAATACTCATTTAGTACACAATAGACAGCAGAGAGATCTCCCAATTGTCGATTACACTGAAACAGCATGGGAAAAATACACAGATTTCAATAAAGGTTTCTTCCCCTATATAGGTACAGTCACTAATAGTAAGCTGATACGTAGATTAACCAGAACCCTTGAAGCAGTAGTGAACGAAACTATCTCCGCCTTAGGCAATTTAACAGAAGAGCAGTCTGCTATGCGGATTGTTGTGCTTCAAAATCGTCTTGTCCTTGACGTCATCCTAGCTGATAGGGGCGGAGCTTGTAGGGTCATCGGATCAAGTTGTTGCATTTTCATACCAGAAAATTCGCCGTCAGTATATAAAGCCATAACCCGCCTTCATAAGATTGTAAGCCAGATACACCAGAGTCCAGGCACCTGGACTTGGTCCGGTTGGTTCTGGGGCGTGTTGTCAGCCTGGGGATGGAGAATGCTCTCCTTCCTAGGTATTGGCTTTCTCATACTATTCAGTTGCTGCTTATGTCTACAATGTGGGCCAGCGATTTGTGGTCTGTGTGCCACCTCGTGTATCCCACATCCAAGTTTTCGTTCGAGATCCCGGAAGAAGAAAGAAGAACAAATGATGCTATATGAACAGATCGATGGATTGATGAAGATCGATATCTCCTAAGGGTCCGAAGGGGACAAGGAGGGAATGAGGAAATATGAATTTTGTGATCAGTTATGTCCCCTATCGTAGACCCCAACGGCTCCATGTACATGCTATACGTACATGTATGTTCCCTCCTGCTCCAGTTTTGAAGACGCAAATATATGTGCGTCCACCGTCAATATGTCCTCTTTCAGATCCACCATGAATGGGTCAGATATTCCTTTCCTAAGTATGAAAGGCCACCGACTTTATGTGGTTCACTTTCCACATTTTACAGATTCAGGCGAGTAGGCCCGAATTCTGTCATCAAGCCTTTTCCTGCCTTCTGCCTCTGAAAGCTCCAGTCTGAGCCTGCATCTGTGACCATGAACTTTGTCTCACTCCCTGCGCGGCTAACGGTGCCTGATCCAGCCCGTCGCCTGCCAAGAACTGTATTTCACCTTCAAGATTATCTCCTCCGCCCCTCATCCGATGCATTCCTGTCTAGCAGTTTAGGTAAACATTCCTCCAGCTACCGTGCAAAGGGGCCAGGCCTCGCTGTCCTCATGCAAGTAATTCATAGCCCTGTTACCATGGAATATTCCTACCCCCTCGCATTTAGTGTAGACACTTAGACGCTTGTACACGCACTAGTCAGTATAGTCAGTATAGAATAAGATTCTATCCTAAGAGACCTCTTTTTGGATAACACAGTTCTTTAAACATAGGATATTAGATATGATTTGGGATTAGGTTGACATAACCCCAGACTTTTGTCTCCACATGTAGAGCTAAATGTCAAGTCCCTTTCTCCCTCTAGTTGCACGTCTATCACACGTCATGCGACTGCGCACGCATCTCTGCCAAATATTTCTGCTGACATTGCAGGATTCTCCAGGTATCCACCCACACATGACAAATTACCCATTATCATCAAGTGGACGCCCACATGGACGCCCACCTTCACGCCTACTTACACGCCCACATGCTCTTATCTCATTCTCTCTTGCTCTTTTGCTTACGTACAATTGAGAAATGTATATATACTGTACTCTGTGAATAATGTTTGGAGAATATTGAGAATACTTTTGAGTCCCTTTCCAGATCCTTTTTTGGTGATGGTAATATTCTCCCTTTGACTCGAGTTATTGGAATAAAGCCCTTTATGAACCTGATACCACAGACTCAGCCTCTTGCTTTATGCATGATCTTATTTATATACAAAAAATTCTGAGAGCGTAATATTTTATTTACCACAATATGATAAGGAGAATTGCTCTGTAAGTGTACCATTGAGTTACACCATAGAGTTGCAATACAACAGGCAAACCAAATGTTTAAACCTATTAATGATTTTTTTTATTTATTTATTTGCAGAGTTTTATATAGCGCTGACTAGACCCGGAGGTATCAGAGTGCTTTAAATGAGGCTCAATGAGTTACAAGTTGCAAAATTACATCAGTTACAGGAGCCAAGTGTAACATAGGAGAAAAACAGTGAAAACACAATAACATGAGTTATTAGCGCACAGCATAGCCAAGACACACATCAAATGGGGCATGGAAGGTAGGGGGGAATGGTAAAAAGGGGTAAGGAATGCATAATCGGGTCAGGCAGACCGGCAAGAAAGAAAGTACTTACCAAATAGTCACAGTAAAAGACATACAAACCGGCTGGGGACCAACAATCATAAACATTCTGTGAATCGGTGATGGTATAAGATGGGAGGTGAGTAGGAGACCAAAGGGGGTAAAGACTTCATGAAAAGAACAGGCAGGTGAACAAGGAGCAGTCCAGCAACAATGAGGATAGGTCAAAACCACCAAGATGGAGGACCCAGGCCATGGGAACTGACTGCATCAACCCTACATGGCGGAACACACAAAAATACAACACAAAAACCACAAGGCAGTAGACTCGAAGGTTTCACGCAGCGTCGGATGGGGAAGGCAGCCACATGACCACGGAGGGAGGAGGGCAGAACACCCCCGATCACAAAGCGGGTCATCGACCTACACACACCTGGGGCTCTAGGGGAGCGCAGCATCACCACCATTCAGAATGCCGCAGACAGGGGGAAGTCATATTTGGGTGTCTGGCAACAGCCCCAGAGACGTGGAGGCAGCAGCAGGGAACTCAAGAAGCAAAACAAGCTTGGGGGCACTGGTCAGCAGTGCTGCAGTACTCACCGCTGCTGAACCCCCGCTGGGAGAAGCAAGACTCATGCATCTCCATCGTCGGTAGGGAGACAGTGCAAGAGGACAGTCAACCGCAGCAAACCCCAGAGGGTAGTGAAGGACATGGGCCTTAGGGGCCACACGGGCTACTCACATCCACCTGCTTTGCCTTCCCAAGAATGAAGAGTCGGTCAGACAGTAGAGAATGCAAACGTACATGTTTATTGGCAATACTCTGCAGAGGAGTCCAATCCGACCTGAACCCTAAGATATCTGCCTAGGGACTGGCCCCCCGACAGTTTGCGGTAGATAATCATAACTCTTGTGAAGCCCTCAACCATGCCCATAATGGAAAACTACTGGCCTGAGCCGAACATGAACAAAGAGGCAAAGTAGGATGAGCTAACACCTGCCAGTTGGGTACACGTTATCAAGGCCTCAAGGCCAGTGCGCTGGGTCTCAACATCTCCTAGCGTGGGAGAAGAAACTACACATTCAGATAAGCATTGCCAGGGCAAAATGACCTATTAGCAGGTTAGAAAACAGCCTTGAGCAACATAGAAAAATAATAACGAAATACAGTGTTTTGCTGAGGCAAACAAAATGAGAAACGAGGCCTAAACTCTGGCCCAGTCTAAGCAGCCTGATAGGAATAGCGAAATGTTAAATGGAGTCATTCTTGCTAACTGAAGCCTACACATTATGGGGATAACTCAGCAAGTTGCATAACATGAATGCAAATGGCGTCTATTTAGCCACGCACTGCTAACCTAATATGGCATAGAACAAGTGCATTGCAGGAAGGGGAATTTCAAAACTGACAGAAGGGGATGGCCAGGAGGGGAGATCCCCAGCCGATCCCATCCCCAGGTACCCAGGCATACCTCACCGGTCATTGGCTGCTGAAATGGCTCCGTCACTAGCAGATCCTTGGCAATTCATTGGAAGACGGGGGGAGGAAAGAAAAACACAGCGGAGAGACAAGGACAAACCATGTCCAATGTCTGGCTGGGTAGGTGACGGCTGAGGGGGAGAGCCAGACCCAATCTCCTCTATAGGTGTTTAAGCAGCTCCACCGGGCATCGGCCATGTTGTTTGAGGCTCAGCAGTCAGCACACTACTCAAGGTTCATCAGAAGATCTCCCTAGAAGGATGCCTAGTTTAACTAATGTAAAAGACACACAATTGATGAACGGAATGAGGAACAAATCAAAACATTCACCCCCAGTCAAGAGATCTGGGTTAAATCCATCATTCTTTTGCTCACCATGCCACCCCAGTTTAGACCTGGCCATATGCAAATCAGTCTTGACCCTTTGTCTTATGGGAACAGTCCAGCCCGAACTGCCAAACAAGGTCCTCCCTGGACCGTAAACAAGCATCCTAAGACATGTTTCGGGGTTTCACCCCTCTTCAGCCAGGATATCTTGATTCCAGTGGCACAGTGAGCCCAGGACCCACGTCTGGGCATACCTGGCGCAATTAGGGTGAGAAAGCAAAAGACACACAATTGATGGACGGAATGCAGAAAAAATCAAATCATTCACCCCCAGTCAAGAGATCTCGGTTAAATCCATCATTCTTTTTCTCACCATGCCACCCCATTTTAGACCTGGCCATATGCAAATCAATCTTGACCCTGTGCCTCATGGGAACAGTCCAGCCCAAACTGCCAAGCCAGGTCCTCCCAGGAATGGAAACAAGTATCCTAAGACCAGTTTCGGGGTTTCACCCCTCTTCAGCCAGGATAGCTTGATTCCAGTGGCACAGTGGGCCCAGGACCCACGTCTGGGCATACCTGGCGCACTTAGGGCGAGAAAGCAAAAGACACACAATTGATGGACAGAGTGCAGGACAAATCAAAACATTCACCCCCAGTCAAGAGATCTGGGTTAAATCCATCATTATTTTGCTCACCATGCCACCCCAGTTTAAACCTGGCCATATGCAAATCAGTCTTGACCCTGTGCCTCATGGGAACAGTCCAGCTCGAACTGCGTAGCCAGGTCCTCCCTAGACCGGAAACAAGCATCCTAAGACCGGTTTCGGGGTTTCACCCCTCTTCAGCCAGGATAGCTTGATTCCAGTGGCACAGTGAGTCCAGGACCAACATCTGGGAATACCTGGCGCACTTAAGGCGAGAAAGCAAAAGACACACAATTGATGGACGCAATGCAGAACAAATCAAAATATTCACCCCCAGTCAAGAGATCTGGGTTAAATCCATCATTCTTTTGCTCACCATGCCATCCCAGTTTAGACCTAGCCTTATGTAAATCAGTCTTGACCCTGTGCCTCATGGGAACAGTACAGCCCAAACTGCCAAGCCAGGTCCTCCCTGGACCGGAAACAAGCATCCTAAGACTGGTTTTGGGGTTTCATCCCTCTTCAGCCAGGATAGCTTGATTCCAGTGGCACATTGAGCCCAGGACCCACATCTGAGCATACCTGGCACACTGGGTGGCTAATAAGCCTGGGCAGAGTTTGCAGAGTTCTGCGTAGGGAGAAATCTGCGAGATACAAAGAAAACTCTACCGCGCTACGCTGAGCTCTGCAAGCAGAGAAGAGCGTTAGAAAAATTCCATACGTTATGATTTTCAGCGCCCCGTGTTTTTTTTATCGTGAACAGCACCATGCACATCCCAAGCAGGCACTGATTTCTTTCAGGCGCTCAAGCAGATGTTTTACTGGAGCCACAGCTATCTCAACGTAAACGGATGGTTTCTCAATGCAAGCAGTCATGAGCATACGCAACCACTCGCAATGAGAAATCCGATTGCCCGCGTTGAGAAATATTGCTGGGAGGTTGATTTTCCACACTCACGTTCACCAACTTGAAGTTGACAATTGCGAACGAGGAAAAATCTCTCCGGTAGGTGTATTTTCCTTGCTCGCACTCACCAACTTGACGTTGATGAGCGGGAGCGAGGAAAAGACTCCGCTCCTTGAGTTTTATGGAACTCAGCGAGCTCCGCATAACGCGGAGTGCTGAAAACTCCACAAACTCCATGAGCGGACCGGAGCTCACCACCCAGACTTAGAGGCTAATACTGGAGAATGTTACGAAAGTTTAGAATGGAAGTGTGCACTAGAGTGCAACCATAGAAGAGTGCCTTGGGACAGGTATGAGTGTCCTATGTGGGTCCATTCATTATGTGGGGTGGAATAGAAGTATAGCCCCGCTGGTAGGGGAACTTATGGTGCCATGCATCCAATTAAGGAAATGAGTGGATTAGGTCCAGGAGTGTCTGCAGTGAATGAGGTATAATAATGAGTGTAGAGATGGCAGAATCGAGCTCTGGATCGCAAGTGAAGTTAAAATATCCTCTCATTATAATGTAATCAGCCTAAAAATGATTAATCTGCGCAGATAAATCAAGAAAGAAATCAGGGGAGTCGATGTTAGGTGCATATACATAAACAAGAAGTGCGACCTGACCCAACAGTTCTGCAAGCACAAGCACAAGCAGTTATCGCCCAGCCAGGTTAGAGGTATTCTTGATCATTTTGAAGGTTGCTCCCTACTGTGTATTAGGATAAAAACTCCAGGGGAGTAGAAAATGTAATAAGAGAATTATTGGTTTCAACCCCATGAGGAAGCATAAGTACATTCTGGTCTAGGTGCTAAATGTGTTTCCTGGAGGAACAACAACTGAATTCCATACCGGTGCAAGAATGCATGGACCTGTTTCCCTTTTTGGGGACTGTTCAAACCTCTAATGTTCCACAAGAGAGGTGAAATTTGGTGTCGCTAACAGTGTGTGAAGATGTAATGTTGATGGAAATAATAGGATAAGAGTAAGGATGTTATAAGTAGACCTAGTATGTACCACAAAAGTGAGTAGGCATTATTGGACAAAAAAAAACAATAACACAACTACCATGCCCACCCACTGACTACGTCCAAAAGGAGAAGCAGAGATCATAAATTACCCCAGCAATGAACAAAAGTACAATATATACTTCAGGGGGTTAAAACGCCCTGGGGAGCAGGGCCAAATAGACAGTAACAGGGATATAGGGATAACGCATTGAGCATACTGTCAAATATCACAAATTGAATAACTAAAAATATATATTTATAATGCAGGCCAAACAACATGTCCATAGTAGGTGAGAGAGCTACAGGTGAAGAATCATATCCAGGTGAGATGTATCTAGTAAGGGGTACAGCCTCTTAAGATAAGTTTGTACCAGATGAAGCAGGGGACAAGGCAATAGAAGTCAAAGCACTAGGACAGCTGGCAGGTGGGGATCGTTCAGATGAGTATGTCTTGCAAAACTGCACAGCATCAGTAGGGGTACTGAAGATGTGATCATGGGCAATTTAGATCCACACGGAGGCGTGGTGGGTAAAGCATACCATATTTCAATCCAAGTCTTTGGAGAGAATGTTTAGCATCAGCAAACTTGCATAGAGCCTCCTGTACCATAGGTATATAGTCTGGTTGAAGTGAAACAGAAGAGCCCTGATATTGCGATGGACGATGGAAGGTATCTGTAAAGGGCATTCTGCAAAGAGTTCCATTAGGAGATTTTCTAAAAAAGCATCCATGCGTCCGGTATTAATGGCTATTGGTATGCCCGCTATGCAGATGTTTTTTTTGTTTGGGATCTGGCCTCTAAATATTCGTTCTTTGCAGCTGTGGTTTTGAGAATATGCTCAACACGCTCAACACGCTTGAGACACTTCAGCATTATAGTGTTATTATTAGGCCTGGGCAATAAATTCCGTTCCGCTCGTGGAATTTGGGTAATTTTGCGTTCCGCAGAGAACGCGGCATTGCCCAAAAAACTGCGTTCCGCGACTTCGCGGAATGTTTTTGCTTGTTCGCGTTCTCAAAATGCGTGTTCACGAGATATTTCCCCCTGAGCATGCAAACAGTGATCGTGAAATCTGGTGTTTCCCTCCCTTAATTCTGTGAATATGATATTATAAGCATTTGGCCAAGTGAATCATCACAGTTTTGGATCTAGATTCAGTTATGTTAAACTGGCTTGGAGTTCAGACATGATTGCAGCAGTGCCATTGGGGAGGAGTTAGCCATTGCGTGCTCCGAAGTGTCTTCAGAGCTAGATGATGAATGCTGGCAATTCAAGGTTATGGCTGGTTCAATAGTAAGCTGCTTCTGTTTAGGATCGCTTGATATTGATTAACCTTGGGCGTAGTTCGCGAAGTAGCAATACGCAAAGCTACGCAAAGTGCACTTCGCTCTACGCGAGCTATGAGGAAAAAGTCTCGCCGGGATGTCATTTGGCTTGCTCGCGGTCGCCAACTTGACGTTGAGGACCGCGAGCAAGCAAAAAATGGCCGCTGCACTACGCACTAGGCTACGCGTGTTTGCACTGTGCTACGTGCAATTCGCGTAGTGCAAAGTAGCGCAAACTTTGCAAACTACGAGAGCGTAGCGTAGTGCTTTGCCCAGGCTTAATATTAATATGCATCTGACAAGAGGACACAATTGTATTTGCTGTTTTTATACTTTCATCTTTATTGTACTGTCTATTTTATTCATAATGTTTTATTTTTGCTAAAGTTCATTATGTGCAATAATTATTATTGTTGATTGGAAGTGTTAAATATGAAATACTGTGAACGATATTTATGATTGTGATTATATGAATTTTATTTGCTGATGGTGATTGAAAGACATTGAATAGTCTTGGATACAATAGTGTAACACAGTTTGCAATAGAGGAATTTTGAATAAAATTATCATACTCTATCCCTATGGTGCTATAGTCTGTAGTTTTCTTGTCTTTGGGTTCATAATACATTGTATATGACTGTATTTGTTGGAGAACTTGGAATAAATACAAAAGGGAAGCTTTTTATTTTTGAAAAACTCTACATACCCGGTCCCTTTTGGCTAAACCTGGGAAACTCTCTCTTTCTTTACTTTAATATTGATATGCTACACAATCACCAAGAAAAACACAAAGAGGAGGTAAAGTTATAAAGCACATTGTGGGAGACAGTCATGTTGTACAGTGATTCTGAGGTACCATTAATCCAGAGCTTAACAACAGAGGAGAGAAATTGGCCTACAACGCCACATATGGAGATGACAGTCTGTGAATGTTCAGCACAGATCAAGGCAAAAATTAATCATTGGTCATGAAACGTGTGTAGAAAGAGGGAGACGAGTAAATAACTATCCCAAAATAAAGTTTCTATTGAGTGACTTAAAACAGGTGAAGATGTCCCCAAAAAAACACCAAGGTGAGTAGATCTACAGGAGCAGGTGAGGTTAGGATGTAGACTGTAAAGAAGAGGCCCATCATAAGCAGACAAATAAAGAAAGGGCAGCAGAACATGCAGGGCAGAGCAGTAGTACCAATGCACATCACACATCTCATTTGAAGTAAGCAGGAGTCTCATCTGTCTCATGCTAAGGAGGCCAGGACGGACCAAAGCCGCAGTGAGAAACTAAAGGCCCAGGACTGTACTAACCAGGTCACACATGACCTCTGGCCCGGGCATTAGCAGGGAGCCCCAGGCACTTAAGGCGGACACCAGGACCAGAACCCAAGGGGAAGTAGGCCTGGTGAGGTCACTGGAACTCGGATGGGCCTGCAGCTAGCTCAATGGAGGCTTCGGGTCCAGAACTCCCTGGCCAGCAGTTCTGGTCCAGCCTTAGCAGCATCCAGATCTATGGCACACGAGAGGCATGGTAACAGGCCATTCCATCTACCTCTGAGTTTTTCTGGGAGGCCCAAAATTATGCCTTTAATAGCATTGTTAAATCTCTCCACCAAGCCATTAGACTGGGGGTAATAAGGGGTGGTAAATTTGTAACTTATACCACATTCATCGCAAATAGCTTTTAGGTATGCAGACATGTCATTTGTCCCTCTACCAGAGACTGCCTCTTCTGAAAACCCAACCCTGGTGAAGATTCCAAGGAGAGCCTTTGCTACTGCAGGAGCAGTTGCAGCCCTAAGGAGAATTGCCTATGGATACCTAGTGACATGGTCCACTACCACTATAATAAATCTATTTCCAGATTCAGTAGGAGGGTCAAGGGGACCGACAATGTAAATACCTACCCTCTCAAAGGAAATCCCAACCACTGTCTGTGGGATTAAGGGAGCCTTTGGTTGTGTGCCTGTTTTGCCACTGACTTGACAGGTCACACAGAAGTGACAAAACTCATTTGCTTTTATCATACATCCGAGTCCAATGAAAATGGGCAGCAAGCCTGTCCCAGGTTTTGGTTTGTCCCAGATGTCTGGCAAGTAGGATATCATGGGCTAAAGTTAAGATGAATGTTCTGTAGACCTGGGAGACCAACATTCATCTGGATGCCCCTGATTTTGGGTCCCTGACCTCAGTATACAGTAGCCTGTCCTCCCCAAAAAAACACATGAGTACCACTGGGTAATCATTCTTCTTGCCTGGCAGCTTGCTCCCTAAGCCCCTCAAGAAAAGGTCAGGTCTTATGCTCTTAGAACATGTACTCTCTGGAGGGTTTTCCAGCATCAAGAATCTCTGCCAGGTTAGGCCCAAGCTCCTCAACTGCCGTTCCCTCCTCAGGCATCAGGGAATCTCCCTGGGGAGATTTCTGGTCCTGTGACCTCTTAGAAGCTGTGTTACCAGTCTTCTTGCCCTTTCTCTTTTTTCTGAAGACCTGGGCCATAGTTTAAGGCTCCTAGCCCTCTTTACTTCTCTGACGTGCAGCCTATACCCACAGTTGTCACACAGCCACTCAGGGAGACCCAGCATTTCGGCATGAACCATCTTCTCTACTTCTGCTCCTGCAGAAATATCTAGTTCATTGCCTAACAGACACTCCAGTGGTATGGCAGGGGATACAACCACATTATTTGGGCCAGCAATTCCTCCTCCCTCTACGATTACCAAGGCCATTAGATGGAGCTTAGTCTGCTTGTCAGCATTGGTGATTTGGTAGCTAACACCAGGGATGATTTGGTCAGGGGAAACCTGTGTGGCTGCTACCATGATGACACTGGCACCTGTGTCACTCAGAGCCTCTATGTAGGAGAGTAGGGTCTGCTATCCTATGGTCACCCCAAATTTTTGCTTTTTGCTTCACTGGTTTTTGACATATTGAGGCTGTGGGCCTGCCAATCAGACCCCCAGCCTGCTGTTCTCTCTACTAAATTAAAACTATGCACCCTAGGTGCATAACCAATTGGAAGTGGATCACCCTGTCAGCCCCTGTACCAGTGTACACTAGGTACCCAGGGCATTGGTGTACCCAAGGCCTGCCCGGGGCTGAAGCATGTATTATGTAAGGGTGGGCGTAGTTCGCGAAGTAGCACTTCGCGAAGCTACGCAAAGTGAAGTTCGCACTACGCGAGCTACGCGTAGCACTTCGCGAACTGCGAAGTAACATGTTCGCACTGTGCAAGATGTTGTTTTCAATGATTGCACAGTGCGGACAAGCAACCGGCACTGTGCAATCATTGAAAATGGCATCTTGCACAGTGCGAGCTGTAGTTTTCTGCTGCTCGAGTAGATTTTTACTCGAGCTGCAGCTTTCTCAACGCGAACTGGTAGTTTCTCATCGCGAGCGGTCGCGAGCATACGCGACCCCTCGCAATGAGAAACCTGACCTTCTCGCGTTGGGAATCTCGCCGGGAGGTTTATTTTCCATGCTCGCGATCGCGAACAAGGAAAAAGTCTCGCCAGGATGTCATTTTGCTTGCTCGCGGTCGCCAACTTGACGTTGAGGACCGCGAGCAAGCAAAAAATGACCGCAGCACTACGCAACACTACGCTACGCGTGTTCGCACTGTGCTACGTGCAGTTCGCGTAGCGCGAAGTAGCGCGAACTTCGCAAACTACGTGAGCGTAGCGTAGTGCTTCGCCCAGGCCTAGTATTATGCCACCCCAGGCTTGGCCTAACAAATCTGACACAACTGGCTGATCACTCAGCTGGGGTAAGTTGGTGTAACCACCTCTTACTTAGGTGTAGTATACCTATACCTAACCTTAAATGGGACACCTGGTAACCTATCAGTCACTCCTATGGCAGGCCTTAACAATCCTGAAGGCAGAGTGCTTGGTTCCATGTGAGATGGTGCTCTGGCATGAGCTGAGCCTGTCTGCAGTGGTCGGAACAACTTCCTTCTACTGTTTCCAGATATCGTCATACCATATACTCTTAAGTGCATTATGAACCTCGCGGTTAAATGCTATCTTTGGTTTGGCTTTATCAAAACATGTCGAGTAAGGTGTCATACGAATTGGAATACTAACCCCTCGCCAATTCTGGCGACGGGGTTAGCATTCCACCCTTCTAGAGGGACACGACATGTACAGTACCTGAAACCCGGGTAAAATCAGACATAGCCTCAGCTCCACAAAATGGATGCTGCCACCACAGACACAAGTCTGCCCTCCTGCTGCTGGGAGTCCTTCCAGCTTGGGAGGTGTGGACAAAGGGTTTCCTGCCAGGGGAGGTGCGTGCACCACCCCAGACAGGATTTTGTGTATTGGTCAGGTAGGGCTTGAAAGAAACCAGACATGCCTGTGGCTCACAAGGAGCCTCGGGGCATATGCCAGTTCAAACCGGTCCTGGGGCACACCAGTCCCGGGCCTGGGGCGAGCTGGACAAAGGATTGGGGGTGTAACCACCCCCCTTCCTGGTCCCACCCTTAGGGAGGGACCTAGCAGGAGTCCGGCCCCTAGAATCCGTTTAAAGGTAGGAGCTGTGTCCTAAGACTTCAGACATCCTGGAATCAACTTGAAACTAAGAAGAAGACGGGAACTTCGACGCTCTGCCGCACAGAGGACTGAAGCCAATCTCCCCTGTGGTCAGGGAGTGACCACCTTGCTAACGCAAGCACCATCCAGCGAATCAACGTCTGCTTTGCCGCCGCCTCCCGCCAGAGCCCGAGCCCAGAGACTGACAAGACCTGGACCTCCAGACCTCTCACCGCCCGATCCACAGTCTCTGAAAAGAGGAGACCCGTGGAGGCACCGAGACATGTGGAGCCAGCCATCTTGGAACGACTACGACAAGCTGACCAGTGCAACAACCGAGGCTCCCTCCAAGTTGTGCTTTGGGATCTGAGAAGCCCGACCCTCGAGCAGCATCTGCACCAAAGGTGAGCCCTCCAGCATCTCCACGATCTGCGTGGGGCCCTTCTGTATTTTGCCACTCGACGCGCCTAACCGGTTGCTGGCCCGCTGGCTAGTGGCCATCTTGGCGACGAAATCTACGAAAAACACCACTGGTCTGGTTGCTCCAGACTGGCCCTTGCTCCCCTCCAAAGGAGCCGTTCCTCTGACCTTGCTGGTCAGAGCCATCAGCTTATTTCCTTTCCTACAACAATTGCTTTTGCCAAGGCTTGTTTGCTTCGATCAAGTCGCCGACACCGCCGACAGCGAGAGCCTGTGTGGGACAGCTCGTGACTCGACTCCTGGACGTCGTCGACCTTCAGGGACCACGTGGTTGCAGAGACAAGCTACACCTTTCTTCCTGTTTGCACCCGACATCGCCTGGTACCCACCTGGTGCCACGCTGGTCACTGGCTAGTGACTGTGAACACTGTCCCCTCTGCTTACAGGTCTTCAACATCTCCGATCCACTCTTGGATCCACTGCATCTCCTCCGGGCCGCTCGCCTGCAGCATCTTTGTCTTCAAGCTCCACGGAACAGATAGAAGAAACCCGACGCACTTCGAGGCCTATGCACCCGCTTCCTGTGGGTGAGGTAAAGCTGGCACTCCTGTGCCCAAGTGTAGTATTACATCTCTAGTGCCTGTGTTCCAAATCTTGAGTTCCTAGCCCATCCGGAAGATCCTCTTTGCAGTAACTTTGTACTTTTTACGCACCCATTGAAACCTATGGGAGCACGCGTGTGACTATTTGCTCTGCACACGCGACCCGTGGACCTCCTGGTCACTAACTGAAGTTAGCTCCTTGTAGGCCCAGCGATTCTAGAGGCCCTAGGCCTTTTCCCTTTTCTGTTCGTGGTACTTATACCACTATTTTAGTATATGGTTCGAGTGGCCACCAGGGCCTATCCATATAAAGTGCAACTTCTGTGTATTCTGTGATAATCTTGTTTGACGATTTGTGCTCCTGTGCTCATAAAGAGACTAGGGGTTACTTTGAGAAATAAATACATATATATTTTGAATATATATCTGTGTGGTGTCCTTTCATTGGTATAAAAGGGGGTTACTATTGGTAAAACAGCTTGCTTAACACGCATCACGAGTTTAGCCTCAAAGACTGCTTAGCCTACGCTACCACTAGGGCAGCTAGTCCGAAAAGGTTGACTTACAACCACACCATAAGGGTTGCTTGGCATGGTACAAGGTGGTCACTTTAACTAGTGAACATCATATACCAGGCCAACTTCTCACATTGGTGAGCAGCGGTTGGATTTGAGCTTGCTGTGTTTTACCATTGTAATCTCTTGGTTACCAATTGAAAGATCACATAGGTACCTGTAGGTACATATAAAACAAGATTAGATATACTTAAGTTCTACTGAACTTAGTTGTTGTAGAGCAAAGGGAGTAGCACACCCTGACTACAACTACTAGATAGGTTTAGTAGGTAAACCCAAGTGTAGGTAGATTGCAACACATCCACCCACACTTAAGAGCAATGGCTGGGGCAGAGGGGTCCACTGTACCCATCTCTGTTGAGAGTGACCCCCCGAGGGCACCATCCATCTTTGCTACCCTTAATCAGAATGAGCTCAGGCATTTGGGAACTCTTAGAGGCCTTAAACAGCCCAAGAACCCTACCTCTGCTGTGCTCAGAGAACTCTTGCAAGATGATGAAAATCAAAGAGAGCTCAAGAAAGCTTCCCAGTTAGCCCCCCTAGGGACAGGAACAGGAGGCCCCCCTTCTGAAGATGCCACTGAGGTACCCCTTTCCAATAGCCATCCCTTAGATGAACACCATACTACAGAGGAGGAAAGTGATGGGGATACAGATGTGAGTGGGGATGAAGGGAGAACTAGCCCAGTGCCAAGTGTTATACTTGGTTCAGCTAAACCAAGGCTATTGGGGACTGACAGTGGGTTTACCCCATTGGATCTCCCCAGTGGACTTAACCCAGGGCTTGGGAGGAGAAGGAATCACTCAGGTGAATCCAATGCTTCCCATGGCTCTAGAGGCTCTCAAGGTCACTCCAGGAGAAGGATGACCACCCCTCAGAGGAGGGAACATGAGGCCAAGATGCAAGAAGCCCAGCAGAGGATCAGGAAGCAGGAGCTAGAAGTAGCCCTGATGGAAGAGAAACTGAGCAAGGCTAGACAGCATAAAGAGAGTGGGTCTATACCCACTGGTGGCAGCATTGTCCCTAAGGACAAAGATAGGGTTTTCGATAATAGAAACCTGTCTAAGGTTGTGCCCCCCTACAAAAGTGGGGATGACATCCACAAGTGGATAACTGCTCTTGAGAGAGCCTGCAAAGTACAGCAGGTTCCTGAAGACCAGTGGGCAGCAATCCTCTGGCTCTCCTTTGAGGAAAGAGGCAGAGACAGACTCCTCACTGTTAGAGAAGAGGATGTCAGAAACTACAGAGTCCTGAAGAGTGTCCTAGTTGATGGGTTAGGCTTAACCACTGAACAGTACAGGTTAATGTTCAGAGACACCCAAAAGACACAGACTCAGGA